>NC_136432.1:229481953-230855703 GCF_052849685.1 Lactuca virosa | reverse complement strand
AACATTTTTCTGTGAAAATTAAATTTCAATGAATCAATTGTTATATAACAATTTAAGTGGAAATTTCCCATTGTTGAAATGCTAATATTTAATAATTTAAGAGGTGTTCCAATGATTAAATATTCAAAAACTAAATTAATTTAGATCTAAAATTTCCCAAAGTTTGCATTTCAGTTTTAATTGAAGTGAAAGACCTCAAGATAAATTTTCTTGAATTTTTGATTTGTCTGACTATTTTTCACGATTTTAGTTTCTTGAATAACCATAAAATCTTGAAAAATACTAAACAGTTAATAAAAATTACCAAACTTCAGATTTTGGTTCTAAATGTACTAAAAGACTTCTAGATAAATTTTCATGGAGTATGAATATGTATAACCATTTTTCATATATTTAATTCTCTAAATAGATACAAATTCATGAAAAATAGAAATCAGTTTCCAAAATTACCCAAACTTTTTGTATTACTGTTATTAAACATTATTAAGCTGGGAAAAATATAAAAATTGATTTCTAAACTGTTTAACCCAATTTTATGATTTTTGAGCATTTATTCTAATAAAAATTGAAATAAATAGAAAACAGTTTCCAAAATTGCCCAAAATTTTTGTAACACTTTTATTATACATTTAGAAGCTGTGAAAAATATAAAAGATATTTTTCAATTAGTCTTTCTATTTTTCTTTGTTTTATCCTCTTAAATAATCATTAATCGGAGAATAATTATTAAACAGTTAAAGTAAATTACCAAAATTTTTGTACACTTCATTTTCAGAGTAAATAATCTGGGAAAAATACCAAATGTGGTTTTTATATACTGAAATCCGATTTTGTGTATTTAAGTGTATTTAATCTTAGAAAATAGGAGAAAAACAGTATACAGAAGAGAAAAATCATCACAATTTTTATGTAGCCTCCTAATATACTACAAGGTGTTCTGGTAAATTTGCATGAATTTTGGATGAGCAGAACTATTTTTTCTATTTTTAGTCCATTATAAATACAAAAATCGTAGAAAAATAGGAATACATTATGAAAAATTCTGAAAATATTTTTCTAAGTCTTATACCTCTGGTAGAAGCTGCGAAAATTGTTATACAGCCTTTTCAACTTGTCTAAAGTGGTTTTATGATTTATTGGGGCTAAACAAAAAGAAAATTCAAAACCATATTAAACAGTAACAAAAGTCATTGAAACTTCATGGGAGATGTTTATTAACTTAAAGAATCATCCAAGAATTTTTCCAGAGTTTATTTACTAGTGTAAGTATTTTATATGATTTAACACTCTATTTTCTTATTATTTTCATATAAAAATAAAGAAAATATATATTGAGCTGAAAATTTCCAGAATGCATCTTCATACAATTTAACAACAATGAAAAATTGTTTTCTTATTTTTGATGTTGAAAACCATGCCTAAAGGCTCAATAAAATGTATAGAGAAAACTTGGTTCTTGTGATTTATGTAAAGATCATTGATGTTACTTTGACAATTTTTGCAACATGTTACAAAGACTTTTAAATCAAGATATTTTTGTTCCTATTAATACATGATATTAAGAGTTTAAAATAATTTTTGAATGATTTTTAGTGATGAATAAGTCCTTTGAACATGCAACACAAAACAAATGTTCATAAGGAAAGTGCTGTTTGAGCAACAGTTTTGTAAAAATTGGTAAAAATCGAAATATTGGAATTTTCCAGTGAGGTCAGATGTGTTTGAAAGCTAACTCAAAATATTATATTTCAGAAAAAGAATCACGAATTTTGGCTAAGAAATGAGTGAGATATGACAGTTTAAAGTCAGGTAAAGAAATCTGGCAGATTGCATGCATGATGATTGGTTAGAAAAGTGGGTTTTCATCATTTCCTTGAGTAAATCTTTTCAAGTATTTTAAATATATCATGATAAACTCATATTTTAGTCATGTTTCCAGAGATCAAAAGATTAAAACTTATCAAAATGTATACATGCATTTATGAACAAAATTTTGTTTCTCAAAAACTCTTAACTTGAGTTTGATGTTTTAATCCTTAAAATCGATTTTTGCACTAAGATCATGAACATGCAACCTTGTTTATCATACATGCATGGTGTTAAAACACATCTATCATGTTGTAAAAACCATTTTAACAAAAAGAAAACAAGTTTTAAGAAGATGAAGAAGGAGAAAGTGTAAGAAAAAGAACAAAACTTGAAGGAAAAGTGAAGTAGAAATCGATTTTACCTTCAAGAATACCACAAGATGATGAAGATTTCGAGTTTGAGGAGTGTTCTTGGGTCTGTTTTTTGGAAAATTTATTGGTTCTTAGAGGGAGGAAGAGAGAATGGAGTGGTGTTTGGAGAGAAAAAGTAGAGAGAAGGTAGAGAGAGTTTTCTAGAGAGAGAAAGAAGAGAGATGTGTGTGTGTGTTGGAGAATGAGAGTGTGAGAGAGATATGGGGAGAGAGGGATCCGATTTTAGGGGAGGAGAGGCTCTCTCTCTCTCTTGTTTCTTTTATAAAAATTCAAATCTTTTATAAAAATATCCAACTTTTTATAAAATGTGCACCTTAACCTAGTTTTTATGCATAAAACTCTTGATTTTTGACTTATAAATCAAGGGTAAATGTTAATAACTAAATCTTTATTTTTCATTGAATTTTATTTCATAATAATTATTATGATAAGATAATATTATAAGGTTCATAATTGTTTTTATAGGATTTTTAAGGTTAAAGTTTATAAATATGAGTTTTTAGGGCTTTTAGGGTTTTGGAGTTTAATAAACTTTGAATATCAAAATAAATAGAATATCTGAGACTTTAAATTATCTTATGGTATTATAACTCTTTTATAGTTATAAATAATGTTTGTAATTTATTTTTATCGGTTTATTGGCATTCTATGTAGTGATTCCGAGATTCAAGCGAAATTGAGGAATCAAGTATACTAGTCCTAGTCTTCAAATTTGACTTAAGTTTCTATGAGACTTTGAACTAACTTCTACTTCTAGGTCAAGTGCATGATGTGTGTATATGATTCATGAAATGTTGTTCGAGTCAAAGAGTGATCCAAATATGGATAGTCACTACAGCTTAGTAGATGTAGAATTCACATATCAAGGTGAAATCTAAGTACACCATCTATTGTTTCTATCTGTTTCCAAGTTTCTAGTAGGTTATAACTTAGCTTCTAATTACTAAGTCTAATATGTGTTGTGCCTATATGTGCAACTAAGTTTATAAAATCTAGAACTAACTCGAATTTTGAAGATTGTCACATCAACTAAGTGTCACCTGAAGACACTACCTCACTTCCATCTTACGCATTCATTCGCAACTTGCGAAAACTGGATACCACAACACCCACTGAGCTCCGCCAAGACACTAATCCATCTTCCTTCGCCCAAGATTGACGATAACCCTGATAACTTGCAACCTGGAACGAATCCTCATGATGGAATACCCCAGATTGGAATACCTCCACATACATAACTCAAGCCTTCAACCATACTCGGAACTAAGGAACTTGTCCTTGCGTCACCCTCGAACCCTTCAGTTCGACACAACGGAGTGCAACCCACTCACACCTCCCTATCACAATCTCTAGGTCCTTGACCTCCGACTGTAATATCCTTATATAGTCCTCAGCACTGGTCCAGACTACTCCCGAGTCTGTTAACCTGCTATCTCACCTTCCTCTGTCCCAATCTCCAATCTGGAACCACTTTCCTCCTCCTCTTCCAAGGAGACTGAAAACATGCTTGCGCATCATCCAACATTGCCACAACCTCAACGGGCATCCAACCCGTATGTGCTTCCATATATTTGGTACAATCCCAGTGCTTACTACCAAGCACTTTCGATCATCCATTTACTCCACTGCCTTCCTTTCAGAGGACCCAAACTCCTTCCGGAGCTACATACCTTCCCTTTTCCAGGAAGTCTACTCAACAACCCATACCGCACCTATAAGTGCCATAGAGCTAAACTCCACTCTACACTATCCATGTAGAGCAACTGCTATTCTCGAACTCCCATATACTCCGAATCTGATCACATAACTAACAAGGCCCACGCACGGCCTCCAGCCAACTTCATCATCATGATCAATACTTGGGGCTAGACCATATCAATTACTATTGCATGGCGACACAGTCACTCATTCTCCGCATACAGATCTACTAACACATACAGAGTCTTCAGCATGACTGGACTGCCTTACCAGGCCTTCAGCCTATCTGGACCACTCTCAGAACCTTCAGCATATCTGGACCGCCCTCCTGGACCTTCAGCCTGTCTGGACCGTACCCCGAGCCTTCGGTTTGACTGGTACGCCTTCTGGCCTACAGTCTATCCGGACCGCTCAAAACTGTCGTACTTCACCCTGAACCATCCCTTCCGGGAATCTCTCTCATGCAGTCTTTTCTAACCCTCTTGGGGTTCCGAACTCTAGTTCCGTTCCCGGAATCCTTTCCATGGCCTAAACCCAGGCCTCACATCGACCAACTACCTTTCCTGAAACCATGGTCTGTTCCCTGCCCCACTTGTCTATCACTTGCTCCAATCATGCCACACTCTCGGCTAACAACACTGATGAATCTAAACAGCTAACCAACCCTGAATACTTGCTGTTTTCACCGGAGAATTTTCCAATTCTCCCCCACTTAGTGTACCAACTACTAACTTCCGCTGACAAACCGGCATAACTCGATCGACCTTACTTGATAAAGTCCCCCCCTTTACCAGGAAATAATTCTCTCCGGAGTGAGCAACCTCCACAGTACACTCTCCCGTCAACGCACATCCCGAACTCCAAGGAAGTTCGAATCTCAACCAAACACTTCTCGCATCGCAGTTGCTATTCCTAGCAACGAGATCATAAACCTTATCTTTCGACCAAGAATCCTCCTGAACGCTAACCAACTACAACTCCTAACTACTAAGATCCCCAATCATACTATGAAACATGCGGAACAAGGCAGACAGATTTACAATACCACATAATCAACAAGATAACAGGATATCAAAATGGAAACATACCCGCAGTTGCATCCGACTCTACCCTGACCTCCTCTGCTGTAAGCTGGAAAGCGCGTCCCTGAGCCCTCGGAGGCTCCGCTCCTCCCTGACCTCCACCTGTAATCCTCAAAGTGGCTGGTGCTGGAGCCTGCACCGGTCTTGCAACAAGTTGTGGACATTTGACCCTCAAGTGTCCAACCAGATGGCAATGATAACAAATCCTCATATCCTGAGCCGGGACCGACTGACGGCAATCCCTCGCATAATGCCCCTCTTTCCCACACTTGCGACACGCACCACCGAACCTACAAACTCCGGCATGACCCTTCCCACACTTCTCACAAGTGTGGCTGCTCTGACCTCCAACCCTAAAGTCAACGGTTTTGGACCGTTTCGGCGTCGGATGCGACTGCACCGGGGCCTGCCTCTGCTCTCGCAACTGCAACTCTATCTCTAACTCCCGCCGCCTGGCGGCCTCCTGCAACTCTAACAAGGTATCACATCTCTGCGTGGACACAAACTGCCTGATGTCCCTTTTGAGCATACTCAGATATCGGGACATCTGAGCCTGCTCCGAAGCAAACTCCGGGCAAAACATCGCCCTCTCAGTAAACATCCTGGTGATCTCCGTCACCGACTCTGAATCCTGCTTCAGCTCCAGGAACTCCTGAGCCAACCTCTCTCTCTCTCAACCCGTGGAACATAACGAGTGTTGAACATCTCCCGGAACTGATCCCAAGTAACCGCAGCCCGCTGCGCATCAGAATAAGATCCCGTAGTCAACCTCCACCAATCCTTCGCCCCGAGCCTCAAAAGGTTCAGAGCACGCCTCACCCTCTGATCCGCAGGGCATGAACACGTGAAGAAACAACCCTCCACGTCTGACAACCATCTCATAGCAATGATAGGATCCTGAATTCCATCAAAGGTAGGGGGCTTCGTATTATCGAAGTCCCGATACTGAAAACCTCGACCGGTTCCTCCCCCTGCCGCTGCTACGGCCGCTGTAGCTGTCGCGGCAGCCGTCTCCGCAGAGCTGCATAGCGCTCATCAAAGTACTCAACCATGGCGGTCTTGATCGACCCAAACATCTTTGGCAACTCAGCCCGGAACATGGTAGCAACCTCATCATGCAGGATCTCACGAATCCTGGCGTCCAACTCGTCCGTACTCATCTGACCAATGACCTCGGGTGGTACTGGTCCATCCTGACCACCCTCTCCTGATCCCGATCCCGAACCGGATCCTACCCCGATACGTCTCGTAATCGCCATACTGCAATACACCAACGAGACCCTTACACACATCACATATCCACCCGGGGAACTATCTCATAACCGATACCCTAGAGAGTTGTGACTTCCTTGATACGCGTATGGGTCCTGTGCTTTCAGTAGTACAGGCCCATACTACCTTCCACACCTACCCATATTTGTCTCAAGTATCACCACAACGCCCTAAGCACAAACATACATAGCAAGCACTCCATCCTCACCCCTAGAGGAATACTGAATATCCCATAACAAGAAACCCTAAGCTAGCAGCATCATATAATCAGGCAATTCTATCATGCAATTCCTGAAGATCCCTAGCCTTAGTACTACCATGTTGTTCTAACATATCACATAATCAAATAACTTGCATGGTATTTTGGGGTCTACTTACTGGCTCCGGCTGATCGTACACCATGCATCCTCCTTTATTTATTTTGAAAACCATTTTAGAACTTATTTTGAAAATAGTTTAAACATCAGAGTATCCCCAGAAAAATATCACATAAATCATAAAACATGAGGAGCGGTACGATCACGTCTTCGCCTTGCCACGATCTCCTGAAGTACCTGAAACAATACACTGAAACTGTAATTAGTGAGTTACCCCCAAAGTACCAACCACACATAAACATACTCATAGCATATCACAATACATAACAGCCATGCACATCGGGTCTACTATGTGACTGGTCCGCCCGCACCGGGCCTTCAGTCCACCTGGTCCACCCTCCGAGTCTAGCCATGTACATCGAGTCTATAGTGTGATTGGTCCGCCCGCACCGGGCCTTCAATCCACCTGGTCCACTCTCTAAGTCTACAGTATGACTGGTCCGCCCACACCGGGCCTTCAGTCGGCCTGGTCCACTCTCCGAGCCTCGGCACGTCCGGTCCGCCCTCTTGGGGCATTCAGCCTATCCGGACCGCTCGCTGGACCTTCGGAATACCCGGTCCGCCCTGGGTATGGTGGCTCTAGGCTCCATGAACATAGTTGGTTCATTGACAAGTTGTTATGTTGCAACAGGTGTGTGGAGTAAATTAAGTTTCCATTTATCACGATATGGTAGTGTTGTTGGAGAAAGCCACATGAAGATAGGAGGAAAAAAGGAGAATTCTTTATACAGAAAGAAAGATAAACATTTTTATTAATCAATCACACAAAGATTACATACCTAGATATATGTATAGTACATGACACAGTTACATCTGAACCAACACAATGGTTGGTGACCAATCACGATGGTTGATGATTAACCACCAAAAAATAACGGTTCTAACACTAACTTTATTTCTAAGGCTATTAGGTGTGGACAACATGTTAAGACATGTTATCATACCTAAAATTTGTCAGGTCACATGTCATGTTATCCTTAACACCATTTGACTTATGTAGGAAATGGTGTTCAAATGTTATAACATGTTAGAGAGAGAGAGAGAGAGAGAAAGAGAGAGGGGGAGAGGCTTTTGATTGGTTAATGCTCACGTTACTTCCTATGGCCATGATAACATTTCTTAACAAAACATCAAAAGCCATGAGAGAGGGGGCGGTGTGTTGCTCGTTATGGCGGCGTCATTAGACTTCCAACTCGGATTAACGTCTCTTGGCGTTGCCCGTACCTACCAGTCTAACTGTAACTGCCTTCTTAACAACATTAATTATTTCTTAAAATTCCTAAACTAACCCTAAGTCTAGATTACATTTCAACAAGTGTTTGGTAGAATTAATGATTGATTCCATTCCTACGGTTTTTTCCTTGTAGGGTCGTTTTCTCGATCAGCAGTGAATTACATGGCGGGATGCAACACCGCAGTGTCCAACATCGTGATGTCTATCATCGTATTATTGACTCTTTATGTCATCACCCCATTATTCAAATACACTCCAAATGCAATCCTAGCCTCCATCATTATATCAGCAGTTGTAGGTCTCATTGACCTTGATGCAGCAATCCTACTATGGAAGATTGATAAATTTGACTTTGTAGCTTGTATGGGTGCCTTTTTCGGTGTTATTTTCGCTTCTGTTGAAATTGGCCTCCTCATTGCGGTAAAAAAGCATCTTACTTCGAAAGTCTTTCATTCATGAAGATTTTCTGGTAATATTAAGATTAGTTGTTTTTGTAATTGTTTTTATAGGTTGCTATATCGTTTGGAAAAATTTTGTTACAAGTGACGAGACCCCGTACAGCGGTGCTTGGTAAGATCCCACGGACTAGCGTGTACCGTAACGTAGAGCAGTATCTCGGTGCCACTAGAGTTCCCGGTGTTCTAATAATCAGAGTTGATTCTGCCATTTACTTCTCTAATTCCAACTACATCAAGGAGAGGTAATGAACAATAAAAAAATTTATTCCATTCAAAAATATGAGGTTAGGTTTAGGGTTTGCAAAAGATATAATTAAGTACCCTAATGATGATCAATAATCGAAAATAGCTGTAGAAAATTACTTTTCATGTTGGGTGTAAACATTCTCATATATACTTGTTATTGTAGGATTTTGAGGTGGCTAAGGGACGAGGAAGAATCGTTTAAAGATCAACCCAAAGTTCAATATTTGATAGTTGATATGTCACGTAAGGGACATTATTGTAAATTTTCCTTGTCATAATATGAAACATTTGATCAAAAGTTGACATAGGTTTCTTCGTATTGCAGCGGTTACTGATATTGATACGAGTGGCATTCATGCATTGGAAGAATTGCATGGTGGTCTACGAAAGAAAGATGTTCAGGTAACTATATAATCAATCTGTTGTAATGTTGATTATTTAATTGCGGTTATAATTAACATGATATGGCTGAGTTGTTTTTCTTTTTAATTAAGTCATATCTGGATAAATAATATTTGAGATATATTTAAGGAAAAAAAGATAGAAAGATAGCTAAAGACAAATTCACAAATATTTAAGATTTAATGGGACGGGGCACTTGTATATATTATTTATTATTTATTATTATTATTAATTTTAATATATATTGAGATGATTTTGTTTAGTTGTTCTTCATTCTGTCATTCTCTATTTAATTAGTTGTTCTCTTGTGCATAAAGTTAAAAAAAGAAATCTAACATGATTTTGTTTGCGAACACAGCTTATTTTAACAAATCCGGGACAAACCGTACTCGACAAGCTACACGCGGCTAATTTCGTAGATTTGATCGGGGAAGACAAGATCTTCCTAAGTGTTGCCGACGCTGTTCTAACATTTGCCCCAAAGATGGAGCAAGCATAAAATATCACTTTATTTTTATTTTATCCCGCGGGTTATATATATAATGGTGTGTTTATATTCTTTTTAAGGTTTTAAAATTTTGTGGAAAGGAGGCAAGATATATAAAGGAATTGAGAGGATGCATGAAGGTTGTACATGACAAGCCAACCAAATGACAACTATTTCTTCCCCGATGTGTGTGTGCATCTGTTGTTATATACCATGCGGCCAGAAATATCAAAAGCTTATTTATTGAATTTTTTCAGTATTGTAATTTATAAAGACTCGTATGTTTTTTGTGTGCTCATAATTTGTTAATTGTTGTTGGTGGAAGTAATATTTTCTTAACTCTAATAATATAATTTGACACTATTTATTTTATATTATTTGTAATAACTTTTAACGGGGTGGTTTTATTTTATGAAATTCATTTTATAAGGCTATAAAGAGAGTAGGTGTATTGGCATCCTACTTGGCGGACGGCATGCCAAAGGAACACCGCCCCCTTCAGATGTCATGCTTAGAAAACTAGAAAATTTGGAAAGAAGGTGAATAACTCCATCACTAACACTATAATTTCTATCATCGGAAAATTATGTGTCAAAGTAGTGTCGTCATCCAAATTCTGTTAAATAATAACATGTAAGGTCAGACGGAGTGGGTGCGGTCCAGTCCGCACTCCATCCGCCGCATCATCACAAACAACGCCCCCTAGCTAGGTGCGGTCCAGGTGCGGATGAGGCCGCACTACGGCCTTCCAGGGAAGCGTTTCTTCCTTGAATCTCATTGGTCCTCGTGGTTACCGTTTACAAACAGTCATTTTTCAAAAAAAATAATTTCTCTTTTTTACCAACACTATAAATACCTTATCAAATTAACCAAAAACACTCACAAACATTTTATTTTTTTACCATCTTCTCTATTTTAAAATCCACAAAAATGTCATCCTCCAAAAATCAAACCAACGAAAAAACACTACTAGAAAAACCACAACTCCAAGACTTTCACTCGATCAACCGGTTTATTCGTCGTCTTTCTACCACTACGGGGGTATGCTTCCCTATTTTCCGCAACGTCCTACGCAACCATTTCCACAAACACAACCACAACTTGACCAAGATTTTGATCCTTTTGATTTTGGTTCCCAACCATAGTTTGTCCCACAAACACAATCACAACCACAAACATCCATTTCCGAATCCGAACTAGAATTTGTTCCATAAACTCAACCCTCTCAACCAGGAAATAAAAGAAAAGAGAAGGCGGAAGCTAAACTGTGGTCACCTCAAGAAGAGTTAGTATTAGCACAATCATGGATTGACGTTTCAGAGGACGCGAAGACGGGAGGGAACCAAAAACATGATCGTTTTTGGATGCGCGTTAGAGCTCGATTCCACAACGGAATGAACCTACAACCATATCGTACTAAACATCAGGTGTACTCAAAATGGGGAAAAATATACAAAGACGTCATGTTGTTTAACGATTTATATAACAACATGAAACGGTAATGAAAAAGCGGCGAAAGTGACGAAGTGATTTTGGAGAAAGTTTTTAACATTTATCTAAAAGAGAAAAAGAAGACTTTCAAGTTTTTTGAAGTTTGGAATCTACTCAAAGGCAACAAAAAAAATGGCAAAATCTAAAAACAAGCGATAAGCACATCGATAGTGGATCAAAATGGTCAAGAACTTCCGAATCCGAACACACTTCATTGGATGTTCGTGTTGGTTTCGACCTCAACGAGGATGAGTCCGTTCAATTGTCACCACCCCCCCCCCCCCCGACCAATGGGAAGGGACAAACAAAAAACAAAGGCAATGGCAAAGCGTCAGAATCGGATGACTTGAAAGAAATGGCCGATAATGTGCAAGGCATAAAAGATAGAATGGATAAATTTTTGCAACTTTCTTCGGATAGAGAGAGTCGGAAACAAAGGGACAGCGACCTGAGAGTGCTATCGATGGACACGCCGAATTTGACCGGAGATGCGCTTCAAGTTGTTTTGCAAATGAAGGAAGACGTGAAAAAACGTTACGCTATCGTGGTTAATTTGTAGTTGTTTTCCAAGTTTTTAATTATTTGATGTGTGTGTGTGTGTGTTTTTTTAAGTTGTAGGTTTAAGCTTTCTAGTTTTTATTTTCTAATTTCCTAGGATTTTTTTTAAGTAATGTAATGGTTTTTATTTTTAATTAATGAAATCTTTTGTTTTTAATTAAAACTAAAAAATTTATTTATTTAAAAATAAAAATAATTAAAGGAGTGTGGCACTATTCCTTTGGTCTGGTATGAAACCACACTTTTGTGATAAAGGATGAGGTGGCGCTTACATGTCATTGCGGTTTCATGAGGGAGTGTGGCACCACTCCCTCCAGCCTAATTGTAATTCTCATTTGGGGAGGCACAATCAAAATACGTTAACGTATATGAATATTTAAAAGGATCTTTTTTATTTTTTTCTTATTTAAAGATTTTATTTTTGTTTTGGTCCCTCTGCTTCGTGGAGTTTTTGACGTAAGTCTTGTGCTCTTAGAAAATAATACTAAAACACTTGTGTTTTAATTTATTTATCATTTACTTGTAGTTTTAATTAAAAAAAGAACCTAATTACCATCGGTTAACTAAGGGCATGTTCTCGAGTTAAACTTAACAAGGGAAAAGAAGAAAAATTGATTGGAGTGAAAAGAATATAAAAGAAATTGGTGTTTCTGTGCTTTATTAAAGAGCGCAAGTGAAAAGAAAATGGAAGGAAATCTTTCCCTCCTAACTTTCTTTCCAATTTGAAAGGATTTGGAGAGAAAATAGCAATATATTTAATTTTCCTTTCACTTCTCTTCAACTCGGATACTTAAAGTATAATTTTCTTGCACTTTACTTAATTTCTCTTTCTCTCCTTACTTTCTTTCCCCTTCTTTTCTTTTCTTCACTAAAACTGAGGAAGTGGGTGTAACACCTGTGATCTTCATGTCACCTACTATTTCCCCCGTACAGTTTCATCCTTACTCCCGGTTATTCCACCCTTCATTGGTTATACTAGCAAGTGCATTGTCGCTACTACCTCCGCCACCGATTTCTTTCGACCCCTCCATCATTTCCATCTGATGACCATCTGCCATCACTGGCAAGCACTTCCTTCTTCCATGTATCAATCTTTCAAAAGTTGTAATCTTAACTATTTTTCATTAATATGAGAATCTGAGGTAGTAAACACTGTCTTGATATGTATTTGTTTTTTAGAAAATAGAAAGGATTAGCAATGATGGATACAATTTTGTCGGCTTAAACATATTTTCCAAGCTGATATGTTCCGTTTCTCACCAATTACAAACTTCTTCATTCATTTACAAATCAGCAACACTGTCTTGATATGTATTTGTTTTTTAGAAAATAGAAAGGATTAGCAATGATGGATACAATTTTGTCGGCTTAAACATATTTTCCAAGCTGATATGTTCCGTTTCTCACCAATTACAAACTTCTTCATTCATTTACAAATCAGCATGTTTAAGAGCTTAGATACGATCGAAACAAGTAAATACCACCATAAATGTAGGTAGTATCGATCTTTATATTCTTGTTCTTCTATTGGGTTTCAAAGATTTAAGATCAAAAGCTCTAAATTAGTGTTAATTTTCTTAGAATAAGAAGAAGTATAGGGTGACCATGATATGGTACCGATCTCTTTTTACCCAAATCGTGTACCATACCAACTATAGTTTGTACATAAGTTTTTCTACTAGTACCATACCAATTTATTTTACTACGAACTAGTTTAATTGGTACAAAATGGTAATTGTCACTACAAAACATCTATAGGGACGAAACTTATAAGGATGACAAAAGTCGTCGCTATAGACGATCATATAGGGACGACATATGGTCGCTATGGAGTTGACCAAACAATTTTTACTTTTTATGCTAAAGTGACAACAAATCGCCTCTACTTGTAAAGCGGGAACGAAAAAAATGTTGGCGGGATTCCAAAAAGCTAAAGGGACAACATATTGTCGCAAAAATAAATTATTATTATAATAATAATAATTATTATTATTATTATTATTATTATTATATATAGTTTAATTAGAATATAGGGGCGACGTCATTTTGTTTAAAGGTATAGGGACGACAAGTCGTCGGGTTTGATGCTCACTGAAATCAGAAATGTATCCCTTTCTCATTAATCGATCGCTGCTCCTCCTTTGGCTCTCGCTCTCTCAAGCGGCGATTTGTTTCATGTCGGCCACCACAACGACGACCAGGTAACCGTCGGCCTCCACAGTGACCACCATCTTAGTTGCGATGTTGGTCTGACGATTACTTTTCTCAATCTCATAGCCCACTTCACTTTTTTCTCTCTTTCGATCACAAGTTTTCTTCTTGCCAACTATCTCAAAGAAGACCCGTCGGCCTCTACTCCTTCGCTTCCGGCGACCTCATTCCCTTGAGATTGTGTGCTTAAATAAGAAGACAAGGAGACTGAGAGAATTACGAGGCTACCTTTGAGGTTTTTCTTATTCATTAGTTTTTTTGGTTTATAATCGTGCAATTATTTTATGATTGTTTCTTGGATTCTAATTTCTTTGATACCGACAGGACTAGGGTTTGCCCCCTCGGGACAACTATTGGTGCGGAATGCATTAGCGACATCTGCTAACCACCGCCTGCTTGCTATCGGTTCCTTCTCCCCATAGTAGTTCGGAGCCCCACATGCCCGGAACTCCCTGAAGGTCAATGAACGTGTCCATATCAAGGCCACCATCTAAGAATGGAAAGAGCCGAAACGCTCCTCAAACAGCTCCACAATACCCTCCTTGATCGTACTGAAGATCACAGGAGTCTGCTCGAGAATGCAACGCATAATCCCAGACGAAACGAACTCCCTCGTCTGATCATCCAACTGCCCGGCTCCAGAACCTAAGCCTGAGCCCTCACCAGCACCAGAACTACCAACCGACATGCCTCGAAGAGTCACCATACTGAAAATAGACCATATAAACCATCAGAAGACGCATCAAAATATATCGAGGGATCCTTGACTCGAGTACGGATCCTCTGCTTCCAGTAGTACGGGCCCATACTACATTCCACATCAATCTGTACTTTCCTCCAGGATTTCCTTGAATCCGCCAAGTCACTTTATATCTATACAATCAACCCTCATCAAGATAAGGCTCCCAACACTAAATCTCTTCCTAGGTTTTCCTAGGGCAAACTCCATACCACTCTCCGCCATCAACTGCAGAAAGAACTCCCGCTAACTTCCTCTAACTAGCTCACGAATACAATTACATATCATCAAAACCAGATAATTTTTCGAATGAGAGGTCTCACACTACAAAGGTTGGATTCAAACAAGAGCTGCGCAATAGAGTTAAAACCTAACCTTCTAAAATTATCTAGTCTCAGTAATAAGTAACTTAACATATTCACTTACTAGTTAGCTTAAACTAGTGAGAACTCCTAAAAAGCACAAAGCAAGCAGCATTCGAGCATCGAGTAATTAGAACCAAGCATAACGTAATCAGGTCATCCTATCACTGACTGATCAGTACTAGCATGCAAGTCTACAAGCTCATACAATATGCATACAAAGGTATCGCTCCTATCATTCTATCATGCAAATATTGAGCAGATCCTTAGCCCTAACTAGCATGTGATTCACATATTTAAAATTCAAATCATATCAGATAACATGTATGGATATTTTGGGAAAACTTACTTGAGCTCGGTCGATTGCATGCACCACATCCTTTCTTGTATTAGAAAACTCTTTTCTTTAAAAACATTTCTTTTTGAAAATATTTACAAAATCATCGCTTTGAGTTCAGACACACCGGAGAGTATGTCTGAATCCCTCAAACTAAGGCTTTGATACCAACTTATAACGTCCCAAAAATTTCATTTTAAAATTTATAAAACAGTAATCCAAAACATTGTTATACGAAAAAAGTGTAACACTACATCACAAAATATCATAGTAAATCTCAAAATGCAGAATAGAGTGGTATGTGCTCTGCAATCATCTTGGGCTCTTCCCTTTCGAACCAGAAGTATCTGAAACATCAACTGAAAACCGTAAGCACAAAGCTTAGTGAGTTCCCCAAACTACCACATATCATACATAATAAACACATATTGGGCCCCCGCCGTACATCGGGCCTCACCCCGCATTGAGTCCTACTCAGCCTTGGTCCCCGCCCGGTATCGAGCCCCGCTTGGATTACAGACCGGTCATTTATTAGGCCCCGCTTGACATCGGGTCCTGCCCGGTACACATATAAACATATAATCATGTTAACACATGCGATAATCACAAACACAATAGCATACAATACAGTCATCGGGCTTCGCCCGGCATCGAGCCTCACTCGGTATACATACCATCACATAACACATGCAAGAGTCACGCATACATCTAGCATCCTAACATAATTATCATGGGCCGGCATTGATGCCTTCAACCTGCTAAACCCAGTGAGGAAACTCACCTCAGACTGCTGAATCTCACAGATAAGTCTTTGGCTGTTGGTCCACTTAAATCCCCGCGCTATCAACATAAAATAATTGGATCCCGACTTACACTACGAGTCCAAACAAGGGTAAAAGGCCTTTTTACCCTTTACCTAACTTGGCAAAAGGCCAAGGCCTAAGCCAACTATCTAAAATGCCTAAATTTTAAAATGATCATCCAAAGCCCAAATATGGCCTAATCTTCCAAATTGGGCCCAAATCCCTTTGTGGTCCTTCAACCAAAAGAGTCCAATAAAATAGCATCAGCCCAAAAATAGAATTTTGATGGCCCAACAAATCCCTAGACTCCTAAGGCCCAACATGGGCCCAGTACCGAACAGCCCAAAATATGAAGCCCACTTGCTGAGTACGCGGGGCGTACTCAGCTCGTACTGTAACATCCATAAAATTTGAGCCAAATTAAAACATTTTAATTCATCCAAAAACCATTAAGTTCATACATCTCATTTTCAAAATAGTTTAAACATCAGAGTATCCCCCAGAACCATATCACATAAATCATAAAACATGAGGAGCGGTACGATCACGCCTTCGCCTTGCCACGATCTCCTGAAGTACCTGAAACAATACACTGAAACTGTAAGCCCGAAAGCTTAGTGAGTTACCCCCAAAATACCAACCACACATAAACATACTCATAGCATATCACAATACATAACAGCCATGCACATCGGGTCTACTATGTGACTGGTCCGCCCGCACCGGGCCTTCAGTCCACCTGGTCCACCCCCCGAGTCTAGCCATGTACATCGATTCTACAGTGTGATTGGTCCGTCCGCACCGGGCCTTCAATCCACCTGGTCCACTCTCTGAGTCTACAGTATGACTGGTCCGCCCACACCGGGCCTTCAGTCGGCCTGGTCCACTCTCCGAGCCTCGGCACGTCCGGTCCGCCCTCTTGGGGCCTTCAGCCTATCCGGACGGCTCGTTGGGCCTTCGGAATACCCGGTCCGCCCTGGGTATGTTGGCCTACAGCACAAAGCAGGACCCGCCTCAACCCAACCCCGTCAAACAACCATGTGCACATAAAACAATTATTCACATAACAAATCCTTAACCAGACAAACAGTCTAACATATCACATAGCATAACAACATCCTAACCAGGATTCCGACCTATCCGGTCACTAGCATAACATTACCCTATATATCGGGTACCGACCTTAACCAGGTCACTAACATAACACCACCCTAAATACCAGGGTGCAGACATAGCAAATCAATACATATCAAACAATTACCCGGATTTCCATCCGATAAAGGGCCAGCCTTGGTGCCGTAGACCCTGTTGATATAGTGAGGATAACTCACCTGCAATTGCCAACTGAAGAGATACGACCAAGCTACTCCGACCACCGATACGAACTTCACCACAGCACACTACCGAAGAACCAATACCGAAATTACCAAAATACCCTTGGAAGTCAAACTGGTCAACTCTTGGTCAAAGTCAAAGTCCTCAGTCAAAGTCAACCTTCCTGGTTGACTCTACTCGCCGAGTCAACCCGTCGACTCGTCGAGTCCTCATACTCAGAAAACTCTTAGAACACGACTCAACTCGTCGAGTCACCCCAAGACTCGTCGAGTGCAACGATCTCCAAGTCCCATCCTGTCCAACTCACTGAGTCACCCCTCGACTCACTGATCTGCGTCTTAAGCAGAAGAGGTTAGGGGTTCTGCGACCTGACTCGCCGAGTCCAAGAACATACTCGCCGAGTCCAAGGCAATCTTCAAGAGACTCGCCAAGTTGTTCTTCCAAGTCGTCGAGTCCATGCACATGTTCATACAACTCGTCGAGTACACCCATGTGACTCGCCGAGTCTCTTCAGTTCTCAATCCATACAGAGGCTTTTCGAGCCATGCAGGGGCTCCAATCCATAGATCCACTCTTCTACAGCCTAACCCTCACATAAAGTTGCAAACTTTACGTGAAACCAAGGAGTAATAAGCCCAAAACACTCTAGGGCTAGGGTTTATGACAAAAGGGGCTTCACCAATAACTCTTAGACAGGAGCTTTATGGCATTAAGGACCATCACAAGCTTAGATCTGGAGTAGCAACCTCAGATCTAAACTCCAAACCCGAAATAGGTCTCAAACAAGCTAAGGAACTCCAAATCAACCACCAAAGATGAACCCAAAAAGGAAATAGCTTAAGATAATGGCTCCTTACCTCTGAGATGTGCCCAAACTGATGTAGATCCCAGATCTACACAAGCCCCTTGATGCTAGCCTCTAATTTCTCAAGCTCCTTCCACCAAATTCCTCTTCCAAACTCCAATCTCCTCAACAATGAAGTCTCACACGAAATTAGGGTTTTCTGGAACTCTCTGGGGGATTAGGAGGCTGGGAGAAGGACATAAAGTCCTTTAAATAGGGTGCAACCCTCGGGATTAGGGTTTTCTCATTCCAGCACCAACTCGTCGAGTCCAAGCCGCCGACTCGGCGAGTTGGCCACTTAACCCGCGATCAATCCCGCTCTGACTCGACGAGTAGCATACCTACTCGTCGAGTAGCTTCCTTTATTTACACTTAGCACCCTCCAACTTCTTGCTTCCGAACTTGGGATGTTACAGTTCTCCCCCACTTAAATTAGGCTTCGTCCTCGAAGCCTGCGGCAACACAAACTTCCGGATGATTCTCCCACAATGCACCCATTGATCTCAAACCGACCCAGATTCCTTCAAACACAGTTATCGAGTCTCTAAAATCCATCTCTTCCCTTGCAGGGTCCTGATCAACTGCTCCAAGCCGGCCACCGGCTTCTTTTCTCTGATGACAACACTCATCAACTAAGTGTCACCTGAAGACACTACCTCACTTCCATCTTACGCATTCATTCGCAACCTGCGAAAACTGGATACCACAACACCCACTGAGCTCCGCCAAGACACTAATCCATCTTCTTTCGCCCAAGATTGGCTATAACCCTGATAACTTGCAACCTGGAACGAATCCTCATGATGGAATACCCCATATTGGAATACCTCCACATACATAACTCAAGCCTTCAACCATACTCGGAACTAAGGAACTTGTCCTTGCGTCACCCTCGAACCCTTCAGTTCGACACAACGGAGTGCAACCCACTCACACCTCCCTATCACAATCTCTAGGTCCTTGACCTCCGACTGTAATATCCTTATACAGTCCTCAGCACTGGTCCAGACTACTCCCGAGTCTGTTAACCTGCTATCTCACCTTCCTCTGTCCCAATCTCCAATCTGGAACCACTTTCCTCCTCCTCTTCTAAGGAGACTGAAAACATGCTTGCACATCATCCAACATTGCCACAACCTCAACGGGCATCCAACCCGTATGTGCTTCCATATATTTGGTACAATCCCAGTGCTTACTACCAAGCACTTTCGATCATCCATTTACTCCACTGCCTTCCTTTCAGAGGACCCAAACTCCTTCCGGAGCTACATACCTTCCCTTTTCCAGGAAGTCTACTCAACAACCCATACCGCACCTATAAGTGCCATAGAGCTAAACTCCACTCTACACTATCCATGTAGAGCAACTGCTATTCTCGAACTCCCATATACTCCGAATCTGATCACATAACTAACAAGGCCCACGCACGGCCTCCAGCCAACTTCATCATCATGATCAATACTTGGGGCTAGACCATATCAATTACTATTGCATGGCGACATAGTCACTCATTCTCCGCATACAGATCTACTAACACATACAGAGTCTTCAGCATGACTGGACTGCCTTACCAGGCCTTCAGCCTATCTGGACCACTCTCAGAACCTTCAGCATGTCTGGACCGCCCTCCTGGACCTTCAGCCTGTATGGACCGTTCCCCGAGCCTTCGGTTTGACTGGTACACCTTCTGGCCTACAGTCTATCCGGACCGCTCAAAACTGTCGTACTTCACCCTGAACCATCCCTTCCGGGAATCTCTCTCATGCAGTCTTTTCTAACCCTCTTGGGGTTCCGAACTCTAGTTCCGTTCCCAGAATCCTTTCCATGGCCTAAACCCAGGCCTCACATCGACCAACTACCTTTCCTGAAACCATGGTTTGTTCCCTGCCCCACTTGTCTATCACTTGCTCCAATCATGCCACACTCTCGGCTAACAACACTAATGAATCTAAACAGCTAACCAACCCTGAATACTTGCTGTTTTCACCGGAGAATTTTCCAATTCTCCCCCACTTAGTGTACCAACTACTAACTTCCGCTGACAAACCGGCATAACTCGATCGACCTTACTTGATAAAGTCCCCCCCTTTACCAGGAAATAATTCTCTCCGGAGTGAGCAACCTCCACAGTACACTCTCCCGTCAACGCACATCCCGAACTCCAAGGAAGTTCGAATCTCAACCAAACACTTCTCGCATCGCAGTTGCTATTCCTAGCAACGAGATCATAAACCTTATCTTTCGACCAAGAATCCTCCTGAACGCTAACCAACTACAACTCCTAACTACTAAGATCCCCAATCATACTATGAAACATGCGGAACAAGGCAGACAGATTTACAATACCACATAATCAACAAGATAACAGGATATCAAAATGGAAACATACCCGCAGTTGCATCCGACTCTACCCTGACCTCCTCTGCTGTAAGCTGGAAAGCGCGTCCCTGAGCCCTCGGAGGCTCCGCTCCTCCCTGACCTCCACCTGTAATCCTCAAAGTGGCTGGTGCTGGAGCCTGCACCGGTCTTGCAACAAGTTGTGGACATTTGACCCTCAAGTGTCCAACCAGATGGCAATGATAACAAATCCTCATATCCTGAGCCGGGACCGACTGACGGCAATCCCTCGCATAATGCCCCTCTTTCCCACACTTGCGACACGCACCACCGAACCTACAAACTCCGGCATGACCCTTCCCACACTTCTCACAAGTGTGGCTGCTCTGACCTCCAACCCTAAAGTCAACGGTTTTGGACCGTTTCGGCGTCGGATGCGACTGCACCGGGGCCTGCCTCTGCTCTCGCAACTGCAACTCTATCTCTAACTCCCGCCGCCTGGCGGCCTCCTGCAACTCTAACAAGGTATCACATCTCTGCGTGGACACAAACTGCCTGATGTCCCTTTTGAGCATACTCAGATATCGGGACATCTGAGCCTGCTCCGAAGCAAACTCCGGGCAAAACATCGCCCTCTCAGTAAACATCCTGGTGATCTCCGTCACCGACTCTGAATCCTGCTTCAGCTCCAGGAACTCCTGAGCCAACCTCTCTCTCTCAACCCGTGGAACATAACGAGTGTTGAACATCTCCCGGAACTGATCCCAAGTAACCGCAGCCCGCTGCGCATCAGAATAAGATCCCGTAGTCAACCTCCACCAATCCTTCGCCCCGAGCCTCAAAAGGTTCAGAGCACGCCTCACCCTCTGATCCGCAGGGCATGAACACGTGAAGAAACAACCCTCCACGTCTGACAACCATCTCATAGCAATGATAGGATCCTGAATTCCATCAAAGGTAGGGGGCTTCGTATTATCGAAGTCCCGATACTGAAAACCTCGACCGGTTCCTCCCCCTGCCGCTGCTACGGCCGCTGTAGCTGTCGCGGCAGCCGTCTCCGCAAGAGCTGCATAGCGCTCATCAAAGTACTCAACCATGGCGGTCTTGATCGACCCAAACATCTTTGGCAACTCAGCCCGGAACATGGTAGCAACCTCATCATGCAGGATCTCACGAATCCTGGCGTCCAACTCGTCCGTACTCATCTGACCAATGACCTCGGGTGGTACTGGTCCATCCTGACCACCCTCTCCTGATCCCGATCCCGAACCGGATCCTACCCCGATACGTCTCGTAATCGCCATACTGCAATACACCAACGAGACCCTTACACACATCACATATCCACCCGGGGAACTATCTCATAACCGATACCCTAGAGAGTTGTGAATTCCTTGATACGCGTATGGGTCCTGTGCTTTCAGTAGTACAGGCCCATACTACCTTCCACACCTACCCATATTTGTCTCAAGTATCACCACAACGCCCTAAGCACAAACATACATAACAAGCACTCCATCCTCACCCCTAGAGGAATACTGAATATCCCATAACAAGAAACCCTAAGCTAGCAGCATCATATAATCAGGCAATTCTATCATGCAATTCCTGAAGATCCTTAGCCTTAGTACTACCATGCTGTTCTAACATATCACATAATCAAATAACTTGCATGGTATTTTGGGGTCTACTTACTGGCTCCGGCTGATCGTACACCCTGCATCCTCCTTTATTTATTTTGAAAACCATTTTAGAACTTATTTTGAAAACCTTTCCTTGATTTGAGACTGGATTCACACGAATGTTCCTCCAATTCACTCAAACCAAGGCTCTGATACCAACTTCTAACATCCATAAAATTTGAGCGAAATTAAAACATTTTAATTCATCCAAAAACCATTAAGTTCATACATCTCGTTTTCAAAATAGTTTAAACATCAGAGTATCCCCAGAAAAATATCACATAAATCATAAAACATGAGGAGCGGTACGATCACGCCTTCGCCTTGCCACGATCTCCTGAAGTACCTGAAACAATACACTGAAACTGTAAGCCCGAAAGCTTAGTGAGTTACCCCCAAAGTACCAACCACACATAAACATACTCATAGCATATCACAATACATAACAGCCATGCACATCGGGTCTACTATGTGACTGGTCCGCCCGCACAGGGCCTTCAGTCCACCTGGTCCACCCTCCGAGTCTAGCCATGTACATCGAGTCTATAGTGTGATTGGTCTGCCCGCACCGGGCCTTCAATCCACCTGGTCCACTCTCTGAGTCTACAGTATGACTGGTCCGCCCACACCGGGCCTTCAGTCGGCCTGGTCCACTCTCCGAGCCTCGGCACGTCCGGTCCGCCCTCTTGGGGCATTCAGCCTATCCGGACCGCTCGCTGGACCTTCGGAATACCCGGTCCGCCCTGGGTATGTTGGCCTACAGCACAAAGCAGGACCCGCCTCAACCCAACCCCGTCAAACAACCATGTGCACATAAAACAATTATTCACATAACAAATCCTTAACCAGACAAACAGTCTAACAGATTACATAGCATAACAACATCCTAACCAGGATTCCGACCTATCCGGTCACTAGCATAACATTACCCTATATACCGGGTACCAACCTTAACCAGGTCACTAACATAACACCACCCTAAATACCAGGGTGCAGACATAGCAAATCAATACATATCAAATAATTACCCGGATTTCCATCCGATAAAGGGTCGGCCTTGGTGCCGTAGACCCTGTTGATATAGTGAGGATAACTCACCTGCAATTGCCAACTGAAGAGATACGACCAAGCTGCTCCGACCACCGATACGAACTTCACCACAGCACACTACCAAAGAACCAATACCGAAATTACCAAAATACCCTTGGAAGTCAAACTGGTCAACTCTTGGTCAAATTCAAAGTCCTCAGTCAAAGTCAACCTTCCTGGTTGACTCTACTCGCCGAGTCAACCCGTCGACTCGTCGAGTCCTCATACTCAGAAAACTCTTAGAACACAAATCAACTCGTCGAGTCACCCCAAGACTCATCGAGTCCAACGATCTCCAAGTCTCATCCTGTCCAACTCACTGAGTCACCCCTCGACTCACTAATCTGCGTCTTAAGCAGAAGAGGTTAGGGGTTCTGCGACCTGACTCGCCGAGTCCAAGAACATACTCGCCGAGTCCAAGGCAATCTTCAAGAGACTCGCCGAGTTGTTCTTCCAAGTCGTCGAGTCCATGCACATGTTCATACAACTCGTCGAGTACACCCATGTGACTCGCCGAGTCTCTTCAGTTCTCAATCCATACAGAGGCTTTTCGAGCCATGCAGGGGCTCCAATCCATAGATCCACTCTTCTACAGCCTAACCCTCACATAAAGTTGCAAACTTTACGTGAAACCAAGGAGTAATAAGCCCAAAACACTCTAGGGCTAGGGTTTATGACAAAAGGGGCTTCACCAATAACTCTTAGACAGGAGCTTTATGGCATTAAGGACCATCACAAGCTTAGATCTGGAGTAGCAACCTCAGATCTAAACTCCAAACCCGAAATAGGTCTCAAACAAGCTAAGGAACTCCAAATCAACCACCAAAGATGAACCCAAAAAGGAAATAGCTTAAGATAATGGCTCCTTACCTCTGAGATGTGCCCAAACTGATGTAGATCCCAGATCTACACAAGCCCCTTGATGCTAGCCTCTAATTTCTCAAGCTCCTTCCACCAAATTCCTCTTCCAAACTCCAATCTCCTCAACAATGAAGTCTCACACGAAATTAGGGTTTTCTGGAACTCTCTGGGGGATTAGGAGGCTGGGAGAAGGACATAAAGTCCTTTAAATAGGGTGCAACCCTCGGGATTAGGGTTTTCTCATTCCAGCACCAACTCGTCGAGTCCAAGCCGCCGACTCGGCGAGTTGGCCACTTAACCCGCGATCAATCCCGCTCTGACTCGACGAGTAGCATACCTACTCGTCGAGTAGCTTCCTTTATTTACACTTAGCACCCTCCAACTTCTTGCTTCCGAACTTGGGATGTTACACGTACGCTTAGCGTACACGCTCTGGTGCTAGTACCCGTAGCGTACCAGCTTGTACGCCCAGCGTACTCCCCAGTTGGACATGCCACATCATTAAGCACTTAATTCGTTCAACCCCTACTCTATACTCTCAAATCTTATCTCAAAAGATGTTTTATCACGTAAAGTTGGCAACTTTAAGTGCATGCATGGCTTAATGGAGCTCTAGAGCTCAAAAGAGCTTTAAAAATGGTGTTAACACATGCATGTGTCCATAAACACCTCAAGCTTGCATTTTTACAAACAAAGGGACCAAAAGAAACCTAGATCTACCATCAATCATTTCTGGAGTGAATCAAGAAGCTCATCAATCACTCCGAGGACTCAAAAAGCATAAAATGGCAACATAACTAGATCTAGCATCATAGATTAGCAAGTTGTGAACTTTTTACCTTAAAAAGGCTAGCAAATGATGAGCTAATCCCGGATCCTCAAGCTCCAAGCACAACTCCAAGTGGTCTACTTCTTCTTCTCCTTCACAAAGCTCCAACAAAAACTCTTTATGGCTCAAAACTCTCAAGAACACACTAGGGTTTTGATTTCTGGACAAAGGAAAATGGAGGTTGTCTATACATGACCAAATGAGGCTATCATAAGGTTTAAATAGAGTGCAAACCCTAGAAATTAGGGTTTCATTAATCCACACGTAAGCCATGCGTACTCCACGTACGCCCAGCGTACGTGGACTGTATGCACGATCAAGAATCAGGCTAGTACGCTACGCGTACCACCTAGTACGCCCCGCGTACTAGCTTAAGGACCAACTTTGAAAAGTTTTTAGATAAAAAGGTTAAATATGAAACTTACCAATTTCAAGTGTTACACCAAACCAGAACTTGCATTTTTTTTTATCTCGCTCGCATTTCAGAGAGTAAAGACGTGAAGGAGATGATAGTGATGAACACGTAGTGGGGCATTGATGAAAAAGCATGGGTGGGTGGTGATGAACAAACAGAGGTAACGGTAAAAGGCGTGTCACATTGTTTATCGTCATCTTCTTCCCCTGTTCTCGTTTATTTATGCCATCACCTGCAGATCTGAGGAAGGAAGATGAATTAATCATGTTATCATCTTATTAGTTCTCGTCACCCACACACATTCGTCATCATAACCCAACACCATTGCCAAAATCATCTCACGACCTGCAAAATCGGATTTGAAAAGAATATGCAATGAAGAGGGCGATGGGTGGAACACGCACATAAAAACCCACATATTCCTCCCATAATACTTTAATTGAAGCCTGATCCAAGCAGCTACGGGCAATTCATTGGTGGCGATCAAATCCATTTGGTTCTGAGTTTCCCGATAACATAGTACAAAGCTTCTTGCTCTGTTTTCCCCATTGATGATTCTCTTCCAATACCTAATTATGAAACCATCCAAACCACCGATTTAGGTCAGACTTTCCGAGGCAACAGGAATCAGTGTTGTCCTCTTAGTATCCATCAGTATCTTTGGGGTTAGAATGATGATTGATTTCGAGAGATGTATCATCATCATTGGAGGATGTGTTGCTGAGTTTGTCAGAGGCGTTACGTCGTTTCCATGGCGCTTCATTCTTACTGTGAGATTAACATCGGAGGAAGGATGGAGGTGATTGACGGTGAGAGGCGCCGGAGCTAAAGGAGGGAGAAGGGCCAATCACCATACGATGGGAGGTGGGTTTCTCGTTGTAAGCAATAACATAGGGAAACGGTAGACCGGTGGCGGTGTTAAGAGAGAGAGAGAGAGAGAGAGGGTGGGTGGGTAATTTTTTTGCTTTTTTATTCAAAATAATAAGAAATTAAACAAAAGAAATTAAGAAAGATTTATATTATGGCATATTGGTCATTTTAGGTTGGATACGGACCAAAATCAGACAAAAATATCAACCATAGGACTAAAACCACACAATGTATTTGAAATTTGACAACTGATACATCACCAAATTTTTTTTGACCCAAACTAGTTTTGCCAACCACAAACCCTTTTTGCAATTGTCTTTTTTCTTTGAAAAAAATGATTAATCCCATTGCCGATACCGGTTAGACCGGTCCCTTTGAAGCCCAAAAAACCTTTCAAAATCTATTAGATTTTAACCGACACCGATACCAAATTGACATATTCCCGACAAAAAGAAAACATGAAAGTCAAGTTGCTTAAAAAATACGCATTTCTAGTTTTATCTTAAGCGTATTACTGTTATTTCTTTAAACAAAATTTCAGAATGTTGAAGTTGCCACATAATTGATATTATGTTTTAAAATGGTAATTTTACATGTCTTTTAAATTTTACATTTTTTTTTGTCTAATATTTAAATTTTATTATAAATTTGGTTCAAATTTAAAATTTTGTTACCAATTTTACTCCAAAAAAAAAAATTATATAAATTCATCTTCCTATAACCTTATAAGTCTTTTTTATAATGGTGTATAGAACTTTTTTTTTTCCAATTTTCTTAGAAAATTCTTTTATATAATTTTCTTAAGTTATTTTTCTAACTTTTGCATTACCTTATTAGCAAATCAACTTTCTTGATGATTACGTTGTTGTATTTGGAGTTAATGAAATAACAAAAATCAGATGAAATAATTAAAAAGCAATTAATGATGTTGAATCCAAGCCCAAAATGCCGCACAATCATCAACAAAAATTAATTGTGCGTGAAAAATTGGTTACTAATGTAAATTTTGGTGATGATATTTTTTAAATGTTAGTTTCTAAAAAAAATATTAATAGCCCTTAATTAAAGTTTGTATCTTTTGTAACAAGATGTAATTATTGTATCTTATGTAACATTTGACATTTATTTGTGATGGTATTTTTTAAACTTCAAACTATCTTATGTAACAAGATGTCAAATTTTCTTTATGCTATTAACTTTTTAATTTTGACATTTAAATGTTGGATCTTGGAAAATAAATATAAATATTAACCGGTTTAATATATTAGAACACACAAATAAATAAGTAAAATACCAATAAAATGGTGGTAGCCACTAAAAGTACATCAAGAAACATAAATAAGTCGATAGCCATCTACAAATAAAACACATATTTAGCACATCTAAGTACTCCATACCCTCACCTCTCAAAAAAAAACTCACTTCCATCAACTACTAGTAAATAAATCATCATAAACCTTCAAATAAATTAATAAAAGTAAACCGCTAGTACCATACTGATAAAAACCGACCCGGTTGACATTCCTATCCCGGCTGAGTTTGAGCTTCCCAACGCCGGTGCCGGAGCAAGACCACCCGCCGCCACAGTTGGAGCTTCACCCATTGCCATTGGTGCTTGAACTGCAAATGTACAACCATCAATGCAATCAGTACTAGTTAATGGAACGTACAAGTCATGATAGCAAGGAATTTCAGAATCCTTCAACATATGCATCCGAAGTTGTACATAGTCGCTACTAGAAAAAAAGCTTGAAATTTTTAGGAAACAACTGGAACCCGATTCATTTTTTTGAAAATAAGCGAATGTTCATTGAAGATCAATGGAATGAAATCTATAGAATCAAGAACATACAGTAGATTTAGTCCCATATATGTTCTCATCGAAGATCTTTCTTTGAATATGGTTTTATGTTTTCGATTCTACAAATTAATCAAGATGTAAACAGAAGAGTAATCAGACATCAGATCTGTACATACCAGGAGCAGAAGCAGTACCGAGACTCACTGTAATAGCAAAAGAAAAATTCAAAAATTAGGGTTTATTTCAACAGAGAAATAAAGGTGCCAAAAACAGAGGAAATGAAGATAGGCTTACTTCCACAGTTAGTAACAGATGGAGCCTTGATATTGCAAGCAGTGGGTAGAGCTAGGGCTTTGGTGACATTCAATGATATGCCCAATTGCGCACTGTTTTTGAATCCTTCACACAAACACTGTGCGTCTGTTTTCAGCACCGATTTAAGACCTGAGCAACATGTTCCTTCCGGCGTCTTCACCGTGCTTCCGGCCGTCACGTACGACAGGCAATCAGCCATGTTCAGTATCACTGTTGAGCAGTCCGCCGCTGGCGCTGGAGCCCCGGTGTGGTGGGCTGAATCGACGAGTCCTGCGTACATCGCCACCGCAGAGATGCATAGAATCAGAACGGCGGTTGTTGTTGCCATTTTCGCCGGAAAACTGTGCTTTTCTGCGTGTGTGTGTGTGTGACAGCAGAGAGATGGTTTCAAAATGAGGGTTTTTGGTGATGATAGTGAGACGTGAGATGTTTAAAAGGAGGAGGTTATTTTTTATGGGGCTTCATCGTACTGAAATGGCACAACAGGCCCCTTGACTATTATAATTAGTCCTTGACTGCATACAGATCAACAACAAAAGATTCATTTTACCAAATAATTGTTTGACAAATTTGCAAAAGTGGTCCCTGTGGTATGTATTTTTTTGGGGTTTTAGTCCAAACCTCGATTTTTTTGGATTGGTGGTCCTTTTGAGCCAGTTTCGTTGCGTTTTTGGTCACTCTGATAATTGAAATGACTGTAATGCCCTTCTGATATATTTTTTTTGTTTTTTCTATTTAATTTAATGTTTATTAATTAAAAATATGGGGCCCACCCTCTCTCTCTCTCTCCATAAAGTCAAAAGCCACCCCGATCCATCTTCTTCACCAAAAGAGTAATCGAAATCTTTCAGATCTGATGTGACCACTTTAAGATCGAAACCATCTGCTATGGTTTTACAGATATCGGTCATTTGTGGGTGGCAATTGCTTGCGATGATGAATGTTTTCTTCTTATTCTTCTGGATGTTATTGCACATCGTCATGGCTTCTGCAGCTGCGGTTCCTTCATCGAGTAATGAAGCATTTGACATGGGTAAACCAGTAAGATTCGTTACCATGGTTTGGAAATTGAGCAGGGATTCGAGCCTTCCCTGTGCAATTTCATCCTGGTAGGGAGTGTATTGGGTGTACCAACCAGGGTTTTCCATAATGTTCCTCAAAATCACAGGAGGAATAGAGGTGTTGTAATACCCCATACAATTAAACGACTTATAAACGAATTTGGGGAAATTCATGGAATTAAGGCGGATCGATTTAGGTATAGTGGCGTCAACGAGTGAAAAAACGAATATCACGGATCGATGTATGCCACCGGCAATCCAGGCCACATAGCATGTCGACAACAATAAACCCCCCCCCCCCCAAAAAAAAAACATTCGGTATTACTTTTAGGCATCCAATATTCGCTCTACTTTATTTCATAGGATCAACGATCTTTATACAGACATTATTTTACAGACACGATATATGACTAACTATTGTTAGTCAATTATACATATTATTATATATTACAACACTACCAAACAAACATATATTGGATGCTAATGTGCATCATTGACGTATGTGTCATACACACAATATATTCGACACTTACGTCAATGATGCATAGTAGCATCAAATATGTGCTTGTTAGGTAAGTGTCGTAATACGGAATAGTATGTATAATTGACTAACAATACTTAGTCATATATCATATCTGTAAAATAATGTCTATATAAGGATCGTTGATCTTATGAAATAAAGTAGAACGGAAATTTATGAACTGATCTAAGTCTTTATAACCTTCATAAGTAGTCTTGGTAATTTTTCTACTTTGCAATACCTCATATTTTCAACTTTAAAACCTTTCGCTTATTGTGTTTATGATGGGAAAAAAATCATTGAACCAACCATAAGACTTTCAATGTTGTGCACGTTGATACCAGTATGTGTTTTTATATTACTATAGTATTAATGTATTATGCTGATCCGTTTATCATATACATATAGCAAAAAAATTTCTCTAAAATACACTTACATCACTCTTTTTTCTTTGAAAAAAAAATGAGATGTGCTTAATAGAAACTACAAGTCGTTCAACATGTATGATACAACACAAGAATACTATTCTTGTCATATTCTAGAACAAAAGTGATGATTATGTGTCTTCTTACTTTGTAAAAGATGTATAATTAAAGTTGTTGTTTGATACTTTATAAAGGACCAAATGTGTCAAATTGCTATAGTATAGGGAATGAGAACACGATTTCAGGTGTGAAGTGGGAAAGTGTGTTGTTCCTTGTGGAGAGAGATTGTGCGGAAAAGTGTGCCATGTGCGCACAATAGCGACTTGTTTGAACGTAAACGAGGGGAGGATGTTTACGTGTCCATCTGTGAGGCAATCCAGGTCTAAAAGGTCTGTCACCGATTTTTTACGCACAAAAAAATAAATAAATAGTAAATCGGTTTCTAGAATATGGAAAACCGGTTTTGCGGATGGGCTCGTTTCAAACTCTTTTTATACGAAGTTAAGATATAAAATTAGGGATATAAAATGAACCGAACCTTAATCGATCGTTGAATGGTTCATTTATTTAACAAATCAACGAACGTCAATATAAATTCTCATTCGTTTAGTTAAACGAACCAACACGAACAATAATCTTGTTCGTTCATTTACATTTGTAAATGTTCATTTATATTTGTTCTTTTAAGTTTATTTATTTCATGCTCAATTGTTTTTTATGAAATTATTATATTATATGTTTGTTTATTTTCATATATTCAATTGTATTTGTTTATCTTCATTCATTAATTTTCGTTTGGTTATGTTTCTTTATCATGTTCACGAACATGAACAAAATAATTTGTTAAGCAAATTAACATAAACAAAAAAAATCGTTTGATTATCTATTCGTGTTCATTCATTTTCCCAATTAACTTAAACAAACGAGCGTTAACAAGCTCTTATTCTTTTGTTCGATTCACTTACAGCCTTATATAAAATCATTTCATTCTTGTTTTGTCTCTGAATTTAATTTTTCATTCACATGCAGAGCCGAATGTACATAATATATAATATATATGTGGGTCACTTGACCCACCTTTTTTATTTTATAAGAAGTGTATAGAAATAAAAAAAATTGTAACATATTTAATTATTTTTAGTGAACTACACCTTAATCTTTTAGCAAAAAAATATATACTTATAAATTAAGATTTTTAAAGCCTATATTTATTTCAATACTCTAAATAACTAACTCATTCAAGGTATAATCCAATAAGAAATAGTCAAATACAAATAAAATTTTAAATAAAAGAAAAAAAGGAAAAAAAAATCGTTTAGCGTTGCTTCTCATATATTGAAACAGAAGTGTTTTGAAAGTATTAGTAATGGTATAATTGTGAAAAAAATATATAGATACAAGACCTCGATGAGTACAATTGTAAAAACTTAATTGGGAAAAAGACGTTTATAGACATTTTTTGGGGGTATTTCAAAATTTAGTCACAAAAACACGAAATTTTGGCTATAGACATGCATTCCGCGGAGCAACCTCTACGGGCTCCGCGGAACGACAAAATCTCCGCAGACTGGGGGTATTTTCGTAATTTCCTCCCACCCCTCTTTGACAAAAACGGGTCTCCTCTTTGGTCCCCCCCCCCCCCCCGATTCCTCTCCGACTTCCATTTTTCGTTCGTGTCTCCGCATCGGTAGCGTTATTCAATTTTCCGGCGATATCGTTTTCAACCTCGTCATTTCCCAACAACAACGAGTTGAACCACGTCATTTTCCGGCGACAACGACTTCAACCATGAATTTCCGGCATCGATGGAGCGGAATTTCCCCAACATTTTTGCCGATGGATACGGCTCCCAGGTAATTTTCACATTTACCTCTTTGGATTAATGTCGTATTGTTTATGTTTAAGATTCAAATGTTACGAAAATGCAATTGATAACCTGCAATATGTACAAATTTAGATTTAGGATTAACTGTGTCACACCCCCAAACCAGAATGGCAGAAACGTATGGGGGCGGATGACTTCATGTACAGTATCATAACAATTGAATAATAGAGATCAAACATTTCAACCATTGTATTGAATATTTAATAAGTTTACATTGTACTCAAAAACATTGTTTACATTAGATCAAATGCATATGACAAAAGTAAATAACGTGATGCGACGACGTCCCATCCACCAAAAACTCTTGTGATTACCTGTTTACTGATTTCCTGAGAATACAAGTGATTTTGAAAAGTGTCAACAATTAAGTTGGTGAGTCCATAAGCGTTTTGTATGAAAAGGATTTTGTAACTGTTTCGCCAAAAATGATAATGTATACTTCCAGAAAATCCAATATTTTATTTACAATGAATTGTAAGTCTAAAGACTAAAAATGTAAGTAATGTTGTACCGAAAAGTAGTGTTATGAAGTTTTATATTTAGATAAACTACTTGAATGTATGTTATCCTCGTTGTGAGTCTTAACCTAAGACTAAAGTGTAAGAAGTGTGGTACTGGAAAATAGTTTTAGTAAGATTTATCTTTTTGTGAAACTATTTGAGTGTACGTTAGCCCATAAACCAAATGTTTGTTAATACTCCATGTAAGTTATTATAACAATACAAATGTGACTAGTTGCCTGAACGACATGCTTCGGACGTCGGAACTGTATACGACATTTGTCACTCCAGACCTGCCGTTATAACTGTAGCTAACAGATTAGGTGCGGGGTTGTCAATCTCGTATAGATCTATACACAAGTGTCACGTTCTCCCTCCAAGAGACTCTGGTTATAATGCAGGTCTTAGTATGTGTACTCTGGTGGGTACGGTGAAGCAAAATGTCTCACAACCAGTATCAACCAGTTTACGTCTATCGTATTGAAAATTCGTTTTCTTGTGAATGAAATAATTATACCTTTAAATAATTATATGTTTCTTCTGAAATGATAGTGTAGTTTTGTGACTCCCAAACTATACCAATTATCGTTTATCATGTTTGTTTGTCAAGAACATTTATATAATCATTTATATAAATATATAGTAATTATCTTGTCTAGTTTCAAAATGTAAGGTCAAAACATTATATTTTTGGGTTGTAACCCACAAAATAGTGAAATAACTAGAATGTACTCCTTTTTGTTATAAAAGTTATATTTTAGTAAAAAGCTTCAAAAACCATGTAGTTTTGCAAGTCATAATTTTTCTTATGATTTTATAACATAGATTATGTTTGTTTTGTTAGTTTTGCATTTCAAAACTAATATATATCACAAATAATTGTACAAAAGCTAGTGGTAACCATATCTTATGCAAATAATATCTTATATTTAACATAAAGATGAAAACATGTAAATATTTGTGTGATAAACAAAGTTTTACTTGTATTCCCCCCCCCCCCCCCCGGTAAAACATGAAAAACTTGAAAATGTGGGGGTATGAACTCACCTTGAGTGGATTTGTGGGTTGTTTGAGGAGATGGTGTGAAAATTTTCAAGCGTAAACACTTGAATGGGGTTGATGAACTTCCTTGGAAAGAATATTATCCTAAGAATTTTAACACATAATAATATGTGTAAATATGATGAAACTAACATAAAAGTGTATAAATACACTAGATTTTGAAGGAATAGTTACCAAATTCTAAGAACACACTTGAAGAATTTTGAACTTGGAAGATTTTGGCTTTCTTTTTTAGAGAGTTTGGAGTTACAGCAAAGAGAAATGGAAGTGGGGGTTTTTGATTGTTTATTGTCGTGTATAAGAAGGGAAGGGTGAAGTGATATTTACCTAGTTAACTTTTGGTTATAAGCTTGGATATTTGTTGGATATTAATTTGCATGGGAAAAGGGTGAAGTATCTCATCATAAAGTCAACTATCCTTATCCCTTTATTCCCTAAACCGAAATCCCATAGAAAACTCACAAGAAAACACCCAAAACACATGTGATTTCGGCCCATGCTCCAACCGAAATCACATGTCCTAAAGCAAACCGAAATCACATGTGATTTTGGTCTAAGCATGACCAAAACCCCATGTGTTGGGTCCTAGGCCGAAAACACTTAAAGGAAGTGGTCCAATCTTGATTTATTCTAGCTTGTTGACTTTTCAAAGGTTAGTTACGTATATGGTTTGCAATACATATATATACATGTACTTATACAACTAATGTCCTTTTTGTTTTCAAAGTTCATATATATATATATATATATATATATATATATATATATATATATATATATATATATATACTTATACAACCATTGCCCTTTTTGGCTTTCAAGTTTTATTGTAACAAGGTTATATTGTGGCTACACTTATACAAAAAATATTTTAGACTTTGTTTGACTCACAATTTTCCAGTTGTCACATCATCCCCCCGTTAGAGGGAATTTCGTCCCGAAATTTGCATCTTGAACGACTTCTTACAACTAGAGGAAAAGTTGTGCGTATTTCTGTTTCATTTGGTCTTCCCGCTCCCAAGTGAATTCGGGTCCTCACTTGGCGTTCCAGCGGACCTTCACTATTAGTATACGACTTTGTTTCGTTCTCTTGATCTCCATGTCCATTATTTCCACAGGTTCCTCTACGAAGTGTAGACTCTCGTTTTCCGTGGTGGAGACTCTTCATGGTTAAGAGTCCAATTCGCATAGCGAATATAAAATGGCAACATGAGCTCCATCTCGTTTTCCACGACAACAATAGGATGGTTGTTAGAAAGAACTTATATGTCAAGCGACGCATCAACAAGGTCGGTAAAGAAGAAGAATACGAGCACAAAGGCATTGGTGAAGCATCTAATAGGCATTGTGGCTTACTTAACTTCTAAAGTTGATCGTGTACAGAAAAAAGATGAACCGGATACATGTTTTGGAGAGGATGAGGACATGGTAAATGATTAGGAGGAAGAAAAATATTACCATGGTACACAGTTGCATTATGATGATACATCTATGCATGGTTTGGAGGAGGAAGTTGGGAGTACACCTACTGTAACACCCAGTTCCTGGTATGTATTTAAAGTTATAAGTTATTTATTTTGTACAAGAACTCGACGAGTTGGAGGCCCCAAACTCGTCGAGTAGAGATGGATTTGGATGCGGGTTATGAAGTCTACTCGACGAGTTGAGAGCCTCAACTCGACGAGTAGGCCTGACAGAATGAAACCCTAATTTTAAGGGTTTTGCACCCTATTTAAACACCTTAACCTCCAAAGGCTGGCCTCATTTACAGCCTTCATCGTCCCAAACCCTAGCCAAGAAACCTTAATCCACTTTTGGAGAGTTTTGAGCAATTTTTGTGCATTCTTTGTGATTTGAAGCTTGTGAAGGAAGGAGAAGCTTGGGGATTCAAGAGGAAGGTTGTATATCTAGAGTTTGAGCTGCATTCCTTACTCATTTGAGGTATAAAGTTGATACCTTGGCTTTCTATTACTTAGATCTTCATTTAGGGTAGTATGTTGTCACTTTTGGGCCATATTGAAGTCATTTTTGGGATTTGAGTATATCATTAAGTTGTGACTTCAGATCTAGGCACTCATGAGCTTGTGAGGCTTAAAGTTGCCAGCTTTATCAAGCCTTGGCCCTTCTTCATGCCCTAGATCTCTTATATAGCTTAGTTTTGGTGTTTCTAGCTTCATGACACCATGCATGGACGTAAAGTTAGCAACCTTACGTGGTAACTTGGTCTTAGGGGACCATATTTATGGTTTGGAAGTATTGAAATCGATTGGAAGTGACTGAATGGATTTAGACAAGGAGAACTCGACGAGTTGTTCATCCAACTCGGCGAGTTGGATCGTAGTCCCCCAACCCTTTATGTTATTAAGCAAACTCGGCGAGTCTAGGAGATGACTCAGCGAGTTGGCCATGGTTTTGGGTTTTGAAGACTGAAGAACTCGACGAGTTCAAGGAGGAACTCGACAAGTTGTGTTATGAAGTCCCGACTCTATTATAGGAAGGAACTTGACGAGTTCATGAAAGAACTTGATGAATTGATGGACCAACTCGGTGAGTTGAGTCAACTCAGGCTGTTGACTTTGACCAGAAGGTTGACTTTGACCAGGGTGTTTACTGTGACTTTGACTTTGACCAAAGTTGACCCGCAAGGGGTTATGGGTATGAAAGGGTAATTAAAGAAGATCTTTTGTGTGTAGAGGATTGAGTGGAGTTGATTTCAGAGCCGAGGACAATTCAGCTACTTCATGACATTTGAGGTGAGTTACCTTCCAGTAGGAGTGGGTCGAAGGCACCAATGTCGGCCCACTAGTAAGTGTTATAGTAGATATGATTGTATTTGTGATAATTATCTGGTATGCCACTATCTATTATGGGCTAGTATGCTATGATATTATGTGATAGTGGTAGGAGGGGTAGGATAGGCCCCAGTATCGGTCGAAAGGACCGAAGGGGTAGGCCAACACTCTGATATGCTAGGCAGTATGTGACTTATGTGTTTATGTACTAGGATATTATATGGTAGAATTAGGGGTGAAATAGTCCCCTATACCGGTCGAAATGACCGAAGGGGTAGACCAGCACCCTGATATGCTAGGCAAGTTACCGGTTGAAAGAGACCGAAGGGGTAGGCCAACACCCTGATATACTAGGCAGTTACCGGTTGAAAGAGACTGAAGGGGTAGGGCAGTACCCGGACATGTTAGACAGTATGTTTATTGTATGGTATGTGATATGATGGGGGAACTCACTAAGCTTTGTGCTTACGGTTTTCAGTTTTTGTTTCAAGTCCTTCTTCTTCGAAGGGAAAGGATCCGACACGATAGCAGTGCATCACACCATGATTTTCCGCACTATGATGTTCTTGGGATTTGTACTCTAACATTATTATCTTATGACTTGTTTTGAGACATATGCTTTATGGGATTTTATGATATGAGATAACTTAATGATGTTTTCAATAATCTGTTTTATGAATTATTAAATTAAAAATGAATTTTTTGGTCTTGGATTTTGGGATGTTACACCTACACATGTTGATCCGTCACCGGACGTGGGTCAACATCACAAAAAAAACATCGACTCCTATTGTTAGGCCGTAACGAAAGAAGGGTGTTGCATGGTATCAGTGGACGCCATTCGTAGTGGTACAAAACTCATATTTTAAATTTGGTGTATTTATAAAAGATTACGTTATTGATAATTATTTAACATTTTAATTTTTTAGATCCAATCCACACCAAAATTAAAGAAAATCACCAAAGCAAGGAAAAAAAGCAGTGGAGTGTCCTGAAAAAGCAAATGAAGACATTGTGAATGAAGAGAGTAATGATGTTTCAAATCATCAACTGTTAGACAGTCTTTATGCTGCTAGTACGTTGGGTTTTTGGAAATAATGGAATATGATCTCTTCCACCCTCAACAGTACACACAGGCTGCATATACTCCTACTGGATGTGGAGTTTTGGTCAAGGTTACTTATAATTACTGACTCTGGGTGGTTAATTTCTTTGGTAACATTCGTTAAATTTTAAATACTTTTTTATATGATAATTTATATAAATAATTGTAACATTTTTATCTTAAAATGTACAACAAATTGCAATATGGAGTGGCTTGCTCATGGAAAGACGACCGACGAACACAAGGTGGACGATATACCCTCAAGAACTCAGTTTGCAACCCGAAAAATCATTTTTTTAAGGAATGTAGCAAACGGTGTTGGAGGATATCCTAAATGGAAGGATGTGGAGATGGTTAGTTTAGTTTAATAATTATTTATTTATATATATAATATTACCGAATTTACAACTATTTAATTTAAATACCTGGAAAGTACACATTTATGATTCAGCATGATCTATGAATTTCTTCTCAAAGTACAAGATTGGTGGAGAATTCAAAATTTTTGGGGATAGTATTATCTTAGAGCTAGATGTGATTGAGTACTGGAACGATTTTCCCGATGGACACATAGACAATGCAACTGTGGAGTTTGTTGAAACTATAGACGTGCCACAACAGAAAAATATCCAAGATAAAGGGGATTGTGGAGTATTCGTCTGCATGTTTATGGAAATGATTGTTTCGGGGATACCGGTGAAGATTGATAAGCCACGTGGAGAAGCGGGATTTCTCTACAGAAATAGGATGACAAATATTATTTGGGACACTATATAACTTGATTTTAGGAACTTTGTATATATTAATATGAAATACCTATTTTTAGTAATTTTTTTAATACAAATATGTGTTTTATTTTGTTATTATATATGTTTCGTGGACTGCCAAGTCACTTCCGCAGACTGCCATTTTCATTATAAAATGACTCAAAAATCTATATCATTTCATCTAATATATATATCACTTCATCTACTTTGTATCTTTTACAATGGGTTCAAAACCATGATACAATGTTTTGGCTCCTTTTAACCAATACCTTCAACACTGACGCTGAAGCCACCTTAGAAAACCATCGCAACACATTTGATATAGTAGCAAAATGGTATGAATTGAAAACAGAAGTTGTGTTATTCAACGATCTTTATAAGAAGATTGAAGACGCACGTGTGAATGATATTGAGCAAGACATCTTGGAGGCGGCTAAAGAAGAATACAAATCCATTAGCAACGGAGAGATTTTCGATTATGAAGCCCCTTGGAATCTTTTGAAAGATCTTCCATATTTTTAACTTGTACTGCGTTTGTATTGCTTTATTTATGTGTACTATGGTTGATTTTTTTTGCGTTTGTATTATCTTATTTATCCTTTATTTTTTGAAAGATAATGCACCAACAAATATTACGATACATTCAAACAAAAAAAACATTACAAATAACATAAAAACAGAAAAAAAAAACAGAAAAATAAACATTACGAATAAGATGTAGGACTGACAAACATTACATAAAACATTACAAATAAAATAGTCGTCTACATGAAAAAAGGTTTATTTTTAACGAGATTCCAAACATCTGTATACTCGAACTCATTTCCATCAAACTCGCACAGGTAATATCCGTTCACGTCTTCAAAAAGTTATTCATCGTCTGCATGAGAGCGTCGCATTATCTCATAATTGTAGCATCGATTGAACCATGTGACTTTATTCTTTAAATCGATCCATTTACTAACAATATAGGGTTTTAGCTGTTCTTGTCCTTCTCCCACCTCATGGTTGAACAAAGCTATTAGGCGGGACCATTCATCACCAACAAGGCAATGAGGGGGAGCCATTGCTGGTAGACCCACGTAAACGATAATCCAGCATCGTGTTAGGACCAACACCTCTGTTGTCGTCCATGGACATGTACCATTTGATGAAGTTGCTGCATTTGACGGATTTGCTGCATTCGAAGAACTTGGTACATTGGACGCCATTTAGTGAAAGGATCCCTTTTGTGAATAAAAGATGTGAATTTCATATAGATTCAAACTTTATTATATAAAAAGATAGGTTAGGCGGCCTGACAAGTCAGTTACGCGGACTGCCAAGTCAGTTATGCGGACTGACAAGTAAGTTACGCGGACTGCCAAGTCAGTTACCCGGACTGCCAAGTCAGTTATGCAGACTGACAAGTCAGTTACACGGACTGCCAAGTCATTTACACGGACTGCCAAGTCAGTTATGCAGACTAACAATTCATTTACTTTCGCTGACTGCCAATTTAGTAACTTCCGCGGACTGACAAGTCACTTCTACGGATTGCCTAAACATTTACTTATGAGGACTATTAATACAAATTCCTTTTAAATTGGACAACCATTTTCATTTTTAGAAGTTGTTGAAAGTTGTGAAAATGAGTTCAGTCATTGAGGTATTCAAAAAAAGTTTCTCCAACCTACCGATTTTCTTTCATAATCTGGAAAGAACCAATACTAACCCCTTCATGTGCATTAAGAAATATTCGTACAATCATTTCCAATTTTGTTTTGTGACATTGGGATGCGTTGTATGTAATCCTTTATAGTAAATTTTTTGTTATTTGAAGTTGTTATATGGCTAATATTCTTATCTTTACTTGCAGATTCGTACGTTTCTCACGTCTATGATACCAATCATATTCGTTGGTCACGTACCTCTACTTGGGACGTATATAACATCCATGTACATTGCGGTTTCTTTAGATGGAAATCATGAAACCCTTCTCATAGCATTTGCTTTCGGAACCATAAACTGTGACGAGTCATGGCTCATGGGTATGGTTCATAAGGAGGCTGAAAGAATGTTTAGGTGACAATACGAAAGTTAGTTTCATAAGCCATATGTCTGATTCCATGGACTTTGTAATTCGGAGAGTCTACCCTGATTCATATCATGACTATTGTTGTAAAAATATAGCTGAGAAAATACGCGCTTCCACCAGAAGCAATATAGTTGTGGAGCAGTTGTTCTGGAAGACATGCAAAGTGTATAATATTTCTGATTTTTATGCGTGTTTGAACAGCTTACAAAATGAGGTGAATGGGAATGATCTTCATTGGATTGACAATATTCCCATTGCAAAATAGGTACGGGCTTTTTTCCCTAAAGTACGTTTCAATGTTAAATTCATTGACATTCCCGATGTTGTCAATTGGATAAGAACAAACAGACATGAGTTACCAATAACAACAATCATTCAAATGGTCCATGACTCGATGCAAGGAGTGAATGTTCAACGTTCTGCATTCAGAGGTAATAATGAAATGTTATATGACATCATGATTTTTATTTGATGATCCAGTTCATTTCAAAGGGGAATTTCATGGTCTTCTGACCCTTATGCACTTAAGGTGCTTCGAAAAAGATTTATCCACTCTGATGGTTGTAGGGTTAGGCATATTGTTGGCGACATATATGAAGTGAGTAAGTATTTAACCACCGAATCCGTGCAATTAGAACGTGGTATTTGTACTTGCGGGAAATGGAAAAAATGCGGTATACCTTGTGATCACGCTATATCATCATTACAAAGGCTTGAAATTGAAGAAATCCAGCAAATGATAAATTTAAAGCTAACTACCGCGGTGTATCGAAATGGTTTTCAAACTGAGACAGTGAATCCTATTCCAATCCTTATGCATTGGGAAATACTGGTTGAAAGTGTTGGTGTCTTACCTCCATGGCTATTTACTTGAATTGTAATGTATGGATCACAACGAATATTAGTTTGTATTCAGTTCTATGTTAACCTTAGTTTTGGTCCGATGGCTTTGTTTAGTTTTTAATAAATAATGTTTACCTTTTAATAAATAATTGTAATGTATGTATGAAAACAAATTGACAAAAAGCTCTACGGACTGACAAACAGCTCTGCGAACTGACAAACAACTCTACGAATTGACAAGCAACTCTCTACAAAGTTGAAGGGTGTATATATTGTCATGGATGATCGTTCAATTTTTGGTAAAGAGTTACAAATTATTTTGAATTTTAATGTGAGTTCATCTTCAAATTTCTACATTTGCTCGTGCAACGAACTTGATTGTTACTATTGTGATCCGATCGACCATTTTCTTGCACCGTCACCAAACGTGAGAGGGTCGTATATGTCTGATGATACTTTGCAACAATTTAAATGGGCTGAAGAATAACAAAAAAAGATAAACATTCATCTCGGGCTCTCACTGAACGTTGTGACCTCATTGCGGCAGAGTGCAAAGAGGCTGAGGAAAGGATGCTGATTAATAAAAAAATCAAAGAGCATGAAGAATGGATAAAAAAGAATAAGAAGACTATCAAAATGACTAAAAAATGGCTTGCTGAGAAGGATGCAGAAATGATAGATCTTGGGCGGCAAAAGGATCGTTTTGAAGATAAAATAAGAATTAGGGATGACTATATAACAATGGAGAAAGGTAAGTGTCCATTGCAATTCCCTTAAGTTAATTACTATTGCTGTACGTTTATTATGTATTTTTGGTTTGTTATATTATCTTCGAGTTTAAGTTATTTTATGAAATTAACTCTACTAGTAATGATGCACTAATATAATCATAAAATTACCCATAATATTTAAAGTAACCACACCATTTCAAAGTACACAATCAACGTCTTCCAAAACATAACATACTTAATTATAAATACAACATCAATCATTCAAATCAAACGTTGAACACTAGTCTTCTCTTTGCGTCCCTTGCTTCCTATGCATCTCTTGCATCCCGTGCGTCTCTACTGTCTCGTGAATCCCTTGTATCCCTTGCGTCCCTTTCCCTTTTGTCTTACTACCTGACCCCATGCTACTTTTTCTAGGCTTCTTTTGCTTCATTGGGACCAATGTCGGACAAGTCGTTGCATCATGTGTTGTACTATCACATCTATTACACCTTCTTACTATAGGTTCCTCACCTTGTGACGGGATATGATTTTTGTTTTTCGGTCTACTAGATTGACGTCTATCCATTATCAGGGGTTTAACAACCATCATCTCATCAGGAATTTCCCAATCACATGGTTCTGGAAGGGGGTAAACCGTCTCCTCATACGTACTTCGGTACGTTTCCATTTTGTAAGCGTCTATAGCGAGATGTCCAAAGTTAGTTTTTTTCAAGTGCTTTAAGACCATTATAACAAGACCACAAGGCAAACTAGTTCCTTCCCAATATTTATATGTACAAGTATCTTGCCTCATATCAACTATGCCACTATGTTTGAAATCATGCACTTGATATATTGCATCTGAAACACCTGAAACGGACCATCCTGTCGTACGCTATTCATTTTTGCTAACTACTTTTTCAGCCCACTCCGTTAGCATTGTTGAAAATTTCTATGTAAAGAACTTATATATAATTAAATTATTATTCGACATAATTAAAGTCCAAATTAAAGTCATACCTCCATCAATGCGACGCTTGTTACACCCTTCGTGTGAAAGACGACAGAAAAACTCAAGAATGGGTATTATAGGCATCTTCCTTGCATGTACAGATAAAGCATTCATGGACTCTGCACTGTTGGAGATCATGTAACCGTACCGTTTCGACAGGGAATATGCTCCAGTCCATTTAGCATGTGGAATTTCACTTAGGTACGCCGCTACTTGCAGCCTAGTAGAACTAAATCTATACCACAAATCTTCAAATACATTTCTTTTGTAAGCTCTCACAAGCCTCCAAAACAAGACTTTTGTTTTATCATTTTTCCCAAACCGGTGTACTATGTTTCCTAGTTGATGAAAAGCATACACGCCATGATGAGCGTTTAGGAAAACATTTTCAATACTAACCCGAATTGCGTCGGCCCTATCAGTTACAAAGGTCAAATCTTGACAATCACCAATGCATTCATACAACTTTTCAAGAAACCATGTCCAAGTAAGACCAACGCATTCATACAGCTTCAAATGGGCACCATCCATAATTATGAATTTACGATAAAAACGTTTGAACACTCGTATCTGCAATATATTTGTATGGAACACATAAACACTCTACATTTTTTTACAAATTAGTATATATTAACTAACAAGTTTTTTGAATTTACCGTGCTCCCAATGGCATAAAAACAACACTCAATACAATCTTCAGAATCTGTTTGTATATAGGCTACTGTACCGGGATTATGCTTCTTTAAATTGTGAAAATAAATTGGAAGTTTGGAAAAATATTCTTCAGAGGATCCCAACAACAGTTCCATAGCATATTGTTTTGCACGCCAAGCTTGTTTGTAACTTACATTGATTTCCAGCAAAGCATTCAAATCCCTTGATATTTCATTAGGCCTACAAACCTTCGAACAAGTTTTTCCCATAATCTCATGCAATATAGTACCCATGACTTTCTTATTTGCGTGCTTATGATTTGGGTGTATATATAATGACGAACATGTGTGCACGTTGTTGAAAGTCCTGATTTCAAATTCATCAGTCGGATCAATGCGTTTTGCATATAAACGCAAACTACAGTTCTCAATTTCACAATATACCTCGTAACGGTTTTTGTTAGAATGTTTGGTCTTAAACTAAAACTTTTCTCTGGTTACTTTAAGACTCAAAGTAAATATTAGTTGTTGTTTGTTATCGTACGTTTGACGAAAAAACATATCATCATTTGGACCTAAACTATGAAATGGTCCAGGTTCAACAATGGGATCAGGACGATTAGGTATGGGAGGCATACCATAAAAGTTGTCCGAAGCTTTTTTTCCGAGTGTGAACTCATCTTCTGACCAACCTTCATTTGATTCGTCATCGTCGGTCAAAGTTTTGTCACACAGTCTTCCTAACTCATAAATTTTCTTCTTCCACCGTATTCACTGTCACAGTTTCTTCTTGTGGACACTCTTCAACATTATCAGATACAATGTTTTCAACATTGTATGGTACAATCTTGTCAACCGCTTTTGTCTGTTCGACCTATCCCTCAAACACCTCCAAATACAAATGCACAATCTCCTTCGTTTCAGACATTACATTTCTGAGTTGATGAACATCTGCTTCGTCTATAATATTCATAACGTACCCATGAATCGGGTGTTGAAATGACAATGATATACTACTATTGAACGTATTAGCCTTACTTTTAACCAAATCAAACAATATTCGACGGTCAAAATTAGGCGGAAGTAGTAAACCTAAGTTGTTAAACTTTTGTCTAACGTACGTGTTAATTCCATTGCTCAACTGCCAAAAACTCCCGTACATAAAATAACAAAACTTATATTTTCTTTGAAAAAAATTTCAACCCTAAAACTAATGGATTTTTGAAAATAGATCAAAAAACAAACAAAATCTTTTATATCACAAAAAAAACTTCGCTAACACCCTTCTAACGACCCATTCAACGGAGAAGTTAATGCCTCCGCATAGCCCTCGTCACCACCTTTGCGGAGGATTTAATGAACGTCAAAAAATCACTCCACGGAGGGTTTAATGTCTCCGCGGAGGTATCTCTGCGTAGAATCATTGTTCAGTCTCATATCAAACAAATTTTTTTGTTCCGTGGAGATTTTGTCATTCCGCGGAGCCCGTAGAGGATGCTCCGCGGAGATTTCGTCATTGCGCGGAGCCCGTAGAGGATGCTCCGCAGAATGCATGTCTATAGCCGAAATTTTGTGTTTTTGTGACTAAATTTTTAAATACCCCCCCCCCCCCCAAAAAAAAATGTCTATAAGCGTCTTTTTCCCAACTTAATTTTATTTGTTGTTTATACAACAAATTTTGTTGTTTATACAACTTAATTTTATTCTCTATCAGTTTTATTTAAATAGTGAACCATGTAAATAGCAAACTAATCGCATTAAGCATTGACGTTTCAGAAATTGAATAAAAAAAAGTAAACAATAGTTTCTATTTTTCTCCTCTGTCCCTCTACCCTCACATTTTCCCTCAAACAAATAGCAAAAACCCTAATTTGAAGAGCTGACATCGCACCTCATCCGCCCAACTCATCGTCCACACCACCATCGGTAGTGAACAACCGCCCACTCTCCATCCTCACACCACACACCGTATCTGATCGACGTCGTCACCTACTGTGTGCTCTCGTAACACTTTTCCGGCGAGAAGAATCCACCACGATCTGTCACTCTCGCTCTCACTTTCCTAAATCATTTTCGTCTTTAACAGATGTTGGTTAACCTCCTATTTTCTCTTTTCCTTTTCATATGCAATCAATTTAAATATGAAATGTATTCGTAGCGGTTATGTGAACGAAGTATTGGTAATTTTTATTATTAGCTTTATATTTCCATTTTTTTGTTAAATAACATCAGGAAAACTGAAGCATATTATATGTTGAATGATATAGGGAGCCCTTGGTGGTGAATTTGAAATCCCTCACTGTGAAAAAAGGTGGTAGCTTTAACAAGGATGGAGCATGCTTCATATCAAATGTAATGGTAAGAATCCTTTCGTATTGTATACTCCTGTTTTTTATAACATAAATACCAACTACCAGCAGGTTAGAATCATATCTCTGTTTTTTTGTGTCAAGAAGCCATATGGACATCATGTATTTTTTGAAATTATGTGTTAAATTCAGAAATTTGTTTGCCTCTTTAAGTTTAGCACAAGTTTTGTGTTTATACTTATGATATGTTTCATAATATTAAATCCCAACACATTTATGCTCAATGACACCTCTATATTGCAGTGAAATAACACCTGAAGGTCCCTAGATTGCAAATCGTGATCGTATTTTCTTTAATAGAAAGAACATAACTATTGTAAGTATCTTGTTAAACAATAATTGCATGCTTCTTGGTTTTGATTCAGTCACATGCCAACACAGAGAGTTTGTAAATATCTTATATACCCATTTAAGTCCTACATTGTTTATTATCTTGATGGAGTTGGTTAGTGTATTTCAACAGATCCTGAGTAAAGAGGTACACAAGTTGATTTTGGTCCATGTTGTTCTTCAGATCTTCAAATGTAAATTATTATATTTTGATTTATCTATCTGACCGTACATGATTGCAGGTTATGTTATATAATACACTATCTTTAAGTGGTAGTATATGTTAACCGAGTATCATATTTAAGTTATTGGGTTCAATATTTTTTTTATTTGTTGAATTTGATAAGGGTTGTACTGGTGGTGTCAAAATTACTACTACACCAACCATAATATTTTTACTTCCATGTTTTAAATTTATGCAATTTGTGGGTACCCTGTTTAACCGAGATTTGGTTATATTTCTCAGATTATTCCAAATCAGTGAAAACCTTTGTATAATGTTATTTGACCAGTATCGCGCTGCAGAGGTAGTCATTAGAGGGTCAGGAAAAATCAAAATGGTTTTTGGTATGCTAAAAACTGATTTCATTATAATTTATACTTGAAAAAAATATGATATATTAGGATGTCCTTACAAACTACAAGTACCTTTACTGTGTTATTAATTAATTTTCTTTTGATTAAAGGTTGATACATATATGTGTCTCTGTTTGGAAAGGTCAATGTACTGCCACTCTTGCTTGTGATGGGTTAAAGTTGCTCTCCTTGACGTTGTTTCTATAAGTTTCATCGCTCTCAACCCTGTTTGCACTAGGTAAACACAAGAAATGATTGATAACAATGTTTTTACCCTTTCATGTTTCCGAATTTTTATGAAGTTCAACTTATTTGATTAAATGCATTTGGAGGTCAGCTTACAAGCAGATGCAACCATGGTGAACAAACACCACTACAAGCAATGAAAAAGTAAGCAATGAACAGACACCATGCAAGCAACCTTGGGAGTAAAAAAGTTCAACAATTTTTTCATTTCTATTTTATTTTATAAACATTTGCGATCCATGATTTTCATTTTTGACAAATCTGGTTACATGTAGGATGAAGTGCCTTTATAGTTTGTGTCATTGGTTTTATCTTTACTTTGTTACAAATGGCCTTTCTTCAATTACTCTGCTTCACATCATGGTAGTTTCTTTGTTTTTGTATTACAAATGATCGTAATTTGAGTTCAAGAATTATGGTCTATGTAAAACTCATATAACAGTGTAAATTGCATTCAATATTGATGGTTAAATTTCTTGCAGATGGCCCTTCTTGAAATACTCTTTTCACATCTTTAAACCGGTGTAAATTGAAACATAAGGATCTATTTGTTTTTAAGAAATAAGAAAGGAAAAGGAAGTTGCAATGATAGAATTATGGCAAATTACTTATGGTTTATTTACATCATGTTGTTATTATCTTTGTTTATGTTATATTCTAATAATTGTTCATTATTTGACATTTATTCACTTTGGTGTACGATTGGTAATGTATCTGTCATTATATCTGGTATCAATATTGATTGGTCATCTTATTTCAGGCTGAAAGGAAGCTAAAAATACGAAAAAGGAAATACTCTGAGTTGTGCAAACAAGTAAGAAAAATTCCCTTTTGTTATTTAATTATTTCTGATTTCACCAAATTTTCGTATATATGAATGTATTTAGTTTCCATGTGTTTATAAGTCTTAATAAAACAAATGTTTAGAGATTTAGTTGTGAGAAATTAAATATCATCCTACCCACGCTCCTACCACTTTTAGATGATGACAAGTGTAATAAAAATTTATTAGTTTTATTAAATATGAAAAGTGTTAAGTGTGTAGGAAGATGGTAAGAGAAAAAAATAGGAGGATATTTGATTTCTTTTTAGTTATTATGTGTATGTGAAAGTAAATTGCTATTTCTTTCTACCTAATTATAGCAATGTACTTTCAAAGTATAATGGTTTAATACAAAAATAAAATTAAAATAAAATTAAATATTTATTTATGATAGAAATAAGAGTAAGATGCTATGTAAGACAGCCAAATGAAAGTACAATGCCTTTTTATGTATTTAGCCAATAATTTGGTTAAATACAAGATTTAATAATCCACATTCAATATTTTATCTAATATAACATCTTACTTTCATTTCGTTTTTTTTTTTGTATTTTTTCTAATTTAGCTTTTTCATATTTTTTTATTTAATCATTTCTTATTTCAAAAGCAATGTACTTTGTTGTTCACACGTATAGAAATGTACTTGCATTTCTTAAGAGTTTATATGCCAATGTAGCATCAAAAATGGTTATCCAACTAGCTGCTACTATTGCTAAAGCCAAACTTGAAAACGATCCTAACCGGAGCATTGCTAACGATGTTTAAATTGCCGTCTCTGCTTTCTATTCGAAGAAAACGGAGCCAAGTATGCAGGTAACCAAGTTTATTGCTTGGGAATTTCCTTCCGTTCAAATAAAAAAAAATAGGGATGGTGCTTCTAAGAGGAACAAATACTTGCATGGTGCTGCCACGGGACATTCGTCGGGGTGCTGGTGGCCTTCCCCGAGACTGTTCAGGAACATCTTGATGTGGGTATACCTGAAAAATTCCTCAACCTTCGCCCAGAAATGAAAGGAACTTAAAGGGTATATTGACCTTTTTAAACTAAATGCTAGATCTAACAATATAAGGGCAATGATGCAAGAAATCTGGAAATGATGCTTTTCATTGGTATTTCTTAGATTTATTGTGAAAATTTTGTGTTTGTTGATTTGTTCATTTGTGTAGCTTCAGATCTGTAATGATAATGGCATTTGAGATTTGCAAGGGGTTTTCAGATCCCGATGAAAAAATGATTTTTAGATCTGTGTGAAAAATAATTTTGTTCGGAATAGTCTTTAGATTAAAAAGGCTATTCTGGATGATATTTGGCTAAAGATAACCAAAAAGTTATGTATTAAAGAAATTATAGTCTATTATCTTTAATCAGTATTATATATTACTAGATTATGACCCGCGTAAAACGCGGGGAACATATTAAAATACATATAAAGTTATCAAAAGCCGACAAAAAAAAAAAGATAAAGTAACATAAAGAGACTTTGTGTTATTGAATATATTGAAATGTCTAAAATAAATAAAACCAAATGTCTGATTATCTATAATCGTTAGATGACCTCTTTGTAGACAATATTTTTTTGTTTTATTGGTTGGACGATCTTCCTCGTCACATATGAGTACCTTCAAGCCTTTTTTTACTTGTCATGTGAGAAATAGCTACATATAACTGACCATTAGTGAAGACGAATCTATGCAAATACAATCCAACAGTTGATAATGATTGTCATTGACTCTTGTTAAACACATATGACTCAACCAAATAATATGGATGTTTAAAGGGATAAACTAATAGTTTCAAAAAATAGAATAGTACACAAATTTAAAATTAAAATTACTACCATCAAATAGCCGATTTAAATAAAATACAAACAAAAAAATGAAATCTTATTAAATCTAAATGACCATCTTGCCCTTTACTCATTGCAATAAAAAAATAAAAAATTCATGTTTTATATAATGTATTCATCAACTACACTTTTAGATGGCAATTCCATTACCCTCCTATTTTTTTTTCTTTTATTCATCAGGTACTATTAAAATACAAAAAATTATATTTCATCTTATTACATCATTTTATTCCATGAAATCCAATCAATTATAAAAATATGAGAAAACAATATTATTTGCCACAGTAAATGGTCAAATGTGAGGTGCTGATTAGAAACAAAAAAAAAAGTAGTAATCACTAAATGGAAACGAACATATGGACATATTAACAAAACCAAAAAAATAAAAAATAAAAAAACAGAAAAAATAAGTTGAAGTAAGTAAATAGCAAATATGACAAATTGACAGCAGTTAGTAATTTAAAAGAGCAATACAAAAAAAAAAAAAATAGAATAACATTGTATTTATGATTCAGAAATACACTGTTATTCTTTGGCAGTGACAAAATGGTCAACTGGACAATTTTCTTTCATGAAAATGGTAAACTTTATAGTTGAAAGGGGCATATATGTTAAATTGATAGCAGTCAATAATTTAGAACAACAATACAAATATAAGAACAGAATAGCAATGTATTTATGGTTCAAAAGTACATTGGTATTATGCTCATTTGTAGAACATGAAAGTATCCTACTATGAAGGGATAAAAAATTGTTTTCCAGATTTGCCCTTTGTATGAATAGTACCGAATGCTGCATTATCAATTTTCCATAAAGGCAAAAGTGTATGAAATTGAAACTCTTTTTAATTCAGAATGTTTAATTTAAATAAAAACAATAACAACATTGACAGAGCCATTAAATAGTTGGAGGAAAACGAATAAAATCAAAATAAATGGTTTTATCGGAAACATATCTATTAAAATAACTAATTAGATTAATGTGAAGATTGAGGTTTGAGTTAATGAAAATATGTAGTGATTTGATAACAGGAATTGAAAGTGCGAAACAGAAAATGATAAGGCATAGAAGTACATACAGTTGATCGTCGATGACAAGGTTGGAGAAGTTTTTGCTCTATTTTTCTGCAGAGGAAGTATGTCAACTGTTCCTGCATAAATCGAAGAATAAAACTGTTAGAATTTTGTATTATGTATAAAAGATAAATAATGATGAAAAATAGGAAGTAAATAAACTGAAATGTATTTTAAATTTAAATTTGAAATAGAAAATAACATACATTATAAGTTCCTTTTTACAAAGATATCATTTGACTTATGAAAAGTCGTTTACTATGTATAATATCAATTAGAATCAATTGGAATGATTAATATGGTAATCAATTAAATATTCCAAAACGTGAATAAAGATTCTATAATTATATACTATTTGAATTCTATTTAGGGAAGATGATGTCAGCAATTTGATCTAAAAGTAGAAAACGTAAGACTGAAATACAATCAATGGATCTGCTTGCTTCATTGGTGAAATAAGGGTTATCTTTTAATAATATTTAGAGATATGTGTTATCTATTTAACTGAATGATTTTCTTTCCATTTTTTATTATTTTGGATGATAATTACCAAACAACAAATGGATAATTCGATCAATTGGATAACTATAACTTATCTTTATCATCTATATATAAAGACAAAAATAAACTTAAAAACATAAAAAAAAAAATATGGCTTTTCGTTTTCACATCGTCTCACGCTTTTAATTTTAACGTCTTTTTATTCGGAAATCTCCAATAAAATTTTTGTATTACACATTTTCATATTTCGTGTATTCTTATATAATTTTATTATTTTTGTTTGAACGGTTTAATACATTTCACATTTTGTGCCGTCTTGAACCGTTTCTTTTTATCGATTATTTGATGTATATGTTACAAATAACGCAAAAGTTGGATTTTATTGTTTTAGATATGTACTCTCTTTGGAACATAACATTTTTGTAAAAGAAACATATCGCCGAAAAAAAACTAATCGCCGCCGCTTTGCGCGGGTATACCACTAGTTTTGAAAAACAAAGTCCGAATTTTAATCATATATAACATCATCCCTTTTTTTTAAATACACTAAAAATTTAATTTTGTTTAGTACTTTTAACGCTGTCTTAAAAATTACATATAAATTCAGGAATTTTATATGCGTTATTTTTAGGTGCATATATTTATATTTAGAAGATGTATATATGCATAGATATAAATAAACTTTACACAAAACCAATTTATTGAAACAAAAATATATAATTGTTTATGCGGATACAATCATAACCAAAAAAAACTATTCACAATATTTTCATTCGTTTATTTCTTAACTACTATGCTTTTTCTTCACTTTATCAATTTTCATATTTCTATTTTCTCGACAAAGTCTTCCGAATCTACAAAAACGTACATAAAATGCAAAATTCAATCATTAAGAACATTTATAGCAATATATATGTGCAACTACATTTATGCAAATATGTGCATTTGCATATAAAATCTACAAACACAAAACCATAAATAAAACATATTTATATATAACTTTATTTTGTTATTGTTAATTGAAGTTACAATGACAAAAGAACAAATTATACAACATTATCTTCAAAAATTCAATGCAATATTTGTTCTTCTCAGTCAGAAATCCAAGATAAATAAATGTTAATCAAATTGCTTTACAACCAACGACGTTAGGGAAATTTTCCACCTATGCGAACTTAACACCTGCAACGATCAACTTACTTTTTAGTAAATTAGTTTTCAAACCAAAAGCGAACAAGAAACCTATAAGAAGTCGAAACATACCTCCAGGGGCGGACGCAGAATTTCACAGTAGGAGTTGCACGGGAAAGTTAGGGTTGCACGGTAGTAGAAAAAATAAAGTTTTAAAAGATTTCGAAAAAATTTCTACTGCGGCCAGAAAAATTAGGGGTTGCCGGTGCCACCGGTGACCCTCCTAAATCCGCCCCTGCATACCTCTCGTATTATCCAAAATAAATCTCAAGTAAGTATGGCTTATCGGCATTGAAAAAGGGAGATACCTCCATGTCGTGAAGATCGGCCTTGACTTCTAGATATTACTAGAAGATTTTTGGTCCCTTTAAGTGTCTCTTTAGAAACAGACTTGACATTTTGTGATTGCTCACAGAGTATCAATAGTTGGTTGGTTTATGCACATATGTTTTTAATATGTTTGTATTATTTAATTTTATGTTGTTATTATTATGCAAAATAATATTTGAACATAAATAAAACATTACAAAGGAGTTTGGTTTTAATGAAATTTACCTTTAACATAATATGGTAATATAGTTTTAAAATAAAACAAGATTTATCGTTAAAACTAGTAACCGGTAAAATTTCGGGATTAAAATTATATAAGTTTAAAATAGAGATTTATAAACTTATTAAACTCCAAACCTTAATTTATAAAACTAAGTTTTATTAAAATGTTTACAAATGTTCTAAAGCGCTTAAACGTCGAACTTAATAGTAGCTATTAATATTTGATCGCGTTAATTTTATAAAACTAAGTTTTATAAAAGAACATTGTTAAAATGTGTTTTTTTTTACATAAAATAAGATTTTTTAAAAGTATACCATGGTTTATTGAATGCATGCAATAACCATGATATAATATGTTTTTGAAACTAGAATTATAAAAACATAAAAGAACACTTACAAACCTCAAATATATGCAATCATTTTTGAAGACTACTCACACATCTCTTGTATGTACTAGTGAGATAAATGATACATAACCGTTTAGTGTTATCTTTTGATGGTCGGGGTGTTTTCGTGATTTCTATAACCAAGTTATAGGCTGATTACACAAGTTGTTCAAATTGGATGATTTGATCGGGAATCTTTTGTGATAAAGGGTACCTAAGCAAGAGAGTCTCGATACATAGATGAGATCAAATATGTCTAATTAAATTTGTTATTAGCGATCCCATAAATCTCAGAATTATATAGTAAGATATAATTGATAATTGATATTCACCGGGTTGAATTTAAATGGATGGGATAGAGGATACCTAACCATTTATTTGTTTTGCAACTTGGATCCTAGATTTTGATAATTATTGTTTTTGGAAACTAAAAAGGTATTAATTATTAAAGACTAAATATTGAAAATATTAAATGGATTTTGTTAAAATTTTATAGATATAAATTATCCACTCTCATTAGCATGAATAGTCATTTTCTTTAAATGACTTAATAAAACAATAACATTCAATAGATAAAGGGAACCTAAGCAAGAGAATTTCGATGCATAGATGAGATCAAACATGTCTATAACCAAGTTATATAGGCCTATTATACAAGTTTTTCAAATTGGATGATTTGATCGGAAATCTTTTGTGATAAAGGGTACCTAAGCTAAAGAGTTTCGATGCATAGATGTGATCAAACATGTCTAATTAAATTTGTTATTAGCGACCTCATAAATCTCGGAATTATATACTAAGATATAACTGATAATCGATATCTATCGGGTTGAATTTAAATCGATGAGATAAAGGATACCTAACCATTAATTTGTTTTGCAACTTGTATCCTAGACTTTGATAATTAATGTTTTTGAAAACTAAACGAGTATTAATTATTAAAGATTAAATATTGGAAATATTAAATGAATAGTCATTTTCTTTAAACGACTTGATAAAAAAATAACATTCAATAGATACAACTTCAATGAATGGGCTCATGTCTTGAGAGACAATCCCATGAGAGGTGTGAAATTATATACACTTAAAGGTTCTAGTCCTAAACAATTTGCTTTGAGCAATAGACATGAACATGATACCTAGTATGTTAGGTTTTATAGGTCAAAAAAAATATGTGGCAAAAAACTTAACCCTAAGTTCACATGCAACTTATTGGATCTAAGTTTTCTCTATTGATAAAAACAAACAATTAAACATCAAGAACCCTAGGAATACTCTATTATTTTCAAAATTCATAAAGGGATTAGGGTTTACATACTTTTTGATTATTGTTGTAAATAATCAATAAAATGGTTCTTGAACAAGCTCTAGAAAGCAAGCACCAAAAATCTCGTGCCTCTGATGGCTCACACCCTGTAACAACTCCTTATTTTGAGTCAATAAAAGTCAATAGAAGTCAAACCCTCTAAATAAAATTCGAGTTTTGTTTATTTCGTTAAGTTCATAAGGGTTAAAATATGATTCAAATTATATAAACGATGTTTTTATATAAGTATCTTAATGTTTGGAATAAAATGCACTTAAAAATCAAACCTTTTCTCTTTGGAACCGAGAACCTTCGCACCGAAAACTCAGACCGCAAACCCCACCGAGAACTCTCCATGACCGAAAACTCCCTTCAGACCGCAAACCCTCGCTATATATATATATATATATATATATATATATATATATATATATATATATATATATATATATATATATATATATATATATATTTCACACGAAAACATAAGTCATTTCTCACTTTTCAAACCGAAAACACACTCATTTTTCTCTCAAGTATTATCCAAGAATCCTCAAATCTTCAAGCAAAATTCTTCAAATCTTCATAAATTCACCAAGAACACCAAGAACAATCTTTAAATCGTCAAGCTAACCGAAAACCATCTGGACCGAGAATCACTAGACCGAAATCGTTCCTGCCCATAACCTTTCCTGGACAGAAGACTGATTTCGGTCAGTACCGAAATCATCCGCAATTGCACCAAAAACTCTTCTTTTGAACCTACTTTCATACCGAAAATAGCTAGCAACATTCCAAATAATTCCCGGTAATTTTTGTAAGTATTCCTTACATAAATTATGTGTTGTCTAACACTTTAATTAATTATTTCACTAATTTAAATACGATTACATGTTTAAATAATATTAGGATACCGTCATTTCCACGTGCGCTAGCCCGAGGATCATCTCTACAGTTTCACTATCCAAACTCGAACACGCACTAGAAGTGAGCTCATACTCCTACGTTTTCACTATTTTTCAATGTTTTTAGGGGGGGGGGGGGATACAAGCTAAACACAAGGACTCTTGTGTTAACATTCAAACGATTTCAAACTGTTTCAAACCATTTGCAATTGTTTCAAACCGATTTATCGCTGCATTTATCAACATATATTATATATATTTTTAACCCTTTTGTAGCATGTCGAGCAAAATGGTATTTTTCATAAATCTCTTACTACCGCTTTATACACACTATTAAATTGCAAATGCTTCAGTTTTTTGCAGGGCATACATTTAAACTATAATTGGTATGGTTTGTGAACCATTACACTATTTTGCTAAGTTCAATAAACGAAACAAGAACATACATTTAAACTATAATTGGTATAGTTTGTGAATCGCTACACTATTTTGCTAAAGTTCAATAAACGATACAAGAACATACATTTAAACTATAATAGGTATAGTTTGGGAAACACTACACTATTTTACAAGCTCAAGAATACTATACAGAAACAAGTATATAAACTATAATAGGTATAGTTTATGGAACACTACTCTATTCCACTAATTCAAGAATACACTACTAAATAATTATTTAAGTATAATAATTTTACATTACAAAGTACACTATTACAAGGTAATACATACAGTCTCAAGTTCAAGAGAACACTACTATACTACACGTAAACTAGTTAATACAGGGTTGTGAGGCACTACTGCGTTGTACCCATCAGGGTATAGGTCCAAGTCTTATAAATTTTAACTAGATTCTCCTGTAGGGAGAGCGTGAATTTGTGTATAGATCTATACGAGACTGACAATCCCGCACCTGAGCTGCTTGCAACAGCTAGGTCGCCAGGCATGGGGTGACAAATGTCATAACATTCCAACGCCTGAAGAATGGCGTAGAGGCCACTAGGTCATATCCGCATGGTTATATGAAACTCACAATAGTCTCAACTAAAACATTTGTTTACGGGATTAACACTGCTTCAAAGGTTTTATTTTAAATAATGAAACTACAGTACACTATTTTACACTACAACTGGTGGATTCCAGACACTCATACAAGAAGGTTTTCATACAAACACTACTACAGTACACTACTTTTCTAGCACAGAGTACACTAGTACAACATACAATTTCAAGAACATTCATGATATAGTTTTATTTATTAATAAGACTACAGTTTACTATTTCAGAGTACAGTAACAAACATAAATTTTGGTCTTAAGGCCTAAGGCTACATTTCATTTACCAAAGAAAATACTGGATTTTCTGGAAGAAAACTGTAACATTTACAAAGAACCAAAACAAGCTTTCCATCTCAAAAACATACTATGATACACTTTCAAAATCACTTGTATTCTCAGGGAACTCGTAGACAGGTACACCCACAGGTTTTGAGAAGACGAAGCTAATAGAGTCGCGTCTTTTATACTTTTGCTATACACTTTTGATGTCATACAAACTATGTATTGAACAGATGTAAACACTATGTTTGATCAATGTAATGGTTGTGTTTGCTTTGATTACTATTATGCAATTGTTGAGATACTGTACATGACGTCCTCCGCCCCGAACGTTTCCGATGTTTCGGTTTGGGGGTGTGACACACCCAAAACCCTAGAAACCCTAGAATTAAGAGGGGAGAGAGGGAGAAAAAGGAAATTCCATTCCTAATACTCTTAGGAATATCATGAACGAAATTGATGGCCTTGGGGTCCTATTTATAATTTAGGTAACTTGCAAGCAAAGCATAATCTGAATTGATTAAATAATAGATTTAATCCTAATTCAAATCTTTCCCTTTTATGCAACCAGGAGGCTTCTGAAAACCCTAGAAAGACTCCTAATTTCGTTCACCCCTTGGATGATTCTAGAATTGTTTCAACTATTGAACAATTACAATTCACCCTTACACATTTAATTAATCCCAAATTAATACAAATTAATTCTGATTAATATTTAATTAATTCTAATTGATTTCTTATTAATTTAGTAACCACATAAATTAACAAATCAATTATTCAACTATTGATCTCATGTTAATTTATTAATCACATAAAAAATTAACATATCAATTATCTATTCCAAATTAATATATTAATCAAATAATATATTAACAAAACATTTCTTACTTTCTTTCTCTCTCTCTCTCTCTCCCTCTTTCTCTCTCCTAATATCATTTCTAGATTTTTCTGGTTATGAAGGCAACCCAAAAGGACTTTGCTTCTATTTTCAAGTTTATACCAATTTAGTTATGTGCTTAGACACCTTAATCCAATAGTCTCCTACTTGGATAAGTCTATAACTACAATTGCAAGTAAAACCAAACATCGAAGAGTGCTTTCCAAAGCCACTGCTGAACTCTGAGTTAATCAGGCATTGGTCCTAAGATAAGTGATCAAATATTCATTCATTCTTCAAGATATCATATGGACATGAGACATGGATTAAAATCAGTCTCATAGTCCAAGACTATGTTTCTCGATTTCCTGATTTATGAGGACTGAATGCAGACTACTAATTAAACACATCAATTCAGTATAGGCTCGGCCAGACACTTCAGATGCCGACATCAAATCATCAAGGGGCTCAAAGATATCGCTTTTCCTGTTAGGGAAAAAGGAATGAATAAACTTTGACTTATATGATTGTATCTTTTACTCATCAAATCATGCATGATACTACGTTTTATGACATCACATTACTGATGCGTTTTTGTAATACCAATGCACAACCGACTTGCAAATTACAACTCATATATCTTCGTTTTAAGAATAAAATGTATTATCATCTCACAATTAATCGTGATATAATCGATGAAATAATTCTCTGAGCGTGGGTTTATTTAATACTCAAAATTTCCACTTTCTAAGTACTCATGAATATTGTAGCAACCATTGCAATGTATAATCTCTATAGATAATCTACAATTCAATTCATGACATTCTTAATTCAATATTTACTTCCAAAAGTATGAGCGACTGTGGAATTTTGAATAATCAAATCATTCAGGAAGTAAAACATGCAAAGTGAAACACAATAAAGAACTAATTAACTGTGGTCTCAAAACTATCGAATGTAAATAATCTCTGTTATTTAATCACCTTAAAAATTACTATCTTATTCAGTGTATAATGTTTCAAGTAATCAACTAACCACTTGAATTAAACATCAGTCATGTCATATTATGAACATACATATTATGTCTCTCTATGGTCCTTCTTTTGTGAACAGATCATCTGGACATTATTCCAATGATGCTCGTTTCACAATTTCGAATTCTTATCATTATCCAAGATGTGATGGAATTCCAACTTAACATGAATTAATCTCTTGTGATATCAAGATTCCAAAGTATCAAAGACTCGGTCTTCGATATTACATAATATCCCATTAGAACTTTGTTACTAGAAACAATTCTATGGTAATGAAGGTTCAAATTCAAGGTACACTCCTTCAACACGTCTCTTTCATTAAAGTTTCCAACTCACATGTAGACTTTTCTAGTATCTCCCATTATGGAAACATTTCCATATTTCCATATGACCATCCATTCTGATCAAGAACCATCTCAATTCAGAATCACGTTACTATGGTCCGTCCAAATTAATATCATACTTCTAATTGTCCATAAGCGACCAGTATTTTAGTATAACCTTAGAATATTCTTGACAGTTGTTTAACAAATTTAGTTACACAAAATACTAGTCATTTTTCTCACAATGCTCTAAGCATTAGAATAGGTGAATACTATAGCATATGTAATCGATCCTATATCCGAAGAATATGGGACTCGACTCATTATATCTGATATAAGGATCTGATATTTATTCAATCTATTGCTATAATATTTCCATATATGGAATTTCCTATGTTTAACCATTTCAACACGATATTCATACACGTCTAAGACTAAGTTCTATTAAACTATATGATCTAAAACTTTAGAATCGAAAGGAAATACGAGTGACCTCTCCCTTTAGTCTACTATAGTGAAACAATTCCCAAACTTTGTAATTTGCAAATTGAAAACATTGTTCCCTACAAACAATATTATCAACATGCAATACTAGCATAACAATTATGCTTCCACCAGCTTTGACATGTACCCAGAAATCAACTGGACTTCTAGAAATCAATACTCTTGACTTTCTTACTGAAGTGCATATTTCTGTTACGCGATGCTTCGATAAGTCTCCAACTAACTTCTTAAGCTTTTACACCTTCATTAGATAGCATATGTATGTGTTTAAACCCTTTTAGAACTTTGTTGGATTAGGTATCTAAGCCCATAACTATAATTGGTATGTACTTGACCCGAGAGTAGCTTGGTCCATTTGGGTTGCATATCATCAGGACAATTTGTTAGGATGGACTTTTGAGAAGAGGTTATTTATGGTTTATTAATATATTATAAGTTCTAATATTATTAATATGAAATCATATGATTTAATTAGTATTGATCAAGAATTAGTTTGGAATTAATTTAGTGATCAAAAGAGACTAATTAAATCAATGGGGACTAATTGTGCAAATTAGTTATATTTATATGTTGGGCTTATGATCTATTTTGGACTATGTTTATGTATGGATACATAAAGAGTTGGGCCACATGAACCATGGATCATAAACCCATGGGTATGGGTTAGGGTTAACCCATGACCTTTGGAATCCCACATATAAATATGTTACTCCATAGCCAAAATGACGACTCGTGTATTCTTGGAGAATATCGACGGTTTTAGTGAATGAAGATTCTCTCTCAACATGTCATCCTTTGTCCTTGTTGTGTTGTGATTCCATTTGAGGCATCCACACTATTGGTGCTAAGTTATTAAAGGCCAAAAGCTTCAAGGTTTTGAAGCCACAATAAAAGGTATGTTATCTAACTAGTTTTATTACTCAAGTATCAAAGTTTTGTATGCTAGTTATGGTAATACCTTGGAAAGATCAAGTTTGCATGTATAATAGAGAAAACATAGATCCAAGGTATTTAGGGTTGCATGTACACCTTATGAGTGTTATATTGCTCAAAACCCTTTAGTGGTATCAGAGCCATGGGTTGTTTTCTAATATACTTGATGTTTTATAAGTTTTCAAAGTGAAAAAATCGAAATTTTTGCCTTCTGCCCAGTGAACTCGCCGAGTCCACTGGGTGACTCACCGAGTTGCTTAAAAATTGTCTTGGACTCATCGAGTGCATCAAGGGACTCGATGAGTTGGTAGTCCTGAATGCAGATTTTCGAGTTTTTAGGCCTATTTTGGATTAGAATCTTTACCACAAAATGTTTTTGTTCAAAAAATTTGATTTTGTTGTTATGGTAATGATGATTCTCTTCCAATTGATAGATAATTGTCAAAGTTTCAAGACTTGTATTAGTTTATATGATTAGGCTAATTTTTGAAATTTGTTTGATATGAATTATCTTAATTTATGAGTTTGTTTTGATCAATAGATAGTTGTATGATGATAGTTATTGTTCAAAGTTTGATCTAAAATATTCTTGATATGAGTTTTGTAACTTGTCCTCAAGTTACATGAAAAGTCTCATTCAAGAATTTTAAAACTCATAAAGTTCCATAGGTTATGAAAATGAACAGTCCTATTTTCTTAAATGATTTTAAAGTCTTCCATAACTTGTCTTCGAGTTTTGGAACTTGAAGAGTTTTTCATTAAACCATTTTAAACTCATAAGTTATGGATTTAAAAAGTTTTGACAAGTTTTAAAACTTGCCCTCAAGTTTTGGAATTTGTAAAGTCTCTCTCATGATCACTTTAATTCCAAATCCTAGAATTTTTAAAAGGTTAAAATTCAAACCTTATAAACTTTATTAAATTAATTAAAGTGTTTAATTAAAAGAAAGTTAATAACTCCATAAATAACATGGTTTAAGGTTAATTAAATTAATAGTATAGTTTAATTAATAGATTAAACCACTAAGTATTTTAAACGTGTAAAATACACCCTGGCCTTCCCAGGGTAACCGTGACCAGCCTTTTCAAGGCAAACATAACCTACTCTAGCAGGGTTATAAAACTTGAAGATGAGCGAATTCCCTACAAGAAGATCACATCTACTCCATCCGAAATCTGCTGTCTTGAGATAGTCTGATTCCCTGACAGACCACTCATACTGAATCATTATCATTGAATCCAGTCCGTTTGCCCCCAACTGTCTTCTCAACTTCTGATAACTCGAGGTTCTCACTATAAAACAGGGTCACAGACCCAATAATCCTTGCAGATCCCTCTTACTTGGCCAAGGCTCAGAGACTCCCACTGTGAGTGACTTGTCACTCCCCAAATCATCTAGACGTTTTGTGCATATGTGCAACCTAAAACACAATTACTAACACTGCCCAAACGCTGAAACTGTCCGAACATTGAACTGCCTGAAGCAGTGTGCTGCCACATGGCCGCTTGCCAAAATCTATCGAGACCTCCCTGGTCTCAATTCGTTCACCAATCATCTGAAATATCGGGTTCCGGCCCAACTGCGGAGCCAAAAGAACTCCCACTTAGTCGCCTCACACGACTCCCGAATGAAATTCTTCACTAGAACTAGTTGCCACTAGTTATCATGTCACTGAGGCTCTAATAATCTCCTGATCTAGCTGATCGGATCCATGCGTCGAATCCTGACGTCACCAAATCCAAGACTAAAGTGAATGCTACCTGACCAATGGTAGCCTTATATCACCAACAATCTTATATAGTCCATTGCTTCCCTGATCCTATAACTGTAGTGACGTTCCTACCATCTTATCATTGGCTTAACCAGATCTAATCCCTATGGGGAATTCCAAAATCCAATCCGTGGATTTCCATATCCTCACTGTTGCACCCGAACTGGTGGATACTCTTGTTCCTTCTGTGACCTAACAACGCGCTCATGCTATCTACCAACCTAGTGAATGCTACGGATACACCCGCAGACTTACAACACTCTCGCACTAACTGCCAACCCATGTGAATGCTATGGCTGCACCCGAAGACTTACAACACTTACCACACTACCTGATCGCTAGTGAATGCTACGGCTACCCCCGTAGTCTTACAACACTTCCCACACTGTCTGACTACTAGTGAATGCTACGGCTCCCCCGTAGTCTTACAACACTTTCACCCTACTGACCATTAGTGAATGTTATGGCTCCCCCGTAGTCTTACAACACTTCCATACCAAATGACCATCAGTGAATGCTACGGCTCCCCCGTAGTCTTACAACACTTTCGTCCTAACACAACCGTATCCCAATACCTTAATCCCTGACCTATTGATTTGAAAGGCATACATCATCAAGCACGCACTCCACCGAACACCCGAACTGAACTACATTCATGACTGGAGCCCCAACCTGCTTTCCCAAATTCTGATATCAAGCCCCCAAGAAAACGCGATTCACCTGACGAGGAGTCTTATTGGACTCCAAACTCGCACAACCCTCAAACCAAATAGCCACTTGGGCCACCTTTTTCCTCGAGAAGTCAATTTCGGTCTCGTACGTGTCCCTGTCCTGAATACCTGCGTGGTTCTCCCCCACTTAGATTCAACTAAGTCTTCGCAATACATGGCATTTGAAGGATTCCCACTCCTTCTTACTCTTTAATAACCAATTGCCGACAACCTGCTTCTTGTCCGTGCGAGTGTTCTATTACGACCCAAACCTCCAAGGACCACGCAACTCCCAAAGATCAGACGAACACTCCCCAAGTCCCAGCGAGACTAATAATCTCAGACGCCTTGAAATGCTGCCCCACCTATATCTTAAAGTCCAAATAACCGATGTCCAGGCCAAACCTTAACAGTAAACCACTTCCCCTAGTGCTTCCAAAAGCCGACTTGCGCACAATGTCTGAGTTACCAATTCTGACCGCAAACCTTCCGCATCACGTCTCTGAACCGATCTCGACTACCGAACCAAACAACGTTGGACGCTCCAAATCATCAGAAAGGGAAACGATTGTTCACTAACCACCCCGTAACTTACGGTATGCAAACAGCATAAGACAATGTTTGAAGGTATATTCCAAACACAAACAGGACAACGAACTCAAAGATACACTTACTAAAACCCTCGAAACGAAAACTCCCTCATGTAGTTTCCCACGAGTACCACACTAAATCCGGCCCTGCTGGCCCCTCACAACTGACTCGAACCCTTGGGTCCCCTTCCGGGACCCCCCCCCCAATATACATACCTGATCTGATTCCCTCTTCCCAATGTGCTCCAAATCAATCCCTGCTCCCGAGCTCTAGAAATCATATCATTCAGGGTCTCGCACCCTGGCACACTCACCAGCTCAATCGTCAACGGCTAAACTGCAATAGTTGGAGCAACCTATGCTCTATACCGGGCTACTAACCATCCTCAATACATAGTCTCCAATCCCGAAAGTGAAATAGAACGCACAATCAATCTGTGCCGTCTGATTGGAGAGATCCACGGAGATCTCAAAATCCTGACAGTCCTTTCGTTATCTGGCTCACTACCGGAGCCGGGACCAAACCCTGGTCCTCTTTCATGTGTGCTCATCCTCATCTGGCAAAGCAGCTATCCCCACTATCAGAACATAACCAAGAATTCTCCCTACCAGGCTTCTTAGATTCTCCAAGACTTTCCCCGATTCAAGTATGGATCCTGTGCTTTCAGTAGTACGGGCCCAATACTACCTTCCACACCTATCCATACTTTCCTCCGGAATCATCCTGAATCCTCTAAGTCACCTACTCCCATGATGTACTAAGTGTTTGCTAAACAGAAACACAACATCCACCGAAGCACCTCTTAGGCTCCCCTAGGTTCCTAACCTCACTAAACCGTCCCACTAACTCACTGGAGCATATCCTAGGCTTTCCTAGGTTCCCAACCTCGCTCTGCCATCAGCTGTTGAAGAACTCCCCATGATGCCAACCATCTACCTCCTGGATATCGTCATATCCACTTAGTAGCTAACTCCCATCACTCACGAGTTCCACAAAGCACAAAGCAAGCAACATTCATGCAGCAGCACTCCGATCCAAAGAACTATCATAGAACATTCAGTCCACATATCGCAACTCGCGCAATCCACCTCCATCTATCCTCACTGTCGACTGCCTTATGCATGCAAATTATACACAGAACTGGATCTAATAGACTTTCGAATAATAGACTCTACCCTAGGACCACAACCAAACAAGGAACATGAAATAAGGCCAAATCAATTATTCTAAGGCTATAAGATCCTAACCGTATACAATTTTAAAAGCATACACATAGCAGTTACAAATACCAATTATCATTCTCATTTCAGCATGTCATCCAATATTCTCACGGCTACAAGCACCACATATCAGGCCAACCTATTGCTAACTACTCAGCATTAGCATGCAAGTCTACCAGCTCATACATCATATACAGGCATCTCCCCTAGCCCTAACTAGCATGCGATTCACAGATTCATAATCAAATCATAACAGATAACAAATGTGGGTATTCTGGGGAAACTTACTTGAGCTCGATTGATTGCATGCACCACACCCTTTCTTGTCTTAGAAATTCTTTACTTAAAAACATTTTTCTTTTAAAACTTTACAGATCTTCAGTTTGAGTTCAGACTCACCCGAAAGTATGTCCGAATCCCTCAAACCAAGGCTCTGATACCAACTTGTAACGACCCAAAAATCAGAGGTAAAACTTTCATTTTTAATATAGCTAAAACATTAATACCGTTTATTTCAAACATTCCAAATCATCATTAAGTAAAATAATTATCAGAGTTCGTCCCAAAACCATTCATTGCGGAAATCATATGTGTGTGCACTGCGATCAATCCGAGCCCTTCATTTCCAAATCGATAGTGAGTCCCCCAGAGCATACCCTACACACACAATCCACATAACATATATCGTATTAGCTGTAAAAGCTATGTCTACCGTTAGCCGCAAGGGCTATCTCTACCATCAGCCATAAAGGATGTTTATGGCTGTCTCTACCATCAACCACAAAGGCTATCTCTATCGCATATCATGCATACATACATATCACACACCTCTACATAGAAAGTATACCAATTATCATAAAATTAGCTAATTAAAGCTACACACATATCACATAAGCCATGCATACATAAAACCTGTAAGAAGTCTTTACCTAGGACTGCCATGGGCTACCCCATATGGTCTTACATCCAATGCAATGGGCTCCCCCACATGGTCTTTAACTAGGAATGCCATGGGCTACCCCACATGGTCTTATATCCAATGCCACGGGCTCCCCCCGGGGTCTTCCATGCAAAACACACAATCACATATCATAAAAAATCACGTATCATATCAAATCACATAATGACCAACACATATAACATAATCACATAATGGGTCGGCCTTGGTGCCTTAGGCCCATGGGTATGGTGAGAAGACTCACCTGGCACTGCTGAAGCCCCGCAGATAAAGCTTCCCTTGCTGGTTGACAGATTCCCGAACTGTCAACAACAAACAATACCCAATTAATAATTAGGTTCCAACACATAACCCCAACTCTATACTTGGGGTAAAAGACTACTTTACCCTTACTCAGCTTTATTCAATTCAAGGCCCAATTCAAAGCCCAAAAGCCAAACCATGGACCAAAGCCCAACACATGGCCCAATTTTCCAAATTGGGCCCAGACCTCTATATAGGCTTATCTTAAGGCCCAACCACTTATTCCAGTCCAAATGATTGGCATTCTGATGGTCCAATAGCTAATAGTCCTCAAGGCCCAATTATGACCCACTTATGGCCCAACTTTCCAAATTGGGCCCAAGCCTCTCTAATGGGTCCTATCCTAAGGCCTAATGATTTCTTTAGTCCATAACATGTTCCCAATTGGCCCAATAAGAACCCAAATCCGATTTAGGGTTTCTCACATAAAATATCGATTAGGGTTAAGTGTTCCTACTTAACCCATTAAGGACTTAATCCATTAAGTCCATTATTGCCTTAAGTTCATTTACCGATTATTGTTAATTAATAATTTAAGTTCAATAAATAATCCCGATGCGGTCCCGATAAATCCCAAATCTAAATATCCAATATTAGGGTTTTCTAAACCCTAATTAGGGTTTCCAACCCATTCATAGCCCAATAGGCCCAAAACCAAGTCCTTAAGCCTATTAGGGTTTTGCTAGTGGGGCACCGCCCACTACCACCTCGGGTAGTGGCGGTCAATGGCGGCACACGGCGGCAGCCACCACCTTACGGTGGTGGTTTTGAGTTTCTTTTCATTATACTTTAACTACAATTTACAATTCCTTAACCAAGAATAAACACACACACTAACTACATCAACACACACACATGGTGGCTTATGGTGGCAGCCACCACCTCACGGTGGTGGTGGTGGCTGTTCTTGTGATTCCGGCCAAATACTATGCAACCAACTTCAAAACACACTGATCCAAGGATTTTCTCACACAGCCACCTCCTCACGGTGGCCTGTGGTGGCGGAAAACGGTTTCGGGGTAACAACCACCATGGTCGGCGGCCATGGTGGGTTTTTCTCTCGATCTCCGGCTAAGCTTTCATGCACACACACAACAAACATAATCAATAGCAACAACACACGATAACTCGGACCAATCTCCACCTGATGGCATGCGACAGACGAAGCTCACAGTTCCCTCATCCGTCTTTGGCGGCTCCAACGGCGCATCAACGTCTCTAACAGCAGGGACAGACTTCGTCATCACAAGCAAGGGAACGTCGGCGGGGTGACAGTGGTGAATGTGGGTTAAGGCAGCAACCCAGAAGCGAACAGCAGCAGCATCAACGAACGAGTTTCCCGATCTCTTCGTGTCTCTCTGTCTTCGCCGACGACGGGATATGGTAGCTGCTCGGGTGGTCCTTTGGTGGTGGCGATGAGATGATGGCTGGGAGAGAGAGAGCTATAAGGTTTGCGACTGAAGGAGGAAGAGGGAGTGGGGGGGGGGGGTGCGGCCGACCTTCTCTTAGGGTTAGGGTTTGGCAACCCTTAAATACCCTCTCCATTTTAAATGTTCTCCATAATGACCAAAATGGTCCCTCCAGCTCCTATTTATTTCAAAAATAGATCCATATTTTACCTTTTTAATCCTGTCTCTTAAAACCCTTTACAAATCAAGTCCAATACTTACCAAATTGCCCCTTAGCCTCCAAAAATCTTTTCAAAATAAATTCCAAAATTACTTTTTAACCCACGAATAATCAGATTTCTAACATTTGGCTTCCCAAAACCAACATCCCACTACTAATATAGATTTAGGGCAATTATTTGTTTATTAAAATTTTATCTATTTATTTATTAATTAAACAGGATGTTACATAAACGCACCGGTAACTCGATGTTATAAAACATATCATTGTGTGTGATTTGATGAGTAGATAGAGCAAGCATATGAGTAGAAGTTTATCCATTCATTTTACCCTTGGAGGGATAAAAGCGATATATGTGGGCCCCTCGATGATTTAGTGATGACAACCCTAAGTGCTCGGCCGGGCCTGGACTGATTTGATTTGTTCAATTAGTCGGTCGTCATAAATTGGAAATCGGGAAACAAAAGATGGACAGAGATTATGGTTATAATCCATGTCTCAGTCCATATGATATCTTGTAGAATAGAGGAATATATGATCCCTTATCTAATGGACGCGTCATTGACTAGGTCAGAGTTCGACAGCGACTTTTAAGAGCTATGATTGCTAGTTGGGATTTTGAAGTCGTACTTGCAATAATAGTTATTAGACTTATCCAAGTGGGATACTGTTGGATTAGGTGTCTAAGCCCATAACTATAATTGGTATGTACTTGTCCAGAGAGTAGCATGGTCCATTTGGGTTGCATATCATCAGGACAATTTGTTAGGATGGACTTTTGAGAAGAGGTTATTTATGGTTTATTAATATATTATAAGTTCTAATATATTAATATGAAATCATATGATTTAATTAGTATTGATCAAGAATTAGTTTGTAATTAATTTAATGATCAAAAGAGACTAATTAAATCAATGGGGTCTAATTGTGCAAATTAGTTATATTTATATGTTGGGCGTATGATCCATGTTGGACTAAGTTTATGTATGGATACATAAAGAGTTGGGCCACATGAACCATGGATCTTACCCATGGGTATGGGTTAGGGTTAACCCATGACCTTTGGAATCCCACATATAAATATGTTACTCCATAGCCAAAATGACGACTCATGTATTCTTGGAGAATATGGACGGTTTTGTTGAATGAAGATTCTCTCTCAACGTGTCATCCTTTGTCCTTGGTGTGTTGTGATTCCATTTGAGGCATCCACACTATTGGTGCTAAGTTCTTAAAGGCCAAAAGCTTCAAGGTTTTCAAGCCACAAGAAAAGGTATGCTATCTAACTAGTTTTATTACTTAAGTATCAAAGTTTTGTATGCTAATTAGGGTAATACCTTGGAAAGATCAAGTTTGCATGTATAATAGAGAAAACATAGATCCAAGGTATTTAGGGTTGCATTTACACCTCAGGAGTGTTAGATTTCTCAAAACCCTTCAAACTTGTAGATATATGTCATGAAAGTTCAAATAATTCCTTTCCATTCCTCACAATTCGAAATATAAAAAGAGATGTCGTAATCATATTTGAGAATGCAATTAACACAATCAATATCCATATTAATCTTTATCAGTTCTTTGAAATCCATCAGCAAATGTATTTCCTCATAATCATTCTTACGAATTAGAGCGAAAACTTTGCCACTTAGATTTTATGGTGCATACGTTCCCATCCATGTGAATCTATCATGTCCATCCTACAATCATAAGACAAGGTTTAGGATAAAACCAAATTCAAATTTAGCTTTCCTTTATGTACTGAACTTCGTTATTCTAAATTTCTTGCCCTTTGGTAGCTCAAGGGCCTACCAGTGCTTCCATGTCGTTAGTAAGTCGCCCATATTGATTAATTCACTTTCACTAAGAAATAGGCTTTGATTTTGTAGTTAAATGAAAAACATAGAACTCATAAGCTTGCCAACTCAACTAGCAGTGCACAAAAATAAGAATGTGTCAACAAAACACGATAGGTTATCAACCTCAAGTCACGTGATAGTGATAACTAAAAGGTTTATTGTCGGTTGACTCTTGAAACTCTCAAGATCAATACGACTCCCACTGTCTTCTTGACATATGAGTTTTCTCTAGAGGAACATTCCTTGACGATCTTAAATAAATATTTAAAAGTTTGTGTGGATTACCGACAAGAAAACACTTCATAGAATAGGTCAGTTTATCTTTTGTTTCCCGATTAACGAAACATCAAAACTCTAATTCTATATGTGCTACAGTAAGAAAACATTTTTAACTCTACATATTTCGAGGTGTTTTCAACCTTCTTTGTTTGAAAAGTGTTTCAAGATATTATTCATAGTTACTAGAGAATGGCTCTACAACTTTATTTGGAATGAATTATGACTCATCTCTCTTGATCGAACTATTTCCAATAATATCTTATTCCTCTTCTTAGTCATACAATTGCACTTATATGTTCTTTGAGGATCAATTGTGATATAAATCCACAATCACTGAGATGATCGTAAAATATGATACTAAAGTACTATCCTTTCCTTGTAGATTGGAGAAACTTTTATCTTTCTGCCTAATAGATTCTTCTATTCGTTCTGCTACTCTTTGAATATTTTCAAATTATTAGAATTATGCTTAATCCCATAAACATAATCATATTTACTGAATCATCAGTAAATAATGACGAATAGAGTTATCATCTTTTGTGGTGGATCTGAAGAGTCCATATCAACATGTACTAGATCCATTAGTCCCTTACTTGACTCACATAAACATGTGATCAATGAATTAGTTATAATTTTCCAATGAACAAGATTCTCATATACTATGCAATACGACTTGTACAACACCATGTATCTGTCTAGTTGGCGATGAGATTTCTTTTCACTTGATCAATTATGACAATACAACAAGAGATATCATAAGAATCAAATCCAGTGCAAGAAAGTATAAAATAAGGCAACAATATAAACCAACATTTCACTTTTATCGAAAATAAACAAAAAGTTGGAACTTGTCCTTACAAGCATAAAATGATAAATTGCTTTTCTAGATATATCTGAAGATTAATAACAATCTATTATACCAAATCCTTACTAGTAGCTCCAAATTCTGATCCTCGAACCATGTGACCAAAGTCCATTTCTTACGATCAGATTTAGCTGACCTTGCTCAAGCTTCCTACTTTCTATTAGCTCCTTTAATACCATCGAAATGTGATCATCACATCATGTATTAAGAGTCTATGAATAGGAACTTATAAAATAATGGAGTCAGATAATGGATGTACCCGAAGTAGAGTCACATGACTTGACTTTAAGATCTTTCAGGTATTTTGGGCAGCTTTGTTTCCCATGTCCCTTCAACTGGTAGTAGAAACAAATGGACTATTTAGGGCTAACACATGGAACGATCCCATAATTAGCCTTTCTATTTACCATGCGATCAAACGGTTTGATCTTAGGCGACCCATTTCCATTGGGAAGAGAAATCTTTTTTGGATCACCATGTCAATGTCCATGGAAACCTTGGAGTTAGACCTATGAGCATCTCTGCTTCATATGTGCTCTTTAGCATTTCTTCTTCAGTAACCATCAACATTTGGGTCATATCAATTAGGTTTACGTCGATATGCCTCATATAAAATTCTTCAATGAACTGATCATATGACTTTGGAAGCGAAAGAAGAACCAAATCAATGGCTTGCTTCCTTGGGAAAATGACACCCATTCTATCCAACTTGTCAATGTACCATTTCATTTTCAGTACATACATACACACATAATTTCCATCTTGATGTCTACATGCCAATGTGGATTGAGTAGTCTCGTATCATTCAACTTGAGGGAAACGTAACGTTAGGAGAGCCACATGAGGAAGAGGTGGAAGAGTTGAAGAGAGATGATGTCTAGTTCCACCATTTCCTAAGGAAAGGGAAAACAATTTCACATTGACTTAAAATTTGGAATACCATCTCTAGAGGATTGAGGAAAACCATTTCCATAGAAATGAGGAAGACCATTTCTATCTTCATAAGGCATCTAAAATTAGGAGAAGAGATAATTCAAGTTATTTCATTTTAATCCTTAATTATTAACCCAAAATTAAATTAATGCTAGGATCTATATTTTCGATTCGAACTTTGAAGAGGGATGCCATAATTAAATTCGAATCTATTTTAGGTAGGTAAGGCTTTTACCAATTCCAATCTTATGAAACTCCTAGATCTTTTGAGATTCATTGAATCTTATTGTTGAAAAATGTTTTTCGATGTGACCTTGTATGTGACCATCACTGAAATAAGACGAACTGTTTTTGTATTATCTAACAAATATTATCAGTTATTTCAGGTTGCGTGGATTTGTGCTTAAATGTGAAATACAAAAATATGCGAAAGATGGAATACGCAAAGACGTAAAATAGACGCATATTTGGTCGTTTGAAGACAAAACAAATCAAAGCTAAAATTGTTAAAGACTTCAAAGCTCAAGGGACCAATATGGAAATTCAATTTCTTAATTGAATTTATGGAGCATCTGTGAATGAAAGAACCCATGTATCTTTTCCCTACTACAACTTGGACTTCCTACTCCTACTACAACTTTAACTTCCTACTCCTACTACAACCACCAGCCATTACTTTCAAACAACAACTCAAGTGTACTACTAGATATTTGTTTCAAGTATATGTATACGTAAGTATGTATGTGTAAGAGTGTGTGTTCATTTTTTCGTTGTAATATCTCTCCATACACCAAGAATCACTCCCAACCAAGAACACCACCTCCCTCTTCAAGAACAACTCTTGCAACTTCAACCTTCAAGAACAACTAAAACAAACTCCAAATACCTTCCAAACACCCTCAAAATACTTTCCAAAATCCCTCAAAATACTCTCGAAACACCCTCCAAATACCCCCCTTAAACCTCCTCCAAAAACCCTTTCAAATCACCACAACCATCACCACCTTGCTATTTTTCGAGTTCAGAATCTTCATGTCAGAAAACAAAAAACTGGGCACAACACAGCCAAAATACTACTAGGGAGATTTTCACCATCAATTCTTCAGAACCTTACCTACATCTAGAAATTTTCATGGACGATTTTGACCACTGGAAACCCCAGAGAGACGCGAGAGAGAATTAGCTATCTAGAGAGATTTCTGTTTTCGAGTTCAGAATCTTCATGTCAGAAAACAAAAAACTGGGCACAACACAGCCAAAATACTACTAGGGAGATTTTCACCATCAATTCTTCAGAACCTTACGTACATCTAGAAATTTTCGTGGACGATTTTGACCACTGGAAACCCCAGAGAGACGTGAGAGAGACTTTGCTATCCAGAGAGATTTCTGTTTTCGAGTTCAGAATCTTCATGTCAGAAAACAAAAAACTGGGCACAACACAGCCAAAATACTACTAGGGAGATTTTCACCATCAATTGTTCAGAACCTTACCTACAGCTAGAAATTTTCGTGGACGATTTTGACCACTGGAAACCCCAGAGAGACGCGAGAGAGAATTAGCTATCCAGAGAGATTTCTGTTTTCGAGTTCAGAATCTTCATGTCAGAAAACAAAAAACTGGGCACAACACAGCCAAAATACTACTAGGGAGATTTTCACCATCAATTCTTCAGAACCTTACCTACATCTAGAAATTTTCATGGACGATTTTGACCACTGGAAACCCCAGAGATACGCAAGAGAGAATTTGCTATCCAGAGAGATTTCTGTTTTCGAGTTCAGAATCTTCATGTTAGAAAACAAAAAACTGGGCACAACACAGCCAAAATACTACTAGGGAGATTTTCACCATCAATTGTTCAGAACCTTACCTACATCTAGAAATTTTCGTGGACGATTTTGACCATGTGAAACCCCAAAGAGATGCGAGAGAGAATTGGCTATCCAGAGAGATTTACTCTGAAAATCTACATCCATCACCACCCAAAGCTCCTTCAGCATCACCATCTTTGGTGCCTTACACCATCAAAACTACAACATTATTACACCTCCTACCACCCTCCAAATACCCACTCCAACCTCATCAAATCTCCTCAAAACACCCTATACCCATATTCAAACACATGACCCGTGTACTTTGCACTGTTTTGTAAACAACCCATTTTACATGAAAATGAACTTTTTATTACTTATTAAGTACCGGATTGATCTTTGAACAAATATCGACCAGTCGTTCCAAGAGTCACAATATCGACCTGTCGTTCCAAGAGTCCCAACATCGACCAGTCGTTCCAAGAGTTCAAATATCGACCAGTCGTTCCATCAGTCCAGTTCAGTCAATTTATTGACGAACCTACTTGATATATATTTATATACTTATATACTTTATTATAGCTTTATGTCCTTTAAATACAGTCATTTATATTATTTATAGCTTTACGTCATTTAAATACAGTCATTTATATTATTTATAGCTTTACGTCATTTAAAATACAGTCATTTATATTATTATAGCTTTCAGTCATTTATAGCTTTCATATTTATATTTATTCCGCAATTATTATTCTTTATATATATCTACATCTTATATCTTAAACTTATATATCTGTCACACAGTAACTGGTAACCAAGCCTTTTGTTGTGGTGATCAGATTTTTATATTTCCAACACTCGGTATCTGAGCTGATATAAAAGAATATTTTACAACAATTGGTATCAGAGCTTGTGTGATTTACTTTGAAATTTTTTTCGAAAACTTTTGGTTAGCGTTATAAACCTTCTATAAGCTTTTCTTTAAAAATTTCATTTTAATATCACTTGTTCAAAATCCTTTCAAAAATTTCAAAAAAAAAAAAAAAGAAATGTCTTTGGCAAATTACTCCAACATGAACTCTGTCTCCATTGCAAATAGCTTAGGATCTGGTTCACGGGCACCCATACTTATTCCTGAAGAGTATAATTCGTGGGTTGGCTGTATGAATCTTCATCTTAACGCTATAAATGAAGATGTCTGGAAATGCGTAGAAGGAACATATATTACTCCAGAAAATATGGCTACTCTTGCTCCAAATCAAGCCACTCAAACCGAAATCAGAAGAAAGTTGGAACTCCAAGCCAAAAAGGAACTTGTGTCTGGAATACCTCACAATATTCTAAGTCAAATGGATGACATTATACTGTTAACCGCAAATCAAATTTGGGAAAATTTGAAAAATCGTTTTTGTGGAAATAAAAGAATTATCGGAAACAAAAGAACATCTGTTTTGAATGAATTCGATAATTTCAAAATGCTTTCATCAGAAACCATCCATGATGCTCACGATAGGTTCAATCTTATTATGGTCAAAATGAACAATTTGAGTATCAAAAAGACACAACATGAGATAAATCTCAAATTTTTAAACAATCTTTTCGAAAGCTGGAAAATGGTTAAACTCATTATTCAGGGAAATCCAGCTATTCATACTGAAACTTTGTACAATTTGTATGGAGAACTTCAATCGTATGAATCCTCGATTGACCCACCAACTACTTCAACTTTTGGAGGACCACTTGCTCTTGTGTCCACATCTTCTCAAAACCAAACACCTTTCAATGATCAAAACTTTAATCATTTTAATCAGGCTACATCTTTTCAAAACCATGCCTTTGTAAATAATTCTTTGATCAGTCTGATCCAAATGATGAAGCAGACTATCAACAACTGTGTGTGTTGGTTGCAAACACAAATCTCCAGAGATTTCTCCCAAATCAAGGTCAATCAAATTTTAGACCAAACTTTCAAAACATACCATCTTTTGGACAAAACAACTCAGGTTTTCAACCTAGACCTTACTTTGGACAAAATTCTCAAAGACCTTCCTTCCATAACAACTCAAACCATGGTTTTCAAAACCAAGGATTTCAAAACAATCTTAACTCAGGTCATAACAATAATCCAAACAACAGTTTTCAGAATCAAAACAGAGGTTTCCAAAACCAAGGTTACAACAATCAAAACAATGGCTTTCAAAACAACCAAAATTTTGGATTCCAACAAAACCATTCTCAGCCTTCCCAACAAACCTAAACTCAAGCACCTGAAAGACTTCGGGTTAAGAGTCAAAAGGATGACAGTGATGAAGAAGTGATCATTTGTCACAACTGCAAAGGAACAAATCACTATGCCAGAGAATACCGAGCCAAAAACAAAACCAAAATCAAAGACTCAGCATACTATGCTCAAAGATCCGACGAATTGAAGAAATTGGAAAACCAAGAAAAGCAAAGAGCATTGATGGCAATCCATGAACCAAGCGTGGAATACTGGCCAACTTCTGATGACGAAGCTGACAATGAAACAACACAATCAAACTTCTGCTTCGTAGCTGGTGTTAACATACCTTCAAGAGCTCCCAAAGTCATAGAACATGTATGGTCTATGATCTCTGAACTTGGTTTTTCCACAACAATTTTTGAGTCCGACATAACCAAGATTGAGAAAAGTCTGGAAGCTGATCTCAAAACATATCATGACACAATGGTCAATTTTTGATATTTGCAAATATGAGTTACAAACCTTGCAACTCAAATTTGGAGAATCAACAAGAACAAAAAACAAATTGGAAAGAGATGTTGAAAGAAAATCAGAAGATTATAATCACGTCTTGGAACAATTAAATCAGACACTAATTCAGAAAAGGGATTTGGAACAAAAAAATCAGTCAGTCATTTCTTCTGAAATAAAAGATGTTTTAGAAATGGAAATCCTTCAGTTGAAACAAGACTTTCAAGAATCAACTGAAAAATACAATATTTTAAATGAAAAACTGACTGATTCTTTAAAACAAATCAATTCTCTTGAAACTGAGAATAAAAGACTGAAATGGAATATGGATTCTATCAAAGTTGCTAGAAAACTAAGTGATGATATTTTCACCAAGGCAAACACCTTAGGAACTGGCAAAATTGATACGAATTACAGACCAGGAATTGGAAGAGAATCCTTTGAAATTGAACAAGCAAAAAAGGAAAACATGACGAATTGTGAAAACTCTGAATCCATTCTACCAGATCTTTTCACATCTGTTAATGAGGAAGATTCAGATGACGAAACAGTTATCAACTGTAGCCCAGATGATACTGCTTTCACTGTTTCCAAAAAGTCTTTCAAAAGAGTTGTAAATTCTGAAACAGACTCTGCTAGTTCTTTAACTCACCAAATCAAACATACCGACAGAACCACCAAACTCAAAAACGTTTTCAATGGAGAAAATTCCTCTTATGAGGATGGTAGTACTTCTGTACCAACTGCTTTTCCTACAATGAGTTCATCAAATGTTGGAAAAACTAGTCCGGGACAAAAATACTCCAAGAAACAACAAACAAGCAAAAAATCCATTCAAGTCAACAAAACCCCACTTTTCAAACCAAAAGCTTTTGAAAACAAACCAAAGAAACCAATTCAACCCTACTTCGTACCACATAAACAGGTTTCCAAACAAAAACCAAAACCTTTTGAAAACCGCTTTCAAGATATCACTTTTAATCATTCAAGGAACTTTCAAAAACCATCACATCAGAATGTTTTAAACCATCATCATCAAAAAGATTTTCAAAACCGCCCATCACATCCCAGATATGAAGAAAAATTTTCAAACAAACCTTCACATCTAGGATATCTTTCACCAAATCACAGATCATATCAACCCACAGGTTTTCAAAAACAAATCACATTTTGGGTAAACTTGATAAATCAAATCAAACCTCAACCATTCCATCCTCATAAACCAAACTCTTACAACAACACAAAGTTAAATGCTAATAGAAATTCATTAAGCAAAATAACAACTGACAAACCAGGACCCATTCAGATTTGGGTACCTAAACCTTCTGTCTGCGTGCAGGTACTTAATGCTGGAGAACCCAATGATGATACATGGTATATTGATAGTGGCTGCTCCAAGCATATGACAGGAAACCGGAACTACTTACGTGACTTCAAACCTACACAAACCAATCAAGATGTTACCTTCGGCAACAACATGACAGCAAAAATCAAGGGTTATGGAAACATAACAAATGGTAATTTTACCATAAAGAAAGTTGCCTTTGTTGATGACCTCAAACACAACCTCATCAGTGTTTCTCAACTGTGTGATAACAATCTTGAAGTTCTATTCACCAAACAACGAAGCTTGATCATGGACGCCAAAACCAAAGATGTTATAGTTGATTCGGACCGTGCCAGAAATATGTATCCACTTGACATGGATCTTATCTATGGTAAACCCGATATATGTCTGCTATCTAAAGCCCCAGCAGATATTAGTTGGTTATGGCACCGCCGCCTTTCCCATCTAAACTTTGGGTACATCAACAAATTGATCGGCGATGATCTTGTTCGAGGGCTACCACTTCTGAAGCTCGATAACGAAACTCTTTGTGCCGCATGTGAAAAAGGAAAACTTTCCAAATCAACTCACAAAAGCATCTCAGAATCTAGTGTATCCGAACCACTAGAATTGTTGCACATAGACCTTTGTGGCCCTGCCAAAACCCAAACCATACAAGGGAAGAAGTACATTCTTGTTGTCGTTGATGGTTTCTCGCGCTTTACTTGGGTCTTTTTCTTAAGACTAAAATCAGAAGCACCTGAAGAGATGATCGACTTCATCAAACAAATCGAACTGAAGCTCAAAAGACCTGTTCGAAGAATCCGAAGTGATAATGGTTTAGAGTTAAAAAACAAGACTCTAGATTCATTTCTCAAAGACAAAGGAATTGAACATAACTTCTCAGCCCCATACACTCCACAACAGAACGGTGTTGTCGAAAGAAGGAACAGAACTCTATGTGAAACTACAAGATCAATGCTTATCTTCGCTGATCTGCCACAATACTTTTGGGCAGAATCAATAGCCACAACTTGCTACACTCAAAATCGTTCCTTAATCCATAAACATCTTCATAAAACACCATATGAAGTCATTAACAACCGAAAACCAAACATTAAATTTTTCCATATTTTTGGTTGTCGATGCTTCATAAAGAACAATAAAGATCACCTTTCAAAATTTGAATCAAGGTCGGACGAAGGAATTTTCCTTGGTTACTCGTTTTCCTCAGCTGCTTATTGAGTACTGAACAAACGTACCAGAGTAATTGAAGAAAGTACCGATGTTCATTTCGATGAATTTTATGTCAGGAAATTGGATCGTGAACATTTTGGTTCTAAAATGATTGATAATATTTTTCAAAATCCAATTCAACAAACACCTTCTCCTGACATAGACATTGAAATCGATATTGATTTACTTTTTGAACAACCAAAAACCGCTTACAATTCTGAACTTCTAACTACTTCAATTGATCCTACAGGAACACCCACTGAAGGAACTCCACAAACAAACCAAAATGATGCAGATCAATTCGAGGGGGAACCACCAACACATACTTCCTCTTTGGAACAAACACCAAATCCTCCTTTCAACACCCCATCCCTAAATAGCCAAAACAATCCCGATGCATCATTTATGGGGGAACCTTCAAACCTATTCCAATATGAAACCCCCGGAGAAGAACAATGGGATACTGAAACTCCAATTATTATAGCGGAAGAGAATCGCTTAATAAAGTGGACCAAAAATCATCCTATAGACCAAATCATCGGAGATCCCAACTCAGGCATTCAGACTAGAGCCGCATCCACAAATGAATGTTTATTTGGAGCCTTCTTATCCATGACTGAATCCAAAACCATACATTCTGCTATAAAAGATCTAGACTGGGTAAAAGCTATGCAAGAAGAGCTAGCAGAATTTGAAAGAAACGACGTATGGAATCTTGTTCCTACTCCACCCGATGTTACTGTTATAGGTTCAAGATGGGTATATAGAAACAAGACTGACGATCAAGGAATCATTTGTCGAAACTAGGCACGTCTTGTAGTCAAAGGATATTCACAACAAGAAGGAATCGACTACGATGAAACATATGCTCCAGTTGCCAGAATTGAAGCAATTCGCATCTTTCTTGCATATGCTGCACATAAGAATTTCAAAGTATTCCAAATGGACGTTAAATGTGCATTCCTACACGGAGAGATAGATCGCGAAGTATACATCCAACAACCACCAGGTTTTGAAGATCCCAAATTTCCAGATCACAACTTTAAATTGCAGAAAGCTGTCTATGGCTTGAAACAAGCACCCCGAGCCTGGTATGCCACGTTGTCAAGCTTTCTCGAAGAATCAGGTTTTAAAAGAGGTTCAATCGATCAAACCCTCTTTCGTAAAATCTTTAATAAACATCTATTAATCGTACAAATATATGTTGATGACATTATTTTCGGTTCTACTGATGAATCTTTGAGTGTTAAGTTTGCAGATCTAATGAAGAGCAAATTTGAAATGAGCATGATTAGGGAGATGACTACTTTTCTCGGACTTCAAATCAAACAGTCAACTGATGGCATTTTCATCAACCAAGAGAATTATGTCAAAAACCTACTCACTCACTTTTCAATGGACAAATCCAATACCGCAAAAACCCCAATGGCCTTTGGATACAAAATTGATGCAGACCTGACATCATGTTTTCTACATGTGTGTGTGCCAGATACCAAGAAAATCCTATGGAATCCCATGTAGTTGCTGTGAAACGCATCTTCAAATACCTTAAAGGCACTCCCAAACTCGGCCTTTGGTATCCAGCTAAATCTGATTTTCAGCGGAACGCTTTCACCGACTCAGACTACGGAGGATGCAAGCTAGATAGGAAGAGTACATATGGTAGCTGTCAATTCCTAGGAGGTAGACTAGTGAGTTGGACTTCAAAGAAACAGACTTGTGTGTCCACATCAACAGCAGAAGCTGAATACGTCGCTGCCGCCGGCTGTTGTTTACAAGTCATATTGGATGCAAACTCAACTGCGTGACTATGGCTTCAAAATCTCACAAAATCCCATATTTTGTGACTCAACCAGTGCAATTGCCATTTCTCACAATCCCGTTCACCATTCCATGACAAAGCACATCGACATTCGATATCACTTTATCAAAGACAACATTCAAAAGGGTCATATCGAACTACACTTCATCAACTCCGAAGATCAAATTGCCGATGTCTTCACTAAGGCTCTCGATGAAACAAAGTTTCAATACTTCCTAGCCCGTCTAGGAATGTTAAATCCAGATAACATCCATCCTTAAACTTTTACTTTTTGTTTGTACAAAAGTGTGTTTACTTTCATTCAAAAAGAAAATTCAAAAACAATTAAAAATTGCTTTCTTTTTAAAAAAACCAAAAACATTCAAATAACCAATATTTCCAAAAACATTCAGATAAACAAATCTTCAAAAAGAAAATAAAAGACTTACCATAATAAGCTTTTATAGAACCTTGTGATTAATCGTCTCTTGACTTAATTTTCAGATGCTTATGCTTGATGAAGATTTTAAGTCATATTGATTCTCAATTGGAGTGAAGGTTCAAATCTCATACTTTTCATAATGTATATAACTTTATTTCCTTCGATTTTATTTCATTATTGACGATTTTAAACAATCAAGGGACATAAGGTTAGGAGGTTCAGATGAAACAAAAACCCATGTGAGAATTTGTGCCTCGTCAATCTGTATCACTGTGGAATTCATTTCTTGTGAGCTTAGGTGTGTCACTAATGCTTATAAGGTATAACCGATTATACCTTGTCACGGTCTCATTTTTGCTTAGATATCAAAATGATCAGGGATGATACATTCATTTCTTACATACTAGACAAACTGTCTTTTATGCCACCAATCCCTACCTAGATATAAGCCAACCAAAAATGAAGACTTGAGATCCCGTGATCCATCAACAAGAAAAGTCGAAACGAAAAGGATTTCAACAATCACTTATCAAAGAAAAACAAAGATCTATCCACATCCAATCTTCAAATACGAATCAAGATAAAGACGAATCAACAAAAAAAGGCCAAATCATTCACCGAAGAAATACCAAAGAAAACAAAAATATTCTACATTTGGTATTTTCAAACAAACTTTTCAACCAAATGGTTATTTCAAAACAAACATCATAAGATCCCGTGATCTGTTTTTAACCATTTTTCACAAAAGAAGATATCTTAATCCCGCAAGACAGATACTCTCAAAAACCATATTTTCTCAAATGTAGCAAGTTCTCAATGCTAAAACAAAATATATTTTTACAAAAATCGATATTGATCAACAAACAGAATACCATCAAAGAAGAAGCTACAACAACATTGGATTTCCCGGGATACTGTAGCCTTCATCACTGAAGATTCTTAGTTGCAAACTGCACTATGAAAATTGCTAAACCCCTCTACATGTATTTCCCGACGGAGAGAGAGTGAACTTTAGTGGCATGAATGAAGAAACCCGCTGAGTAATGCCGCAACCAGTATTATGTGATTGATTATCTAATAATGAGACTAAGTGACTTTCAGGAAAAGCATAGCTGAACACCTCTAATATGAGTGTGAGTCGTCAGAGAGAGATATCACTCATTTTTAGTGATCATTAACTTGTTCTGCTGCGGGAACAACCAAACACCCAAGTGAAGTGTGAGCTAAACCTATGAGCGTTCATCTGAATCGACCTGTTAGACCACTTGTCGTCGTTAATAATGCTATAAAATCTAAGGAAATTTCTTTAGATACATATATGGCTACCCTTTGATAACCGAACCCGAGAATTTGATTCGGAAACAAATTTCTAAAAATCTTTTACATAAGATATGTTAAACCAAGTCACAAACTTTCAAAACAATCACTATGTTTTATATGTCTTATCTATTGACAAATCTTTTATCTCGAATCTTCAAAAGTTCAAAACTGTCAATACGATTAAATCATAACTGTCCTTATTCCAGCAATGATCACATAGGGGGAAATTGTTGAAAAATGTTTTTCGATGTGACCTTGTATGTGACCATCACTGAAATAAGACGAACTGTTTTTGTATTATCTAACAAATATTATCATTTATTTCAGGTTGCGTGGATTTGTGCTTAAATGTGAAATACAAAAATACGTGAAAGATGGAATACACAAAGACGTAAAATAGACGCATATTTTGGTGGACGATTTTGGTCACTGGAAACCCCAGAGAGACGCGAGAGAGAATTAGCTATCCAGAGAGATTTCTGTTTTTGAGTTCAGAATCTTCATGTCAGAAAAAAAAAAACTGGGTACAACACAGCCAAAATACTACTAGGGAGATTTTCACCATCAATTCTTCAGAACCTTACCTACATCTAGAAATTTTCATGGACGATTTTGACCACTGGAAACCCCAGAGAGACGCGAGAGAGAATTTGCTATCCAGAGAGATTTCTGTTTTCGAGTTCAGAATCTTCATGTCAGAAAACAAAAACCTGGGCACAACACAGCCAAAATACTACAAGGGAGATTTTCACCATCAATTGTTCAGAACCTTACCTACATCTAGAAATTTTCGTGGACGATTTTGACCACTGGAAACCCCAGAGAGACGCGAGAGAGAATTAGCTATCCAGAGAGATTTCTGTTTTCGAATTCAGAATCTTCATGCCAGAAAACAAAAAACCAGGCACAACACAGCCAAAATACTACTAGGGAGATTTTCACCATCAATTCTTCAGAACCTTACCTACATCTAGAAATTTTCGTGGACGATTTTGACCACTGGAAACCCCAGAGAGACGCGAGAGAGAATTTTCTATCCAGAGAGATTTCTGTTTTCGAGTTCAGAATCTTCATGTCAGAAAACAAAAAGCTGGGCACAACACAGCCAAAATACTACTAGGGAGATTTTCACCATCAATTCTTCAGAACCTTACCTACATCTAGAAATTTTCGTGGACGATTTTGACCACTGGAAACCCCAGAGAGACGCGAGAGAGAATTTGCTATCCAGAGAGATTTATGTTTTCGAGTTCAGAATCTTCATGTCAGAAAACAAAAAACTGGGCACAACACATCCAAAATACTACTAGGGAGATTTTCACCATCAATTCTTCAGAACCTTACCTACATCTAGAAATTTTGGGGGACGATTTTGACCACTGGAAACCCCAGAGAGACGCGAGAGAGAATTAGCTATCCAGAGAGATTTCTGTTTTCGAGTTCAGAATCTTCATGTCAGAAAACAAAAAACTGGGCACAACACAGCCAAAATACTACTAGGGAGATTTTCACCATCAATTCTTCAGAACCTTACCTACATCTAGAAATTTTCATGGACGATTTTGACCACTGGAAACCCCAGAGAGACGCGAGAGAGAATTTGCTATCCAGAGAGATTTCTGTTTTCGAGTTCAGAATCTTCATGTCAGAAAACAAAGAACTGGGCACAATACAGCCAAAATACTACTAGGGAGATTTTCACCATCAATTGTTCAGAACCTTACCTACATCTAGAAATTTTCGTGGACGATTTTGATCATGGGAAACCCCAAAGAGACGCGAGAGAGAATTGGCTATCCAGAGAGATTTACTCCGAAAATCTACATCCATCACCACCCAAAGCTCCTTCAGCATCACCATCTTTGGTGCCTTACACCATCAAAACTACAACATTATTAAACCTCCTACCACCTTCCAAATACCCACTCCAACCTCATCAAATCTCCTCAAAACACCCTATACCCATATTCAAACACATGACCCGTGTACTTTGCACTGTTTTGTAAACAACCCATTTTACATGAAAATGAACTTTTTATTACTTATTAAATACCAGATTGATCTTTGAACAAATATCGACCAGTCGTTCCAAGAGTCCCAATATCGACCTGTCGTTCCAAGAGTCCCAACATCGACCAGTCGTTCCAAGAGTCCAAATATCGACCAGTCGTTCCATCAGTCCAGTTCAGTCAATTTATTGACGAACCTACTTGATATATATTTATATACTTATATACTTTATTATAGCTTTATGTCATTTAAATACAGTCATTTATATTATTTATAGCTTTACGTCATTTAAATACAGTCATTTATATTATTTATAGTTTTACGTCATTTAAATACAGTCATTTATATTATTATAGCTTTCAGTCATTTATAACTTTCATATTTATATTTATTCCGCAATTATTATTCTTTATATATATCTACATCTTATATCTTAAACTTATATATCTGTCACACGGTAACTGGTAACCGAGCCTTTTGTTGTGGTGATCAGATTTTTATATTTCCAACAATCGGTATCTGAGCTGATATAAAAGCATATTTTACAACACTTATCAATGGCATGTTTAATCTCGGATTATGCTCTCACTTTTGTGATTTCGATGTCGAGGATCAAAAACGAGATGTGAATAACCATGCAAACCTGCATGACAACCTCAATGTCATTTATCATCTCACATTGATGTGCCAGTTAAAAACACATACTCCATCAACAATGATAATTTTCGAGATGCCCATCATATCTCTTTATAGTCCCTATTAGTGTGTCGATTAACCACACATGCTCCACTAACGACATATAAAGCATGATGTGCATTTTCATGGATTAGCATACTTTTGAAATTTTTCCTAAAGCAACTAGTGTGTGATTTTAAAAGAAGGTTCTAGTACTTTTATATCATTATACTTTTAACGAGATTATAACCTATCAAATTCGTTCGGCTGACGACCCTCCACCATACAAGGGAGCGGTGGGTAAGAATAGACACCCAATGACGGTCATTTTATAGGCTTCCGTATACACCCCTTATAATATGGCTTAGGGAATAAGGCGTACTAGCGATTTGAATGACTTTCTTATACATACAATAGTTAACTTTTAATAACATATAAGGTATATTTTAAAACCTTGTAAAATATGAGGTTCAAATATTAATTATTAAATTAAATCTTTTAATAAATTAATATTAACCAGTTATGATTATCTTTATCTTTTAATTAAAAAATTAACTAAATTAGTTAAATCATTGATGGATTAAAAAATTATTTACTATTACCCAATTAAAACAATAATTCAAATTTAATCCTAATTCAAAAACCCCTAATTTTTGAAAATAGGGCTTGAGTTTATCAGGTTTAATTATTCAAAATTTAAGGCTTTTAAAATAACATTTAAGGAAACAAGATAAACCCTAAAAAAGCTCCCTAATTTTCGAAAAAGGGTTAAGGAGGCTAGGGTTTCAAGAACCCTAGCATATTTTGAAAATTCTAAGGGTGGAGGCTAGGGTTTCAAGAACCCTAGCAAAAATCGAAAATTCCTCCCTTACGGTTTAATTTCTATAAACCCTAAGTTTGATTTATTCAACATTGTGTAAGATTAATTGAAAACTATGGCTCTGATATCGCTATTAGATTTTATAGGTTACAAAAAAATGTGGCGGAAAACTTAATCCTAAGTTCACATGCAAACTATTGGATCTAAGTTTTCTCTATTGACAACAACAAAAAATTGAACATCAAGAACCCTAGGAATACTCTACTATTTTCGAAACTCATAAAGGGATTAGCATTTTCATACCTTTTGATTATTATTGTAAATCATCAATAAAATCCTTGTTGAACAAGTTCTAGAAAGCAAGCACCAAAAATCTTGTGCCTCACACCCAAAACTCTAGAAACCCTAGAATGAAGAGGAGAGAGAGAGTGAGAAGAAGGAAATTTTGTTCCTAATACTCTTAGGAATGTCATGAATGAAAATTGATGGCTTTGTGGGCCTATTTATAGTTTAGGTAACTTGCAAGCAAAGCAGAATTTGAATTGATTAACACGACATTTCTTTCTGTCTCTCTTTCTCTCTCTTTCTCTTTCTCTTTCTCTCTCTCTCTATCTCTTTCTCTCTCCTAATATAATTCTAGATTTTTTCGGTTATGTGGGCAACCCAAAAGGAGTTTGATTCTATTTTCAAGTTTATACCAATTTAGTTATGAGCTTAAACACTTTAATCTAGGGGTGTGCACCAAACCGCACAAACCGCATAAACCGCCCGCACCGCACCACACCGCACCACATAATGCGGTTTAGAACTTTTGCGGTGCGGTTTGCGGTTTGTTATATCGTTAAACCGCACTATGCGGTGCGGTTTGTGGTTTTCAATTACAAAGTCGCGGTTTAAACCGCACCGCATATATATATATATATATATATATATATATATATATATATATATATATATATATATATATATATATATATATATATATATATATATATAAAGTGTATTGTTTCATCACTAGGATTAATAAATAGTAATAATTGTCTGATTACAAGTTCATAACAGTTAGAATGTTGGTATGGATAAAAATGGATATGTTAATTAGTCTAAAATTAGTGAATATAGTCATACAATAAGAATTAATTAACAAACGTATTACAGAAAGCAAGTTGTTTTTGAGTTTTTTGCAAAACATTTTTAGTTTCTAGTTTTATATCTCAAAAGATCAAAACGTTTTTTTAGATTTTTCAAAAGTTATAAAATGTAGCAACTCATTAAACCGCAAAACCGCACAAACCGCCCGCAACAAACCGCACCGCATAACGCGGTTTTGAACTTCTGCGGTGCGGTTTGCGGTTTCAAAAAAACTCAAACTGCATATGCAGTGCGGTTTGCGGTTTCGACTTTAAACCGCACCGCGCACACCCCTACAGTTTAATCCAATATAGTAAATGCATCATTGTGATACTCAAGATACTTCTAACATCACAATAGGAATAGTTATTCCTGACTTCCAGTAAGTCTTGGATAATTTAGATATATATCTGATAATATAACAGGTTAAGCAATATTCCAATAAATAAAATGATATTTGTTTACACTTGTTTTAACATCCGGATTTCTAGGTACTGTATTTATCTAATTATTTTTGAGTTTTGGAGAGGGACTCGGCGAGTAGGCGCTTAGACTCGCCGAGTAGAGCCGCGCATTGTTGGACTGGATTAATGACTGGACTCGGCGAGTCCATACGTGGACTCGGCGAGTCCACGCTGTTTAATGAAACCCTAATTTCTTGGGTTTGGGACCTATTTAAAGGCCCTTAGGGCCGTCACTTGCGGCTACCAAACCCCAGAGAGAAACCCTAAAAGAGCTAGAGCGTTTGTGAGAGGAAAGGAGCCATTTCTTGATCTTTGTGATTGATTCTTACAAGAAGGTGGTGATTCCAGCTTGGAGGGGACCAAGGAGGTTGTGCATCTGGGGATTTCGAGCAAAAGACTTCATCCTTGAGGTATTATGTCGCCCCTTTATCTGTTTTGTTGAAGGAATCCATAGATGTAGAGTTTTTATGTCTTTTATTGGAAGGAGTTGTGAGAATATGGCCCCTATTCACTTTGAGACTTCAGATCTTGACCCATAGTGGTCTAAAGAGCTTATTCCAACTTGCTTTATGTTGAGCTATGGAGGCAATGAGCTCAGGTTGTTGTTTTTGGGGCAAAATCACCAAGTAAAGCCTCCTAGGCGTCACATGAGTGTCAAGATCCAAGCTTTACGTGATTATCAGGCTTGGGAAGGTCAGATCTATGGTTCTAAGGAACAGATCTGACCTCAGAAGGTCAATTGAGTTTGTGCATGACATGAACTCGCCGAGTCCAAGGGCAGACTCGGCGAGTAGGGTTAGGGTTGATGGGTTTTATGCATAAGAAACAATCCTATGTGCTCATACAAACCCTAATGCTTGGATCTAGGTTTCTCTATTGTACATGCTTTGAATCCAAGTCTTGCAAACCCTAATCTAGCATACATATTATCAAAATAACAAACAACATCAGATCTAGATGTTTACCTCTTCAAATAGCTTGAATCTTCTTTGCTTGAGCTTAGAATCACAATTGTAATTCCTCTAATGGATCACAAACACCAAGTAGCAAGAAGGCAATAAGAGAGAGGAGGGAGGATGCTAGAAATCGGCCTAGGGTTTCTCTTGGAATAATGTCTCGCCGATTTCCATAGCCTAGGGGTCATATTTATACTTGCAGGCTACTAGGGTTTCAGTCTAAACCCTAATGGACAGCTTAGCCACCAAGCAGCCCAAGGAACCTTCTGGAATAAGGCCTTGGACGAAATATGATGATCCTTTCATCATATTTTCGTTCCCCCTCTTGTCCATTAGGTTTCCTAGCCCAAAATCCAACTATCACACATTTGACAGTTTATACCCCTTTATTTAATTAATCTCTTTTAGTCACCAAATTAATTCCTAATTAATTTATGACTAATACTAATTAAATAAATATGATTTCTCCTTTAATATATTATTCTTATAATATACTAATAAACCATAATATCTCTCTCTCATATCAAATTACCTTGTCAAGTTGCTTTGGTGAAGGCAACCCAGAAGGACCATGCACAACCGGGTCAAGTACATACCAAATATAGTTACGGGCTTAGACACTAATCCAACAGTCTCCCACTTGGATAAGTCTAGTAACTATATCTCACATACGTCTTCAGAATCCGATTAGCAATCGTAGCTCTTATATGCTTCTGTCACTCTGATCAAAATCCTGTCCTTCAGATAAGGGATCCTATAATCCTCTGTTCTAGATATCATGCAGACAATACTTATTGTCTAGCATTCTGTTTCTCGATCTCTGATTCGTTCAACATAGAATTCAGTTGAACACATCAACATTATCCTGACCGGGCCCGGCACATAAGTCAAACCAAATCATCGAGTGGCCAAGATATCGCTTTTATCCTCTTAGAATAAAAGGAACAGATAAACTTCGACTTATATGCTCTTATTATCTACTAGCTAAGTTACACACAATAATACGTTTTATAACATCAAGTTACTGATGTGTTTTCGTATTATCAATATATAATCAACTAGCAAACAACAACCATATCTCTAGGTTTTAAGATTATATGATATTATCATCTTGCGATCACTTATGATAACATTCAAGAAGTGATACTAGCAAGTGCGGGTTTATTCCAATGCTCAAAACATATTTTATAAGCACTCATAAACTTTGCAGCAAAACTTTGCTATGTCCAAAACCTTTTAGACAATCTACAAACTAATTTATGACAATCTTCTTTCATATCTACTTCCAAAATATGATCGATTGTGGACTGTTTGAATAATCTTATTATTCAGGAAGTCAAAACATGCAAAATTTGAAACAATAGATAAATAATCAACATAGGATAGTAACTTTCTTATAAATAAAACACCTTTATTTAATCATCAAATGTTGAATATAAAATTATCTATTACAAGTTTCCTACCTATCTAATCTAAACTAATATCGTCCTTTAGCCCAATGCTCCTAGCGTGCTTCAAATGCTTGACCCTACTCAGTCCCTTCGTAAGGGGATCTGCTGAGTTATCTTCTGACGATACCCTCTTCACAACGAGGAGTCCCTCTTCTACCCGATGTCTAATAAAATGATATTTCCTGTCGATATGTCGAGATCTGCCATGATCCCTTGGTTCCTTGGTCAAGGCAACCGCTCCTTCATTATCACAGAAAATTTCCATGGGCTCCTTTATGGTTGGCACAACTCCAAGGTCTCCTATGAAGTTCTTTAACCATATAGCCTCCTTTGACGCTTCGCTTGCCGCAATGTACTCCGATTCGCACGTTGAATCAGCTACGGTCTCTTGCGTGGAACTCTTCCAAGTCACTGCTCCTCCATTCAGGGTAAAGACCCAGCCCGACTGTGATCGGTAATTATCCCGATCCGTCTGGAAACTAGCGTCACTGTACCCTCGCACCCTTAAGTCATCACTCCCACCGAGGACTAGAAACCATTCCTTGGTCCTTCGTAGGTACTTAAGAATATTCTTGACAGCAATCCAATGTGCTCTACCAGGGTTCCCTTGATATCTGCTGACCATGCTCAAAGCAAAGGCCACATCAGGGCGAGTACAGGTCATAGCGTACATAATCGAGCCAACTGCGGAAGTGTAAGGTACTCGGCTCATATCTGCTATCTCTGCCTCTGTACTTGGGCTCTGAGTCTTACTCAGTTTGGTATTGCATTGGATTGGTAACTCCCCTTTCTTGGAATTTTCCATACTAAAACGTTTTAGTACCTTTTCCAAATATGTATCCTGACTGAGTCCTATCAGTCTCTTACTTCTGTCTCTCACTATCCTTATTCCCAGAATATATGCAGCTTCTCCGAGGTCCTTCATAGCGAAACACTTCCCAAGCCAGGACTTTACCTCCTGCAAGGTTGGGATGTCGTTTCCTATGAGTAGTATGTCATCGACATACAATACGAGGAAGCTCACTATACTCCCACTGGCCTTGACATACACACATGACTCATCCTCGTTTCGCAGAAAACCAAACTCTTTGACTTTCTCGTCAAAACAAAGATTCCATCTGCGAGATGCTTGCTTTAATCCATAAATGGATTTCTCAAGCTTGCACACTCTATTTGGATGCTTCGCATCGACGAAGCCCTCTGGCTGATTCATGTAAACATCCTCAGCTAACTTCCCATTTAGGAAAGCGGTTTTTACGTCCATCTGCCAGATTTCATAATCATGAAACGCAGCTATTGCGAGCATTACCCTAATAGACTTTATTTTGGCAACTGGCGAAAAGGTCTCATCATAGTCAACTCCAGGAGTTTGAGTAAAGCCCTTTGCGACCAATCGCGCTTTGTAAGTGTGCACTTTCCCATCCATGTCTGTCTTCTTCTTGAAGATCCACTTGCACCCGACCGTCTTACGACCTGGTACATTATCAACCAAATTCCAAACTTGGTTGTCATACATGGACTGAATCTCGCTGTCCATTGCTCCTTTCCATTTATCAGACTCTGGGCCTGCCATGGCTTCCTTGTAGCTGTTAGGTTCGTCCAGGTTTACTAGTGTACTATCACTAATAAATGTATCCCCGTCAATAGTAATATGGAAACCATAAAACTGGGGTGGAACAATAACTCTACTTGAACGTCTAAGAGGTAAGGACTGGTCAATTGGTTCAACCGGAGTTTCCTCCTCAGGTTGCATGCCAGTGTCAGAGGTTCCTTCATCTCCTGACTCTTGAAGCTCTTCAAGGTCAATCTGACTCCCACTGTCTCTTTGACTTATGAGTTCTCTCTCTGTGAAAACCCCTCTCCTAGCAACAAAGACAACATTGTCACTTGGTCTATAGAAGAGATAGCCAAAAGACTTCTGTGGGTAGCCGATGAAATAACACTTCTCACTATGAGGTTCTAGCTTGTCGTGAGTCTCTCGTCTTACGAAAGCTTCACAACCCCAAACCTTGATATGTGCTAACGAGGGAGCTTTCCCTGTCCACATCTCGTAAGGTGTCTTGGTAACCTTCTTGGTGGGAACTAAGTTAAGGATATGGGCGGCAGTCTCTAAGGCATACCCCCAGAATGAGATTGGTAACGAAGCACGACTCATCATAGAGCGAACCATGTCCAACAAGGTTCGATTATGTCTCTCAGCCACACCATTCAATTGTGGCGTTCTAGGAGGCGTCAATTGTGAAACTATTCCACACTCTTTTAGATAGTCGTGAAACTCAAGACTTAGGTACTCTCCCCCTCGATCAGATCGAAGCATCTTGATTTTCCTGCCCAGCTGATTTTCCACTTCATTCTTAAACTCTTTGAATTTCTCAAAGGTTTCTGACTTTTGCTTAATCAAGTAGATATATCCATATCTGCTATAATCGTCTGTAAAAGTCACGTAGAAGCGACAAGCGTCCCTTGTGGTGGATCTAAAGGGTCCACATACATCTGTATGTATGAGATCCAATACACCCTCACCCCTTTCATATATGCCAGTAAAGGGTGACTTGGTCATCTTCCCAAGTAAACAAGACTCACACACGTCATCGTCCCTTAGGTCGAATGACTCCAAGACTCCATCCTTTTGGAGTTGGGCTATGTGTTTCTTGTTAACATGGCCAAGGCGACAATGCCATAAGCATGCTTTGTCCAAACTTATGGATGAATCAATATTCAAAACATCATTTCCTAAATTATCAATAACTAACACAGATTCATAAATCCCATTACAAGGTAATGCATTGAAATAAAAGACACCATTCAAATAAGCATTAATAGAACCATTACTATTATCAAACGAATATATGAAACCTTGTCTAAACAATCCATGAAAAGAAATGATATTCCTTGCCATATCTGGCGAATAGCAACAATTACTCAAATCTAGTCCTAACCCATTACTCAACACTAAGGAATAAACTCCGATCTTGGTTACTGGTGAAGACTTCTTGTTTCCCATGATCAAGCTTATTCTTCCATGCTCCACTTCCCTACCTTTTCTTAGCCCCTGCAAATCAGAACAAATGTGGTAACCACATCCTGTATCAAGGACCCATGAAGTAGCAAGTGATGAGTTATTAGATTTAATTAAATACATACCTGCGAAGGTGGGCTTTATCTTCTCATCCTTGATATCCTGCAGATACTTGGGGCAGCTTCGTTTCCAGTGGCCCTTCTGGTGGCAGTAGAAGCACTCTGCTTCCTTTGGGTCAGAAGAGGGTTTAATAGAACCTGCTTTGGTCCCACTAGAAGAGGAACCATCTTGGGTCTTACCCTTATGGTGGCTCTGATGGGTTTTAGGTACAACAAATAAACTAGAAAACAATTCCTAAGTTCACATGCAACCTACTTTGGATCTATGTTTTAACTATTGAACATACAACTTTGAATTGCAAAACAAGAACCCTAGAGGAGAGAGGCTAATTTCGAAATTGACAAACTAGGGTTTAGGGTTTACATACCTTTCAATTGTTATAGCAAACAATTGATAGTCCTCTTGATCTTGATCTTGATCTTCTTGGAAGCTTAGCACCACAAATGTAATGCCTCTAATGGAATCACACCCAAGAACTAGCAAGAAGGAAAGTAGAAGAGAGAGGGGAGAGGGAGTATGCAAAATCTCGGCCTTAGGGTTTCTTCCAAAGAATCAGTACACAAAATGTGAGCCAGGAGGCTCCTTAAATAGCTGAGGGATCTAGGGTTTAAGGGAAACCCTAGTTATCCTTTGCTTAGGGCCTAAGCAAACCCAAGGGCCTTATCCAAGCCCCTATGGACGAAATTATTAGGGTTTCCCCTAAAGATTTCGTCCACCCTCTTCCAAGGGGGTTCTAGAGCCTTCCACTCAACTATTAGATAATTGCAAACTAGTCCCTGCACCTTATAATTAATTCTTTTAACCCCAAAATCAATTCTGATTAATTTCTGGCTTACAATTAATTAAACATAATGATTTCTAATTAATATATTAATCCATTAACATATTAATAAATCATTTATATATATATATTAATTTATTAATCTTATAAATTAATATCTCTCCTTTCATAATTTCCTTGTCCAGTTGCTAGGTTGAGGGCAACCCAAAAGGACTGTGCTGCTATCAATTCAAGTACATACCAATTATAGTTATGGGCTTAGACACCTAATCCAACAGTCTCCCACTTGGATAAGTCTGTAACTATAATTGCTAGTATGCCTTCTAAATTTGACCAGCAAATTGTAGCTTCCAAAAGCTGTTGCCGAACTCTGACCCAGTCAGTTATGTGTCCTAAGATAAGTGATCATATAATCCTTCGTTCTGCTGGATATCCCTAGACATAAGACATGGAATGTAATCAATCTCTTTGTCCAGAATCTATGTTTCCCGATTCCTGATTTGTGATGATGTAGGACTTCTAATCGAACACATCAATTTAGTCCTGGCTGGGCCCAGCACATAAGTCAACACCAAATCATCGAGGGGCCCACAGATATCGCTTTTCCTGTTAGGGCAAAAGGAACGAATAAACGTTGACTCATATGCTTGTATCTTTTACTCATCAAATTATGCATGACAATACGTTTTATAACACCAAGTTACTGATGCGTTTTTGTATCACCAATGCACAACCGACTTGTAAATTACAACTCATATATCTTCGTTTCAAGATTATAAGATATTATCATCTCAGTATTACTCGTGATGAATTCCATGAAGTAATACTCTGAGCGTGGGTTTATCCAATACTCAAATCTCAATTTCTGAGTACTCATGAACATTGCAGCAATTCTATTGCCATGTCTATCCTTAGACAATCTGCAATCCAATTCATGACAGTCTTAATTCACTACTTACTTCCAAGAGTACGAGCGACTGTGGAGTTTGAATAATCTCATTATTCAGGAAGTAAAACATGCAAAAATGAAACACAATAATAAACAATTGACAAAAGGTAGTAGCCAAACTTATAAATAATACTTTATTATTTAATCACCAAAAGTCAATTACATTTACTTTGTTACAAGTTTCAAAAACTAATCTAACTACTAAAACTAATATCATCTTTCAGTCCTATGCTCCGAGCATGCTGAATATGCTTAGCCCTACTTAGACCCTTTGTGAGAGGATCTGCTGGGTTATCTTCAGATGACACCCTCTTTACTATAAGATGGCCTTCTTCTACTCTATGTCTGATGAAATGGTACTTTCTGTCGATATGTCTGGTCTTACCATGATCTCTTGGTTCCTTTGTCAAGGCAACCGCTCCTTCATTATCGCAGAACAGTTCCATAGGTTCCTGGATGGTTGGAACAACTCCGAGATCCCCGATGAAGTTCCTCAACCAAGCTGCTTCTTTCGACGCTTCACTTGTTGCTATGTACTCTGATTCACAAGTAGAATCAGCCACCGTATTTTGCTTGGAACTCTTCCAAGTAACTGCTCCTCCATTCAGTAAAAACACCCAGCCTGACTGAGAACGGAAGTTATCTCTATCCGTCTGAAAGCTGGCATCACTGTAACCATCTACTCTCAAAGTATCACTGCCACCAAGCACAAGGACCCAGTCCTTTGTCCTTCGCAAATACTTGAGTATATTCTTAACTGCTATCCAATGAGCTCTACCTGGGTTTCCCTGATAGCGACTAACCATGCTCAAAGCAAATGCCACATCAGGGCGAGTACATGTCATAGCGTACATGATCGATCCGACAGCGGAAGCATAAGGTACACGACTCATGTCATCTATTTCAACATCTGTACTCGGGCATTGAGTCTTACTCAATTTGGTATTGCTCTGGATAGGTAGCTCTCCCTTCTTGGAATTTTCCATACTAAACCTCTTTAGTACCTTATCCAAGTATGTGCTCTGACTAAGTCCAATTAGTCTCTTCTTTCTATCTCTCAATATTCTAATCCCAAGAATATAGGCAGCTTCTCCAAGGTCTTTCATGGCAAAACACTTTCCAAGCCAAGACTTAACTTCTTTCAAGGTTGGAGCGTCGTTACCAATGAGTAATATGTCATCGACATACAACACCAGAAAAGTTACTATACTCCCACTAGCTTTGATATACACACAGAACTCATCTTCACTTCTAGAGAAACCAAATTCTTTGACTTTCTCATGGAAGCAAAGATTCCAACTGCGAGATGCTTGTTTCAATCCATAAATGGATTTCTCAAGCTTGCACACTCTATTAGGGAACTTTGCATCAACAAAACCCTCTGGCTGACTCATGTAAACATCTTCAGCCAACTTCCCATTAAGGAAAGCAGTTTTGACATCCATCTGCCAGATTTCATAATCATGAAAGGCAGCTATGGCGAGCAATATCCTAATAGATTTAATCTTAGCCACTGGCGAGAAGGTTTCATCATAGTCAACCCCTGGGGTTTGAGTGAAACCTTTTGCAACCAGTCGAGCCTTGAATGTGTGCACATTTCCATCCATGTCTGTCTTCTTCTTGAAGATCCATTTGCACCCAACTGTCTTACGACCTGGTGCACTATCAACCAAATTCCAAACTTGGTTGTCATACATGGACTTAATCTCGCTGTCCATTGCCTCTTTCCACTTGGAAGCCTCTGGACCTTCCATTGCTTCCTTATAAGTGACTGGTTCATCTAAGTTTACCAGTGTTCTGTCACTTATGAATGTGTCACCATCTGAAGTAATATGGAAACCATACAACTCAGGTGGCACACTCACCCTAGTGGATCTTCTAAGAGGTAATGAGTTATCGATTGGTTCAACAGGAACTGTTTCCTCTGGTTGAGTGCTAGTGTCATCTAAGGTTCCTTCATTGGCTGAATCTTGAATTTCTTCAAGGTCAATAGTGCTCCCACTGTCCTCTTTGAATATGAGCTCTCTTTCAAGAAAGACTCCTCTTCGTGCTACAAAGACCACGTTTTCACTAGGCCTGTAGAACAAATATCCAAAAGACTGCTTTGGGTAACCAATGAAAACACATTTCTCACTTCTAGCTGCTAGCTTGTCGTGAGTCTCTCGTCTTACGAAAGCTTCACAACCCCAGACTTTAATATGTGCTAACGAGGGAACTTTCCCTGTCCACATTTCGTGAGGTGTTTTGGCAACCTTCTTTGTAGGGACAAGATTGAGGATGTGGGCGGCTGTCTCTAAGGCATACCCCCAGAAGTGAATAGGAAGCGAAGCCCGACTCATCATAGAACGAACCATGTCTAACAAGGTTCGATTGCGCCTCTCAGCTACACCATTTAACTGTGGTGTCCTAGGAGGAGTCAATTGTGAGACTATCCCACATTCTTTCAGATAGTCGTTAAACTCGATACTAAGATACTCCCCGCCTCTATCGGATCTTAGTATCTTTATCTTTCTGCCCAATTGATTTTCGACTTCATGCTTAAACTCTTTGAACTTTTCAAAAGTTTCTGACTTATGCTTGATCAAGTAGATATATCCATATCTGCTATAATCGTCAGTGAAAGTCACATAGAATCGATTAGCATCTCTTGTAGTTGATCTGAAGGGCCCACACACATCTGTGTGTATGAGATCCAACAGACCTTCACCTCTTTCACAAGACCCTGTGAATGGTGATTTTGTCATCTTTCCCAAAAGACAAGATTCACACATATCATCTGACTTTAGGTCAAATGATTCCAACACTCCATCCTTTTGGAGTTGGGCTATGCGTTTCTTGTTAATGTGTCCAAGACGACAATGCCACAAGCATGCCTTGTCTACACTATTAGACAAGTCAATATTAAGTACACTATTTCCTAAGCTATCAACACAAGTCACTGTTTCATACACACCATTACAAGGCAAAGCTTCAAACATAAAAACACCATTCTTATAAACAGAAATTGAACCATTCAAATCATTAAAAGAATATGTAAAACCTTGTCTGAACAATGCATGAAATGAAATAATGTTTCTCGTCATCTCAGACGAATAGCAACAATTTATTAAATCTAATCTAACATCATTACTAAGCAGAAGCTGATAAACTCCGATCTTGGTTACTGGTGAAGACTTTCTGTTTCCCATGATCAGGTTTATCCTTCCTCGCTCTATCTCCTCACTTTCCTTTAGACCCTGCAAATCAGAACAGATATGAAAACCACATCCTGTGTCAAGGACCCATGAACGAGAAGATAATGAGTTATTAGCAGAAATAGTGTAAATACCTGCCGAAGATGGCTTCACTTTGCCATCCTTGATATCTTGCAGATATTGTGGGCAAGATCTCTTCCAATGCCCCTTTTGGTTGCAGTAAAAGCAAACTGCCTCTTTTGGATCAGAAACATGGGGAGTGGAACCATTGGGCTTAGCCTTTGGGCCATTACTAGATGACCCAGCTTGAGCCTTGCTCTTCCAGTTTTGCTTGGGAGGACCTTTCCTCTTTTTCCCCTTTCCCTGTCCAATAGCCAAAACAGGGGCACTAGCAGGTGTGGAGGGTATACTTTTACCTTTCATCCCTGCCTCAGCTGTCTGCAACAAGTTGTGCAATTGGGCCAAGGTCTGCTCAGTATTGTTCAAATGGTAAGTTAGAATAAACTGACCATAACATTCAGGAAGTGAGTTCAAGACCATGTCAATGGCCAATTCCTCATCAAAGTGAATATTGAGCTTGACCAAACGCTCTATGTAGCGTTGCATTCTTTGCACATGTGACACAACCGACTCCCCATCTTTCATCTTGCAAGCCATGAGTGACTTGACTACTTCGAACTTTTCTTGACGAGCTCGCTTATGGTACTTTTCCATAAGGTCCTTGTTCATCTCGAAAGGCCAGTAGTCCTCATAGTACCTCTGCAGTTCTGGGGACATAGTTGCCACCATGATGCATGCCACTTTGGTAGCATCATCGTAATGTTTCTTGTAGGCAGCAAGATCTTCAGGAGTAGCTTCATTCTCATCAAGCTCTTTGAGCTCCTTTTCAAGAACATATTCTTTGTTCTCGAAACGAAGAGCCATCTTGATGTTGCGCATCCAATCGTTATAGTTTGAGCCATCCATAACGACTTTGGAGCATATATTGAGCAAGGAGAAGTTCTGGTTGGAGGAGGATGAAGTTGAAGTGTTTCCAGGAGTAGACATCTGAAAAGAAAGAAAGTTTTAGTTAGATTTCAAGATACCTTAATAGAATAACCCAAAGATATAATATCAAGGTTAGGATCCAACTATGAAGATTCACAACTCAGAAATGGGATGCCGAGATCCAAGTGCAAATTTCATAAAGGTAGGCGAATGACGATTCACCAATTCCACCATTAGACGAAACAAACGAAGTGAAATTCCTAATTCTTTTGAGATACATTGAAACTATTCAATGGCATGTTTTAATCTCAGATTATGCTCTTCTATTTGTGACTGGGATGCCGAGGATCACAAACAAGATGTGAATAACCATGCAAATGTGCTTGGTAACCTCATTGTCTTTATCATTAACTATTGATGTGCTGGTAAACCACACACGCTCCATCAAAATGAAAATTATGAGATACCCATTACTACTCTTTATTGGTGCCTTTTAGTGTGCTGGTTAACCACACACGCTCCACTAACGACCAATAAAGCATAATGTGCAATTTCATGGATTAGCATACTTTTCACATTTTTCCTAAAGTAACTAGAGTTGGGATTTTGAAAATAATGTTCTAGTACTTTCTTTAATATCATTATACTTTTAATGAGAAGTAGTTGTCCTATCAAATCCGTTCTGCTAACGACCCTCCACTAATCAAGGAAGCGGTGGGTGAGAGTGGACACCCATTCAACTACCATTTTATAGGCAGTTTCCTTATACCCCCCCTTATAGATTAGCTTCGTGAATGAGGCATACTAGCGATTTGACTGACCATGTTCTTATACATATATAATATTAAACTTTTAATTATAATATATATAAGGTGTGTTTTAAAACATTTTAAAACTTCAAGGGTTTATAAATTTCGAAATTTAAGCTATTAAATTTAAATTTAAATAAACCAATTAACTAGATTTAATATTTATCTTTTAATTAACTATTAATCAAATTATTAAATCTTGTAAGGATTATCTAATTAAATTAATCCATTAATTTAATCCTAATCCTTATCCCTCTAAATTTCGAAAATTAAGGTAAGGATAATTATCCAATTAATCTAATTAAGTAACAATTATCCAAAACAAGAAACCCTAGTTATCCTCTAGCATATTTCGAAATTTACAAGGGAGGAGGCTAGGGTTTTCAAAACCCTAACCCTAATTTCGATTAGGGTTCTTTGGAGGCTAGGGTTTTCGAAAAAACCCTTTGATCCAAAACCCTAGAAATCGAAAATTTGGCCTTTAGGGTTTAATAGCTATAAACCCTAATTTGCAATTCAACAATTGTAGCAATTCAATTTAAAACAACCTGGCTCTGATACCACTGATGGGTTTTAGGTACAACAAATAAACTAGAAAACAATTCCTAAGTTCACATGCAACCTACTTTGGATCTATGTTTTAACTATTGAACATACAACTTTGAATTGCAAAACAAGAACCCTAGAGGAGAGAGGCTAATTTCGAAATTGACAAACTAGGGTTTAGGGTTTACATACCTTTCAATTGTTATAGCAAACAATTGATAGTCCTCTTGATCTTGATCTTGATCTTCTTGGAAGCTTAGCACCACAAATGTAATGCCTCTAATGGAATCACACCCAAGAACTAGCAAGAAGGAAAGTAGAAGAGAGAGGGGAGAGGGAGTATGCAAAATCTCGGCCTTAGGGTTTCTTCCAAAGAATCAGTACACAAAATGTGAGCCAGGAGGCTCCTTAAATAGCTGAGGGATCTAGGGTTTAAGGGAAACCCTAGTTATCCTTTGTTTAGGGCCTAAGCAAACCCAAGGGCCTTATCCAAGCCCCTATGGACGAAATTATTAGGGTTTCCCCTAAAGATTTCGTCCACCCTCTTCCAAGGGGGTTCTAGAGCCTTCCACTCAACTATTAGATAATTGCAAACTAGTCCCTGCACCTTATAATTAATTCTTTTAACCCCAAAATCAATTCTGATTAATTTCTAGCTAACAATTAATTAAACATAATAATTTCTAATTAATATATTAATCCATTAACATATTAATAAATCATTTATATATATATATATATATATATATATATATATATATATATATATATTAATTTATTAATCTTATAAATTAATATCTCTCCTTTCATAATTTCCTTGTCCAGTTGCTAGGTTGAGGGCAACCCAAAAGGACTGTGCTGCTATCAATTCAAGTACATACCAATTATAGTTATGGGCTTAGACACCTAATCCAACAAGCTCTTGGAAGGAGCCTTCCTCTTCTTACCCTTTCCTTGGCCAATTGCCAACACAGGAGCAGCTACAGTAGAGGATGATGCAACAGATTTGTCCTTGAGGTTGCTCTCAGCTGTCCTCAGGAGCCCTTGGAGTTTACTCAGGGTGACCTCTTCCTTGTTCATGTGGTAGGTCATCCTGACTTGGTTGTAGCAAGGAGGCAAGGAGTGGAGGATGATGTCGATAGCCAAATCCTCATCAAACTTAACATTAAGTTTGAGAAGACGATCAACATACCTTTGCATTCTTTGCAAATGAGATGTTAGGGATTCTCCACTTCCCATCTTAGCGGTGATCATGTTGGTGATGATCTCATAGCGCTCTTGCCTCGCGCTCTGGTGGTACCTGTCCAGCAAATCTTGATGCATTTCATATGGATACATGTCCTCATAGGACTTCTGGAGTTCGAGGTTCATGGTGGCCAACATGATGCAATGAACTTTCGTTGCATCACGCTCGTGGGCCTCAAAGGCAGCCATCTCTTCAGGAGTAGCTTCTTCTAGGTTAATCTTCTCTAGCTTCTCGTCGAGGACATATTCTTTGTCCTCGTAGCGAGTTATCATGCGAATGTATCTCATCCACTCATTGAAGTTCGAGCCATCAAATGTCACCTTTTGACACAGGTTCATCAACGAGAATGACCCAGAAGTGTTGTTGTTTGCGTTTGCGTTAGACATCTGAAATAGAAAGGAACAAAGTTTGATTAGAAATGAATCCCCAATTAAACACCCAAATGAGAAATTAGGGCTAGGATCCAACAACATTATTTACAACTTAGAAAAGGGATGCCGTAATCTAAAAGTAAATAATTTGAAGGTAAGTGAATGACGATTCACTAATTTTCACCATAAAAACGAAAGGAAATTAAGTTTTAGATGTGTTTGAAAATTCCTAGATTTCTTTTGAGATTCATTGAACAATTCAATGACATGTTTAAATCTCGATATGCACTTCAAATTTGCGACTGGGATGCTGAGGATCGCAAACAAGTTTGTGAATAACCATGCGAATCAACATGGTGCACTCAATGTCTTCACCACCTAATCAATGTGCTGGTTATCCACGCACGCTCCATTGATCTATGATAAAACATCGAGCCACCCTTTGTCACCAATGTCAATCCCAAATTAGTGTGCCGGTTAACCACGCACGCTCCACTAACGTTTGACAGGGGTACAAAGTGTAATTCCATGGAATAGCATCGTTTTCACATTTTACCCTAAAGTAACTAAGATTGGGAATTTATAAAACAATGTAGTTACTTTAATATTTCCATTACACTTATAATGAGGAATTAAACGCCCTATCCTATCCGTTCGGCTAACGACCCTCTACCAGTCAAGCAAGCGGTAGGTGTGAGAGTACACCCATTAAGCGCCATTTTATAGGCATCAACCTTATACCCACCTTATAGACTGGCTTCGTGAATGAGGCCTACTAGCGATAAGACTAGCTTATGCTTATACATATATATTAATTAATCTTGTAATAATATAATAGCATAGGGTTGAATTTTAAACTTGTAAAATTCTAAGGGTTTGAAATTTAAATCATTCAAATTAAACTTTTAATCACAAAATTCAAATTTCAAAACTTGAGGGCAAGTTTTGAATTTTTTAAAACATAAGGGATCAAATAACACATAATTTAAATTAAACAATTAATTTCATAATTATCTATATTTGATCCAACTTTATTTAGTCATTAGATAATTACCAAATAATTTTAAATAATCCATATTTATCATATAAACAACCAATATTCAAAAGATTTGAAATTATCTATTGTTTTGGCAAGGATAATCATTTAATTAAGATAAAATTCGGATTTTAACTTCAAAAAACGATTTAGGCATTGTATCCAAGTCAAAACAGCAACTAAATCCCGAAATATCCTCTGTTTGACGCTCGAACTCGCCGAGTCAGCTCTGAACTCGCCGAGTAGGGGCCAACTCGCCGAGTCCAGATACTGACTCGCCGAGTTGAGTCGGGCAGAGGCAAAAAACTCGATTTTCAGCAAGCAAAACAGTTAAGCATCACATACAATTGAAACCAATCAAGGCTCTGATACCACTGATGGGTTTTATGCATAAGAAACAATCCTATGTGCTCATACAAACCCTAATGCTTGGATCTAGGTTTCTCTATTGTACATGCTTTGAATCCAAGTCTTGCAAACCCTAATCTAGCATACATATTATCAAAATAACAAACAACATCAGATCTAGATGTTTACCTCTTCAAATAGCTTGAATCTTCTTTGCTTGAGCTTAGAATCACAATTGTAATTCCTCTAATGGATCACAAACACCAAGTAGCAAGAAGGCAATAAGAGAGAGGAGGGAGGATGCTAGAAATCGGCCTAGGGTTTCTCTTGGAATAATGTCTCGCCGATTTCCATAGCCTAGGGGTCATATTTATACTTGCAGGCTACTAGGGTTTCAGTCTAAACCCTAATGGACAGCTTAGCCACCAAGCAGCCCAAGGAACCTTCTGGAATAAGGCCTTGGACGAAATATGATGATCCTTTCATCATATTTTCGTTCCCCCTCTTGTCCATTAGGTTTCCTAGCCCAAAATCCAACTATCACACATTTGACAGTTTATACCCCTTTATTTAATTAATCTCTTTTAGTCACCAAATTAATTCCTAATTAATTTATGACTAATACTAATTAAATAAATATGATTTCTCCTTTAATATATTATTCTTATAATATAGTAATAAACCATAATATCCTCTCTCTCATATCAAATTACCTTGTCAAGTTGCTTTGGTGAAGGCAACCCAAAAGGACCATGCACAACCGGGTCAAGTACATACCAAATATAGTTACGGGCTTAGACACTAATCCAACAAGGGTTTCCCGTGAATCACACAGTGAGTGACTTGCCGAATTGGGGGAATGAATCAGTGAGTCAGAAGGGGGATAGAGGACTCGAGTTCACGACTGAACTCGCCGAGTCACATTTGTGCACTCGGCGAGTCTGGTCAAGGGTTGACCGTTGACTTTTGTTGACTTTTTGGGTTTGGTCAACAATGGAACTTGTGGACTGTTTGAAGGGTAAAATAGCCTTTTAGCCTTCTTAGAGGACATGTGAGAGTCTAGTCTAGCCTAGAGAGTCGTGATTGATTGAGATGATTATGTTATGTGTATAGGCAGAGGCTAGATCAGTATATACACGGGCGGGATATTATCCGAGACATCCGAGGTGAGTCTTCTCACTATACCTTACCTAGAGTGGTATTTATGTGTAGACCAGAGGGTCTTGTATGCTATGTGTATGTATGAGATTATGTGCATTGTGTTATATGTATGCTATGTTTTGTATAGACCGGACCGAAGGGTCCAACGATATAGACCGGACCGAAGGGTCCAACGATATAGACCGGACCGAAGGGTCCAACGATATAGACCGGACCGAAGGGTCCAACGAGCTATGACCGGACCAGAGGGTCCAACGAGCTACGGGACTGGAGGGTCCCACTGAGACACATCGGACCGGAGGGTCGTATTGTAGCCTCGAGTGGCGTATGTGTTGTATGTGGTATATTGGGGAACTCACTAAGCTTTTATGCTTACAGTTGTTGTGTGATGTGTTTCAGGTACTAGTGAGGATCGCGGGAAGGCGCCGGCATGATTCGTACGCACGAGAGAGGATTTATTTATATGAGATCTTGGGACATGTTTTGTGATGATACAGAGATTTATTATGATTTTGTGATTTTTATGTGGTGGAAAGTATGTTTTGAAATGAAAAATTGTTTTGAAAATTTGGGTGTTACAAGTTGGTATCAGAGCCTTGGTTTGAGGGATTCGGGTGCATCTTCGGATGAATCCGAACTCAAACTGAGGAGATGAGAAAGTTTTCATAAAATAAACAATTTTTCTAAAAGAATAAAAGATTTTGAGAAAGGCAGAAGGAAGCAGTGTGTACGATCAGCCAGCGCCCGAACGGTGATTTCCCAAAATACCCTTACCTTATGTGTTATGAGATATTATGAGATATTATGCATGCTATAGTGGGTTAGGTGATCATATTAGGACTAGAGTGGCCTGATCTGTGATGCCTTAGCCTAGGAATGATTTTGCTGCTATATGATGCTTGAGAGCGAATAGGTAGCAGTGAGGAGCTGTTGGGAGGCCTACCGAAGGGTAGCCTATGCCAGTGAGATGTAGTGTACTTGTGATCTGGAATCCAAGGAGGAGGACTTAGAGTGAATGCTGATGCGGTGTGGACGGTAGTATAGGGCCCGTACTACTGAAGACACCGGAGCAGTGTGCACCCTAAGTAAGAATCCATTGGGTACTAAGGAGAAAGTAGGGTTGAGTTATTGAGTGCGAGTATACTCGAGCGAGTCTCTGATATCTTGTGTTGTATTTCAGAGAGACATCATGGTTGGGACGCGCCACCGGCCAGGGACTAGCGAGGGGGTTGTGAGCGATGAGGAGCTCCGCCAGATGATTCATGATGAGGTGGCTGCTGCCATCCGCGCTGAGATTCCAGAGATGTTCGGGTCTATCAAGACCACGATGATAGAGGCTTTTGATAAGTGGTACGCCGCTCTTACTGATGCAGCTGTTGCTGCGGCCACCGCAGCCGTTGCTGCTGCCAGGCCGCAGGGGGGTGACTCGTTGCTGTACAGAGAGTTCAGCAACACGAAGCCACCAGAGTTTGATGGGACGCAGGATCCGATTGCTGCTATGAGATGGATTACCGATGTTGAGGGTTGTTTCTATACCTGCTCGTGTCCAGAGCATCTGAGGGTTCGGTTTGCGCTGAACCAGCTTCGCTTGGGAGCGAAGGACTGGTGGAAGTTTGTGACGGCAGACTTCACTACTGCAGAGCTGACTGCGGTGACCTGGGAGAGGTTCACCACGATGTTTCGAGATGAGTATGTTCCTCCGGTGGAGAGGGAGCGATTGGCTCAGGAGTTCTTGACCCTCAAACAGGGTACTAATTCGGTTACTGTGGTTACCCGGAAGTTTCATGAGAGGGCGATGTTCTGCCCTGAGCAGGTGTCTACTGAGCAGGCACGTATGAGCCGGTACTTGGGTGTTTTGAGGAGGGATATACGGGAGTTCGTGTCGAACTCGACTTATCGGACATTTGCTGAGCTCCAGGCAAATGCCCGGAAGAGGGAGATTGAGCTGGAGACGCAGGCCAGGGAGGAGGCCGAGTCTCAGAGGGTGGATCGGTGACCGGCATAGTCTCAGCCGGCAGCCAAGCGGGTAAAGCCCGCTGATTCGAGATCTGGGGGTCCGAAGGGCCGCACTTGTGGAAAGTGCGGCAAGAGCCACGAGGGGACATGCAGAGCTGGGGTGTGTTATAAGTGTGGGAAGGAGGGGCATTATGTGAGGGACTACCCCAAGGGATTCACGGTTTGCTTTCATTGCAACCAGACCGGCCATCGGAAGGCCGAGTGCCCACAGCTGCTGCAGAGATCAGCGCAGGGATCTGCGCATGCTATTCGAGATACAGAGAGTCGGCCGGCGAAGGCCGAGGCGCCGAAGGCTCGCGGGAGAGCCTTCCAGTTGACAGCGGAGGAGGTCCGCACAGCACCCGATGTGGTAGCTGGTATGTATTCTTTCCTCGGTTTATATTGAGTTTGTGATATTATGCTTATTTTGAGGTATGCATAGGTACATTTCTTGTGTGTTCTGTACCTGCTTTGGTGTTGTTTGACTCGGGTGCGAGTCGGTCATTTGTGTCGATAGCGTTTAGTCGACACATCAGTGTTCAGCGAGAGGCGTTGAGTCGACCTCTACGAGTTTCTATAGCCGACAAGCGAGCAGTGTATGCTATTGATGTGATTCGAGGATGTGTACTCGAGATCTTCGGTGTCGAGTTCCCGATAGATCTGGTCCCGATTGCTATGGGGGACGTATGTGTCATAGTAGGCATGGATTGGTTGAGCCGATTTGGGGCTGTGATAGACTGCGAGCGACAGTTGGTGACGATACGAGACCCCAGTGGGGGAGTACTTACGGTGTACGGCGAGGGTACCCGTTCTGGCTCAGCATTTTGTTCGGCCGCTAGAGCGAGGCAGAGTCTACAGCAGGGCTGTAGTGGGTTTGTGGCTTATGTGGTGGATACGAGAGTAGATGCAGAGAGACCGAGGTCGGTCGATGAGGTTCCGATAGTGCGTGAGTTCCCGGATGTTTTCCCCAAGGAGTTGTCGGGTGTACCTCCCGAGAGGCAGGTAGAGTTCCGTATTGACTTGGTTCCGGGGGCAGCGCCTATCGCCAAGGCGCCCAATCGCCTTGCGCCACCAGAGATGCAGGAGTTATCCTCGCAGCTTCAGGAGCTGCTGGGGAAGGGGTTTATACGGCCGAGTAGCTCGCCGTGGGGAGCGCCGATCCTTTTTGTCAAGAAAAAGGATGGTTCACACCGGATGTGCACTGATTACCGGGAACTGAATAAACTGACGGTCAAAAACCGTTACCCCTTACCGAGGATCGACGATTTATTCGATCAGTTGCAGGGAGCGTCTTGGTTTTCCAAGATCGACTTGAGGTCTGGATATCATCAGATGAGAGTACGAGATGAGGATATCCAGAAGACAGCATTCAGGACTCGTTACGGGCATTACGAGTTCGTGGTGATGCCTTTCGGGCTCACCAATGCACCGGCGGCATTCATGGATCTCATGAACAGAGTATGCAGACCGATGTTGGATCATTCGGTGATCGTGTTCATCGATGACATATTGGTGTATTCGAGATCCAGAGAGCAGCATGAGGAGCATTTGAGAGAGTTACTTGGAGTTTTGAGATCGGAGAGGCTTTATGCCAAATTCTCCAAGTGTGATTTTTGGTTACGAGAGGTCCGGTTCCTAGGGCACCTCGTTAACTAGAATGGGATTTTGGTCGATCCGGCCAAGATTGAGGCAGTGATGAGTTGGGAGGTGCCGAGATCCCCCACCGAGATCAGGAGTTTCCTCGGGTTGGCCGGCTATTATAGGAGATTTATCAGAGATTTCTCCAAGATCGCCGTGCCACTCACCAGATTGACCCGGAAGGGTGTTTCTTTTTCATGGGGCCCAGAGCAGCAGGCCTCCTTCGAGACACTTCACCAGAGACTGTGCGAAGCCCCGGTGTTAGCCCTTCCGGAGGGAATGGAGGACTTTGTGGTGTATTGTGACGCATCGATATCGGGGCTGGGAGCGGTGCTAATGCAGAGAGGGCATGTGATAGCATACGCATCGAGACAGCTGAAGCCTCACGAGGCGAGGTATCCCACCCACGATCTGGAGCTGGGGGCAGTAGTGTTCGCCCTCAAGATCTGGCGTCACTACATGTACGGGGTTCGGTGTACCATATACACGGACCATAAGAGCTTGAAGTATTTGATGGATCAGCCCAACCTGAACATGCGTCAGAGGAGATGGTTGGATGTGGTGAAGGACTATGATTGCGAGATCCTGTACCACCTGGGCAAAGCTAATGTTGTAGCTGATGCCCTGAGTCGCAGGGCGGAGAGTGCCCTGATACGAGATGTTTGTATGAGATTGACAGTGATGACTCCGGTGTTGGACACCATTCGAGGGGCGCAGGTTGAGGCCATTAGGCCGGAGAACCGGAAGAGAGAGCGGGTTATCGGACAGGTATCGGAGTTCGTTACCGATGGTCGAGGACTTATGACCTTTCAGGGTCGGATTTGGGTACCGTTCGTGGGTGGAACGCGTACCATCTTGATGGAGGAGGCGCATAGATCGAGGTTCTCGATCCATCCCGGGGCCACTAAGATGTATTTGGACCTGAAGAGAGAGTATTGGTGGCCCTATATGAAGAGGGATGTTGCATGGTTCGTAGAGAGGTGCTTGACCTGTCGCAGAGTTAAGGCCGAGCACCAGAGACCGCATGGTAAATTGCAGCCGTTGGAGGTTCCCGAATGGAAATGGGAACAGATTACCATGGATTTTATCACCAAATTGCCGAGGACTGCTAGGGGCGTCGATGCAATTTGGGTGATTGTGGACAGGTTGACGAAGAGCGCTCACTTCCTTGCTATCAGTGAGAGCTTTTCCGCTGAGAGGTTGGCAGAGTTGTACGTGAGGGAGGTGGTATCATGGCATGGAGTGCTGATCTCGATCGTCTCAGATCGAGATGTGCGTTTCACTTCCAGATTCTGGAAGAAGTTTCATGAGGAGTTGGGTACGAGGCTGCATTTTAGTACCGCATACCACCCACAGACAGACGGGCAGAGTGAGCGGATGATTCAGACGCTCGAGGACATGCTTCGGGCATGTGTATTGGACTTTGGAGGGAGTTGGGACACATATTTACCCTTGGCAGAGTTTTCCTACAACAACAGCCATCATTCGAGCATCGGTATGCCACCCTTTGAGCTGTTGTATGGGAGGAGGTGTCGGACTCCCATTTGCTGGGGCGAGGTCGGGCAACGTGTGATGGGTAGTACGGAGATTGTGCTTCAGACGACCGAGCAGATTCAGCAGGTCAGGCAGAGGTTACTGACGGCCCAGAGCCGTCAGAAGAGTTATGCGGATAGACGACAGTCCGAGCTCGAATTTCAGGTTGGTGACTTCGTCCTCCTGAAGGTATCTCCTTGGAAAGGAGTGATCCGATTCAGGAAGAGAGGCAAGTTGGGTCCTTGGTATATTGGTCCTTTCAGGGTGATCGCCAGGGTGGGCAGAGTAGCGTATCGTTTGGAACTACCTTAGGAGTTGAGTCAGATTCATGATACCTTCCACGTATCTCAGTTGAGGAAGTGTATCGCCGATGAGTCGGCAGTGGTTCCCCTTGAGGACATTCAGGTGGATGCGAGCCTGAACTATGTTGAGAGGCCGATTGCGATTCGGGATAGGAGGATCAAGGTTTTGAGAAACAAGGAGGTGTCATTGGTTCAGGTCCAGTGGCAACATCGGAAGGGTCTGAGCTGACTTGGGAGCCGGAGTTAGAGATGCGTGAACAGTACCGAGAGTTATTTGCTGAGAGAGACTTCGAGGGCGAAGTCTGATTCTAGTGGGGGAGAATTGTAACATCCGGATTTCTAGGTACTGTATTTATCTAATTATTTTTGAGTTTTGGAGAGGGACTCGGCGAGTAGGCGCTTAGACTCGCCGAGTAGAGCCGCGCATTGTTGGACTGGATTAATGACTGGACTCGGCGAGTCCATACGTGGACTCGGCGAGTCCATACGTGGACTCGGCGAGTCCACGCTGTTTAATGAAACCCTAATTTCTTGGGTTTGGGACCTATTTAAAGGCCCTTAGGGCCGTCACTTGTCGCTACCAAACCCCAGAGAGAAACCCTAAAAGAGCTAGAGCGTTTGTGAGAGGAAAGGAGCCATTTCTTGATCTTTGTGATTGATTCTTACAAAAAGCAGGTGATTCCAGCTTGGAGGGGACCAAGGAGGTTGTGCATCTGGGGATTTCGAGCAAAAGACTTCATCCTTGAGGTATTATGTCGCCCCTTTATCTGTTTTGTTGAAGGAATCCATAGATGTAGAGTTTTTATGTCTTTTATTGGAAGGAGTTGTGAGAATATGGCCCCTATTCACTTTGAGACTTCGGATCTGGACCCATAGTGGTCTAAAGAGCTTATTCCAGCTTGCTTTATGTTGAGCTATGGAGGCAATGAGCTCAGGTTGTTGTTTTTGGGGCTAAATCACCAAGTAAAGCCTCCTAGGCGTCAAATGAGTGTCAAGATCCAAGCTTTACATGATTATCAGGCTTGGGAAGGTCAGATCTATGGTTCTAAGGAACAGATCTGACCTCAGGAGGTCAATTGAGTTTGTGCATGACATGAACTCGCCGAGTCCAAGGGCAGACTCGGCGAGTAGGGTTAGGGTTTCCCGTGAATCACACAGTGAGTGACTTGCCGAATTGGGGGAATGAATCAGTGAGTCAGAAGGGGGATAGAGGACTCGAGTTCACGACTGAACTCGCCGAGTCACATTTGTGCACTCGGCGAGTCTGGTCAAGGGTTGACCGTTGACTTTTGTTGACTTTTTGGGTTTGGTCAACAATGGAACTTGTGGACTGTTTGAAGGGTAAAATAGCCTTTTAGCCTTCTTAGAGGACATGTGAGAGTCTAGTCTAGCCTAGAGAGTCGTGATTGATTGAGATGATTATGTTATGTGTATAGGCAGAGGCTAGATCAGTATATACACGGGCGGGATATTATCCGAGACATCCGAGGTGAGTCTTCTCACTATACATTACCTAGAGTGGTATTTATGTGTAGACCAGAGGGTCTTGTATGCTATGTGTATGTATGAGATTATGTGCATTGTGTTATATGTATGCTATGTTTTGTATAGACCGGACCGAAGGGTCCAACGATATAGACCGGACCGAAGGGTCCAACGATATAGACCGGACCGAAGGGTCCAACGATACAGACCGGACCGAAGGGTCGAACGAGCTATGACCGGACCAGAGGGTCCAACGAGCTACGGGACTGGAGGGTCCCGCTGAGACACATCGGACCGGAGGGTCGTATTGTAGCCTCGAGTGGCGTATGTGTTGTATGTGGTATATTGGGGAACTCACTAAGCTTTTATGCTTACAGTTGTTGTGTGATGTGTTTCAGGTACTAGTGAGGATCGCGGGAAGACGCCGGCATGATTCGTACACACGAGAGAGGATTTATTTATATGAGATCTTGGGACATGTTTTGTGATGATACAGAGATTTATTATGATTTTGTGATTTTTATGTGGTGGAAAGTATGTTTTGAAATGAAAAATTGTTTTGAAAATTTGGGTGTTACACTTGTTCAAATAATGGAATAATTCAAGGCTAAAAAAAGGTCACTTTGTGTGATCGAAGAAGTTCATGTTTTATGGACTGAATACCTTTAAGCCCAAGAAATCCAAGAAGACCCACATTGATAGATCTTGTTTCTTTTGTGGAGAAACTAGATACCGGAGAGAAACTGCTTTTCTTATATGAAAATAAAGTCTAGAAGAGACTAGTAATTCATGTATCTACTAGATATAGCTTATACTTTTCATATAACACTCAAGTACTTGGTACTTAAATGTTAATCTAATATTTGTAACTTGTTTGCATATATTTACAAAAGAGTAACAGGCTGAGAACAAACAAGTTGAAACTACACTCTCGGAGTTTAGTTCATTATTTATGCTTAGAACATAAATTAATTGTAATATAAAACAATGTTTGTTTTGGAACAATGTATCTTTTAAAATTTTCATGTATAAATATACATGTCTCGATTATTTTATTTAAATGTTTGATTATTTACTTGATCGTTTTTCATAACGATAATACTCATATCCTAAAATGATTAACTTCTATTTATAAGACTAGATCTCTTAATAGAATTATAAAGTAAATATCAAAATTTTAATAAATAAAATTAAGTTCTATATACAAGAACTTTTGACTTAAAATTGTTTTGAATCAAAGTTATCTATGACATTGTTATCTTTATTATATAAATGAAATACACATATTTCAACTTCAAGAAAGGGATATTTGAAGGCAAATAATGTAGTTTATTTGACATATGTGAATCTTATTTAAATATAAAAGATTCCTAATCAAATTTTCACTAATTTATAGAGGAAATAATAATTAAGGAACTATACGCTATGGTGTATGACTTCCTTTCTAAAGAATGTCTAAGATTTAATGCAAGAGACCAAATCAACTTTATTAACAACTCTAGTAGTTATAATTATATTTTACATGTTAAAACATAATTGTGAAACCTTTGTTGATGTTTTCAAATATAAAGTTGAAATACAAACCAGTATTACCATTTAAAGCCTTAGTGATAATAAAGGATGAATTAGACCTTACCGAATAAAGTTTACTTTCTAATCGGCAGAAATTGTCTTCCTTTATGCTCTTGGGATTATATATTAATCACTATTAATTGTATCTTGAATACAAACACCAACAAATTACATGTCTGTAGAATATTCTAAAAAGGCATTTAGATTATACAAACCCACTAAGAATAAGTTCTCTTATTCTTCTAAATGTTGAGTTAGCAGAAAGCAAGCTTCCAATGACAAAGAAAGTGGGAGGCACATGGAACTTGAAGCAGCTTAAGAACCATAGTCTGATGTAGCAATTGTTGACACTAGTTTCAACAAGGAATTGTTAAACTTGAATAATAGCTATTCACAAACACAAACTGTTCGCATTAATGGTAGAAATCATCCTTGACTTGAGAAATGTGGAATCTCTCATTGATGAGTTATTCTTGATGATTTCTAGAAAATCCATCAACTACCAAGATGCTATAACAAATCTTGAATTGATAAATGACTTAGAGTCATGAATATTGATATGTAATCCATGTCTAGTAATCAAGTATGGGTTTGATTGATCTTCCTTTCTATAGCAAGGCTAGAAGGAGTAAGAGATTCTTTTATAAAGAATACATACAATGATATCATACACATGTAGCAAGGCCTGCCATAAAATGATTTTCTTATACTCATGGCATTACTATGGTCTTTATCATACTATTGACATTGACTATGATCAAACCTTTTCACAAGTAGCTATGCTTAGATCAATAAGGATATTTTTTCTCATAACTACATATTGTTAATATGAGATATGACAAATATACTTCAAGAAAAACTGCTTTTCTTAATAGATATCTACTAGAAGATATCTATACATCTTAGCCTGGAGGTTTTTTATTCCATGTTATCCTAACAAAATGTGTAATGCATAAGATCCACTTATGGATATAAAGCAAACATCTCAACGTTAGAATCCTTATTTTTATATACAAATACAAGGTGTACTTTTATATCAAAATGAAGATGACATTTGTGTTTAATAACAACTAGTGGGAGGATAGTAATATTCCTAATCTTGTATGAGTGAGACATACTTAATCATTTGAAATAACATTCCGACTATGCAATGTCGTTTTACCTTCACTAGAAAAGTATTTCTAAAATGAAAGACTTAAAAATGACAAGATACATTCTTGGAATGTAAAATCTATAGAGATAGATAAAGATGAATGATAAAAGTTTTAAATTCTTTTGCATGAATTAACAATATCTTAAAAGATGTCAAGATACAAAATTCCTTTGGAGGATTCTTGGCATTGTTACATTACACCATTTAGAGTATGTCTCAAAAGAACCTAGCATATAGGTTTAAGCCTGATGAAATGATTTATATTCTATCTACTTGGTAAATGAATCCATCATTTATGTCATATCACACACAAGACTAGGTATATGGTTATGCTATGAACATATCATGTGATACAAATTAAATACATGGTTAAGTCACTGGATGACTATCAGAACATTCTAAGAGTAATTTAGAAGAACTAATAGAATGTATATGAGATAATAAATTTTGAATAAGATCTTAATGTAAAGAGCTACATAAGATGCTAACTTCAAAACAGATAGACATAATTATGAATTGTAATTGGATTATGACTTCATTATGGAATGAAGAGTAAGTTTTGTAGGAATGAGGTCCAAGCAAAACATAATTGCACAATCTACTAAATAAGAATACACTACTACTTCAGAAGTTGAAATCAAATATGATTGGATGAACGAGTTCATTGAAAAACGATGTTGATTTCTGCCATTCAAGGATCACATAGAAATCTTTGTGACTTCGAGAGTATACTTAATCAACCTAAAAGACTCTATATCACGAAAGAACACCAATCATATTCTCCAAGATATTTAACTATACTTAGAGTAATGTCAATTAAGGAGATGATAGTATTCGCAGAATTCACATAAATAAAATTTAGCCATACCGACTAATAATGTCATTCCTTTAAGCTAAGTATGAGTGGTCCCACTTCAGATATAGAACTTTATTATTCTAGAAATGGGATTTTGATTTGGATTTAGTATTTGGATATTGGAACATTAAGACAACAACTATTATATATTGTTTTGATATATTGGGATATGGTCATCACATCAATACTTGTGTTCTATATTAACATGTTTAATCCATGAATAATATTATTATTCTAAAAGTTCATAGTTGGTTATAATTGTGGGAGCAATTATGAAGTAATACTAATATGAATTGGATTGGTTGACTCTCACTGGATGAAAGTAGGCAAGTGGTTGTAAGCAAGTTTCATAGGTACTTGTCATAGAACTGGTATTAAACGGACTCGCATCAAGATCAACTCATAGATCACAGTTATGAGTGATCCTTGATTAAAAGGTACTATATTTGTATCCTTAAAACCTGAGATATATAGTATGACTTAAGTATAGGGAGTGTGGTGCTTTGATATGGTCAAATTCTGATCCTTAACCGACCAGTTTTAAAAACCATTTTCACATATGGTATGAACTATGCAAGAGGCTTATGTAGTCAAGATGGTATTTGTTGCTCTTATGTGTTGAGAGTTAGACATCTAACGTGCAATACCCAAAGTTGAATTACAAATGAGATTGATTATGATCCAAGGCTCATGTTCAACAGGATATCTATAACAAATGGATAATTGATAAACTTACCTTATAGCATCAATTGAAGCTTTGAGCTTTTGAGAATTGGATGTTGATGAATGACATTCTTTGTAACGCCCGTGTTTCCTGCTAGTTTAGTCATAGTTTGTAGTCACTTTGGTCAACTATTGTAACCTTTATATGAATGAATGAGAAAAGATTATTCATATATTTATGTGCTCATGTTTTTTATACGATACTTTATGCAAATTGTATAATTATTTAATAATATAAAAAATAAGATTAAAATACGCGCTGAAGATAAAAGATTACTTCGGAAAAATAATCTTAACCTAGTTGTAGTATGCGTTACAAGGATTCTGGAGATATAAGGAGTGTTCAAATCCGACTTCATATGAAGAAGTTATGCTTCTTTGAAGTTTCGCGATGAAACCGGCATGACTCTACGTATCGTAAAAAGTAATTTGTTGATAAATTACTTTTTAGCCTAAGTGATCTAAACGAAAGTCATAATAATCGTTAAACCAAGAGCGTGAATATAGAGAACATCCAAATCTGACTTCGTGAGAGGAAGTTATGATTTTTCTAAGATTCAGCATAATAGAATAAAGCTCAAAAATCGAATTTTTGATCGGTCGATTTTTAGCCAAAACAATCTAAACGAGAGTTGAAGATCTTGTTAATATCAGTCCAATAATATAAAGTCTATCGAAAATGGACACCAGATGAGAGAGTTACGCATTTTATACAGGATTTAACAGTCTAAGCCTGTGTGAAAAATATAAAGTCAAAATTAGCCAATGGAGTCCAAATGAAAATTGTAGATCTCGTTAAGATCTTTTCAGGAATATAAAGAACGTAAAAAATGGAGCTTGTATGAAGAAAATACGTAATTTTGAAAATATAAAAAATAATACGTGTGTGTGTGAGGAGCGCGGCGCGCCCGACAAGACCACACAGCCCACCTGCTTTTCGCCACGTGTCAGGCCAACATTAAGCCACGTCACTATGTTCCGACCAAGAGCGCAGCGAACCCTATGGCATGCGCGTCACGCATCTCTTTTCTGGTCTATGAATGGTCGGCTTCATATAACATTTCATCCCCATACCCCTACAACCCTTCTCTTTCGAGTTCTACCTTGTTTTAGCCCCTTTTTATTTCATTTTTAGCCTGCAATGCCCCTGAGTACTCATCTGAGTAATAGCCTTCGAGTAGGAGATCCCAAGTCGGTATTCTCCCCGATTAGATCCCCGTTCTCATCAATAGTACTCTGTAAGTGAGCTACGCTTACTCTGCCTCCGTGTAATTTATAATTATAATTATAAGTCGTTGCTAGGACCTTATAATTAAGATTTATCAATGATCGCAAGTCGTTATACTGATTGATCTACTTACGGGAGAGGTGCCTAGAATGGTCACGTCGGCTTGGTTGTTGGATTTCAGAAAAACTATATGCCAAAATGGTTATGCCTCCCGACTAACCTGCCTAGATGATCCTTACTTGATAGATCTTGAAATAGACTTTGAGATTATTGAGGAATCTAAAACCGTAGGATAATAGTTCCATGAAGTATGAAATTAGACTAAAACTTAGCGTTATGTACATCTAGGTCTTTTGGAAAAGGTGTAAGGCGAAACGCTGTCCGATTCACCAATCACCAAACACTTTGTCAGGTGAGTGGTTAGTTATTATCAAGAACATAATCTTAATTTAACAAGTATTAATACTATTAAGTAATATTAAATGTTTACACGTATTATCAGTGCTGTGTGCTATTTGTATAATAAAATAATTGAATTAGAAAGTGTATTAGGAATCGTAGTTTAAATTAAGTTTGATATCGACTAGGTCTCATAGTTGGGGTTGAATGTGAGATCAGAACGAGGTGAAGTCCTCATCTTTCTTGGATGACCAGAAATGGTGGGTCCAGATCAGATAACTAGCAAGTATGTCTGGTCATCGACCAAAGTAGATGAAAACACTTGACCATTCTAGGCAGTCTAGTGAATTACATTGCTAGCATGGACTTATAACCCATGGACGTAGATAAAACAGGATACTATATTTATCAAATCTCTGAACATTGGTTGCCTTATATGACTTACACTAGCCAAGGACACCCCTAGCTGTGTAGTCGAATAAATACTCAAACAATTCATTAGGTAAGGTGATTCTTATAGATGACTGTCAAATTAGGATCTGTGAGGATCGGTTGGGTTGGGTAGTTGGTCTTAGGTCAGATTCTATATATACCTATGTTATCTGATAACGTGGTTCTGCAGGATTGATATTATTTATTATCATTAAATTATTATGGGTTCGAAAACCCTATGCATCTCACCAAATTTTCCCAAATTTGACCTACTCATTTTTATGCATCTCAGGTAGTCTAGTTAGGATGCTGAGTAGACTAAAGAGATATGCATGTAATAAGTAGTTTCAAGACCTTTTATACTTTACGATGTAATGTATGTTTGGATATGAATGAATGACATCCTCAAGGTTTTAATAAAATAACTTTTGTTATCTCACAAATTGTTTTATTTAACTGGGAATTTCTGCATCTCAATTTATAAATTGTAAAGAAAAAATTGGTTCTAAAAAATGTGGGATGTCACATTTTTCGTTGTGTTTTATTGGGGGTAGTGAAATGTTGTTATATGTTCAACACTTTCTATATCAATCTATGATGAGTCTTATGCAAGTGGGATATTAAAAGATCTTGTATGCCCAAGAAAATCATTATATAATGATATTGCTAATAACATAAGATCCTATAGGGTCACACCTTATAGAAAGTTACCAATAATTGATTATTTATTAGTATAATTTTATTATTAATAAATATATCAACACTTGTATTTAATTGGATTATTTTGGGAAATAATATTTTACGAACCTATTGTGAATTTTTATTTTTAATAAATAATAATAAAGAGAAAAAAACTATATATATATATATATATATATATATATATATACACACACACACACTATGGTATGATTATTTGAGTTGTGTACAAACTTTTGGGCACTTTAGGTAACCAATCTAGTTTCACCTCAACTAACTAGTTATGGTAAAGCAAATGACACTTCTATTTTGTCCCCTTTGACATTATGGACGAAAATTGAGTAAGATATGGTCTTGGATTGCTTTTTCCATTATTTAATCCTTAAGCCATGCTTGTAGGAAGAGACTTTCACTTTTTGCTTTAATCGTCACTTCTCACTTTTTGGTCTAAGGATAAAAGCTAGTGTATGGGATTTTAGAACTAGCTTCTTTCACTTTATTTCTTCCTTTCTTGTGCTTCATAACTGAGAGTATATGGCTCCCAATGGGGCTGTCAAATTTGAAGATCATAAGCCCTATCTTCCTTCTTCCTTTCTTGCAAATGGTGGTAGATATGAAGACTAATAAGTTGTTTTCTATTAAGACTTATTTGGATATGTCTTAATGGCTTAAAATTAACTTGTTATTAAGTTTTTACTATTATATTTTAGTGGTGTAAAGTTTGCTTGGTGGGTACTTCTAGAGAGCTCTTAATTTAGAGCTTAAAACTAACCAAAGTCTTCAAAGGTAGTTATACTTTCTGTCTATTGTAGTTTTAATATTTCTAAGTCTTGCAAAATGATCTTTTGGTGGGAAAAAAACTAGTTTCATTTTGTTCAAATCTAAAGTCTTCCATTGCTATGTTTATGTTTTAGAAACAATTTTTGAATAAAAACCCAACAATAAGTGTGTTGAGCTGTCGAGTTAAATATGAAGTCACATTTAAAATTTGAGAATCGAATTGACCAAGATTTATGGATTATATAAATATCAACACCGTATATATATGGAAAATGATGAAATTTAAGGGGCGAAGACGAGTGATTTTAAAATTGAGTGGAGAGTAGTGGGTATAAAGGTAATTTAACTTTGAGCTAGAAGATGACAAGTGGCACCAAAATAGTTATTTTATTAAGTATGGAGATGAAGATATATCAATTTGTCATTATAAAAATTAATTATTTTATAAATCAAATGCTTACAATCAAATATTGGATCGAATTTGGAAAGTAAAAGTTAATTGGTTTTCTTGTTTATTATATATATATATATATATATATATATATATATATATATATATATATGTAACACTCCAATTTAGCTATTACACTTTAGGCCCTTGAAAAGGAAAAGATGGCATAAAAGGTCCCTTAGTACGTGGGGCGTACTCCAGGAATACACTTAGCGTACTAAGGATGCATGATCGCGGAAGGTGGCCGCGTACGCAGGGCGTACGCATAGGTACGCGGGGCTTACATGACAGAGGGCCAAAACCCTAATTCTCGGACTTGACACCTATTTAAACACCCTTAAGCCTCTTGGACTAAACCCTAGTTAGCCTCCCTAGTCTTATTTCGCCCTTCTACACCAAAGATACCTTGTGAGAGTGTTTTTGAGCTTAAGGAGTGTATTGTGGCCATTTTAGTGACCATTTAAGAACAACGAGTTGCTAAGCAAGCTTAGAGTGGCATTGGGCTTCAAGAATCCGCATCTAGTTCACCTTGAAGAGCTTCTGGAGGTATAAAGCTTTGATCTTTCCATCTTATTCATTAGATCTGGCTAGGGTTTTCTATTTTGTCCCTTTAGTTGGTTTTTGGACCACCTCTTGAGAGTTTGAGCAACTCCATAGCTTAGGGAGGATAGATCTGAAGTCCTTTGGTCCATTCATAGCATAAAAATGGAGTCTTGATGGGTGTTTTGACCTCATGCATAGATTAAGACTCTTGGAAAGGTCTTAATGGGTTGTTGGGAGCATAGGGGACATGCAAAGACATAAAGTTACCAACTTTATGCCTTAGGACGTCTTAATGAGATCATATCTAAGGTTTGGACGTTAGAACATCGAGTGTTAAGCACTTAATGGAAAATGTGCTTAATCTGTTTGTACTATGGGAGTAACTTAGGTGCTGTTTGTTTTTTGGGAAAAAACCTCTTCGGACCTCTTATTGTTGCGCGGCGCAGCACACGCGCAACACTTTTCATCTCGCAGCTGTTTGTTTTTTAGAAGTATTCGGAGTCAAAAACCTCTGCGCGTGCTCTGTTTGGTGCAGCACTTGTACTGCCTCTTCCAACCTCTTCTTCTTCTTTTTTTCTTGTTGAAATTTTGATTATATGTTGTTGAAATTTTATTTCACTTTTTTTTGTTTATTCTTGTTGGGTTATTTTTGTTTTTTATATTCAATAATGATAATTTCTTGATGAAATATCATTATTTTTACTAAAATATCTTTATTTTTTGTTGAAATATCATTATTTTTTTACTAAAATATCATTAATTCTTGCCGAAATATTATACATTCTTAAATTTTACGTATTAAAAAACTATTTTCGGTTTATAAAATTAGTTTATTTTAATTTTTAAATATATGCAGCAGTATGCAGATGTTAAAAAAACAAACACGCTTCTTTTACTGTCTGCAGCCGTTTGGTCTACCTCTTCTACTACAGAGGGTTGCAGAAGTGGTCCACACACTTCATGAATTTTTGCTTCAGAAAATCAAACAGCACCTTAGAGTACGCGGCGCATACAGCTCAGGGACTCAGTACGCTACGCGTACCAGTGTGGTACGCAAGGCGTACGCACAACATATGGGCTCGGATTTGTTTTGGGCTTGTAAGCTTTTGGGCCTTAAATAGTCATTGGGCCTGGTCACATTTTGGAGTTAGTGGGCTAGCTTATCTGTTTTGGGTCTGGATACTATGGTTGGGCTTTATTGGGCCATGAGGCCCATTAATGATTTTGGACATGGACTTTGGGCTCATTAGCAAAGGAAGACTTTTTGGGCCATTGCGATAGGATTTGGGGCTTGGGTTCTTCAATTGGATTGTGTTCAGTCCTAACCTTGGGTAATGTTATTATTATTCAGCATGGGTGGTTACGGACTGTTAGGAGAGCAGCTTTCGGATTCAACAGACAAAGGTGAGTCTTCTCACCATACCAATGGGTGTAAGGAACCAAGGTCGGCCTATTTTATGATATGTGGATTGTCGATTGATTATGCGTTATGTTAGTATGACATTTGCATGGAAGACCCTGGGGGGTTCCCGTGGCAGTAGACTGAGACCACGTGGGGGTTCCCGTGGCATTTGGTATAAGACCTTGGAGGGTTTCCATTGCATCCTAGTATATTTGCATGTTTAGTTTGTATGATATTTGCTTGGTAGTGAAGACCATGCGGGGGTTCCCATGGCAGTAGAGAAGACCATGTGGGGGTTCCCATGGCAGGAAGACCATGTGGGGGTTCCCATAGCAGGTACTTAAGACCACGTGGGGGTTCCAGTGACACTAGGTGTAAGACCCTGGAGGGTTTCCATGGTTTCCTTATATGTTGTATGCATGGCTTATGTGATATATGTAGCTTTTATAGCTAATATGATATGTGTTATGTGGATTGTGTGTGGGGTATACTCTGGGGGACTCACTAATCATTAGCTTACAGTTTGTGGATTTGTTTCAGGTACATCTGAGCCCAAGGGCAAGGGTAAGGCTTGATGGCACGATGTGACATCCCCATTTTCACGGCCAGAAAAGACCGATTTTGTTTATGCTTTATGAAAATCAGAGTACCCTTTTTAATAAAAGTGTTGCGGAATTTGTTCCCAGAAAAACATGATAATTACGTTATCAAAGCATTTCCTAAGAAATGTATTTTATTCATTTTAAAACATTTGGGATGTCATCGTCAATACAGAAACATAAGCATAAACAGAACTTACATTTATTTACATTAGTGATCTGCATCTCTTTAATCTCTCAGTGTAATGTACCTTCATATCGACACCTGTGATAAAAATAAGCTTGAGTGGGTCAGGTTGGGAAACCTGGTGAGTACATAGGGTTTTCAACCCACAATAATTTAATTATTATGTTTAAACATCAAATAATCAACCCAATTACCCATCCCCATTATCTTCTTTACTCTTAAGGATCTACCCTAAGAATCAGCTATTCCTCGTTCATTCATTCCTAAGGATTATCCTAAGGAATAGGCACGAAATCCATCGTTGCTAATGACACATCTGTCAAGCACAACTGCTAATATTATCACTTAGGCCCATCTGCCAGAATTGTGACATTCTTTATGGGGCGCATCTGCCGGTATAGTCCTTTAGGCGCTTCTGCCGGGGTTATGATGTTCTCTATTAGGCGCTTCTGCTGGTAGAGTCCTTTAGGCGCATCTGCCAGAGTTATCTCGTTTATTGACAGTATCGTTTCCGAGAATCCACTCGCAATACATGTCAATGGGTTTTTAGAGTACATCTGGTGATAACACAGTTCAAAACACCTACAGGTTGCGAGCCTGCTAGTGTCCACTGGACTGTCTAGAATAGTCCGTGGTTGTCATCCATACTCTGCTGAATGACGGGGCCAACACATGGGTAAAAGGCTTCTCTCATGGTTTACCTCTCACCCTTATCTCATCGTCTATATCACTTCTCATCATTTTATTTTTGTTACACAGCAACTATTTCATCTACCCATGTTTTACCCAACACATTTTGTAGATATAAAATACATATACAGTTTAAATCATTTAAAACATGTATAAAATTGTTCATCCAGCATAGATAGCAAGTATACAGATAATATTCACACATAGCACGTAATTTATATTAAATACTTCATATCTATGTGTAAGATGAAAGTAACTATGCACTCACTTGAAAAGGTGGTGACTCGGCACTCGAACAACACTTCGTTACTCTTAACACAATTTTCCTCGGACAAAACCTAGTATCATTACCACTAGAGTTTAGTCTAATATTCGCCGAGACTAATTAATAGTCTGGCTACTATTACTATTATATAAGCGTTAAACAATACTTATATAACCCATAATAATAGCCCAAATAATCGTTATAAGGTCCTAATAACATTACTATATTGAAACATAAGCTATACTAAAGATAGGGTAGGCATAGCTCACTTACAGCGGGTTTTCTCGAAAATTGGGCTTCGCTGCAGCAGCGTTTCCGAGCCGAAAAGCTCTTTTCTCGAGGCTTCGGGAGCCTCGGGGATTCCTTCGGGTGCTAGGGGGTTTACCTAGACTTTAGGGGGGGGGGGTTAGGGAGGCTAGAGAGAGAAACTAGAGAGAGAAAGTGGAAGAGGAAATGTGTGAAAATGAATGGAACCCAGCACCTCTATTTATAGGCTGAATTCCTGATGGTTTTTCTTGGGGAGAAAGCCTTGGCCCATATTCAGCCACGTGTCATCACCTGATGGCTTTTCTTGGGAAGAAAGCCTTGGCCCATATTCAACCACGTCACCCCTTTTGCAACAGCACCCTGCCGACTTCTAAACCCCGTAACTTTCACATACGAGCTCCGTTTTCGACGTTCTTTTTTTCCACGCGTAGGTAAAAACAAGATCTACAACTTTCATTTAGACTTTGTCGGCTAATTCTTGACCGATCTTAAATTTAACAGTAGGATGAGATTAGACTGTTAAATGACCACGAAGAATTCGTAACTCCTTCATACGGACTCCGTTTTCGTCTGTCTTTTTACCGTTGAGTTCCTATTAATGAGATCTTCAACTCTCATTTAGGTTACGTAAGCCAAAAACAGCTCGAACTAAAATTCGAGTTTCGGGTCGTGCACTGCTATGCCAAATCTTAGAAAATTCATAACTTCCTCATACGAAGTCAGATTTGGACGTTCTTTTTATGGATGCTCTCGGTTTAACATATACTACAACTTTTGTTTAGATCACTAAGGCTAAAAAGTCCTCTATTGTAAATTCACTATTTACGTCTCCTGGTGCCGTGTCGGTTTTGCCGAAAAACTTCGACGGGCCATAACTTCTTCGTTATAACTCGGATTTCGGCGTTCTTTATATGTACGGAACCCTTGAGACATATTCTACACCTTGGTTAAGATTATTTATTCTAAATAATCTTTTTCTCGAAAAATCGTTTTCGACCCCTATTATCTCTAAATTGACTAGCCCGGATCTACGGGCGTTACACGCGACGTGCACTCTCTCCCAAGCGTTTTTATGGGACGCTCTGATGGTTTGAAATAAAATTGTAATTGTTATGAATTTTGAAAACAATTGTATTTGGGATTTCATGGTTTGTGGAAAGTATTTTGGTTAATCAAAAATGAAAATTTTCTTTTGAAAATTGGTTCGTTACAAGTTGGTATCAAAGCCTTGGTTTGAGGGATTCAGGCACACCCGCGGGTGTGTCGGGTCTCAAACTAAGGAGATGGTAAAATTGTTTTCAAAAATAAAAGTTAAAACTTTTAAAGAATGGAAAAGAGAAGAGTGTAACGCGTGTGATCGGCCGAACCAAGTAAGTAGTTCCCCAATATATTAGCCATGTTATACTGATATTTGAGCTATGATAATCGTATGGATCTTGCTATGTGTATGATTTTAAAATTGTATACGGTTAGGAGATTATAGCCTTAGAATGATTGATTTGGCATTATTTCCTGTTCCTTGTTTGGTTGTGGTCCTAAGGTAGAATCTCTTATTCGAAAGTCTATTTGATCCTTTTATGTGTATACTTTGCATGCATAAAGGCAACCTGTTATGATTGGTATTATTGATGTGGGTAGAGCAAATCTTAGGATCGCCTATGATTTGAGATATGCGGTAGTCTGTGGGATATGATTTATTTTGGTACGAATTGGCGTTATCAAGTAGAGCCTTGGGGAAGGTACAGGTAGGTGTGGAAGGTAGTATTGGGTCCGTACTATTGAAAACACATGACTTGTACCCGAACCAATGTTAGATCTGAAAGCTCTAAGGAGGACCGGTGTGGAAAGATCCCCTATTTTGACATCATGATCATTATGATTTATGACATTGTAGTTCAATATGGTGGTGACACGACATGGAGCCGGGGGATCAGGATCGGGATCTGGATCTGGGTTGGGCGATGGTACCGAGCCCATCGACGAGAGGTTGCGTGAGCTCATCACAACCGAGGTTACGAGGGGCATCCTTGACGCTACCCCGATTATCTTTGGGACAGTGAAGGAGGGTATGATGGAGATCATGGAGGAGAGGCTCAGGGCATTTAGAGCCGAGATTACTGTGGGCCAGGTCGGGGCCTGAACTCCCACGTTCCGAGAGTTCAAGGCATGTGGGGCGCCAGAGTTTTTCGGGTCAGGGACCCCCTTGTTAGCCGACGCTGGGTGGCGAATATAGAGAACGCCCAACGCACGAGTTCTTGCCCTGATGCGGCAAGGTGGGTTTTGCTTAATGTATGCTGAGAGACAGAGCCCGAGATTGGTGGGGAGAGGTAACTAGTCAGGTTGGAGCAGCCGGTGTGGCTGAGATGACATGGGCCGAGTTTGTTCGGCGATTTGATTTGGAGTTTGCACCAGCTATTGAGGTGCAGAGGTTGGTGACGGAGTTCCTGGAGCTCCAGCAGACCACCGAGACTGTGGCGGAGATCACCGCCAAGTTTCGGGAACGAACATTGTTGATCCCACAATATGCTACCGATGAGGACATGAGGAGGACGAGGTATCATTCCATGTTAAGGGATGATATCCGGGAGTTTGTGAGCTTCATAGGGTGCAAAACCATGAATGAGATGGTGGAAAAGGCTCGTGAGTGGGAGATGGAGTTGGACTTCCGCACAAAGCGGAAGCCTGAGCAGGCACCAACAGCAGTAGGTCAGGCTAAAAATCCTAAGACCTCGTATTCATCTAGTAGGGGCCAGCAGTGGCCGATGTGCCAAGTATGGGAGATCTCATGGTGGAGTTTGTCGGGGGAAGGGCCCGGTATGTTATACATGTGGTCAGCAGGGCTACGTGAGCAGGGATTGCCCCAAGAAGGGCTTGATTTGTTTCCACTGCAACCAGACTGGCCATAAAAAGGCTAATTGTCCTAAGTTGCAGGGAGGGGGAGGAGCAGTAGCGGTACTTGCACCCGCCACGTTGAGGATTACTGATGGCCGCCCTGCTAAGGCGGATGCTCCTGTGGTGAAGTGTCGTGCATTTCAATTGACCACCGAGGAGGGTCGGGCAGCGCCAGACGTTGTGGCTAGGACCTTTTTGGTCAACGGTATGTCTGCTCACGTTTTGTTCGATTCGGGAGCTACCCGATCGTTTGTGTCTCTTGTGCTTAGCAAGAAGTTTGGGGATGCGTCGGGAACTTTGGATTCCCCGCTTGAGGTGGAGATTGCAGAAGACCGCACCATGAGTGTTGCAAGGGTGTATCAGGACTGTTTCCTGAATGTTCTTGGGGAGAGGTTTCGTGTTGATCTAGTCCCAATACCGTTGCGATGTCTGAAGGTGATTTTAGGGATGGACTGGTTGGGGGCCAACGGGGCCATGATTGATTGCAAGCGCCAGCTGGTGAGGGTTCGAACCCCAAGTGGGGGAGAACTGGTTATTCATTGAGAGAGGGCCTCACAAGGGCCAACCCTCTGTTCAGCTGCGAGGGATATGAGATTGCTTCATCAGGGTTGTACGAGATTTCTGGCATATATCTCGGATACGAGGGTTGAGACCACGACGGATGTGGGTAGTGTGCTAGTTGTATAGGAGTTTCAGGATGTCTTTCCCGAGGAGTTACCGGGAGTGCCTCCGGAGAGGCGAATGGAGTTTCGCATTGATTTGGTGTCAGGTGCGGCTCCGATAGCGAAGGTACCGTACCGGCTAGCACCGCCCGATATGCAGGAGCTATCTACGCAGCTTCAGGAGCTGCTAGACCGAGGGTTTATCCGTCCGAGCAGTTCCCCATGGGGAGCTCCGATCCTGTTCGTGAAAAAGAAGGATGGATCACACATGATGTGCATTGATTATCGAGAGCTGAACAAGCTAACGATGAAAAACCGTTATCTGTTACCGAGGATCGATGATTTGTTCGATCATCTACAGGGTGCGTCTTGGTTTTCCAAGATTGATCTTCATCAGGGTATCACCAGATGAGGATATACCGAAGACAACTTGCAGGACTCGGTATGGGCACTATGAGTTTGTGGTGATGCCATTTGGGCTCACCAATGCCCCAGTAGCATTCATGGATCTCATGAACAGAGTGTGCAGACCGATGCTGGATCGGTCGGTGATTAATTTTATTGATTATATCCTGGTCTATTCTAAGACCAAGGAGCAGCATGAACAACATCTGAGGGAGGTATTGGAGACACTGAGGGTGGAGAGACTTTATGCTAATTTCTCCAAGTGTCATTTCTTGCTGCGAGAGGTACAGTTTTTGGGGCATATCAGTAACCAGGAGGGCATTTCGGTTGATCCAGCCAAGGTTGAGGCAGTGATGCGGTGGGAAGTACCGAAGAACGAATCCGAGATCCGTAACTTCTTGGGTTTAGAGGGCTATTATCGGAGATTCATCTAGGATTTCTCCAAGATTGTTGTGCCTTTGACCCGCTTGACCAAGAAGAATGTGACATTTCGATGGGGTACGGATCAGCAGTTGGCTTTTGAGACCCTGAAACGGAGGTTATGTGAGGCTCCGATTCTAGTACTACCCGAAGGTTAGATGATTTGGTAGTGTACTGTGATGCATCGATCTCAAGGTTAGGCATGGTACTGATGCACAGGGGGCATGTGATAGATTACGCCTCGAGGCAGTTGAAGCCTCATGAGGCGAATTACCCCACCCACGACCTGGAACTGGGGGCAGTGGTGTTTGCCCTCAAGATTTTGAGGCACTAATTGTATGGAGTACGGTGCACTATTTATACTGATCATGAGAGTTTGAAGTATTTGATGGATCAGCAGAACCTCAACATGCGACATAGGAGGTGGTTGGACGTGCTGAAGGACTATGATTGTGAGATCTTATACCATCCAGGGAAGACCAACGTGGTGGCCGATGCTTTGATCCGCAAGGCAGCAGGTTCCCCGATTGGGAACGTTTGTTTGAGGATGACGGTGATCTCTCCATTGTTGGATATGATCAAGGAGGCTCAAGTCGAGGGTGTGAAGAAAAAGAATTGGAAGATAGAGCGGATTCGGGGACAGTATCCCTTGTTTGTTCGGGATAGCCGAGGTCTCCTGATATAGTGTGGCTAGGTGTGGGTACCGGTGACTGGAAGAGTGAGACAGAAGATATTGGAGGAGGTACACAAGTCCAATTTCTCTATATATCCGGGTGCTACGAAAATGTATAGAGACCTGAGACTGAGCTATTGGTGGCCCTGCATGAAGCGGGAGATCGCTTGGTTCGTGGAGCGGTGCTTGACCTGCAGGAAGGTCAAGGTCGAGCATCAGCGGCCTCATGGCAAAGTTCAGCCGCTACCCATTTCCATGTGGAAGTGGGAAGAGATCACTATGGACTTCATCACGAAGTTACCGAGGACAACGAGGGGTGTGGACGCCATATGCGTGATTGTGGACAGGTTGACGAAGAGTGCCCACTTTATTCCGATCTCTGAGAGTATATCTATTGAGAAGTTGGCGGATATTTATGTGCGAGAGGTGGTGTCTAGACACGGGGTGCCAGTGTCGGTAGTCTCTGACAGAGATGTTCGATTTACATCTAGATTTTGGAAGAGGTTCCACGAGGAACTGGGCACTCAGTTGCATTTTAGTACGGCGTACCACCCCCAGACAGATGGGCAGAGTGAGAGGACGATCCAAACACTCGAGGATATGCTTCGGGCATGCGTGTTGGATTTTGGAGGTAGTTGGGATACATACCTCCCGTTGGCAGAGTTTTCATACAATAACAGTTACCATGCCAGTATCGACCGACCTCCGTTTAAGATATTGTATGGTCGGAGGTGTAGGACCCCGGTTTGTTGGGGCGAGGTTGGACACCGAGTCATGGGGAGCACTGAGGTAGTGCTCAAGACTATCGAGCTGATTTAGCAGCTGCGCGACCGGCTGCGAGTCGTGTAGAGCCGTCAGAAAAGCTATGCTGACCGGCGTTGATTGGATCTTGAGTTCCAGGTGGGGAATTTTGTGTTACAAAAGGTGTCACCGTGTAAGGGAGTCATCATATTTCGGAAGAGAGGCAATTTGGGGACCCGATATATTAGACCGTTCAGGATTACGACCCGGGTGGGCAAGGTGGCCTATCGTTAGGAGTTGTCGGATGAGCTTAGCCAGATTCACAACACCTTCCACGTGTCACAGCTTTGGAAGTGTGTGACCGACGAGGCCACGATCGTTTATCTGGACGACATTCAGGTAGACGAGAGCATGAACTACATTGAGAGGCCCGTTGCAATTTTGGATAGGAAGACCAAGGTTCTTCTGAACAAGGAAGTGAAGCTAGTAAAGGTGTAATTGCAGCACCGAAGGGGCTCCGAATGGACATGGGAGCCGAAGGACGAGATGCGGAAGCATTACCCCGATCTATTTGCGTCTACAGACTTCGAGGACGAAGTCTAGTCCAAGTGGGGGTGAGTTGTAACACTCCAATTCAGGTATTACACTTTAGACCCTTGAAAAGGAAAAGATAGCATAAAACGTCCCTTAGTACGCGGGGCGTACTCCAGGAGTACGCTTAGCGTACTAAGGATGCATGATCGCGGAAGGCGGCCGCGTACGCCCATAGGTACGCGGGGCGTACGCGACAGAGGGCCAAAACCCTAATTCCCGGACTTAAAACCTATTTAAACACCCTTAAGCCTCTTGGACTAAACCCTATTTAGCATCCCTAGTCTTATTTCACCCTTCTACACCAGAGATATCTTGTGAGAGTGTTTTTGAGCTTAAGGAGTGTATTTGTGGCCATTTTAGTGACTATTCAAGAAGAAGGAGTTGCTAAGCAAGCTTGGAGTGGCATTGGGCTTCAATAATCTGCATCTAGTTCACCTTGAAGAGCTTCTGGAGGTATAAAGCTTTGATCTTGCCATCTTATTCATTAGATCTAGCTAGGGTTTTCTATTTTGTCCCTTTAGTTGGTTTTTGGACCACCTCTTGAGAGTTTGAGCAACTCCATAGCTTAGGGAGGATAGATCTGAAGTCCTTTGGTCCATTCATAGCATAAAAATGGAGTCTTGATGGGTGTTTTGACCTCATGCATAGATTAAGACTCTTGGAAAGGTCTTAATGGGTTGTTGGGAGCATAGGGGACATGCAAAGACATAAAGTTACCAAATTTATGCCTTAGGACGTCTTAATGAGATCATATCTAAGGTTTGGACGTTAGAACATCGAGTATTAAGCACTTAATGGAAAATGTGCTTAATTTGTTTGTACGATGGGCGTAACTTAGAGTACGCAGCGTGTACGGCTCAGGGACTCAGTACGCTGCGCGTACCAGGGTGGTACGCAAGGCGTACGCACATCTGATGGGCTCGGACTTGTTTTGGGCTTGTAAGCTTTTGGGCCTTAAATAGTCATTAGGCCTGGTCACGTTTTAGAGTTAGTGGGCTAGCTTATCTGTTTTGGGTCATGGATACTATGGTTAGGCTTTATTGGGCCATGCGGCCCATTAATGATTTTGGACATGGACTTTGGGCCCATTAGCAAAGGAAGACTTTTTGGGCCATTGCGATAGGATTTGGGGCTTGGGTTCTTCAATTGGATTGTGTTCGGTCCTAACCTTGGGTAATGTTATTATTATTCAGCATGGGTGGTTACGGACTGTTAGGAGAGCAGCTTTCGGATTCAACAGACAAAGGTGATTCTTCTCACCATACCAATGGGTGTAAGGCACCAAGGTCGGCCCATTTTATGATATGTGGATTGTCGATTGATTATGCGTTATGTTAGTATGACATTTGCATGGAAGACCCTGGGGGGTTCCCGTGGCAGTAGACTGAGACCACGTGGGGGTTCCCATGGCATTTGGTATAAGACCTTGGAGGGTTTCCATTGCATCCTAGTATATTTGCATGTTTAGTTTGTATGATATTTGCTTGGTAGTGAAGACCATGCGGGGGTTCCCATGGCAGTAGAGAAGACCATGTGGGGGTTCCCATGGCAGGAAGACCATGTGGGGGTTCCTATAGCAGGTACTTAAGACCACGTTGGGGTTCCAGTGACACTAGGTGTAAGACCCTGGAGGGTTTCCATGGTTTCCTTATATGTTGTATGCATGACTTATGTGATATATGTAGCTTTTATAGCTAATATGATATGTGTTATGTGGATTGTGTGTGGGGTATGCTCTGGGGGACTCACTAAGCATTATCTTACAGTTTGTGGATTTGTTTCAGGTACATCTGAGCCCAACGGCAAGGGCAAGGCTTGATGGCGGGGACGTACACTCTCTCCCAGACGTTTTTATGGGACACTCTGATGGTTTGAAATAAAATTGTAATTGTTATGAATTTTGAAAACAATTGTATTTGGGATTTCATGGTTTGTGGAAAGTATTTTGGTTAACCAAAAATGAAAAATTTCTTTTGAAAATTGGGTCGTTACAATATATATATATATATATATATATATATATATATATATATATATATATATATATATATATATAACTAGGTTATAGCACGTGAGAACCACTATTACAAAAATAATTACTTTTTATAGTAAAACTCATAATTATTAATCAATTATTTTTCAATAAATTATTAATTAAACATGATTTTGTAGGATTTTCAAGATAAAAATACAATTAATTATCGACAATTATAACCGAAACTTATTCAAGACGAATTTAAATTTCTCTTAAAAATAAAGGATCAAATAAATAATTGTCTAACTAAATATAAACATCAATACTTTTTAAAAAATAAAAAATGATGTGAAAATGACAAGTGTCATTTTTATAAAGTATTAGAAATGAAAACGTAAATTATGAGAAAATGACAAGTGACGTTAATAACTATTCTTTTATTAGTATAGGAAGATATCAAAGAAATTCTTATGTTAAATAAAAAACAATCATTCAACAAATTACACCATTAATCTTATTTATATATCAAACAACATTTTTGACCATTAATTTTCATTCTTTTCCATGATAAAATAAATAAGAAATAGAAAAGATGGAGGTAAAACAAAAATAAGCATGCTGAGGTATTTGTGTTGCCGATTGGCATAGTTAACTTGTCATGGAGCAATTAAAAGTCATGCAAACTAATATATGTGGATACTTTTGCTTGAATTTTTTAAGAAACAATTGAGTGGATCTATGAGGTTACTCTCTAAAATGATCCATAATTTATTATGTAGAGAACTTATTTACTATATTAGGTTATAATTTGTTATGTAGAGACCTTATTTATTATATTAGGTTATCTTTGTCTTTGGATTCATAAAGACACTATAATTTGTGTTGACATTCATTCTTTCCCTTATTCTTTTTTGGACTCGACTATTTTTGCCCCAATTGCTCTACATCAATCTCATAAGGATGTCTATTCCTTTGCTTTCTTTATGTGGTCCAAGTTTTTGTTACACTTTAAAATGATTTAATTGCAAGAAATAGATATGTAACTTACCAAGAGTTTCGTTATGGAAACTTACTCTCAATTTCTCTATAACAAGATCATGAATAAGTTGTACATAGGGATTTAGGTGATCATGTTTTCAATACCTATATTACTTTTATGGTAAACGTCCATGTTTGAAAAAAAATTAAAAATGCTATAATTTTATGAACCAGCGTTTCTTTATCTATATGTCTTTGCATATATTTATTTTATTTATGTTGCACACTGAAAGAAGATTGAAAAGTTAGTGTCAAACTTGGAAAAGAACGAAAATTTAATGTCAAAATTGCAAAAATAAAAATGAAAAAATAGTGTCTTTTGTGCAACTGTTTTTCGTTTATGACACGTCATCATGTCATATCAGTAGTGGTAACTGGATGACCTGAAGCAATCCGATCAACTGGTCAGAATTATAACAAATTGAAAACATATTGACTTAGTTGTAGCAGAAAAAAAACACGGTATCAAAATCGAAAAAAAGAAAAAATTAATGAATTTTATGTCATTTATCCTAAACTCGATGTAATATGTTTTTGATTTTTCTTTACAATCTTTTCTAACATCTAAACATTAGAGTGTAAACGAAAATATATGAAGTTTAAGGGATTAAAAATGAAAATGTTTATTCCATCCGTTACATGAAAATGGCTATTGGCGTTCACCTACTCCTCGGATGCTTTCACCCTCATTCCATCCTTTACGCGGCGCATGCTCCGGTTGGGTCCCCAATCATTTTGGCCAGATCATTATGAGATTCCCTCTTAAACATATATTTTGAATATTTGTCCATGTTTAAATTTTGAATTATTTGATTATCTAAACGAGTTATGATGTAATAGCACGTGTATAATTTTCTAGATTTTGTTTATTGAAAAATAAATAATTTATTATCTTCGGAATCATGTCGATTTCTTCTAAAATTACTCATGAACATATTCATATTACTATCTAAGTATCTATAATTATAGTTTAACGAATAGGCAATTTATATGCGATAAATTGATAATTGTTATTTGCAATAGTCACAAGATATTTCCAAATAATATTACAAATATTGATTTCCATCTAACTATCTTTACTTTACATGGCCCACCTATGATAATACAGTCAAACTTGTTTAGAAGGCTAACCATAGGTCATCGCTATTGTCGTAGACTGGTAGTTATCTTTTTTAACATTATTAATTTAAAGTTTATATATATATATATATATATATATATATATACAAGTTAACCATAGGTCATCGCTATTGTCGTAGACTGGTAGTTATCTTTTTTAACATTATTAATTTAAAGTTTATATATATATATATATATATATATATATATATATATATATATATATATATATATATATATATATATATGGGAAAAGGGAATATACATTACAGCCTCACCTAAGCTTAGGTACTAAACCTCTTGAAAATACATTGTTTTACTATATAAAGATTACGGTTAATGGATTCACGGTTAATACTTCAAGATGTAAATTCAAGATCGACACAATAGGGTTTAGGGTTTAGGTTTAGGGTTTAGTAATGTTCACTTGTGTGAAGTAATAAACGATAATTGAGGAAAGAAAACAGAGATGGTAAAACGATAATGAAAGAAAGAAATATTATGGAGGATGATATATTTACCAAGTGAAACCAAACCGGACATATTTAGCATGTTAAAACGACATGTTTTAGAGGTTTAGTACCTAAGCTTAGGTGGGGCTGTAATGTATATTCTCTATCCCCATATATATATATATATATATATATATATATATATATATATATATATATATATATATATATATATAAGTTCAATTGAGAAAATAAAAAATGTTGAGAATAGGGGAATGATTCTCAGCCACTCATTTATTTTTGCCGCAAAAGCCTCCGTTGTACCAGCGGAAATAGATAACGGAAATAGATAAGGAATACACATGTGTTTCCAACAAAACATGTTTCCTTAAACTATACTAATCATTACCTTAATATATTTTTTCGTTTTTTAATTTTTAAGAAGCTATTTTTATCGAAAAATGATTTTAAATATATACCAAAATTAATGATTTTTTATTCTCTACAAATAGACATCCATATTGATATACTTTTAAGATAAAATAAATTTTTTTTTTATATTTTCAGTTATCGTTATTCATAAGTGAATAAAAATACATCAAATTTTTGCTACAGTAGATTCGTTATTCACTTATGAATAAAAATACATAATTAATTTTTTTTTATAGTTTATGTATCATTTATACTACTTATTCATATATGAATAACAAATTAACTGTAACAAAAATCTGATAAATGTTTTATTCATATATGAATATAAAATATGACGACAACTAATACACATTTTATTCATATATAAATATAATATATGAAGAAAGATGATGTAAAAAATATATTTTAAGTAAGAAAACTTTATTACATGTCATATTCATATATGAACGACACTTAAACTATATATAAAAAAGTTAAACATACGTTTTATTCATAAGTGAATAACGAATGTACTGTAATAAAAATCTGATAGATTTTTATTCACTTATAAATAACAAAAGCTGAAACTCTAAAAAAAAATTATTTTATCTTAAAACTATATCAATATGGATGTTTACGTATAGAGAATAAAAATTATGAATTTTGATATATTTAAAATAAATTTTCAATAAAAATGGCTTTCTAAAAATCAAAAAAACAAAAAAAAAGTATATTTTTGCGTATATTAAGGTAATGATTAGCATAGTTTAAGGAAACATGTTTGGTTGGAAAACACACTTTTATCCGTTATCCATTTCCGACGGTACATCTAAGTGTTTTGCGGTAAAATAAATGTGTGGCAATATATATATATATATATATATATATATATATATATATATATATATATATATATATATATATATATATATATATATACTAGTCGTTACCCGAGCAATGCGGCGAATACTTTGTTTCGACAATTAGTTTCTTTTCGGGACGAATACCATCTGGATAATATATGTAATGAAAGAAAAAGTTTGAGATGAAAACCAAAAATCTGGGATTCCACATGGATGCTTCATTCAGCACTTGTCTCTTAGCCATCGATGTTTCGTCCCAGATGATTACTTTTTCCAAGACGAAGTAGTTCAGCAACACCACTTTGTTTTTTGATGTTGTAGAGTGGAAAATTGTTTTATTTTTCGTTCCAATATAAACATTTCTGGTCATAAAGAAAAATTCTTGATAAAAATATTTTACCGAAAAATAATGTCTTTAATTAATAATCATCATTTGTTTATTCAATGTGTTTGGTTTTGTTGTTTAAACATAAAAGTGTGGATGATGTCTCTTGTCATATTGAAAACTTTTATACAATGAAACTTGATTATATAATTTAGTGAAATCTTATATCCTTGATATGAGATACGAAACTTATTTCTTTAAACTTCTTGTATACCAAGAAGCTCGATTATATAACTTAATTTTATTCATCAGACCATTTAGATAAATTATGGGTAAACACTATCCTAACTTTGAAATTTACCAATATTGAAATTGTTTTATTGGTCGGTAAGATATTAGTTTTTTTGGGGATGAAATATTGTGTTTACACAAAAAAAAATGCAAATACATAAAAAAGAAAATTAAATAAATAATAAGCTACAACTCGAAAGTCAAACTATTCATAAATCATTGAGGTCGAAAAAGAACTTGCAATGTTCACTGCATAACATTTCAGTTCTAATAAAAAAAAGTAAAATTTGTTGAACAAAAGACTTAATAAAATGATTTGTATATTATTCATATACGTATTTGTTTTTGTATCTTAATACAGCCAAACGAAAAAGATGCAAAGTCTTACCCTAATCATGAAACATTAATAAGTTGAACACTATTAGTATTATATTAGACAATATAGATGTTAGAACAATGTTAATGTTCAAATAATTAGAGGCCTGCTGTAATAAGTGATTTTTTAAATCTTAACAGTCTGGCTCATCCAATGTCGTGATACATACATAAACACTCAACACAAACTAATCTATGCCAATAATAAACTAAGAAGAACGTGACAATCAACCACATATATCATTGAACTACAATTTAATCAGAAATTTCTCACCTATATATAGATCCAAATGAGAAGGACTTGTAAAGAAACAACAACAAAAGGAAATAAGAAATGAAAAGAAGATATATTTATGACATATTTTATCTTTTTCCTAACCTTTACCAACATCCAAATGACTTGACTCAAGTGACTTTCAAAAGGAAAGACTATAGAAAAGATGACTTTTAAGGAATGTTATAGAGAAGATGCTTACCTTATTTATAAAATTAACCAGCCTTTCATCTTTGATTTTTGTTGTATCACTGTAAATAACATTGACACTATTAAAACCAAACAAATAGAATCATATAGTGTAGAAAATACGATGCTGAAAATGTGAGAAATAACATTTAACTTAAATTACATGTCAAAGCAAGCATCATGTTGTACACCTAAATTGTATAATTTTTACTTGTCAAGGTGATTACCAAGTAGTAGCGAGAACATATGCCTCCATTGGCTATGACGCAATTGCTAAATCCAGCAAGTAGAAAAGATGACATATCTTCCATTTTTTTGCACTTTTCAGAACCTGCTTCTGTTCAGCATTTCAACCGATCTGGATCCTTTCTTTTTCTTTCCTTTTTATCTTTCATCATGTAAACCAATTTAAGGGTTCTTTAATATTTTAACAATGTATAATTTTGGGTTATTACACACCAGTCAACTAAATCAAACCCATAGAGACAAATATACTAATAAACTTGCAAATGAATTGCACCCAATGGATCAAAAACGAAAAAAAGCCTTGAGACAACATTAAAACATTTGCATTTGAAGTCAAGGTCCTACCAGTAAACACGGTTACCTACTATATAACTATAGTTCATTACCATTCTTTGCGATTTGCCCAAACTAAAATAAGAATAAAGCATAAAAGAAAAGCCACAAAAATGACATTTATTGTCCAAAATCAGTACAACATGTAAAAGACTGTTTCTAGACTATAAACCCAACATTACGATGCCTCCATCTGTCCCCTGATGGTCGGCTCCTTTGAGCCTGCTAGCTTTTTTGATCCGGATATTTAGGTCGGTTTTGGTCTTATTTGGTCCGATTTTGTACCGAGTTTTTTCATTGGACCAAGTTTCACTAATTTCTGATTTTTTTGTCCAAGTTAGCAAAACTTCAAGGTCTCATTGGTCGTACCAGTTTGACACGGGATTAATTTTGTCGTGTTTGTCATGTTTTTAAAGTCATTTATTAAACGTGTCATGTCCGAGTTGTTCATTCTTGACCCGTTTAATGTAACGACCTTGCCACGTCATAATTGCTTTTTTATTTAAATACCAATCATCATTCTTGCTAATTGAAAGAAAAAAATAAAACTGAAAATACGCAAGAAAAATTCTATCACCTATAACAACAACAAACATACCTTGTAGTATGCAACCACAATCACCAATCAAACAACAAAACCTGTAAATTCGAAAAAGTGAATAGAAAAGGAGGTATGAAAATGAAAAAAAAAAACAATTATACCTTGGTTTCATCGTTGAAATCAAGATCAGAAATCATGTTAACATGGGATGAACGAAGTAAATTTCCACCCATTAAAAATCCATCATGCCTCTGGTCAACAAAACTGGCATTAAGATGCAGAAAGTCTAACAAAATCACTAAGATGTAGAAAAGAGGGTTCGACAACCTACCTACTGAAGGTATAAAGGAGGAATCAAAGTTGTATCCACTCTGACCACAAGCCATGAACAACAACAACATTATCAAAGATTAGCATAATTATATTTAATAGTCTTTTCAGTCAAAATGAAAGTGATATATATCATGAGTGAACGATTCGGATACACTCAAACTTTCCCTGATCTTCATATTACCCCTGCATATATGAACAAAGCACCAAGATTATAGAAAACATTAATCATATCATATTAATATAAATAAGGTGCGACAATGGAACATGTTTACCTCTTGAAAACCATTTGAGGATTCCAAGCAACAATTTTGAAGAAATTCCAATTTGCGAAAAATAATGGCATACAAATAGTCACAGAAAACACAGACAATGACATATATACATAGCCACAAACACACACGTATACATACAAATGGTCACACACAAATACACATACACACATAGATAAATAAACAAAAACATTCACATACATATAAAAGACATAGACATAAAAACAGAATGTAAAACAATGTTGAGCTTGAAGCATAATTTCTTTAAAAGATAACTTACCTTAATGAACAACAAATAGAATCGAAACCTGAAATCCATAGTAAAAGCAATAAATCAATTAAATGAGTAAAACGCCAAACCAGTAAGAACTCAAACCTATGAGAACTTGAAAACACCTCTTTGGAATCGAACCCAGTAGAACTCGAACCTATTAAAATACAAATAATTAAAAAAACGAAAGTAATAATGAAAGAAAAATTCCATCCTATTCAAATGAAAAAAGAAATAGGTGGGGTTGTTGGTGCTGTGTTTTCTTCAGTAATGGTGGTAAGTGATGCACGATGGTGGTGCGTTTTCCCATAGGGGTGAAGGGTGGGTGATGACAGTAGTGACTGGTGGTGGAAGTACCTGCAAACATAAACCCCATTGTTATTACATCTAAATATTTAGCGTTTCATCTTCATAAAGAGACAACAATCGATCTTTTCAGGAGATAAAGAGACGATGGTGAATGATTTCAGCATATTTTTGGCAGAAACAGAAGGTGGATATGGATGAGTAGACGGCGGTGTGACTGCATCGGATATAGGAAGATTTTTTGAGCTACAATGGTGGCCACCCTTTTCATCTGTAACATCCCAATTTTCAAGGCTAAAAATTTCATTTTTAATTAAGTAACATGTAAAATCATTTATCAAACATTGCTAATATTATATTAATTCATAAAACTGTTACGTCGTGTCTCAAAAACATACCATCAGATAATAATAATAATAATCAGAGTACAATCCCAGAAAACTCAATGCGGAAATCATGCGTGAGTGTGATGTGCCACTACCGCGCCGATTCCTTCCCCTTCGCTGAAGAGGTACCTGAAACAAAACTAAAAATTGTAAGCACGAAGCTTAGTGAGTTACCCCATCATACCACACACCATACAATAACGTACTGTCAGGCAATTCTGGGGTGCCTGACTACCCAGGTCAAGCCATTCTGGGGGTGCTTGACTTACCCAGGTCAAGCCATTCTGGGGTGCTTGACTTACCTGTCGGTCTATTTCGCCCGACTACCGGGGACTATTTCACCCCTACCACTACCACATAATAATATAACACACATATACTGCCAGGCAATTCTGGGGTGCCTGACTACCCAGGTCAAGCCATTCTAGGGTGCTTGACTTACCCACGTCAATTGGGGTGCTTGACTTACCCGTTGGTCCTCACGACCGACATCCGAGGACTATTTCACCTCCTACTACTACCACATAATATCATAGCATAAACATATTGTCAGACAATTCTAGGGTGCCCTACCTACCCTTCGGTCCTAACGACCGAACTTGGGGACTATTCTCCCCATACTACCACTATCACATATAACATATCATGCTAGCACATAAACGTATTAGGTAGTAGCAAACGTAGATGAATATCACAAAGACAATCATCTAACATACAACTCCTACTGGTGGTCCGACATTGTGGCCGTAGACCCACCGCTACTGGAAGGTAACTCACCTCGCGGTCGTGTAGTGTCTGCACTGATCTCGATGTTGAAATCGACTCTCCCCGACTCCTCAGTCCCTACACGACATTGGGACCATCTTCAACCGACGCGCCGAGTTCCATTTGAACTCGTCGAGTTCATCTCCCTCATACCAACATGTTCAGTATGACTCGCCGAGTTGTATGAACAACTCGTCGAGTCCGTCTTCAAGGGTTGGGAGATTGCATTGGACTCGCCGAGTCTGTTCATACACTCGTTGAGTCCCATGATTTACAGGTCCAAAACATACCCCTATAAGGCTGAGTGTTCCTTCCACTCAACCAAAACCATTTCCAGGAGACGCTTTGGGGGAAAAAGCGTCCCGACTCGCCGAGTCGCCTAAGTGACTCGCCGAGTCCCTCTTTGTCCAAAACTATACAGTCGATTTCAGTGGGTCTTAATGCATCCCAATCATAGATCTGACCTCCTAGGGTCCCTTTTATATGTAAAGCTACGCACTTGATGTCTATGCATGGGGTTTTTGGCTCAAAAGGCTATAAATTGGGGTTTATATGGTGCATGGGCTTCCCATGGCCATAAAGTTGGCACCTTTATGCCATGGGAACCCTCAATGGTTCCAAATATGAAGCACAAACCCACATATACAATCAAATCTGAGCATAGCCTCTCAAAAGCTTAGAAAATGTAGAAAATAGCCCCAAAACAAGATCTAGGAGATAGATGGTCAAGGTTCAAGCTTTTTACCGTGAATGAACTGAGAATGAAGCAAAACCTCTGGATCTATTAGCTTCCACTTCAACTCCTAAGCTTTCTTCTTCTCTTCTAACTTCAAATGCACAAAAGTCACCAACAAGCTTCAAGAACACTCAATAATGGTTTAGGGTTTCAATTTAGGGTTTCTCTGAGTTGGGAGGGTGATGGAGGCTGGTTTGGGATGAGATAAAGTGTTTAAATAGGGTGCCAACCCTAAATATTAGGGTTTTGTCCAGACAGCTCCTACTCGTCGAGTTGGTCTTCCGACTCGTCGAGTAGGTCACTTAAACCCCCGATCCTACAGTCGAGTCTACTCGACGAGTTGGGCCTCCAACTCGCCGAGTCCCAGAGTAAATTGCAACATTTCAATGAAATTAAATACGTATCAGGAATCAGGTGCTATAAATCTCCCCCACTTATTTTAGACTTCGTCCTCGAAGTCTGCTGCTGATTCTGGAAAAAGCTCGGGGTAGTGCTCCCGCATATCATCCTCCGGCTCCCAAATCCATTCCGATCCCTTGCGGTGCTACCATTGCACCTTCACCAGCTCCACTCTCTTATTCCTTAGGATCTTTGACTTCATGTCGAGGATCGCTACTGGCCGCTCGATGTAATTTAGGCTGTCATCCACCTGAATATCCTCCAAGGGTACCACTGTCGAGTCGTCCACCAGGCACTTCCGTAACTGGGAGACGTGAAACGTACTGTGAATCTGACTGAGTTCGGCTGGCAGGTCCAGCCTATATGCCACCTTGCCCACCCGGGCTACAACCTTGAAAGGTTCAATGTACCTGGGGCCCAACTTGCCCCGCTTCCTGAATCGGATGACGCCTTTCCAAGGCGACACCTTCAGGAGGACCATATCCCCGACCTGGAACTCCAGGTATGATCGGCTCTTGCCGGCGTAACTTTTCTGCCGACTCTGAGCAGTCTGAAGCCTGCTCCTAACCTGCTGAATTCTCTCTGTCATCTTGAGCACCACTTCGGTGCTCCCCATGACCCTATGTCCGACTTCGCCCCAACATATCGGGGTCCTGCACTTCCTCCCGTACAACATCTCGAAGGGTGGACGATCGATACTCGCTTGATAGCTGTTGTTGTAGGAGAACTCAGCTAATGGAAGGTAGGTATCCCAGCTACCACTAAAGTCTAGAATGTAGGCCCGCAGCATATCCTCCAAAGTCTGGATGGTCCACTCACTCTGACCATCCATCTGTGGGTGGAATGCTGTGCTGAAGTGCAGACGAGTACCCAAATCGTCGTGAAACTTCTTCCAGAACCTGGAAGTAAACCGCACATCTCGGTCCGAAATCACGGAGACTGGCACTCCGTGTCGAGCCACAACCTCTCGGATGTAGATATCAGCCAACTTCTTGGCCGAGATGCTCTCCTGGATCGGTATGAAATGGGCACTCTTGGTCAACCGATCCATAATGACCCAAATCGAATCCACTCCCCGTGCAGTCCTGGGAAGCTTGGTGATGAAATCCATAGTAATATCTTCCCATTTCCACATGGGAATGTCTAACGGCTGCATCTTGCCGTGTGGCCTCTGGTGCTCGTCCTTGACCTTCCTGCAGGTCAAGCATCGCTCTACGTACCAGGCGACGTCCCGCTTCATGCAGGGCCACCAGTAATCGGGTCGAAGATCCCTGTACATCTTCGTCGCCCCGGGATGAATCGAGAATCGGGATTTGTGCGCCTCCTCCATCAGAACCTGGTGCACACCCCCATGATAAGGAACCCACACCCTACGGTGTAGCGTCAATAACCCACGGCTATCATAGTCGAAGGAGGAAACCTGACCCACAATACGCTCACTCTTCCGATGTTCCTCCTTCATGGCCTCCAGCTGGGCCTCTCGGATCTGCTCCAAAAGCGGAGTTACCACGGTCATCCTCATGCAGATGTCCCCAATCGGCGCTGCCTTGCGGCTAAGCGCATCGGCCATGACATTGGCCTTCCCCGGGTGGTAAAGGATCTCACAATCGTAATCCTTCACCACGTCTAACCACCGACGATGCCTCATGTTCAGATTCAGCTGATCCATGAGATACCTTAGACTCTTGTGGTCCGTGTAGACGGTACAACGGTCCCCATAGAGGTAGTGTCGCCAAATCTTGAGGGCGAAGACGACCGCCCCCAACTCCAAATCATGCGTCGGGTAGTTCGCCTAGTGAGGCTTCAGCTGTCTCGAGGCGTAGGCAATGACATGCCCTCTCTGCATCAAGACTGCGCCTAAACCTGAAATGGACGCATCACAGTACACCATGAAATCCTCCATGCCCTCGGGCAGGGCGAGGATCGGCGCCTCGCACAGTCTCTGTCTCAACGTCTCAAACACTGCCTGCTGCTCAGGCCCCAAGCGAAAGACAACGGCTTTCTTCGTCAGACGGGTCAGAGGTACGACTATCTTGGAGAAGACCTGAATGAATCTTCGATAATAGCCTGCCAATCCGAGGAAACTCCGAATCTCAGATGGAGACTTTGGAACCTCCCATATCATCACGGCCTCCACTTTGGCCGGGTCAACCAATATCCCGTTCTGGTTGACAAGGTTCCCAAGAAACTGCACCTCGCGCAACCGGAACTCGCACTTGGAGAACTTGGCATACAAGCTCTCCCTCCGCAGGGTATCCAACACCTCTCGCAAGTGCTCCTCATGCTGCTCCTGCTTCTTGGAATAAACCAAAATGTCGTCAATGAAAACTATCACGGACCGATCCAACATCGGCATGCACACGCGGTTCATGAGATCCATGAACGCGGCAGAAGCGTTGGTGAGCCCGATGGGCATTACCACGAACTCGTAATGGCCATACCGAGTCCGAAAAGCAGTCTTCTGTACATCCTCCTCTCTGACCCTCATCTGGTGATATCCTGACCGCAAGTCTATCTTGGAAAACCAAGACGCTCCCTGAAGCTGGTCGAACAAATCATTTATTCTCGGGAGTGGGTAATGGTTCTTCACCGTTACCTTGTTCAGCTCCCGGTAATCTATGCACATGTGATGTGACCCGTACTTCTTCTTGACAAACAGGATCGGGGCTCCCCAAGGCGAACTACTCGGCCTGATAAATCCCTTGTCTAACAGCTCCTGTAGCTGCGTAGACAACTCCTGCATCTCAGGAGGAGCCAACCGATATGGTGCCTTGGCTATCGGAGCCACACCAGGGACTAGGTCGATCCTGAACTCCACCTGTCGCTCCGAAGGTATCCCAGACATCTCCTCTGGGAATACATCCGCGTAATCTCGGACCACCGAAACATCTGTCACCGTCGTCTTACCCTCCTCCCGGGTATCCATAACATAGGCGACATACCCAGCGCAACCCTGCTGAAGATAGCGCCTAGCCCTCGCTGCTGAACATAGTGCTGGTCCGCGCTGTGGCCTCTCGTCCTGAATCACCAACTCTCCCCCACTCGGGGTCCTGATCCAAACCAACTGCTGCGCGCAGTCGATCACTGCTCTGTTGGGGCTCAACCAATCCATGCCTATAATCACCTTGTTCCCACACAACAAAATGGGAACCAAGTATACCAAATAACGCTCCTCGAACAACCTCAAAACACAGTCCCTAAAAACCTCTGACGCTCGCACTGATCGATCATCCGCAATCTCGACATCTAGAGGGCAATCCAACATGCCCGAAGACTCAGGGAACCTCTTGCTAAGCGTAAGAGAGACAAATGATCGGGTAGCACCCGAATCAAACAACACCTGAACTGGGATACCGTTCATATGGAACGATCATGTCACCACATCGGGTGTGATGCGTGCCTCCTCGGTAGTCAACTGGAAGGCTCGGCTCCTCACCACTGGAGCCTCTGTCTTGCCCTGCCGACCATCAGTGATCCGCAGAGTCGCTGGAGCTGGCGCCTTCACTGGCGCTGCTGCTGTCAACTGAGGGCAATTGGCCTTTTTATGGCCTCGCTGGTTGCAATGGAAACACAACAACTCTGATGTCTGGAAAGTGGGCGCAGGGGAGTTACAATCCCTACTGAAGTGCCCTGTCTTGCCGCACTTGTAGCAGCTCGATGATCCCATCCTACAAACCCCCTCATGAGCCCTGCCGCATTTCCCGCAGCGGCCCTGTCCTGACTGGACCTTCGGCCTAGTGTCTGCTCCCTTGGACTTCTTCCCCGAAGCCCCAGTAACCTGTCCCTCTTCCGCCTTCCTCTTCCTGATGTGCTCCAAGTCTATCTCTCTCTCCCTCGCCCTGGCAATCATGGAATCTAGCGTCGGACATGCTGAGAAGCTGACATGCTCCCGAATATCAGCTCTCAACATGTCGTGATAGCGGGTCCTCTGCATATCCTCATCTCCTGCATACTGGGGCACCAATAATGCCCTCTCCCGGAACTTGGCGGTAATCTCCACCACCGTCTCTGTCGTCTGCCTCATATCAAGGAAATCCCTGGCCAACTGCTGAAGCTCCACAGTTGGCGCAAACTCAGCCCTGAACCTGGTCACAAAGTCCGACCAAGTCATAGCCTCAATAGCCGAGGCCCCCAACGAGTCATCAACCGACTCCCACCAATCCCTGGCCCTATCTCTCAAACAACCTGCGACATATCGCACCTTCGACCCCTCAGGGCAGAAGCTCGTCAACTGTGCAGACTCAATGTCTGCAATCCATCTCCTGGATACGATGGGGTCCGTAGCCCCATGAAAATCCGGCGCACCACTACCCCTGAAGTCCTTGAAGGACAGTGTGCGTGATCCTGACTGACTGAGTGCCATATCGCTCCTGAATGCCCTGAGGCGATCCTCCATCAGCTCAATGATCCCTTCCTTGATCGACCAGAAAATCACCGGCGTCGACTCAAGGATACCTCTCGTGATCTCAGACGCGATGAACTCGCGTAGTCCCTCGTCCACTGGCTTGGAACCTGCCCCCGAGCGCGATCCTGAACCGGATCCTAATCCTGAACCTCCCCCTCCATGACGTGTGATCATCACAATTCTGAATCATAACACATAATCGTCAGAATCATACATAAACCTTGGGAGGTTTCATACACTCTACAAGTTTCCTGGTTCCATCTCGGCCCTCCTTGACTCGAGTACGGATCCTCTGCTTTCAGTAGTACGGGCCCATACTACCTTCCACATCTAGGCTTACCCTAGGGTAACTCTCCGGCCTACCCTCCGCCATCAGCTGCATAAGGAATTCCTGCTACCTTTACTTAACTAGCTCGCGAATACTATTACATATCACTAAGACCAAATAATTCTTCGAATGAGAGGTCCTACCCTACAACGGTTAGACTCAAACAAGAGCTGCGCAATAGGGCTAGACCTAACCTTCTGAAATTATTTAGTCCTCGCAATATGTAACTTAACGTATTCGTTTACTAGTTGGCTAAAGATAACTAGGACTCCCGAAGCACAAAGCAACATCATTCGAGCATTGAGTAACCCAATCCAATCATACTCTATCCAAGCTATCATATAACTGACTAATCAGTAACATCTTGCAGCTCAAAAACACATATAGCAGGCGTATCAGGCATCTTCCTAGATCCTTAGCCCTAATCTAGCATGCATTTCTCATACATATATAATAGGCATATAAGGCATCCTTCCTAGATCCTCTAGCCCTAATCTAGCATGCGGTTCTCATAATCATATCATATCATAACATAACATGTATGTGTATCTTGGGGAAAACTTACTTGAGCTCGGCCAGTCGCGCACATCACACATCTTGTTCTTTTTCAAAGTTCCTTTTTCTCTTTTCAAACTTCTTTTCATAAAATGATTTTCTTTTTGAAAATTTTCATACCAAGTCCTCAGTTTGAGTTCAGACACACCCAAGAGTATGTCCGGATCCCTCAAACCAAGGCTCTGATACCAACTTGTAACATCCCAATTTTCAAGGCTAAAAAATTCATTTTTAATTAAGTAACATGTAAAATCATTTATCAAACATTGCTAATATTATATTAATTCATAAAACCGTTACGTCGTGTCTCAAAAACATATCATCAGATAATAATAATAATAATCAGAGTACAATCCCAGAAAACTCAATGCGGAAATCATGCGTGAGTGTGATGTGCCGCTACCGCGCCGATTCCTTCCCCTTCGCTGAAGAGGTACCTGAAACAAAACTAAAAATTGTAAGCACGAAGCTTAGTGAGTTACCCCATCATACCACACACCATACAATAATGTACTGTCAGGCAATTCTGGGGTGCCTGACTACCCAGGTCAAGCCATTCTGGGGGTGCTTGACTTACCCAGGTCAAGCCATTCTGGGGTGCTTGACTTACCTGTCGGTCTATTTCGCCCGACTACCGGGGACTATTTCACCCCTACCACTACCACATAATAATATAACACACATATACTGCCAGGCAATTCTGGGGTGCCTGACTACCCAGGTCAAGCCATTCTAGGGTGCTTGACTTACCCACGTCAATTGGGGTGCTTGACTTACCCGTTGGTCCTCACGACCGACATCCGAGGACTATTTCACCTCCTACTACTACCACATAATATCATAGCATAAACATATTGTCAGACAATTCTAGGGTGCCCTACCTACCCTTCGGTCCTAACGACCGAACTTGGGGACTATTCTCCCCATACTACCACTATCACATATAACATATCATGCTAGCACATAAACGTATTAGGTAGTAGCAAACGTAGATGAATATCACAAAGACAATCATCTAACATACAACTCCTACTGGTGGGCCGGCATTGTGGCCGTAGACCCACCGCTACTGGAAGGTAACTCACCTCGCGGTCGTGTAGTGTCTGCACTGATCTCGATGTTGAAATCGACTCTCCCCGACTCCTCAGTCCCTACACGAAAACTCTTCTAAATTATCAACTCATACTCATAACCCTTACAAGGGTCACTCAATCCCAGTTAACGTCCAAGTCAAATCCATGGTCAAAGTCAACATCCAGTTGACTTGACTCGCCGAGTTGGTCCACCAACACGTCGAGTCCCTATCCTTTCAGGTGATACAACCCCCGACTCTACTCGTTGAGTCTAGCAAGAACTCGACGAGTTCTCCTTCATCCATAACATTGGGACCATCTTCAACCGACTCACAGAGTTCCATTTGAACTCGTCGAGTTCATCTCCCTCATACCAACGTGTTCAGTCTATGACTCGCCGAGTTGTATGAACAACTCGTCGAGTCCGTCTTCAAGGGTTGGGAGATTTCCTTGGACTCGCCGAGTCTGTTCATACACTCGTCGAGTCCTATGATTTCCAGGTCCAAAACATACTCCTATCAAGCTGAGTGTTCCTTCCACTCCACCAAAACCATTTCCAGGAGACGCTTTGGGGGAAAAAGCGTCCCGACTCGCCGAGTCGCCTAAGTGACTCGCCGAGTCCCTCTTTGTCCAAAACTATACAGTCGATTTCAGTGGGTCTTAATGCATCCCAATCATAGATCTGACCTCCTAGGGTCCCTTTTATATGTAAAGCTACGAACTTGATGTCCATGCATGGGGTTTTTGGCTCAAAAGGCTATAAAATGGGGTTTATATGGTGCATGGGCTTCCCATGGCCATAAAGTTGGCACCTTTATGCCATGGGAACCCTCAATGGTTCCAGATCTGAAGCACAAACCCACATATACAATCAAATCTGAGCATAGCCTCTCAAAAGCTTAGAAAAGGTAGAAAATAGCCCCAAAACAAGATCTAGGATATAGATGGTCAAGGTTCAAGTTTTTTACCTTGAATGAACTGAGAATGAAGCAAAACCTCTGGATTTTTTAGCTTCCACTTCAACTCCTAAGCTTTCTTCTTCTCTTCCAATTTCAAATGCACAAAAGTCACCAACACGCTTCAAGAAGACTCAATAATGGTTTAGGGTTTCAATTTAGGGTTTCTCTGAGTTGGGAGGGTGATGGAGGCTGGTTTGGGACGAGATAAAGTGTTTAAATAGGGTGCAAACCCTAAATATTAGGGTTTTGTCCAGACAGCTCCTACTCATCGAGTCGGTCTTCCGACTCGTCGAGTAGGTCACTTAAACCCCCGATCCTACAGTCGAGTCTACTCGACGAGCTGGGCCTCCAACTCGCCGAGTCCCAGAGTAAATTGCAACATTTCAATGAAATTAAATACGTACCAGAAATCGGGTGCTACATCATCTTCTATCACAGAGAAATTGAGGGAGGGATAGTGAACCCTAGAAAGTCGAAGACTACATTAAAGAGGTTTAGAGTGAAATAGAGGAGGGTGATTGACTGATTGTGTCGGATATGGGAGGAGTTTTCTACTGGAAAACATATCAAGAGAGATGTAGTATATGGGGGACTGGACCTAACTAAATGGAAAGAGGGTGTATATTTTACCGGTTCCTATTTGACCGGGTAAACCTTTTAAACTTGAAATTTGAATTAAGGCTTATCACTTCCTCGCATGCGGACTCTATATTGGGAAATATATTTATTGAAATAAATACTTGTACTTGTTGCATTATATATTGTAGGAATTAAATTATAATAATATTTTAATGATTATTTGTTGTACTATTAGCTTAAATATTTGCACGTCTTAAATCTATTTTTAGAAATAGTAAGGTTTGTATAATAAGATAGTAAGATATATATATATATATATATATATATATATATATATATATATATATGTATATGTATATATATATATATATATATATATATATATATATATATATATATATATATATATATATATATATATATATATATTGAGGTAAGTTCAATTGAGAAAATAAAAAAAGGTTAAGAATGGGGGAATCATTCTCAGCCACTCATTTATTTTTTCCATAAAAGCCTCCGTCGTACCAACAGAATTTGGAAAGGAATACACATGTGTTTTCCAACAAAAACATGTTCCTTAAACTATGTGATGAGAATTAATTTCTCTATTATCGTTTAGATTCGTAACAGATTTAGTCAAACACAATAAAAGTAAAGAACACACGATGAATCAAAAAAGAGCTGAATGATTAATACGCTCCACCTCAGAAGAGCTCGATAAAGAACTTCGACTGTAGAGGTGTGCTAGGGTTACAGTTCAATAAAGGAATAATAATTGAGAAGCGTACAGAGAACGATGCATGCATGCATCTTATATACTAAACCCTAATGACATAAACACGGCTGGACATGCCCAAACCGTGATAACAATGGACTGAGGTAACAAGCCCAATGGCGGAACTCCTAGAACCAACAATCTCCCCTTTGCGTCAACTGAGGCGAGAGATCATTTCGGTTGAGTGAGAGTAGATTTCTTCACAGTCTTGAATAGCTTCAGTATGATGGCGAGAAGAGTTTGTCGGAAGTCAATTTACCACCGAAGCATTTCCAAAAATTTTTTCTTATCAGCATCACTGTTTAGCTTACACATGTGAGTGATGTCAAGAATGTGCTCCAGACAAGAAGTGGAGAACAGGTGTTTATCATCAAGAGCGAACAAGCACTTTTGGCCTTCGGCTCTGGTGAACATGACCGTGTGATACTTCGTGTCAATCTTTCCCATCTACATCTTTTTAACATCGCTTGCCTTCCCAATTGGTTTGATTGTAGGCTTCTTCCTTAAGGCAGAGGCGATCTCTTGATCCATCTTGGCAACCTCATGAATGTAAGAAACTAACATTCACTTGATGTGATCGATGATAGGCTAGTACTGTTGTTGATCAGTAAGCAAAATGTTGTTCAAAAGGATCCGGTCGTGTAGGTTTAAGTTCGGCAGATCAGCAAGATAAATCATATGAACCGAGTTGTCAGAGCCCCGGGTCACCTTGAACTTTACATTTATAAAATTTCCCGCAGGAGTTGGTTTCAATACCTTGACTGTTGTGATCTTTTGTGCGCTCCAGGTCAAGTATTGTGGTTGAGAGAATGCAAGATAGTAGTCAATTAATTCTCGATCAACCTTCGGGTCAGGAGAAGGAACAACAACGATTGGCTCAAAGCAATGAAACACAAATACCTTTCGGGTGATAGGCATGTCGAACTGAGAGTCTCTCGAATTTTCTCGATCAAACGAGATGACCAGTTCAAGCCAGTGAGTGCTAGGAGACTCGATTTCTTCTTTTAAGAGTTTCTCCAATGTCTATAAAGGAAATAGAGTTTTTCTACTTTCCAATGCGTCATGAGCTTCTTTTCGTTTTCTTTCCCTCTCTTCTTCTTTTCTTGCGATGCGAAGATTTTCATCAAGCTCTTGATCTCGTTTCTTTTTTTTAGAGCATCTTCTTCAGTTTCTTCCTCATCACTATCACCGACTATCTTTTTGTTTTTGTCCTTCACACTAGAACCTGAAGCTTCATTACCCTTCGGTTTATTGGTGACTTTCGGTTGAGAAGAGATTTGAATTGGTTTGCTTGTTGGAGGTTGTTGTGGTTGACCCTGACTTGCTTCTCCCCCTTGTTTCGGAGGGACAACAGTCTCCGGAACACCTTCTATTTGGCTTAACATTTCAATAGCAGGTCTCAGCTTCTCAGCCAAATGCCGCCGGACAGTGAGAGTAAGAACCGAATCATGTGCCTCTAGGAGATTGGACAAAATAGAGTGCACATCACCAACACAACTTTTGATAACTGCTCTTTCAGACTTGAGATCATCAATTTCTTTGGTCGCCAGAGTGAGCTTCAAGGTCTGAGTTTTGAGCTGAGCAGTGCGATGATCCAGTTCATCCATAACGTTGTTTTCCACAGCTAGCTCAGTCTGGAGTTGATCAAGACGAGCCTTAACTGAAGATACGAACTCTGCATTATCAGCTTGAATCCATGTTCTAATGCTTTCAAAATGCTTATGCTCCTCCTGAAGCGTATTGGTGAGATCCTTAATCGTAGCATTCACCATATTGGCATTCTTTTGAGCAGCTTCCTGGAGAGAGTCCAAAAACACTTGAGCATCAGAGATTATTTTGTCAACATTTTCAGTCGCTTTCTGACAAGAAGTATTAGAAGCATCCACAGCTTTGGTAGCTTTGTCAATCGAGTCCTGATGCTCTTTGACCAGAGTAGAGAACAGGGCCTTGACCGCTGCTTCTCAGTATTCAGTAGTAGAAGAGGAAGATGCAGAGGTAATAAGCTTGTCAAGTTTCTCGTTAAGTTCCTTTAAATGTCGTTTCGTTACATGAGCATCATCATCATCATCACTCTGAACTCTGTAGGGGCTAAAATAGAAGGAATCAAAGTCTCATTCTCTCCACCGAGAACAGTTTCAGATTCGTTTGAGTGAGGTGGAGATAGAGGTTTAGAGGTAATCGGGGTTTCGGTCCCTGAAGTAGGTGCCCCCGTATCAGATACGTTGACACGAACTTGAGGTTCGGTGGGAGTAGTGGTGGTGGTGGAAATTTCGGTGAATAAGGATATTGGTATTGGTATAGAGGTTGCAGTTGTAGAAGAGATTGGAGGAGGGCATGGAGCAATAGTTATAGGAACAGAGCGAGTAGGAGAGGAAGGAGGTGAGTTTCAGATACCATGATGAGCCGGTGAAGTTGGAGGCGAATCTCCTCTGAGCAAACTCTCTTCTTGAGAATGTTCACTATTGCTTGACTCTTGTTCAGGTTGTTGGTCAGAGGGAACATATTCTGAATCACTTGATGACTGATCCCTTGGGTTGGGCGCCTTCTTCTTGATCTTTCGCTTCTTAGGAACGGAAGGAGCTGCTTGTTCTGACTTTCGCTTTTTAGGCGGAGCAGCGGGAGATGATGGTCCTTCCTTCTCCCTTTTTCGTTGATCAGCCTTCTTCCCTCATTTCGCTGGTTTATCAGCGGCATCCATCGATCTGTGCATTTCAGGGGTTAGCTGCCTTGGTCCTGTAGGAGGAAGCTTCTTGTATTCACGAATGAGCTTGCTTTCCCCAGAAACACAATGGTACATTGACTCAGGAATCGAACCGATGAACATAAACTTGGATGGATCGGTAACAATAATCTTCGTCGTGTGAAAAGTAGCAATAGGTGACATCAAAGAGTCTGTCATTGTTGGAATGTGGAATTTCTTCATTGCCCATTGAGTAACAAGGGTCCAAAACCTGCCACATGATATTTCAGAATAACGAGAAGACGAGGTAAGACTTTGTACCATTTGAGTCCAGAGAATAGACCCATAGTCCATGTTGATCCTGTGGTAAAGACCATAGAGAAGAGTCATAAACGCTTTGCTTGCCCCATCAGACCCTGCAACACTCTCCGATAAACCCTTGAAAAGAAGAGTAAATAGACCATTCCATTATGGAGGAAGACAAGACTTCTTGAACTTTGTCACTGTGGTAAGAACTTCAGTATACCCCATATCATAAAACATGGTGAAAATTTGTGTCGTGTTGATTGAATCTGGGTTGACCATGGAGTCATCGAGGATAAGCCTTAGCAATGAGCAAAACCTAACCATTGAATCGAAGTCTTTTGATCCAAAACCTCAAAGAAAATCCTCTCCTTGACTTTATCGTATGACGCCGTTGAATAAACTTGAGAGAGGAAAGACATCGGGATAGACTCCACCTTGGTTCGATAATCAGATTTTGATTCGACTTGATGGTGAGAGACGATGACTATGCACTTTGTTCTTGAGCAGAAGATGAGTCAGCCATTGTTGAAACTTGAAGTGTTGAAGATGAATAGTAGAGAGAAATCGCCGTTTAATGCTCGAGAGGATTTTGTAAGTGGTAAAGAGGTAAAAGTGAGGTGAGAAAACCCTTTATACGATTACCATGAGAGAGAAAAATCCTGAGTGATGATTGTACGATTTTCTGAATCGACTCCTGAAAAAGTGTGATTTGACAACTGTTACCCCGAAAGTGTGTCAATGGAGTCAGGCGGCGTGAGAAAAGGAAACGGTTCAAATTCACGCGCCTTTTAAGATCTTATCCATTCACCGCCTCTTTGTTTTTAAAACTGTTCAAATTCCCTTTGAAATATGGATTCACCCTTTCGCTTTCATTGGTATTGACTAGCCTTCGCTTCCAAACATAGTCTAACATTATAACGTATTGAAACGAAACTCCAGATCTGAGAAAAAGCCATTAGTACCACGATCAAGACTTGTGGAAAATCATAATGATCTTCGTGCAAGAGTGTGCCAAAGAAAAAGAAATAAAACAAAGTATTTGTGGGATATAAGTGATGTCAATTAAGACATAAAACTGTGGATCCCGGGCACGAATCTCTTCCTTCAAAGTCAAGAGAGACTAGAAGTGTCTGTGTGGTTTCCCGTTAACATACGATCAAATGCTTATTAAGAAGCATTGAAAGGCATCTTTTCAGTATAAGGTTATTAGGGTGGCTTTCGCTTCAATCAAACTACAGAACTTGATATAAGACCGAAAGTTGGATGAAGTACTTGTGAGACCAGTGTAGCCTATAAAACAAGTAGGTTTGATCAATTTTCAGTGACTTGGTGATATTGTAGAAATCTCAAAAACAAAAATAAACTGGATCTTTTGGGCAGAAACGTCTTGGTGTTAGACAATTTCATAAAGATCGCTCAAAAATAAAAAGAGATTTCTTGGTACCTCCCACTAAAGTGGTTTCGTTAATACTTGGGGTGAAAACTAGAACGTGTGATTGTTCACCGTCAATTCATTGTAGGTGTTGGATTTTGGGTTTCACATAGTACGTGGTGAAACGAAACTATGATCATGAACACATATTTTGTGTAACCATAAACCTCAGTGGTAAATTCTGAGAGTCTCAAGGGTTACGATTATGAACCGAAATCTGATGGAGAAAAGTGTGAAGGTGGTTAAAGAACCGAAAGTACCTCTGCTATATAGTAAGGACCGAGCAGAAAACTCTCAACTCAATATGAGAAGAGTAAGGTAGCTCATGACTTGAGTGATTTTAGCAGCCTTATAGGGCAGAAACAATTTGTATATATTGAATCAGTAAGGCTTCACTTAGAGTCGTTGAGGCTTAGGACAACATACAGCAGCATGCTTCTAGGGACATGTAGCTAGTACAAAGATAAAGAGAGTTATACCTGCCCCAGCTCCATCAGTGGAAGTTATCCAAGAGTCCTTTCAGTGTGATATTTTTGGTATTTTGCTTTTATATGTGAAAAAGAAACGAAATAAAACTAAACACAAAATAAAATATTTTTGATCATTTGGATTTTTCTGAAAAATAACAGTAAAAACAAAAAAGAAAATATTTTTTTGGATTTTATGATTTTTCTGAAAAGAAATAAAAACAGAAAAGAAAATATTTTTGGATTTTATGATTTTTTTTCTGAAAAGAAATAAAAACAGAAAAGAAAATGTTTTTGGATTTTATGAAAAGAAATGAAAAACATAAAATGAATTGAGAAAAAGTATACATAGTGTACATAGTATACAACCGAAACTTCACGTTTGGAGAGATGAGGCGAAATGGACCGAGCGTTCGGTGCATTTCGGTTCCCGAAAAATCTGGAACCGAAATAGACCGAGCGTTCGCTCTATTTCGCTTGCTTAATTTTAAAGAGGCGAAAGGGGTTTCAGTACTGACTCAGCTTCCATCATCCCTAAGCCTTGGAGTATTTTATTAAAACTTGCTTCGGGTAAGGCCTTCGTGAAGATGTTAGCTAATTGGTCAGCAGATCGAACAAAGTGGATCTCAACGTTACCATCTTCTACGTGATCCTTGATGAAGTGGTATCTCAGTGCTATATGTTTCGTTTTCGAGTGTTGCACTGGGTTATGACATATCAGAATAGCGCTTTCTGAGTCATAATAGAGGGGAATTTTCTTCATGTTTAGGCCATAGTCTCTAAGTTGACTTTGTATCCATATGACCTGTGAAGTGCAAGACGGTGCAACGATGTATTCAGCTTCGACTGTAGAACGAGACACACACGTTTGTTTCTTGGATTTCCAGCAAACGAGTTTTCCATCAAGGAATTGACACCCTCCAGTTGTGCTCTTTCGGTCTAGACCACATCCTCCAAGATCGGCATCGGAGAATGCTTGAACAAAGAAGCCTGATTTCGCAAGGTACCAAAGACCGAGAGAAGAGGTTCGCTTCAAATATCTAAAGATATTTTTCACAGCCATCATATGAGGTTCACGTGGATTAGCTTGAAACCTGGCACAATAACAGACAGAAAACATAATATCGGGTCTACTAGTTATTAGATACATTAGAGACCCTATCATTTGACGATAGAGGGTCATATCAGCAGTCGGTTTCTCCAGAGATGGTGTTAGCTTCGTTCCGAATGCCATTGGAACCTTTACTTTAGAATCTCCCATCATACCGAACTTCGCCAGTAAGGTCTTCGTGTAAGCCTCCTGATTAATGAATATGCCTTTTGGTCCCTGTCTTATGTTCAGTCCAAGGAAAAAGTTAATCGGACCCATTGAGCTCATCTCAAATTTAGTCTCCATCAACTTCCGGAATTCAACCGTTAAGCTAGGATTCGTAGAATCGAAGATGATGTCATCAACATAGATTTGGACGATCATTAAATGGTTACCCTCTTTCTTGCGAAAGAAGGTTGGGTCAACCGGACCTTGTTTGAATTTTGACATTTTAAGAAAGCGAGTTAGTGTTTCATACCAGGCTCTCGGGGCTTGCTTCAGACCGTAAACTGCCTTTTACGGAATATAGCAATGATCAGGATACTTCTCGTTCACAAAACCCGGTGGTTGCTCCACGTATACAGTCTCTTCTAGTTCTCCATTCAAGAATGCACACTTGACGTCCATTTGAAAAACTTCGAAATTCTTGTGAGCAACGTATGCCAGAAAGATCCGAACTGATTCCAACCTTGCTACAGGTTCGAAGGTTTCTTCATAATCTATACCTTCTTCCTGACAATATCCCTTAACCACTAGCCTTGCCTTGTTGTGTATCACATTCCCTTCTTTGTCCATTTTGTTTCGGAATACCCATTTTAATCCAACCACAGATGCATCCTTTGGTGTAGGAATCAGTCTCCAGACTCGGTTTCGCTCAAACTCATTGAGTTCGTCTTGCATAGCCTGTAACCAATCAGAGTGATCAAGTTCAGTGTTAACTGTTTTCGGCTCAATCTTGGAGACTAACGAATTAAACATGCAGAATTCCACTTGAGAGAATAGAGCTGTTTGCTTCGCTTTCAGTTGAGAGCGTGTAAGAACTCCCTCAGATGATTCACCAAATATCTAAGTTTTCGGATGATCTTTTTTCCATTTTATGAGAGGAGGGTAGTTAGGATCATAAGCAGGATCCAATTCGGCATTGACTTCTTCTTCAAATTCTGACTGAATGTTGTCATCATTCGTATTACCATTCTCCCCCTCGAACGATGAAACAACTTTAACATCAAGTTCAGAATTCTCCCCCTCGATTGGACTGTCATGGTTCATTGTTGGAGATGGGTTCTCCCCCTGGAAAGGAAAATCAAGTCGCTTTGATGTAGACGAACCCCCCCTGGAAAGTGGTGCGGTCATTTGTAGGTTCGCTTGGACCTTTGGGTTCACTTGGATCTCGAGGTTTGCTTTCCATGGCTTTTGCAGCTTCATTGATTATCTTCTTCAGGTTGTCAACCTTGTTATTATCCGCTTTCGCTTCAGAGAGAATTGCATTTTCCGGTTCATCAAAGAGCAACATGTACTCTTCAAGCATATTTGATATAGGAGCCGTGACTTGACCTGTTTATGGAAAGATCTCCTCCATTGGGCTTTCACTGGGTTGAAGTTTCTTCACGTAATTGTCATAAAAAGTGACATAATAGGTTTCTTCTATCTTCTTTGATCTTTTATTCAGAACCCTATATGCCTTGGAGGTAAGAGAGTAGCCAAGAAAAATCCCTTCGTCTGCCTTCACGTCAAACTTATTTTGGTTCTCTTTTGAGTTGAAGATGAAGCACCTAGAACCGAAGACATGAAAGTATTTAACATTAGGCTTGCGATTATTCAAAATTTCATACGGTGTGATTGAAAATTGCTTATTGAGGAAGGTTCGGTTCTGGGTATAGCAAGCAACAGAAATCACATCAGCCCAGAAGTACAGAGGTAGCGAAGCGAAGCTGAGCATAGTTCGGGCGGCTTCACACAACGAACAGTTTTGCCTTTAAACTACACCATCTTGCTGCGGTGTATAGGGTGCAGAGAAGTTGTGAGTTACTCCCTTTTCGACGAGAAATTCTTCAAAGTCGTGGTTTTTGAATTCTAACCCATTGTCACTTCGGACATTTCTCACTACCTTTCTTAGCTTTACTTCCACCTGTTTTATGAAGTTTTTGAGTTGTGGAGTTGCTTCTAATTTCTGTTTAAGAAAGAAAACCCAAGTGAAACGTGAAAAATCATCGACAATAACAAGAATGTACTTTTTACCAACAATACTTTCTATGGCCGATGGACCGCATAGATCGATGTGTAGAAGCTCAAGAGGTTCGATGATCTTTGTGTTAACACGTGTGGGATGACTCTTTCGGATTTGCTTTCCCATTTCGCATGCAGCACACAAATGTACCTTGTCAAACTTTAGAAGTGGCAGTCCTCGCACATGATCACCAAGAACCAGCTTGTCGATGTCTTTGAAGTTAAGATGCGAGAGTCTTTGATGCCACAGCCAACTTTCATCAGAATGAGCTTTCGTTAGAAGATATACAACAAGCTTATTGGGTTCAGATTTAATGGATACATTTCACCTTTGCGCTGGGACTTCAACAGAACAGTCTTAGTTGTCTTTTCAATGATCTCGGATCCTTCATCATCAAATGAGACCTTCAAGCCAGTCCCCACAACCAATTGCGAGACACTTATGAGATTGTGTTGCAATCCTTCCACGTAGGCCACCTTTCGAATGGAAAAATATCTGTTCATTATCATTCCATAGCCTTTTATTGTGCCATATGAGTTGTTTCCATACTTGACACATCCACCATCTTTTAGAGCCTAAAACTCCCTAACCTCTTCCCGTCTCCCTATCATGTGACGCGAGCAGCCACTGTCAATATACCATTCGTCGTCAAACTGCTCGTCACTGAAAACCTTCTTGATCAACTGATCACATTCGTTGATCTGCTCGCCCATCGGTTTGGCAGCGAAGCATTTGTCTTCTCTTTCCTTCGCCTCATCAGACCCCCCATCCGTTTTGTATCCTCCCATTTGTGACACTCCAGGAGTCACCATTAAGCATCTTCCAGCAAACTCAACATTCTCTTCCTTTGCCACAAAAGCCCTACCATGCGTAGGTTTACGAACTTCTTCATCTTCGGAGTCGGTAGACCAGACCTCTACTCCTCCAAACTCATAATCAACTAGGTCCTCCTGCATAATTAAAGCATTCATAGAATTGTTAGAGGTTTTCTTCTTCTTTATTTCCTCTAGCTTGCGTGAATGGTATGCTTCATCATCTTCTCCATCCTTCCTCTCAGACAACTTTCTCAACATACAATCTTTGGCAAAGTGATTTTTGTCGTGGTAGAAATTGCAGTCATATCCGGAGTCACCTACAAGCTTGTTCTCATTCTTCGCTTCTTCTTGTTGAGGTGTGTTTTAACCTCCTCTTTTGCCTTTTCGGAACTGTAGCTCCCTTGCCAATTTCGGTTCTTGGAAGTGGGAAAAATTTTGCGAGCAAACTTCTTGGGATTAGAGATCATTAATGCATATTCATCATTTGTCAGATCACATTCAGAGAGATCCAACTCTTCTTCTTCTTCAGCCACGTTCTTGCCCTTTGAGAGAAGAGACAAAGATCCCATACTAGACACCACCTTCGCTTCCTTAGTCACCACACTTTCATGTGACTTGAGTATTCCCACAAGCTTCGCCAACGAATAGGTTCTGAAGTGTTCATGAGCTTTCACAGTCGAAACCACAGCCATCCATTCGGGTCTTAGGCCATTCATAAAAGTGACCTTCTGCTCGATTACTTCTCTGCCAATTCCATGCTTGATCATCTTGCTGAGAAGATGATTGAAATGATCGAACGCCTGAATGAGTTTTTCTTCTGGCTTTTGCTTGAACTCACTGAACTCAGAGAGAAAAAGAGTTTGAATTGAGTGCTCTAGATCCTCATCTGTGGAATACAGATCCTTAAGCCTATCCCAGATTAGTTTTACCGTCATGCATGAACTGACCAGGCGAAAAGTATCAGACTGCAAGGCAAATCTGATCATCCTCATAGCTTTAATGTTGCTCATCAGTTTGTCCTTCTCTTCTTGAGGAACGTTCTCCACGTCGATCATCAGTAGATTGTACTCCTTTTGAGTTTTGATGATTCTATTTGTTCCAGAGTGAGTAAACAGATCCAAGGTGATAGCCTCCCAGATCAGATATCCATTATCCTCTGAACCAAGAACATAGTCTTCAAAGTGATGCGTCCAGACTTCATAATCTTGTAGTAGATCCAATGCTGTTGGATATGTTGATGGGGTTTGTTTATGAATCTTCGCGAGACATGATGACCTGTTTTGAATATCTGTCAAGAACCAGAATTGTAAAGGTTGAATTAGGGTTTTATCAAAAACGTGGACCAACGTCAATAATGAGATGACGGCTCCAACGATTTCAACAAAAGCGGAAACCCTAAAGGGATTCTTCCAACAGAAGAGATGCGTATGAATTACACAGTCTCCTGCTCTGATACCAATCGATGAGAATTAATTTCTCTATGATCGTTTAGATTCGTAACAGATTTAGTCAAACACAATAAAAGTAAAGAACACACGATGAATCAAACAAGAGCTGAATGATTAATACGCTCCACCTCAGAAGAGCTCGGTAAAGAACTTCGACTGTAGAGTTGTGCTAGGGTTACAGTACAATAAAGGAATAATAATTGAGAAGCGTACAGAGAACGATGCATGCATGCATCTTGTATAATAAACCCTAATGACATAAACACGGTTGGACAGGCCCAAACCGTGATAACAATGGACTGAGGTAACAAGCCCAATGACGCAACTCTTAGACCCAACACTATGCTAATCATTACCCTAATATATACAAAAACATACTTTTTTTCGTTTTTTTTTAATTTTTAAGAAGCTATTTTTATCGAAAAATGATTTTAAATATACCAAATTTCATGATTTTTTATTATCTACAAATAGACATCAATATTGATATAGTTTTAAGATAAAATATAATTTTTTTTTATATTTTCAGTTATTGTTATTCATAAGTGAATAAAAATGCATCAAATTTTTGCTACAGTACATTTGTTATTCACTTATGAATAAAAATATATAATTAATTTTTTTTACAGTTTAAATATCATTTATACTACTTATTCATATATGAATAACAAATTAACTGTAACAAAAATCTGATAAATGTTTTATTAATATATGAATATAAAATATGACGACAACTAATACACGTTTTATTCATATATAAATAGAATATATGACGAAAGATGATGTACAAAATATATTTTAAGTAAGAAAACTTTATTACGTGTCATATTCATATATGAACGATACTTAAACTATAAAAAAAAATTAAGCATATGTTTTATTCATAAGTGAATAACGAATGTACCGTAATAAAAATCTGATAGATTTTTATTCACTTATGAATAACAAAAGCTGAAACTCTAAAAAAAAAATTATTTTATCTTAAAACTATATCAATATGGATGTCTATTTATAGGGAATAAAAAATTATGAATTTTAATATATTTAAAATAAATTTTCCATAAAAATGGCTTTCTAAAAATCAAAAAAACAAAAAAAAAAATTATGTTTTTGTGTATATTAAGGTAATGATAAGCATAGTTTAAGGAAACATGTTTGGTTAAAAAACACATGTTTATCTGTTATCTATTTCCGCCGGTGTCACAACTAGCAAAATTAGGGTTAAGAAATGTTGATCCTTGTACAAGATGATCTCTTTGTGTAATCTAGCAATATTTCACATAGTGAAATTTAGACTTCAATGCTATAAAGTTCATACTTTCATACATTGTCATTCAAGTCGAAACCACTTTGTATAAACCCAAAACTCGATCCAATAAGCCAAATTCAATCATTTTGAGCCTTAGCCCAAGGATTTTCGACCCAAATATCTTCTTGGGCCAAGTCTTCTTTATTGGGCCCTATTGGGCCGATAACCTCTTTAATTGGTCCTTTTGGACCGAAAACCCTCTTTTGCGCTCTAATGGGCCGAAAACCTCAATTAGACTTCATTTTGGGCCGAAAGTCATCCTTTGGGACCTATTGGGCCGAGAACCTTATTTTTGCATTAATGGGCCGCAATTCACTATTGGACTTTCCATTGGGCCGAAAACCCTCTAATGGGCCTTGTAAGGCCGAAAACCACTATTGGGCCCCCTATTGGGCCAAAAGTTCTTAATTGATTTTCATGGGGCCGAAAAACTCATACTTGTGCCCTAATTGGGCCGAAAACCCCTTAATTGGGCTAAAACCTTTCCTAGAATATTAGTGGGCCGAAAACTCTTTTGGGCCAAGTCAAGTTCGAAGCCCATTGATCTTTTGGGCCAACCTTGGGCCAAATACCTCTCTTAATCGGCTATGGCCGAGAGTTAAAAAAAAAGAGAGAGAAATAATTGTGCAAAGGGTGTGCCACCTCAATAATACACCACATATAACAATGCAGTTATCTCCCATACATCTAGGAAGGGAGTATTGACCAACAAATATCAAGACACAATTCCCGCCCCTCTCATCCCTTTAATCAGCCGATCCTTCTTTCCCCTCTCCACAATTCATTTTCAAACCTCACACACTCATCTCATTTTCTCTCAAGTTCCATTGTTCTCTAAAGGAAATCTCGAGTTCTTCATCATCAAGATCGGTTATTAAGCTTCTTGGTAAGTTCATGTCTAACTCAAGAGCTTTTACTTCATGTTTATGCTTATAACACTCAACTTATACACTTAGTTATATGTTAAACTCCTTAGAACAACCACCACTTCGAAAATCCTCTCAAGAGAGAAAGCTAGGACCGAAAACCTTTCTCCTTCTTCATCTACATCTTGAAAACCCCAAGGTGAGCTTCATACCCCTTATTTTCGAGGTTTTTTTTTTTGGGGGGGGGGGGGGCGAGGAATACAAGTCTAGTCTTGTGTAAACTCTTTGAATAATTGCATGCATTTGTGTGTATGTATGTTTATGTGTGAAGAAATGTTGATATTTCATGCTTACACTCCAAGAGCTCGAGATTTTGTTAAGTCTCAAGTTGTTGGAACATAGTTATCTTGGTGTTGTTTCATTTATTTTGGTGTTTTGTTAAACATGGAAACAAGTTGCTAGGTGAGAAATGGATGTGTGTTGAAAATCACAATATATGTACAAGACAATGTTAAAATAATTTTTTGTTATGAAAGCTTGAAAAATGGTAAAATATGAAAATTTACACTCAAAAGGGTAAATTTTTGAATATATAAATTTTTACCACAAACACTTGTAAAAATGGGTTATTTATGATAATTGTGGTAAAAATGGGTTATTTATGATAATTGTGGTAAAAATGGGTCATTTATGATAATTGTGGTAAAAATGGGTTATTTATGACAATTTTAGTAAAAATGGGACAAACTCACTTTTCCACAAAATTTGTATAAATGCATAAAATATAATGAATTTTTTTTAGTTTTATACGCATTGTGGAAAAATCGAGACATGTAAAAATTATTATTATTATGGTGTATAACCTATGGTAATATGTTATTTTTACACAAAATGTTATAAACATATTAGTTCAAAATTTGAATATTTATCAAAAGAGTTTATAAATAAACCTACCAAAATGGTGAACTAATTAGACTTTTATGACATAAAAGTTGCATGTCATAAACTGTCTGTCATAAAGACTTTTAAACACTACTAGTAAACTGTGTAAATTTACGACAGGAATTATTGCGTGTCATAAACAATGCAGTCGTAGATATACACTAGGAACGTTATTTACAATATTCAATAATGGGATTCAAAATTTGTGTAATTGTTGTTAAGGCTCTTGTAAAACACTCCTTCACCGTACCTATTTAGTGTACACCGTAAGTTCTGTAGTTATAACCAGAATCTACTGGAGGGAGAGCGGGATATATGTGTATAGATCTATACGGGGTTGACACCCCCACACCTCAGCTGTTCGCTATAGCTAGATGAGCCAGTCTAGGGTGACAAATATCTTTAGAAACCGACACTTGAAGAACGTCAAGACAGACGCGTTAGTCATATTAGTATGGTTGTAACGACTCAAATAGAGAATAACAATAATATTTGAATTTACAAGAACAAACACTCTCCTAGTTTTATAAAATACACAGCTATGTTTCGTCTATTTTGTAAACTAATCTCACCACTCCGGTCTTAGGGTTTTTAGACCACAACTCTCTTATATACAGAAAATATAGGTTTTTATGGGGACACACACTCTTTTGAAATACAAACAAAGGAAAAATAAAGAACATGCATGCAATTATACTCGATTTTGGAACAAGACTCACAAACTACTTTTATAGAAAATATCGGATTTTCTGGAGCTTTTACAACTTATTATAAACAAAGATATCACTACATTTTCTCACAAATATGCTTATGAACTCACCAACATTCTATGTTGACGCTTTTCAAAACGACTTGTATTCTCAAAAACTCAGTGAACATGTAACACCCGGTTCCCGATACGTATTTAAATTTAATTAATTGTATGTTTTACGCTAGGACTCGGCGAGTTGGAGGCCCAACTCGTCGAGTAGACTAGACCCTTGGTCGCGGGTTTTAAGTAACCTACTCGACGAGTCGGAAAGCCCGACTCGGCGAGTAGGACTGTCTGGATAAAACCCTAATATTTAGGGTTTGCACCCTATTTAAACACCTTATCTTGTCCCACCCCAGCCTCCATCGTCCCTCCCAATCCAGAAAAGACCTAACTCGAAACCCTAATCATTTATTGAGTGTTCTTGAGCTTTTTGGGTCCATTTGTGTGTATTTGAAGTGTGAGAAGGAGAAGGAAGCTTGAGAGATCAAGAGGAAGCAAGAAGATCCAGAGGTTTTAGCACATTTCAAGCTCATTTGAGGTATAAAGCTGAAACCTTGACCATCTATCTCTTAGATCTCTAGTTAGGGTTCATTTCTACTTTTTCTAAGCCTTAGAAGTGTCATTTTTGGGATTTTGTGGTTATAAAGGGGTATGACTTCAGATCTGGAACCATTGAGGGTTCTTATGGCATAAAGGTGCCAACTTTATTGCCATAAGAGCCCCATGCATCTTGTAAACTCCATTTTAGGGCCATTTGAGCCAAATACCCCATGCATGAACGTAAAGTATGTAACTTTACGTGTATTATGGACCCTAGGAGGCCAGATCTATGTTTTGGATGTGTTAAACCCGACGGAAATCAACTGTATGGACATGGACTTTGGGGGAGTCGGTGAGTCGTTCTTGGGACTCGACGAGTCGGGGTATGGTTCCCCAACCCTTTTATGCTTGGATCGAACTGGTTGAGTCTAGAAAAGGACTCAACAAAATAGATGTGAAACTAGACCTGGAAATCATGGAACTCGGCGAGTTCAAGGCAAGTCCCAACTGCATGAAGGCGAACTCGACGAGTTCATAAGGAACTCGGTGAGTCCAGGACTAAATGTGTCTTCTTGCATGAAGAAGGACTCGACTAGTTCAAGGATGAACTCGGCGAGTCAGTTGCAGAAGGTACCGACTTTGTATGAAGGAGAACGGGGCGAGTGTGTGCAATACTCGGTGAGTAGGATAGAGGTTTTAGTGTTTTGAGGATTTGGGGACTCGTCGAGTTGTTGGGTCAACTCGGCGAGTTGAGTCAACAAGACGTTGAATTTGACCTAGAGTTGACTTTGACCAAGGGGTTCACTTTGACATTGGCTTTGACCTGAGTAACCGTTGTAAGGGTTAAGGGTATTTAAGGGCAAATTAAGGATGGTTGTTATGTGCAGGATTTGAGAGGAGTTGATCCCGGCATCGAGGACAATTCAGACTGCACGATATCGAGGTGAGTTACCTTCTAGTAGAAGTCGGTCTAAGGCACCTAGGCCGACCCACTAGTAATTGATTGTAGTAGAGATGATTGTCTTTGTGATAATTGTATGGTATGTTGCTATATGATATGCTTTATGTGATAGGATGCTATGATTTATGGGTTAGTAGTGGTAGGGGTATTATAATCCCTAGTTACCGGTTGAAAGATACCGAAATGGTAGATAGTACCCGTGCATGCCTAACAGTATGATCATGATATGTTATTATGTGGTAGTGGTAGGGGTGAAATAGTCCCCGGTTACCGGTTGAAAGATACCGAAGGGGAGGATAGCTCCCGGTTACCGGTTGAAAGATACTGAAGGGGAGGTTAGCTCTCGGTTACCGGTTGAAAGATACCGAAGGGGAGGTTAGTTCCAGGTTACCGGTTGAAAGATACCGAAGGGGAGCCCAGCTCCCAGCTATGCCATACCGATACTGGTTGAAAGATACCGAGGAATAGGGATTAGGTGGTATGTGGTATGATGGGGGAACTCACTAAGATTTGTGCTTACGGTTTTCAGTTTTGGTTTCAGGTACCTCTTCGTTGAAGGGGAAGGAGCCGGTACGGTAGCAGTGCATCGCACACACAAGATTTCCGCATTCTGAGATCCATGGGATTGTACTCTAACATTATTACTATTGATGATATGATTTTTGAGACATGTGATTATGGTTTTTGATGGATTAGTATGGTATCGATGATGTTTTTCAGTAAACTGTTTTATAAGTAACCTATTTAAAAACGAAATTTTTGGTCTTAAATTTTGGGATGTTACAAGTGTAACATCCGGATTTTTAGATATATCATTGTAAGAGAAAATTATGAGATTTATGGAGCAGCTCGACGAGTTGTGAGTCCAACTCGTCAAGTAGAGTCGAGTCATCCGCGTGGGTTTAATGAGCGGACTCGACGAGTCAGTGTGCTGACTCGCCGAGTTGGTGCTGTGCGAGGAAACCATAAATTCCCGGGGTTGGGGCCTATTTATGGAGACTTATAACCTCAAATGCGCCTCACCAGCTGCCCAACTCTCCTGTGTGAAACCCTTAGCGACCATTGAAGATAAGAGAGAGTGCTTGAGCTAATATCAAGTGTTTTTGGTGAATCTTTGGAAGGAAAGGAGTGAGCAACAAGCAAGGAATGAGAAGAGGTCATGGTATCTAGCATTTCTTCACTTGGAGCTTCTGTAGAAGGTATAAAGTCTACACCTTTCTCATCTTATTAGTTGGATCTCATGAGTTCGAGAAGTTAGGGTTTTCATCACATATTATTTAGGACTTTGAGAATACTAAGTTATCAAGAGGTTTAAACCTCAGATCTGGACCTTGTGAGGTCCTAAGAGCCCAAAGGTCCCAACTTTATTCATCCATGAGAGGAGTATGGTGTTTAACACCTTGTGAGAACTTGTATTGGTAGATTGGAGCAAAACCACCATGCATGAGCGTAAAGATCGAAGCTTTACGTGACAATCGAGCCTTAGGATAGCAGATCTAGTGTTTGGAGTGATAGATCTGCCTTAAATCGTCTGAATGAGAAATCAGATCAAAGGGACTCGCCAAGCCCATGAACTGACTCGACGAGTCGGTTAGGGTTTGTCCCGACGAGCTGGACCGTGCAATAGCTCGGCGAGTTAGGGGTTAACTCGACGAGCTAGACCTTCACGAGACTTATGAGGAACGAGTGGACTCGACGAGTCGCATTAGTGCACTCGGCGAGTCAGGTCAAACATGGAATGTTGACTCGAGTTTGACTTCTGTTGACTTTAGGGTTTGGTCAACATGAGCAATGGAGACCATGGAGGGGTAAAATGGTCTTTTACCCAATTAAAGAGTTAGAGAGAGAAGAATAACATTTGGTTATTGAGAATCGAGAATCGAGTATTAATTAGAGATATTTACCCTATGTGTTAGGCAGTGGCTAGTTCGAGATTCGAGTTCGAGGGTGATTGTTTGCTGCTTGCAAGGAGAGTCTTCTCACTATACATTACCTAGAGTGGTACTTATGTGTGACCTAAGGGTCTTATGTGCTTACATTGAGTATTATGTTATCCTGCTTTATGTTTTATGTTGTGCATTATGTCTTTGTGATTTATGCTATTCAGAGCTTTACAGACCGGACCGGAGGGTCCAACGAACCGTGGGACTGGAGGGTCCCACTGAGACACATTGACCGGAGGGTCTTACAGTGATATAGCCTCGAGTGGCTAATGAGCTGTGTGTGTGTGGTATTTTGGGGAACTCACTAAGCTTCGTGCTTACCGTGTTATGTGTTATGTGTTTCAGGTTTCTCAGGATCGCGGGAAGGCACCGGCTTAACTGTACACACCAGTGAAAGAGTTATGTTTTGTGGATCCTGGATTATTAATCAAACAATTATGGAGTTGTGTTTTGTAAATTTAACCAATGAGATTTTTATGAAATGTGTTATGAGAATCATGTGATTTTAAAATGAAAAATTTGTTTGAAAAATTACGGTGTTACAACAAGTTGGTATCAGAGCCTTGGTTTGAGGGATTCAGACACACCTTCGGGGGTGTCTGGACTCAAATCGAGGGCTTGAAAGATTTTTACAAGAAAATAGTTTTCTAAAAGTTTAAAATAAGGAATTATGAGAAAGAACAAGGTGTGTGATGCGTGCGACCGGCCGAGCTCAGGTAAGTTTTCCCCAAGATACCTACACATGTTATGTTATGATGTGATATGATTATGAGAACTGCATGCTAGATTAGGGCTAAGGATCTAGGAATGATGCCTTGTATGCCTGTTGACCTTGTATGAGAACTGCATGCTAGATTAGGGCTAAGGATCTAGGAAGATGCCTTATGTTCTTGCTATATGTGCTTATTGAGTTATATGTTAGAACTGATTAATCAGTAATATGGTGACCTGAATAGGATATGCTTGGTATGGTTAATCAATGCTCGAATGTTGCTTGCTTTGTGCCTTTAGAAGTTCTAGTTATCGTTAGCTAACTAGTAAACGAATACGTTAAGTTACATATTGCGAGGACTAAATAATTTCAGAAGGTTAGGTCTAACCCTATTACACAGCTCTTATTTGAGTCCAACCGTTGTAGGATAGGACCTCTCATTCGAATAATTATCTGGTCTTAGCGATATGTAATGGTATTCGCAGGCTAGTTAGGTAAAGGTGGCAAGAATTCCTTATGCAGCTGATGGCGGAGAGTAGGTCGGAGAGTGATATGTGCATATCTACACATATATTTTACATCATATCTTAATACTTTTAGCTATAATTATGCTTATTATAGAACAAAAGGTACTTATTATGCTTAATATCTGTTATTTAGCATAAAGACATTCTCGGGAGCAATATGGAAGCTAGAAGCAGGAAAATACGAGCTTAGACAAGAAGAAAACACAAGAAGGATGTTGCTAGACAGCTTGACCCCTCGTCAGTATTTTAACCATATCTCATGACTCGTAACTCCGATTAAGGTGATTCAAAATGATCTGAAAACTAGACACAATTTCAGACGACTTTCATGTTTTGAGAAAATGTGGATTTTCAACCACCACGACGTGGTGAATGGAATCTTCGCGATTCTTGGCGCTGGCTTGGGGAATACGTGATAAACACGAGGACCACGACGTGGTGCCCTTACCACGTCGTGGTGTTGAGATTTTTGGTAACTATATATATCTCGGACATTAGGTCGATTCCAGAGGATATAGGGTTGAAGGCTGCGACTATTAACGAAAAATACCCTTCCAAGACCCCTTTGAGGGCAGAATTCAACTAGAGATCAAAGGATAAAGAGATTGGAGCAAGGATTCACATCTACACATTCGGTTTGCTTAGTTTAATCATGATTAGTCTAGTTTCCCTTATGTTTATCTATTTTCCAGCTATGATTATGGGCTAAAAACCCTTGCTTTCGTTTAGTTAGTTGAAACCTAAAACTATGACTTAGTTTCTTACTTTATGGATTATATGAATTTGGTTTATGCATGTGTTTGATTATCATTACCTAGCATGTTAAAGTTTGTAACTTTTTTGCTTAATTTCAAGTGTAGTGTAGCTTAGTGACCATTAAATTACATGAACTTGATTACCTAGTGATTTAGTGACCATTAAATTGCTAGAGCTAGGATCGACCAAATCTTTGATAAGTAATAAAAGTAACAAATTTAGCTGTGCTGGAGAACATAATTGTGACCATAATTGCATTTGCATAGATAAATCTTACATAGCCCATCTATAATGAATAACTAATTTTGTGTTTTGCTTGTGTATGACCATACAAAGTAGTTCATGAATTGGTGAAAATATTAGTGAATCTGGACTTGAATTGCTAATTACAATAACTTGGTAACCAACTTCATTAATCCATAAATAAGAACTAACCATAGGAAAAAGGTGGATTCGAAACTAAACGAAAGTGTTTTAGTATATTGATTACAATCGTTTTTATTCAAGTGCTTAAGTTTTTCTGAACTTGTAAAATCAGATAAAACCCCCACTTTTAGTTGTTTTTCTTAGTTTAGCTTTAGTAATTATTTTATTAATTAAATACCGTTCCCTGTGATCGACACCCGACTTACCCAAGCTATACTATAATCTGACTAGGTACACTGCCTATAGGTGCATAGTTAGTATAAATTTGTTAGGTTATAAATTTAAAAGTTGATACGTATAATTTGTGCACATCGGAGAGCTACCCTAGGGTAAGCCTAGGATGAGATTAGTACAGAGACGCAATAGTAGTAGAAGGGACTTGGTAAAGTCAAGGAAAATTTTTGAGGAAAGTACGAATAGACGTGGAAGGTAGTATGGGCACGTATTACTGGAAGCAGAGGATCCGTACTCGAGTCAAGGAGGGCTGAGACAGAACCAGGGAACTTGTAGTATATGAGACCACTCGAGGTTATGTATGACCCTGATGATTAGGTGTTTTGTTTCAGAATGGTGATGGTTACGCGACATGGAGGAGGAGGTTCAGGTTCAGGATCAGGTTCAGGATCAGGTTCGGGATCAGGTGCTGAGCCACTTCATGAGGGACTACGTGAGTTCATTGCTTCTGAGATCACTAGAGGCATCCTTGAGTCGACCCCGGTGATTTTCGGGTCGATGAAGGAAGGGATTATCAAGCTGATGGAGGATCGCCTCAGGGCATTTAGGAGTGACTGGGCGTCTAGCCAGTCAGGGTCGCGCATGCTGTCCTTTAAGGACTTCAAGGGGAGTGGTGTGCAGGATTTCCATGGGACGAAGGATCCCATCGTGGCCAGGAGATGGATTACAGACATCGAGTCTACACAGTTAACGAGCTTCTGCCCTAAGGGGTCGAAGGTTCGATATGCTGCAGGTTGTTTGAGGGACAGGGCTAGGGATTGGTGGGAGTCGGTTGGTGACTCTCTGGGAGCCTCAGCCATTGAGGCTATTGTAACGCTCGTGTTTTTGGGCTAGGCATTAATGTCGTTGTAATTGTCTAGGTTAACATTTGTAACTCATTTTGAAATAATAAGAATGTATTATTTGAGTATGATATGTTTATTGCTTAATTGTGTGATTTAAATGAATTAATGATAAAAATAAGCGATAAAATAAAATATTAGATAAGCCCGATATCTATGAAGGAAGTTGTAGTGGTCGTGGCAAGGTTTCTGAATATATAAAGAATGCCGAAATCCGAGTTATAACGAAGAAATTATGACATGTCGAAGTTTCGCGACAGAACCGACACGGCACTGTATGACGTAAAATACGAATTTAATATAGAGCGATATTTAGCCTTAGTGATCTAAACGGAAGTCGAAGAGTTCGTTAAACCGAGAGCGTGCATAAAAAGAACGTCTAAATCTGACTTCGTATGAGGAAGTTATGATTTTTCTAAGTTTCGACTTAGCGGTATGCAGCCTGAAACTCGAATATGAGATCGAGTGACTTTTATCCGAAAAAATCTCAATGAGAATCGAAGATCTCGTCGTTGGTAGTCCAACGATAAAAAGACAGACGAAAACGGACGTCGGATGAAGAAGTTATGATTCTATAACGGAGTTTTCCTGTCCCGGCCTACTAAAAATAATACAATAAAAATAAAGTCAAAATTAGCCGACGGAGTCTAAATGAAATTTGTAGAGCATAGTCTCACCTACGCGTGGATATAAAGAACGTCAAAAAACGGAGCTCGTATGCGAAAGTTATGAATTTTTGAAGTTCGAGGCACGCATACCAAAGCTTATCCGAACTACGCCCCGCGTAGATCTTCGTACGCCCAGCGTACTGCTTGTAGAGGCATTACGCCCAGCGTAATCAGGATTTACGCCCAGCGTAAATCGGGGTTTCAGCCCCTATAAATAGAACTCAAGGGCTGCCGAGTTTTGTTGCCCAATTCTTCTCTCTCTCTCTCTCATTATTGCCTCGTTTTGCATGCAACTTATACCCCGAAGCCCCGGTATCATTCCCAACACCCGAAGCAAGTCCCGAAGCCCCGAAGATCCCGAGAAGTAAAGTTTCCGAGCCGAAACTCTGCCCGCGAGAAGCCCGGTTTTCAATAAAAGCATCCCGGTTTTATCGGAAAAGATTATTTTAAGAGGCGAGGTGCTGTCCGATCATTTTCTTATCAAGTGAGTGTATTTTCGTTTTATTCTAACACATAGATATGAAGTATTCTTTATAAAATACGTGCTATGTGTTTATATATTATTTGTTTATTTGAACTAGTTGTTGAATGGATGCTTTGTACAGGTTTTAAGCTGTATATAAATGTATATATTTTATCTACTAATATGTTGGGTAGAACATGGGTAGACAGTTGGTGTGTGATAAAATAATATGATGAGAGGCCTCGATGTTGTTGTTGATCTAGTCATCTAGCGGAGTATGGATGACGACCACGGACTATTTCTAGACAGTCTAGTGGAACGCTAGCAGGCTCATAACCTGTAGGTGTTGTGAACGATGTGTTCACCGGTGTACTCTATCCCCCTCATGGTTGCCTTTAGGACATCTATTGTTAAGGAAACCCCTTTGCAGTAATGTCCGTCCCGATGAAAATCCTAGATTAGGTCCCTTGTAATAGTTGTTGTTTTAGGGACATAAAGTGAGGATAACGGGAATGGGTAATCGGGTTATTGTTGGTCGATGAACTAAATATAATTATCTATTGTGGGTTGAAAACCCTATATGCTCACCAGGCTCCCAAGCCTGACCCACTCAGTTTTTCTTTGTATTACAGGTAGTGGCACGAGAGCATAAGTTGGATGACATTGTCAAGATATTTTTGGATTATAGACCGGTAGTTATATGTAACTGTTGTAAGGTCTATTTTGTATTGTTTATGCTTTTGGTCTGTATCGGAACATGACATCCCGAGGTTTTTGTTATATAATGAAAATACATTTCTTTAATGAAATGCTTTGATAAATTCTTATCATATTTTGTTTTGGGAACAAATTCCGCAACTCTTTTAATCAAATGATTACTCTGATTTTATTTAAAAGCATAAATTAAATCGGTCTTTTCTGGCCTTGATTTTAGGGATGTCACAGCTATGACCTGGTTAGACTTTGTGACCAGGTTTACGGCTGAGTTTGCGCCGGCTGTGGAGCTTCAGCAGCTGGCCAGGGAGTTTCTCGGCATGAGATAGACTACAGAGACAGTGGCGGAGATTACCGTCAAATTCCGGGAGAGGGCCTTGTTGGTGCCTCATTATGCGGGGGATGAGGAGATACGGAAGACCCGCTATCATGACATGTTAAGAGCTGGCATTTGGGATCATGTCAGCTACTCGGCATGCCCGACCCTGGATTCCATGATTTCTAGGGCGAGGGAGAGGGAGATTGACTTGGAGAACATCAGGAAGAGGAAAACGGAGGAGGGGCAGGTGACAAGGGTTTTTGGGAAGAAACCCAAGGGATTCGACTCTAGGTCGAAGGGCGAGCAAGGCTGGGGCCGCTGTGGGAAATGCGGCAGGTCACATGGAAAGGTGATTGCATACACATCCAGACAACTAAAAACCCACGAAGTAAACTATGCGACACATGACCTCGAGCTGGGAGCAGTGGTCTTTGCTCTTAAAATATGGAGGCACGACCTTTATGGTACTAAGTGCACCATTTTCACATACCACAAAAGCCTCCAACATATCTTGAACAAGAAGGAATTAAACATGAGGCAGCGAATGTGGGTTGATATGCTAAACGATTATGAGTGCGAGATCAAGTATCACCCAGGCAAGGCTAACGTGGTAGCTGATGCCTTAAGCAGGAAAGAGTACTCGGGTCGCCAAGTAAAGACGCTAACGATAACCATCCATTCCCACCCAACCTCACAGATCAAGGAAGCTCAATCAGAGGCATTGAAGCCGGAGAATGTCGCGAATGAAATGCTGTGTGGGATGGATAAGAACCTTGAAGTCAAAGAGGACGGAGTTTACCATTTCATGAATCGGATCTGGGTCCCAAAATTTAGGGGGATTCAGAGATATATTCATGAACGAAGCTCATAAAATGCAATATTCCGTCCATCCAGGTTCCGATAAAATGTATCTGGACATCAAACAACATTATTGGTGGCCAAACATGAAGACGGAGATCGCCACTTATGTGGGCAAGTGTCTCACTTGTGCTAAGGATAAAGTGGAAAACCAGAAGCCCTCGGGATTGCTGCAACAACATGAAATTCCCGAGTGGAAATGGGAAAGGATTACAATGGTTTCATAACCAAGTTACCCAAGACAACGAATGGATTGGACGCTATATTGGTGATTGTTGATAGGTTAACCAAATATGCCCATTTCCTGCCAATAAAGGAATCATATAAGATGGAAAGATTAACACGAATCTATATAAAAGAGACCGTGAGACTCCATGGGGTACCAATATCTATTATCTCGAATCAGGATAGTAGATTTACTTCAAGATTTTGGCAGTCGCTCCAGAAAGCTATGAGAACACAACTAGACATGCGCATTGCCTACCACCCCCAAACAGACGGCCAAAGTGAGCGGACCATTCAAACGCTAGAAGACATGCTCCGAGCCTGTGTAATCGATTTTGGAAAGGTATGGAATACCCACTAGCCCTTAATCGAATTCTCGTATAACAACAACTATCACTCGAGCATTAAGGTGGCTCCTTTCGAGGCCTTGTATGGTAGAAAATGCCGATCACCTCTTTGCTGGGCTGAGGTGGGTGACACTCAGTTGGCACGAGGACGAACACCAAACAACACTCTCACAGGACCTGGGATCATTCGGGAAACGACGGAGAAAATAATCCAAATCAAGGCACAAACCCAAGCATTGCGTGACCGACAAAAGAGTTATGCTGATAAACGGCGAAAGCCTCTGGAATTTCAAGTCGGGGATCGGGTGCTATTGAAGGTCTCTCCCTAGAAAGGGATGATCCATTTTGGGAAGCGAGGAAAACTAAATCCATGATACATCGGGCCATTCGATATTCTTGCCCGGATTGGTCCTGTGGCTTATAAGCTGCAGCTACCTGCGGAGCTCAGCAACGTACACCTTGTGTTCCACATCTTGAACCTGAAAAAGTGCTTATCAGATGAAACCCTCGTCGTTCCCCTGGATGAGATCGAAGTAAATGAAAACCTCCTATTCGTTGAAGAGCCTGTGAGATAATGGACAGAGAAGTGAAGCGTATAAAACAAAGTCACATTCCGATTATGATGGTTCGATGGAACGCAAATCGTAGACCGGAATTCACGTGGGGATGCGAAAACCAGATGAAGCTAAAGTAACCTTACCTATTCTCTAGTTCATAGTTCTATATTTCAAAAGAATTTCGGGACGAAATTCCCTCTAACGGGGGGATGATGTCACAACTAGCATTTTCGGCTAGGAAATTTTGTCTACCTGTAATCAACTCTTGTATAATTTGTAACTTTTAGTTGATATTATGCACTATGCTCATTCTAAAACAATCATTTGAATCAAAAATCACCCGTGAAGTTCAGAACCTAATTCAATACATCTCATATACTCAAATGTGGGTTTGTAACCCTAATGTCCCGATTCAAACTCAGAATGGACCAGGATCCTCTTATTGGGCCTAATGGGCCAGTAAACTCTCAATTTGGTTATTTTCGGTCAAGGAACCCTATTTGGGCTCTAGTTGGACCTACATTCATTAAACCATAGCATTTTGGGCCATATTGGGCCTAAAATGTCTCACATTGTTCACATGAATCACAATGGACCATAAATATCTTGTTGAGCCTCATTTGGGCCGTAAACCCATAGGAGGGCTCAATGGGCCGAAAACTTTCATATTGGGCCTCATAAATTTTGAATATATTCAAAAATAGCCCAAACAATTCATTTCTCTTCCTCCTTACTCCATTCTCGGCTTTATTATATAAAAAAATAATATAAAAATAAAACTAGGATGGATAAAAACTTGACAACTCAACTTTAACTAAAGGAGTTCCATGCACATTGTATAACATTTATCTATGAAATCTCATATTTCCATGCACATCTCTTCTTACCTCTCTCTTCTCTGTTCTTTCATCCTTCTTATTCTCGGCCACCTCTCTCTTCATTTCAAACTTCACTTTCACTTCTAAACTTCTTTAATAACTCTCAAGAAAGCTCTCATTTCCTTCCAAGAATTCGTGTGTGCTAGAGTGTGTGTCCAAGAACACTTCATCAAAGATCATCACTTTTGGGTAAGCTACTCTCTAAGTAAGATGATTAACTTCATTTTATGCTAATCCTTCACTCCTTAACACTCTATTTCAAGATCCATGCTTATAAAATCTCTTAGAAATCGAAGAGCTCTTCAAAGAAGTGAGGTAGGTCGAAAACTCATCCCATCTTCTTCAAAAATCGAAATCATCAAACCAAAGTGAGTTCATACCCCCCCTATTTTCGGTTTTTACTATGTTTTGGGGGAGAATACAAGTTGTTTTGTGTAGATCTATGTGCATATGCATGATTATGTGTGTTTTTCATGATATATGTTGTGATTATGTGTTGTAAACTTCATAAACTCGAAAATATGCTAAAATATGATAATATTTGTAGAACATAACACTTGATACAACTTATTATGCAAAGAAAAGGTTTAAAACATTACAAGGTTGTTTAAAACTAAGAAAATTGCATAAAAGGGCCAAAAATGACAAAATAATCAAAAAGTGAAGTTATTATATAACTCATGGTTTTGAAGGGACCAAAAAGGATTTATTTTGAATAAATATGGATCTTTATGGTATTTATGATTTTAAAAGGGATAACAGTGTAAATTTTCACAAATGGGCCTCACATTGGGCTTTCACGGTTTTTGGGCTAAGTTTGTAAATTTTTGGACTTTTGTGGGCTTGAGTGTCATTTTAAACAAAGTTGAGCCAAAAATGTTATTTTTCGGTTATAAGGGCTGAAAATGATAATTTTATCAAACTTGGGCCAAAAAGGATAAATTCTATGCTTTTGGGCCGAAAATGTAAAACTTCATACACTTGGGCCGAAAATGATATTTTTGACAAAAGTTGGTTAAAAATGTTATTTTATTTGAAACTAGCCTTAAATGTAAACTTTTGGTCATAAGGGACCTAAAAAATAAATTTTACCAAAAATGTGTCTTAATTGTAAATTTTCGGCTTAATGGGCCAAAAATGCCATCATTACGAAAAGTGGGCCTTTTATGTCATTTTGGTAAACAATTGAGCTTAAACAACCAACGTAATAACAAACGGACTAAATATGTCATTCTCACTTTTATTGGGCCTGGAATATACATTTACATGTTTATTGGGCCTTAGTGGTCCATTTACATGCTTATTGGGCCTGAAATATACCTTACATGTTTATTGGGCCTTAGTGGTCCATTTACTGCTTATTGCGCCTGGAATATACCCTACATGTTTATTGGGCCTTAGTGGTCCATTTACATCCTTATTGGGCCTCAGATATACATTACATGTTTATTGAGCCTTTGTGGTCTGTTACATGCTTGTTGGGCCTTGTAAACTTAAAACATACACGTAAACATTATTTTGAAACGGTAAACAATGTGATACACTGTTCGTGTAAATTAGTTAAGGTTCTTGTGAGACGTTCTTTCATCCGTACCTACCTAGTGTACAACCTTTAGTCTTGTAGTTATAACCAGAGTCTCCTGGAGGGAGAGCGGGAGTTTGTGTATAGATCTATACGGGGGTGACACCCCACGCCTGAGTTGTTCGCTCCAGTTAGACTAGGCCAATCTAGGGCGACAAACCTTACCTTAAACAAGTCGGCGCCTGAAAAACGTCATGACAGGCAGATCGGTCATATCAAGTATGGTTATAACGAACTCACAAAGAAATTAACTCCATTATAAAAATTTACGGAATACATTTACAGTTTGGTAACACGGAAACATACATACACTGGTACTCAGTGTTAGGGTGTTAAAACCACAACATTTTATAAACAGACAATATCGGATTGTCTGGGATCATCCACTTTATATATTTTCAAATATTAACACACATGCATTAATACAAGATCGGACACAAACATTTCAAACCGTTTTTCAGAAAATAACGGATTTTCTGGTGTTTACAAAGTAATACAAAACATTTTACTCAAACATGCTTATGAACTCACCAACATTATATGTGTTGACGTTTTCAAATTAACTTGTATTCTCAGGGAATCGTTAAGCAGAAAGGTCGACAGGAACATATGGAAATTGTCATATTTTGTATCATCATACATTAACTGTTTGGGCATTTAATATGTAATGAAATACTTGATGTAAACAATGACGGTTGTATTTTGAATGTAAGATGATGGTGTTTGTCATGTTTCATTTATATTCACTGTGATGATATTCCAAGACGAAGTCACCCAAACCCCGGACGTTTCCGCCAATTCCTTTTGGTTCGGGGGGTGTGATAGATTGGTATCAGAGCAATGTTTATAGTGAACTGGCATATCTATTCATACAAGATATGCAACTATAAATACATTGGGACTAAAATACTCTGAACAAAAAAAAATCCATACCTATGTGTGCATTTAGGGTAATAACATAATAAGAGACAGTAAAAGTCTTTGGAGGATTTGAACATCGCGGTTAAACCCGGACAGTTATGTAGTCGTATTGGGGGTAAATGTAGCCTGATCAACTACATTTATTCAAAATACGAGCAACATGTGTTCAGGAGTGATCGTTACCAGGGACGACACCAATAGCAAAAGCACCTTACCGATTAGCACCAATGGAGATGAAGGATCTGATGATGCAACTTCAGGAGTTATTGGACAAAGGTTTCATAAGACCTAGTTCATCACCCTGGGGAGCTCCGGTGTTATTCGTGAAGAAGAAAGACGGGAGTATGAGAATGTGCATTGATTAAAGAGAGCTGAATAAGGCAACGATAAAGAATAAATATCCCTTTCCGAGGATTGATGACCTGTTCGATCAACTACAAGGTTCAAGTTATTTTTCAAAGATTGACCTAAGGTCAGGATATCATCAGCTGAAAGTAAGAGAGCAGGATATCGAGAATACTGCATTCAGAACACGATATGGACACTACGAGTTTTTGGTTATGTCGTTTGGACTAACCAATGCTCCAGCAGCATTCATGGATATAATGAACAGAGTTTGCAATCCGTTCCTTGATAAATCTGTGATAGTGTTCATAGATGACATTCTGATTTATTCGAAAAGCCAAGAGGAGCATGGCAGACACTTGCGAGAAGTGTTGGAAGTCTTGAAGAAGGAGAAGTTGTATGCTAAGTTCTCCAAATGTGATTTTTGGATTCGAGAAGTCCAATTCTTGGGTCACGTGGTCAACCAAGAAGGAATAATGGTTGATCCAGCAAAGATTGAAGCTGTGATGAAGTGGGAACAACCAAAAAGTCCCACAGAGATCCGAAGCTTTTTGGGATTAGCTGGATATTACCGAAGGTTTATCCAAGGTTTTTCTTCGATCGCTACTCCATTAACAGCTTTGACTCACAAAGGAGCTACTTATGCTTGGAGTGATAAACACAAAGAAGCATTCGAGTTGCTAAAGAAGAAGCTATGTGAAGCACCGATTCTTTCTTTACCCGATGGAGTTGAAGACTTCGCTGTCTATAGCGATGTGTCTGGTGTTGGGTTGGGTTGTGTTTTGACCCAAAGAGAAAAGGTGATAGCATATGCGTCTCTACAGCTGAAAGAGCATGAAAAGAACTACCCCACTCATGATTTGGAGTTGGCAGCGGTAGTATTTGCTCTAAAGATATGGAGGCATTACCTCTATGGCTCTTAGTGCAAACTTTTCACTGATCATAAGAGTCTCCAATACCTCTTTAGTCAGAAGGAATTGAATATGAGGCAGCGACACTGGAAAGAATTACTTAAGGACTACGACTGTGAGATACTTTACCACCCCGGTAAAGCCAATGTTGTTGCTGATGCTCTCAGTCGGAAAGTCAAACTTGAAAGAAAAAGGCCAAGAGCGTTGAGAATAGAATTTGTCTCGACAATTGTGGAGAGTATAAAGAAAGCTCAAGAAGAAGCTTCAGAAAAGAATGGCCGAAAGGAGGAACGTTTGGGCAAAACGTTAGTGTTTGGTACAAACGGTCATGGACTGAAGGTATTCCAAGATCGTATTTGGGTACCTAAATCTGGAGGAATAAGAGATCTTCTGATGGAAGAAGCTCACAAAACCATGTACTTAATTCATCCTGGCAGCACTAAAATGTATAGGGACCTGAAACCCTATTACTGGTGGCTGACGATGAAGCTCGACATTGCGAAGTATGTGGTGGAGTGTATGACCTGTGCAAGAGTCAAGGCACAACATCAGAAACCATACGGGAGTTTAGAACCTTTACCTGTGCCTATGGGTAAGTGGGAAGACATCACTATGGATTTCGTCACTAAACTGCCCAAAACAAAGAATGGTCACGACATGATTTGGGTGGTCGTTGATCGCTTCACTAAGAGTGCGCACTTCATAGCAGCCAATGAGAAATTGTCTATGGATAAGCTTGCGAATTCTTATGTAAAGGAAATTATGAGGCTTCACGGTGTTCCGTTAACGATTGTATCAGATCGTGACAGCCGTTTCACCTCAAGATTTTGGAAAAGTCTACAAGAGGAATTGGGTACCAAGTTGTGTTTAAGTACAGCTTACCATCCACAGACTGATGGTCAGAGCGAACGAACGATACAAACACTTGAAGATATGCTGAGAGCATGTACCCTAGAATTCCAAGGTAACTGGGACGAACACTTACCTTTGGTAGAATTTTCCTACAATAAAATTTTCCACTCGAGCATAAAGATGGCACCTTATCAAGCTTTGTATGGACAGAACTGTCGTACGCCATCTTGTTGGTTTGAGGCTGGGGAAAAGCAGTTTATGGGACCGGAGATAGTCCATCAAACTGCTGAGAAGCTGAAAATAATCAGGGAAAGAATGTTAGCAGCTCAGGATCGTCAAAAGAGCTATGCTGACAAGAAAAGACGACCGATGACTTTTAAAGTTGGAGATTCGGTTTTGCTTAAAGTCTCACCGTGGAAGGGACTTATAAGGTTTGGTAAAAGGGGAAAGTTAAGTCCAAGGTTTATTGGAGCGTTTAAAGTTCTTCAGAGGATTGGGAACCAAGCTTACAAGCTCGAATTACCCGAAGAACTGAATGGAATTCATAACAATTTTCATGTGTGTTATTTGAGGAAGTTCATGGGAGAAGTTCCCGATATAATTCCAATTTCTGAGTTAAGAATTTATGAGAACAAAAGGTTAATTGAAGAACCAGAGGCAATCGTTGACCGAAAGACTAAGAAGTTACGACGCAAGATGGTCAAATTAGTGCTTGTCCGTTGGAAACATACGAATGGGCCAAATCTCACCTGGAAAACGGAGAGTGACATGATGAGTCGCTATCCGCATTTGTTTGTTGATGTCTGATTCTGGGGACGGAATCTTTCTAAGGTGGAGAGAATTGTAACGCCCGTGTTTCTGGGCTAGGCATTAATGTCATTGTAATAGTCTAGGTTAACCTTTGTAACTCATTTTGAAATAATAAGAATGTATTATTTGAGTATTATATGTTTATTGCTTAATTGTGTGATTTAAATGAATTAATGATAAAAATAAGCGATAAAATAAAATATTAGATAAGCCCAATATCTATGAAGGAAGTTGTAGTGGTCGTGGCAAGGTTTCCGAATATATAAAGAATGCCGAAATCCGAGTTATAACGAAGAAGTTATGACATGTCGAAGTTTCGCGACAGAACCGACACGGCACTGTATGACGTAAAATACGAATTTAAGATAGAGCGATATTTAGCCTTAGTGATCTAAACGGAAGTCGAAGAGTTCGTTAAACCAAGAGCGTGCATAAAAAAACGTCTAAATCTGACTTCGTATGAGGAAGTTATGATTTTTCTAAGTTTCGACTTAGCGGTATGCAGCCCGAAACTCGAATATGAGATCGAGTGACTTTTAGCCGAAACAATCTAAATGAGAATCGAAGATCTCATCGTTAGTAGTCCAACGGTAAAAAGACAGACGAAAACGGACGTCGGATTAAGAAGTTATTATTTTATAACGGAGTTTTCCTGTCCCGACCTACTAAAAATAATACAATAAAAATAAATTCAAAATTAGCCGACGGAGTCTAAATGAAATTTGTAGAGCATAGTCTCACCTACGCGTGGATATAAAGAACGTCGAAAACGGAGCTCGTATGTGAAAGTTATGAATTTTTGAAGTTCGAGGCACGCATACCAAAGCTTATCCGAACTACGCCCCGTGTAGATCTTCGTACGCCCAACGTACTGCTTGTAGAGGCAAATCAGGATTTACATCCAGCGTAAATCGGGGTTTCAGCCCCTATAAATAGAAATCCAGGGCTGCCGAGTTTTGTTGCCCAATTCTTCTCTCTCTCTCTCATTATTGCCTCGTTTTGCGTGCAACTTATACCCCGAAGCCCCGGTATCATTCCCAACACCCGAAGCAAGTCCCGAAGCCCCGAAGATCCCGAGAAGTAAAGTTTCCGAGCCGAAACTCTGCCCGCGAGAAGCCCGGTTTTCAATAAAAGCATCCCGGTTTTATCGGAAAAGATTATTTTAAGAGGCGAGGTGCTGTCCGATCATTTTCTTATCAAGTGAGTGTATTTTCGTTTTATTCTAACACATAGATATGAAGTATTCTTTATAAAATACGTGCTATGTGTTTATATATTATTTGTTTATTTGAACTAGTTGTTGAATGGATGTTTTGTACAGGTTTTAAGCTGTATATAAATGTATATATTTTATCTACTAATATGTTGGGTAGAACATGGATAGACAGTTGGTGTGTGATAAAATAATATGATGAGAGGCCTCGATGTTGTTGTTGATCTAGTCATCTAGCGGAGTATGGATGACGACCACGGACTATTTCTAGACAGTCTAGTGGAACGCTAGCAGGCTCATAACCTGTAGGTGTTGTGAACGATGTGTTCACCGGTCTACTCTATCCCCCTCATGGTTGCCTTTAGGACATCTATTGTTAAGGAAACCCCTTTGCAGTAATGTCCGTCCCGATGAAAATCCTAGATTAGGTCCCTTATAATAGTTGTTGTTTTAGGGACATAAAGTGAGGATAACAGGAATGGGTAATCGGGTTATTGTTGGTCGATGAACTAAATATAATTATCTAATGTGGGTTGAAAACCCTATATGTTCACCAGGCTCCCAAGCCTGACCCACTCAGTTTTTCTTTGTATTACAGGTAGTGGCACGAGAGCATAAGTTGGATGACATTGTCAAGATATTTTTGGATTATAGACCGGTAGTTATATGTAACTGTTGTAAGGTCTATTTTGTATTGTTTATGCTTTTGGTCTGTATCGGAACATGACATCCCGAGGTTTTTGTTATATAATGAAAATACATTTCTTTATTGAAATGCTTTGATAAATTCTTATCATATTTTGTTTTGGGAACAAATTCCGCAACTCTTTTAATCAAAGGATTACTCTGATTTTATTTAAAAGCATAAATTAAATCGGTCTTTTCTGGCCGTGATTTTGGGGATGTCACAGTTGGTATCAGAGCATTAGTTTAAGCGAACTAGGAATTTGTAGGATTTCTAGACTTAAACTTAGAATGTTAAGCGATGATTGTGAGATGTGAGCACTAGCTTATTTAGGAAAGTATGCCTAATATGCTTTATGTGCTAAATGATTTATGCCTTATATGCTGTTATTTGTTCGGATCTATGGTCTGTTGCCGACCGGATCTGGAAACCTTATGTGTTTAGGATTTTAAACGTACGACTACGATATTAGAACTAACATGTAAACGTTTAGGAGTGATAAGGATGATTTGATTTTTTATCGTAATTGAAGACCTAAATTCACCTTATTCGGTGTATAGATCAAGAATGGCAAGAACAAGAAGCGGAGTTGGAAACGCGAACGAAAACAGGAATCGACCACCTGTAATCGAGCAAATACATGTTGTAGCTGCTGCACCTGAGCCGGTGGCAATGGCTGGTGTACAATTGGTGATTCAGACGATGTTGGATCGTCAGATGGAAGAAACTAGACGTCTGCTTCAACAAAATCGTGAAGAACTTTCAATTCAAGTTGAAGAGCCCGAAGTGAATGGAGGGCCGTCGGAAGAAGGTAACTTCAGTGGGACTGTTGGTCAAGCCAACCCACCGATTGTTAGACAAAACAATCGTGATGGAGGAAATGATGGAAGAGGATGTAAATACAAGGATTTTATGGCATCTAAGCCACCGTGTCTATCCGGAAGCCCGACACCGGTGCAAGTTATGGACTGGATCTCCGAAATGGAGACAATGTTTGAAAGTTACGAATGCAGCAACAGGCAGAAGACCGCTCTTGCGATCCCTTTGTTGAAATCTGGCGTGTTGAGTTGGTGGAAGCTGTTAGCTGACTCGATGCCCAAGGGAGAAGCGAGCAAGATGTATTGGGAAGACTTTGTGGAACAACTCAAATTGCAATACTGCTCAGAGCAGGACCTTCTGGAAATCAATAATGAGTTTCAGAATTTGAAGAAGGGATTAATGAGCGTTACTGAATACGCTGCAAGTTTCACAGAAAAGATGAAGCTTATTCCATATTTAGTTCCAACAGAACTCTCAAAGGTCAACAAGTTTCCCCTCAGACTACCAGCGGACTATGGTCCAATGGTTAAGCAAGCAACCACATTGAAAGCCGCCATCTGGGCTGCTAAGAATGTTGAGACTCAGATCAGGGAGAAGGGTCTGGAGAGATCAGAGGGTGGTGAGAAGAGGAAGTTTGATGGGCCTTTAGGGTCCAACAAGAAAAAGAAATTCTCGAAGTCTAGTTCGAGAGGAGGAGGAGGCGAAGCGAAGTGGTGCGACAAATGCAAGAAGAAGCATCATGGGAAATGTGACGTGGAAGTCACCTGCTTCGAATGTGGAAAGCCAGGGCACTATGCCAACGAATGCACCCTCACCAAGAAAGTTTTTTTATGGGTGTGGGGAGGAGGGGCACATCTCGAGGGATTGTCTGAAAAAGAAGGAGGCAGCAAAACCCAACATTCCACCAAAGTCGAAGGCGAGAGCCTTTCAGATGACACTGTAAGCTGCTAAAGAAGAAGCCGATGTCGCTTCAGGTACCTTTCTCGTAAACGAATTGTCTGCCCAAATTTTATTTGATTCTGGAGCCAACTACTCCTTTATTTCGCATTAATTTGGTAGAAAACTAGCTTTGCCTGTTGATAGACTAGATAATGCTTTATTAGTCGAAGTTGCTAGTGGCAAGTTTGTACCTGTTAGCCATCATATGAAAAACATCTTAATCGACCTGAATGGGAATAAGATCCACGAGGAATTATTGTCTATCGAACTTAACGGTTTCGACATCGTGTTGGGAATGGATTGGCTTAGCGCTAATGACGCCGAGATATTGTGCAGAAAGAAGATAGTCAAAGTAAACCCGCCAGGGAAAGAGTCATTTATGGTGTATGGGGACAAACGCAGGGTAAATTCTGGAATCATTTCTCTAATGAAAGCCAGAAAGTGTTTGGCCAAAGGATGTACATCATATTTGGCATTCGTGATTGACGCAAAGAAGGAGAAAAAGGAGGTGCAGAACATTCCGGTGGTATGTGATTATCCGGAAGTATTTCCCGAAGATCTTCCCGGATTACTGCCTGATAGACAAGTGGAGTTCAGAATAGACTTGTTACCAGGGACGACACCAATAGCAAAAGCACCTTACCGATTAGCACCAATAGAGATGAAGGATCTGATGATGCAACTTCAGGAGTTATTAGACAAAGGTTTCATAAGACCTAGTTCATCACCCTGGGGAGCTCCGGTGTTATTCGTGAAGAAGAAAGACGGGAGTATGAGAATGTGCATTGATTACAGAGAGCTGAATAAGGCAATGATAAAGAATAAATATTCGTTTCCGAGGATTGATGACCTGTTCGATCAACTACAAGGTTCAAGTTATTTTTCAAAGATCGACCTAAGGTCAGGATATCATCAGCTGAAAGTAAGAGAGCAGGATATCGAGAATACTGCATTCAGAACACGATATGGACACTACGAGTTTTTGGTTATGTCGTTTGGACTAACCAATGCTCCAGCAGCATTCATGGATATAATGAACAGAGTTTGCAATCCGTTCCTTGATAAATCTGTGATAGTGTTCATAGATGACATTCTGATTTATTCGAAAAGCCAAGAGGAGCATGGCAGACACTTGCGAGAAGTGTTGGAAGTCTTGAAGAAGGAGAAGTTGTATGCTAAGTTCTCCAAATGTGATTTTTGGATTCGAGAAGTCCAATTCTTGGGTCACGTGGTCAACCAAGAAGGAATAATGGTTGATCCAGCAAAGATTGAAGCTGTGATGAAGTGGGAACAACCAAAAAGTCCCACAGAGATCCGAAGCTTTTTGGGATTAGCTGGATATTACCGAAGGTTTATCCAAGGTTTTTCTTCGATCGCTACTCCATTAACAGCTTTGACTCACAAAGGAGCTACTTATGCTTGGAGTGATAAACACAAAGAAGCATTCGAGTTGCTAAAGAAGAAGCTATGTGAAGCACCGATTCTTTCTTTACCCGATGGAGTTGAAGACTTCGCTGTCTATAGCGATGTGTCTGGTGTTGGGTTGGGTTGTGTTTTGACCCAAAGAGAAAAGGTGATAGCATATGCGTCTCTACAGCTGAAAGAGCATGAAAAGAACTACCCCACTCATGATTTGGAGTTGGCAGCGGTAGTATTTGCTCTAAAGATATGGAGGCATTACCTCTATGGCTCTTAGTGCAAACTTTTCACTGATCATAAGAGTCTCCAATACCTCTTTAGTCAGAAGGAATTGAATATGAGGCAGCGACGCTGGAAAGAATTACTTAAGGACTACGACTGTGAGATACTTTACCACCCCGGTAAAGCCAATGTTGTTGCTGATGCTCTCAGTCGGAAAGTCAAACTTGAAAGAAAAAGGCCAAGAGCGTTGAGAATAGAATTTGTCTCGACAATTGTGGAGAGTATAAAGAAAGCTCAAGAAGAAGCTTCAGAAAAGAATGGCCGAAAGGAGGAACGTTTGGGCAAAACGTTAGTGTTTGGTGCAAACGGTCATGGACTGAAGGTATTCCAAGATCGTATTTGGGTACCTAAGTCTGGAGGAATAAGAGATCTTCTGATGGAAGAAGCTCACAAAACCATGTATTTAATTCATCCTGGCAGCACTAAAATGTATAGGGACCTGAAACCCTATTACTGGTGGCTGACGATGAAGCTCGACATTGCGAAGTATGTGGTGGAGTGTATGACCTGTGCAAGAGTCAAGGCACAACATCAGAAACCATACGGGAGTTTAGAACCTTTACCTGTGCCTATGGGTAAGTGGGAAGACATCACTATGGATTTCGTCACTAAACTGCCCAAAACAAAGAATGGTCACGACATGATTTGGGTGGTCGTTGATCGCTTCACTAAGAGTGCGCACTTCATAGCAGCCAATGAGAAATTGTCTATGGATAAGCTTGCGAATTCTTATGTAAAGGAAATTATGAGGCTTCACGGTGTTCCGTTAACGATTGTATCAGATCGTGACAGCCGTTTCACCTCAAGATTTTGGAAAAGTCTACAAGAGGAATTGGGTACCAAGTTGTGTTTAAGTACAGCTTACCATCCACAGACTGATGGTCAGAGCGAACGAACGATACAAACACTTGAAGATATGCTGAGAGCATGTACCCTAGAATTCCAAGGTAACTGGGACGAACACTTACCTTTGGTAGAATTTTCCTACAATAAAATTTTCCACTCGAGCATAAAGATGGCACCTTATCAAGCTTTGTATGGACAGAACTGTCGTACGCCATCTTGTTGGTTTGAGGCTGGGGAAAAGCAGTTTATGGGACCGGAGATAGTCCATCAAACTGCTGAGAAGCTGAAAATAATCAGGGAAAGAATGTTAGCAGCTCAGGATCATCAAAAGAGCTATGCTGACAAGAAAAGACGACCGATGACTTTTGAAGTTGGAGATTCGGTTTTGCTTAAAGTCTCGCCGTGGAAGGGACTTATAAGGTTTGGTAAAAGGGGAAAGTTAAGTCCAAGGTTTATTGGAGCGTTTAAAGTTCTTCAGAGGATTGGGAACCAAGCTTACAAGCTCGAATTACCCGAAGAACTGAATGGAATTCATAACAATTTTCATGTGTGTTATTTGAGGAAGTTCATGGGAGAAGTTCCCGATATAATTCCAATTTCTGAGTTAAGAATTTATGAGAACAAAAGGTTAATTGAAGAACCAGAGGCAATCGTTGACCGAAAGACTAAGAAGTTACGACGCAAGATGGTCAAATTAGTGCTTGTCCGTTGGAAACATACGAATGGGCCAAATCTCACCTGGAAAACGGAGAGTGACATGATGAGTCGCTATCCGCATTTGTTTGTTGATGTCTGATTCTGGGGACGGAATCTTTCTAAGGTGGAGAGAATTGTAACGCCCGTGTTTCTGGGCTAGGCATTAATGTCATTGTAATAGTCTAGGTTAACCTTTGTAACTCATTTTGAAATAATAAGAATGTATTATTTGAGTATTATATGTTTATTGCTTAATTGTGTGATTTAAATGAATTAATGATAAAAATAAGCGATAAAATAAAATATTAGATAAGCCCAATATCTATGAAGGAAGTTGTAGTGGTCGTGGCAAGGTTTCCGAATATATAAAGAATGCCGAAATCCGAGTTATAACGAAGAAGTTATGACCTGTCGAAGTTTCGCGACAGAACCGACACGGCACTGTATGACGTAAAATATGAATTTAAGATAGAGCGATATTTAGCCTTAGTGATCTAAACGGAAGTCGAAGAGTTCGTTAAACCAAGAGCGTGCATAAAAAAACGTCTAAATCTGACTTCGTATGAGGAAGTTATGATTTTTCTAAGTTTCGACTTAGCGGTATGCAGCCCGAAACTCGAATATGAGATCGAGTGACTTTTAGCCGAAACAATCTAAATGAGAATCGAAGATCTCATCGTTAGTAGTCCAACGGTAAAAAGACAGACGAAAACGGACGTCGGATTAAGAAGTTATTATTTTATAACGGAGTTTTCCTGTCCCGACCTACTAAAAATAATACAATAAAAATAAATTCAAAATTAGCCGACGGAGTCTAAATGAAATTTGTAGAGCATAGTCTCACCTACGCGTGGATATAAAGAACGTCGAAAACGGAGCTCGTATGTGAAAGTTATGAATTTTTGAAGTTCGAGGCACGCATACCAAAGCTTATCCGAACTACGCCCCGTGTAGATCTTCGTACGCCCAACGTACTGCTTGTAGAGGCATTACCCCCAGCGTAATCAGGATTTACATCCAGCGTAAATCGGGGTTTCAGCCCCTATAAATAGAAATCCAGGGCTGCCGAGTTTTGTTGCCCAATTCTTCTCTCTCTCTCTCTCATTATTGCCTCGTTTTGCGTGCAACTTATACCCCGAAGCCCCGGTATCATTCCCAACACCCGAAGCAAGTCCCGAAGCCCCGAAGATCCCGAGAAGTAAAGTTTCCGAGCCGAAACTCTGCCCGCGAGAAGCCCGGTTTTCAATAAAAGCATCCCGGTTTTATCGGAAAAGATTATTTTAAGAGGCGAGGTGCTGTCCGATCATTTTCTTATCAAGTGAGTGTATTTTCGTTTTATTCTAACACATAGATATGAAGTATTCTTTATAAAATACGTGCTATGTGTTTATATATTATTTGTTTATTTGAACTAGTTGTTGAATGGATGTTTTGTACAGGTTTTAAGCTGTATATAAATGTATATATTTTATCTACTAATATGTTGGGTAGAACATGGATAGACAGTTGGTGTGTGATAAAATAATATGATGAGAGGCCTCGATGTTGTTGTTGATCTAGTCATCTAGCGGAGTATGGATGACGACCACAGACTATTTCTAGACAGTCTAGTGGAACGCTAGCAGGCTCATAACCTGTAGGTGTTGTGAACGATGTGTTCACCGGTGTACTCTATCCCCCTCATGGTTGCCTTTAGGACATCTATTGTTAAGGAAACCCCTTTGCAGTAATGTCCGTCCCGATGAAAATCCTAGATTAGGTCCCTTGTAATAGTTGTTGTTTTAGGGACATAAAGTGAGGATAACGGGAATGGGTAATCGGGTTATTGTTGGTCGATGAACTAAATATAATTATCTATTGTGGGTTGAAAACCATATATGCTCACCAGGCTCCCAAGCCTGACCCACTCAGTTTTTCTTTGTATTACAGGTAGTGGCACGAGAGCATAAGTTGGATGACATTGTCAAGATATTTTTGGATTATAGACCGGTAGTTATATGTAACTGTTGTAAGGTCTATTTTGTATTGTTTATGCTTTTGGTCTGTATCGGAACATGACATCCCGAGGTTTTTGTTATATAATGAAAATACATTTCTTTAATGAAATGCTTTGATAAATTCTTATCATATTTTGTTTTGGGAACAAATTCCGCAACTCTTTTAATCAAATGATTACTCTGATTTTATTTAAAAGGATAAATTAAATCGGTCTTTTCTGGCCTTGATTTTAGGGATGTCACAGCTATGACCTGGTTAGACTTTGTGACCAGGTTTACGGCTGAGTTTGCGCCGGCTGTGGAGCTTCAGCAGCTGGCCAGGGAGTTTCTCGGCATGAGATAGACTACAGAGACAGTGGCGGAGATTACCGCCAAATTCCGGGAGAGGGCCTTGTTGGTGCCTCATTATGCGGGGGATGAGGAGATACGGAAGACCCGCTATCATGACATGTTGAGAGCTGGCATTTGGGATCATGTCAGCTACTCGGCATGCCCGACCCTGGATTCCATGATTTCTAGGGCGAGGGAGAGGGAGATTGACTTGGAGAACATCAGGAAGAGGAAAGCGGAGGAGGGGCAGGTGACAAGGGTTTTTGGGAAGAAACCCAAGGGATTCGACTCTAGGTCGAAGGGCGAGCAAGGCTGGGGCCGCTGTGGGAAATGCGGCAGGTCACATGGAAAGGTGATTGCATACACATCCAGACAACTAAAAACCCACGAAGTAAACTATGCGACACATGACCTCGAGCTGGGAGCAGTGGTCTTTGCTCTTAAAATATGGAGGCACGACCTTTATGGTACTAAGTGCACCATTTTCACATACCACAAAAGCCTCCAACATATCTTGAACAAGAAGGAATTAAACATGAGGCAGCGAATGTGGGTTGAGCTGCTAAACGATTATGAGTGCGAGATCAAGTATCACCCAGGCAAGGCTAACGTGGTAGCTGATGCCTTAAGCAGGAAAGAGTACTCGGGTCGCCAAGTAAAGACGCTAACGATAACCATTCATTCCCACCCAACCTCACAGATCAAGGAAGCTCAATCAGAGGCATTGAAGCCGGAGAATGTCGCGAATGAAACGCTGTGTGGGATGGATAAGAACCTTGAAGTCAAAGAGGACGGAGTTTACCATTTCATGAATCGGATCTGGGTCCCAAAATTTAGGGGGATTCAGAGATATATTCATGAACGAAGCTCATAAAATGCAATATTCCGTCCATCCAGGTTCCGATAAAATGTATCTGGACATCAAACAACATTATTGGTGGCCAAACATGAAGACGAAGATCGCCACTTATGTGGGCAAGTGTCTCACTTGTGCTAAGGTTAAAGTGGAAAACCAGAAGCCCTCGGGATTGCTGCAACAACATGAAATTCCCGAGTGGAAATGGGAAAGGATTACAATGGTTTCATAACCAAGTTACCCAAGACAACGAATGGATTGGACGCTATATGGGTGATTGTTGATAGGTTAACCAAATATGCCCATTTCCTGCCAATAAAGGAATCATATAAGATGGAAAGATTAACACGAATCTATATAAAAGAGACCGTGAGACTCCATGGGGTACCAATATCTATTATCTCGAATCAGGATAGTAGATTTACTTCAAGATTTTGGCAGTCGCTCCAGAAAGCTATGAGAACACAACTAGACATGCGCATTGCCTACCACCCCCAAACAGACGGCCAAAGTGAGCGGACCATTCAAACGCTAGAAGACATGCTCCGAGCCTGTGTAATCGATTTTGGAAAGGTATGGAATACCCACTAGCCCTTAATCGAATTCTCGTATAACAACAACTATCACTCGAGCATTAAAGTGGCTCCTTTCGAGGCCTTGTATGGCAGAAAATGCCGATCACCTCTTTGCTGGGCTGAGGTGGGTGACACTCAGTTGGCACGAGGACGAACACCAAACAACACTCTCACGGGACCTGGGATCATTCGGGAAACGACGGAGAAAATAATCCAAATCAAGGCACAAACCCAAGCATCGCGTGACCGAAAAAAGAGTTATGCTGATAAACGGCGAAAGCCTCTGGAATTTCAAGTCGGGGATCGGGTGCTATTGAAGGTATCTCCCTAGAAAGGGATGATCCGTTTTGGGAAGCGAGGAAAACTAAATCCATGATACATCGGGCCATTCGATATTCTTGCCCGGATTGGTCCTGTGGCTTATAAGCTGCAGCTACCTGCGGAGCTCAGCAACGTACACCTCGTGTTCCACATCTTGAACCTGAAAAAGTGCTTATCAGATGAAACCCTCGTCGTTCCCCTGGATGAGATCGAAGTAAATGAAAACCTCCTATTCGTTGAAGAGCCTGTGAGATAATGGACAGAGAAGTGAAGCGTATAAAACAAAGTCACATTCCGATTATGATGGTTCGATGGAACGCAAATCGTGGACCGGAATTCACGTGGGGATGCGAAAACCAGATGAAGCTAAAGTAACCTTACCTATTCTCTAGTTCATAGTTCTATATTTCAAAAGAATTTCGGGACGAAATTCCCTCTAACGGGGGGATGATGTCACAACTAGCATTTTCGGCTAGGAAATTTTGTCTACCTGTAATCAACTCTTGTATAATTTGTAACTTTAAGTTGATATTATGCACTATGCTCATTCTAAAACAATCATTTGAATCAAAAATCACCCGTGAAGTTCAGAACCTAATTCAATACATCTCATATACTCAAATGTGGGTTTGTAACCCTAATGTCCCGATTCAAACTCAGAATGGACCAGGATCCTCTTATTGGGCCTAATGGGCCAGTAAACTCTCAATTTGGTTATTTTCGGTCAAGGAACCCTATTTGGGCTCTAGTTGGACCTACATTCATTAAACCATAGCATTTTGGGCCATATTGGGCCTAAAATGTCTCACATTGTTCACATGAATCACAATGGACCATAAATATCTTGTTGAGCCTCATTTGGGCCGTAAACCCATAGGAGGGCTCAATGGGCCGAAAACTTTCATATTGGGCCTCATAAATTTTGAATATATTCAAAAATAGCCCAAACAATTCATTTCTCTTCCTCCTTACTCCATTCTCGGCTTTATTATATAAAAAAATAATATCAAAATAAAACTAGGATGGATAAAAACTTGACAACTCAACTTTAACTAAAGGAGTTCCATGCACATTGTATAACATTTATCTATGAAATCTCATATTTCCATGCACATCTCTTCTTACCTCTCTCTTCTCTGTTCTTTCATCCTTCTTATTCTTGGCCACCTCTCTCTTCATTTCAAACTTCACTTTCACTTCTAAACTTCTTTAATAACTCTCAAGAAAGCTCTCATTTCCTTCCAAGAATTCGTGTGTGCTAGAGTGTGTGTCCAAGAACACTTCATCAAAGATCATCACTTTTGGGTAAGCTACTCTCTAAGTAAGATGATTAACTTCATTTTATGCTAATCCTTCACTCCTTAACACTCTATTTCAAGATCCATGCTTATAAAATCTCTTAGAAATCGAAGAGCTCTTCAAAGAAGTGAGGTAGGTCGAAAACTCATCCCATCTTCTTCAAAAATCGAAATCATCAAACCAAAGTGAGTTCATACCCCCCTATTTTCGGTTTTTACTATGTTTTGGGGGAGAATACAAGTTGTTTTGTGTAGATCTATGTGCATATGCATGATTATGTGTGTTTTTCATGATATATGTTGTGATTATGTGTTGTAAACTTCATAAACTCGAAAATATGCTAAAATCTGATAATATTTGTAGAACATAACACTTGATACAACTTATTATGCAAAGAAAAGGTTTAAAACATTACAAGGTTGTTTAAAACTAAGAAAATTGCATAAAAGGGCCAAAAATGACAAAATAATCAAAAAGTGAAGTTATTATATAACTCATGGTTTTGAAGGGACCAAAAAGGATTTATTTTGAATAAATATAGATCTTTATGGTATTTATGATTTTAAAAGGGATAAAAGTGTAAATTTTCACAAATGGGCCTCACATTGGGCTTTCACGGTTTTTGGGCTAAGTTTGTAAATTTTTGGACTTTTGTGGGCTTGAGTGTCATTTTAAACAAAGTTGAGCCAAAAATGTTATTTTTCGGTTATAAGGGCTGAAAATGATAATTTTATCAAACTTGGGCCAAAAAGGATAAATTCTATTATGCTTTTGGGCCGAAAATGTAAAACTTCATACACTTGGGCCGAAAATGATATTTTTGACAAAAGTTGGTTAAAAATGTTATTTTATTTGAAACTAGCCTTAAATGTAAACTTTTGGTCATAAGGGACCTAAAAAATAAATTTTACCAAAAATGTGTCTTAATTGTAAATTTTCGGCTTAATGGGCCAAAAATGCCATCATTACGAAAAGTGGGCCTTTTATGTCATTTTGGTAAACAATTGAGCTTAAACAACCAACGTAATAACAAACGGACTAAATATGTCATTCTCACTTTTATTGGGCCTGGAATATACATTTACATGTTTATTGGGCCTTAGTGGTCCATTTACATGCTTATTGGGCCTGAAATATATCTTACATGTTTATTGGGCCTTAGTGGTCCATTTACTGCTTATTGCGCCTGGAATATACCCTACATGTTTATTGGGCTTTAGTGGTCCATTTACATCCTTATTGGGCCTGAGATATACATTACATGTTTATTGAGCCTTTGTGGTCTGTTACATGCTTGTTGGGCCTTGTAAACTTAAAACATACACGGAAACATTATTTTGAAACGGTAAACAATGTGATACACTGTTCGTGTAAATTAGTTAAGGTTCTTGTGAGACGTTCTTTCATCCGTACCTACCTAGTGTACAACCTTTAGTCTTGTAGTTATAACCAGAGTCTCCTGGAGGGAGAGCGGGAGTTTGTGTATAGATCTATACGGGGGTGACACCCCACGCCTGAGTTGTTCGCTCCAGTTAGACTAGGCCAATCTAGGGCGACAAACCTTACCTTAAACAAGTCGGCGCCTGAAAAACGTCATGACAGGCAGATCGGTCATATCAAGTATGGTTATAACGAACTCACAAAGAAATTAACTCCATTATAAAAATTTACGGAATACATTTACAGTTTGGTAACACGGAAACATACATACACTGGTACTCAGTGTTAGGGTGTTAAAACCACAACATTTTATAAACAGACAATATCGGATTGTCTGGGATCATCCACTTTATATATTTTCAAATATTAACACACATGCATTAATACAAGATCAGACACAAACATTTCAAACCGTTTTTCAGAAAATAACGGATTTTCTGGTGTTTACAAAGTAATACAAAACATTTTACTCAAACATGCTTATGAACTCACCAACATTATATGTGTTGACGTTTTCAAATTAACTTGTATTCTCAGGGAATCGTTAAGCAGAAAGGTCGACAGGAACATATGGAAATTGTCATATTTTGTATCATCATACATTAACTGTTTGGGCATTTAATATGTAATGAAATACTTGATGTAAACAATGACGGTTGTATTTTGAATGTAAGATGATGGTGTTTGTCATGTTTCATTTATATTCACTGTGATGATATTCCAAGACGAAGTCACCCAAACCCCGGACGTTTCCGCCAATTCCTTTTGGTTCGGGGGGTGTGATAGATTGGTATCAGAGCAATGTTTATAGTGAACTGGCATATCTATTCATACAAGATATGCAACTATAAATACATTGGGACTAAAATACTCTGAACAAAAAAAAATCCATACCTATGTGTGCATTTAGGGTAATAACATAATAAGAGACAGTAAAAGTCTTTGGAGGATTTGAACATCGCGGTTAAACCCGGACAGTTATGTAGTCGTATTGGGGGTAAATGTAGCCTGATCAACTACATTTATTCAAAATACGAGCAACATGTGTTCAGGAGTGATCGTAATGGTCAATGAATCAAAAACTTATCATCTGATTATCTAAAGAACTATGGAACCAAACCTAAATAATTAAAATACTATAGAAGTATTTTAGAATGCTAGTTACGAACACTCCTCACACACTTTTCACCCCTCCGTTTCTCGCGCAGTCATCATGGAAGAGTTCCTCTAGGATGTCCTTTACTATCAGGCCCTGGTGGCCAATGGGTTGATCGAGGGAGAACCTGGTATGATTCAAGGGGCAGATCCAGGTTTAGGACCTGAGGAGTATGTGGAGACAGACTATGAGTACGAGAAATCCAATGAGGAGACGAAAGAAGTAGGGGACATTGAGGAAGTCCCTAGTGAGTCCCACTCTTCAGAGATGGTACAGGACCATCCGGCAGCATCAGAGGATTCCACCGATTGGACCCGCTCTTTGGAAGAGGAGGTTGCCACCCTCAGACAACAACTTTTCACAACAGAAGCTCAAGTAGTACAGGCAGAGCATGAGAGGGACGAGATCACTAGGGAAATGAGTGAGCTGGCTGACCTTGTGGTGCGACATTTCTGCATTTTATTACACCACCAAACGCTTCTCACCGCGACTAGAAATCGACTTCATCCGCTACCACTACTGTTACGGTTTCCTTTTTATGTACTACTTTATGTACTACCGACTTCATGATTAAGTGATTACACTACTCATGGAGTCGTTATGCTGTTGGATTATATTTCCTTTATGTATTGTATGCCTTATAAAGGAAAATTTTCATGTACTAAAAGAATTATTACTAGTGAAAACAGTTATATATTTTATCGTGATGTTGTTATCTGCTATGTGTTATATTATTCTTATTTCATAATAATGTATGAATACACTTATGTGCACAACCGAACCACCGAAACTGCTCTATGTCAAAGAAATTCGAAACCACGAACTACTACATACTCATCATCTTTCTGCTCCATGACAGAAGATGCCACGAAGATCCACGCGTAGGAACAACAACAACGTAGATGCACCACCACCACCGCCTCCACCAGAGGTGAACTCGGATGCATTCCAAGCAGCAGTTTCAGCTGCCGTTACAGCAGCACTGGCACACATTCACAACGGGAATAACGGTGGAGGTAACGGGCAAGGAGCTGGAAGCTCGAACCAAGGGATGAACCAAGGACCTACAAAGGTCTATACCTACAAAGATTTCATGAATGCCAAGCCTCGAACCTTCAATAGAACTGGAGGCGTGATAACTCTAAAGCGGTGGATATAAAAAGTTGAATTGGTTTTCGAAATCTGCGGATGTCCTGAGGAATGCAAAGTGAAATTTGCAGCTTGCACATTTGTCGATCAAGCGCTTTCCTGGTGGAATGGTCATGTGTAGGCCATGACACTTCCTGTGGCAAATGCTATGCCATGGGAGGAGCTTACGGAAATGTTAATGGCGGAGTACTGTCCAAGAGGGGAGATCCAGAAAATAGAGCTAGAACTGTGGAATCTCACAGTATAGAACTCAGACATCGATGCTTACATCTCAAGGTTTAGTGAATTGTCACTTCTATGTCCGGGTATGATCACATCCGATGGGAAAAAGATCGAAAGATTCATTTGGGGATTAACCTCTCCAATCCAAGGAAATGTAATAGCAGCAAACCCTGAAACGTATGACAGTGCTAAAAGACTAGCCAAGAAGTTATACGACAATGGCAATAAGAAGGGTGCCAAAACTGAGGAAACTGATGTCAAGAAGGAGGGAAACAACAAAAAGGAAGGGAATAACAAACGAAAAGAACGACAAAACCAAAGGTCATCGAAAAAGCAACAAACTGTAGCAGTCCACGCTGCTACTGCTCAGGTTGCCCAAGCACCACATGCTCCAGCCTCATCTGTGCAAACCACCACCAAACCCTATTCAGGAAACCTACCGAAGTGCAACAAATGTAATTACAATCATCATGGAGAATGCAGATATATGCAGTGTGCTAATTACAACCGTAAGGGCCATACCGCTCGATACTGCAGATCTCCACCTCAACCAAACCAGCGTCACAACAACAACAACAACAACAACAATAAAAACAACAACAACAACAACAACAACAACGCAGGGGCGAGTCACACTTGTTACGGATGTGGAGAAACAGGCCATTATAGACGAAACTGCCCCAAAGCCAATGCCCAAGGTGCTGGAGGATCGGGCAGAGTCCTTGCAATAGGGCAGGGTGAAGCGGTTTAGGATCCAACCGTTGTCACTGGTACGTTCCCACTTAACAACACTTATGCATTCATTTTGTTTGATAGTGGCGCTGAACGAAGCTTTGTGAGTAATAAATTCAAATACCTATTAAACCAATAACCCCAGAAGCTAAGCAAAGCCTACACGGTGGAAATGGCAAATGGGAAAACCGAAACAACAAAAGACATATACATAGGGTGTACGCTCACATTAAATCATCATTCTTTCCCAATCGATTTGATGCCAGTAGACATTAGGAGTTTTGATGTGATTATAGGCATGGATTGGTTAAGCCCCCACCATGCCGACATTATGTGCCACGAGAAGGCCGTTCGCCTTCACCTCCCTAACCAAGAAACCCTAATCATCTACGGCGATAAGCCGGGCGTCAATCTTCGTCTCATCTCGTGCATCAAAGCATAAAAGTGCTTGCACAAAAAGAACCAAGAATTTCTCGCTCATGTGGTGGATAAGCGAAAGGAAGAGACGAACATCAACAATATCCCATAGGTACGAGATTTTCCCGATGTATTCCCTGAAGATCTCCCAAGGATACCACCCGAGAGACAAATCGAATTCAGAATTGACCTTGTACCAGGGGAAATGCCAATTGCCAAATCACCCTACAGACTGGCTCCCGCAGAAATGCAAGAACCATCAAGTCAACTGAGCGAACTCCTGGATAAAGGATTCATTAGGCCGAGTTTTTCACCATGGGGAGCTCCGGTCCTGTTCGTCAAGAAGAAAGACGGATCCTTCAGGATGTGCATTGATTATAGAGAGTTGAATAAGCTCACCATCAAAAACCGATACCCACTTCCACGGATCGATGATCTATTCGACCAGCTTCAAGGGGCTTGTTATTTCTCTAAAATAGATCTGAGATCCGGTAATCATCAACTCCGAGTCCGGGAAGAGGATATTTCAAAAACCGCTTTCCGAACTCGATATGGCCACTTCGAATTCGTTGTTATGCCATTCGGTCTGACAAATGCTCCTGCAGCGTTTATGGACCTCATGAACCGAGTTTTCCGCACATTCCTTTATAACTTCGTAATCGTATTCATTGACGACATTCTCGTATATTCTAGAAGCAAAGAAGAGCACGGTCAACACCTGCGACAAATTTTGGAAACACTCAGAGCAGAAAAGTTGTATGTGAAGCTCTCCAAGTGCGAATTCTGGATTCACAAAGTAAAATTTTTGGGTCATGTGGTTAGCAAGGAGGGGATACATGTAGATCCTGCTAAGATCAAGGCTATTAAAGGTTGGGCAACTCCCAGGACGCCAACGGAAATTCAACTATTTTTGGGACTTGCAGGCTACTACAGATGGTTTATTCAGAACTTTTCCAAGATAGCCAAACCTCACACCACCCTAACCCAGAAAGATGTACCATTCAATTGGAGTAACAAGCAAGAAATAGCTTTTCAGACTTTAAAGCAAGCTTTATGCAGTGCTCCGGTGTTGTCCTTGCCGGAAGGAACATAAGACTTCGTGCTGTATTGTGATGCATCGAAGCAAGGGCTGGGTTGAGTGTTGATGCAGCATGGAAAGGTGATTACATACGCATCCAGAAAACTAAAAACCCACGAAGTAAATTATATGACGCATGACCTCGAGCTGGGAGCAGTGGTCTTTGCTCTTAAAATATGGAGGCACTACCTTTATGGTACTAAGTGCACCATTTTCACAGACCACAAAACCCACTAACATATCTTGAACCAGAAGGAATTAAACATGAGGTAGCGAAGGTGGGTTGAGCTGCTAAACGATTATGAGTGCGAGATCAAGTATCACCCAGGCAAGGCTAACGTGGTAGATGATGCCTTAAGCAGGAAAGAGTACTTGGGTCGCCAAGTAAAGACGCTAACGATAACCATCCATTCCCACCCAACCTCACAGATCAAGGAAGCTCAATCAGAGGCATTGAAGCTGGAGAATGTCGCGAATGAAACAATGCATGGGATTGATAAGAATCTTGAAGTCAAAGAGGACGAAGTTTACCATTTCATGAATCGGATCTGGGTCCCAAAATTTGGGGGGATTCAGAGATATAGTCACGAACGAAGCTCATAAAACGCGATATTCCGTCCATCCAGGTTCCAATAAAATGTATCTAGACATCAAACAACATTATTGGTGGCCAAACATCAAGGCAGAGAAAGCCACTTATGTGGGCAAGTGTCTCACTTGTGCCAAGGTTAAAGTGGAAAACCAGAAGCCCTCGGGATTGCTGCAACAACCTGAAATTCCTGAGTGGAAATGGGAAAGGATTACAATGGATTTCATAACCAAGTTACCCAAGATAGTGGATGAATTGGACACTATCTGGGTGATTGTTGATAGGTTAACCAAATCTGCCCATTTCCTGCCAATAAAGGAATCATACAAGATGGAAAGATTAACACGAATCTAAATAAAAGAGAGCGTGAGACTCCATGGGGTACCAGTATCTATTATCCTTGTATTTCAAGTCGGGGATCGGGTGCTATTGATGGTCTATCCCTGGAAAGGGATTATCTGTTTTGGGAAGCGTGGAAAACTAAATCCACGATACATCGGGCCATTCGAGATTCTTGCCCGGATTGGTCTGGTGGCTTATAAGCTGCAGTTACCTGCGGAGCTCAGCAACGTACACCCCGTCTTCCACGTCTCGAACCTGAAAAAGTGCTTATCAGATGAAACCCTCGTCGTTCCCCTGGATGAGATCGAAGTAAATGAAAACCTGCTATTCGTTGAAGAGCCTGTGAGATAATGGACAGAGAAGTGAAGCGTACAAAACAGAGTCGCATTCCGATTGTGAAGGTTCGATGGAACGCTAAGCGTGGATCGGAATTCACGTGGGAACGCGAAGACCAGATGAAGCTAAAGTACCCTTACCTATTCTCTAGTTCATAGTTCTATATTTCAAAAGAATTTCGGGACGAAATTCCCTCTAACGGGGGGATGATGTCACAACTAGCATTTTCGGCTAGGAAATTTTGTCTACCTGTAGTCAACTCTTGTATAATTTGTAACTTTAAGTTGATATTATGCACTATGCTCATTCTAAAACAATCATTTGAATCAAAAATCACCCGTGAAGTTCAAAACCTAATTCAATACATCTCATATACTTGATGGGTTTTTGAGCATTCTAACACTTCCTAAGTGTACATGCAACCCTAATAACCTTGAATCTATGTTTTCTCTATATACATGCAAATTTCTTTTCAAGTTTATTTCCTAACTAGCATGGCATGGGGATTACATAGAACATAAAACTAGTAGAAATACATACCTTGTTGTTGCTTGGATTCCTTCAAGACTTTGTGAGCCTAGCACCCCAAATGTTATGCCTCAAATGCTTCACACAACACCACAAGACTTGGAATAACTTGAGAGAATACTTCTAGCACTCAAAATCGGTTATGCCCTCTCTAGTAACACTAGGTCACGATTTTGCTAGCCATAGGGTTCCTTTTATAGTGTTGTCACAATTAGGGTTTACACATGAATGCCCTTAATTGTCATGACTCTTGATTTCTCATGACCCATGGGTTTATAACTCCCATGGGCTATCCATGGAGCTCCATATGGTTATAACCAAACCCATAAACCATGGATCATTAATCCACCATAAAAGAATTGATGATTGTCATAATCAACCCTATATATTTAATTAGTCTCACTTTGATCACCAAATTAATACTAGATTAATACTTGATCAATACTAATTAAATAATACTATTATTAATATATTAGAACTTATAATATATTAATAATCATAAGTGCCTTATTCTCTCATCTAGTCTATCCAAGTATTGCAATGCCATGCAACCCAAATGGACCATGTCGGGTCGGGTCAAGTACATACCAAATAAAGTTATGGACTTAGAAACTATATCCAACAGTCTCCCACTTGGATAAGTCTAATAACTATATTTGCAAATATGACTTCAAAATCCGACTAGCAATCGTAGCTCTTTCAAAGTCTATCGGAACTGAGATGATGATGATACGCCATTTAAGATAAGTGATCATATAATCCTCTATTCTCATGATATCAGCCGGACAAACACATGGAACATGGTCTTACTTATTGTCCAGCATTTGTTTCTCGATCTCTGATTTGTTTCGACATAGAACTAAATTGAACACATCAATTAGGTTCTGACCGGGCCCGGTACATAGGTCAAAACCAAATCATCGAGGGGCCCAGATATCGCTTCTATTTCTAGAAGGAACAAATAAACTTCGACTGATATGGTTGTACTAACTACTTGTTGAATTATTCACAAAGGCACGTTTTATGACATCGAGTTACCAATGCGTTTTCGTGCAATCAATGAATAACCAACTCATAGTCAACAACTCATATCTCTAGGTTTGAAGATTTATATGATATTACCGTCTCACGATCACTCGAGATAAATTCCATGAAGTGATACAAGTGAGCGTGGGTTGGATCCAATACTCAGCCCTTATGAGTACTCATGAATGTTGTAGCAACCATTGCATTGTCCAAAGCACTTTTAGACAAATCATACAAGCCAAATTCATGACAGTCTTAAATCAATACTTACTTCCAAAGTTTGACTGACTGTGGATGGTTTGAATAATAACATAATTATTCTGGAAGTAAAAACATGCAAAATTGAAACATAGTAAACAATCAACACAAGATAGTAACACCTTACTCATAAATAAATAACAACTTTTATTTATCATCAAATGTCAATTACATTTTACAAGTTTCAGGAATCTAATTATTGAAACTAATATCATCCTTCAGCCCAATGCGCCTCGCATGCTGTAAATGCTTAACCCTGCTCAGTCCCTTCGTGAGGGGATCTGTCGGGTTCTCATCTGATGATACCCTCTTAGCCACGAGGAGTCCTTCTTCTATTCGATGTCTGATGAAATGGTATTTTCTGTCAATGTGCCTAGATCTCCCGTGATCTCTTGGTTCCTTAGCCAAAGCAACCGCACTTTCGCTGTCACAGAAAATTTCCATTGGCTCCTTTATAGCTGGTACAACTCCAAGGTCTCCGATGAAGTTCTTTAGCCATATCGCCTCCTTAGCTGCTTCACTTGCTGCTATGTACTCTGATTCACAAGTAGAATCAGCTACTGTCTCCTGCTTGGAACTTTTCCAAGTAATTGCCCCTCCATTTAGGATAAAGACCCAGCCTGACTGAGAGCGGAAATTATCCCTATCAGTCTGGAAGCTAGCATCGCTATATCCTTCCACTCTCAAGTCATCACTGCCTCCGAAGGTAAGGACCCAATCCTTAGTCCTCCGCAGATACTTGAGAATGTTCTTTACCACTGTCCAGTGTGCCTTGCCAGGGTTCCCTTGATATCTACTGACCATGCTCAAAGCAAAGGCCACATCAGGGCGAGTACAAGTCATAGCATACATGATCGAGCCCACATCGGAAGCATATGGTATATGACTCATCTCAGCTATCTCAGCCTCTGTACTCGGACTCTGAGTCTTACTCAGCTTGGCATTACTCTGGACGGGTAATTCCCCTTTCTTGGATTCTTGCATGTTGAACCTCTTCAGCACCTTATCCAAGTAAGTACTTTGACTAAGTCCAATTAGTCTCTTACTCCTATCTCTCAATATCCTTATCCCTAGGATATAGGCAGCTTCCCCAAGGTCCTTCATAGCGAAACACTTCCCAAGCCAGGACTTAACCTCCTGCAAGGTTGGGACGTCGTTTCTTATGAGAAGTATGTCATCCACATACAATACCAAGAAGCTAACTATGCTCCCACTAGCCCTGACATACACACAAGACTCATCCTCACTCCTAGAAAAGCCAAACTCTTTGACTTTCTTATCAAAGCAAAGATTCCATCTGCGAGATGCTTGTTTCAATCCATAAATGGATTTATCAAGCTTACACACTCTATTAGGGTATCTTGTATCGACAAAACCCTCTGGTTGAGCCATGTAAACATCCTCAGCCAACTTTCCATTAAGGAAAGCGGTTTTGACATCCATTTGCCATATTTCATAATCATGAAATGCAGCTATGGCTAACAATACTCTAATAGACTTAATCTTAGCTACTAGTGAGAAGGTCTCATCATAGTCAACTCCCGGAGTTTGAGTAAAGCCCTTCGCAACCAGTCGCGCTTTATAAGTGTGTACCTTCCCATCCATGTAGGTCTTCTTCTTGAAGATCCATTTGCACCCAACTGTCTTACGACCTGGCACATTGTCAACCAAGTTCCAAACTTGATTGTCATACATGGACTGAATCTCGCTGTCCATAGCCTCCTTCCATTTAGCAGACTCAGGGCCTGCCATGGACCCCCTGTAATTATTAGGTTCATCCAAATCTATTAGTGTACTATCACTAATAAATGTATCACCTTCAGTGGTGATGTGATAACCATAATAAAAATCAGGTGTGTTCCTCACCCTAGTGGAACGTCTTGGAGGTACAGACTCATCTATCGGATCAACAGGAGTTTCCTCCTCAGGTTGGTCGATAGCATTTAAGGTTCCTTCACCACTTGACTCTTGAAGCTCTTCAAGGTCAATTTGCCTCCCACTGTCCGCTTGGCTTATGAATTCTCTCTCACGAAAGACTCCTCTTCTTGCTACAAAGACCACATTATCACTGGGTCTGTAGAAGAGGTAACCAAAGGATCTCTGTGGGTAGCCGATGAAAATACACCTCTCACTTCGAGGTTCAAGCTTATCATGAGTCTCACGCCTCACGAAAGCTTCACAACCCCAAATCTTGATGTGGTCCAAATTGGGAACTTTCCCAGTCCACATCTCGTGAGGTGTTTTGGCAACCTTTTTAGTAGGGACTAGATTAAGGATATGGGCGGCAGTCTCTAAGGCATACCCCCAGAAAGAGATTGGTAACGAAGCTCGACTCATCATGGAACGAACCATATCCAGCAAGGTTCGATTGCGCCTCTCAGCTATACCATTCAACTGTGGTGTTCTGGGAGGTGTCAATTGTGAGACAATCCCACATTCCTTAAGATAGTCAAGGAACTCAATGCTAAGATACTCTCCTCCCCGATCGGATCGGAGCATCTTGATGTTCCTGCCCAATTGATTCTCCACTTCCTGCTTAAACTCTTTGAACTTTTCAAAGGTTTCTGACTTATGCTTGATTAAGTAAATACATCCATATCTACTGTAATCATCAGTAAAAGTCACATAATAGCGATTAGCATCCCTTGTAGCAAATCTGAAGGGCCCACACACATCCGTGTGTACAAGGTCCAACAAACCTTCACCCCTATCACAAGTACCTGTGAAGGGTGACTTTGTCATTTTTCCAAGTAAACAAGACCCGCAACTATCATCTGACTTGAGGTCAAATGATTCCAAGACTCCAGCCTTTTGGAGTTGGCCTATGCGCTTCTTGTTAACATGTCCAAAACGACAATGCCACAAGGATGCTTTATCCAAGCTATCTGAAGAATCAATGTACAACACATTATTTCCTAGATTGTCTACAACATTCACGTCTTCATATACACCATCATAAGGTAATGCTTTAAAGTAAAATACATCATTGTAATAAACATTAATAGCACCATTTTTATTATCAAATGAAAATGAAAAACCTTGTTTGTACAAGCCATGAAAAGAAATAATATTTCTCGCCATTTCGGGCGAGTAACAACACTTATTCAAATCTAACATTAACCCATTATTAAGCAATAAAGAATAAACTCCTATCTTGGTAACAGGTGATGCTTTCCTGTTGCCCATGATTAAGTTTATCTTCCCGTGCTCCACTTGCTCACTTCTTCTTAGTGCCTGCAAATCAGTACAGATGTGAATACCACAACCTGTATCAAGCACCCAAGAATTAGCATTAGATGAGTTATTAGACAATATTGTGTAAATACCTGCATGGGTGGGTTTAACCTTCCCATCCTTTACATCTTGCAGATATTTAGGGCAGCTTCGCTTGAAGTGTCCCTTATCCTGGCAATAGAAGCACTGTGCTTCCTTTGGGTTTGAAGAAGGAGTAATGGGACCTTTCTTGTCCCACTGGAAGAGGAACCATCAAGAGTGTTACCCTTGGTACCCTTCGAAGGGTTTTTCCTCTTCTTACCCTTTCCATGCCCAATAGCCAGAACACGGGCTGTTGAAGGAGTAGAAGTAGCAACCGCTTTACCCTTAAGGCCATTTTCAGATGTCCTTAAGAGTCCTTGAAGTTTGCTAAGTGTGACTTCCTCCTTGTTCATATGATAAGTCATACGAAACTGATCATAACTTGGAGGTAAGGAATGGAGAATGATGTCAATCGCCATTTCCTCAGGAAAGTCAACATTTAGCTTCAGCAACCGGTCAACGAACCTTTGCATCTTCTGCAAGTGACCGGTGATGGGTTCACCATCCTTCATCCTTGCGGTTATCATGGAGGAGATGATTTCATACCTCTCCTGACACGCGCTCTGATGGTACCTTTCCATAAGATCCAGGTGCATCTCATAGGGGTAGAAATCTTCATAGGATTTTTGAAGTTCAGGAGTCATGGTGGCCATCATGATGCATGCTACTTTAGTAGCATCCTTTTCATGTGCAACAAACTCCGCAAACTCTTCAGGAGTAGCAGTGGCTTCATTCACAACCTTAAGCTCCCTATCGAGGACATATTCTTTGTCCTCATAGCGGGTAATCATTCTGATGTTTCTGATCCACTCATTGAAATTGGATCCATCAAAGATGACCTTACCACACAAGTTCATAAGGGAAAAGGAGCCTGTTGGGTTTGAGCCAGAAGCATTGTTGGAAGACATCTGAAAGGAAAGAAAGACAAGTTTCATTAGATTAGGAATCCTTAATAATTCACCCAAATGAAATATTAAGGCTAGGATCCAACAAACTATTTATAGTTGGAAGAGGGATGCCGTAATACATACTATAAAATATTTGAAGGTAGGTAAATGACGATTTACCAATTTCCACCATAAGAACGAAATATTTTATTATTAGGTTTTATTGGTTTTGAAACTCCTAGATCTTTTGAGATACATTGAACTTTTCAATGGCATGTTTGAATCTCGATTGTGCCCTCTCAAGTTTGTGACTGGGATGCCGAGGATCACAAACAAGGTGTGAATAACCATACAAATTGACTTGGTACCCTCAACAATATTACCTAATCGATGTGCCGGTTAACCACACACGCTCCACCGATCTATAATAAGGTCAAGTTACCCTTTGCCACTCTTACTAGTCCATGTTAGTGTGCCGGTTAACCACACACGCTCCACTAACGACTTGGTAAGGTACAAAGTGTAATTTTATGGGCTAGGACCAATTTCACATTTTCCTAAAGTAACTAAGATTGGGAATTTATAATGTATAGTTACTTTATTATTCATTATACTTTTAACGAGTATTTAAAGTCGTATCCTACCCGTTCGGCTAACGACCCTCCACCGATCAAGGAAGCGGTGGGTGAGAGTGGACACCCATTAAGTCACCATTTTATAGGCAACAACCTTATACCCCCCTTATAGACCGGCTTCGTGAATGAGGCCTACTAACGGTAAGAATGACATATCTATATAATAAAATTATAATAATAGTATAAGTGTTGATTTTTAAACTTTTTAAAAATCTAAGGTTTAATTTGGAATTAAAGTATTAAAGTGTAAGACTTTTCAAATTCCAAAACTTGAGGGCAAGATTTGAAACTATTCCAAGTTTCTTCAATCTCTTCAATTTGTAACTTATGAGTTTTAATGGTTCATAAAAAGAAGACTCTTCATTTTATGAAACCTCTTTAGTTCTTTAATCATAATTAAGAGAAGTGACTTTTGGTTATCCATAACTTGAGGACAAGTTATGGACACCATCATAGCCATTAAGATCATGAATTAAACACACATGGAGGTTACACATAATTCCTATGATCTTCTAAACTCATATGAACACAAATTCATGTCAAGCAATTTCAAGAAAATCATATAAACATATACAATACTTGAAAATTGATAAAAGTCATGTAAAATGGGTTAACATAATCATTATCATTTTGAAAAACAGATTTTACAAGTCCAAAACAGATTGGGATAATGATCTTAATCCATTTCCAGCAACAAATCTCGAAAAAACTGCCCAGCACGCTCTTACTCGCCGAGTGCATTATTCTACTCGTCGAGTAGGATGAATTTGTTCATGGACTCGGCGAGTCCTCCCAATGGACTCGGCGAGTCCAGTCGTCAGAGTGCAGAATTTTCGATTTTTAAGCAGTTTTGCATCAAGTATACAGAAAACAATCCTAGGCTCTGATACCACTGATGGGTTTTTGAGCATTCTAACACTTCCTAAGTGTACATGCAACCCTAATAACCTTGAATCTATGTTTTCTCTATATACATGCAAATTTCTTTTCAAGGTTATTTCCTAACTAGCATGGCATGGGGATTACATAGAACATAAAACTAGTAGAAATACATACCTTGTTGTTGCTTGGATTCCTTCAAGACTTTGTGAGCCTAGCACCCCAAATGTTGTGCCTCAAATGCTTCACACCACACCACAAGACTTGGAATAACTTGAGAGAATACTTCTAGCACTCAAAATCGGTTATGCCCTCTCTAGTAACACTAGGTCACGATTTTGCTAGCCATAGGGTTCCTTTTATAGTGTTGTCACAATTAGGGTTTACACATGAATGCCCTTAATTGTCATGACTCTTGATTTCTCATGACCCATGGGTTTGTAACTCCCATGGACTATCCATGGAGCTCCATATGGTTATAACCAAACCCATAAACCATGGATCATTAATCCACCATAAAAGAATTGATGATTGTCATAATCAACCCTATATATTTAATTAGTCTCACTTTGATCACCAAATTAATACTAGATTAATACTTGATCAATACTAATTAAATAATACTATTATTAATATATTAGAACTTATAATATATTTATAATCATAAGTGCCTTATTCTCTCATCTAGTCTATCCAAGTATTGCAATGCCATGCAACCCAAATAGACCATGTCGGGTCGGGTCAAGTACATACCAAATAAAGTTATGGACTTAGACACTATATCCAACAATACTCAAATGTGGGTTTGTAACCCTAATGTCCCGATTCAAACTCAGAATGGACTAGGATCCTCATATTGGGCCTAATGGGCCAGTAAACTCTCAATTTGGTTATTTTGGGTCAAGGAACCCTATTTGGGCTCTAGTTGGACCTACATTCATTAAACCATAACATTTTGGGCCATATTGGGCCTAAAATGTCTCACTTTGTCTACATGAATCATAATGGACCATAAATATCTTCTTGAGCCTCATTTGGGCCGTAAACCCATAAGAGGGCCCAATGGGCCGAAACCTTTCATATTAGGCCTCATAAATTTCTAATATATTCCAAAATGGCCCAAACAATTCTTTTCTCTTCCCCCTTACTCCATTCTCGACTTTATTATATAAAGAAATAATAATAATATAAAAATAAAACTAGGATGGATAAAAACTTGACACCTCAACTTTAACTAATGGATTTCCATGCACATTGTATAACATTTATCTATGAAATCTCATATTTCCATGCACATCTCTTCTCACCTCTCTCTTCTCTCTTCTTTCCTCCTTCTTATTCTCGACCACCTCTCTCTTCATTTCAAACTTCACTTTCACTTCTAAGCTTCTTTAATAACTCTCAAGAAAGCTCTCTCCTTCCAAGAATTCGTGTGTGCTAGAGTGTGTGTCCAAGAACACTTCATCAAAGATCATCACTTTTGGGTAAGCTACTCTCTAAGTAAGATGATTAACTTCATTTTATGCTAATCCTTCACTCCTTAACACTCTATTTCAAGATCCATGCTCATAAAATCTCTTAGAAATCGAAGAGCTCTTCAAAGAAGTGAGCTAGGTCGAAAACTCATCCCATCTTCTTCAAAAATCGAAATCATCAAACCAAAGTGAGTTCATAGCCCCCTATTTTCGGTTTTTACTATGTTTTGGGTGAGAATACAAGTTTTTTCTGTGTAGATCTATGTGTATATGCATGATTATGTGTGTTTTTCCTGATATATGTTGTGATTATGTGTTGTAAACTTCATAAACTCGAAAATATGCTAAAATATGATAATATTTGTAGAACATAACACTTGATACAACTTATTATGCAAATAAAAGGTTTAAAACATTACAAGGTTGTTTAAAACTAAGAAAATCGCATAAAAGGGCCAAAAATGACAAAATAATCAAAAAGTGAAGTAATTATATAACTCACAGTTTTGAAGGGACCAAAAAGGATTTAGTTTGAATAAATATGGATCTTTATGGTATTTATGATTTTAAAAGGGCTAAAAGTGAAAATTTTCACAAATGGGCCTCATATTGTGCTTTCACGGTTTTTGGGCTAAGTTTGTAAATTTTTGGACTTTTGTGGGCTTGATTGTCATTTTAAACGAAGTTGAGCCAAAAATGTTATTTTTCGGTTATAAGGGCTGAAAATGATAATTTTATCAAACTTGGGCCAAAAAGGATAAATTCTATGCTTTTGGGCCGAAAATGTAAAACTTCATACACTTGGGCCGAAAATGATATTTTTGACAAAAGTTAGTTAAAAATGTTATTTTATTTGAAACTAGCCTTAAATGTAAACTTTTGGTCATAAGGGACCTAAAAAGTAAATTTTACCAAAAATGTGTCTTAATTGTAAATTTTCGGCTTAATGGGCCAAAAATGTCATCATTATGAAAAGTGGGCCTTTTATGTCATTTTGGTAAACAATTGAGCTTAAACAACCAACGTAATAACAAACAGACTAAATATGTCATTCTCACTTTTATTGGGCCTGGAATATCCATTTACATGTTTATTGGGCCTTAGTGGTCCATTTACATGCTTATTGGGGCTGAAATATATCTTACATGTTTATTGGGCCTTAGTGGTCCATTTACTGCTTATTGTGCCTGGAATATACCCTACATGTTTATTGGGCCTTAGTGGTCCATTTACATGCTTATTGGGCATGGGATATACATTACATGTTTATTGGGCCTTTGTGGTCTGTTACATGCTTGTTGGGCCTTGTACACTTAAAACATACACGGAAACATTATTTTGAAACGGTAAGCAATGTGATACACTGTTCGCGTAAATTAGTTAAGGTTCTTGTGAGACGTTCTTTCATCTGTACCTACCTATGTACAACCTTTAGTCCTTTAGTTATAACCAGAGTCTCCTGGAGGGAGAGCGGGAGTTTGTGTATAGATCTATACGGGGGTGACACCCCACGCCTGAGTTGTTCGCTCCAGTTAGACTAGGCCAATCTAGGGCGACAAACCTTACCTTAAACAAGTCGGCGCCTGAAAAACGTCATGACAGGCAGATCGGTCATATCAAGTATGGTTATAACGAACTCACAAAGAAATTAACTCCATTATAAAAATTTACGGAATACATTTACAGTTTGGTACTCAGTCTTAGGGTGTTAAGACCACAACGTTTTATAAACAGACAATATCGGATTGTCTGGGATCATTCACTTTATACATTTTCAAACATTAACACACATGCATTAATACAAGATCGGACACAAACATTTCAAACCATTTTTTAGAAAATATCGGATTTTATGGTGTTTACAAAGTAATACAAAACATTTTACTCAAACATGCTTCTGAACTCACCAACATTATATGTGTTGACGTTTTCAAATTAACTTGTATTCTCAGGGAATCGTTAAGCAGAAAGGTCGACAGGAACATATGGAAATTGTCATATTTTGTATCATCATACATTAACTATTTGGGCATGTAATATTTGATACAATACTTGATGTAAACAATGACGGTTGTATTTTGAATGTATGATGATGGTGTTTGTCATGTTTCATTTATATTCATTTTGATGATATTCCAAGACGAAGTCACCCAAACCCCCGGACGTTGCCGCCGATTCCTTTCGGTTCGGGGGTGTGACACCGGTTGAGCCCTAATAGGCTGTCATTGACTGTGCGCAGCAGTTGGTACGTGTCTGGACCCCAAGTGGGGGAGAGCTGGTGATTCAGGGCGAGAGGCCTCAGCGCGGACCAGCTTTATGCTCAGCAGCGAGGGCTAGGCGCTACCTCCAACAGGGTTGCGCCGGATATGTCGCCTACGTCATGGATACCCGAGAGGAGGGTAAGGCGGTTGTGAGCGATGTGCCAGTGGTGCGAGAGTACCCGGATGTGTTTCCAGAGGAGTTTCCTGGGATACCTCCGGAGCGGCAGGTGGAGTTTAGGATCGACCTAGTCCAGGGTGCGGCTCCGATAGCAAAGGCATCGTATCGGTTGCCTCCTCCCGAGATGCAGGAGTTGTCTACACATCTGCAGGAGCTGTTGGACAAGGGGTTCATCAGACCGAGCAGTTCACCCTGGGGAGCCCCGATTCTGTTCGTGAGGAAGAAGGACGGGTCACATCGGATGTGTATCGACTACCGGGAGCTGAACAAGGTAACGGTGAAGAATCGTTACCCACTCCCGAGGATTGATGATCTTTTCGACCAGCTTTAGGGGGCATCTTGGTTTTCCAAGATAGATTTGCGTTCAGGCTACCATCAGATGAGGGTCAGAGACAAGGATGTGCAGAAGACAGCGTTTAGGACTCGCTATGGCCACTACGAGTTCGTGGTGATGCCCTTCGGGCTCACCAATGCTCCTGTCGCGTTCATGGACCTCATGAACCACGTATGCAGACCGATGTTGGATCGGTCTGTGATAGTTTTCATCGATGACATCTTGGTTTACTCCAAGACGCAGGGGCAGTATGAGGAGCACTTGCGGGAGGTGTTGGATACCCTGAGGAGGGAGAGCTTGTATGCCAAGTTCTCTAAGTGTGAGTTCTGGTTGCGCGAGGTGCAGTTTCTTGGGAACCTTGTCAACCAGAACGGTATTTTGGTCGACCCGGCCAAAGTAGAGGCCGTGATGAGATGGGAGGTTCCGAAGTCTTTATCTGAGATTCAGAGTTTCCTGGGATTGGCGGGCTATTACCGGTGATTCATTCAGGATTTCTCCAATATAGTCGTACCCTTGACTCGGCTGACGAAGAAAGTCGTTGTATTTCGCTGGGGGCCTGAGCAGCAGGCAGCGTATGAGGCATTGAGGCAGAGATTATGCAAGGCGCCGATTTTAGCCCTGCCAGAGGGCATGGAGGATTTTGTAGTCTACTGTGATGCGTCTATTTCGGGTTTGGACGCAGTATTGATGTAAAGAGGGCATGTCATCGCCTACGCCTCGAGGCAGCTGAAGCCTCACGAGGCGAACTACCCGACGCATGATTTGAAGTTGGGGGCGGTCGTGTTCGCCCTCAAGATATGGCGACATTACCTCTAAGGGTCCGTTATACCATTTACACGGATCACAAGAGTCTGAGGTACCTCATGTATCAGCTGAATCTGAACATGAGGCAGCGTCGGTGGCTAGATGAGGTGAAGGATTACGATTGTGAGATCCTCTACCGCCCGGGGAAGGCCAATGTTGTGTCGAACACTCTTAGCCGCAAGGCAGCCCCGATCAGATACGTTTGCTTGTGGATGACAGTGGTGACTCCGCTTCTGGAGCAGATCCGAGAGGCCCAGCAGGAGGCTATGAAGGAGGAGCATCAGAAGAGCGAGCGTATTGTGGGGCAGGTTTCCTCCTTCGACTATGATAGCCGTGGGTTGTTGACACTACACCGTAGGGTGTGGGTTCCGTATCATGGAGGTGTGCGCCAGGTGCTGATGGTGGAGGCACATAAATCCAGGTTTTCTATTAATCCCGGGGCGACGAAGATGTACAGAGATCTTCGTCCTGATTACTGGTAGCCCTGCATGAAGCGGGATGTAGCCTGGTACGTCGAGAGATGCTTGACCTGCAGGAAGGTCAAGGCCGAGCACCAGAGGCCTTACGGCAAGACACAGCCGTTGGATATCCCTATGTGGAAATGGGAAGATATTACTATGGATTTCATCACAAAGCTTCCCAGGACCACACGAGGGGTGGATTCGATTTGGGTCATCGTGGATCGGTTGACCAAGAGTGCTCATTTCATACTGATCCAGGAGAGCATCTCGGCCGAGAAGCTGGCCGATATCTACATCTGAGAGGTAGTAGCTCGGCACGGAGTGCCTGTCTCCGTTATTTCAGACAGAGACATGCGGTTTACTTCCAGGTTTTTGAAGAAGTTTCACGACGAGTTGGGTACCCGTCTGCATTTTAGTACCAATTTTCACCCGCAGACGGATGGTCAAAGCGAGCGGACCATCCAGACCCTGGAGGATATGCTACGAGCATCTGTCTTAGACTTCGGTGGTGTTGGGATACATATCTTCCATTGGCTGAGTTCTCCTACAACAACAGCTACCACACGAGTATCGATCGCCCTCCCTTCAAGATGTTGTAAGGGAGGAAGTGCAGGACCCCGATATGTTGGGGTGAGGTTGGGCAGAGAGTCATGGGGAGTACCGAAGTGGTACTCAAGACGACGGAGAGGATCCACCAGGTCAAGAGCAGGCTTCTGACTGCTCAGAGTCAGCAGAAAAGTTATGCCGACAAGCGCCATTCAGACCTGGAATTCCAGGTCGGGGATATGGTCCTTCTGAAGGTGTCACCTTGGAAAGGTTTCATCCGGTTCAGGAAGCGGGGCAAGTTGGGCCCCAGGTACATTGGTCCTTTCAGAGTTGTAGCCCGGGTGGGCAAGGTGGCATATAGGCTGGACCTGCCAGCCGAATATAGTCAGATTCATAGCACCTTTCACGTCTCTCAGCTACAGATGTGTCTGGTAGACGACTCAGCGGTGGTACCACTAGAGGACATTTAGGTGGATGACAGCCTGAACTACATTGAGCGACCAGTAGCTATCCTCGACAAGAAGTCGAACAATCTGAATAACAAGAGGGTTGAGCTGGTGAAGGTGCAATGGCAGCACCGCAAGGGCTCAGAATGGACTTGGGAGCCGGACGACGAGATGAGAGAGCACTACCCCGAGCTTTTTCCGGATGCAGCAGCCGACTTCGAGGACGAAGTCTAAAATAAGTGGGGGAGAGTTGTAACACCCGGTTCCCGGTATGTATTTAAATTTAATTATTTGTATGTTTTACGTTGGGACTCGGCGAGTTGGAGGCCCAACTCGTCGAGTAGACTAGACCCTTTCTCGCGGGTTTTAAGTAACCTACTCGACGAGTCGGAGAGCCCGACTCGGCGATTAGGACTGTCTGGATGAAACCCTAATATTTAGGGTTTGCACCCTATTTAAACACCTTATGTTGTCCCAACCCAGCCTCCATCGTCCCTCCTAGTCCAGAAAAGCCCTAACTCGAAACCCTAATCATTTATTGAGTGTTCTTGAGCTTTTTGGTGCCATTTGTGTGTATTTGAAGTTTGAGAAGGAGAAGGAAGCTTGAGAGATCAAGACGAAGCAAGAAGATCCAGAGGTTTTGGCACCTTTCAAGCTCATTTGAGTTATAAAGCTGAAACCTTGACCATCTATCTCTTAGATCTCTAGTTAGGGTTCATTTCCACTTTTTCTAAGCCTTAGAAGTGCCATTTTCGGGATTTTGTGTTTATAAAGGGGTATGACTTCAGATCTGGAACCACTGAGGGTTCCTATGGCATAAAGGTGCCAACTTTATTGCCATAAGAGCCCCATGCATCTTGTAGACTCCATTTTAGGGCCATTTGAGCCAAATACCCCATGCATGAACGTCAAGTTTGTAACTTTACGTGTATTATCGACCCTAGGAGGCCACATCTATGTTTTGGATGTGTTAAACCCGACGGAAATCAACTGTGTGGACATGGACTTTGAGGGACTCGGCGAGTCGTTCTTGGGACTCGACGAGTCGATGTATGGTTCCCCAACCCTTTTCTGCTTGGATCGAATTGGTTGAGTCTTGAAGATGACTCAACAAGATAGATGTGAAACTGGACTTGGAAATCATGGAACTCGGCGAGTTCAAGATCAGAACTCGACGAGTTCAAGGCAAGTCCCAACTGCATGAAGGCGAACTCAATGAGTTCATAAGGAACTCGTTGAGCCTAGGACTAAATGTGTCTTCTTGCATGAAGAAGGACTCGACGAGTTCAAGGATGAACTCGGCGAGTCAGTTGCAGAAGGTCTCGACTTTGTATGAAGAAGAACTCGGCAAGTAGGATCGAGGTTTTAGTGTTTTGAGGATTTGGGGACTCGGCGAGTTGTTGGGTCAACTCGGCGAGTTGATTCAACCAGACATTGACTTTGACCCAGAGTTGACTTTGACCAAGGGGTTGACTTTGACTTTGGATTTGACCTGAGTAACCCTTGTAAGGGTTAAGGGTATGCAAGGATAAATTAAGGAAGGTTGTTATGTGTAGGAGTTGAGAGGAGTTGATCCTGGCATCGAGGATAATTCAGACTGCACAACATCGAGGTGAGTTACCTTCCAGTAGAAGTGGGTCTAAGGCACCAAGGCCGGCCCACTAGTAATTGATTGTAGTAGAGATGATTGTCTTTGTGATAATTGTCTGGTATGTTGCTATATGATATGATTTATGTGCTAGGATGCTATGATTTATGGGTTAGTAGTGGTAGGGGTGTAATAATCCCTAGTTACCGGTTGAAAGATACTGAAGGGGTAGATAGTACCCGTGCATGCCTAGCAGTATGATCATGATATGCTATTATGTGGTAGTGGTAGGGGTGAAATAGTCATCGGTTACCGGTTAAAAGATACCGAAGGGGAGGATAGCTCCCAGTTACCGGTTGAAAGATACCGAAGGGGAGGTTAGCTCCCGGTTACCGGTTGAAAGATACCGAAGGGGAGGTTAGTTCTCGGTTACCGGTTGAAAGATACCGAAGGGGAGCCCAACTCCCAGCTATGCCAGACCGATACCAGTTGAAAGATACCGAGGAATAGGCATTAGGTGGTATGTGGTATGATGGGGGAACTCACTAAGATTTGTGCTTACGATTTTCAGTTTTGGTTTCAGGTACCTCTTCGTCGAAGGGGAAGGAGACGGTACGGTAGCAGCGCACCGCACACACACGATTTCCGCATTCTGAGATCTATGGGATTGTACTATGACATTATTACTATTGATGATATGATTTTTGAGACATGTGATTATGGTTTTTGATGGATTAGTATGATATCGATGATGTTTTTAAGTAAACTGTTTTATAAGTATCCTATTTCAAAACGAAATTTTTGGTCTTAAATTTTGGGATGTTATAGAACAGGTACTCGAACCTTGGATCTGGATATTTTGCCATCTTTTTGAGACATCATACTTATTGTTATTTTTGTGTAATGAAGAACAAGTACTATTTGTAAACAATGAATGTTGTTATATTGTAATGCATGATGTTTGGTTACTAAGTATCATTTAAAATGAGTCCTCACCCGATCCTATTTCTGTATATATATATATATATATATATATATATATATATATATATATATATATATATATATATATATATATATATATATATATATATATATGTGTGTGTGTGTGTGTATATATATGTATATATATATATATATATATATATAGAGAGAGAGAGAGAGAGATATGTAAGTTCAATTGAGAAAATAAAAAAGGTTGAGAATGAGGGAATCATTCTCAGCCAATTATTTATTTTTTGCCGCAAAAGCCTCCAACATACCGACGGAATGGGAAAGGAATACACATGTGTTTTCCAACAAAACATGTTTCCTTAAACTATGTTAATCATTACCTTAATATATACAAAAACATAATTTTTTTCGTTTTTTTATTTTTATTATTAAGGAGTTTTTTTATAGAAAAATGATTTTAAATACATCAAAATTCATAATTTTTTATTCTCTATAAATAGACATCCATATTGATATAGTTTTAAGATAAAATAATTTTTTTTTTATAGTTTCAGCTCTTGTTATTTATAAGTGAAGGCATGATTAATTTTTTTTTAGAGTTTAAATATCATTCATATATAAATATAACATATATAAACTCTTTACAGTTTACATAAGCTCTCGTCACATGTTATAATCACATATGAATAAAACGTATATTAGTCTTCCTCACAAGTTATATTCATATATGAAAAACACATTTATCATAATTTTGTTACGATTCATTTGTTATTCATATATGAATAAGTAGTTAAAACACGCCGTCTTTTATTAACATACTATTTATTTATATTCGAACAACAAATGAACTATAACAAAAATCTAATAAATTTTTTATTTATATATGAAGATAACATATGACGACTATTAATACACATTTAATTTATATATAAATATAACGTGTGACGAAAGATGATGTAAAAAAATATATTTTAGGTAAAAAAGTTTTATTATGTGTTATATTTATATATGAATGATACTTAAACTGTAAAAAAGTTAAACATACGTTTTATTCATAAATGAATAATGAATGTAGTGTCATAAAAATCTGATCGATTTTTATTCACTTATGAATAACAAGAGCTGAAACTCTAAAAAAATAAATTTTCTATTTTATCTTAAAAGTATATCAATATGGATGTCTATTTATAGAGAATAAAGAATTATGAATTTTGATATATTTAAAATAATTTTTTGATAAAAATAGCTTTCTAAATAATATATATATATATATATATATATATATATATATATATGTTTTTGTGTATATTAAGGTAATTATTAACATAGTTTAAGAAAACATGTTTGGTTGGAAAACACATGTGTATCCATTATCCATTTTCGTCGTACGCCTAAGTGTTTTGCGGCAAAAGAAATGTGTGGCTGAAAATGATACTCTCATTCTCTCTCTCTCTCTCTCTCTCTCTATATATATATATATATATATATATATATATATATATATATATATATATATATATATATATATATATATATATATATATATATAGAGAGAGAGAGAGAGAGAGAGAGAGAGAAAAGTTTAATAGAGAACCAATATGGATCAAGGAACTAAGGAACCTATCTTAACCATCTATTTTCTTTTAATCTTGGCCATTAACCCTTAATTAACCAAAATAAACACGGAGGGGGCATTTTGGTAATTTTAGGCTCTCATTTAATAGTCCTGATTATCTCCGTTAACTTCTTTTGTTACTATTCATCATCTTCACCACCGATCGATCCAAAATACTCTCGCCTGTTCTTCGAAATCTCAACCTTTTTCATCCAATTTACTAATAGCTTCTTCAGATTTCAGCTAATAATCAGGTATTTTTAACATCTATTCATCTTTCGTTTATGATTATTAGGTCAATTATAGATTTTCATTTTACCGTTGTTCTTGTGATGCACTGTTTATCAACTTATTTTTATTGTTATTGTACCCGTTTGATTGTCAAATTCTCATGATTTTACCGTTTAATCTTCAAATAGCTATGTTTGTATTGTTAACTTGCTAATTTTATGTTGTATGTTGAATATGCGTTTGATGTTACTATTTTTCCTTCGGTCGTTTTTGTAATCATTCGTCTGTAATACATCTTCGACATTTAGATAATCAATTCTATCTTGTGCATCTTCGACACTTAAATTATCTCTAAACTTTGAGTTATTTTGAGAATCTTATTTTATCTTGTGCATATATTTTAAAGTTTTGTGATTATCTTGTTTATTTGTTTCCTTTTTTGTATCATTATCAATTGTAATCTCTTTATAAACTCCAGGTTACCGATTCATTATCAGTTCTTGTTCAGATTTGCATTCAACTATTAATGAACAATCATGTAAGTTTTTTTTTCTTAATATAAATTTCACATTTTCTATGTAATGTAATAAAATAAATGTCTTTTTCTTTTGTAGTTCATGATCAGTCCTCTTCAAGTATGAATATTGATCATTCAAATAACAGCAATTCTTGTTCAGATTTGCATTCAACTATTAATGAACAATCACATAAGTTTTTTTTCTTATTATAAATTTCACATTTTCTATGTAATGTAATAAAATAAATGTTCTTTTGCTTTTGCAGTTCATGATCAATCATCCTCAACTATGAATATTGATCATTCAAATAGCAGTAATTCTCGTTATAGTTTTGATTTTGAGCTCTACAATACTGAGTCTTTTAAGCTTGTTCGTTATGATAAGTTGATACATAAAAAGCCTTTCAAAGGATTGTTGTTTGATTCGTTGGACATTGGTATTGACTTTTGCAAGACTTATGGTCAAGAATCTGGTTTTGATGTGAATATGTCAAGTTAAAAAAGATACAATGATGGCACAATTTGTCTTAGATATTCCACTGTAGTAGATCTGGTTTCACAGAGTCGTTCAAGAATGAAAATATTAATGTGAACTTTTCAGATGTTAAGAGAATGAGAACTTCTTCTAAGAAGAACGGATGCCCTGCTGTTTCAAAGTTCAAGAATCTCTGATGTTCTTTAATGTTCTACATTTATGAGTTTCATGAAGATCACAACCATGAACTTGTTGCTCAAGACCAATTGCATTTATTAAGGATTAATAGGACAATCAATTTTCTTGATGAATCCTTTATACATAAGGTTGGTACTTGTAACATTGGTGCTTCAAAAGCTTATAACTTGGTGAGTAGTATGAAGGGTGGCTTTGATTCTAGGGGAGGGACTGCAGTCGACTTCAAAAAATTTCATAGAGATTTGAATTCTAAAACTGGTGTCAAAGATTCCCAAATGGTTGTGGATATATTCACAAACAGAAAATTGTGTTTCTCTAATTTTTCATTTGAGGTCCAAACAAATTTTGATGATCATCTTACTGGACTTTTTTGGGCTGATGATACTTCGAAAGCCAACTATAAGGAATTTGGAGATGTACTATCTTTTGATGCTACTCATCAAACAAAAAAGTAATTCCTAATCCTTATTTGTTCTTTTTATGGTATTTGTTCTTTTTAATAATACTTATCAAAAAAAATTCAGGTATTCTATGGTATTTGTTCTTTTTACTGGAGTTGACTACCACAAGCGTTGTTTTACTTTTGCTGCTGGTTTACTAGCTCGTGATACAGCAGATGCATATGTGTGGTTGCTTGAAGAGTTTCGTAAAACATTTATCAAGCCACCCATGATGATTGTAACAGATCAGGATTCATCAATGAAGAAAGCTGTCAATTTTGTTTTTCCTGAATCCAAGCATAGACTATGCATGTGGCACATCACTTAAAAACTTGAGGAAAATGTATATTCTTTGTTTCTTGATTCCTATATATGTTTATAACCATCTAGATTATAAAGCACATTGTGAATTCACAATGTAAATTTTCATATGATGAAAGAAACAAATCTAAATCATAAATCACACAGTGAATTCACAATGTGAAAAAAATGTTATGTTACTATGAACTACATCAAATATTCAACTTATGTAATGATTCTTATGTGTTTCTTTTTTTTAGATTCCTATCGATGTTTATAACCATCCAGACTTCCAAAAGACATTTTTTGATATTATTCTGAATCTTCAATGTTCTCCACAAGATTTTGAAAGTTCCTGGTCAACAAACTTAGATAAGTTTCATCTTAAAGAAAATGATTGGTTAAAGATTGTTTTTAAAATAAGGGATTTATGGATTCCGACTTATATGAGAGATCTTGAACTTTCTGGTTTGATGTGAACTACTTCAAAATCAGAGAGCCTGAATTATGCTTTCTCACATTTTTTGTATCATAAATCAAATTTAGTGAAGTTCATGATGTCATTTGATAGTGTAATGGAGAAGCAAATACATCATAAATCTTTATTAGAATATCAATCCACAACTACTACCCCCAAGCTAAGGACTCCTTTGGCTATTGAAAAGCATGCATCAGAAATTTATACACATAATATTTTCTTGGACATTCAGAAAGAGTTATAAAAATCTGTGTTTTATTGTGTTCAAGAAACTGTAGTTATTGAAGATGAAAGTGAAGTTTATGTTTTGAGAGATAAGAACAAAAAAACGTTGATTGATAAAAATGTAAATGAGGATGAAGATTCTGATGATTTTTATCGAAATCGTCTTCCTTCTCATTGTCCTAATACTCGTTACAAGGTATGTCTCTTTATCCTAATAGAGTTTATTAAATATAAAATATAGTTTAAAAATTCACACTTTGAATGTATGATGTTTTGCCAATTCACAATGTGAATTCTCATAGAGTTATAAATTGGTTTATACTTTGCATTAGATTAGTATGGAATATGTAACTATTTTTTTGTGAATTTGATTTGAAGTACATATTTATGTTATAGTATTATGATTTCTAATGTTGATTAATAATGTGAATCAATGTTAATTTGTATAATTTTTATCGAATGGTATGAGATAGAATTTCTTATTCACATATTAATTTGTTTATTAATGATAATTTTGTAGGTTGTATTTAGTATAAGGGGTGATAGCATTAGCATCAGTTGTAGTTGCATGCTTTTTGTCCAGGAAGGAGTGTTATGTCGTCATATGTTTTTCATATTAGATATGAAAGAGTATGATGAAATTCCATCAAATTTCATTTTGAGGAGATGGGGAAAAGATATCATAGCTGATGGATTGTTGAGAAAAAAGTACTCGTATCCTCATAAAGGCAGTAAAAATGAGGATTCAATATGCTTATGTTATTCTTCGTTTGTCCATTAACAAGAGAGAAAATAATGAGGATGAGTTGGCTAAATATATAAAACAACTTCAGGAGGTTGATAGTGGTATTCCTTTATGTACCTCATCAAGGGCATCTTCGAGTAGATCGGTTCACAGTGAAACAATTATTGGAGCCACAATACCTGATGTTGTCAACATTCATAATCCACAAGGGATCATAAACAAGGGATGGGCCAGTGGTAAAAGAATCAAGAGCACTAGAGAGAAAGCAATTAAGACATCTAAAAAGGGTTCCAGGTTGTGTAGTTTATGTCATAAAGCAAATCACAATGCTAGGAGTTGTATTTTTAGCTTAAAGAAGTCTGATTTACAATCTGAGGTTACAGAAGGCTGATTGTTTCTAATTTTTTTTAAGACTACTAAAATAAGATTTGATTTTTGTAATGATCATTCAATGCATAAAAATGTTGAAATATTCATGTTAATTTTGATATTCATTGCTTTAGACTTTATTTCTAATAATAGAATATATTTTTTTCGAATATATTGTTTTTGGTTAAAGATATATTTTTATTTTTAGTTTTTTGAATGTTTTCTAATAAAAATTTCATGTTAATCATTAAATTTATGTATTTTGATTATCAGTGTTAATCTCACATATAAAATTTTCATGTTAAAGATTGTCTTTATGTAATTTAATTCACATTGTGAAACTCAACTATTAATTGTTCTAATGATCTATATGTACCGTAATTCACATTGTGAACCTCACATATAAATTATCCATGTTATAATATGTACTGTAATTCACATTGTGAATCTTACATATAAAATTTTCACAAGGTTAATGTTACTGTATATAAACAATGTAAGTTTTCTACATCTATCATATAGTTGATTAATTACATTAAATGCATGAAATGACAATGTACTTTCAATTCTTTATTCAAAGTAGAAATATACCCACTCCATTTTGACAAGGTTAATGTTACTGTATATAAACAATGTAAATTTTCTACATCTATTGTATAGTTGATTAATTACATTAACATTTAATCATTTAGACCAAAAGAAATGGAGTAAATGCATGAAATGACAATGTACTTTTAATTCTTTATTCAAAGTAGAAATATACCCACTCTCTCCCCCCACCCACACACCAATAACATATCTTTAATAAAACATGTAATTGTATAACATACATGTAGACATTCACATGAAAATATAAACATATTTTAAGCATTAGTAAAGTTCATTATATTTGATATAGAAATTCACATCAAATTGTAACATAACAAGCATGTATATGTTCTTAAAAAAAATTAACGTGCATCTAAACTTATACCAATTATGAATAGAAAACTAAAGTTTTAAGTTTTACACTTCTTTTTCCAATCCTTGAAGTACTATATTCTTTCTCCCCTTTTTTCCCATCCCTTGTTGACCAAATCTTGTATTTCTTCATTAGTCTTTTTTGCAAACTTAGCTGTTTGCGCAATGATTCTTGACCTGTATGTGTTTGCATCACTCAATAGTATCTTTGTCAAATACTTAATGTGTAAATCATTTTAACACACTTTCTTGTTGTTTTGATTCTTTTGGCAACCCACATGTCCAATTTACTGTTTTATCTCCCATATATGTCTCCATATGACACATGCAAAAAACTCCACAGTCAACATGATTATCCCTTATGCACCAGTTCATGTTCACCCTTTCTGGTTCAACACCCACCAAAATTAAAGTTGATTTGTGATTGACACTCATCAAGTACCTATTAAAAAATATTTTGTGCAAAAAAAGAAATTTTCATTTTTGTAATTATTATTTTATTCAAATTATCAGTCTATTAATATTTATATTTAGAATATAAATTTACTATTCTTGCCAACCACCTGCTGCTAACCACATGTATATGTTTGCCTCACTCAATAGTATCTTTGTCAAATACTTAATGTGTAATTATTATTTTGTGCACATCAGCCAACCACCTGCTGCTAGCGATGGGGTCCTGAGCCCCATGATAGTCGGGAGCCCCACATGCTCTAAACTCCCTAAACGTTAGTGTGTGCGACCCCATCATGGCCGCTATCTTAGTGCGGAAAGCGCTCAGTTTCTCCTCCAGAAGCTCTAAAATACCCTCCTTGACCGATCCGACAATCACAAGAGTCTGCTCTAGAATGCTACGTGTAACCTCAGACGAAAGAAAATCCCTCGTCTGCTCATCCATCTGCTCGGATCCATAGCCCAAGCCTGATCCCTCACCTGAAGTGCCCGCTATCTTAGGACGTAGAACCACCATACTGAAAATACACCATAAAAAACATCAGTATACTCATCAAATTTCGAGGGATCTAACATACTACAAGTTCCATGGATTCATCTCAGCCTTTCCTGATTCGAGTACGGATCCTCTGCTTTCAGTAGTACGGGCCCATACTACCTTCCACATCTATCCGTACTTTCCTCAAGAACTGCCTCGACTCCACTAAGTCCCTTCCACTACTACTACTGCTGATCTCATACTAAACTCTTCCTAGGATTGCCCTAGGGTAATCACCAACCCACTCTCTGCTATCAGCTGCATAAGAAGTCCCTTTTACCTCCCCCTAACTAGCTTATGAATATTATTACATATTACTAAAACTAGATAATTCTTCGAAAGAGAGATCCTACCCTACAACGGTTGGACTCAAACAAGAGTTGCGCAATAGAGCTAGACCTAACCTTCTGAAATTATTTAATCCTTGCAATATGCAACGTAACATATTCATTTACTAGTTAGTAGAAGACAACTAAGGCTCCTAAAAGCACAAAGCAAGCAACATTCGAGCATCGAGTAAACATAATCAAACATATCTCTTTCAGGCTATCCCTGACTAATCTGTACTAGCATGCAGTTCATAAGGTGAGATACATATAACACGCACATAAGGCATCCTTCCTAGATCCTTAGTCCTAATCTAGCATGATGTTCTCATAAAGCTGATAATCATAACATAACATAAACTTATATGGATAATTTAGGAATACTTACTTGAGCTCGGCTGATTGCATGCACCACACCCTTCTCTCTTTTTTCAAAATTCTTTTCTCTTTTAAAAATTCTTTTCTTTTATGAAAATGATTTTCTTTGAAAATTTCATACCAATTCCTTAGTTTGAGTTCAGGCACACCCAAGAGCGTGCATGAATCCCTCAAACCAAGGCTCCGATACCAACTTGAAACATTCCAAAATTTCGGTCCAAAATTTTCGTTTTCAAATCATTACTAAAACCATAAATCATCCATACTCATAAATAAAATCGTTTATCATGTATCATATAGTATCATAATATCTGTCACATGTCAAAATCTCATATCAAAATATCAGAGTAACACTCCCAGACTGAAGACTGTGGTATGTACCATGCGATCATCCCGAGCCCTTCCCCTTGCCAGTGGAAGTACCTGAAACCAAAACTGAAAGCTATAAGCACGAAGCTTAGTGAGTTCCCCACACTACCACATACCATACACATATAACATACAACTAAGAGATACGGGCCCTGCCCACACTCATGGAGATACGGCCCCGCCCACACTCCGTTGACTCTGAGATACGGGCCCCGCCCACACTCAGCCACTTCGAGATACGGGCCCCGCCCACACTCGGCTACTATGAGATACGCCCCCCACACACTCATCTACTGTGAGATACAGGCCCCGCCCACACTCAGCCACTAAACAACATACAAGTATCACACAGACAACAAGTATAACTAACTCTAACTGCCACACATATATCCATAATCAAACTAAACTGCGAGATACGGGCACCGCCCACACTCGGCTACTAACATTTCATACTACGGGCCAACCTTGGTGCCTTAGACCTGTTCCTACTGAAGGGAAACTTACCTCGCAAGACTGACTGCTGAAAACCTAATTGAGAAATCCCTTTCTGCTGCTCCGGTAACTCTCCGGCTATAAATTTCATAATGACACTTAGGCAGAAACTGATAACTATTCCTAGGGTAAAATGACCATTCTACCCCTGGTCAAAGTCAACATCCTGGTCAAGGTCGACTTTCCAAGTTGACCAGACTCGCCGAGTCAGCCTTGTGACTCGTCGCGTCCTAGAACTCAGAACCCTGGAATTGCGACTTGACTCGCCGAGTCACCCCATGACTCATCGAGTTCCCAAGCTACTTGTTATCGCGATTCGTCGAACTAACTCGTCGAGTCGTCCTCATACTCATCGAGTCCTGGCATAATCAGAAAAGGGACAAGATCCTCCTGCTCGCTGAGTTCCTGAATCAACTCGCTGAGTCCTATGAACATCATCGAGGTTTCTTCATCGGACTACCCGAGTTCCCTTATGAACTCATCGAGTCCCTTGCAGATCTAACCTAGGTAACTGGTTTCACACTTCTACAACTCCAAAATATAGATATGGGTTGTTTCCATGGTCCATTTCTATAAAGTTGAAGACTTGATGGCTTTGCACACCTCAAATGGACCCAAACTCAAGTTATAGCAACCTACTTTCATAACCATGACCATGGTTTGGATGAAAACGGGTTCAGGACTCCTTTTATGACTCTAGAGGCCAAATATCATAGGAAAGGGGGATTTCTTAGCAAACAACCCATGAGAAGCAACTTATCCCACTCAAAAGGGTCAAAAGACCCACAAATCAACATTAAAGGAGATCTAAGCTATGGGTTATCATTCTAAGAGCTTTTTACCTCAGAAGGCTGCCAAAGATGAATGTACTCTTGGATCTTGTTCCTCTTCCACAAGCTTGCTAGCTCCAATATCTTCCAACTATCCTCAATAACACAAAAATACACTCAAAATCTCAAAGGTGAAGCTCTCAATCGGAGTAGGGTTTCTGGAGGGAAGGGAGGCTGGTAAGGGAGGACCAAAAGGGGTTTAAGTGCCTTAAATAGGGTGTAAAATCCTGAAAATAGTGTTTCCTCCTGGAAGACCTACGCGTCGAGTCCATGCTTGGATTTATTGGCATTTTTTCCTTTTTTATCTTTGATTACTTCCAGAGTCTTTGTCTTGACAATCTTCATTTTTATCTCTGCTTCATTTGTTTTTCTTTTTCTTTTACCTGTTAGTCAATAATTTTCGTCAGCTTATCATATTATAACGTATACTTTAAAATAACTAACAATACAACAAATTCACATCTAAAATTTTTTAAAAAGTTTTTTATTAAAAAAATATCATTCACAATTGCAAAATATAATATAATACATAAAATAAACATGTGAATTTGTTTATAACTTTGTAAATTAAACATGTGAATAATAATAAACAAACCTGTTGCTTTTTCATCATATTCTTACTTTACAAGGCTATCATCAGTTTTAATAGGAGTCACAGATTTTTTTGAATTCAATCATTTTAAGTCTTGGACTCTGTCTGATTTCTGTTCATGTTTTAACAAAATTAATGAGAATTTATTTTATAATATCAAATTCAATTATAATTTTATAATTACTAACATTAAGTTGTTTTCTTTTCAGGTGTCTTGAAAACAGATTTGTCTTGCTTCATCGACTTTTTCGTTTTCTTTTTTGAAGTCTTGGACTCTGTCTGATTTCTGTTCATTTTAAAAAAAAAATTAATGATAACTGATTTTATATATTAAAGTAAATTATAATTTTATAAATACTAACATTGTGTTGTTCTCTTTTAAAGTGTCTTCAAAACAGATTCATCTTGCTTTATCAATTTTTTTGTTTGCTTTTTTTGAATCTTCTCACCTTCTAAAGTCTTTTCTTTTTCAACGTTTTCATCACGAGTCTTTTCATCTTCATTTTTTTCTTAATTTATTATCAATTTCCACTATGGTTCTCCTTGCGGTGTTTTTGGTATATTTTTTTGAACCTTCAACTACACAATGTGAAATTTTTAATGTCAATGTCAAAAATATAAGTAATATTACGAAATAAATGTCAAAAATATAAAATTCAACATGTGATCATCAAATTGCAAAAACTTTTTAGAAAATTCTCATTGTGAATCTTTGAGAATGTGAGATATACATGGAAGATTCACAATCTGAATCTTTACATTTCATACCAAAATAGGTTGAGATTCACCAAGTAATGTACACATACACATGATGAATCTTTTCACTTATTGTGTGCATAATGAAAACTAGCGAAAGGGATAACCAACTTGGAAAACATTTTTAAGAGATTCACATTGTGAATCTGTGAGGCTATGTGTTACATCGAAGATTCACAATGAGAATCTTTACATTTCATACAAAAATAGGTTGAGGTTCACCAAGTGATGTACACATACACATGATGAATCTTTTCACTTATTTTATGCATAGTGAAAACAAGTGAAGGTGGTAATAAACTTGCAAATTTTTTTTAAGAGATTCACATTGTGAATCTATGAGAATGTAAGATATACATCGAAGATTCACAATGTGAATCTCTACATTTCATACCAAAACAGGTTGAGGTTCAACAAGTGATATACACATACACATGATGAATCTTTTCATGTATTGTGGGCATAGTGAAAACAAACGAAAGTGGTAATCAACTTGGAAAACATTTTTAAGAGATTCACATTATGAATCTGTGAGAATGTGAGACGTACATCGAAGATTCACAATGTGAATCTTTACATTTCATACCAAAACAGGTTGAGGTTCACCAAGTGATGTACACATACACATGGTGAATCTTTCACTTATTTTGTGCATAGTGAAAAAAAAAAGCGAAAGTGGTAATCAACTTGAAATTTTTTTTTAAGAGATTCACATTGTGAATCTGTGAGAATGTGAGATATACATCGAAGATTCACATTGTGAATTTATGCATTTCATATCAAAACAGGTTGAGGTTCACCAAGTGATGTACATATACACATGGTGAATTTTTTCACTTAATTTGTGCATAGTGAAAAAAAGCGAAAGTGGTAATCAACTTGCAAAAAATATTTCAGAGATTCACATTGTGAATCTGCGAGAATGTGAGATATATATCGAAGATTCATATTGTGAATTTATGCATTTCATACCAAAACATGTTGAGGTTCACCAAGTGATGTACACATACACATGGTGAATCTTTTCACTTTGTGCATAAAAAAAGCGAAAGTGGTAATCAACTTGCAATTTTTTAAAGAGATTCACATTGTTAATTTGTGAGAATGTGAGATATATATCGAAGATTCACAATGTGAATCTCTACATTTCATACCAAAACAGGTTGAGGTTCACCAAGTGATGTACACATACACATGGTGAATCTTTCACTTATTTTGTGCATAGTGAAAAAAAAGCGAAAGTGGTAATGAAGTTGAAATTTTTTTTAAGAGATTCACATTGTGAATCTGTGAGAATGTCACATATACATCGAAGATTCACATTGTGAATTTATGCATTTCATATCAAAACAGGTTGAGGTTCACCAAGTGATGTACATATACACATGGTGAATTTTTTCACTTAACTTGTGCATAGTGAAAAAAAGCGAAAGTGGTAATCAACTTGCAAAAAATATTTAAGAGATTAACATTGTGAATCTGTGAGAATGTGAGATATATATCGAAGATTCACTTTGTGAATTTATGCATTTCATACCAACACATGGTGAGGTTCACCAAGTGATGTACACATACACATGGTGAATCGTTTCACTTTGTGCATAAAAAAAGCGAAAGTGGTAATCAACTTGCAATTTTTGTAAGAGATTCACATTGTGAATTTGTGAGAATGTGAGATATACATCGAAGATTCACAATGTGAATCTCTACATTTCATACCAAAACAGGTTGAGGTTTACCAAGTGATGTACACATACACATGGTTAATCTTTCGCTTATTTTGTGCATAGTGAAAAAAAAAGCAAAAGTGGTAATCAACTTGAAATTTTTTTTTTAAGAGATTCACATTGTGAATCTGTGAGAATGTGAGATATACATCGAAGATTCACCTTGTGAATTTATGCATTTCATATCAAAACAGGTTGAGGTTCACCATGTGATGTACATATACACATGGTGAATTTTTTCACTTAATTTGTGCATAGTGAAAAAAAGTGAAAGTGGTAATCAACTTGCAAAAAATATTTAAGAGATTCACATTGTGAATCTGTGAGAATGTGAGATATATATCGAAGATTCACATTGTGAATATATGCATTTCATACCAAAACATGTTGAGGTTCACCAAGTGATGTACACATACACATGGTGAATCTTTTCACTTTGTGCATAAAAAAAGTGAGGTAATCAACTTGCAATTTTTTTAAGAGATTCACATTGTGAATTTGTGAGAATGTGAGATATACATCGAAGATTCACAATGTGAATCTCTACATTTCATGCCAAAACAGTTTGAGGTTCACCACGTGATGTACACATACACATGGTGAGTCTTTTCACTTATTTTGTGCATAGTGAAAACAAGCGAAAGTGGTAATCAACTTGGAAAACATTTTTAAGAGATTCACATTGTGGTTCTATGAGGCTATGAGTTACATCGAAGATTCACAATGTCAATCTCTACATTTCATAGCAAAACAGTTTGAGGTTCACCAAGTGATGTACAAACACACATGGTGAATCTTTTCACTTATTTCGTGCATAGTGAAAACAAGCGAAAGTGGTAATCAACTTGCAAAAACTTTTTAGAAAATTCACATTGAGAATTTGTGAGATGTGAGATATACATCGAAGATTCACAATATGAATCTTTGCATTTCATAGCAAAACAGGTTAAGGTTCACCAAGTGTTATACACATACACATGGTGAATCTTTTTACGTATTGTGTACATAGGGAAAACAAGTGAAAGTGGTAAGAAACTTGGAAAACATTTTTAAGAGATTCACATTGTAAATCTTTGAGAATGTGAGATGTACATCGAAGATTCACAATGTGAATCTCTACATTTCATACCAAAACAGGTTGAGGTTCACCAAGTGATGTACACATACAGATGGTGAATCTTTTCACTTTATGTGTGCATAGTGAAAACAAGCGAAAGGGATAAGCAACTTGGTTAAGAAGATTCACAATGTGAATCTCTACATTTCAGACCAAAACAATTTGAGGTTCACCAACTGATGTAAACATACACATGGTGAATCTTTTCACTTATTTTGTGCATAGTGAAAACAAGCGAAAGTGGTAATCAACTTGGAAAACATTTTTAAGAGATTCACATTGTGAATCTGTGAGGCTATGAGTAACATCGAAGATTCACATTGTGAATTTATGTATTTCATACCAAAACATTTTGAGGTTCACCAAGTGATGTACAAATACTCATGGTGAATCTTTTCACTTATTTTGTGCGTAGTGAAAAGAAGCGAAAGTGGTAATCAACTTGCAAAAACTTTTTAGAAAATTCACGTTGTGAATCTTTGAGTATGTGAGATATACATCGAAGATTTACAATGTGAATTTATGCATTTCATACCAAAACAGGTTGAGGTTCACCAAGTTCTGTACACATACACATGGTGAATCTTTTCACGTATTGTGTGCATAGTGAAAACAAGTGAAAGTGGTAATCAACTTGCAAATTTTTTTTAAGAGATTCTCATTGTGAATCTGTAAGAATGTAAGATCTACATCGAAGATTCACATTGTGAATTTATGCTTTTCATACCAAAATAGGTTGAGATTCACCAAGTAATGTACACATACACATAGTGAATCTTTTCACCTATTTTGTGCATAGTGAAAAAAAAAGCGAAAGTGGTAATCAACTTGCAAATTTTTTTTAAGAGATTCACATTGTGAATCTGTGAGAATGTGAGATATACATCGAATATTCACAATGTGAATCTCTAAATTTCCTACCAAAACAATTTGAGGTTCACCAAGTGATGTACACATACACATGGTCAATCTTTTCACTTATTTTGTGCATAGTGAAAACAAGTGAAAGTGGTAATCAAGTTGGAAAACATTTTTAAGAGATTCACATTGTGAATCTGTGAGGCTATGAGTTACATCGAAGATTCACATTGTCAATTTATGCATTTCATACCAAAACAGGTTGAGGTTGACCAAGTGATATACACATACACATGATGAATATTTTCACTTATTTTGTGCATAGTGAAAACAAGTTAAAGTGGTAATCAACTTGCAAATTTTTTTTAAGAGATTCACATTGTGATTATGTGAGAATGTGAGATATACATCGAAGATTCACATTGTGAATTTATGCATTTCATACCAAAACAGGTTGAGGTTCACCAAGTGATGTACACATACACATGGTGAATCTTTTCACTTATTTTGTGTATAGTGAAAAAAGCGATAGTGGTAATTAACTTGCAAAGTTTTTCTAAGAGATTCACATTTTGAATCTGTGAGAGTGTGAGATATACATCGAAGATTCACAATATGAATCTCTACATTTCATACCAAAACCTTTTGAGGTTCACCAAGTGATGTATAAATACACATGGTGAATCTTTTTACTTATTTTGTGCATAGTGAAAATAAGCGAAAGTGGTAATCAACTTGCATAAACTTTTTATAAAATTCACATTGTGAATCTTTGAGAATGTGAGATATACATCGAAGATTCACAATGTGAATTTATGCATTTCATACCAAAACAGGTTGAGGTTCACCAAGTGATGTACACATACACATGGTGAATCTTTTCACGTATTGTATGCATAGTGATAACAAGTGAAAGTGGTAAGCAACTTTGAAAACATTTTTAAGAGATTCACATTGTAAATCTTTGAGAATGTGAGATGTACATCGAAGATTCATAATGTGAATCTCTACATTTCATACCAAAACGGGTTGAGGTTCAGCAAGTGATAAACATATACACATGGTGAATCTTTTCGCTTTATGTGTGCATAGTGAAAACAAGCGAAAGGGATAAGCAACTAGGAATTTTTTTTTAAGAGATTCACATTGTGAATCTGTGAGGCTATGAGTTACATCGAAGATTCATATTTTGAGTTAGTTTTTTTAATAAGTGTGTAGTATATGATTAGATAAGTTAGTTTTTTTAATCTGAATGTGAAAGTTCTAAACTGTTTTTTTATCTTGCATATATTCAATTTTTTCACTTGTAGTTGAAGGTAGAACATCTTTTAGATTTCTTGTCAATTTCATTCTTTTCTTATTATCCTTTTTTCGTTGATCTTTTCTTCACTTTCTTTTTTTGATTAAAAAAGTAATTCAAACATGAGTTTCATGATATGAAAGTTATGATTTATTTATATAGTTCATAATGTGAATAAAGATTACAGATGAATTTAACAAAACATTTATTCACATTCTGAATCAAAACATTACCAATGCAACTCTTTATAAATTTACAGTGAGAAGCACAATAATAGATACAAGATCAATTAAACATAGATGCTCAATGTGAATTTGCACAAGATGAAAAAATCAAATGTAAATCATAAAGCACACTGTGAATTCACAATTTGAATCAATGCTATGTTATCATGATTCACTTTGTGAATTGTCAAAAAATGTAATACTCAGAAACATTGATTTTTTTTTTGAAATAATCAAATGTAAATCACAAATCACACTGTGAATTCACAATGTAAAATTAGTTTTTCAGTTTAATGAATAAACTCAGAAAACACTTAGATTCACAAAGTTTTAGGAAATTACGGTTTGTAATTTAGATATTCATGATTTCTGTTTCGATTTGAAGAAATTTAAATCATTAGGTTGTTGGTATTTATACAAATTCACAAAAGTTCATGAAATTAGGGTTTCGATTTAATGAATAAACTTAGATTCGAGTTAGATTCACAAAGTTTTAGGAAATTACGGTTTGTAATTTAGATATTCATGATTTCTGTATCGATTTGAAGAAATTTAAATCATTAGGTTTTCGTTATATATACAAATTCACAGAAGTTCATCATCCGAGGGTTTCAAATCAGTCTAAAACGATTTTGTTAATAAAATCGTATTTACAAATTCATCGAATACATAACGTAATAGATAGTTTAGATTTTTGGTTTTGAAATTTATCAATCGGAAAATTTCATGTTTAAAAAATGCATTAAATGAGATAATCGGAAATGAATAACAGTCAAATATACCTTCTAGATTCATTTTTACGAACTTTCCAGCAAGATTCACGGTGGATGTTGACTGAATCGTCGCCGACGATGCGTTTGAAATCGATGTTTGTCGGTGAAGTAAAAGATCGTTTTCAATGAGAGGGTAAAATCGATTTCACTGAGATGTGATACAGATGAACAATAACTAACGTCGTTAATTCACCGTGAGAGTTAATAAGTTTTAGGTTGACGAAAATGCCCCCTTAAGTTCTGTGTTTGGTTATAATCAGCTGCATACTATTTTTTTTCAAACTTTTACAACTCAAATCCAATGGCTGTTAATTTTTTGATCCAACCATCTTAATAGGTTCCCTGGTTCCTTGACCCATATTGGTTCTCTATTGAACCCTTCCTTATATATATATATATATATATATATATATATATATATATATATATATATATATATATATATATATATATATATATAAAGTGTATTAATAATATTATAGTAATGTATGCTTTTCATTCCTACTTCTTAAAATAATTGTGGAGATATTATTAGCTTGAGTGGAACTGTGGAACTTCTATTTCAAAGGGCATGAAAACATAATAATAATAATATAATAAAAAAATAATAGAATTATTTTAAAAATAAATAAAGTTGTGAAAATCAAAAATGTCCTTATATTAAAACTTTTATTTTACTATATAACTGATTACATATTTATCACATCTATATAAAAAAATATTTGTAATTAATAAAAAATATATAAAAAAATTATGTAATGAGCTAAAAATGTAACTTTAAAATATAAAAAGGGTTTAAAATCACAAGTTATAAAATACTAATAATTTAACTTTAAAATTATGAGTGATAAAAACTATTAAATCAAAATTTCTTAGAAAGAATTATAAATGTGAAAATCTATTATAATGAGAATCAAAGTTGCTATTTTCAAAAAGATGTTTGTATAATGTAAAAATTATAATGTGATTTGGATCTAATTATTTTTGTACTGAAAATAATAATAATAAAGGAACAATACATTCTCTCACAAACTCATTTTAGTAATTAATAGATATATAATAACCATATTAATTGTTGGAGGATATTTGAGTAGGGTGATGGTGGAGAACCGTATTTCTCTTGTATCGTGTAACTTCACTTTTTGAACTGATATTTCCATCCTATGTCTGAGTTACAGGAAATCATGTCTAGGATAATTCAAAAAGGACACTTGTGTATCTAGGCACAGAAACACAAACCAAATGGACAGAGGGTTCTGAGTTCGTATAGAAGAAGAAGAGCTGAGAAGGGTATATATGCAACTCAATAGATGAGTTATATTTATACTTGATAGATTAGGTTAAATCTTCTAAAATAGTTATACAAATCTTGAAATTAATGGCACAATCAATGGTTACCAAAATTGACAAGATTTGCCAATTTTATAAATTTTCTAAATTAGTTAGGAGAATCACGAATTTAATGGCATAATCAGTGGCTACCAAAATTTATAAGATTTATCAATTTTACCATAATTACCCATTAGAATTTGAATTTTCCATAATGCAACTAATTCAAATTTCCGAATACCTTTTGGGGTGCTACCCCAAACCCCCGCCTTTATGTCGTACCGGCTTATAATTCGATCTTATATATGCATGCATTCCACATTCACCAAACATATAATATAGAGTACAAACGGTGAGTCTCTTAGCTCACATGTCAGTTCCAATTACACAAAATGTCAGGTGACACTAAAATCACCAACAATCCTCCCCCATTTTAGTGTAACCATGAACTAACAAAAAAATTTCTAAACAAACCAAATCGGTACATAAATGAAAATACCAAAACGAATGAATTACCATTTTAGTATCAAACAATTCAAATACTCGAGAATCAGGGTGTTCTAAGAATTGAGCCTTCAACCCAACTGAATACCTGAAACTAAAATACATACTAGTTTATTGAACATTCTAATGAAATACAACTTGACACTATTACAAAGTCGTGTGTCCTAATCCTCTCATGATTGTGTCAAGGCCAAGTCCCCAACCTCTTGAAATGTGGCTACACTTCACAATCACGTAGGTAATTCCTTTACTTCATGTATCTGCATATACATTTTATCAAATGAATTAATAAGAAGTTATACTTCAACTTGGGCAACTTGCAGGACCGAACACATACCTGGGATGTATACTTCATGTGTTCTAATCTATAAGTGTGAGCTTTCCACATTGAATTCAACTCCTAATGTCATATTAGAAGGGAATTAGGTGTCTTACCATTACAGAATTAAATAGACTTTAATCCCATCCCTATAACAAACTTGTGCACTAAGTCTCTTGTCAGACCTTTAGTCAAGTGATCTACCAAATTTTGTTTTAATTTCACAAACTCTAGCGAAATCACACCTTTCGTGATTAGTTCTCTAATCATACTATGTCTAACACCTAAGTGTCTAGACTTTCCATTATAAACTTGGTTGTAAGCCTTAGCCAGAGCGGCCTCATTATCATAAAGGATAGATATAGGTGATATCGGCTTTGACCACAAAGAAATATCATATACTAAACTCCTTAGCCATTCTACTTCTTTACCAGCAGCAGCTAACGCAACAAACTTAGATTCCATTGTTGAGTTTGTAATGCAAGATTGCTTCTTGGAAGCCCATGAAATGGAACCTCCCCCAAGCAAAAACACCCAACCAATTGTTAAGGAATAGTCCTCCATGTTGGTTATCCAACTTGCATCCAAATGACCTTCTAAGACAGAAGGACTTCCCAAGTAACTCAATCCATAATCCATGGTTCCATTGAGATACTTAAATACTCTATTGACTGCTTGCCAATGTTGTGCACAAGGATTACTAGTATACATGTTCCCACTGCATAAGCAATATCAGGGCTGGTACTTGTCATTGCATACATCAAGCTGCCAATAGCCTTAGATTATTCTAATTGTGAGATAGGAATGCCATTGTTAGGCATTAGTTTCACACTTGAATCTATAGGAGTACTCACAGGAGAACAATCATTGAAATTAAACCGTTTAAGGATTTTCTCAACGTAGTGACTTTGAGTCATCACTAAACCTTTTTTAACCCTTTTAATTCTTATACCAAGAATTACACCCACCACTCCCAAATATTTCATGGAAAACTTAGATGACAACAATTTCTTTGTTTCATCTAACTTGTTCTTGGTTGGTACCAAAAATCAGCATATCATCTACATATAAGCAAATGATCACTCCTGCACCAGTAGCATAATTGAATCTATTGTAAACACATTTTTCACATTGGTTTAACTTAAAAACTAGAAGACAAAATAACCTCATCAAACTTTTGATACCATTGTTTGGGTGCTTGTTACAACCCATACAAAGATTTACCAGTTTACATACCATATGCTCTTTACTGGGCATAACAAAACCTTCTGGTTGTTTCATGTAAACTTATTCATCAAGTTCACCATTTAAAAGGCTGTTTTGACATCCATTTGATCGATAATCATATTGTGAATGCTTGCCAAAGCAATTAGCAATCTAGTAGTAGAAATACGTGCAACTGGAGCATACGTATCAAAATAGTTAACACTGAGTTTTTATTTTAAACCATGAATGACCAAACCGGCTTTGTACTTGTCAATAGTCCCATTAATATTCATTTTATTTTTGAAAATCCATTTGCAACCAAGTGGTTTAGAACCTGGAGGCAAATTTGACAACACCCATGTATTGTTTTCAAGTATTGATGACATTTCATCATCAATCGCTTCCTTCCAAAATACGACATCTCAAGACTTCATGGCCTCTTGATATGTCTTAGGATCATCCTCAATACTATAGAAATAAGAGTATTAAAGACTAATTTCATCCCTTGAAACTTGTATGTAACATCCCCCTCTGGCACGTATCATAATATTGTCCGCTTTGAGCTCCCGGCGTGAAAACTTCCCAGGGGTCACCCATCCCTGGATTGCTCTCGCCCAAACACGCTTAACTGTAAAGTTCTTATGGGATCTGCTACCCTCACGGCTTTAAAACGCGTTGTGACAAGGAAGGTGTCCACACCCCTTATAAGAAAATGTTTCGTTCTCCTTCCAAGCCGATGTAGTATCAAGTGCAACCCATCTTCACCCCCCATTATAGGGTTCGACGTCCCTATCGAACACATCGACCCGTGCCCCAGCTCTAATACCATCTGTAACATCCCCCTCTGGCACGTATCACAATATTTTCCGCTTTGGGCTCCCGACAAGAAAACTTCCTATGGGTCACCCATCCGTGGATTGCTCTCGCCCGGGCACTCTTAAGTGCAGAGTTCTTATAGGATCTGCTTCCCTCACGACTTTAAAACGCATTGTGACAAGGAAGGTATCCACACCCCTTATAAGGAACTGTTTCGTTCTCCTTCCAAGCCGATATGGGATCATGTGCAACCCATGGTGATCGATTATGAGCATCAGTTGGTGCGTATCCAGACCCCAAGTAAGGGAGAGTTGGTGGTTCGGGGAGAGAGAGCTCAGCGTGGGCCGATTCTTTGTTCAGCAGCTAGGGTTAGACGTTATCTTCATAAGGGTTGTTACAAATGGTATTAGAGCCAGGACACGAGTCGATGTGTTCGACGTGGGACGTTGAACCCTATAATAGGGGTGAAGGTGGGTTGCACCTGATCCCATATCGGCTTGGTAGGAGAACGAAACATTTCCTTATAAGGGGTGTGGTTACCTTCCTTGTCACAACGCGTTTTAAAGCCGTGATGGCAGTAGATCCCATAAGCACTCTACAGTTAAGCGTGCCCAGGTGAGAGCAATCCAGGGATGGGTGACCCCCTGGGAAGTTTTCATATCGGGAGCCCAAAGCGAACAATATTGTGATACGAGCCAAACGGGGATGTTACATTCCACAAAATACAGTTGGAATTCGGATCCAAAATCTTTCGCAATTCGACCTCTTTTGCTTCTACAAAGCTCTTGTAGTTCTTATCCATTACTACCATCTTGACTTTCTGGATTTTTCACTTCTTTAGTGCCAAAAGTCAGATCCTTAGGCCTTTGAATCGATGAAAAACACATCTCATCAAAAATTGTATGATGTGACTCGATAACGATGTTAATCGGTACTGAATCATTAGGTTCTATTACATAGAACCTATACGCATTGTACAGTTCAGCATATCCAATAAATATGCAATCTATTCCACATTCTCCCAAACTTTACCTTTTGGGTCGGTGAGTTTTAGAACTCCCCGGCATCCCCAAAACCGAAAATAGCTCAAATTTGGCTTTTTCTTGAACCAAAGTTCATATGGGATTGTTTTGTTCCTTTTGTTTGGAACCCTATTCAGCAAATTGTAGGCCGTTAACATGGCCGCTCCCCAGAATCCCTCACTCAATCCCAAGTAAGAACGCATCGAGTTTACTATTTCCTTTAAAACTCAATTTTTGCGTTTAGCGATTCCATTTTGTTGGGCCTACATGAATGATACCCACTGATTCCATTTTGCGTTTAGCGTTTAGCGAGTATAGTGTTGTGGATTCATGAATGATACCCACTGATTGGAAGTATATGGGCTCCATATATTCACCTCCCCGATCAGTTCTAAGACATTTAACCGGATTGCCCAATTGGAATTCAACATCGGTTTTATATATTTTGAACTTTTCTAATGTTTCATTTTTAGCATTAAGCAAATTACACAGAGAAAAACTGAGTACAATCATCAATGAATTTGAACAAATACTTTTTATTTCCCAAATATGGAGTAGAGTCGAAATCAGATAGATCACTGTGTACAAGTTCCAAAATAGTCGACTTTCTAGAAACACTTGGAAATGGCTGTTTTGTAACTTATTGTAAGCATGCATGTTTTACAATTTTCAAGATTTATGTCAAAGGGTGGTATAAGACCATATTTTGACATTTCATGCATCCTTATAAAATTGACATGACCTAATCTAGCATGCCAAAGCATGGAGTCATCAATTTTAGAAGAATACGATGCCATAAAAGCAAAATTTTGAATAGATGACAATTTATCAATAACATTCAAATGAAACATTCTATTATTCAAATATCCAAAGCAATTAAAAGTTCCACTTCAAGATAGGATATACTTATCTGATTCATAAACTTGTTTAAAACCATCAAAATTCAAACAACTACTACTCACAAGATTCTTTCGAATCTTGGGAACAAACAAAACATCAAAAAACCTTAATTGTCTTTCCAGAAGTAAATTCTAAACAAACGACACTGACACCACAAATAGGTTTAAAATAATTGTCTCCCATGTGCAACACAGATTCATCTTCAAGCGGTGTTAATGTTTCAAACAACCGTTTATCCTTGCATACATGGTTTGTTGCACCCGAGTCGGTCCACCAAGCAACATCATCATCTTGTAGATAGAATGATTCATGAATAAGGGAAACATGATAAACATAATTCTGATTAGAATTATCAAAGTTAGTCAAAAACTGACCTCCTTTTCACTTGGTCCTTGGACCCATTTCCACCTCCATTGGTTCCAATATTTCCAGTACCATTATTGCCTAGATTTACACGACAATCACGCTTGCAATGTCCCACCCTTAAACACCTCCAACAAACCAATTCCTGTTTCTTTTTATTGGAGTTATTTGGGACATATTCCTGCTTGTGTTTTCCCTGTCCTTTGTTGTTCGGATTTCTTGGTTTGTTTTAAGCCATATGAATTGATGGATGTCCAGATTCAACTTTACTTTTGCTTTTGTCACTCTCTTGCGCACCAAGGGATTCTTCGATGTGCAAATGACTACCAACTTGAACCATGGAAAGTTCCTCCTTTTGATGTTTCAGATTATGTTTGAAGTCTTTCCATGATGGTGGAAGTTTGTCAATTACACTCGACACAACAATGGTTTCATCTGTATTCATGTTGTGCAGTTTGAATTGACTCAAAATGTGAAGGAGTTTGTTGTATTATTCCATGACAGATCTAGAATCAACCATTTTATAGTTATTAAAATCACTGACCAGAAACTTCTTGATAGAAACATCCTCAACCATGTATATTGATTCGAGAGTGTCCCATAACTCCTTTACACTTTTAGCCTCAGAATGGATATCAAATAAGAATCAGTCATGCCATTCAGAATGTGTCCTCTACAGATGTAGTCATCATTATCCTACCTGTTCTTATTATGGTTTCTTCCAATGTCTCATTCTCTATCACGTCTGGCCTTGGAGTACTCATCACATACGCAGCCTTCAGCATGGTCAACATGAATAACATATTCTTCTTACAGCGCCTGAAATCATTGCCTTCAAACTTTTCGAGTTTTGTGAACTTCGTTGTCAACTCATGGATTATTTCTTCCATCTCCACTAGACGAGAATATCAGTTCAATTTGTTGGTGGGTATTTGAGTAGAGTGTAAGTTCACTTTCCAAACTGATATTTCTACATTATACATGGGTTACAGGAAATCAAGTCTAGGATAATCCAAGATGACACTTGTGTATCTAGGCATAGAAACACAAGCCAAATTGCCAGAGGGTTCTAAATTCGTATAAAAGAAGAAGAGCTGAGAAGGGTATATATGCGGCTCAATAGATGAGTCGTATTTATACTTAACAGATTAGGTAAATCTTCTAAATTAGTTATACAAATCTTGAAATTAATGTCATAATCAATGGTTATCAAGACTGACGAGATTTTCCAATTTTATAAATCTTCTAAATTACTTAGGAGAATCACGAATTTAATGACATAATAATTGGTTACTAAATTGACAAGATTTATCAATTTTACCATAATTACCCATTAGAATTCGCTTTTTCCATAATGCAACTAATTTAAATTTTCGAAAACCTTGTGGGCGCTGCTCCAAACCCTCGCTTTTCTGTCGTACCAGCTTATAATTCGATATTATATATGTATGCACTTCACATTCACCAAACATATAATATAGAGTACAAACGATAAGCCCCTTAACTCACATGTCAGTTCCGATTACACAAAATGTCATGTGCACTAAAATCATCAACATTCATTTTTTTTGCCTATAATAAATGAAGTGCTTAATTTTATGTGTATCTTAATAAATATTAAAAACATTTGATTCTTAGGATTCTTGGAGTGGTAGCGAGACTGCCGAATGCCACATCAGCAAAATGAAGGGAAGAAGCTCAGCAGAAGAAGAGAGGGAGAAAAGGAGGGTTGGTCTGCCGAGTAAGGGAGAAAGAACGAGGAAAAATGGAGGTAGAAGGAAGAAGTTCGACACATTTCTACCGAGTTGCCGAACCGAACTTGTCATGTCGAGGGGTCGACCCGGTGTTCGCCGAGGCCACCGAGGATATTACCGAACCCAGTGCATCCGGCCTAATTGAATATATATGTTATCCATTATAATACAAAACTAAAAGTGTCCTTCGTAGTCATGGATACATGTTGATGGTAGTTGTAAATGATGCATTAGGGTAAGTACCATATGTAGTAATGGCTAATGACCTTTGTGTGACCAAAAAGTGAGTTCAAAATGAGGACACCTTCATGATAGTGTCAAATGGTCATAATTCACACATGTTTTGATTAAGAATGGTTGCTAAAAGTAGAAACAAATGCCCATCTTATATTTAAATATATATATATATATATATATATATATATATATATATATATATATATATATATATATATATATATATATATATATAAATTAGTATCTTTTATCTAACATTCTCTAAAAAAATATTCTCCTACAAGAACTTTATATATAAATACAAGTATTATGTATGGAAGAAAAGACGATTGGACCCACACATGCGAGAAAATCTCCTTTATAAAGGGTGCATTTCTTTAGTTGAATGAAAGTTGGTACTTTATACTATGGTATGATGAGAATAGCATAAAAGTTTACATGTTGAGTGATACCACTAGCTCCCATGTTAATTTACATGAACATAATAAGTCAACCATTTATTATGTCTCTTTTACACATAAGAATTACACTCATTAGAGGTAATAAAATGGATGATTCAACCACGTTTAGTAATAGATTCGAATCAAAACGGGTAACTTTAATATGGGTCGGGTCAGTTGCTAAAATAACACAATCTATGGCGTTTTTCTAAAATAATACCACAACGATCAGTGATCACATATAAAAAAGAAGTATTACACATTAACGAGATTATTTCACTAATCATGAAATAACCGTATTGTTTGAAAAAAATTGACATTTACAACATGGAAATCGTTTTTTCGGACACCTTTTGGTGACATTTTTGAACTGGCAGAAATTGCCGAACTATTTTTTCCTTGACATAAAGAGTGTTCGAAATTTCGAACATGTACGAATTTTCAAAATTCTTGAAAGTGATATAATGTTTTCAAAATGGTATATCTACTTTCAAATTTTGAAAACTTTCATCTCATTTACAATTTCATTTATATGATAGAATACTTACAAAAAACCAAAAAATGATCCGTCGTGTGAATTTTTTAATCAATGATGTCTAAATTTAAAAAAAAAATGGTAAAAAACTTAGAAAATTTTAGAAAATTAATTTTCGGAAAAGTTCTTTTGAAGATGTTCGACCAAAATCTTATCACATATAATAAATTAATAACAAAGCGACATATAATAACAAAGCGTAAAAAGACCGTAGTCAGTTTTCATATTCTTTTTTCTGCCCATTTTTTCAATTTTTTGAACTTGTTTTCATTTTCTTTGAACTTGGTCATATTCAAAGGATTTGCGAAATGGAACCTACAAATTCAAGCTTTAAACAGGAAACCTCTTAAAAAGTAGGTTAGAAAAACATTTTTTTTTTCTGAAAATACCGGTTAGTCGAAGAATTTACAATATAGATGTTTATTATGTAACTAGTTTATAACTCGTAGAACTACGGTTACAAAATTAATTAAATTTTCATAATAAAAATATATAATTATTGATCAATTATTTAAATAAATCATTAATTAAGAGATATATCAAAATTTTAAAGTTAGTAATAACTTCAAATTTAACATATAATTACAAATGTGTCTATAAAAAGTTTAAAATCTATTATTTAAAACCTTAACGTCACTAATTGTGATAGTGATTTAATTAATATATATTTCTGACACGTGACATAATATTAATGATGAACAGTTATATTAAAGTGACACATTACAAAAGTAGAATAAAATTATTTTTGAAAATAAAATTATTTTTATTAGTATATATAGGAAGTAAAGTAATATATTCCGAAAAATATGGTTATTGGAGTGGATAAATTTTTTATTTTATTTTTATCGGAATACATCAAAAGTCGATTCTAAACTTTAAGCCTTTAACAACCGAAGTGAATTTTACATGGGTTCGTAGTTCGTATACTTATATGAATGGGCCTAATTCGGGAGTTGGGCTATGTATATAATTCAACTAAAGGGGTCATAGACTCATAGCACATGAAACTAATTTTAAATGTTATAACTAAGCACTCCTTCCATGGTCAACATAAAACTCCTTCGGGAAAATGACTTATATGGGTAATTATGTTTCAAAATTATTCAAAAAATACTATTCAAGTTTGGTGTGTCCAAAAAACACCATCTAAATAAAGCATTTGTACAAAAAACACCAACGAAGTACATTCTTTGTTCAAAATTGACATTGTGGTAACCGGCGATTACCGGTAAAAAATAAGTAAAGGAAAAAAAACAAGAGGAAATGACTCAAAGGGGTAACTATGTTTTAAAATCGTTCAAAAAACACCATCCAAGTTTGGTATGTTTAAAAAACACCATCCAAGTACACTTTTTGTACGAAAAACACCAACAAACTATATGTTTTGTTCAAATACTACCCACCGTTAACTGACTCTTACAAGTTCAATGATGATTTGGCTTAACTATTATGACATGACATAATAATTATTGACAAAACATAAATGATATATTGCTCCTTTAAAAATCGATTTAGGGTTTCTTCATGAATGAATGACTTCTTCTTCTCATATAGTTTGTTGGTGTTTTTTTACCGGTAATTGCCGGTTACCAGAATGTCAAATTTGAACAAGGAATGTACTTCGTTTGTGTTTTTTGTACAAATGTTTTACTTGGATGGTGTTTTTTGGACACACCAAACTTGAATGATATTTTTTAAACGATTTTGAAACATAGTTACCCATATAAGTCATTTTCCCAACTCCTCCCGCATAAGTTGTTTGCCCAAATTCTTAGTATACGCTAAGAACTTGTTTTAGATACTAAAGCCCAATTCTTTCTTTTGGAAAAGTCAATGTTGAGAACAATAGTAAGGATAAGGTTGTCCTAGCTTTAAAGAAAGTTTATCGTATAATTCCTAGGTATTAGCTATAGAGAACAATAGTAAGGATAAGGTTGTCCTAGCTTTAAAGAAAGTTTATCGTATAATTCCTAGGTATTAGCTATAATTTTATATTTTTTCTATAAGTTAAAATAAATAAATTTCAAGGGTTTGTTCTTTTATGTCTTTAACCGCTAAAATGGATAAATAGATAGACAATATTGTTAGTATGTACATAAATGTTGTTTTCAAGAAAATACACCCTAAAACATTTGTGTATAAGCATCAATAAATAAGAAAAAGTACTAACTTCCGGTATGGGGTTCCATTTTTATACTGCTTAAGAAAATTCGCCCAACGCATTCTTGTATGATCATCAATAGTAATATATTTGTGTGTAATTATCAATAAATGTTCTTGTTAGTATGTGCATAATGCTTCAGATTTCGTTTTAAGAAACTACATCCAATACATTTGTGTATAATCATCAATAAATAATAGATAATACTTACTTTCTGTAACGCCCCAGATTTCAAATACAAATATTATCTTAACTTGGTCTCAAAAACCTCTAAAATCCGGAAATCCAAATACTAATAACATTATTAATAAAATAGCGGAAGCAAATAGAAATTAAAATAAGCACTTGGTGAGTTACGTCCTCCTCAAAACTTGTCGTCTTCTTCAAGTTTGAGTTTTATCCTTTCCCTTCCTGCTGTCACTTGCTACGTTATTTCCTGGGTTGCGTGCATTTAAAGATTCTAATGGGTAAGCCTAGGGCCTAGTGAGTTCGTGGTTTTCATGCGTATTGACGTCAATAAAATAAAAACAATGCAACAATTTATCAAATATAATTCTTTTCATTTATTTTCACCATTGGTGATACATTAGGGAACTACTGTCATTTTCAGGGAACAAGTCCCTCCGTCGGGCACAACCAATATGCTTACGGCTAATTAATCAGAGCGTAAGCTCTCTGCCGCGTACTGACACCTTGTACAACGAGTAATAATAAGACCGTGTAGTTAATACACTCGTTCCTTATACATATGCCACCCACCATTTTCACCATTTTACATGAAATAGTTCACAAAATCCACAGAAATATTCATAGCAATAACAACGGTAACATGTAATTGCAAATAAATTAGAATCAACTTTTCATGCAAGCAACTACAAAATTCACACGAAACTCACCGTGTTGGCGTTAGGTCTTAACCAAAGCTTGTTACGCTACATGCACCCTACATTTAACCAACATATTTTTCTGAGGCCACAATCCTAAAAAAACATCCTATGTGATATTTTGGTTCCAGTATCCACGTATTTCGTTCGGCCAAAATAGTAACTATTATTTAATTGCGTTAATCACGACATTCATAGTAACCTTTTGAAAAAGGAGAAAATACAAAACTAGCCATTTTTTCTAATTACTTATCAAAAAATAGCCAAAAAAAAACCCACTTAGCCAAAAATAGCCCACAAAATAGTAGTCAACATTCGGTTGACTACGGTCAACAGGGGATGACTACGGTCAACGACCGTTGACTACTCTTTTCCCCTAATGGGCTACTGTTTCAAGGGGCCGTTTACTTTTTCGTGGCCCATTAGCCCAAAGTATATAAAGAAAAAAATTTCAGATTAGGTCATTTTCCTATTCTTTTCTTTTGTTAGGCTACGTTTTTCTCTCAATGGAGCACCCGAGGAACAATCAGGTTTGTCTACTTTTCTTAAAAATTTTACCGTGTTTGTGATTAGGAGTAGGTTTTGTTTATAGGGATAAATTTTTTTTTGAAAAAAATTGGAAAAAAAAAATATAAAACCGTAGGTTTCATATGAAACCTACGGTGTACAAGTGCCCAATGCACTGTTTGTGCAGTTTCGACTTGTACACCGTAGGTTTCATATGAAACCGTACGGACGTTATTTTGTTTTTCGTTTTTTTTTTTTTTAAAAATGGTATCAATAGAATAGGAATTGGATGTATTTTGTTATGGTATAATTTTTTTTATAAAAAAAAAAGGGAAACCGTAGGTTTTTTAGAAACCTACGGTGTACAAGTATTTACTGCACAGTTTGTGCAGTAAACACTTGTACACCGTAGGTTTCACAAAAAAACCGTTTTTTCTTTTTTTTTTATTAAAAAAATTTAATAGCCAATAAACATTTGTATCCCCTTGTATGTATCTTATGATTTTTTTTGGAAAAAAAAATTGTAGGTTTCCTAAAATGTATGGTTTTATATATATTTTTTTATTTTCAATTTTCTTAAAAAAAAATTTGTTTAAACGTATTTGTAACGATTGTATCCCCTTGTATGTATCTTATGATTCAATGTTTTGCATGTTGTTAAAAATGATGTTATTTTCTATGTCTCAATTATAGCATACAATAGCAATGTAGTATCTATTTGAAGAAGTTTTTATGTGTATAATGTGTAGATACTTTGTATTATACTGTATTGATAAAATAACATTGTGTTTTGGTAGTTTCGAGTTTGTTATAAAATATGTTATTGTCACACCATTTTTAAAGTACAATACTATTTTTTGTATACAAGTAGTATAGAAAAGACAAAATTTTGTGTAAAATAATTTACTTTGGTATTTTATAGAAAGTAAATAGATTATATGAAATGTTTAACTGTTTTATTGTGTTATACTCCAACACTGTTTTTTTTTATAAAACCTTATTTAACTTTATTTTTTATTTATTTTGTAGCTTCCTAACAAAAAGATGACATGCAATATATCTGTGAAAGCTTCATGTCACAAGTTGCATGAAGTTTTGAGTCAGTTGAATGGGCTGGTTCGAGAGATATTTTCAAGGACTAGCTTTGGTTACCTCTTGGATCTACCGGCTCAGTCCGGAGACGGACTACTTATTCATGGCCTACTACTTCACATGTTGCGTCCTACCCCTGAAAGTGATGCAGCTGAGCGTCTACATTTCATGTTTTCTAGACGTTCTTTATCATTTGGGCCGAAAGAGTTTTGTATTGTCTCGGGACTTTACATGGGCCGTTTTCCTACTTCAAGGATCGAATTTTCAACCATGTATAATCACGGATACGGTGATAATACATTTCGTTCCAGAGTCTTCCCGTATCGCACGGACACTATGTTACTTGTAGAAGATTTAAAGCTACTTATCTTGAACCGACGGTTCAATGAGATATCGACTGACGATGCTATCCGTGCGATTTTGCTATATATCCTCAATCAAGGTTTTTTGGGAAAAGAACCCAAAGACAAAGTCACGAAGGAATTTCTGTGGGTGGTGGAGAACCTGGATGAATGGAACAGGTATTTATCAATTTAATATTATAAAAAAATACTATTTTTTATATGTTTACTAATAGTTTTGCATATAATATAGGTTCTCGTGGGGGAGTTACCTATGGAGTAAAACATACCCTAGATTGTCGGGTATGCTTAAGAAATTTGAGGATCATATGTCCACACATCCCACAAAACCTTGTGTGTATACACTATCCGGTTTTGTTATTCCGTTGAAGGTAAAAATATAATTTTAAATTTTTTGGTTTTTATTTTTTCATAATCCCTGTTAGTTATTGCTAACTCTTATATATTAATGTATATTTATTACAAGATATGGATATGGGAGATGTTCCCACTAGCTCGGGGGAATGATGCGTTACGACGAAACAATTTATATCCTCGTATGTTGCAGTGGTTTCACCTTAGGAGGTTAACATGGGAGAAAGTTTGCGATCTTTTTGATGTTGACCAGGACGAGGCACATCAACCGAAAAGAAAGATGATTGCCTCAGATGTTGAGTCATCTACTCCACATTATTTGACATATATTTCTAGTATGAATCCTGAATCGCCAGAAGTCCCTTCTTCTGTACGCTACAACTTTAGAAAAGATGTAAGTAAAATACTAAAATTAGTATCTAGTATATTAAAAAATTTCAACTATTATTGATATATAAAAAAATTTATGTAGGGAGCATCTTCATCTGATCCATCCTGTGGAAACAGCCGATCTACCCAGTCCACCGGAGAAACTCATACGGTGGGAATTAATAGGAGAACAGCCCGAGAAATAATGGCAAGACTACAAAGCTTGGAGGAAGAAATCCGAGGAATAAAATGTAAAGAGGGATTTGAAAAACGGGATGACAATAATGAATTTTTTGCCGCAGCGTTTGGGGTAAAATATTTCATTTTATAAATTTACTATTAATTCTTAACGAAGGTTTCGAGGTAAAATAATTATTTGTTAAATTATTTTTTGTTTAAATGTAATGGAATGAAGATGTGGGAGGTAGTCATCGGATGACAAGCCCGGTGAACGAACAATTCGGTAGTCCACCGAATTCAAATCGAGTAAACGAGGATGATGATGTTGGTCGTAGAAAACAAAAAAAAACCCGTGAAGGAGGTTATAATTTTATTTTTTTTTGTATATTAATTTTTATATTTTTTCAGAGTATATTAAATAAATTAATATGTATTTTGTAGAAGAAGAAAAAGAAGATTGTTGCCAGCAACATCGTGGATGCGGAAAATCATATACCCGTGCCTCCTGTTGCAAAACCAGGTCGTCCGGTTAGGGTATTGAAACCTTCTCAATATCTTAGCTCTCCATATGTTTCTGTAAGTTTCTTTAAAATTATATTTACTATAAAATTTTTTTAACTATATGGATACTTATTGACTACGTGTATACTGTAGGTTCAAAATGCTCCCCGATATCGTCCGGGTGGGGTAATACGCAATGAACCACCACCCCTCGTTTCTTTTAGCGATCCCCCAACACTTTTATTGGAGCCGTATGTCATTCCTGGATGTGCCGCCCCTTCATTATACATGGGAAACAAACCGACTGTTTATTTGAAACATCGGTTGTACAATGAAAGAATCGAAGCAAGGTTTTGGGATCTCCTTTTTTATTCAATTGACTTGGGATATTTACATGAAGCGGTATGAAGACATTTGTTTATATTTAAAATTTAAATAATTGATAAGGTCCGTATGTTTAAATTAGATTTAAATACAGCATGTTGACTTATGGGGAAGGCTTTTGAATGAGCGGAGACCGAACGATGCTCGATGGACAATCATGCCATCTTCATTTTTTGTTGCATTTGAGACGTTCGAGTGGGTAGGAAGTGCATTGGGACATCCGTTTGACCCGTTAGATGGATGTAAATCTTGGTTAGAAGTTGACCGTGTAAGTAAACAAATATTATTGATTAATCACTTAAATTTTGATATTACACTAATTAAACGTTGTAACTAATTCCAACGGTTGTGTGGTAAAACAGGTTTATTTTCCAATTTGTATAAACCCACATCATTGGGTACTTAGGGAGTTATGGATGGACACGCTGTCGTTGAATTTGTACGACAGCTTGCGATCTTTTCGCGCTGTCACCATGATTGATTTTGTGCGGTTTGAAGATCTTGTAGACCGCATTCTTGTTGACATTGATTATTGGAATCACATGGGTTTGCCTGTTCAGAAAGCATCCATTACTGTTACGGATGTTACGGACGTGCCCCAACAGGATGGGATGTTTGGAGAGTGCGGTGTCTTTATGCTGATGTTCATGGAGCAGCTTGTTTCTGGACGGGTGATTGGTATATCGACGACACCTGTTTTTGCGGCTACTAAATTTCGCAATAGGATGGGCATGGTATACTATGGATCAGTTGCAAAGGCGATTTTGTAGTTAGTTTGATTAGTAATTTTTTAGTAACAAATTTTGTGTAATGTTTCATGTCGAAAGATAAAGTTGTATTTTGGTTTATGTTATCAAAATGTCCCGTTATTATGAAACATAAAGAAAGTATCATATCGAGAGAAAATTACATATTATATAGATTAATCATAATAAACAAGCAAATATAATACAATACATGTTACATACATAAACTCATAAATAATGCATAAACTTACTAGTTGATTAATCAAGAATTATCAAATTCAAACATTTTGAAAATCATTTGGAAATTTTTCTTTTTCTTGAATCACCCAGTCGTATTTTTTTTGTATGTTTTTGAGAATCTCTTCCATCTTAACCTCTTCTTTGTTGGCGTAGTCTGTTGCATCTTGTACCCAAACCCGTGCAGTTTTAATGTCGCGTTCTTTGTCTTGGATCGACCTCATTTTAGACCAGATATTGGCTTGTAACTTATCCAATCGTTTCCTATCTTCTTCAATGCCTTTAATCTCATTCTTGATCTCTCCTTCTTTTATTAATAGTTGTGATCGCTTCTCTTGTGGCATCAACCACCATTTTTCTTGAGAGGTGGACATCAGTTTATGTGATTGAGGTTTATAGAATACATATAAGTCTCTATATATAATTGACAATTTAACCACTTTTTTATAGGTGTTGACTACTGTAAAATAGCTTATGGCTACTATATTATGTGTTGTCACATCCTACCAAAACATTATTGTACTTTGACTACTATCTTATAGGATTTGACTACTGTCTACTAGCCATTGACTACTATGTTATGTTTAGTCTTATCGAACATTGAATATTCGACACATGATTGTTATTTGACTACTTTTTGATAGGTTTTGACTACTGTCTAATAGCATTTGACTATTAGTTGATTTGATTGACTACTTTTTATAGGTTATGACTACTATCTTCTAGCCGTTGACTGTTATCTTGTGTTATATTTAATGTGGATTTGTTATCAATTCAGAAATGAAAGAAACAATAACAAAAAAATTGAAGTGTGAAAATGACAGAAAGATCAGAGGAGATGAAAAGGATCTTGGCAAAATTTAATTGGCCATCAACGTCCAACAATAAGCCTCCTTTGGGGACAAGTTCCCATAACGTGTCAACCAATCCCCCTCCCAACGTTGATCCTCCTATAGTAGGAGAGAAGATGGATGAGGAAGTGAAAAAATTGTTGTTACAAAGAGAAGCTGAAGTGGATAAGGCTTTTAAAGATTATCGTCTCCAAAGAGACCTTCTAGACATCTATTGTGATGACATTGATCGTAAAAAGAATTGGATTATAAGTACCAGGCAAGAAATCCAATCTACCGAGAGTTCGATCCGTTCCAGTGAAGAAAATTTGCGAAAGCTTAAGAGTGAATTAGCACTTCGTGAGTACTATTTGGAGAAAAAAAGGAAGTCGTTGCTATGAAAAAAGAGTATCCGTATGAGTTTCCGATGTGGGAAGAAGATGAGTAGTATTTTAATAATTTTCTTGCTTGTTGTAGTAATATAAAGGTAGTATATGTCCAAGTATGTCTTTCATTTTTAAATTTAAGGTAGTATATCTGCAACTATGTTTTTTTATTAGTGGTTGGTTAGGAGCTGCAAAATCTGTAATAGTTCCTGGTTTACTTATGTTTAGTAATCTAATTATGTTAATGTCAACTTTGTTTTATCAAATACTCAACGAAATGGTTATGTCTTCTATTTTTGACTTTTTTATTTGTAAACAACATGTGTTGTATAGTCGAATAAATTAAGAATAAATATATATTACAACATGTATAGTACACAAGCAATATAGAAAGTTAAGACAACAAATTCTCATACATGGAAACACAAACCATTACAATTAAAAACATACATTAGTTTACTTATGTTTAGTAATCTAATTATGTTAATGTCAACTTTGTTTTATTAATTACTCAACGAAATGGTTATGTCTGCTATTTTTGACTTTTTTATTTGTAAACAACATGTGTTGTATAGTCGAATTAATTAAGAATAAATATATATTACAACATGTATAGTACACAAGCAATATAGAAAATTAAGACAACAAATTCTCATACATGGAAACACAAACCATTACAATTAAAAACATACATTACTACATCTTACGTACTTCTACTACTTAGTGGTACATACAGCCTGCATAATCGAGATTTAGACTACAACTTATACACATCAACACCAAAAAAGAAAATCCAACTACAAAGTAACGCTATCTTCAAGTGTAGTACTTTGCTTTGAAGCTTCTTCTTTGATCGAGCTAAGTTAGCGACTATCAACGAATTATTGTCTTTCGCTTCATCCAGCCAACAAATAAACCCAGACTGTGGTGGCTGATAAATAAATATCAAAAATATTATGTGTATTCTCTAAATATTCAATCATAAATAACAATATATATATATATATATATATATATATATATATATATATATATATATATAATTAAGTGATAACGCAAATACCTCTTTAGGACAAGCGTAAAATAGCCGTCCAGGGTTGTTTGAATTCCTTGATGTCCTTATAATACCTTGAGCCCCACAACTGCAATTTGCCATTTTCATTGGTTACTGATGTGAAATTTTTATTAGTGTGGCCAGGTAAATATCTTCATTTATATAGTGCCATTAACCTACATATTCGGAAACATGATTGTAGCTTGACTACTGTCTTATAGGTTTGGACTATTACCTTTTAGCATTTGACTACTATTTTACGTGTTGTCTTATCGAACAGTGAATTTCAGACACATGATTGTAAGTTGACTACTGTGTTGTACGTATTGACTACTGTCCACTTGCAGTTGACTACTGGTTTATGTGTTGTCTAATCTAATTGTTAATTTCTGACACAGGATTTAGCTTGACTACTGTGTTATAGGTATTGACTATTGTCTACCACCATTTGACTACTACTTTAGTTTTCGAATACTGCTTCGATTCTATAAAAAGGTTTTGAAATAATTTAAATCATCGTTATTGATATATTTTACAAAGGTTCCTGTTCACCGTCCTAACGTTAAACATGAGTTTCTCATACAATGACTATGAAGACAGCTTTACCATCTTGCATGTTTACCTCCACAACATTCAGCGTGCAAATCCCCACAGTTACACATACATCAAAACCGATGTTATGGATCGGTTCGAACTATGTTTTGTTGCTATTCGATGTGTGGTAACGTAGTATCGATTTGTTTATTATTTTGCTAAACCATTTTAGATTAGTCTAAAAACTAATAATTATGTTATATAAAATTTGAAATAGATCAACGCATTTATAGGATGCATGCTTCCGGTCATCTTCATAAGCAGTGTCCGTATCAGAGGAGAGTATCTTAATACAATGTTCGTAGCAGTTCCTATTGATGGAAACAACAATACTACGCCAATAGCATTTGGTGTCGGGGTGGCAAATAGTGTTAACTCCTGCACTTGGTTCCTTATGAGGTTGAAGGATGCTATCGGAGTGGGTACGGAAGTTGCGCTCATAACCAACATGGGCGATACCATTGCTTCTTGCATTGGTCAAGTATTCCCTGATGCTTACCATGGTTATTCGTCTAACAGTGTTTTGAATTATTGTCGATTAAGAATTGGTCAAAGCAGAAATTTAGACTACTTGTTCTTCCGTGTATGCAAAGCATATACCACGCAAGACTTTAAACAAAAATTTTCTAAGTTAAGTCATGGTGCACAGGAAGTTCTTCACAACATCGGACATATGAAATGGGCACATGCCTATTTCCCTAATATACGTTGGAATGTACTAAACATTAATATTCCAGAATTCCTAATGGTGTTATCGGTTAGTCAATGCAATGTACCGATAATAACACTAATTGATGCGATTGTGCAGTACATCCAACAGACATTTGCATAACGTTGTGTCATGGGAGGTAATATAGGAACATTTTATAAATCAGTTAAATGCCGGTAATTTATTATCCTTTGATTTTTCAGGAATGTTGAGCACCGTATTCACACCTTACGCAGAGATGGTCCTTCAAAGGAGGATGCAAAAGTCTCGGCAATGGAAAGCAACGAAAATCCCACCTGAGATCCCGTCTATGTTACCTTCGGATATTTTCCAAGTTTTTGATTTCAAACGTACATGTGTTGTGGATCTGAATCGACACACATGTTCTTGTGGGAAATGGCGCAGTCTTGGTATAGCATGTGGTCATGCTCTTGGTGCAGCACGTTATACAAACAACACAGAATTAGCCGATATGGTTCAAATATATTATCGGGGTGATGTGTTTCGAACTACATACCAGACTAGGAATGTGAATGTTGTTCCCCCTCCATCTGAATGGGAAATACCAGAGCCATTGCCGGTCGTTTTAATCCCTATGTAATAGGTTGTCAGATGTTCGTTTAATAAATATAATTTCCATTGTAGATAACGCTACCTTCTAATCCCTATGTAATACCAGAGGCATTGATGGTCGCTTTAATCCCTATATAAAATCAACTCCTTCACATTATTAGACTACGGTTTCATAGTCTTTGACTACTGTTTGGCACACTGCATAATGTATAGTCTTTTCCAACAGTAGATTTTTCGCTTCAAACATTATTTCCGTGCAACGTTTCTGACCGAATTCTATTTGAAATGAAATCCCTTTATATAGCCTCGACCAAATTCATTGAAACATACCAATTCTCATAATGAGTGGATTTAATGAGATATACAAACAAAGCTTTTCCAACCTACCGATACTCTTTCATAATCTTCAAAGAACAAATCGTAACTCTTTCACAATCATTAAGAAAGACATGAGAGACAGGTTTCAATTTTGTTGTCACGTTAGGATATGTGGTAACTCGTCCTCTATATTATGTTATTATTTATTTCAAGTTCACATTTGTGTAATGTTGCCATTGTTTCTTACAGATTACTACCTTTCTCACATCCATGATACCAACACTATTTGTTGCTCATGTACCCCTTATTGGGACCAACATAACAACAATGTATCTTGCTCATGCTTTGGACGGTAATCATGAACCCCTGATCATAGCATTCGCTTTGGGAAGTGTTGACAGTGAAGAGGCTTGGACTTGGTTCATGAGAAGGTTGAAAGAATGCTTAGGTGACACTACTGAAGTTGGTTTCATAAGCCATATGTCTGACTCGATAGACTACGCCATTATGCAAGTATACCCAGATTCCTATCATGGGTATTGTTGTAAAAATATAGCCGATAAAGTCCGGGCTTCCACAGGAAGTATCGTCGTCAAACAGTTGTTCTGGAAGACATGCAAAACTTATCGCTTGTCTGAATTTTACGTTTGTTTAAACAATTTAAAAAATGAGGTTAATGGGTATGATCTTGACTGGCTTGACAATATCCCAATGTCAAAATGGGCTCGAGCCTTTTTTCCTAAAGTCCGTTTCAATGTTAAATACATTAGCATTCCGATTGGATTGACTTGGCTTAGATCAAACACGCACGAGTTACCAATAACGACAATCATTGAACTGGTCCATCAGTCAATACAAATGGTGTACGCGCAACGAGCTGAATTTGGAGGTAATAAAGAATTGTTTTCTTTCTTTTCCGTTATTCTATCCTCTTTTTAATTTTAAGTAAATTAATTACACAGGTGGAATGCATGGTCAACTTACCCCTTATGCACAACACGTGTTTGAACGGAGAATGAACCAATCTAATGGTTATGAGGTTACACATATTGGTAGTGACAAATTTGAAGTGCGTTGTAATTTAACCATACAAACGGTTCAAGTTGAACGTGATATTTGTACTTGTGGCAAATGGCAAAAATGCGGCATACCCTGTGAACATGGTATAGCATCATTAAGCAGGCTTACAGTTGAAGAGAAACAGCAATTGGTTAATTATAGGTTGACTTCTGCGGTGTATCGACATGCATTCCAAGCGGAGACGATTAATCCTATTCCAATTCTTCTGCATTGGGAAATACCAACTGAGAAGATGGTCGTCGTACCACCATTTGCACGTTACTAATTACTTAGACTAATTTTATTAGTAGTTATGTTTACCAGTAATATTATGTTTATTTGTAATTCTAATTTCCTTTCAGAATTATGTTATATTTATTAGTAATTCTAAGTTCAAATGATTTTTATGTTAAGTGTATTTGACTACTACTTTACGTTTTTATCAGTAATGTTATGTTTTTTTATGACACACGATTGTAGTTTGACTACTGTGTTATAGCTTTTGACTACTGTCTAGTCGCATTTGACTAATACTTTACCTGTTGTCTTATCCAATAGTGATTTTTGCTCTCAAACTATTAATATGCAACTAACATAGAACTTATACGTGATACACTACAACATTCTAAAATTGAAAATGAATTCATCTGACTTCGGTGTTTGGCATTGCGAAGACGAAGACTGCTATGTTTGTTCCGATACAAACCCAATTCCTGAAGGCCCAGATTTCCCACTCCCAGATTACATGCCTGACGACATTTTCCATGCTATGAAGGCTACTGGAGAAGCCAACGAAAGGGACTCTGAAATTAGTCGCAAACTCAACCAACGTGCAAACGACATAGCATATCAAGTAATTGAAAAAGAAAAATGGATTTCTGAAACTACAAAAAATATCAAGGAAGATAAGAAGTGGATTCGAAATGCAAATACGGAGTTTCAAAAGCTTCAAGCAGAACGGGTTCGTCTATTAGATGTTGTTAGAATTAGAGGGGATTTTATCGACAGTGAACAAAACTTGTATCCCAAACAGTTTCCTAATCTGTGGAAACCAATTTAACTATGTAATAGGTGGTGAGACGTTCCTTTAACAATGTTATGTTTAATTCTAATTGTAATTTCCTTTACTTTTATGTTATGTTCAATTTTGTTGATTACAAACATAATGTATTTCAAACTTATTACAAACACATTGTCAACTATATTACAAACATAATATATTGAAAAATATATTACAAACTCAACAGCAAATATATTACATAGACAAAGACAAATATATTACAAACTCAACAACAAATATATTACATAGACAAGGACAAATATATTACAAGCATCATTATTTAAAGGGAATAAAAATTACATCGGCAATAAAACAACCATCAAAGGGTCTGGGATTTCCCATTCAGCTGGTGGGGGAACTGCGTGAATGGTTTGTGTCTGGTAGATGAGCTGATATACATCGGCATGGTAATATACTTGAACCAAATTAACAATGTCATGCATATCTGAATCACGTGCTGCTGTGATGGCATGACCACATGCTATACCGAGACTGCTCCATTTTCCACATGAACAAGTATAAGCTTTAAGGTCAACAACACAAGTTGTTTTAAACTCAAACACTTCATACACATATGTTGGCATGGGAGAGGATATCTGTTGGGGGATATGTGTTGCTTGCCAACGAACATACTTTTGCATCCTTCTTTGAACCAGCATTTCATCATACGGTGTTAATACACCAGTCAAACTCCCTGAAAATTAAATACGGTTACAAAAGGTTGTTGTACAACCTATTTAATTCTTTTATATTTCATCCAAAAATATACCTGCAATTATACTTCATTCAACAAAAGTATTTTGCATGTACTCACGAATTCCCTCGATAAGCGCTATTATCGGTACATTACAATGATTGCGCGATACTACTGAAAAGTATTGAGGAACTTCCATGTTGAGTACATTCGAACGGAGATTAGGGAAATAGGCTCTTGCCCATTTCGGATGACCGATATTCACGAGCATCAATGCTTAATCTAGAAAATTTTTGTGCAAAAGTTGACAACGTGTAGGATTTTAATGTTATCCAGAACAAAGTTTCCAATGATCTCCCGAAGCCTACTCTTGTGCGTAAATAGTTTTGCACGCTGTTACAAGTGTAACCACAATAAGAATCACTGAAAACATTATCTACGCAAGAGCTAACGCCATCGTACATATTGGATATGAACGCTATTTCCCTACCCTCTCCGAGACATTCTTTTAACCTCATCAGGAACCAGGTAGAATTTACCACATTATTTTCAACCGCCATACCAAACGCTATAGGGAAAGTCAGATTGTTCCCATCTTTAGCAACAACTACAAACATTGTTTTTAGGTAGTCCCCTCTAAGAGGGACGGTACCTATGTAGAGGACAGGCAAGAAACAATGCACGAATGCATGGACCTGTAATTTTTAATAGTGCACACCAATTACTTTAATGTACAAACATTATCAAATGTAAAGACACAAAACGGATTTGGAAAAGAATTATACCACCCATCCAATAGACACAAAACAAGATTGGAAACGATCCATCAAATCCGTTTTGATGTGAGTGTGAGTATGCGGGTTGGTTCGCCTTAGGTTATGAAGGTAAACAGGCAAGTTGTTGAAGCTTTCTTCATGGTCAGTGTCGGAGAAACTCATTTCGAAACAATTGTAAGACAATTAGCAATTACTTAGTGTGCGTAAGGTTGTGCGGGTTAGGGGCTTTCCACATGCGGACACATAAATAAGTAGGAGCTGCAAAGGCAAGGTCAATAATGTATTGTCTTTTCGAACAGTATATTTGTCGTTTCAAATAGTATCTCCGTGTAAGGTATCTGGCAATCGGACTACTCTTTGACATTATATGACTACGGTTTCATAGACTTTGACTACTACTTTGTAGCCTGCATAATGTATTGTCTTTTTCAAACAGTATATTTGTCGTTTCAAACAGTATCTCCGTGTAAGGTATCTGACAATCGGACTACTCTTTGACATTATATGATTACGGTTTCATAGACTTTGACTACTACTTTGTAGTCTGCATAATGTATTGTCTTTTCGAACAGTATATTTGTCGTTTCAAACAGTATCTCCGTGTAAGGTATCTGACAATCGGACTACTCTTTGACATTATATGATTACGGTTTCATAGAGTTTGACTACTACTTTGTAGCCTGCATAATGTATTGTCTTTTCGAACAGTATATTTGTCGTTTCAAACAGTATCTCCGTGTAAGGTATCTGACAATCGGACTACTCTTTGACATTATATGACTACGGTTTCATAGACTTTGACTACTACTTTGTAGCCTGCATAATGTATTGTCTTTTCGAACAGTATATTTGTCGTTTCAAACAGTATCTCCGTGTAAGGTATCTGACAATCGGACTACTCTTTGACATTATTTGACTACGGTTTCATAATGTAGTTTCAAACAGTACTTATGGGAATCCACCTAATTATATGTTATTCTTTTTTCTTATTTAAGTACTCCTATAAAATTATAACAAACTAACAAAAAACTTAAAAAAATGGCCTCCAATCAACCAACTTCTTCCAACGCAGTTGCTCCGTCCAATACTCCACATCCATGGACGATAAGAGAGGTAATGGTGGTAACACGTTGTTGGATGAACATTTACGATGATGTAACCATGGTTAACCCTGATTGCTTAGAAGGTGATGAATGGACCCGCATAACAGCCATGTTTAACCTCTCGTTGGGAGAAGGAAAACACCGAACACAAGAAGATATTTTTGGTAAGTGGATGGATTTAAAGGAAAAAATCACATGGTTTAATCGATGGTATCATCATCTTAAAAACAGGTATCGTTATCCAAACAACGACGAAGATCTTTTAGAAATGGTTAAAGATCATTACATTTTGGAGCATGAGGGAAGTGACTTCGAGTATGAGGATGCATGGATCCTACTTAAAAATAACAAATGTTTCATATAGAAGGCTCTTTTATGTGAAATGTCTTATGTAATGTTTCGTAAGGGTGTATCTCGATTTTTATAATGTTTTATGTTTGTGTTTTATTTTTCATGGAATAAAGGAGTTAATAAGTGGAGTACTAGATTTAATTAATAATCTCATAAGTGCTTTTTAATACAAGCAATACAAATTACAAATACGGGAATTCATTGCTTTCCTACATTAATCTAAGGACAATTCAAATCAAATGTACTATTGAAATCAAAAGTAGGGTACACGCTTTCGTTCTGTGACCCGCTCCCGGATGCAAACTCATCAGTCATTATGCCCTTTTGTGTAGATTTTTTCCTCCCCCCAGATCCGCTCCCTGATCCCCTACCCGTACAATCGTTCCTAGTGTGTCCAAATTGACTGCATGTAGAACATTCTTGTCGTATGGGACGCTCACCTTGCGACGGAATACGTCCAGTGTTTCTTGGCCTACCCGGCTGACGTCTCTCCATTATGGGTGGCTTCACGGTCATCACATCATCGGGGATCTCCCACTCAGATGGACTTGGTAAGGGGTTCACAGACTCCTCGTAAGTTTTCCTCAATGTTTCTGTAAAGTAAGCTTTTAAAGCGAATTCCGAACAATCTTCGTAACGGTTCATTGTCAGCACTTTTATAACATGGCCACAAGGTAAGCCATCTATTTGCCACCGCCTACATGTACAGGTTCTTTGTTGGAAATCAACAATGACACTTTTGTGGTTAGAGCTTTTCACTTCAAATCTGCTATTTGAGATAGGGTACACCATCCAATTTTTACAAGCATTCTTATTTGCTTGTATAATCGTTTCAGCCCATTGGGTGAGTGTTGTTTTAGTTTCAGCTAAAAAAATAGACATATTTTTTCATAAAATTATTACTACACGAGTTAAGAAAATACTCAATCAACAATGTATATAAAATATTAGTACCTGCAACATTACGTTTCTGAAAACTCCATTGTTGCATTGTTGCACGAAAATACTCAATCAACATCAATATTTGCATCTTTCTTGCAAATCGTGACATTGAATTTATCGACTCTGCACTATTTGATGTCATAAGAAAATACCGATTCCCAGGAAAATGTGCCCTGGCCCATCTTTCTGGATTGATGTTTTGTATGTATTCCCATACACGAATATTTACATTTTTTATTTTTTTCATCCCATTATTGAATTTTTTAATGGTATAGGCTTTGCATGTCTCCCAAAATAATGCGTGCATTGTATCACTGCTTCCAAATTTTGCTGAAATGTTGAAATACAAATGGATACCACATATTCCATGATAGGCGTGAGGAAATATATTTGCAATTGACGTCGCTATGGATGGAGCCCTATCAGATATGATTTTAAGGTCTTCCAAGTTGCCTATACATTCATGTAGCTTTCGAAGGAACAAGGACCACGTCTCAGTACATTCACTTTTGCAAATGGCATAAGCAACAGGCATGATTTGGTTTTGACCGTCCATTGTCACTGCGAGCAACATCGTGCCTTTGAATTCACCCTTTAGGTGACCACCATCAATTATTAGGGTCGGCCTACAATATTTGATGAACGCTCGTACCTACAATAATTTTTCATTGCATTAACAAATACCAATTAGGATTCATATGTTATATTTGTTATAAAAACTAACACTGCTTACCGAGCAACCCAACGCGATAAACACAAACTCAAACCGATCATCATCGTCTACTCTTATCTGAGTAACAGTTCCTGGATTGTGCTTGACCAAGTTGTGCAGATACACTGGTAGTTTGGTGAATGAATCCTCTTTGGTACCTCTTAACATCAACAACGCATACTGTTTTGCACGCCATGCCTGTTGGTATGAGATATTGATTGGAAATTTCGAATTGATGTCCCTAACAATTTCATTGCCCCGATAAACTCTATTATAGTCTCCGACCAATACTTCAACGATAAAGTGGCCGAGTACCTTTTTCTTTGATTGTCGATGATTAGACTCCAAATTTGTCGCACAACATGTGTGTTGGTCAACAACTTTTGTGACTTAGAAAGCAGTAGTCGATTGGATTCCCCTTGCCCTAACCATCCATGAACAATTTTTAACCAAACAAACAACCTCGAACCTTCCTTTGCTCGATCTGGTAGTCTTATACTGCTTACCTTGTTCCATGCATTGTCTTCCGATTGCAAGCTTAAGCAACTCTTTGACATAAAAAATGTCTAAAACCTTAATCTCTTTACTTATATCCACCCTCTGACATGGAATGTTCACATCAGCGTTTACAGGACATGAAGGCAAAGGGGGCATACCATGAAACATGGTATCTGAATAAATAAGCTTAGATTCGTCATCTAATTCTTCTCCGTTAGAATCACTATCTAGGCCGGATATATCCAACTTGTCACAATCCGCAAACTCGCCATATCCTTTTAGTTCACCATCATGCAAAAACGGAACTTCCTGTTTTCCAGATTCATTACCAACCTTATTCATCACGGCTACTGCTTTTTTTTTTGTCAAATGAATCATTTACACCAACATCATTAACATATGCACCAACATCATTATCACCGATATACTTATAATTCTCCGGTGTAACATACATAATCGGTTCTGGCACTACATTTACATTTTCAGCAACACTATGATATTGACTTTTACTTGGACTTTTAAAATTACCTATTGGGTTGTTGCTCCCTTTTCCACTTGATAAATTTGCTGCAGATGCCTTTCCTCTATCATCCATTTCGTTCGGCCAAACGCCTTCTTCAACCACCACATACACAGACACATATTTATCTCCAACGCCATTTATTACCTTCATCAGCTTTCTAATATCACGATCATCAACAATACCACAATAATAGAGTTGTTTTGGATGTTGATAGGCCAAACTAACTTTTGATTCTTCGGGAAGACCCATCGTGCACTTGACCAACTGAACAAATTCGGTGAACGTTGTGTTTTCGTAAAATTCAACACCTAAATAAAACATTCTCGGATTGTATCCCAGTGGCCAAACATATGATAATTGGGAATTAACAAACTCTCATCTTCCATCCGTAATGAGCAATACAAAATACTCGTTACAACTCGTTATCTTAATTTTGAGGATAAAGAAGCTAGAGAGAATAAACTTTCCAAAATATAAAATACTTAATATATATAAGATAGGTTGAAAACAGTAGTCAACTCTGACGAAAAAGTAGTCAAGTTTAACAAAAAAGTAGTCAAATTTAGCAACAAAGTAGTCAATTTTACCCAAAAAGTAGTCTACTCTTTTCGTCAGAGTTGACTACTGTTAAAATTAAAACAAAATAATTCAAACCAAATAATTGTTAAAAATTAAACAAAAGAATTGTTAAAGTTATTGTACATATTATAAACACTCTTTTTTTTACTCTATATTACAAAAAAAAAATAATAAAAAAAAATTTAAAAATAAAAAATAAAAAATAAAATATTAAAACCGTAGTTTTTTGGCCAAAATAGTAGATAAAACCCCCAAAATAGTAGATAAAACCCCTCCAAAAAAAAACCGTAGTTTTTTTTGCGAAAACCGTAGCCTACGGTTTGGGAAACCGTAGGTTTTAAAAAACCTACGGTTTTGAATGTCAAAAATGAATTTTTTTTATACAAAACGCGAAACAGTAGACGAAATGGCGAAACAGTAGGCGAATCTCGAAACCTACGGTTTCGTGGGCTATTTTTGGCCATTTGCTAATTTTTGGCTAAAAATTGTTAATTACTCCTTAATTTGGCTAGATTAGTAATTACCATTTTGCCTTTTTAGATATATCAATAGAATTAAATGACAAGGTTTCACCTTTAGCATTAATAAAGGAAAATCAATGAAATAATCAATTAAATAATGTATTTCCTCTTACAATGGTACCTCTAATATTTATAAGGTGTTTAAATGAAATAAAAACATCAGATAAACATATTTTGGCATCTTCTCCATGTTTCATAATGAAAAGGTTCATAACAAAATGTAAAAATTGTATCGACTAAAACAAAAGAAATTGTTAAATTGCGTATCTTATAAAAAGAAAACACCAAGTCATAAAAACCGAAGGATTAAATATGTAAACTGTAGTTTCAAAAAGGTAAACCATACAGTAACTTACCACGAGACTTTGACTAGTCACCCCTTTGTACTTTTATGATGTATTATATTATTTTTTAAATAAAGTATTATGTCCAACCATTCAACAACGAATAGTCCGACGTACTCTCTTCCTTACCCGTAACTTATTCCTTAGCAGTCATTCTTACGTTGGTTGCAGCTTCAATTTAACTCAAAATGATAATCCATAAATAACTAACATAGATTTCAATTATTTCCACATCGCACAACATATACCGATAAATAATTTCTATTAGTTTAAAGTATATTCAAGCATTTTATCCCAAGAACTTAATAGTTAGATTTTTATCAATTAAATCACTATTGGTCCGAACAAAAACATTATATGGAACCAAAACACAAAATGAAATCAGCAAACCTAATCAAGCAACTTAATCGAGTGGTCATACCTTAATTTCAAGAAACCTTCGAAAATCTTCAAGAACTTCCACACTCGATTTCTCCCTTGTTGCTACGTCTTTTTTCACAATTACAGTGGGGTTTCCACCAGATATTTCGAGCTCTATATATTGCCTAAGGTTTCATCGGTTACTATACACTAAGTTGCTCAAATTTATGGCCTAATCTTGGATGACGGTTTCTAGATATAATACCTCATAATTTGCATCTAATTAACCCATTAATTTTGGAGAAAATTACAAATTTAACCAAATACAATAAGGGTTAATGTCATAAAAACCCTCAAGTTTACAGGATTTAGTCGGTTTTGCCCAAAGTTGAAATTTATGTCCGTTTTTACCCTAACATTTTCGAAAAAATGTTCGATTTTACCCTTTTACCGGTGATAACAGGTTTTCCAGGTTACCATTATATTAAATTCGAAAAAAACCTTAAGTTTACCATTTTTTTGCGTTTTTACCCTTAAGTTTATAATTTTTTTTACACTTTTACCCTAAGTATATTTTTTTCATAATATACATATTTATGCAGAAAAATCGTATTTATATACGAAAAAATATTTAATTAAATATTGTATTTATATTTTTTTTAATGTTACATATATATATATATATATATATATATATATATATATATATTTGTTTGTTTGTATATGTTTGTGTTTTTGCATGGTTATACCATTTAAAAAGATAAATAATATTTTTAGAATTATGAATATGTGTTTTATAGATATAGTTTTTAGAAGTATAAATACATATTTTTACATTTTATATATTAATATGTATCTATACTTCTAAAAATATATTTATACTTTAAAAAAACATATATCAAAATACATATTTACACTTCTAAAAATATATGTATATACTTATATAAACATGTTTATGAATGAACAAGTTTTTTTTATTGATATGTATATTTTTAAATACATAAAAATAAATATTTGTAGCTCTAAAAACATATTAATTTGTTTTTTTTACATCTTAAATGGTTTATCCAAGAAAAAAAAATCCATACACACACACACACACACACACACACACACATATATATATATATATATATATATATATATATATATATATATAAGAATTAACATTAAAAAATGTAAATACAATATTTAATTAAATTTTTTTCGTTTATAAATATGATTTTTCTGCTTGAATACGTATAATATGAAAAAAAAATACATAGGGTAAAAGTGTTAAAAATTTATAAACTTAAGGGTAAAAACGTAAAAAAACTGTAAACTTAAAGGGTTTTTTTGCGAAGTTAATATAATGGTAACCTGTTATCACCGGTAAAAGGGTAAAACCGAACATTTTTTGGAAAATGTTAGGGTAAAAACGGACATAAAATTCAACTTTGGGCAAAACCGACAAAACCCTGAAAACTTGAGGGTTTTTATGACATTAGCCAACTAATTACTTTGTGGAAAATAGCCAAAAAAACCCAAATTACAAAATTAGCCCTTAAAATCGCAGATGGATTAATTCCATCTGCGATTTCGCATTTCCATCTGTGATTTGGTGTTTTCCATCTGTGATTTCGTAGAGTTTTAGTATAAAACGTTTTTTTTCCTTCATTTTCACTATCTTTTTTAGAGAAACACTCTCTCCCTACGATTTCCTTAGAGTTATAATGGACGATTTCTTCAACAATCTCGAAAATATGGTAAGATCTTAAAACAAAACCATAAATAATGTTATTTCGTAGTTAAACCCTATCAATTTCGTAGTCCAAATAAAAAAAATAAGAAGAAAAAAACAAAAAAAATCATAAAATCGCAGGTGAAACGAGAGGAAATCGCAGATGGACATAGTCCATCTGCGATTTTAGGCTGGAAAAAGGGTATATATACAGCAAAAAATAAAAATAAAAAAAATAAAAACCACCTGCGAACGTACAAGTGACTAAAGCACGTCTGTGCTTTAGCCACTTCTACGTTCGCGGATGGCATGGCGAAATCGCAGATGGCTTATACCCATCTGCGATTTTAGTGGCTAAAAATGCAATTTGAGTTTTTTTGGCTATTTTCCACAAAGTAATTAGTGTATTAGACTAAATTTGTAATTTTCTCTAAATTTTGAGCAAAATGATTATATTATAATAATATAATAATATAATCTGATTATATACTTTTATATATTTATTTTTGACATGATTTATTACACTTTCAGCATGAAATCCCATCTTCATAGGACCGCATATGTCCACATGTATCAACTCTAGCTTCATTGAAGCTCTTTTGGATTGAGCTTTGGGAAACAACGTCCTTGTTTGTTTACCCAATGCGCACAACCCCCACATACTTGTTTGAGTTCTTGAATTAATGGTAGACCTTTCATCATCTGTTTATTTGCAAGTTATTGTAGGCCTTTGATATATAAGTGTCCATATTGTTGGTGCCAAAATTTTTATTCTTCTATCTTGCTTCTCATCATTACCTGATGGTATAGTTCTTCAACATTTCTGCTCATCATCACTTATTTTCCCTTAGATGAGAAATCAATACGAAACATGGTGTTCTCTGTTAGAGCACACATTAAAATCTTCCCATTTCTTTTCTTAAAAATAGATTTGTCATCTTCAAATATAACATAATAGCCATCTCTAATGAGTTGGCCTACACTTATTAAGTTATGAGCAAGCCCCAATACATAACATACATATTTTTATTACCTTTGTGTTTCCATCAACAGTAATATTAATAGTACCTTGGCCTTCAATTTGCACCAGTTTGTCATCTCCTAACCTCACATGAGATTTTCTAGTCTTATCCAACTCTTTAAAGTACTCCTTCACTCATGTTAAATGATTTGAAAATGCATTATCGAGGTACCAGACTTGTGTGGAAGATGTTTGAGAGCTTACAAATATCATAAACGTGTAATCTTCATGATAAAATTCTTTTTCAACATATTTGGCTTGCTATTCTTTGCTCTTAGAGTTTCTTCTCTATACACAATCTTTCTTGCAATGTGTGCATTGTACAAGACTGCTTCTTCCTTAGCCTCGTCCACGAGACGTGCATGCCTCTTCCTCAGTTATATGAAAACCTCCATTGCTCTCTTTGGACTTGGAACACATTCTCTTCATTTAAAAACAACGACCATGTTAATTTATGTCTTGTGTGCTTGCAATAAGTCTATCAGTTCATCAAAAGTGAAAGTACTCAAAGTCTTTTGACTCTTATGTTGCCTCAACTACATGATCGAACTTATGAGTCAATCTTCGTAGAATTTTTATTACTAAGATCTCAATTGTGATTTTATCACCGTATACACGCATTTAACTAACCGTCATTGATACTTTAGCCATGAAACTTTGAACAATTTCCTCATTTTTCATACTCGATGTTTCAAAATCTCTACATAGAGATTGAATTTTAACAGTGATTACCTTCGTTAAACATGGGAGGGATTATGACATGGTCTAGAGGTCTGGCGATTAAAGGAGTGTAGTCGTTTATAGTCTTGTTTGTCAGTAAACTCCATAACAGACATGTCCTTGATTTAAACTCGCTCAAAAGGAAATGTGAGAAAAAATCTACTACTTTTTTTGGAGGAAGTTTGGATAGGGATGTTGGGTTTTTATTCAAAAATAGTCTAAAATAAATAGTCAAAACTACGGATTTAGCAACAGAGTCAATTTTAAGTTTGAATAAACTAAAACCATTTTAACCCACAAATGATCATTTTGCAAGAACTTAGAAAGATTAAACATAACTGAAGAAGAAGAAAGTATAATAACCTTTAAAGACTTTTGTTCCTTTTGACAATTAGGAAGTTGATGAAGATGTCATTAAGCTCTAAATTAAGGTCTCTATAATGTATCCACCAAGCAAGATTTGCACCACAAAAATATGCTAGTAAACAATTGTAAAATGTTGTTCTTAAGCTTTAAGACATATTCCAAAATATTCTCAAAGAGAAGCAACACTTTAAGCTCTTAATCTAAACACTAGATGCAAGAAGAAGGGGAGAGTGAGAGCTTATGATTTACGGTTCTTGGTAGCCCCAAAATGAAGAGAAAGGTGAGTGAAAACAACTAACTCATTCACTTGGTAAGGATTTCTCTTATATCCCAAACCATAGACAAAAGACAAGACCATACAGCAAAAAGTAGCATGACCTTTCTTACATGTATGGGTCAAGTATTAAACAACTTAAAAGTAATCCCATACACATCTCCATACCTACGGTTTTAAGGAGACAAGAAAGGGACCAAGAATTGTGTAACAACCCAATTTTCATAAAAATTTCAAACTTTTATTTTCATCACATCAACCATAGTAAATATAAAAATCCCAATACATATCCATGTTATTTTGAAAATTCAAAGTACAAAGAGATAAATGTGAAAACACCAGAGAATGCATGCCTCGTCATCAAGCCAAGTCCTTGCCCTTATCAATAGAAGTACCTGAAACATACAAATAAACTGTAAGCACAAGCTTAGTGAGTTTCCCAACCACACAAATCATATAACCATATAATGTCATGCTCATACATATACATACAAATTGCCATGGACTCCCTCCATGGTCTTCAATGGAATGCCATGGGCTACCCCCATGGCCTTATATCTTCATGCCATGGGCTCCCCCCATGGTCTTCACATAAACCCATACATAAATCAAATAACATACCATTTCCCATTCAATACAAATATATCATATCAATTAATGGGTCGGACTTGGTGCCTTCGACCCATGAGTGTGGTGAGAAGATTCATCTCAATACTTGCACGGAAGCTGACTAGGTCAAGATTCCAATATCCGCTCTACACAACCCTAAAACATAAACAATTTCCTTAATTGCAACTCAACATGCCCCAAAGGTCAAACTTGGTCAAAAACCAAGGTCAAAGGTCAAAGGTCAAAGTCAGCGTCCTGAGTTGACCCAACTCGCCGAGTTGTCTCTTCAACTCGTCGAGTTTCCCTATTGTCTGATCAGATCGTGAAAAATCCCATCATCTCGTCGACTTTACCAATGAACTTGCCGAGTTGGCCAGGAATCCTACATTTTAATGCATTAAGCTGTTTCCAACGGATCCAAGGGCCCCAAACCTCAAATCTCTTCCAAAATGATATCAAAAAGGGTAAAGTTTCCAGCTTTACCCTCAAGAACCATCTAAAAGGCGTCAAACTCAAACCCTAGGTTCTTTAAAGAGGGTATTGACCCATTAAGCCCTAAAACTCCCATATCAACGCCCCAAAATACATATCTGATGTCCCACGGTTGGCAAAACACGTAAAGTCTCCAAATTTACGTGCATGCATGCTAGAACACACTCTAAGGCTCATTAATGACTTAATAAGGGTCTTATTCCATAAATGGGACATAGGGACCAATAAAGTTTGCAACTTTAGGCCTAGAGATATCATGAAGGGTTCAGATCTAGCTTAACAACCCCTGGAATCCACATCTTCTTGGACAAATCCACCAAAACCCCAAAATCATGCTTAAACTTCAAATAAGGAGGTCTAGATGAATACATGACAAGGTAACAACTTTATACCTCAAAAATGCTGCCTTTGAAGAAGTGTTTCTGGATCTAAGGTCCTTCCTCCAAGCTAGATGCTTCCCTCTTCCAATCTCCTTTCAAGAATCACCAAAAACCACTCTCTAAGCTCACCACACACAAGCTTGCAAGATGAAACACGAATCTAGGGTTTTATGGACAGGGAGGATGGTAAGGAGGCCAGCCAAAAGGGTTTAAGTCCTTTATATAGGGTGCAATACCTTAAAATTAGGGTTTCATCTTTGGTCGTCAACTCGTCGAGTTGGGACTCCCTAACTTGTCGAGTTGGATCCTTAAACTCCGCGGTCAAAAAGATACCTACACGACGAGTTGGAGCTCCCCAAATTGTCGAGTTCGAGCCCAAATCCTGAAAATATTGAGAAATGAATAATACCTGGACCAAGCGTTATAAATCTCCCCCACTTGAACTAGACTTTGTCCTCAAAGTATGCTGATGCAAAAAGGTCCGGATAATGCTTCCTCATCTCATCCTCCGGCTCCCAAGTCCATTCGGAGCCTCTTTGGTGCTGCCATTGCACCTTTACTAACTTCAGTTCTTTGTTTCGGAGGGCTTTCGTTTCTCTGTCCAGAATCGTAATGGGCTTTTCCACATAATTAAAGCTCTCATCAATTTGAATATCATCAAGCGATACAACCATCAACTCATCATCCACACACTTCCGCAACTGTGAAACGTGAAATGTACTGTGGATTTGCCCAAGATCCTCAGGCAAGTCCAACTGATACGCATCCTTTCCCACCAGGGCGATCATTCGAAACAGGCCAATCTACGTGGGGCCCAACTTGCCCCGCCTCCTGAACCGGATAACACCCTTCCAGGGTGACACCTCAGGAGTACCATATCCCCGACCTAAAATTCTAGGTCCGATCTGTGCCTATCCGCATAGTTCTTTTGCCTGATCTGCGCTGTCTGAAGTCGATCACAAACCTACTGAATCAACTCGGTCGTCTTAAGTACCACTTCGGTATTCCCCATAACTCGATGTCCGACCTCCCCCCCCCCCCCAACAAACTGGAGTCCTACATCTCCGACCATACAACGCCTCAAACGGGGGTCGGTCAATACTAGCATGATAACTATTGTTGTATGAGAACTCTGCTAGTGGAAGGTAAGTATCCCAACTCCCTCCGAAATCCAATACACATGCCCGAAGCATATCCTTTAGCGTCTAAATCGTCCGCTCACTCTGACCATCAATCTGGGGGTGATAAGTAGTGCTAAAATGCAACTGAGTTCCCAACTCCTCATGGAACTTCCTCCAAAACCTGGAGGTGAAACGAACATCACTGTACGAAACTACACACACTGGCACCCCGTGTCTAACCACCACTTCCCGCACATAAATATATGCTAACTTCTCAGCGGAGATACTCTCGGAGATCGGAATAAAATGAGCACTCTTGGCCAACCTGTCCACAATAACCCAGATGGAGTCCACACCCCGTGCCGTCCTAGGTAACTTCGTGATAAAATCCATAGAAATCTCTTCCCATTTCCACATGGGAATAGGTAGCGGTTGCATCTTTCCATGGGGCCTCTGATGCTCGGCTTTGACCTTCGTTCAGGTCAAACACCGCTCAACAAACCATGCAATCTCCGCTTCATTCAGGGCCACCAATAATTCAATCTCAAGTCTCGATACATCTTCGTAGCCCCCGGATGAATAGAAAACTTGGATTTATGCGCCTCCTCCAAGATCTTTTGCCTCACACCCCCGAAAGCCGGTACCCAAAATCTGCCACACTTGGTCAATAGACCCCGACCGTCTTGAACAAAAAGTGGAATCTGCCCCCGAATCCGCTCCACCTTCCAGTTCTCCTTCTTTAGTCCTTCAACCTGAGCCTTCTTGATCATATCCAATAGAGGTGAAATCATCGTTATCCTCAGGCAAACATCTCGGATCGGAGCACTCCCCGCCTTACGGCTCAAGGCATCAGCCACCATATTGGCCTTCCCGGGATGGTACAAAATCTTACAATCATAATCGTTTACTACATCGAGTCATCTCCTATGTCACATGTTCAAATTCTATTGATCCATCAAATACTTTAGACTCTTATGATCAGTGAAAATGGTGCATCAAATCCCATACAAGTAATGTCTCCAAATCTTGAGGGCAAACACCATCTCCCTTAATTCTAGGTCATGAGTGGGGTAATTCTCCTCATGAGGCTTCAACTGCCTCGAAGCATAAGCAATCACATGCCCCCTCTACATTATAACTGCTCCTAATCCCAAAATAGAAGCGTCACAATACACTACAAAGTCATCCAATCCGTCGGGTTGTGTTAAAATCAGCGCCTCACATAATCTCTGCCTCAAGGTCTCGAATGCTGACTGCTGATCTGGACCCCACCGAAAGGTCACGCTTTTCTTGGTCAATCGGATCAAGGGTACGCCGATCTTGGAGAAATCCTGAATAAATCTCCGATAGTACCCTGCAAGACCCAAGAAACTCCGGATCTCGGATGCGTTCTTCGGAACCTCCCAACGCATTATCGCCTCGATTTTGGCCGGATCGACCAAAGTACCCTCCTGATTGATGATGTGCCCCAAAAACTGCACCTCACGCAACCAAAAATCACATTTGGAGAATTTGGCGTATAGGCTCTCCATCCTCAAGGTCTCCAATACCTCCCTCAAATGTTGCTCGTGCTGCTCCTTGGTCTTAGAATAGACCAAAATATCATCAATGAAGACGATCACAGACTGATCCAGCATCGGTCTACAAACCCGATTCATGAGATCCATGAATGCCGCTGGAGCATTGGTGAGCCCAAATGGCATCACCACGAACTCATAATGACCATAACGAGTTCCGAAGGCTGTCTTCGGTATATCCTCATCCCTAATCCTCATCTGGTGATACCCCGACCGAAGATCAATCTTGGAAAACCAAGATGCACCCTGGAGTTGATCGAACAAATCATCAATCCTCGGAAGCGGATAACGGTTCTTCACCGTTAGCTTGTTCAGCTCCCGATAATCGATACACATTCTATGTGACCCATCAGATTATGCGTGAGACATGAGCGGAGAGTAGAACTTTGACACTCCTAATCCGTGAGTATGGATTATTTATTCATTCTTGATCTGAGAGTACAGATTAGGTATAGACGTTTATTCCTGATTCGAAAGTATGGATTAGGTAAAGCCATTCACTTATGAATCTGAGAGTATGGACTAGATATAGTATTCCTTCCTGATTCGAGTGTATGGATTAGGTATAGTTATTCGTTTCTGAATTCGAGAGTATGGATTAGATATAGTTATTCATTCCTTATCCGAGAGCATAGATTAAATATTGTAACAATTGCGACGAACGTCACTGATCTTTACTCACACAAAGTGACTAACGTCGAGTATAATAGACTTAATACGTAATATATATCAATCTATGATAAAAATATAAAGTTTCGTATTAAGTTAAATAGGAAATATCAACTAAATCATCCGTAAACCGTAAAAATAAGTGCGGAAAAAGATTTGTTATTTATAATATATTCTGAAAGTACACGTCGTACCGATCCTGAAACATAAAGTTCGTAGAAATCCGAGTTTATATGAAGGAGATATGAATTTTATAAGATATAAAAATCAACCGCACACAAGGAATGTGTGACATCAAAAAGCTACGAAGAAAATGGTTGAATTTTAGATAAAGTCACTAAAAGGCAAATCATACTACTCCTCAAGGTAAGAATTTTGAGAAAAAGAACGCAAAAATCAGAGTCTGTACGGGAGAGATATGTTTTTTTGCAAAATCATTAAATCGTATAAAAATATGGGATAAAATTAAAATCAGAATTAGCCAATACAACCTAAAGAAAAGTTGTAGTACTCGTCGATAGTCACGCGTGGATATAAACAACGTCGAACACGGAGCTCATATGAAGAAGTTACGAATTTTACAAGAATCATCGTTTTCAGCGTGCGTCAAGCGTGCACGGGCTTATAGAAGGAGGCATCGCGGACCATAGGCTTTTGGAAATATGTCACACCGTGGGAGGAGCCACGTCATCAGTGTGCGACACACATTCAACCTATAATAGGGTTGTTGTTGCCCATTCCGATTTCACACTAACATTTGCCTCTTTCTCTCGCTTTCTATTGAAATTTCCCTCCTAAACAACTTAAAAGTTTATTATTTTAGTATTTAAATTATTTTTCTCAAGCCCGGTCGATCTCGAGCTCTTGACGCCACCATTCGTAGTCGTAGAGTATAGAAAATCACACTTTAAGGTTGAGTTTCACGGCTCCACGTTTACTATTTTCAAATGTTTTATGGGGGGGATACATGTTATAAAACTATTTCAACGATTTTACAAAAGACTATTAAATGTAATATATCAATAGTTTTGAAACTGCATGCACACGTTAGGATAATATTATGCCTGATAGTTACTCTGCCTAAGCTTTATATTATACCTAGTCGTTATAATGCCTAAGATTATACTAGAAGATAACACCTAGTTGTTATTTTGGCCTATTCCCTAGAATAAACTAGGTTCTAGACGTTATGTTGGCTAAAATTTCAGGATAGGCATTGTACTTAGTTGTTACTCTACCCTAATATCCTAAAAATGTCAAAAACCTAATAACTATAGATATGGTATGTAACATCCATAAAATTTCATAAAAATTTAAACTTTTTCAAAGCAACCAAAAATAAAAATTATTTACATTGCAGTTTTCAAAACATGTTTAATATAAGAGTTTTCCCAAAGTTACAAGACACAACATGAGGAGGTGCACGATCAAGCCTTTGCCTTCCCATGATCATCTGAGGTACCTAAAACATAACCCAAAACTATAAGCCCAAAGCTTAGTGAGTTTCCCCTAAAGTACCAACACAAAATATAACACATATACAATAACAACATACTATGGGTCCAATCAACCATCGGGTTGGAATACCCCAGGCCCCTCAACCATCGGGTTGGAATGCCAAAATACTATGGGTCCAATCAACCATCGGGTTGGAATAGCCCAGGCCCCTCAACCATCGGGTTGGAATACAAACATACTATGGGTCCAATCATCCTTGGGATGGAATACCCTAGGCCCTCAACCATCGGGTTGGAATACAAACATACAAAGCAGTGAAGCCTCATCCACCAACCAAACATGTGTACATATAACAGATAATCATATAACAGTCTACAACCAGTCAAACAGATCTACAGATCACTAAGCATAACAACATCCTATCTACTAGGATACCGATCTAACAGATCACAACAACACAAATAACATACATAACAAGATATAAATCCAATGGGCCGACATTGGTGCCTTCGACCCGCAAGAACAGTAGGAAAACTCACCTCACAAGTTGAACAAAACTGATAAGGCCCGACTCCGAATCTCAGCTCTCAACTCAAAAGCCTACAACCACCAAGTGACCAATTCCATAAAAATCCCAACAATACCCAAAATACCTTCAAAATTCAAACTTGGTCAAACATGGACAAAATTGGTCAGACATGGTCAAACTTAAAGTCAACTAGTCAAAGTCCATAAGCCCACTGAGTCAACCCAGCCGAGTCAACCCTACCGAGTTAATTCAACACAGGCTGACCCATGAGAGTACGCGGTGCGTTACCAGAAGTACGCTTAGCGTACGCCAGGCCTCAGATTGACCAGGTTACGGGGTGGCTAACTGAGTACACGAGGTGTACTCCCACCTACGTGGGGCATACCCTCGCAAAACCCATAACTTCATTAAGTGCTTAATGGCTTAAGCATTTAAGCCCAAACTTCAGATCCATGGTCCAAATGCACCCTAGAGTCATAAAGTCCCAAACTTTATGACTTTACACGACCAAAAACTTCTTAATACATGGTCTTAGTTCATTAAGACATTCCTCAAGTTGCATGAGACATTTCTAGCCATTGCGACCTCATTTTTATGACTAAGGACCCTTCCAAGGGTATGAAAGGACAACTCGAAACATCCAGAACATGCCATGCTCAAGATGGAGAATTTGGGACCAAAAAGAAGCATAAAAACACCCCATAAAGAGATCTAGCAAGCAAGCCATCAAGGTATGAACTTTATACCGTGGAATGATGGAGAAAAGGGCAAAACTTCCAGATCCAAGCTTGCTTCAAGCTTCCAAGCTCCATGATGCAACTTCTTCTTCCTTAAACACACCAACAACACACTCTTTAGCTCAAAACAAACTCATTAAGGGTTAGGGTTTGGCAAAGATGACGCAAAGGGTATGGAGGCTGAAAAGGTGGGGTGAAATGAGCCATAATGATGCTTATATACCACCCAAACCCTAAAAATTAGGGTTTTCTCTTGATAAGAGTACGCCACGCGTACATAAGTGTACCCCAACATACCCTCATGTACGCTTAGCATACTCATCCTGCTCAAATTACCAAAATGCCACAAGGCTTCACGGCTCATTCTCATGGACTTAGGGACTGAAATGCCATATGATAAAACCATAGGGATGAATTTAGAAGTACCTGAATCTCGGTATGTTACAACTCCCCCCCACTTGAACTAGACTTCGTCCTCGAAGTCTGCTGCAATGAACAAATCTGGATAATGCTCCCGCATCTCAGCCTTCGGCTCCCAGGTCTACTCGGAGCCCCTCCGGTGCTGCCACCGTACCTTCACCAAAGGTACTTCCTTGCTACGCAAAACCTTTACCTTCCTTTCCGGAATAGCTATTGGCCTCTCAACATACTTTAGGCGCTCATCAACCTGAATATCATCCAAGGAAACCACTGCATCCTCATCCAACACGCACTTTTGCAGCTGCGAAACATGGAAAGTGTTGTGAATCTGACTGAGCTCCTCAGGAAGATCCAATCTGTAAGCAACCTTGCCAACCATGGCAATAACTCGTAATGGCCCAATATATCGGGGACCCAATTTCCCCCTCTTCCTGAAGCAAATCACACCTTTACTAGGTGAGACTTTCAGTAACACCATGTCGCCGACCTGAAACTTCAACTCGGATCGGCAACGGTCGACATAGCTCTTCTCCCGATTCTGAGTAGTCTGTAATCTCTGCCTGATCTGTTGAATTATCTCCGTAGTCTGAAGGACCACTTCGGTCCACCCCATAACCCTATGACCAACCTCCCCCCAACAAACCGGGGTACGACATCTCCGCCCATACAAGAGCTCAAAAGGTGGAGCACCAACGCTGGAGTGATAACTGTTGTTGTAGGAGAACTCCACAAGAGGTAGGTAGAAGTCCCAAATCCCACCAAATTCAATGACACATGCCCGTAAGATATCCTCAAGGGTCTGTATCGTCCGCTCACTCTGACTGTTGGTCTGCGGATGATAAGTTATGCTCAAGTGAAACCTCGTGCCCAGTTCCTCATGGAACTTCTGCCAAAAACGGGAGGTGAGTCGAACATCACGATCTGAAACAATGGAGACCGGAACCCCATGACGAGCAACTATCTTGCGAATATACACATCAGCCAACTTCTCGGCCGAAGAACTCTCCCGAATCGTCAGGAAGTAGGCACTATTGGTCAATCGATCCACGATGACCCAGATAGCATCGAAACCCTTTGTCGTCTTCGACAACTTGGTGATGAAATCCATCGAAATCTGCTCCCATTTCCACATGGGAACCTCCAGATGCTGCAGCTTGCCATGCGGCCTATGATGCTCAGCCTTGACCATCCTGCAGGTCATGCACCTCTCCACGTACCAGGCTATCTCCCTCTTTATACACGGCCACCAATAACTCAATCTCAAATCCCGATACATCTTGGTGGACCCCCGATGGATAGAAAAATGAGACTTATGAGCCTCCTCCAACACAATCTGTCTGAACCCACAAAACTTAGGAACCCATACATGACCACAACTTGTCAACAATACACAACTATCCAGAACAAATCTGGTGATCTCACCCCTGATCCTCTCTATCTTCCAGTTCTCTTCCCGAACACCCTCGGCCTGGGCCTCCCTAATCAATCCCAAAAGCGGAGAATCCACTGATATCCTCATACACGATACCCCATTTGAAGACCCGACCGACTTGCGGCTCAAAGCATCTGCTACCACATTCGCTTTACCCGGATGGTAAAGGATCTCGCAGTCATAATCATTGACTACGTCAAGCCACCTGTGCTGCCTCATGTTCAGGTTCGGCAGATCCATAATATGTCTGATGCTCTTGTGGTCAGTGTAGATAGTAAAATGGACCCCATAAAGATAATGCCTCAAAATCTTGAGGGCAAAAACCACTGTACCCAACTCCAGATCATGCGTGGGGTACCTCATCTCGTGCGGCTTCAGCTGCCGCGAAGCATACGCTATCACCCGTCCTCTCTGCATGAGGACCGCCCCAAAACCAGTGATTGATGCATCAAAAAATACCACAAAATCCTCAATTCCCTCTGGGAGGATCAAAATTGGGGCCTCGCATAATCTCTGTCGAAGGGTCTCAAATGTTGATTGCTGCTCAGGGCCCCACCGGAAATCCACCCCCTTCCTCGTCATATGAGTGAGGGGTACTGCAATCTTGGAGAAATCCTGAATGAATCTCCGATAGTACCCTGCCAAACCTAAGAAACTCCTGATATCCGAGGGAGATTTTGGAACCTCCCACTGCATCACAGCCTCGATCTTGGCGGGATCGGCCAATATCCCATCCTGATTAACGAGGTATCCAAGGAACTGAACCTCTCATAACTAAAACTCGCACTTCGAGAACTTAGCATAAAACCGTTCTCGCCTCAAAACCACCAGAAGCTCACGAAGATGCTCCTCATGCTGCTCTCTGGTCATGGAATATACCAAGATATCATCAATAAATACGATAACCGAACGATCGAGCATCAGCCTGCAAACTCGATTCATCATATCCATAAATACCGCAGGCGCATTGGTGAGCCGAAATGGCATCACCACGAACTCGTAACGCCCATAACTAGTCCGTAACGCGGTCTTCTCCACATCCTCCTCTCTCACCTTGACCTGATAATATCCGTACCTTAGATCTATCTTAGAGAACCAAGATGCACCCTGCAACTGATCAAAGAGGCCATCAATCCGCGGAAGGGGATAACAGTTCTTCACCGTTAACTTGTTCAACTCCCGGTAATAAATGCACATCCAGTGTGAACCATCCTTCTTCTTGACAAACAAAATCGGTGTTCCCCACAGAGAACTGCTCGGTCTGATGAACTGCTTGGCTAGTAGTTCCTGCAGCGGAGATGAAAACTCCTGCATCTCAGGCGGTGCCAATCGGTATGATGCCTTGGCAATCAGGGCCACACCTGGCACAAGGTCAATCCTGAACTCGACCTGCCTCTCAGGAGGCACACCGGGTAACTCCTCCGGAAAAACATCGACAGACTCCCTGACAACCGGGACATCTAAAACCGAACCTGATCCCCAACACGTGTATCCACCACATAAGGCAAATAACCCGCACACCCATATTGAATATACTGTCGGGCTCTGGATGCAGAATAAAACCCTGAACCCATCCTGGTGCCCTCTCCATAGATAAACAATTCTCCCCCACTTGGGGTTCGAACTACCACATGTTGGCCCTCACAATCAATCATAGCACCGAAACGGCTCAGCTAGTCCATACCCATAATCACGCAGACATCTCCCATGGGGATAAGGATCAAATCGATCGGATAACCCTGAAGATCTACATAATACAACCCTGATATAGTGATGATGCATAAACCCCGTGTTCGTTGGCGATAGAAACTCACAACAGACACTCTAACTCCCCAATGGGCATATCAAAATCCCTAATGAACGATCGAGATACAAAAGACTGACTCGCACCCGAGTCAAACAACACTAGAGCAGACAAAGAGTTCACGAGGAATGTACCTAACAGAGGTACAAACATAAGCATAACATAAAACATAATCAACAGAATAAGGGATAGAAACATACCAGTCACAACATATGGAGCTGTTCTGGCCTCCTCGACAGTAAGCTAGAAAGTGCGACCTCGAGCCCTTAGGGGCTCCACCCTGCCCTGACTCCCGTCTGTGATCCTCAAAGTAGCCGGCGCTGGAACCTGCGCCAGCCTGGCAGCAAGCAAGGGACATTGGGCCTTCATATGGCCCACCTGATCACAATGGTAGCAAAGTCTGACACCAGAAACTCGAGTCTGCTGCTGACAATCCCTCGCAATGTGGCCCTGCTTGCCACATTTGTGCCATCAAGAAGAAGATCGACAAGCTCCACCATGCACCTTACCGCACTTCCCACAAGTTCGGCCTCTCTGACTCCCCAACCTAGAGTCAGCAACCCTAAAACGCTTCGACGCAGGCTGCGACTGCGCCAGGCCGGTCTCTGCTCCCTCGTCTGTAAGTCAATCTTAATCTCACGCCACCTTCCGGCCTCCTGCATCTCCAATAAAGTACCATACCGTTGGGTGGAAACAAACTATCTGATCTCCGTCTTGAGCATGCTCAAGTAACGGGTCATCTGAGCCTGCTCAGATGCAGAAAACTCAAGACAAAACATAGCCCTCTCCGTGAACATCTTGGTGATCTCTCTCACTGTCTCCGAACCCTACCCCAAATCCAGGTACTCCTGGGCCAACCTCTCATGCTCCACCAGCGGTACATACCTAGAACAGAACATCTCATATAACTTCTCCCAAGTCACAACAGTTCTCTGCTTAGCAGAATATGAACTAGTAGCAAGCCTCCATCAATCCTTCGCTTCGGTCCTTAGAAGGTTCAGAGCGCACCTGACCTTCTGGTCAGCTGGGAAAGAAGAAGTGAAGAAACACCCGTCCACATCAGATAGCTACCTCATGGCGATGATCGGGTCCTGCACCCCATCGAAATTCAGGGGATTCGTATTGTCGAAGTCATGATACTGAAAAACCCGACCCGATCCAACCCCTACAGCCGCAACGGCTGCAGTGGCTGCAGCAGCAACAGTCTTAGACAAAGCAGCATATCGCTTATCAAAGTACTCAACCATGGCGGTCTTGATAGACCCAAACATCTCTAGAAACTGAGCTCGGAAACGAGCAACAACCTCCTCCTGCAGGATCTCCCTGATCCTGTCATCCAACGCAGCTGACTTACCCTGACGGCCAGCTCCTGATCCCGAATCGGACCCAGCCTCAACTCGACGCGTAGTCACCATACTAAAAATAAATCAGGAGGATATCAGATAACACACATATCATAACAGGGGAACCAACTCCCAACAAAGCCCTAGGGGTTGTGACTTCCTTGCTACGCGTACGGGTCCTGTGCTTTCAGTAGTACGGGCCCATACTACCTTCCACACCTACCCATATTTGTCTTAAAGGATCATCACAACACCCTAACAACACTCACTAGCATAACCATACACTCAATCCCCACTCCCTAGAGGAAAATCTAAACATCTCTAAACTGGTTGGCTGACCCCACACAACTCATCCATGAAACTTCCACCAACCCTGCAACACTCATGTATGCTAGCCATATGTAATGCTGGACCCTATATACATTCGAATATCTGATCCTACCCTAAGCCCTTCATCAAACAAGAATAGGAAATAAGGCCAAACCAAACATTCTCAAGCTATTGGATCTTAGTTATTCATGACCATGATTCATACACTAAGCAACTACAATAATGATGTCAATTCCGTAAAAGAAAGATCCTAGGCTATCAGACATCATATAATCAGGAAATTCTATCATGAAATTCCTGAAGACCCCTAGCCTATCACTAGCATGTTGTTCTAACATATCATGAAATCAATAACAGTGTGGTATTTTGGGGTCTAGTTACCGGCTCTGGTTGATCGTACACCTTGCTTCATCCTCGACCATTTTGAAAACTAATTGAAAATTGTTTTGAAAATCTTTTTCCTTAGTTTGAGACTGGATTCACACAAGTGTTCCTCCAATTCACTCAAACCAAGGCTCTGATACCAACTTGTAACATCCATAAAAAATCATAAAAATTTAAACTTTTTCAAACCAACCGAATATCATAATTGTTTACATTGTAGTTTTCAAAACATGTTTAATATCAGAGTTTTCCTAAAAAATCACAAGATACAACATGAGGAGGTGCATGATCAAGCATTTGCCTTCCCACGATCATCTGAGGTACCTGAAACATAACCCAAAATTGTAATACCAAAGCTTAGTGAGTTTCCCCCAAAGTACCAACACAACAAATAACACATATACAATAACAACATACTATGGGTCCAATCAACCATCGGGTTGGAATACCCCATGCCCCTCAACCATCGGGTTGGAATACCCCAGGCCCCTCAACCATCGGGTTGGAAGGCCAACATACTATGGGTCCAATCAACCATCGGGTTCGAATACCATAGGCCCCTCAACCATCGGGTCGGAATACCAACATACTATAGGTCCAATCATCCTCGGGATGGAATACCTTAGGCCCTCAACTATCGGGTTGGAATTCCCCGGCCTGCTGGCTTACGCACAAAGTAGTGAAGCTTTAGCCACCGACCAAACATGTGCACATATATCAGATAATCATATAACAGTCTACAACCAGTCAAACAGCTCTACAGATCACTAAGCATAGCAACATCCTATCTACCAGGATACCGATCTAAAAGATCACAACAACACAAATAGCATACATAGCAGGATATCAATCCAATGGGTCGGCATTGGTGCCTTCGACCTGCAAGAACAGTGAGGAAAACTCACCTCACAAGCTGAACAGAACAGATAAAGCCCGACTCTGAATCTCAGCTCTCAACTCAAAAGCCTACAACCACCAAGTGACCAACTCCATCAAAATCCCAACAATACCCAAAATACCCTCAAAAGTCAAACTTGGTCAAACATGAACAAACTTGGTCAAACATGGTCAAACTTAAAGTCAACTGGTCAAATTCCATAAGCGCACTGAGTCAACCCAGCTGACCCTACCGAGTTAACTCAACATGGGCTGACCCATGCGAGTATGCAGGGCGTTCCCAGAAGTACGCTTAGCATACGTAAGGCCTCACATTCACCAGGTTACGGGGTGCCTGACTTAGTACGTTGGGCGTACTCCCACCCACGCAAGGCGTACCCTCGCAAAACCCATAACTTCATTAATTGATTAATGGCTTAAGCACTTAAGCCCAAACTTCAGATCCATGGTCCAAATGCACCCTAAAGTCATAAAGTCTCAAACTTTATGACTTTACACGTCCAAAAAGTTCTTAATACATGGTCTTAATTCATTAAGACATTCCTCAAGTTGCATGACACACTTCTAGCCATTGCGACCTCATTTTTATGACTAAGGACCCTTCCAAGGGTCTGAAAGGACAACTCAAAGCATCTAGAACATGCCATGATCAATATGGAGAATTTGGTACAAAAAGGAGCATAAAAACACCCCATAAAGAGATTTAGCAAACAAGCCATCAAGGTATGAACTTTATACCTTGGAATGATGGAGAAAAGGGCAAAACTTCCAGATGCAGGCCTTGCTTCAAGCTTCCAATCTCCTTGATACAACTTCCTCTTCCTTAAACACACCAACAACACACTCTTTAGCTCAAAACACACTCACCAAGGGTTAGGGTTTGCTAAAGACGACTCAAAGGGTATGGAGGCTGAAAAAGTAGGGTGAAATGAGCCATAATGATGCTTATATACCACCCAATCCCTAAAAATTAGGGTTTTCTCCTAATAGGAGTATGCCCCGCGTACATAAGTGTACGCCCAACGTACCCTCATGTACGCTTAGCGTACTCATCCTGCTCAAATTACCAAAATACCACAAGGCTTCTAGGCTCATTCTCATGGGCTTAGGAACTGAACTGCCATATGATAAAACCATAGGGATGAATTTAGAAGTACCTGAATCTAAGGATGTTACATGGTAATATATATATATATATATATATATATATATATATATATATATATATATGTATATATATATATATATAACTTTTATTGTAAAAATTCATAATTATTACTCAATTATTTTAAATAAAAAAATTTAAATAAATTATTAATTAAAAATATACAAAAATTTTGAAGTTCGTTATAACTTCAAATTTTACATATAATTACAATGAGTAAATGTTTCTATAAAAAGTTTAAATATATTATTTAAAACCTTAATGACATTAATTATGATAGTGATTTGCCTAATATATCTTCCTGACATATGACATACTATTAATGAGGAGTTATATTAGAGTGACACATGACAAAAGATGATTAAAACTACTCTTTTATTAGTATATATATATATATATATATATATATATATATATATATATATATATAGTTTTATTCTATAATCATTCTCATACGTGTGTGTGTGTGTATATATATATATATATATATATATATATATATATATATATATATACACACACACACACACGTATGAGAATGATTATAGAATAAAACTATAATCATTCTCATACGTGTGTGTGTGTGTGTATATATATTTCCTTTTGATATAGTTTTATTCTATAATCATTCTCATACGTGTGTGTGTGTGTATATATATACACACACATACACACACGTATGAGAATGATTATAGAATAAAACTATATCAAAAGGAAATGTAAGGATGGGCAGTTTACCTGACTGTACCATAACCTATCAAATATATCAAAGCAAGGGCAATTATTATATATAGGGTTAAGTATATATATGAATAATTATGTAAGGAATATATATTAAAACAAAGCTTAAGGATAAGCATTGTACTTAGTTGTTACTCTATCTTAATATCCTATCAAAGAATATCAATCCAATGATAAGCCATTTCTCTAGGGTAACATAGTACCTAAAGCCGACTAAATCCAAAAGATAGTATTGAATCTAGAAATCAATCAAACCATTTCTCTAAGATACCATAGTAACTAGAGCCAACCAAATCTAAATAATAATTTAGTACCAAATCATTATGCTTGACCATTTCTCTAAGGTAACATAGTTCCTAGAGCTAGCCAAAGGAATAATATTATGCCAAATCGTTATCATATCAAATATTCAAACGGATAACTATAGAATGTTATGTCGTTATTCAACTCGATTTAAGGTTATATCACCTCTCCACCAGTTTGAATTTAATAAAAATATCTGATAAAATATAATTACTTAATAATTGTAATTATAAAATATTAAGATTTTAGGTATGTTGTAAGTACATAGTTAGATAGGTTAAGATTGGATGATATCCGATTAACCTATATTGAGTATGGAAGTTTACTCGTAGTCACCCTACCTTATAGATAAGAATACCCTCCTTTTCGTAAAAATAAATTCCAAAGATATGAGTACACGAATAATACTTAGGAGGAATAAGAATTACGGAAGCCATAGTAATTATAAATAGTAGGATACTATTTTTGTAACATCCTGTTTCCTTTCCTTTATTATTTCAGGGTCGTGGGCCGAAAGTCGATTGTGTAAAGGCTTTGGGCCTTAAGAAGGTAAAGTTTAGTCCTTGTGGAAGGACATAATGATGATTAAGAGATTTAACCCTTGAACCGTGTTTTAGGCCGAAGGGTAGAAAAAGGAAAGTCATAGGCCGGGTTCTTGCAAGAAATATGGATTTTTATTCGAGAAGTTTTTAGTCCAAGATATCTAGATAATATCGTGGGGCTCTTCAATACCTTTCCGTGGATATAAAGAACGTCAAAGCTGGAGTTGGAACGAAGAAGTTACGATCGCTAGAAGTGAGGACGGTTTTGGGTTAAGCCGAGTACGTTGGTCGTACTAGGCACGGATGATCGTGGAGGATAAACCTGGTATGTTGGGTGTATATGATCAGAACCCAAACCCTAATTTGAGGGTTTTGAGCCCTATTTAAGCTCCTAAACTTCCCCAAACCCTTTCCATTCTCATCCTCCATCGCTTCAATGTCCTCTTTTGAAACCCCAACCCTCGTTTAAGCCTTGTGAGCTAAAGAAGGTGTTTTTGAGTGCTTTGGAGTGTTCTTGGTGCATTTTGGAGAAGAAGGAGCTCATTAGAGAACTGTTGGTTGCATTGAAGCTTGTAGATCCAGACTTTATTCACCTTGATATTTCTTCTAGAGGTATAAAGCTTGAATCTTGATGATGCATTTGTTAGATCTAATATACTCTAAGAGCAAGCAATAACATGGAAAGCATTTGCGTGAAGTATTAGAAGTTTTGAAGCAGGAAAAGTTATATGCAATATTCTCCAAATGCGATTTTTGGATCCGAGAGGTGCAATTATTGGGTCAAGTGGTTAACCAAGAAGGCATCAAGGTTGAACCAAAAAAAGTTGAAGCAGTGATGAAGTGGGAAAAGGCCAAATAGTCCCACTGATATTTGTAGTTTTCTGGGAGTGAGAAGCACAAAGCCGTTTTTGATAAACTGAAGAAACGATTGTGTGAAACACCGATTCTTTCCTTACCCGATGAGGTTGAAGACTTTATAGTTTACAGTGATGCGTATGGAGTTGGGTTAGGATGTGTTATGAACCAAAAGGATAAATTAATAACATATGCATCACGATAATTAAAAACCCATGAACGAAACTACTCCACTCATGATTTGGAGTTGGTAGCGGTAATTTTTTCGTTAAAAATATGGAGACATTATCTCTCTGGTACAAAGTGTAAACTTTTCACTAATCATAAGAGTCTTCAATATCTATTTGATCAGAAGGAGTTGAACATGAGACAAAGGTGCCGGCTAGAACTACTCAAGGACTATGACTGTAAAATACTTTACCATACTGGTAAAGCGAATTGCATAGCAGATGTTTTGAATAGAAAGATAAACCTAAAGAGAAAAAGGCCAAGAGCGCTAAGCATTGAAAATTGCCTCGAAAATTGTGGAAAGTATCAGTAAAGCTCAAATTGATGCCTTGGGAGGAGATAACCCAAAAGAAGAACACATAGGCAAGAAGTTAGTGTTTGGAACGAACAACCAGGGGTTGAAAGCCTTCGAGAATAAAATTTAGGTGCCAAAAATGGGTGGTATAAGAGATCTTCTAATGGAAGAATCCCACAAAACCATGTACTATATCCATCCAGACAGCACCAAGATGTTTATGGATCTGAAACCATACTACTGGTGGCCAACGATGAAACTTAATTCTGCTAAGTTAGTGGGCGAGTGTATGAAATGCGCAAGAGTTAAGACTTAACATCAGAAACCATATGGAAATTTGGAACCGTTATCGGTACCTATGGGTAAATGGGAGGACATTACCATGGATTTCAACACCAAACTGACTAGAACGAAGGGATGTCACGATATGATCTTGATGATTGTGGACCGGTTAGCAAAAAGTGCACATTTATTAACGGATAGCGAGAGATGGTCTATGGAAAAGGTTACTTAGGTTTAGGTGAAAGAAATAATAAAAAACCATGGCTATAAATAGGTCATTATAGGTTGTTTCCTTATACGTGAAAGAAATAGTCATATTATTGGCTTATTGTCACTATAGCCCAATGATGTTCAATATATTGGTTTAAAAGGTCCCTCATGATATTTTTTCCTTTTAGGGGTACGTACTTGTGTTTTACCATTTTAAAAGGTCATTATCAAAAATATGAAGGGGTCACCCTGATATGCCATGTGGAATTTGGGTAAATCAAATAGTCAACTGAAATGGTCCATGCAGTGCTTTTGCTTTTGGGGCTAAATGGTTGGCAAGATTACTAGATTGCCCTCAGGAAAATATAGTAGCAGAGGTAAATCAGTTTTTTACTAATACATGGGAACGACATGGCAGTGACATTCATCCTGATGCACCTGGTTGTTTGACTTCAGTATCTGAAAGTTGATTGATGACATTCGGAGTTCAGTATGAGTCATATGGTAAACATGAAGATGAAGGAAATCTTACAAACTTTGATGCCTGAATCAAAGATCGTTGAAGAAGCTACACTAGAAACGATAGATGAACCTAATTGGGGGTTAAACGCAAGGATTTGTGTCGTGATTAATAACACAGAGTTCAGGATCAACAGAGTTAATTTCCACAGAGTTAAAATTATCGTTTACGGGTTCCACTGGATATTCGGAATTCGTTATTCTAATTCTGAAAAAGAAATGGTTTAGTTGAGGTGAAACGAGACCATGGGGGAAACTGCAATCCCGCAAATGCAGGATCAATCATGGGAAAATTTGTGAAATTCCTTTGTACATATCCCATTCTTGCTAGAAAAGATGGGTATAATAGAAATGGTAAATGATTCATTGGCATATGAACTTGACCACTAAATCCATGGAGTCCAGAAGATGCCATCATGTTCATAAGATCTTGTTCTTGATGAATTTGTTGACTCTATTTAAATTTCCATGACCCTTTTGGGCACGAGGAGTTGCAGTAACATCAGGGGTAGTTTGGGGTTTTCTGGTTTTCGACTGACGAGATGAATTGCGGTAACGAATGTCTTTAAACTCAATCTTACTGCTAACAAAGTTTTTGGATTTTTTTAGTTGAATTGATCTTTGAAATATCAGTAAGATGATGCTAGTATAAATTTATCAAGTCTATCCTTATGCGATGAAATTGAAATCAGAAAAATTAAGCCCTAATAAAAATGTGGGTGTGAAGGGAAAAGTGGAAATCATGTTTGATGTTTTGAGCTTGGATATTGTCGTTGAAAAAATATTAAGAACTAACAAGGGCTGATGTGGAATTTTATCAAAGGGTCACTGGATGCGGCATCACATTCACCAGCATAGCACGGTTCACTGGAATCATATTTACCCAAAAAAAACTCAATTGTTTACTTGTAATTTTTTCTTCGACTTTATTTTTACTAGCGATCATTGGCTTTCATCGTCAACTGATTTGCTTCACACACTTCATCTCTTTCACTGGCGGTTTGTAGACAAGTTGAAAGAGGTAGGAGATGGGGGTCATTAATTTCAGGGATGGGTCTGAGCTATTTTCGGATAACAACTCATCTTCGAGAACACTTCAATGTAACTTTAATTTCTATGTGGGGGAGGGGGTAAATTAATATAATCAGCTACAAGTAGGTAGTTGACTAAATAGGCGTAATAACTCTTGGCTTACATAGCAACGATGAGTCGACTCACCATTGAGTCATTGTTGACTCACCTGCTTAGTTGGTACTTGACAATGCAATGTAACCTTCAAAATTAGGTAAAGGTACGAAATTAACTGGTAAAATACAAGTTTGTACTCTTCAAAGGCAAAAAAATCACGAGGGACCAATTAAAGCAATATATGAAACATCGTTGGGCTACAGTAACAAAAACCTTTTTTTACTATCGTCGAAGATCGATTAAAATTTGGACAAAATAAGTCAGATGGTCTCAAATAAGAAGCACTCACTTATTTTGTATGTCTCACTCTTCTATTTTCAACCTTCAATCTTCATCAAGTGTCAAGTTTTGATTTTGAATTTATTTGGTTTAAAGATTTCAAGTTATTTTCTAAGTTTTTTATGTTTTGAATTCCAAAATATTTTTTATGGGTGTTTATGGTATGTTCATGGTTGGTTAAAAAAAGATGGTGGTGAAATTGATTGTGGCAGGTGTACCATAGTGGTGATTGTGATGGTGAGACTAATCATTTATATATATATATATATATATATATATATATATATATATATATATATATATATATATATATATATATATATAGAGGATGGTTCAATTGAAAAAAAAGGTTGAAAATTGGGGAATTATTCTCAGCCACTAATTTATTTTTGCCGCAAAAGCCTCCGTCATACCAGCGGAAATAGGAAAGGAATAGACATGTGTTTTCCAACAAAACATGTTTCCTTAAACTATGTTAATCATTACCTTAATATATACAAAAACATAGTTTTTTCGTTTTTTTAATTTTTAAAAAGCTATTTTTATCGAAAAATGATTTTAAATATACAAAAATTCATGATTTTTTATTCTCTACAAATAGACATCCATATTGATATAGTTTTAAGATAAAATAATTTTTTTTTTATATTTTCAAGCTATCGTTATTCATAAATGAATAAAAATGCATCAGGTTTTTATTACAGTACATTCGTTATTCACTTATGAATAAAAAGTATGATTAATTTTTTTTACAATTTAAATATCATTCATATATGAATATAGCATATAATAAGCATAGTATATATTCATATTTAAATATTAGACGATGCATTCACTTGTGAATATTAACATAGTATATTCACTTGTGAATATTAGATGGTATATTCACTTATGAATATTAAATGATATTTTCATATGTGAATATTACATAGTATTACATGATATATCACATATGAATATTAGATAGTATATTCACTTGTGAATATTAGATGATATATTCACTTATGAATATTACACAATATATTAACATATGAATATTACAATGTATTTTCACAAATATATATAATATTGATATGTTATTCACATATGAATAACATACAGACTTGCATATTTGTTTTGTGTTTTTAATAATCATATACTGATTCAGGTGAGAAAACATATTCATATGTGAATATAATGTGATAATTTAGTTTATGCATTTCATCAAACAGTTGGAGTACATACAAGTTAACTATTTTAAAAATGTTAAAAACATGATACTTTCGATTCAAGTTATCAATTACAAATCATCATATACTTCCGATTTCGACTTCAGATGCGACAACCTATGTCTGATCGATTTCTCATTTTGATTTTGATTTCCGAAAATCCGATTGGGAACCTGTGAGTACCGATTCTGAGTCCTTCAATGTCGACTGTGACTGCGAGTCCAGAACTCCGATTCCAATTTCATGAACATCGAAGAAATTCTGATTCCAACTGAGTTCGTTTGCGAATCTGGGAAATTCCAATTCCAAATTCGTTATGAACTTTAACAAATGCTTGCAAGCTACGAACATTCGGAGTATTCAACAAAGAAATCGATGAATTTGGGTTGCGAATCTGTCTTGAACGGCGAACCTTCCAGCCACGAAGATCGATGATTGATTAACACTGGATGACATTGATGATGGTTTAATTGAAGAAATCTAGATGATTGTTGAAGGTTGGAGGAGAAATTTTGATGATGAACGAACTGTTATCTAATTCTCTACAGTTACGTATTTGAGATTGAAAGTTATTATCATATTTACAAGTTTGCCACTGTGTCTTTTTATGCTTAGATTAAATGAGTGGCTGAGAATGATTCCTCATTCTCAACATTTTTTATTTTCTCAATTGAACTTTTATATATATATATATATATATATATATATATATATATATATATATATATATAAAGCACAATGCTCTTATGAACAGTGCGTATAGTAATTTTTTTTTACCGTTTTTAATAGTTTTACCCATTGAAAGATACGTGTCGTCTTCTACAAAAACATCGAGAAGAGCTCCACCGTTATCGAATTGGCATACCACCCAAGTACACGCGTTTTCCACCACCGCTTCTTCCATCGATTTCCAGAATAACACCTTTTCTCCAACTTACTAAACAGAGAACAATGGAGATCTACTCACCGCTCCCTCTTCCAATCATTCGTCTCCATCGCCTCTGTCCACCTGTTCTTCTGATTGTCTTCTTTTTTTCTGTTCATCGTCTTCTCTTCAGGTTCTCTCATCGACTGACTCAACCACTTCAACCGATTCTCCATTTTTTTCCATTGTGGTTCCGTTTTCAGAAGAATCAAGTGTTTTTGGGAGGTTTTAGACTGATGGTTTCTTGTCGTTCGTGTGTTTCAACTGAGTACTCACTGTTGGACTTGAAGGCTGTAACTAATAACTTCAGTTCAGATTTTATTGTTTTTGAAAGTGGCGAAAAAGCTCCGGATGTTGTTTATAAAGGGTCGGCTTCAGAATCAGAGGTGGATTGTTGTGAAGAAGTTTACAAAAATGGTGTGGCCTGATCCGAAATAGTTTGCTGTATCGATTGCTTTTTATTATTATTGCTTTGATTTAGACATTAGGGTTTAATGTTTATTTCAAAGGCTAAGAAGAAGGTCTATTTTCTCTTCCGCTTCCTCTAATCACGACACCTCCTCTACTTCTCGCCTTCTGATACCTTTTCTCTCCATGTATGCAAGTAATGGCCTAGACATAAGAAAATGGTTAAATAGTATACAAAAAGACGAAACTACCCTTCATAATTCTCCAGAACCATCAATTGCTTGTGCTAGCGACTGCTTTAGCTTTTTGGACCCTCTTTTGGTAAACCATGAACACTTGGGGATTATCAGTAGTTTTTAATTTTATCTTCTTTTTGCTTTATGCTTTATGCAACAACACACTGCTTATGTGTACTCTTTGTTGGAAGCATTGAATGGTGTCACAGGAATGAGCAAATGATGTTGGAAACTTAGAATTAAATTTTGAATATTTAATATCATTCATCCATGTTGATGCTTATGGAATGAACTCCATGAACAATCTTTATTTATGGTGTCACTTTTGTTGCGATCATCATTGTGAACAAAGATTTGATGGCAACGTATGGTTTCACATTTGGGAAATTCTCTATTCGCATATTAGTTTGTTTTCTTTGATAGTTTTATTTATAAATTTGGTTTAACTATTTCTTATTTGTTGATATATAATAATTTCTGTATGTGCAACTGCAGCAACAACATTAACCGGATTGCACTTTCTTACCACAATCTTGATGACTATTGTTCTTAGATGGTTGGGTTACTCTTGATGATGAGTGATGTTACTTCACATATTGACTTTTTGATGCTTTGTTTATTCCAGGTAGATCTTACAAAAAAATGTGGCGACGAAAGGGGATCGGTTGTTGAGAGACTTCCGACTCAAGTTACCAAATTTTGTTTATAGTACGGGTTAAGATCATTGCTACTATAGATAAAAAAAAATAGCGTTGCTATATGCACATTAAATCCTACTGTTCATTCCTGATTCTGTGCAATTAAACAATAGAAACATTCATATTATTCCCACGAAATCACAAAAAAATAATTCTAATTCTTGCAAAACTTATTCATATTTACATGTCATTTAAATCAAATCATTTTAAATTAGGTATCTAATTCCTTATAATCCAGAAAACGTATATATTAGTGCTACTTTTTTGGGATAAATTTGTTCAATTTATAACTTACAGACTTCATCCCTTAAAATCAGTACGGCCATACCATTTAAGATATTTGAGATGCATGAAGGTAAATTGGTAATGGTCTTGATGAAAAGTTTATCTTTTGGTTATATTTCTCTTTTCAATGTTAATATTTGTAACTGATTGTATCATATTCTTTGTGATATGCAGAAAAAGGCATCAGGTGCCACACAATTTTAGGAAGTTATTAAGTTCAAGGCTAAGAGGGCTTCTTAACACACGGGGCCTTCCATTTTTTGGTTATAAATGCAGTAAATAGCACTGTACTTTCAATTTACAGTTTTTTTCCTTTTGATTTTTTTTAAATATGATTTTTTTTTCCAAAAAAGAAACACCAACTAGCCATGTACTTTGAGTTTTATGTTGTCACTTGAGGGGCCAACGTTTTGATTGCTCATTCCATAACTGTTGGGACAGGAGGTATATGCGTGTAATTTTATGTGTTATGATCTTATCTAAAATGGCATTTTACTTTCTTTGAGTCTATTTCACTTTTTATTTATTAAAATTGCAATGTATGTTTTTTTGCTATGTAATTCACATCCAACCCATGCAAAGCATGGGCACCTTCACTAGTTTTGAATTAAAAACAAAAAAATAACTTTGGAAAAATAATTCTTAATTTTTTTAAGAAAAATTACATAAGAAAATCCACATGCACGTCATGTTAGAACAACATGGACCACTTTAGTTAGGGATATTATCCTATTAAAAAAAATGGTTAGGATGTGATAATATTAACTTTTGAATAATTGTGTTCCATGATATACCATTGCATAAAATTATATAATTTATTTTTTTAAACATTCCTTACGAATTATATAATAAGTTTAACAAATATTAAGTTACAAATATATATTTGATAGAATTTTCAGAATTTTAATTAGCTTTGACCAACTAAATAATCAAAAGATATTATGATATATTTAAAATTGAAAATGTATAGTGTTTAACATTTTTATTTATTATAGTGCTTATCAATAAGTATACGACTTTAAAACTGGAATAATTAATTCTTTTCATAATACAAATTGCTTGAAATTATTAAAGTCAATATCATATTGCAATTAAAGTAAACTGTAAACTTAGTCTATTTGGTTTATCAAAAAGTGAAGTCTGAGAATAATTTTTTTTTATAACATGGTTAGTTCAAAAGTAAAAATATCCGGAAATTTAAATGTATCCGAAAAGACTAATTTGTCTTCCTGATTTTCTTTCTCATTTTTATTCACTTAAATGTTTTTATAATTAAAAAAACCCTAATAACCTACCTCATCCACCCATTTCTCTTTTAATATACCAACATTGCCTTCTCTCTCTCTCTCTCTCTCTCTCTCTCTCTCTCTCTCTCTCTCTTGTTGCAACACCATCGTTGCCGACTATCGCCGTCCATTGCCTTCATGAAACTTATTCGTCTGACGAAAAAAAGATACCACACACACCTTGCTTCCTCTCTCCAAATACCACCACCATCTACAACAAATCAATTTTCATCAAAATTGTTTTTAGGAGGCATACACAGGATAAAAGCCACCACCGTCGGACGAAGCAACCACCGTCGAACGAAGCCACCACCATCGGAAAACACAAAGAAACATATATGAAAATGAATATTTCACTTCTCTCTCCCTCATATATCTGAAAACGAATATATCTAGGGTGGGTTCCAGTTGCCTAAAAACCCTAGCTGATCAATGATGATGAGGCTAGGGTTAGGGTTTTCCACGTCTATGTGTAATACCCTATTTCGGGCCGTTTCTTAATTCGGGGTTGTGGACCGAAATTCGATCATAAAAAGGCTTTGGGCTTTGAGAAAGTAAAGGTGGACCGCATTAAAGTTTGATAACATTAGTTGTGAGGTCTAAGCCCTTGATTCGTAAGTTGGACACAAAGGGAAGAAAGGGAAAGTTATAGATTAGGCTTTTTGTGTGAGTTATGGTTTTAGTTCGGTAGGTGATAAGACAAAAGTAATTATCTAGGATTGTGGGGATCTTCAATATATTTTTGTGCATATAAAGAACGCCGGAAACGGAGTTGAAACAAAGAAGTTATGGTTGTTTGAATTTGAAGTGAAAATTGGGGACTTTTGAATTATGCACGGCATAACTAAAAGTTGTGCGGTACGTAACGGGGGTTTAATGAATTACGCATGGCGTAATTTATGTTACGCGGGGAGTAATCTGGGCAGATCAAAACCCTAAATCTTCAGTTTTGAGGCCTATTTAAGGGCTCTAACTTATGGGGAACCCTCTCGTTACCAGCCTCTATAACCTAAGATCATTCCTTGAGAAATCCTAGTCTCCTCTCACTTGTTTTTTGAGATTTGGCATCGTTTATAAGCTTATTACTCCATTGGAAGGCTGAATTTTAAAGAGCAAGATGGGGGCAAAGAGTCTAGAAGAAGAGTTCAAGTATAGATCCATCAATATTACATCATTCATGGACCATTATGAGTAAAAAGCTTCTAACTTGCTCATTGGTTTCATAGATCTAGTTTGTCATATTTGCCACTTTTTGGTCATTTTAGTGCATAAAGTTTAGATCTTGGAAGTTTGTGACTTTGTTATGGATAAAGTTGGAAACTTTATCCATCTAAACATCATAATAATTCAGATATGAAGGTTGGAGACCTGGACTTAATGTATTAAGATGAGAAAGATGCATTTTTGGTCCCTTTAAGACCTAAAGACTAGATCTTGGTTGTTTTGACCATCCTAATGGATAAAGTTGGAAACTGTATCCATTATGGAGCTAGTAGGAATTAGATCTGAGCTTTGAGTGAAAGGTATTAATGTATTAAGTACTTAAAATAAAGTTTGGTAAGAAACGTCGTACGCGGGGCGTAATTTGGGCTACACCCAGCATATCCTGATTTTTGTCCATTTTCTGGATAAGACTCTACGCCCTACATAGAGTAAGGCGTACGTCGCGCGTAAATCAATGAAAGGTTGATTGTTGACTTTCTGACCAGTTTGACTTTTGGTTAACTATGAGGGGTTGAGGACTTAGAAGGGCAAAATGATCTTTTGGCCAAATGAGGATTTATCTAGGTATTTGAAATTGCTAAGTTGGATTATTTACCTTAATTGTTAATTAAGGTTTGATTATGGATATGTTAGTGGTATGGACTTCAGCACCAGCGGCTCGTGTGTGAGATCTATCCATTACCGATTGTGGGTCGAAGGCACCAATGTCGGCCCACTGGATTATGTTATGTAGGACGACTAGGTGGTGGCCCCTGGAAATTGTATGAAATACCTGGATATGGCTCCCGGTAATGTAACATCCCAAATTTCGAGCCCAAAAATTTCATTTTAAATTAACGGATTATAAAACATTCATAAGAAAACTGCGTAACAATATATCATTTTATGAATCAATGTATCATGTCTGAAAACCCAAAACATATAATAGCAACATGTCAGAGTACAATCCCATAATATCTCAAGTGCGGAAGTCAATGCGTGTGTGTATGATGTGCCTCTACCGCACCAGCTCTTTCCCCTTCGCTGAAGAGGTACCTGAAACCAAAACTGTAAACTGTAAGCACGAAGCTTAGTGAGTTCCCCCATCATACCGCATACCATACAATCACATAACATACATATACTGTCAGGCATATCTAGGTGCCCGACCTACCCCTTCGGTCTACTCGACCGGATACCGCCTAGCATATCCGGGTGCTGGCCTCCCCTTCGGTCGTCTCGACCGGATACTGCCTAGCATATCTGGGTGCTGGCCTCCCCTTCGGTCCTCTCGACCGGATACTGGGGACTATTTCACTCCATCACTACTACCACATAACATGTAACACATAATCATATTCCATCTAGCATGACTGGGTATGACTACCCCCTTCGGCCCTATCGACCGGAAATCTTGGGGACTATCTCCCCTACTGCTAACATCATATCATACTAGCACATAACATAACAGGTAGCAGCAAACCTAGATGAATATCACAAAGACAATCATCAATCGTACAACTCCTACTGGTGGGCCGGCATTGTGGCCGTAGACCCACCGCTACTGGAAGGTAACTCACCTCAAACGAGTAGCTGCTGATAAACTGTGTGGGGAATCCCTGAATGCTGCTGCTCCGGAAATCCTCCGGCTATAATCCCCACAAAACACTTAATCAGAATATGATATCTACCCCTTAGGGTAAAATGACTATTTTACCCCAGCCCAAGTCCAAGTCAAAGTCAAAGTCAACTTCCAGTTGACCCGACTCGCCGAGTTGGGTCGTCAACTCGTCGAGTCCCTATTTCTTTAACTGTCCTCATCCACGTCCCTACTCGTCGAGTTTAGCAATGACTCGACGAGTTCTCCTTCTAACACAACCTCGGATGAACCTTCTTCCGACTCGCCGAGCGGTATGAACACTCGTCGAGTCCATCTTCATCCTAAGAACACGTCCTATCCTCCACTCGCCGAGTTGTATGAACACCTCGTCGAGTTCATCTTCAAGAGTTGGGAGATTGCCTTGGACTCGTCGAGTCTGCTCGTGCACTCGTCGAGTCCTATGAACTCCAGGACTATGGCTTATCCCAATACATTTGGGTCACTCCCTTGGACCTTCTAAAACCTTTCTTTCACTCAACTGGTTCCCATGAACCATAACAGAAAAAGGGGAGTCTAACCTTGGACTCGCCGAGTCCCAAGAACGACTCGCCGAGTCGATGCAGTCCAAGTCTTATTTCTTCGATTTCTGGAGTGCAACTCTTGTCCAAATGATAGATCTAGGTCTCTAAACTCAATCTAGCATGTAAAGTTACAAACTTTACGTGCATGCATGGGACTTTGAGCCTAAAATGCCCAAAAAGGAGCTCTTAAGATGCATGGGACCTTCCATGGGTGCAAAAGCAACCCCTAACTGCCTTGTGACCCTTCTATGGACCTAGATCCGCAGCTTCAACCCCCAACCATGCTTGCAATCATGGTTGGTTACCAAGAATGGCTTATAAAAGCCCTAAATCTCCCCAAAAAGGGATCTAACAAAAGAACAAGCAAGGTATAGACTTTATACCTTCTGAGAACAGCAAATGATGCACCAAACTCGAATCCTTCAGTCTCCTCTTGATTCTTCTAAGCTCTTCCTTCTTCCTTGTGATCAGAATCCATAAAATCACTCAAAAGCCTTGAATCTTGCACCAAAACACTTAGGGTTTGCTAGGGAGGGTTTCTAGGAGCAATAGGGACGAGTGGGGGAGGAATGAGATGATTAAATAGGGTGCAAACCCTCATATTAGGGTTTTTGTCCAGACAGAGCCTACTCGTCGAGTCCAGGATCCGACTCGATGAGTCCCATACTTAAACCCCGCGTTCTATCCCGCTTCTACTCGGCGAGTTGGGCCATCAACTCGCCGAGTCCCAGGCCAAAAATGTAAAATTACATAAATGAAATACGTACCAGGAACCAGGTGCTACAAATCTCCCCCACTTATTTCAGACTTCGTCCTCGAAGTCTGCTGCTCGCTCCTGAAAAAGCTCCGGATAATGCTCCATCATCTCATCCACCGGCCCCCAAGTCCATTCCGAGCCCTTCCGGTGCTGCCAGTGCACCTTCACGAGCTCCACCCTCTTGTTTCTCAGATCCTTTGACTTTCGGTCGAGGATTGCTACAGGTCGCTCGATGTAGTTCAGGCTGTCATCGACCTGAATATCCTCTAAGGGTACCACTGCTGAGTCGTCCACCAGGCACTTCCGCAGCTGGGAGACGTGGAAAGTGTTGTGGATCTGGCTGAGTTCGGCTGGCAGATCCAACCTGTACGCCACCTTTCCCACCCGGGCTGAAACCCGGAAGGGTACGATATATCTGAGGCCCAAGTTGCCCCGCTTCCTGAATCGGATGACGCCCTTCCATGGCGACACCTTCAGAAGAACCCTATCCCCGACCTGAAACTCCAGGTCTGATCGGTGCTTGTCGGCATAACTTTTCTGCCGACTCTGAGCAGTCTGAAGCCTGCTCCAGACCTACTGAATCCTCTCCGTCGTCTTGAGCACCATTTCGGTGCTCCCCAGGACCCTCTAGCCAACCTCACCCCAACATATCGGGGTCTTGCACTTCCTCCCGTACAATATCTCGAAGGGAGGACGATCGATACTCGCGTGATAGTTGTTGTTATACGAGAACTCAGCCAATGGGAGGTAAGTATCCCAGCTACCACCGAAGTCTAGCACACATGCCCGCAACATATCCTCCAAAGTTTGGATGGTCCGCTCGCTCTGACCATCCGTCTGCGGGTGAAACGCGGTGCTAAAGTGCAGACGAGTACCCAACTCATCATGAAACTTCTTCCAAAACCTAGAAGTTAACCGCACATCCCTGTCTGAAATCACCGAAACTGGCACCCCATGCCGCGCCACCACCTCCCTGATGTAGATGTCGGCCAACTTCTCGGCCGAGATGCTCTCCTGAATTGGAATAAAATGGGCGCTCTTGGTCAATCGATCGACGATGACCCAAATCGAATCCACTACCCGCGCGGTCCTGGGAAGCTTTGTGATAAAATCCATCGTGATGTCTTCCCACTTCCACAGCGGGATATCCAACGGCTGCATCTTGCCGTGTGGTCTCTGATGCTCGGCCTTGACCTTCCTGCAGGTCAAGCACCGCTCCACGTACCATGCCACATCCCGCTTCATGCAGGGCCACCAATAGTCCAGACAAAGATCCCTATACATCTTCGTCGCCCCGGGATGGATGGAGAATCGAAATTTGTGCGCCTCCTCCATCAGAACCTGGCGCACACCCCCGTGGTACGGCACCCACACCCTGCGGTGGAGGGTCAACAGCCCTCGACTATCATAATTGAAGGAGGAAACCTGGCCTACAATCCGCTCACTCTTCCGATGTTCCTCCTTCATGGCCTCCTGCTGGGCCTCTCGAATATGCTCCAACAGTGGAGTAACCATGGTCATCCTCATGCAGGTATCCCTGATCGGCGCTGCCTTGCAGCTAAGCGCGTCGGCCACAACGTTGGCCTTCCCCGGGTGGTAGAGGATCTCACAATCATAATCCTTTACCACCTCAAGCCACCGACGCTGCCTCATATTTAGATTTGGCTGGTCCATGAGATACCTCAAGCTCTTATGGTCCGTGTAAATGGTACAACGGACCCCATAGAGGTAATGACGCCAAATCTTGAGGGCGAATACAAAAACCCCCAGCTCCAAATCATGTGTCGGGTAGTTCGCCTCGTGAGGCTTCAGCTGCCTCGAAGCGTAGGTGATGACATGCCCTCTCTGCATCAATACCGCGCCCAAACCTAAAATAGACGCGTCGCAGTACACAACAAAATCCTCTAAGCCCTCTGGCAAGGCTAAGATCGGCGCCTCGCACAACCTCTGCCTCAGTGTCTCGAACGCTGCCTGCTGCTCAGGCCCCCAACGAAAGACTACGGCCTTCTTCGTCAACCGCGTCAAGGGTACGACTATCTTGGAGAAATCCTGGATGAATCTCCGCTAGTAGCCGGCTAATCCCAGGAAACTCTGAATCTCAGATGGAGACTTCGGAACCTCCTATCTCATCACGGCCTCCACCTTGGCCGGGTCGACTAGAATACCGTTCCGGTTGACAAGGTGCCCAAGAAACTGCACCTCGCGCAACCACAACTCACACTTGGAGAACTTAGCGTACAAGCTCTCTCTCCTCAGAGTATCCAAAACCTCTCGCAGATTCTCCTCATGCTGCTCCTGCGTCTTGGAATAGACCAAGATGTCGTCAATGAAAACTATCACTGACCGATCCAGCATCGGTCTACACACGCGGTTCATGAGGTCCATGAACGCGGCAGGAGCATTGGTGAGGCCGAAAGGCATCACCACGAACTCATAGTGGCCATAGCGCGTCCTGAACGCAGTCTTCTGTACATCCTCCTCTCTGACCCTCATCTGATGATATCCTGATCGCAGATCGATCTTGGAGAACCAAGATGCTCCCTGTAGCTGGTCAAAGAGGTCATCAATCATCGGGAGTGGGTAACGGTTCTTCACCGTCACCTTGTTCAGCTCCCTATAATCTATACACATCCGATGCGACCCGCCCTTCTTCTTCACAAACAGAATCGGGGCTCCCCAGGGTGAACTGCTCAGTCTAATGAATCCCTTGTCTAACAGCTCCTGCAGCTGTGTAGACAACTCCTGCATCTCAGGAGGAGCCAACCGATACGGTGCCTTGGCTATCGGAGCCGCACAAGGGACTAGGTCGATCCTGAACTCCACATGTCGCTCTGGAGGTATCCCAGGAAGCTCCTCTGGGAACACATCTGCGTAGTCTTGCACCACCGGAACATCACTCACCGTCGCCTTTCCTGCCTCCCGGGTATCCATGACATAGGCGACATATCCTGCACAACCCTGCTGAAGGTAACGCCTAGCCCTTGCTGCCGAACATAAAGCCGGTCCTCGCTGTGGCCTCTCGCCCTGAATCACCAGCTCTCCCCCACTTGGGGTCCTAATCCGCACCAACTGCTGCGCGCAATCGATCACCGCCCCATTGGGGCTTATCCAATCCATGCCGATAATAACCTTGTTCCCCCACAAAGGTATGGGAACCAAGTCTACCAGGTAGCGCTCCTCGAATAATCTCAACACACAATCTCGGAATACCGCTGATGCTCGCACCGATCGATCATCGGCAATATCTACCTCTAAAGGGCAATCCAACATTCCTGAAGACTCGGGAAACCTCTTGCTAAGCGCAAGAGAAACAAACGATCGGGTAGCACCCGAATCAAACAATACCTAAACTGGGATACCGTTCACATGGAACGATCCTAAACAGAGCAGATATCAATATCATAAACATCATATAAATAAATCAGAGGGAAAGAATCATACCCGTCACCACATCGGGTGCGGCGCGTGCCTCCTCGGTCGTCAACTGGAAAGCCCGGCTCCTCACCACTGGAGCCTCTGCCTTGCCCTGCCGGCCATCGGTAATCCGCAGGGTCGCCGGAGCTGGCGCCTTCACTGGCGCTGCTGCTGTCAACTGGGGGCAATTGGCCTTCTTGTGGCCCCTCTGGTTGCAGGGGAAACACAGCAACTCAGATGTCTGAATAGTGGGTGCAGGGGCGGTACAATCCCTGCTGAAGTGCCCCGTCTTGCTGCACTTGTAGCAGCTCGACGATCCCATTCAGCATACTCCCTCATGTGACTTGCCGCATTTCCTACAGCGGCCTCGGCCCTGCTGGCCTTTTGGCCCAGCGTCTGATCCCTTGTGCTTCTTCCCCGAAGCCCCAGCCACCTGTCCCTCCTCGACCTTCCTCTTCCGGATATGCTCCAGATCAATCTCCCTCTCCCTGGCCCTGGCAATCATGGAATCCAGGGTAGGGCAAGCTGAAAAACTAACATGCTCCCGAATGTCAGCTCGTAGCATGTCGTGGTAGCGGGTCCTCCTCATGTCCTCATCTCCCGCATACTGGGGCACTAGCAACGCCCTCTCCCGGAACTTGGCAGTGATCTTCGCCACAGTCTCCGTAGTCTGTCTCATATCTAACAACTTTCTCACCAACTGCTGGAGCTCCACTGCAGGTGCAAACTCCGCTCTGAACCGAGTCACAAAGTCGGGCCACGTCATAGCCTCAACAGCCGAGGCACCCAGAGAGTCACCAACCGACTCCCACCAATCCCTGGCCCTATCTCTCAAGCACCTTGCTGCATATCTCACCTTCGAACCCTCAGGGCAGAAGCTGGTCAACTGCGCAGACTCAATGTCTGTAATCCACCGCCTGGCCACAATGGGGTCCTTCGCCCCATGGAAATCCGGCGCACCACTGCCCCTGAAGTCCTTAAAGGACAGTGTGCGTGATCCCGACTGGCTGGTCGCCATGTCGCTCCTGAACGCCCGGAGGCGATCCTCCATCAGCTCGATAATACCTTCCTTGATCGACCCAAAGATGACCGGGGTCGCATCAAGGATGCCTCTAGTGATCTCGGACGCGATAAACTCGCGTAGCCTCTCATCCATTGGTTCGGAACCTGAGCCCGAACCCGATCCCTCCCGTGAACTGCCAACTGCTGGCCTCGGACGTAGTACCACCATTCTGCAATACATAATGACAACTGTCAGTGATACTGATACATCTAGAGGGATCACATCCATCACGAGCTCCTTGGTCTTGCCTCAGCCTTTCTCGATTCAAGTACGGATCCTCTGCTTTCAGTAATACGGGCCCATACTACCTTCCACATCTATCTGTACTTTCCTCAAGAACCGCCTCGACTCCACCAAGTCACTACTACTGTTACTGATCTCTACTACTCTCATCCTAGGCTTATCCTAGGGAAAATTTCTGACACCAGTCAAACCGGTCCTCAGCTGCTGAAGGCCTCCTTGTAATGCCAATTAGCCATTACCTGAATACCATCACATGTAACGAGGCTCAGATAATCCTTCGAGTAAAAGACTCGTCCCCACAATGGTTAGACTCAAACAAGAGCTGTGCAATAGGGTTAAATCCAATCCTCTAAGATTATCCAACCCTTATCACATGTGACTGAACGTATTCACCTAACAGCTAACTCCCATCACTAAAAGTCCCACAAAGCACAAAGCAAGCAACATTCAGACCAAAGGGATCGATCTCAAGCAATCCTATCCTCAGAACAGGAAACTTTACTAGCATACAATGTTGAGCTCATACTACCAGGCATAACCTAAACAGGCTATCCTATTACTGTCTACTCAATACTAGCATGCAATTCTCATAAGTTGAAGCACATAAAGCAGGTACCTAAGGCATCATTCCTAGATCTTTAGTCCTATTCTAACATGTTGTTCTACTGAAACTGATAAACATAATATAAACTTGTATGGGTACTTTGGGGAATACTTACTTAAGCTCGGCCGGTCGCGCACATCACACACTTCGTTCTTTCTCAAAACTCTTTTAACTTAGCTTTTAGAAAACCATTTTTCTTGTAAAAATCTTTTAAATCCCATGATTTGAGTTCAGACACCCCGAAGGTGTGTCCGAATCCCTCAAACCAGGGCTCTGATACCAACTTGTAACATCCCAAATTTCGAGTCCAAAAATTTCATTTTAAATTAACGGATTATAAAACATTCATAAGAAAACTGCGTAACAATATATCATTTTGTGAATCAATGTATCATGTCTGAAAACCCAAAACATATAATAGCAACATGTCAGAGTACAATCCCAGAATATCTCAAGTGCGGAAGTCAATGCGTGTGTGTATGATGTGCCGCTACCGCGCCAGCTCTTTCCCCTTCGCTGAAAAGGTACCTCAAAACTAAAACTGTAAACTGTAATCACGAAGCTTAGTGAGTTCCCCCATCGTACCGCATACCATACAATCACATAACATACACATACTGTCAGGCATATCTGTGTGCCCGACCTACCCCTTCGGTCCTCTCGACCGGATACCGCCTAACATATCCGGGTGCTGGCCTCCCCTTCGGTCCTCTCGACCGGATACTGCCTAGCATATCTGGGTGTTGGCCTCCCCTTCGGTCCTCTCGACCGGATATTGCCTAGCATATCTGGGTGCTTGCCTCCCCTTCGGTCCTCTCGACCGGATACTGGGGACTATTTCACCCCATCACTACTACCACATAACATGTAACACATAATCATATTCCATCTAGCATGACTGGGTATGACTACCCCCTTCGGCCCTATCGACCGGAAATCTTGGGGACTATCTCCCCTACTGCTAACATCATATCATACTAGCACATAACATAACAGGTAGCAGCAAACCTAGATGAATATCACAAAGACAATCATCAATCGTACAACTCCTACTGGTGGGCCGGCATTGTGGCCGTAGACCCACCGCTACTGGAAGGTAACTCACCTCAAACGAGTAGCTGCTGATAAACTGTGCGGGGAATCCCTGAATGTTGCTGCTCCGGAAATCCTCCGGCTATAATCCCCACAAAACACTTAATCAGAATCTGATATCTACCCCTTAGGGTAAAATGACTATTTTACCCCAGACCAAGTCCAAGTCAAAGTCAAAGTCAACTTCCAGTTCACCCGACTCGCCGAGTTGGGTCGTCAACTCGTCGAGTCCCTATTTCTTTAACTGTCCTCATCCACGACCCTACTCGTCGAGTTTAGCAATGACTCGACGAGTTCTCCTTCTAACACAACCTCGGATGAACCTTCTTCCGACTCGCCGAGCGGTATGAATACTCGTCGAGTCCATCTTCATCCTAAGAACACGTCCTGTCCTCGACTCGCCGAGTTGTATGAACAACTCGTCGAGTTCATCTTCAAGAGTTGGGAGATTGCCTTGGACTCGCCGAGTCTGCTCGTGCACTCGTCGAGTCCTATGAACTCCAGGACTATGGCTTATCCCAATACATTTGGGTCACTCCCTTGGACCTTCTAAAACATTTCTTTTACTCAACTGGTTCCCATGAACCATAACAGAAAAAAGGGAGTCTAACCTTGGACTCGCCAAGTCCCAAGAACGACTCGCCGAGTCGATGCAGTCCAAGTCTTATTTCTTCGATTTCTGGAGCGCAACTCTTATCCAAATGATAGATCTAGGTCCCTAAACTTAATCTAGCACGTAAAGTTACAAACTTTACATGCATGCATGGGACTTTGAGCCTAAAATGCCCAAAAAGGAGCTCTTAAGATGCATGGGACCTTCCATGGGTGCAAAAGCAACCCCTAACTGCCTTGTGAGCCTTCCATGGACCTAGATCCGCAGCTTTAACCCCCAACCATGCTTGCAATCATGGTTGGTTACCAAGAATGGCTTATAAAAGCCCTAAATCTCCCCAAAAAGGGATCTAACAAAAGAACAAGCAAGGTATAGACTTTATACCTTCTGAGAACAGCAAATGATGCACCAAACTCGAATCCTTCAATCTCCTCTTGATTCTTCTAAGCTCTTCCTTCTTCCTTGTGATCAGAATCCACAAAATCACTCAAAAGCCTTGAATCTTGCACCAAAACAGTTAGGGTTTGATAGGGAGGGTTTCTGGGAGCAATAGGGACGAGTGGGGGCGGAATGAGATGATTAAATAGGGTGCAAACCCTCAGATTAGGGTTTTTGTCCAGACAGAGCCTACTCGTCGAGTCCAGGATCCGACTCGACGAGTCCCATACTTAAACCCCGCGTTCTATCCCGCTTCTACTCGGCGAGTTGGGCCATCAACTCGCCGAGTCCCAGGCCAAAAATGTAAAATTACATAAATGAAATACGTACTAGGAACCAAGTGCTACAGGTAAATTGTAGGCAAGACCAGGTTCTGGAACCTGACAGTTATATATAGGATGCTAGTTGTCTTTGTGATGCTTGCATGGAAGACCATGAGGTGGCTCTTGTTACTTGTTTGTAAGACCCGAGTTTTGGGCCCTGCCTTGGCAAAAAAAGACCATGATACGGCTCATGACATGACATTAACCGTAAGACTATGGTTGGCACATAGCATTCTCTATTCTATGTATGGTATGTAGTATTTTTCGGAACTCACTTAGCTTTTGTGCTTACGGTTTCATGTATATGGTTTTAGGTACTTCTGGTTCCAAAGGGAATGGCCCGTCGTGACTGCACAACATCCCCCAGAGTTTTCTGCATTGGGTATTTGTGATTTTTCCTCTGATGTTTATTTGATATATTCACTTTGATTGTTTTTGGAACAACTCGTCTGTATGGTTTAATGTTTTTTAAAATGAAAATTTTACTATGATTTTTTGGGACGTTACAAATTGGTATCAGAGCCTTGGTTTGAGTGATTCGAACACACTCTCAGGTGTGTCTAAACTCAAACTAAGGAATTGGTAATTTTTTAAGGAAAATGAATTTCTAAAAGATTTTTATAAAGAAAAGGGGTGCAATGCGTGCAATCAGCCGAGCTCAAGTAAACGATTCCCAGAATACCCATACATGGTGTTATGTTATATGTTATGAGAATTTCATGATAGATTAGGGTTAAGGATCCTCTTAGGATTGCATGATAGGACGCTAGGAGAAATGCCTTTATATGCCTGTTGGTTGGCTTTTAGAACTGCATGCTACTATGGATTTCAGATGACCGAATACAATGGCCAGATTAGGTGATGAATTTGTTTAGATTTCTCAATGATCGAATGTTGCTTGTTTTGTGCTTTGTGGGACTCATAGTGATGTGAGTTAATTATTACATAAATATGTTAAGTTACATTCTACAAAGGTTAAATAATCTTAGAGTGATTGATTTGGCCCTATTGCGCAACTCTCGTTTGAGTCTAAGCGTTGTAGGGTTGACTCTTTTATTCGAAGGATTATCTAAGCTTTGTTGCATGTAATTGTATTCATGAAGTAGTTACCTGACATTAGTAGAGGTTATTCAACAGCTGATGAGAAGATGGGGTGAGGAACCTAGGAGAGCCTAGGTTCTGTTTTAATGGGTTTGGATGCGCTGTTTAGCTGGTACTTGGAGTACCAGTTGAGAAGTGACATGGAGGATTCAGGATAATTCTTGAGGAAAGTAAGGACAAGTGTGGAAGGTAGAATTGGGCCCGTACTACTGAAAGCACAAGATTCGTACTCGAATTGAGGAAAGTCACAGAGTTCCTAGGAAGTCTGTGGAGTGAGGATTATTTGGGTATGAACTGATCATTGTATGGTTGCTTTTCAGAATGGTGATGACACGTGTTGGTGGAGCAGGGGGCTCAAGATATGGTTCCGGTTCGGACATGTGGATTACGCTAATTACACATGGTATCCTTGATGCGACCTCGGTGATGTTCGGGGTGATCAAGGAAAGGATTACTAAGATGATAGATGAGCGCCTTCGGGCCTATCAAGTCGAGACGTCCGCCGGACAGGGCAGAGCCCGTACTCTCACGTTCAAGGATTTTCGGGGATGTTAGGCACCAGAGTTCTTTGGGGTGAAAGACCCCATTGCCACCAGGCAATGGATAACGGACATGAAGTGTGCCCAGATGATGAGCTTTTGCCCCGAAGGGTCGATGGTTTTGGTTCATTGCAGGGTGTTTGGGGGAGCGAGCCCGAGATTAGTGGGAGGAGGAAGGATGTGCTCTGGGAGCATCGACTATTAAGGCTATGACCTGGCCTGACTTTGTGACCAGATTTCAAGGAGAGTTTGCACCAGATGTCGAGGTGCAACAGTTGGAAAGGGAGTTTCAGGACCTGCGCTAGACAACTGAGACTGTTTCGGAGATCATCACCAAGTTTAGGGAGAGAGCTTTATTGGTTCCACAGTATGCCGCAGATGAGGAGATGAAGAAGACTCGGTACCACGACATGTTGAGGGCAGATATCAGGGAGTTTGTTAGCTTTTCAGCTTGTTGGACATTGGAGGATATGATAGCTAGAGATCGAGAGTGGGAGATTGACTTGGAGCACCTCGGGAAGAGGAAGAAAGATCATGTGCAGACAGTTGGGGGTCATATGAAGAGACCTGAGACTTCTGATCAATGATTAAGGGGCCAGCACGACCGAGGTCATTGTGGCACATGCAGGAAACAACACGATGGAGTATGTCGATCTAGGGGTATGGGTTGCTACAAGTGTGGCGAGATTGGTCATGTTACTAGGGATAGCCCCCAGGGATCGAGTCTAATATGTTTCCACTGTAACCAAGTGGGCCACAAGAAGGTCGTTTGTCCAGGATTGACAGGTGAAGTGGTGCTGACACCAACTCCAGCCACTCTGAGGATTACTGATGGTCACCAGGGTAGAGTGGAGGCTCCCGTAGGGAGGAGCCAAGCGTTTTAGTTGAAGGCCGAGGAATCCGAGTTCCATCAGTTGACGTTGCAGGGACATATTGTACTAATTTCCTTCATGCTCTTATTATTATTTATGCTTATGAATATATGCCTGAGTGTGGGAGACGCTATGTGCGGTTTAGTTAAGTCTTCACCTGGAAAACATGATTTCCTTGTGATGGTCTAGTTATTATATTTCAAGAATTTTCATATGCCATTTTTGCATACCGAGAGCGATGCTTAGAGGGTATTTAGGGAAGCTGGTTTTAGGCTTAGATATGGGAAACGTCGGCCAACAACAAAGCAAGCCGTAAGTGGAGGAAGACCGAGTTTTCTTCTTGGAGAACCCGCAGTCGGTTTGATTTTTGGTGGTTTCAGTAAGGAGTCCGAGGAAGCTGCAGCGTGAGCGTGTTGAATTTGAACGCAAGACTCGTAGGGATTATTTTATGGATGCGATGCAATGAAGGGGTTGGTCAGAATGCGAGTTCAGGGAAAAAATATTGTTGTAACTAGTTGTCCGTACTAAGACAATGAAGATAGAGGTCGGAAGTGGTAGTGCTGCTCAGGATTAGATTTCAGATGTAGGGTTAGTTAGCTCGATTGGATCGATTTCCATTGCTAGTAGGGTAGGAACTATCATGATCCATCAACTTTGGGTATGAGAGGTACAGTTTCGTATGGGTTGTTTAGCTGTTGGATTGTTCAAAGTTGCTCGAGGATTTTGAAGTTGTATCAGTGGAAGATGCTTGGAGATTTTGAATTTTCGTTGAACTATTGGGGTGTTTTCATCCGGATTTTTGGTGTAATGTCCCGATTTTCAACCCAAAATTTTCATTTTTATTTATTCAAAATATTCATTTACATCAGTGTATTTATTACATTATGCGAAAACATGATTGTGAATACGTGTATGTACAGTCGAACCTTGCGCTTCTTATGAACTAATGAAGCTCGAGAAAAACATTTATAAACAACTTGGTAAGCGCTAGGCTTAGTGAGTTCCCCCAATATACCATATACCATAATACTTATACATGCATACAAATAATGGCTCCCATACTTTAATCGTTCTGCCATAAAATCTACGCGAGTCTATAGGCTCCCGTATTTATTTCGTTCCGCCATCAACCCTAACTATACAGGCATGGATCTATAGGCTCCCATACTTTATTCGTTCTACCATCAACACTCACTAACTTTTAAGCATACCAACAATTATACACATAGATACTACACATTCGGCTTTACAGACACATAGAAACTACACTATAGGTTCTACTCTACTGGCTCCTATATCCTAACATACATGGATATATACTGGAATACATAATATAGAGAGATGAACTCCCCAACCTGACGAGTATTAACCTATAATACTATAACTTATTAGATACTAAGGTAATCTAGTAATGTAGGATAAACCTATCACTAATCCCAATGAATACCGATAGTTCTATCAAGTGAGGATCATCCAGGCAGGACAGTTGGGAGGCGGGATCATTTCGGCATATAGCTTTTTTGAAATCCAACAACCAAGCCAACGTGACCATTCTAGACACATCTCTCGTAAGTAGATTAATCAATATTTTAACTTGGAATTACTGATAACTCTTATTTATAGGTTCATAATAATGACTTATGACTATAAATATAAATTACACTGAAAACAAAAGAGTGTATCTTAACTTATAAAGATTACTTAGACAAAGTCCAGAAATTGCAGTGGCAGAACTCCGCCCTGATAGCTACTTGTTGTCGAGCTCTCTGGGGCCTCAAAGCTTCACCAAACTATCCTAAATACTGAAGAGATTTCAGAATCATAACTCAGAATTAAGAGAGAGATAGATAGATAGATAGATAGATAGATAGATAGATAGATAAATAGATAGATAGATAGATAGATAGATAGATAGATAGATAGATAGATAGAGAGAGAGAGAGAGAGATTTGGAGGGTGTGAGGGAGAGAATGAGGGATGTTGCCCTTTTATAGGCAATTTTTGGGGTGCGCGTCATGCAAAAGGGGGTGTACGTCGTGCACTTTAAGGTAACGTCTCCCCTGCCACTTTATGCCACGTGTCATGCACTTCGTGGTCCATGTTTTCACCTTCTAGAAGTGTGCTTCGCGCACCTGGCGCGCACTGCGTGTGGCGCAAAACACAGATTTTGTAAATTCATTAACTTCTTCATACGGACTCTGTTTTTGACGTTCTTTTTTCCCACGCGTAGCTCTCAACGGTAATACAACTTTTCTTTAATTAGGCTCTGTCGTCTAATTCTGACTTTATTTTTTAGCCCTTATTTTTATATGATTTAATGATTTTGCGAAAATCATAACTCTCTCATACGAACTCCGATTTTGGTGTTCCTTTTACCAAAATTCCTATTTTAAAGAGTACTAGAATTTTCCGTTTAGTGACTTTACCCAAAAGTCAACCATTCTATTCGTAGCGTTTTACGTCACACATTCGTTTTCGCGGTTGACTTTTATATCTTATAAAAATCATATCTAATTCATACGGAGTTAGATTTCTACGAAATTTATATTTTCGGGATCGGGACGATGTGTAATTTCTAAATATTATATATATATATATATATATATATATATATATATATATATATATATATATATATATATATATGTTTTGGCGCACCCATTTTTACGATTTACGGGCGATTCGGTTTATTAAATTCTAATGGAATGTGAAAATGGGATGTTACAACTCTCCCCCACTTATAAAGATTCGTCCCCGAAATCCTAATACTAACATACCTTAGGATAAGGCATATACACTAACCTACTAGAATTTCACGAGATTAATCTAAGATCTAACCGGCGTTGCTGCATTGAATTCGTCTTACTACATTCATTTAGCCATATAACCTTGTTTTCTACCTTAAACATACTTGCGAAATCTTCCAAAGCCAGGAATTCGTAGGTTTGGACTATACTCTATGACGAATGACCTTCTTCAGACAAGAGATGTCGATAGGTTTCTTTGGCTAGGAATACGGTCGAATGGATTTGAGGCGATTGATTAAGGAAATTTATCTACGACGTCCTAACATAATATATTTTCCAGGAAAATTCCTCTAAAAGGCTTAGGCTATTTCTTTAAATCACACACGAATCTAGATTACAAACATTATTTTGTCCTAGTTCTGGTGTTCTAACATCCTGAATTTTAACCACAATTACTATAACGGGTTTACTAGCTTTAATATCGTGGAACCAATACTATAATATTGGTGACGGACTCATAATAAGGCTTGCTTATCTTCTAGATTATAATGAACATTAGGTCGCCTAATCGTCTTCTCACAAGGCTCTAATTACATTATCTATATTGAGGTGCAACTATTGTTCGAGTAATTTGTTCACGATATGTCGTGACGCTTATACAACTACATGGATTTTGATGCCATATCTCTCTTATCATCAACCCCCGGGCTTGAAGACTCATGATCAACCTGTCGGTGGTCCTAAAGACTCACAACCATTTCCTGACTGTCCTAGTCATCATCCTTCCTTGATATCTACATATCGTCATCAAGCTTTGTTTTCTAAATTTTGAGACTACAACTAATTTAGGGGTTTTTAATCTACACTGTATGGGTGCTAAAGTCTAAATTTCGTCCTATGTCGACCTATGAACATTGAGTTTCAATCATAGTTCTCTATTATTTCTTACGCTTACCGACTAAAAGGATAACTAAATGCGTAGTTTATCCTGATGCCTAAAGTTGCACTAAAGTACTATTATATCCTTAATGGACATAGCCCTTTTCAAATGATCTCCTCCTATGGGTCTCTAATCATTCTTATGAAAATCCTCTATCCCTTGACGTTGATCCTAGTGCTATAATCCTTTGGCTCGGGTTAACTAAATCATTTATGGTTGGAATCAGATTCCTAAGTCTAGTGTATGTCTTGAGTATTCGATGCTCTCAATGGAAATTATACTATCTATGGGATTCCTAATCTTCTACTATGAGGATATATATATATATATATATATATATATATATATATATATATATATATATATATATTTCATCCAGGAAGGTATGAACCTAAATGGCGATCTGAGTCGTATATGGGAGTTTGGCAAATTCCTAGATCCTACTTGTGATGCTATCTTGACGTTGAAACCGGAAGTTGAAATGCTCCTTGTACTCCTACCTTAAGGGACGGTTCTTCCCACTTGGGCTCGACCCATTATCAGCTACTACTTGTCATTGACCAAATTCCCAATTGATTTTGTCTATTTAACTTTGAAGAAACTCATGTTTGTCATATCTAATGATCTTTACATTCCTAGCGTACTACTTACTTCTTGTATTATTCACAAGTGTCTTCCTTAAAATAGGATAAGCTCGTTGTTTAAAAATACACTAACGCATACGTTATCCTAATACTCGTAAACCTTCCATCTTTTATTAGAATATTATCGTCATACATTTATTAAACCTAACATAGAGCTCTAGTGGAACCCTAAAACTAATTTACTCCATATGAACCTTCCCTCGGTTAGTAGAACAACCATCCATGTTCTCCGGTGCTTCCCTTGCTTCTTCTGCTACAAGTTGAAAGGCTCGCCTTTGGTTCTTAGGGCTTTAACTCTACCTTGTTGTCCATCGGTTATCCTCAATGTTGCAGGTGTGGGAGCGTGTATTCCACCCATTACGTTCAGAGAAGGACAGTTGGCCTTGATGTGGCCCATCTAGTTGCAGTGGAAACAGATGCACACTCCTTGTGCCCTTTTATTACAGTCTTGGCTGTAATGTCCTTCCTTGCCGCACTTGTAGCATATAAAATCGTGACAGACTCCTTTGTGAGTATTTCCACACTTACTACACTGAGGACCTCTCTGTCCTCCAGTCCTTCAATCTGTGTGCTTGGATCTCTTGGCTGCTGGCTGGGACGGAGATGGAGTCTGCCTCTATTCCTTCACTTGAGTTTCCAACTCAATTTCCATTCTCCTGGAATACTCCTGCATCTCTAATAAGGTCTCATATCGATTGCTTGATACAAACTCCCTGATATCTATCTTGAGCATACTCAAGTATCAAGACATCTGAACCTGTTCTGATGAGGCATACACTGGGCAGAACAAGGCCCTCGTAGTGAACATCTTGGTGATCTCGGTCACCGATTTAGTGGTCTGTTTGAGTGACAGATACTCTTGTGCGAGTCGCTCTCTCTACTAGTGGAACGTACACTTCCTTGAACTTCTCAACGAACTGTTCCCAAGTCACTGCGCTCTTATCTACTGGTTAATAGTTCTTGGTAACAAAGTTCCACTAGTCTTTTGCTCCTAGTCGTAGAAGATTTTGCACATATCTGAACTTCAGGTTTGATGGGAAAGCATATGTGTAGAAGCATCCTTCTACATTGGATATCCATCTCATTACAAGGATTGGATCTCTAACAACTTCAAACTCTGGGGGCTTGGTGTTGTTGAACTCTCGATATGACATCTCCCTCTCTCCAGGCGAAGCTGCAACAACAACGACAACATTTGCTGCGGCGGCAGCGGTACTGGAAACAACAGTGTACCGTTCATCAAACGGGGCAATGAGCTCAGTTTTGATAGTTCTAAACACTTCCAGAATTATCTCTTTTACAAATTTTGATACCGCCGCCTCGATCCAGTCGTGTTTCTTGCTCTCGCTTGGTCCTGACCCTTCAGATCCCGAACTCGGTCTGTTTGCTCTTGTGATCATTACCATGCTGAAGGCATAATGGGAATATGTTAATACTAACTCTAACGGATATTTGAATCCTATCCAGTTCCTTAGAAACTTGTGGCTTTCATTGATTCCTGTATGGATCCTGTGTTTCCAGTAGTACATGCCCATATTACTTTCCACACCTATCCATACTAGATCCAAGAATTTCCCCAATGTTTCTAAGTCACTACGATTTTCTATCGATAGGCCTTTTCACATACCTAGTGTTACCATGGCCTAATCACTCATGTTCCTAAAGTCCATCGTTTTCTACTGATGCCCTTCCATGTCCTATCGAGCATATATTAAATTCCTTAGACCCTCTTTCTAGGATTACTTCTACTCTACCCTACTACTTGTCGAGGAAGAACTTCTATGAATGCTAGATAATTATTTAACGAATACGATTGCATACCTCTAAGAAAAAATAGTCCGTTGACTGAATGATCCAACACTACAACGGTTGGACTCAAACGAGAGCTGTGCAATAGCACCAAATCAGACAATCTAAAAGTACTTAATTCTAGGAGCATGAAACCTAACGTATTTGTCAAATAAATAACTAATATTAATATAGGTTCTAAGCAAAAATTAACAAGCAAATCCCTAGGCTATACGACATCTAATTTATCAGGCAGTTTCTACTCTGGCAATTCCTGAAAGATCCCTAGTCTACATACTAGCATGTGTTTCTAATAGTTCATATATCAACAAATATAACCACTACAGATATTTTGGGAACCACTTTCCTTTCTGGGCTCTAGCTGATTGTACGCATCACATTCTTTTCTTTTTTTATTATTCTTTTTATAAAAAGATTTATTAATTACTCAGATCTTAGTTTGAGTCTCGAATCACACGAGTGTTCATCTAGTTCGCTCAAACCATGGCTCTGATACCAACTTGTAACGTACCGATTTTCAACCCAAAATTTTCATTTTTATTTATTCAAAATATTCATTTACATTAGCGTATTTATTACATTATGCAGAAATATGATTGAGAATGCGCGTATGTACAGTCGAACCTTGCCCTTTTTATGAACCAATGAAGCTCCTAAAAAACATTTATCAACAAATGGGGTAAGCGCTAGGCTTAGTGAGTTCCGTCAATATACTATATACCACAGTACTTATAGATGCATACAAATAATGGCTCTCGTACTTTAATCGTTCTGCCATAAAATCTATATGATTCTATAGGCTCCCATACCTATTTCGTTCTACCATCAACCCTAACTACATACATGGGTCTATAGACTCCCATACTTTATTCGTTCTACCATTAACCATCACTAACTTTTAAGCATACCAACAATTATGCACATAGACACTATACATTCGGATTTGCAGGCACATAGAAACTACACTATGGGTTCTACTCTACTGGCTCCTATATCCTAACATACATGGATATATAGTGGAATACACAATATAGTGAGATGAACTCACCTGGACAGTCACTTCGGAGATTAACAGCTATCCGGACGATCCTACTAACGAGTAACGAGCCTAACAAGTATTAACCTATAATACTATAACTTATTAGATACTAAGGGAATCCGGTAATGTAGGCTAGACCTATCACTAATCCCAATGAATATCGATAGTTCTATAAAGTAAGGATCATCCAGGCAGGACAGTTGGGAGGCAGGATCATTTCAGCATATAGCTTTTCTGAAATCAAATAACCAAGCCAACGTGACCATTCTAGACACCTCTCCCGTAAGTAGATTAATCAGTATTTTGACTTGGAATTACTGAAAATATTATTTATAGGTTCATAATAATGACTTATGACTATAAATAGAAGTTACACTGAAAACAAAAGAGTGTAGCTTAACTTACAGAGATTTCTTAAACAAAGTCTGGAAAATGCACTGGCAGAACTCCAACCTAACAGCTACAAGTTGTTGGGCTCTCCGAGGCCTCAAAGCTTCACCAAACTATCCTAAATACTAGGGAGATTTTGGAATTATAACTCAGAATTTTGAGAGAGAGAGAGAGAGAGAGTCGGAGGGTGTAAGGGAGAGAATGAGGACTCCTGCCCTTTTATAGGCCATTTTGGGGTGTGTGCCATGCAAAAGGGGTACATGTTGTGTATTTTAATGTAACGACTCCCCAGCCACATTATGCCATGTGTCAAGCACTCTGTGGTCTGTGTTTTCACCTACTGGAAACGCACGTCTCTCACCCGGCGCGCACCTGGCGCGCACCACGCATGACGCAAAATGCAGATTTTGTAAATTCCATAACTTCTTCGCACAGATTCCGTTTTTGACGTTCGTTTTTTCCACGCGTAGCTCTCAATGAGTACTACAACTTTCCTTTAGGCTCCATTTCCTATTTATGACTTTATTTTTTAGGCTTTATTTTTATATGATTTAATCGTTTTGCAAAAATCGTAACTCTCTCGTACGGACTCCGATTTTGGTGTTCTTTTTACCAAAGTTCCTATCTTAAAGAGTAATACGATTTTTCTTTTTGTGAATTTACCCAAAACTCAGCCATTCTCTTCGTAGATTTTTACGTCACACATTCTTTGTGTGCGGCTGACTTTTCTATCTTATAAAAAACATATCTAATTCATACGGAGTTAGATTTCTACGAAATTTATATTTTCAGGATCGGGACGATGTGTACTTTCTCTCTCTGTATATATATATATATATATATATATATATATATATATATATATATATATATATATATATATATATATATATATATATATATATATATATATATGTGTGTGTGTGTGTGTGTGTGTGTGTTTTGGCGCACTCATTTTTACGATTTACGGACGATTCAGTTTATTGAATTCTATTCGAATGCGAAAATGGGGTGTTACATTTGGGATGTGTGTACGCTAGGTCGGCTGGTCATGAAAACACAGACCGAGGTTGACAGAGTATAGTTGATTCCAAGTGGAATTGTAGATGGCTTGGAGACTTGAATAAGTATGAGGTTGACAGAGTATAGTTGATTCCAAGTGGGGGAGAATCACTTGGGGTTACTGGAATTATTCCCAATGTCGGTCAACATGGAATGACATGCCGAGAGCAAGTGGATAGCCAATTCTGATTGTGGAATGAGACAAATTTATACAAGGGATAATTACAGTGGTGCATGGCGGATTCATATCTAGGTTCAGGTTGAGGGCTATGTTAGAAGCTCTCTGAATGCTCTTGTATGATAAAGGCCTTAGGGTTCAAAGCACGAACCGAACACCTGATTGGGATTTAGCAGGACAGGGGTTTCAGCTTGTACTGATTCTTGGCTAAGTTTTCTCTTGGATAGTTGGCAATACCATAGGATGGGACCATGACAGTGGTAGGAGTATTATAATTCTGTAGGGTGGCCCGTAGCATTCACTAGACTGGTAGGCAATGGTAGGTGTGTTGTAAGACTGTAGGGTGGTCTGTAGCATTCACTAGATTGGTAGGTAGTGGTGTAAGTGTTGTAAGACTGCGGTGTAGCTCGTAGCATTCACTAGGTTGGCAGACAGTTATAGAAGTGTTGTAAGACTGCAGTATGGCCCATAACATTCACTAGGTTGGCATGAAGTTATATAAGTGTTGTAAGACTACGGGGTGTCTTGTAGCATTTACTAGTTTGGTAGGCTGCGTGAAGGTGTTGTAAGGCTATGGTGTGGCCCGCAGCATTCACCTGGTCGACGAGTAGTTGTGAGAGTGTTGTGAATCTACGATTTGGCTCGTAGCCTTTACTAGGTAGAGTTAGACCATGGTAGGAAGGGTTAGGAGACTGTGGGTGGGCCACACCATTCATGGGATTGAGGAAGGTTATAGGCCGATTTAGGGCCGAATGTGATGTAAGACTATAGATGGGTTGGTTATGTCGTCCCTTGTTCGATCAAGAGGGTTGTTGGAGTCGTATTAGCAAGCATGCTAGGATAACTTCTGTCAGATAGACTCTTGGTTTGAGTCTCATGGTGCTGTCATGTGTGAGGTATCAACTACAAAACCGGTTGGAAATCTGGTACTTCAGTTAATTGTTAGGTCGTTACGAGACTCGAGAGATCTCAGATAAATCAAAATGCGAATGCTAGTTAGCAGAATATAATTTTATGTTGGTATGCCACAAATGATTGAGACTCGTGTTGGGAGTCGCCTTTGTTTTCAAGTGCTAGGTTTCAGCAATGATGGATGGTCATGGATTTTGTTCTTCCTAGTTATCAGCAAGATGATTCAAGGTCGAAAGGGCTTCATCCATTCAGGTTGCAAATTGGAGTCCTTATGTATGTGCGACGAGATGATTTTGTTTGTTGGGAATTCAGACACTGTATAAGGTTTTTATTTTTCGGACAGAGCATTTGGGTTTTCTTTCGTTGGCTGAGGACAAAATGATAAGGTTCATTTCTTCGTCAGGATGAGTGATTTCTGCTAAGAATGGGTTTTTATAGCAGTATTGGAAGAGGGTCGACTAGTGTGGCAGTGGAGGTAGTAAGGAATGATTTCGAGGACGAAATCTAATTTAATTGGAGGAGAGTTGTAACACCCTGTTTTGGGTCATTTCTTAATTTGGGGTTGTGGGCCGAAATTTGATCATGAAAAGGCGTTGGGCTTTGAGAAATTAAAGTTGTACCTTATTAGAGGTTTATAACATTGGCTGTGAGATCTAAGCCCTTGATTTGTAAGCTGGACCCAAAGGGAAGAAAGGGAAAAATTATAGATTGGGTTTCTTGCATGAATAATGGTTTTAGTTCGGTAGCTAATAAGACAAAAGTAATTAGATAGGATTGTGGGGCTCTTCAATACCTTTCCATGCATATAAAGAACGTTGAAAATGGAGTTAAAACGAAGAAATTATGGTTGTTTGAAGTTGAAGTGAAAATTAGGGACTTTTGAATTATGCAGGGCATAACGGGGGTTTAATGAATTATGCAGGGCGTAATTTATGTTACGCGGGGCGTAATCTGGGTTGATCAAAACTCTAAATCTTCGGTTTCGAGGCCTATTTAAGGGCTCTAACTTATAGGAAACCCTCTCATTACCAGCCTCCATCACCTAAGATCATTCCTTGAGAAACCCTAGCCTTCTCTCACTTGTTTTTTAGCCTTGGCATCATTTATGAGCTTATTTCTCCATTGGAAGGTTGAATCTTGAAGAGCAAGGTGGTGGCAAAGTGTCTAGAAGAAGAGTCCAAGTATAAATCCATCAAGATTACATCATTGTTGGACCATTGTGAGTAAAAAGCTTCTAACTTGCTCATTGGTTTCACAGATCTAGTTATTTGTCATATTTGCCACTTTTTGGTCATTTTAGTACATAAAGTTTAGATCTTGGAAGTTTGTGACTTTGTTATGGAAAAAGTTAGAAACTTTATCCATCTACACATCATAATGATTCAAATATGAAGATTAGAGACATGGACTTAATGGATTAAGATGAGAAAGATGCATTTTTGGTCCCTTTGAGACCTAAAGACTAGATCGTGGTTGTTTTGACCATCCTAATGGATAAAGTTGGAAAATCTATCCATTATGGAGCTAGTAGGAATCAGACCTAAGCTTTGAGTGAAAGGTCTTAATGTATTAAGTGCTTAAAATATAGTGTGGTAAGGGACATCGTACGCGGGGTGTGACCTAGGCTACGCCCAGTGTAGCCTAATTTTGTCTATTTTCTAGATAAGACCCTACGTCATGCGTAGAGTAAGGCGTACGCTGCGTGTAAGTCAACGAAAGGTTGATCGTTGACTTTCTGACCAGTTTGACTTTTGGTCAACTATGAGGGGTTGAGGACTTAGAAGGGCAAAATGGTCTTTTTCCCAAATAATGATTTATCTTGATATTTGGAATTGCTAAGTTGGAGTATTTAGCTTAATTTCTAATTATGGTTTGGTCGTGGATATGTTAGTGGGAAGGACTTCTACACCAGTGGCTCGTGTATGAGATCTATGTGTTACTGATCGAGGTGAGTCTCCTCACTGTACTCGTGGGTCGAAGGCACCAATGCCGGCCCACTGGGTTATGTTATGTAGGAAGACCAGGCAGTGACCCCTGGCAATTGTGTGAAAGACCTGAATATGGCTCCCGGAAAATTGTATGCAAGACCAGGGTCTGGACCCTAGCAGTTATATGTAGGATGCTAGTTATCCTTGTTATGATTGCATGGAAGACCAAGAGGTGGATCTTGGCACTTGTTTGTAAGAACCGACGTTTGGCCCCTAGCTTGGTAAGGAAAGACCATGATACGACTCATTACATGACAATAGTTGTAAGATTATGGTTGACACATAACATTCTCCATTCTATGTATGGTATGTGGTGTTTTGGGGAAACTCACTAAGTTTTGTGCTTACGGTTTCATGTTTATGGTTTCAGGTACTTCCGGTTCCAAATGGAAGGGCCCGATGTGACTACACAACATCCCCCCGGAGTTTTCCGCATTGGCTATTTGTGATTTTTTACTCTGATGTTTAATTGATATATTCACTTTTGTTGGTTTTGGAACAACTCGTATTTACGGTTTAATGTTTTTTTTAAATGAAAATTTTACTATGAATTTTGGGACGTTACACTAGGTTCAACTCTCTTATAGATCGGGAACCTAGTGTGACTTTGTTGGATAAAAAATAGAGAGAGGATTATAGCAATGACTCCGCTATGGAAACGTTAGCCCTCAAACCAGTAAACCCTAGCCAACATAGGTTTCCGACGACGTGAAGGAAGCTATGGTGACATTGAATACGAACAAATGTGTTAAGGTGGTGGTTCGAAAAAAGAGGAGACTATAGACAACAATGCATGAAGATGGTGATGGTTTGACGGATAGAGCGGATGCGACGACGGCGTTGCTCCCACGATATATTTTCGGCGGCGTTGTGCTGCAACGAGAGATATAAGAGAGAATGTGATGTCGGTATATTAAAAGAGAAAGGGATGTGTGGGATATGTTATTATGGTTTTGATTATTATTATTTTTTTAATTATGATAATATATTTAAGTGAATAAAAGAAAAAAGTGTTGGATTAGGTGTCTAAGCCCATAACTATAATTGGTATGTACTTGATTTGATAGTAGCATGATCCTTTTGGGTTGTCTTCACTCATTCAACTTGACAGGATGACTGGTGAAGAGAAAGTAGGAATTATTATTTGAAATAATAAATTGGTACTCAAATGATTTTATTAATATATTAAAAAATTAATATATTATTTGGAAGTCATATTATTAATTAGTATTTAATCAGAAATTAATTTGGCATTAATTTTGGGATTAAATGAACTGATTAATAATGGAGACGCTGTTTTACAAATCATTGATAGTTGTGAAACTGGGCTAATGGACTCCTTAATTAGGAGTGGACGAAATCATATAGGAAGGCCTTATAGATTTCGTCCAAGGCCTACTGGTAAGAGGTCCATGGGCTGCTTAAGCCTTAAGCAGGAAATTAGGGTTTCCTCATGAAAACCCTAGTAGCCCACAACTATATTAACCCCCCCCCCTCGCCCAAGCATTAGAATTTCGGCCATATGCTTCCTTGAAGAACCCTGGCCGATTTTCTAGTGTCTCTCCTACCATCTTGTTGCATTAGGTGTTTGTGAACCATTAGAGGTGCAACATTCGGGGCATTAAGCTTTCAAGAGTCAAGGATCATCAAGATTGACTTGTTATTACTATATAACAAGTGAGGTAATCTTCTAACCCTAATTTTCTGTATGAATTTCGAAATTGTATGCTAGATTAGGTTTATTGCTTTGGTATGCAATCTGCATGTTCAATTACTGAAAAACTTAGATCCAAAGAAATTAGGGTTGCATGCACATAGGAATGTAGATATGCTCAAAACCCTACAGTGGTATTAGAGCCTAGGATGTTTTTCAATTGAATTGATGCAATAGTGAACTGTCCAAAGTGGAAGAAAATCGTTTTTTGCTGTCTGAACCAAGAACTCGACGAGTTCAGTGTCCAACTCGATGAGTTGACTCATTAGTTCCCTGTTTTTTCGATTTTCAGATTTCGTTTTGATTAGGATAATTACCATAATTCAATTTTAATGCCTAAAACTGAATTTTCTGAAAGGTAATATGATATCCTCATCAAAATTAAAGGATTTTGTTAAATTTGGATAATGATTAGATTATTTTGACTTGAAATTTAACCTAGTATTTTAAAAAGTTTTTAAAGACACCCTCTTGGTTTTATAATTTAAATTTGAAATTAAAAGTTTATTTTTGGAAATTTAAATGAAAAAAACCTAGAAAATTATCCTTATGGGTTTTATTGATAATTTAATTAAAAGATTAGTTAAAAGACAATTGATAAATCCATATATGGTTTAAATTTAATTAAATTAAAAGCTTAATTTATTAAAGGATTAAACCACTTAGTATTTTAAAAGTTTAAAATGCACCCTTATACTATATAAAATTAAAAGTCTAATATCTTATATATGTATAAGAAAAGTCAGTCTTACCGTTAGTAGGCCTCATTCACAAAGCTGGTCTATAAGGGGTGTTTAAGGAAGCGGCCTGTAAAATGACTGCCATTGGGTATCCATTCTTACCCACCGAACTCTTGACTAGTGGAGGGTCGTTAGCCGAACGGGTAGGATAGGACATTAAACTCTAATTAAAAGTATAATGAATTATAAAGTAACTAAACGCTTTTATTAAATTCTCAATCTTAGTTACTTTAGAAAAAATGTGAATTTGATGCTAACCCATGAAATTGCACATTTCACCTTATTGGTCGTTAGTGGAGCGTGTGTGGTTAACTGACACACTAATATGGGACTAATATTGTTGGCAATGGGTTTCTCGTAAATTATCGTTGATCAATGAAGCGTGTGTGGTTAACCGGCACATTGATTATGTGATAAATGACATCGAGAGTACCAAGCTAATTTGCATGGTTATTCACATCTCGTTTGTGATCCTCGGCATCCCAGTCACAAAGTGAGAGCATAATCGAGATTGAACATACCATTGAAAAGTTCAATGAATCTCAAAAGATACAGAAATTTCATCTAAAACATAATTCTTTAAAATTTCGTTTTCGTGGTGGAATTGGTAAATTGTCATTTACCTACCTTCAAATAATTTACAATTGGATTACGGCATTCCTCTTCTGAATTGTGAATTATTGTGTTGGGTCCTAGCCTTAATATTTCATTTGGGTGTTATATTAAGGATTAAATCAACTCACTTGAATTTTCTCCCTTTTGTAGATGTCTAGTTCTGACAACTATGGTCTTCCACATTCCTTTATAAAAAGCTTTCTTTTTGAAGATGATCTTCCACGTGTCGATCAAGGTGAAAGATCATTCCTTTCCTCGTGCATTGGTGGAACTGGAAATCATACTTCACTTCCTCCACCTCCTCCAGTGATTCTCCCCGGCCCATGTGTGACACCCCGGTACTTCTACCTTGTTCAACTATTCAATACTATTAATGTTAAACTCGTTTCAGCTATCTTTTAACATTGTTTTGAGCCTGTTTGGATGATCTAAAGCCTTGTACAACCAAAGTTTGAATTAGGGATGGGTTGGTTTAAGATTTAGGGTTGCAAAAGGCCAAACACTCCATCAAGAGGAGTGTGTGGCCACACACATGAGTGTGTGGCCGCACACCCGAGTGTGTGGCCACGCACCCGAGTGTTTGGCCGCACACCCGAGTGTGTGGCCGCACACCCGAGTGTGTGGCCGCACACCCGTTATCTATATATAGATGAGGCTCATTTTCACTTCATTTCCCCTCTGCTCAACCGTACACCTCTCTCTCTCTCTCTCTCTCTCTCTCTCTACTTTTATCATCCACAAACACTTTTAAGGCTTCAAAAACATAAGTATTCCATCCTTTTAGCTTGCTATACTTGAAAGACTTCATGATTTGAGCCTTGATTCACCTTAAAGTCGACCACTTTAACATGATCATGAAGGGGTACAGCCACACACCTTCTTGGTGGCCGCACACCCTAGTTTATTGCTCATCTAGGCCTTCAAAACTCATGCTATACTACAAGGATGGAACCGCAAACACTCAGGGTTACTAGATCTGACCCTAAATCACCATTTTTGCGTGTTTTCATGAGTGTGCGGCTGCACACTCTAACCGCACACTCTGACCACTCTGACCGCACACTCTGACCGCACACTCTGACCGCACACTCTGACCACACACTCTGACCACACACTCTTTTGTGTGGCCTTACACTCCCTTCATACAATCATAGGTGATTGTAACAGTTGTCCTAAGTATTTCCTCGTCCCATAGGGTGTCACTTATCATGATTAGTTGTATTATACACTAATTATGTCCATACATGTATCGTTATATGTTAAATGGGGTCCGTTTGTGCTCGAGGCTGCACTTGACACTCAACATCCCTAACGATCTTACATTCGAATCACACGTCAAACGGTGAGTTTATACCCCTACATTTTCCGTGTTTTTTAAGTTTTCAGGGGGGGGGAATACTAGAACAAAGTTCTTTTAGGATCGTTAGATTCTATGCAAGAAAACAATTAAGAACGTAATCAAGAACACAAGAATGGCTTTGAATATGTTGAATGATTAATACTTCAACACCTCAGAAGAGCTCGATTAAGAACTTCAACTGTAGAGGTGTTTAGAGTTACAAAACAATGAACGTAATTATCAACCTTAACTAATGCATACATGCATGCATATTTATAGTATAACCCTACTAGATAATCACGGATGGACAGGCCCAATCCGGATACAAAACAAAAAGCCCATGACGCAACACAATTAAACTCAACAATCTCCCCCTTTGCGTCAATGGAACCGAAAGCTCACTTCGGCTGAGCTGCAGAAGACTTCTTTATTGTTTTGAACACCTTTGGTATGATAGCCAGCAAATGATGACAGAACGTTATGTACCACCGAAGCATGTCCGTGAAGTTCTTTTTGTCTGCTTCTGAATTCTGCTTGCACCGATGAACAATGTTCATGATGTGCTCCAAGCAGTCAGTTGAGAATAAATGTTTATCAACAAGAGCGAATAAAAATCTGTGAGCTTCGCCTTTTGTAAACATCACAGTAAGATGTGTTGAATCTATTTGCCCCATCTTCATTTTATTTACATCTCCTGGTTTCGGTGTTGGCTTGATGGTCGGTTTCTTGTTCATTACTTTCACTATCTCTTGATCCATAGCTGCAACCTCATGGATGTAAGAAGCCAACATCCTCTTCAAGTGCTCCAAAATCGGTTCATATTCCCTCGGATTTGTAAGCAGAATATTGAATAATAAAATCCAATCATGAGGATTTAGATTTGGAAGGTCTGCTAGGGAAATAATTGACACCGAGTTTGCAGAGCCTCGTGTGATTTTAAAATTGACATTTATAAACATCCCAGCAGACTTAGGTTTCAGTACCTTGACAGTGATTATCTTCTGTGCGCTCCATGTCAAGTACTGCGGTTGTCCATACTTCAGATAGAAATCAATAAGCTCTCGGTCAACCTTTGGATGAGGAAAAGGAACCTCAGCAGTCGAATCGAAACAGTGAAACGTGAACGCCTTTCTTTTTATCGGCATATCGAACTGCGAGTCCTTAGAATTATCACAGTCAAACGAAGCAACAGGTTCCAACCAATAAACACTTGGAAACTCTATAGCTTGATTGATAAGTGCCTCTTTAGTCCATAAGGGAAACAAGGCCTTCTTGCAGTTCAAGGCATCTTCTTCTTCCTTGTTTCTTATTTCCCTCTCCTTTGCGTCCCTTGCAACCTTCAAGGTTTCATCAAGCTCTTTATCTCTCTTCTTTCGCTTAAGAGCCTCATCAATAGTTTCACCAGATTCGTTACTGCTATTATCATCAATCTCCTTTTGCTTTTCTTGTCGACCAGAACCTGAAGCTACATTATCCTTCAGTTCGGTTGTAACTTTGACCTTCGGTTGAGCAGTTTCGGTTTCAGTCTTAACCTTCGGTTGAGGAGCACCCTCTCCCCCTTGTTTTGGAGCAATAAATCTCTCCGAAACACCCTTCATCTCGTGTAACAATGCAAGGGCGGGAAGAAGTTTGGTAGTGAGGTGATTCCGAATGGTCAAAGTGAGGATAGGATCATGAGCACCAAGAATGTTGGTGAGCATATCCTTCACATCCCCTGCACAGCTGTGAAAAACAGCTCTCTCTGTCTTCAACAAACCAATTTCTTTATCAGCATGAGCTAGTTGAACCTTCTGAACTTCGATCGTGGATGCTTGTCGAGCAAGTTCTTCCTTCAGAGCACTTTCTTTCGCCAAATCAGCGTGAAGAGATTCAAGGCGAGAATTCACCGAACTAATAAGTGAAGAGTTCTCGGCTTGGATAGAGGAACGCACAGCCTCAAAATTTGTTTGTTCTTCTTGAAGAGACTTGGAGAAAGAGTCCACAGAAGCATTCACTTTAGCTGCATTCGTATCAGCATGCCCTTTAAGTGACTCAAGAAAGATATGAGTACTATGAACAATTTCATTAATATCAGTGGTGGCCTTTTGGCAAGAGGAGGTAGACTCATTAACAGCTTTAGTGGATTTTTCAATTGACTCCGTATATTGTTCAAGAGCGGTGTCCAAAAAGGCTTTAAGCACAACACCACTATAGGACTTGCTGTCTTCAATCAATTTATCCAATTTCTCATGAATGCTTTGCAAGTGTTGACGTGTGACAGGAGCATCATCATCCTCATCAGTAGGAAGCCGATAAGGACTGAAGTATGTAGAATCATACTCATCATTAGCACCACCGAGAGTGGCACCGGAGTCGGTTGAAGGTGAGGGTGAAAGGGGTGTAGAAGTAACCGGGGGTTCTGTTTCAGTAGTCGCCCCCGTATCAGATACATTGACTCCTACTGTTGGTTCAGGAACAGTGGGTGTAGTAGATTGGGAAAAAATAGGAGTTGAGATGGGAGTTGTAGAAATAGGAATAGACAAAACTGGTGGTGGTGGTAAGGAAGTTGTTGTTGGAGATGTGGTAGATGGGGGAATAGGAGGAACCGAAACTGGAACTGTCTGTTTCGGTGATGGAGGTGGGGTAGGAAGCTTGTTATGAGGAGATTCGGTTGGAGTAGGAGATCGGGGAGGAGTGTTAACTCTCGGTGATGCATGACGAATTTCCTCTTCTTCACCTTCCTTGTCATTTTCTGAGCTAGGAGGAGTAGGACTCTTGGACCTTTTTGCCATCTTTTTAATCTTCTTCGGTTTAGAAGAATCCCCTTTATCAGACTTTCACTTCTTGGTCTTGGTAGGCTTAGACTTATCCTCCTCTGTTGTCTCCTTCTTGGTAGAGGCCCGTTTCCCTCGGTTACTAGGCTTGTCCACAGCACCTAGGGCAGCATGCTGTTCAGGAGACAGAACTCTCGGTTCCTTGGGAGGAAGTTTTCGATAATCAGCTATGAGTTTACTTTCAGCTGTAACACATCTATACATTGTCTCAGGGATAGAGCCAATGTGAGGGAACTTCAGAGGATCAGAAATTATGATTTTCTTAGTGTGAAACGTAGCAATAGACGTAACTAGGGCATCCTTCATCACCGGAATTTCCAAAGAATTTATCGCCCTTCTGGTAATGAGAGTCCAGAATCGTGCACATGAAATTTCAGAATGCCTCGTTGTAGTGTTGAGGCTTTGCACCACTTGAGACCAGATGATCGTCCCATAATCAAGATTGAGACCATTGTAAAGTCCGTAGAGAAGGGTTAGGAAAGCCTTGCTGGTGCCATCAGATCCAGCACTTCTCTCCGCCAAACTCTTGATGAGAAGAGTAAGCATTCCATTCCATGGGGAGGGTAGGCATGACTTCTTAACCTTCGTTATTGTGGTAAGCACGTCAGTGTATCCCATTTCGTACAACATCGAGAAAAGTTGAGTAGTGGTGATGAAGTCTGGTGAAATAACAGATGAATCCACAGCTAGGTGCAACAGGGAACAAAATCTCCCTTTCGAAATTGAAGTTTTATGAGAGTGGATTTGGAAGTAGATTTGTTCCTTGTTCTTGTCATAAGATGCAGTAGAGTAAACCTGTGATAAAAGAGACATTGGGACGGCTTCCACCTGTGTTAGGGCTAGAACCAGTGGAGAATACTTCAAACACTCAACTACCTGCAGCATATACGAATCGTACAGAAACGGATTGAGTTCAATAATCATGTTCTGATTGGGCTTGATCGAAAGCAATGTGGACGAAGCAGTTTGATCGTGAAGGGATGAAGAAGTCGCCATTGTTGATCGAAGAAAGAAGATGAACAGTTTGAAACTCGCCTTGTAATTTTGAGAGAATTTGTTGCTGGTAAAAGACAAATAAAAGTAGAAACCCCTTATATACCGTTGCTAGGAGAGAGAAAAATCATCATGATAATGACGCGGTCACTAAAACGTCGCCTGAAAAAGCACGATGTGACAGGTTGGTTACTCCCAGGTATACGTCAGCACGCGTGGGTAGTGAGACAGTTCAAATTCACGTGCCCAAATTCTTATCCTCAATCGTCGTTTGAAATTCAGTTGCGCTCCAAGATATAGAATTACCCCTGTTTCTCCAAAAGATAAACATAAATCGAACTAACAGCAACCAGAATGTTGGAAAATTAAAATTTTCGTGCAATAGAGTGACAAAAGATAAAGAAATAAAGAAAATGTGTATTGGATGTGAGTGATGTCTCATTATAAGACAGAAAGCAGGTGATTCCGGGCAAGAATCGCTTCCTTCAAAGTCAAGAGAGACTTGAAGTGCTTGTGTGGGTTCCCGTGAAATAACGATCAAATGTTTATAGAGAAACATTAAAAGGCTTCTTTTTAAATCATTGGCTTACGGTGGCTTATCTTCAACCGAACGTCGACGCTTAACATAAGACCGAACATGGGAAGAAGTACTTGTGAGACCAATGTGGTCTGTTGAACAAGTAGGTAGGATATATTTTATAGTGACTAAAGAAGATATAGAAATCTCAAAAACAACAAGAGACTGGATCTTTATGCGAAGAAAAAGCCTTGGTGTTAGACAAATTCATAAAAGATCACTCAAAAATAAAAATGAGATTTCATTCGGTAACCAGTAACATCTTGAATATGACAATTCACCGTCAATTCGTTGTTAGTGTTGGATTGTGGGTTTCACTCAGTACGTGGTATACATATCTAAGATCATAAACACATATTTTGTGCAACCATAAACCTCAGTGGTAAAAACTGAGAGTCTCAAGGGTTACAATGATGAATCGAAAGTTGATGGAGAAAGTAAGGAGGGTGGTTAAGGAACCGAAAGTACCTACTGCTATAAAGACGTGACTAAGCAGAAAAACTCTTAACTCATATGAGAAGAGTAAGGTAGCTCTAGACGGAGTTGATCTGAACAGCCTGATTGGGAAGAAACGATAGGTAGAGATCGAATCATTAAGGCCTTGCTCTAAGTCGTAGAGGCTTTGGTCAACATGCAGCAGCATGCTTCTAGGGACCCTTAACTAGTTCTTATGGAAATGATTATACCTGTCTTAGCTCCAAATTCCGTTGCACTGATACACGTGTGACCTAATGAAGGGAACAAACAAACAAACACACCACACAAAAAAAATATATTTTTGGATTTTTGAAGTTTTCTGAAAAATAATAAAAACAGAAAAAGAAAATATTTTTGGATTTTTGAAGTTTTCTGAAAATTAATAAAAACAGAAAAAGAAAATAAAGTTGCATAAAACACTCTTTGAACAAAATGTACAACCGAAACCTTATCTTAAAGGAATGAAGCGAAATAGATCGAGCGGTCGGTTCATTTCGGTTCCTTAAAATTCCAGAGCCGAAATAGATCGAGCGGTCGGTTCATTTCGGTTCCCGAAAATTATGGAGCCGAAATAGACCGAGCGGTCGGTTCATTTCGGTTCCTCAAAATTCCAGAGCCGAAATAGACCGAGCAGTCGGTTCATTTCGGTTCCCGAAAATTATGGAGCCGAAATAGACCGAGCGTTCGCTCCATTTCGCTTGTCTAATTTTTAGGTGTTGAATTAAGGATTCGGTACCGACTCTGCTTCCATCATTCCAAAGCCTTGCAGAATTTTATTGAAACTCGCTTCAGGTAAGGCTTTAGTGAATATGTCAGCCAATTGATCAGAGGATCGAACAAAATGCACTTCCACGTTCCCATCTTCTACGTGATCCTTGATGAAATGATATCTAAGTGCAATGTGCTTAGTCTTTGAGTGTTGTACTGGATTGTGACATATCCTTATTGCACTTTCTGAGTCACGATAGAGAGGAATCTTCTTCATACTTAGCCCGTAATCTCTTAGTTGACTTTGAATCCAAATGACTTGACAAGTACAAGATGCTGCAGCTATATACTCAGCTTCGGCTGTTGAAAGTGACACGCAGGTTTGCTTCTTGGACTGCCAGCTAACCATTTTTCCGTCAAGAAATTGGCATCCACCTGTAGTGCACTTTCGGTCCAGACCACATCCTCCAAGATCAGCATCAGAAAATGCTTGAATAAAGAATCCAGATCTAGCAGGATACCAGAGACCGAGAGATGAGGTTCGCTTCAGGTAACGGAAAATATTTTTCACTGCCACCATGTGAGGTTCTCTTGGATTAGCTTGAAACCTGGCACAATAACAAACAGAAAACATAATGTCCGGTCTACTAGCTGTTAGATACATAAGGGACCCTATCATTTGTCGATATAGTGTTATGTCAACAGCAGGTTTTTCCAAAGAAGGTGTTAACTTAGTGCCAAACGCCATAGGAACCTTCACTTTTGAGTCTCCTGTCATGCCAAATTTTGTTAGCAGGGTCTTTGTGTACGCCTCCTGGTTGATAAAGATACCTTCTGGTCCCTGTCTAATATTCAAACCAAGGAAAAAATTAATCGGACCCATTGCACTCATTTCAAATTTAGTCTCCATCAACTTCCTGAATTCAGCTGTTAAGTTAGGATTCGTGGAGCCGAAGATGATGTCATCGACATAAATTTGAACTATCATTAGATGTTCGCCTTCTTTCTTTCGAAAGAAGGTTGGGTCAACTGAACCTTGCTTAAATTTCGACATTTTCAGAAAGCGGGTTAAAGTTTCATACCAGGCTCTCGGTGCTTGCTTCAAACCATATACCGCTTTATTCAGCACATAGCAATGATCAGGGAATTTCTCATTCACGAACCCGGGAGGTTGCTCAACATACACTGTTTCTTCTAGTTCCCCATTCAGGAAAGCGCATTTGACATCCATTTGGAAAACTTCGAAGTTTTTATGAGCAGCATATGCCAGGAAGATTCTAACTGATTCCAACCTAGCTACTGGAGCTAAGGTTTCCTCATAATCTATCCCTTCCTCTTGGCAATAACCTTTCACCACCAACCGAGCCTTGTTGCGAATGACATTCCCTTCTTTATCTAATTTATTTCTGAAGACCCATTTTAAGCCGACTACTGAAGCATCCTTTGGTGTAGGAATCAGCCTCCAAACTCGGTTGCGTTCAAACTCATGGAGCTCCTCTTGCATTGCTTGAACCCAATCAGAATGATCAAGTGCAGCATTAACTGTTTTCGGCTCGATATTGGATATGAACGAATTAAACATACAGAATTCAACTTTAGAGAATAATGCAGTTTGTTTTGCTTTCAACTGTGAGCGAGTGAGTACTTTTTCAGATGATTCTCCAATAATTTGAGCTTTGGGATGGTCCTTGGTCCATTTGGCTAACGGAGGATAATTTGGGTCATATGCTGGATCCAATTCAGCATTCACTTCCTCTTCAAGTTCTGATTGATCACCTTCGCCTTCGTCAGTTGCATTCTCTTTCTCCCCCTCGACTGGCGAAGTGTAACCTGTGGCAGCATCAGAATATGCATCCTTTGTGGGAGTTGGATTCTCTCCCTCAATTGGACTACTATTGGGTGGGTTTGGAGCAGTATGTTCACCCTCGCTTGGACCTTTAGGAGTTGGGGATTGAATAGGACTCTCCCCCTCGAAAGACATTTTGGTTGTCTTTGGTGCTGAAGAACTCTCCCCCTTGAAGATTGAGTCGTTGATGGGAGAGTCAGTTGAGGATTGAACACCTATAGTTTTAAGAGGTTCACTTTCCATTTCTTTGGCAGCTTCATCTATGATCTTCTTGAGATTATCAATTTTGTTATCTGCTGCTTTCGCCTCTGAGTGTGCCGCTTTCTCTGGTTCATCGAATAACCGAATGTACTCTTCAAACAAGTTGGATATAGGAACCGAGACCTGTCCAGATTCCGGAAATATTTCACCTAAGTCACTTTCACTCCTTTGCACTTTCTTCATGTAGTTATTGTCAAAGGTGACATAATATGTTTCCTCAATTCGTTTGGAGCGTTTGTTCAACACTCTGTAGGCTTTTGAAGTGAGTGAATAACCAAGAAAAATCCCTTCATCTGCTTTGACGTCAAACTTGTTTCGGTTCTCCTTTGAATTAAAGATGAAGCACCTTGAACCAAATGTTGGGTTTTGAGCATTCTAACACTTCCTAAGTGTACATGCAACCCTATTAAACCTTGGATCTATGTTTGTCTAAGATACATGCAAAATATTATTTTCCAAGGTTTATAACCTATCTAGCATGGCATGGGGTACTTTTAAACATAAAAGAACTAGATGAGTTACATACCTTTTGTTGATTGTTGATTCCTTGGAGTTTGAGAGCCAAGCACCAATAATGTGAATGCCTCAAATGGAAATCACAAATCACCACAAACTTGGAAAATGTATGAGAGAGTATACTAACTCTTGATTTTGGCCACCACACTTACACACACATTAGTGTCTTTTTCATGCAACATAAGCTTGTTTATATAGTGTACATGGTTAGGGTGAAACCCTAATAACCCATGTATTTTCCTCTTCCAAGGATCCATGGGTTAAAAGCTCCATGGATCATCCATGGACTTCCATATAAGCTTAGCCCATTAACAAATGAGCATTAGCCCACACCATATAAATACAATAGCCCATGATTTAATTAGTCTTCCTTTTAATCACTAAATCAATTCATAATTAATTCAAGATTAAAACTAATTAAATAACATGACTTTATATTAATATATTATAACTTATAATATATTAATAAATCGTAAGTATACAATTCTCATAAAATTATCCATAAACAGTTTGGGTGAAGTGCAACCCAAATGGACCATGCCGGGTCGGGTCAAGTATATACCAAATAAGTTATGGACTTAGACACCTTATCCAACAGTCTCCCACTTGGATAAGTCTAATAACTGTATTTGCGTATGTTACTTCAGGAACCAACCAGCAATCGTAGCTCTCGAAAACTCTGTTGAACTATGAAGCGCCATTTTAGATAAGTGATCATATAATCCTCTGTTCTCATGATATCAGCCGGACAAATACATGGAACAACGTCGTACTTATTGTCCAGCAGTTTGTTTCCTGATTTCCGATTTGTTTGACAAAGAACTAAATTGAACACATCAATTAGGTTCTGACCGGGCCCGGTACTTAGGTCAAAACAAAATCATCGAGGGGCCCAGATATCACTTCTAATCCTCCAAGGACTAGAAGGAACAGATAAACTTCGACTCATATACTTGTTTCTACTACTTGTTGAATTATACACAAAGGCACGTTTTATAACATCAAGTTACTGATGCGTTTACGTGCAATCAATGCACAACCAACTCATAGGTAACAACTCATATCTCTAGGTTTGAAGACTTATATGATATTACCGTCTCACGATCACTCGAGATAAATTCCATGAAGTGATGCAAGTGAGCGTGGGTTGAATCCAATACTCATAACTTATGAGCACTCATGAGTGTTGTAGCCATGTCCAACATCTTAGACCTCTACAACCAACTCATGACAGTCTTGATTCATATCTACTTCCAACATATGACCGACTGTGGATGGTTTGAATAACTTAATCATTCGGAAAGAATAACCTAGTTATTATGGAAGTCAAAACATGCAAACTGAAACACAATAATAATCGAATCCAATATGTCTCAGAACCCTTTTGAATATAAATAAAACCACTTTTTATTTATCACCATATTGATTACACATTATTCATTGTATAATGTTTCAAATAATCAACTTAATACTTGAACAAAAACAACAGTCGTCCCATGCTCCTAGCATGTACACTTTGTTTTTTTAAACAATAGTTATGCCATACTCCAAGTATGCACACTATGTTTGTCTATGATCTTTACTTTGTGAAATAGATCAATTGAACATGATTCCAATGATGCTCATTTCACAATCCCAAATCCTTATTGTAAATGTAAGAATTCCTAATTCCTACCATTTATCAAAAACTGTTAGATTTTAAACTTATATGCACTGATCCTCTCGTAATGATTATGCACAAGGTCACCAAAACCTTGTCATCAGTCATTACAGAGGATTCCAAAGGAGATCAACTCTATGGAAACGAACTCTCATATTCAAAGTACATTGCTTTAAACATCCTTCTTGCACTAAGGTTATCTAATCTTACACAGATTGAACAACTTCCACCTATGGAGACATTTCCATAGTCCCATTTCGACTATCACTTCCGAACAAGAGTCACCTTTTTTCAGAATATGTCAATTTGGTCCTTTCCAACAATTTACATCATACTTCCAACTGTCCCTGAGCAACCAATCTTTGGTGAACCTTAGATTGTCCTCGACAATTGCTTAGTCATATCCGGTTCTATTCCTTTTTCCCTCTTAATGCTCTAAGCATTTTGAAAAAATTTAGAACGGATGAATATGATAGCACATGTGACCGATCCTATACCCGAAGCATATGGGACACGATTCATGATGTCTCACATAAAGACCTGATACTAGATCAGTCTTTTGCTACAATATTTTTTATTTGCCATGTTTTCAAAAAATCGACTATGAAGAGGGATGTCATGATCATAATCGAATTTGAGAACGCAATATATATAGAATTTCCTTATGTTGAACCATTCTAACATAAAATTCATATATATATCCTTGACTAAAGATGATTAAGAACTCAATCTAAGCTTTTAGAATTGAAATGAAGTATAATTTCCTCTCCCTTAATTATAGCAAAACAACTTTTTCAACCCCTACAACTTTACGAATTGAAACTTTTGTTTTTCTATAATTAACATTGCTAACTTGCAACACTAAACATAATAATCATGCTCCCACTAACATGATGATTATCAGCATAACACTTATGCTCCCACTAGCTCTGACATATTTCCAGAAATCAGCTGGACTTCTGAAATTTAGATTCGTACACCCTTTCTTAGATAGCTCACATGTGTGTCTAAACAATTTCCAGAACTATGAAAAGGGATGCCGTAATCATAGTCTTAATTGTTTAGACCTTTGCCATTTCTCACAAGTCCATGTTAGTGTGCCGGTTAACCACACACGCTCCACTAACGACTTTGAGAATGCAAACATCACAATTGCTATCTACTTAAAATCTTCTTAGTGAAAGCATTTCCTCACCATCATTTTCATGAATCGGAGAGAAACCTTATGACACTTAGATTTTATGGTGTATGAGTTCCTATCCATGTGAATTTGTCAAAACCATAATCACAAGACAAGGTTAGTAACAAATTCAGCCTTACATGGATTGAACTTGTTCAATCTTAATTTCTTGTCATCTGGTAGCACAAGGCCCACCAATGCTTCCAAGCTGTTATGCACACAGTTTAGAACTAACAGAACTCATATGCATAGTCAACTTAATAGGAACAGACACAGAAACAAGAATTATGTCAACTTAATAGGTTGCAAACCTTAAGTCGTGTGCTAGTGATAAAACTCAGGTTTTACTCTTGATATCTTGAAATCCTTTCAGGATCTTATAGACTCCCACTGTCCTCTTGACATATAAGTTTCCCTAGTCAAGAACCATTCCTTGACAAAACAAATATTCAAGGGATAGTGCAGATTCTTATCAAGATAAACACTTCACACAATTGGTCTTAGTTGGTCTTTGTCTTATCCAAGACATCACAACTTACCAATTTCAAATGTACAGGAGTAGAAAACATTTTACACTACATTTGATAAGTGTTTTAAACCTTACTTTATGTCACTCAATGTTACAATCTTGGATTATGACTCTAAGAGTTGTTTTGGAACGAAGTATGATCCATCTTCTTGATTTTAACCATTCCAACAATTCATGACCCCTCATCTTAGTCATAACAATGCACTAAGATGTCCTTAGAGTATGAATTTGTGATATGGTTTCATAATCATTAAGATGATCATAAAAACATGATACTAAAGTACTCTCCCATCTTTTCAGATTTGAGAAACTTTTATCTTTCTGCCAAATTTGATTCTTCTCATCCGTTCTGCCATACATTGAAACTTTTCCAATGTTACAGAATTATACTTAACCTTATAAGTATAACCATATTTACTAATCTTTAGTAAATCATGACGAATTGATCTTTGTGGTGGACCTTGACTAGCACACACCGAGTGTACCTAATTCCTTAGTCCTTCAATTGACTCACATATGCATGTGATCAATGAATTAGTCTCAATTTTACAAAGATGAAAATTCTCATTCATCATACAATACAACTTGTATGATTCCAAGTTTCTGTCTAACTGAAGCTTGGGTGATGAGAACCTTTCCTCATTTGGTAAATTCAGACACTACCACATATGAGAGAATCAAACTCATATTTCCAATATTGATAGAAACATACAAACATCAATTTTCCATAAATGCCATTGTAAGGGGATATAATATAAAATAAACTAAACAAAACTTTTATTTCTTTATTAAAATGCGGAAAAATATTCCTTACAATGCATCTTCAAATGAAAACTATGATATTACATATTTCCTAGCAATCTATCATAACTTTTAAGTAGTAGCTCAAAAATCCGATCCTCGAACCATGCGATAGAAATCCATCTTCATGATCAGATTCAGCACACTCTTATTTTTAACCTTCCTTTTGCTCAATCCTGCTTAACATCAAGATGCAACCTAGTCACATCATGTAATAAGAATCAACAATTAGGAATTTTAACAAAGTTAGATAGTGGACTTACCTGAAGCCGAGTCAAACATTTTGTCTCTACTTGCTTTCAAACATTTCAGGTATTCAGGGCAGCTTCGCTTCCAATGTCCCTTCTCATGACAATAAAAAGATATAGACTCTTTGGGAATGGTACACGAGACAATCACAGACTTAGCCTTTCCCTTTACCTTTTGGTCAACCGGGTTGACCAAGGTCGATCCCTTTCCATTGGGACGAGAAAGCTTTTCTGGACTTCCAATGTTACCATTGTCCATGTCCATGGAAGTTTGAGAATTAGACCTTCCATCAATATTTGCTTGACCATTGCGCCAAATCATTGCTGATTCAGCAGCAACAAGCAAATAAGAAGGATCTATTAGGGTTATGTCAGGATCTGTCATATGGTAGTCTTTAATAAACTCACCATACGACTCAGGAAGTGACTGAAGAACCCAGTCAACAGCGAACTTCCTTGAAATAATAGCACCCAACATTCTCAACCTGTCTATGTGTGACTTCATTCCTAAGACATGAGAGCACACAGGTCTTCCATCTTTATGTTTCATTTCTAGTAGAGCTTGAGTGATCTTGAACCTTTCAAGTCTTCGGGGTTGTGGGTCAGGGAGAATAAATGGAGGAGGTGGAGGGAGTGAAGCATGATGTTGAGGGACATCATCTTCAAGAGGAAAGCTTGTTCCAAGCGATTTGGGAAGATCATAGTTGTCTGAACCAGACATCTACAATGGGAGAAAATCAAGTTAGTTGATTCAAGTCCTTAATATAACACCCAATATGAAATATTAAGGCTAGGACCCAACACAATATTTTATAACTTGGAAGAGGGATGCCGTAATCCAAGCTATAAAATATTTGAAGGTAGGTGAATGACGATTCACCAATTTCCACCATGAAAAACGAAATAATTTATTAGGTTTTAATTGGATTTGAAACTCCTAGATCTTTTGAGATTCATTGAACTTTTCAATGGCATGTTTCAATCTCGATTGTGCCCTTCAGGTTTTGTGACTGGGATGCCGAGGATCACAAAACAAGGTGTGAATAACCATGCAAACTCACTTGGTACCCTTAATATTATCACCTAATCGATGTGCCGGTTAACCACACACGCTCCACCGATCTATGATAAACATTAAGTCACCCTTCGTGATCCTTACTAGTCCAAGTTAGTGTGCCGGTTAACCACACACGCTCCACCAACGACTTGGTAAGGTACAAAGTGTGAATTTCATGGGTTAGCACCATATTCACATTTTCCTAAAGTAACTAAGATTGGGAATTTATAAAAGGTTTAGTTACTTTATAATATTCATTATACTTTTAATGAGAATTTAAAGTCATTGTCCTACCCGTTCGGCTAACGACCCTCCACCGATCAAGGAAGCGGTGGGTGAGAATGGACACCCATTAAGTTGCCATTTTATAGGCAACAACCTTATACCCCCCTTATAGACCGGCTTCGTGAATGAGGCCTACTAACGGTAAAACGACTTGATCTTATACATATATATAATAATTAACCATTAATGTTATAAATAGTATAAGGGTTGAATTTTAACTTTTAAAACTCTAAGGGTTTGGAATTAAAGTTTATTAAAGTGTGTGAAACTTTACAAATTCCAAAACTTGAGGGCAAGTTTTGTAACTATCCAAAACTTTTCATTTCATAACTTATGAATTAAAGGTTCATAAAAATGAAGACTCTTCATTTTATGTAACTTATGTGTTTTAAGTGTGTGTTTAAAAGAAGTGACCTTTGGATATCCATAACTTGAGGACAAATTATGGACTCCATTAAAACACATAAATGATCAAGAATTAATCCTAAACAATTCAGCAAATAATTTCTATCATCTTCTAAATTCATAAGAACATGAACATGATCATCAAAGTTTCAAGAATTATATGAACACATACAAAGCATGAAATTTTGATATAAGCTATTGTAAATGGATTAGAACTACCATTACACCAACTAAAACAAGTTTTAAAACACCAAAACAGTTTAGGGTAATGTTTCTAGTCCATTTCCAGCAGCAAAAGTCGAAAATCTGCATTCTGAGGCTCCTACTCGCCGAGTGCACGAACCTACTCGGCGAGTAGGATGAGTTTACACATGAACTCGGCGAGTCCCCCCATGGACTCGGCGAGTTCATCAGTCAGACAGCAAAAAATCGACTTTTTATCACTATTTTGCATCAAGTATCAAACAAACAAGCCTAGGCTCTGATACCACTGTTGGGTTTTGAGCATTCTAACACTTCCTAAGTGTACATGCAACCCTATTAAACCTTGGATCTATGTTTGTCTAAGATACATGCAAAATATTATTTTCCAAGGTTTATAACCTATCTAGCATGGCATGGGGTACTTTTAAACATAAAAGAACTAGATGAGTTACATACCTTTTGTTGATTGTTAATTCCTTGGAGTTTGAGAGCCAAGCACCAATAATGTAAATGCCTCAAATGGAAATCACAAATCACCACAAACTTGGAAAATGTATGAGAGAGTATACTAACTCTTGATTTTGGCCACCACACTTACACACACATTAGTGTCTTTTTCATGCAACATAAGCTTGTTTGTATAGTGTACATGGTTAGGGTGAAACCCTAATAACCCATGTCTTTTCCTCTTCCAAGGATCCATGGGTTAAAAGCTCCATGGATCATCCATGGACTTCCATATAAGCTTAGCCCATTAACAAATGAGCATTAGCCCACACCATATAAATACAATAGCCCATGATTTAATTAGTCTTCCTTTTAATCACTAAATCAATTCATAATTAATTCAAGATTAAAACTAATTAAATAAAATGACTTTATATTAATATATTATAACTTATAATATATTAATAAATCGTAAGTATACAATTCTCATAAAATTATCCATAAACAGTTTGGGTGAAGTGCAACCCAAATGGACCATGCCGGGTCGGGTCAAGTATATACCAAATAAGTTATGGACTTAGACACCTTATCCAACACCAAACACATGGAAAAATTTGACGTTGGGCTTTCGATTGTTTATGATCTCATATGGAGTGATTGAGAATCTCTTGTTGAGCAAAGATCGGTTCTGAGTGTAGCACGTGGCTGCTACTGCATCAGCCCAGAAGTATAACGGAAAAGAAGCGAAACTGAGCATGGTTCTGGCTGCCTCACACAAAGAACGATTTCGTCTTTCAACAATCCCATTCTGTTGTGGTGTATAAGGGGCCGAAAAATTGTGAGTTATCCCCTTGTCAGCCAGAAAGTCCTCAAAATCGTTATTCTTGAATTCCAGACCGTTGTCACTTCTGATATTCCTCATCGTCTTTCTCAGCTGCACTTCCACTTGCTTGATAAATGTCTTTAACTTGGGAGTAGCATCTGATTTCTGCTTAAGAAAGAAAACCCAGGTGAAGCGAGAAAAATCATCTACAATAACAAGAATGTACTTACTACCACCGATGCTCTCGATAGCCGAAGGTCCACATAAGTCAATGTGTAATAGTTCAAGAGCTTCAACAATCTTTGTATTAATTCGTGTAGGGTGGCTCTTTCTGCTTTGTTTGCCCATCTCACATGCAGCACACAGATGTTCCTTGTCAAACTTGAGAAGAGGGAGGCCTCGAACGTGATCACCAAGCACCAACTTATTAATGTCTTTGAAGTTCAGGTGCGATAGACGTCGATGCCACAACCAGCTTTCATCAGTGTTCGCCTTTGACAGCAGACATATTGCTGGTTTTCCTCGTATTGGGTTGAGATTTAAAGGATACATTTCTCCTTTGCGTTCAGACTTTAGCAGAACCATTTTCGATTGCTTTTCTATTATTTCAGAGCACTCATCATCAAATGATACTTTCAGACCTGTTCCCACAACTAATTGTGACATGCTGATGAGGTTATGTTGCAATCCTTCCACATAATCCACTTTTCGAATCGAGAAATCTCCATTGGTAATCATACCATATCCCTTGATTGTTCCATAGGAGTTATTTCCATACTTTACACACCCACCATCTTTTAGGGACCGAAACTCCCTCAGTTCTTCCTTCCTTCCTGTCATGTGACGCGAGCAGCCACTGTCTATATACCATTCATCATTGAACTGCTCGTCACTGATTACCTGCAAATTTAAGCAGATTTAGGAACCCAAAGTTTCTTGGGTCCTGGTGAGTTTTTCACAAAAAAAGGAAGTACAGAAGAAATATCAACTAAATATGTTCTTTTTACTAGAGTCGTTTGATCTTTTCTTTTAATGGTATACACCTTGATTTTTGTTTTATCTTGTTTAATTTTTGGTGCATTAGTTGGTGTGTTGTTAGCTGGTTTAGGACTTTTCTTTTGAATCCTAGGGTTAGCTGACTTTTTCTTATTATGGTACTCAGATTTTGATTCGAGCTTTCCCTTTCCTTTGATGTCCTTCATTAAATTTGTTTTGCTATGGTAGTTAGAAGGACCGAAACTAGACTTGGGACCGAAACTTGACTTTCGGTTTGGTATGCTAGTTTGGGAACCGAAAGCAGATGTTCGGTTCTGACATTTGGAATAGTAGGAATTTGGGCTGAAATTTTCTTTTCCCTTCAGTTTTTCCTTTCCTTTATCCGTTGATTCTTTCTTAGGAGGAACGTAATTGGGATTTTTGGATTCCCAGTGACGTTTTCGCTCATTCAGATTCCTTGCGTATCTTTGATTTCTTAAGCGTTTCTGTTCAGCTAACTCCTTCTGTGATTTGTGGATATTGAAGCTAGCCTTTGGCTTCTCCTTTTTACTTTCGGTTGTATTTGTTGGAACAGTTGGTTCTGTCATCGGTTCTTCAGGGATTTCTTTACTTCCACTTGTGCTTGGTTTGTCGAAACTTGAGGGTTTGTTGATGGGTTCAGCAACATATCTTCCTTTAACCCTCCATGAAGGTTGCTCAGATAAGCCCACGGTTTCGTCTGTGTTGTCAATAGGGGCAGACCGGAAATAATCGTCACATCCTTCAGCATTGTCTTTGTCGACCAAGATCTTTAATTCTGCTGTTTGTTTAGCAGTGACCCCTGTAACTGCATATACCTGATTCGGCACAGTTTGAACCTTTTGATAGACCATAGCTTTTTCCTTGAGTTTCTGTGGCGTTTCTTTCTACAATTGAGCGAATTCAACCGAATTTTCAGAAATGAGGGGGTTTTCATTCTCGGTTTCACTCTTCATGAACTCAGAGCAATCAACTTCGTCTTCTACTGAGATTTCACTCATCTCACTTTCCTCATCAAATTCAGACGTATTATCTAAGTTCATTTTATTTTCTGAAGTTAATTTGGCATTTGACGAGTCAAAGGATTGTATAGTTTCAGACTTAATTTTTAACCTATCATTTTCATCTAAAATATTCTTGAGCATACATTTGTGTTCCTTAGAATCGATGAAGGTTTCTATCTTGTCCAGTCCTATTTTGTAAGACATGGATGTCTCTTCTGATGATACTACTGATTCACATTCTGCTATGACCTCATCCTCCTTAAATTCAAGGAAGGCTAACATCATCTTATGAATCTTCTTTCCTATCTCACAACTTAAATGCAATTGAGCAATATTAAAGTATAAACGCTTAGCAATTAAACAAAAAACATTTCTTTGTTTTAAAAACTTTAAATTGTCTCTTTGAAAATTAATACTTTCATCCCTAGCCCTAATTAACTCCGCCTCCTTCAGCTCAATCCATATCCTTCTCTCCTCACTTTTTGAAGACACCATGCTGAGTTGGTCAGTTAGGTTAGAATTCGCTAAGCGAGTTTGCATGAGACTACCACTTAAGTTAGAAAATTTAAATTTTAATTCATTTAATTCTTCTTCGTAATTTGTTATTGGAACTTTAAGTGATTCAATGATGGATTGTACCTTTTTGATCAACCGATCGCAGTCGTTGATCTTCTCACTCACAGGCTTGGCCGCAAAACACTTGTCCTCAGTCAGGTTCGGTTCCTCACTAGCACTTTCGGTTGATGAACTAGCTGTGACAATTAAACACCTTCCAGCCGAACCTACTTCCTTTGCCACATAAGCCTTTCCATGAGTGGGCTTTCTCACCTCTTCATCTTCAAAGTCGGTTGACCAAACTTCAACGCCACCGAACTCATCTTTATCTGCATTTTCCTGCACAATTAAGGCATTCATAGAACTATTAGTAGCCTTCTTTTTCTTGATCTCTTCCAACTTGCGCATATAGTATGCCTCATCATCTTCACCATCTCTTTTCTCAGCCATTTTCCTTAGCATGCAGTCTTTGGCAAAGTGGTTCTTGCCGTGACAGTAGTTGCAGTCGAACCCAGAGTCTCCTGCAAGTTTGCTCTCCTTCTTGTCTTCATCCTTTTGAGAAGAGACCTTGGCTTCGTCCTTTACCTTCTCAGAACGGTAACTTCCCTGCCAGTTTCGGTTCTTGTTGACAGGAAATTCTCTTCGTGCAAACTTCTTTGGATTGGTGACCATCATAGCATACTCTTCGCTTGTAAGATCACACTCAGACATATCAGACTCTTCTTCTTCTTCTGCAATGCTTTTTCCTTTGGAGACAAGCGCTAACGATCCCACACCCGAAACTACCTTCGCTTCTTTGGTGACTACACTCTCATGGGACTTAAGTATTCCCACAAGTTTCGCTAGTGAGTAAGATTTAAACTGTTCATGCGCTTTCACGGTTGAAACCACAGCCATCCATTCTGGTCTCAGACCGTTCATGAAGGTCACCTTCTGCTCGATCAACTTTCTTTCTATTCCATGCTTGATCATCTTACTTAGGAGATGATTGAACCGATCAAAAGTTTTGTATGAGTTTTTCTTTTGGTTTCTGTTCGAAAACTCCAAATTCTGACAGCAGCATGGTTTGAATGGAGTGTTCCAGATCTTCATCAGTTGAATAAAGTTCCTTCAACCTATCCCAGATTTCTTTGGCCGTCGTGCATGATCCAACCAATCAAAAAGTGTCAGATTGCAAGGCGAATCTGATCATTCTCATGGCCTTCACGTTACACAGCAACTTGTCTTTCTCATCCTGTGGCATCTTCTCTACATCCGCCACAAGCTTGTTATATTCCTTTTGGGACTTAACTGTCGTGTTCGTTCCTGAATGAACAAACGGCCCAAGTGTGATAGCTTCCCAGATGAGATAGCCATTATCTTCAGATCCAACCACGTAGTCTTCAAAATGATGCGCCCATACTTCATAGTCTTGAGTGTAGAGTATGGGTATCCTGGTTGTTGATCCAATGCTGTTTGAGATGTTGATGGGATTTGTTTGCGAATCTTCGTGAGACATGGTGAGCTGCTAGAATCAAACCTGTAAACTTGGGATTAGGGTTTTATCTGAAACAGAGTTGACGTCGATACGAAGAAGACGGCTTCTATTTATACGATAAAAGCGGAAACCCTAAAGAATTCTGAATACAGAACGAATGTGTATTGATCACACAGTCTCCTGCTCTGATACCAATTGTTAGAACAAAGTTCTTTTAGGATCGTTAGATTCTATGCAAGCAAACAATTAAGAACGTAATCAAGAACACAAGAATGGCTTTGAATATGTCGAATGATTAATACTTCAACACCTCAGAAGAGCTCGATTAAGAACTTCAACTGTAGAGGTGTTTAGGGTTACAAAACAATGAACGTAATTATCAACCTTAACTAATGCATACATGCATGCATATTTATAGTATAACCCTACTAGATAATCACGGATGGACAGGCCCAATCCGGATACAAAACAAAAAGCCCATGACGCAACACAATTAAACTCAACACAAGCCAAACTCAAAGTATTTTATTAAGTTTTAAACTTGTTAATACAGTCCAACGATTTCCACGTTTAATAACATATTCGGATACTTTATCCCTTTTTGTAATATGTTGAGCATAAGAGAAACTTTATTTTGGAATTCCAACTACATAGCTTTCAGAAAGGTTTTTACAAAGCATTTTCCATAACAATTATAATAAACTATAATGGGTATAGTTTGGGATAACCCTCTAGGCAGTTTCTACCAAATCAGATTTCATGGATGAATACGTATAAACTATGGCAGATTTAGTTTATGTTATATATTTTCTCAGGAGTATAAAGTACATTTATTCAAAGATAATTATTGTTTTATACTGTTTCTCGCTAGTAAACTAGATTATACAGAATTGTGAGGCTCTACTTCAATACTGTACCCTTAGGTGTACAGGGTTAAATCCTATCTCAGTATAACCAGAGTCTCCTGGAGGGAGAGCGTGTGATTTGTGAATAGATCTATTCGGGACTGACAATCCCACACCAGAACTGCTAGCTACAGTTAGGCAGGCATGCCTGTGGTGGACAAATGTCATTTAGCTTAAACGCCTGAAGAACGTTATAAAGGTCTCTAGGTCATATCAAGTATGGTTATACGACTCGCAAATAAGTATAAACTAACTTTGGTTTACGGATTCTGATCTTCATTTGTTTTATTTTGAGTAATAAAACTACTTTTATATATACTGATAGTAATCAGGGATTTCTAAACTTACATCTCTACCTCTATGACGGATAACCTGTTTTAGGGAAAATATAGGATTTTCCCGGGATAATACCGACTTTTCTAAAACTGATGATTTATTATCCTACTAACGGATATTCATATTCATTCCATGACTCCTTGGATTGTGCATATCTAGTATGAACCGAGAAGTCATGGAAGGAATGGGTTTTCAAACACGCTTTTCATAAGAAAATATAGGATTTTCTTGAAGAACACTTTTCAAAAGGATTCAAAGAACATTTTCTCACCAAAACTAAATGCTTATGAACTCACCAGCTTTATGCTGATATTCTTTCAAAACTGCTTGTATTCTCAGGGAATTAGTAGACAAGTACTTCCAGGAGTTTCGGAGAAGTTGGAGCGTTAGAGTCACGTCTTTCTATTTTACTTTTGATATGAACAAAACTATGTATTAAACAATGTAAACCTTTTTCATATATGTATTCAATGCCTGTTTTTTGTTTACTATGCTTGCTATGATACAATTGTTGTGATACTATGCATGACGTCAACCACCCCCAAACGTTTCCGCCGTTCCGGTTTGGGGGTGTGACAGATTGGTATCAGAGCTCTTGTTTATAGTGAACTAAGTATACCGAACCATACATGGTATACAACTATAAATATTAAGGGGCCTAAGTGCTCTAAACTAAAAGTATACTTTCAAAAATATAAGTATTTTTATAAAAGTATACAATTATACCCGAGTACCAAAATTCGTGTCATAAGTAGAACAAAAGAAAAGTATTTGGGTGTTGGATATCGCGGTTAAACCTGGGCAGTTATGTAATCATGTCTAGGATCAATATAGCCTGATCAACTATATTCATTTGAGACATGACCAACATGTGCTTGGGAGTGACTGTGGTGTTGCAACAAGCCTAAAACTTACCTAGATACCAGAAGAGTTCTAGAACCGAACATAAGGATTAAAATACTATAGGAGTATTTTAGGATGCTATAACGACCGAACCGGAAACTTACCCAGCAGAATCAATCATGTAACTATAATACATTGGAAGTATTATAGATTCGATGCCTATTAACTATCCCTTTACCATCACCTCGCGTAGATAGCATGGCTGGATTCCATCTCCCTGGCGACACGTACTTTCCCAACCAAGGAGATGATGGATAGATCGAGCCAGAGCCAGAAGGAAACCATGAAAATTCCTTTGGACGATGACTTTGCCGAACCATTTCCTGAAGAGGCTGACTCGGAACCCGAAGTCGAGAACTTACCTTCAGTGGCCCCAATACCAAATCCTAACCCTCGAGTTGAATTCCAAGGTCCAACGCCCATGTGGGTCGGGAGTTTGAATAGGTGGAGCCACGAGCAAGACCAACCCTTCCCATACGACGGAAACCACAACTTCTACAATCCGAACGAAGGAGGACCCGCGGACAGGGCCATTCCAATCCTGATACGCCGAGTGGCTCACAATGTGGAGCTAGGAATGGCAACCCTTCAGCGAACTGTGGAGCTCGAAGCGGATTCGAACGCCAGCACGGACTGCATTCGTCGCCTCGAGATTTCTCATGAGAGAGCTGCAAGGAACAATGAAGCTCTGCAGAGAGAGTTAGCTACAACCCGAGCCGAAGTCATAGAGCTCCGAGCACGCCAGTCAGAGTACGAGAGACGCCTGCTTGGTGTGGAACGCCAGTTGGCCGAATTAAGGTTTCACTTGAGGAGTACCCGTCGCCGATAGGAGAATACTCTACTCAACCTTCCTTTTTGGTCTAAGGAATAACTTTCATATTTATGTTCTAAGTAGCTCTTTTCTGTAAACATCTATGTCCTTCATGTTGCCAAGATTCTTTCCCTGTTAGGATAACTTAGACCTATTTTTAGGTCAAGGGTTCCGAAATATGTGTAATCTCAGTTTCAGTTATGATGGCAACAACCATATTTCAGTTAAAGATGATCTTTGTCAAAAGTATACCTTAGATCGATAGCATGCAAATTAAGCAACTTTATCAAGGTCCTATCACTGTTTGGTCTTCAAAACACGTATCATAGGATATACTTAGACGATCATTCCTTTTCCCCATCAATTTCATATCAGTCTTCATGAAAATTTTGTTCGAACCTTCGTATCATTTCCTGCGCCGAGGCCCAGAAGTATCTGCGAAAGGGATGTTATGCATTCCTGACTCATGTGGTTGATGAGACGCAAAAAGTTAAAGACCTCGAGAGCATCCCCGAAGTCTGCAACTTTTCTGATGACTTCCCCAAAGACATTCCAGGGATTTCTTCCGAGTGTCAAGTTGAATCCCGTATCGACTTGATTCCCGGAACTACCCTTATAGCTAAATCTCCATATCGTCTAGAGCCGACGAAAATGTGAGAGTTATCCAGCCAGCGCAATGAGCTGAACAACAAGGAGTTCGTAAGTTTATTGTATGTGAAATTTATTGCATTCAAATCGTTTTCTATTCTTGCTAGGACCATATCATGGGGATGTGGGTCGAATCAATGAGAGTAAGATAGCAAAAACGGGAAATCTTAATGCATAGATAAACATTTAGGATACATCCAGAGGCAACCATTGTTGCTCACAAGCCTCTTTTCTTGACATATAGCAGATCATGCCCCCGAAGAAGCATAACCAACCCACCGGTAAGACACCAATTCTCCAGATGGACTCAGCTACATTCCAAGCTACTGTCACAGCAGCTGTAGCAGCCGCCCTAGCTGTTCTTAACGCTAACAACACAAATGTGGGTGGAAGCGTTAATGGCAATCCAAAACTTGGTGTTAACCAGCCTCAACAACAAGTGTCTACTAGGAAGGACACACCTGATCCCCAACCTAACATCCTGAAATGAAAGTTCAAAGGAAGTTGTTCAACCCAAGGACCTACTGAAAGGCAACGAATTGGGACAGTCAGTACCCCAGTCAGCCATGCTGTTCCAACACCAACCATACCCTACCGTGGAAATCTCCCCCACTGCAGCAAATGCAACTACCATCATCATGGAGTCTGCCGAGTGTTGCAATGCACTAGATGCAACAGGAAGGGACACACCGCCCGCAGTTGTAGGACCCTAGTCAAGTTCATCACTCCGACTACCAATGTTGGGGCAAGTCCAACCTGCTACCTCTGTGGTAGTGTAGGACATTTCAAAAGAGACTGCCCAACAGAGAAGAACAATGAGGAAACGGGAGGAGTTTGACCTCAGGGAATAAGGAAGCATCAAAGGACCCTGCCATGTTTTGGTACGTTTTCGAAAACCCCTATAATTGCTCATAATCGTGATTACTTCCTCGTCCAAATTAAATCACGAAATCCTTATAAGGTTTAAAGCCCTAATGAGCAAATTATGATAGCTTAGTGAATACGCTAGGGTCAGTTGTAATTATACACGGCTTGTGTACACCAAACGATCATAGAGAGATCTAGTAAGAACCATTTCATGAAAGTTCATAGTTGAAAACATCAGAACCTTCGTGTTAGTAGTACCTGTTAACTTCTAGTCAAGCACAATAAACACCAGAGACATTCATCCAAGGGCAGCAATGTTCTAACGAAACGATCCTTCCAAAGTAACTTAACGCGCGATTCTACGACGTCGTCCCGCTTAGTCCGACTGAGTCTATGTTATACCAAACCCTTTTGTCTTAAATCTTTCGATCGCAAAACTCCCGTCACTCGTAACGACAAATTAGATTCGAACTTCGAAAATTCATCACTCTTCGAAAACCCGAAAGTATTCATACGAAGAGTATCACCCACAAAGAGATGGACAAAGTAAGAGAACAATCCGGATAATTGTAAATACGTCGTAGGATACTCATCTACCCTTAGTAGAACTTTCTTGCAACAACACCTTTCCAGCATCAAGGTTGCGTCGTACGAAGCCTCTATGGCCGTAAGTATAGATCCCCTCTGTGCTGGGCTGAGGTGGGCAACATGCAACTAGTCAAGAGTCAAGTCCACGACAGTACTCTCACGGGTCCTGAAATCACCTTGGAAAGGCCTGATACGCTTCAGAAAGTGTAGTAAGCTAAATTCAAGATACGTTGGATCGTCTGAGATCCTTGCTAAAATCGGTCCCGTAGTATACAAACTACAGCGCTTAGCAGCGTTTATCCTGCCTCCCACGTGTCAAACCTAAATAAGTGTATGTCTGATAAGACACTTGTGGTTCCCCTCGACGATATCGAGCTAGACGAGAGTCTACGCTTCATGGGGGAATCATTCAAATTCATGGAACAGGAATTCAATCGAACGAAGTAACGTCACATCCCTATAGTGATGGTACGCTGGAATGCCAAGCAGGAACTTGAATTCATTTAGGAGCACAAGAATACAAGGAAACAGAGGTACCCCCATCATTTCCAAGTCCACGAGTTACATCTTTATTCTTGAATTTCGGGACGAAATTCCCTCTAACGGGGGGATGATGTGACACCCCGGAACTTCTACCTTGTTCAACTATTCAATACTATCAATGTTAAACTCGTTTCAGCTATCTTTTAACATTGTTTTGAGCTTGTTTGGATGATCTAAAGCCTTGTACAACCAAAGTTTGAATTAGGGATGGGTTGGTTTAAGATTTAGGGTTGCAAAAAGGCCAAACACTCCATCAAGAGGAGTGTGGGGCCACACACATGAGTGTGTGGCCAGACACATGAGTGTGTGGCCGCACACCCGAGTGTGTGGCCGCACACCCGTTATCTATATATAAATGAGGCTCATTTTCACTTCATTTCCCCTCTCCTCAACCGTACACACCTCTCTCTCTCTCTCTACTTTTATCATCCACAAACACTTCTAAGGCTTCAAAAACGTAAGTATTCCATCCTTTTAGCTTGCTATACTTGAAAGACTTCATGATTTGAGCCTTGATTCACCTTAAAGTCGACCACTTTAGAATGATCATGAAGGGGTATGGCCGCACACCTTCTTGGTGGCCGCACACCCTAGTTTATTGCTCATCTAGGCCTTAAAACTCATGCTATACTACAAGGATAGAACCGTAAACACTCATGGTTACTAGATCTGACCCTAAATCACAATTTTTGCGTGTTTTCATGAGTGTGCGGCCGCACACTCTGACCGCACACTCTGACCGCATACTCTGACCACACACTCTTTTGTGTGGCCTTACACTCCCTTCATACAATCATAGGTGATTGTAACAGTTGTCCCAAGTGTTTCCTAGTCCCGTAGGGTGTCACTTATCATGATTAGTTGTATTATACACTAATTATGTCCATACATGTATCGTTATATGTTAAATAGGGTCCGTTTTTGCTCGAGGCTGCACTTGACACTCAACATCCCTAACGATCTTACATTCGAATCACACGTCAAACGGTGAGTTCATACCCCTACATTTTCCGTGTTTTTTAAGTTTTCAGGGGGGGAATATAAGCCAAACTCAAAGTATTTTATTAAGTTTTAAACTTGTTAATACACTCCAACTATTTCCACGTTTAATAACATATTCGGATACTTTATCCATTTTTGTAATATGTTGAGCATAAGGGAAACTTTATTTTGGAATTCCAACTACATAGCTTTCAGAAAGGTTTTTACAAAGCATTTTCCATAACAATTATAATAAACTATAATGGGTATAGTTTGGGATAACCCTCTAGGCAGTTTCTACCAAATCAGATTTCATGGATGAATACGTATAAACTATGGCAGATTTAGTTTATGTTATATATTTTCTCAGGAGTATAAAGTACATTTATTCAAGGATAATTATTGTTTTATACTGTTTCTCGCTAGTAAACGAGATTATACAGAATTGTGAGGCTCTACTTCAATATTGTACCCTTAGGTGTACAGGGTTAAATCATATCTTAGTATAACCAGAGTCTCCTGGAGGGAGAGCGTGAGATTTGTGAATAGATCTATTCGGGACTGACAGTCCCACACCAGAACTGCTAGCTACAGTTAGGCAGGCATGCCTGTGGTGGACAAATGTCATTTAGCTTAAACGCCTGAAGAACGTTATAAAGGTCTCTAGGTCATATCAAGTATGGTTATACGACTCGCAAATAAGTATAAACTAACTTTGGTTTACGGATTCTGATCTTCATTTGTTTTATTTTGAGTAATAAAACTAGTTTTATATATACTGATAGTAATCAGGGATTTCTAAACTTACATCTCTACCTCTAGGACGGATAACCTGTTTTAGGGAAAATATAGGATTTTCTCGGGATAATACCGGCTTTTCTAAAACTGATGATTTATTATCCTACTAACGGATATTCATATTCATTCCATGACTCCTTGGATTGTGCATATCTAGTATGAACCGAGAAGTCATGGAAGGAATGGGTTTTCAAACACGCTTTTCATAAGAAAATATAGGATTTTCTTGAAGAACACTTTTCAAAAGGATTCAAAGAACATTTTCTCACCAAAACTAGATGCTTATGAACTCACCAGCTTTATGCTGATATTCTTTCAAAATTGCTTGTATTCTCAGGGAATTAGTAGACAAGTACTTCCAGGAGTTTCGGAGAAGTTGGAGCGTTAGAGTCACGTCTTTCTATTTTACTTTTGATATGAACAAAACTATGTATTAAACAATGTAAACCTTTTTCATATATGTATTCAATGTCTAGTTGTGTTTACTATGTTTGCTATGATACAATTGTTGTGATACTACGCATGACGTCAACCACCCCCGAACGTTTCCGTCGTTCCGGTTTGGGGGTATGACACCATGTTTTCGTCGACTTGAAAATTTTAAGGTCACTCAAGCCCTATTGGCATGCAAAACCTGAGATGGAAGTTCTGTGTGTGCACACGTCCTGAAGATGAAGTCGCACATTGACCGACTGGGAATGTTGGGTGTCGTTTTCCCAAGAAAGCTAGCTATTGACTTGGTTCTTCAATCTCTTCATGAGTCATTTAGTAAGTTCGTTAAGGACTACTATATGATAGACCATGACGTGACCCTTATTGATCTGACATATTTGCTAATTGCTGTTGAAGCAGCAATGCTTTGGTGCACTGGTCAAGCAAATTTGTTTAGGAAGATCTACCTCCCAAATTTCCATGGATGTAAGCAATGACAACGATGATAGTCCAGAAATGATTTCTTTTCCTAAGGAAGAGAAATCGGCCAAGGTCAAAATTTTGACCGTAAGATAAAGGCCATTTTTGAGATAGTTTCACATGTTACTCCTAAAGAGTCCATCTGTCTCTATTGCTGATTGAAGGGGCATTAAAAGCTAAGTTGCCCTGACTACATGAGAGATCTTAGAGATTGTAAAGTCAAATTGTATGACTCTGCTTTAGGTACGTCCACTATCTAACTCTATTAAGTTCCTTTTTATAGATTCTTATTACATGATGTGTTAATCACATTTTGATGTTATGTAGGATCGAAGAGAAAGAGGGAAGCTTAAAAGAAGAGTAGGCTGATTCTTATATGAAGAAATGGATTTCGGTCACATGGTTCAATGATTAGGATTCGGAGCTGCTAATTAGGAGTTATGATAGATTGCTTAAGAATATTTAGAAACATAGTTTTCATGTGTATTTGCATTGTAAGAACAAGTTTTCCTCACATTATCAATAAAGTAAATTTTTGTGGTTTATCTTATTTACTTTAAGATTACTTGCAATGACATTTATGAAAATTGGTGTTTATATTTCTATCATTAGCAATGTTGAAAATGGATTTGATTCTTAGTTATATACCTTGTGGTAGTGTCATAATTTACCGAGTGAGGAAGGATTCTCATCACCCAAGTTTCAATTGGACAGAAACTTGGAGTCATGTGATTCGAATTGTGTGACGTATGAGAATCTTGATCTTTGGAAAATTAAGACTAAATTCCTTGCTCACGTGTATACGTGAGTCAAGTGAAGGACTAAACGATCTAGTACACATTGATTTGAACTGGTCAGATCCACCATAAAGGACAATAAGTCCATTCGTCATGATTTACTGTTAGTTCAGTAAATATGGTTATACTTATAGGATTAAGTGTAATTATGATTCTTTGAAAAGTTTCAAAGAATGGAAGAACGAATAAGAAGAATCTATTAGGCAGAAAGATAAAAGTTTCTCCAATCTGAAAGGAAAGGAGAGTACTTTAGTATCATGTTTTATGATCATCCTAATGATTTTGGAACCATGTCACAATTGATCATTCTAAGGACACCTTAGTGCATTTATATGACTAAGAAGGGGAATCAGGTATCATTGAAATGGTTAAATCAAGAAGATGAGTCATACTTCGTTCCAAAATCAAGTTTTAGAGTCATACTCTAGTTACTCCAAGTTGTACCTCGAGTGACATGTTCTAGGTAGGGTTATAACACCTCATGAAATGCGGAGTAGAAATGTTTTCTTACTCTAGCACATTTGAAATTGGTAGTTGTGATGTTTTGGTTAAAACAAAGACCAACTAAGACCAATTAGATGAAGTGTTTCTTAATAAGAACCCACACTAACTCTTGAATATTTGTTTGTCGAGGGATGTTCCTTAACAGAGAATCTTATATGTCGAGAGGTCAGTGGGAGTCTTAATGGTCTTGAATAGTTTCAGGAACTAATCAATAATAAACCTTTTAGTTATCACTAGCACACGACCTGAGGTTGATAATCTATCGTGTTAACATATTATTGTTTCTATGCCATTCCAGTTAAGTTGACTATGCATGTGAGTTCTATGAGTTCTCATTTGACTGCATAAGGTGAAGCACCTTCATCAATGAAAGTACATTGATCTGTATGGGTGAGCTGCTCAATAACATGGAAGCACTAGTAGGCCCTTGTGCTACCGGATGGCCAGAAATTAAGATTAAGCTAGTTCAGTCCATATGAGTTTGAGTTTATCATAAACCTTCTCTTATGATCAAGGTTATAAAAATCGTTTGACGGTAGCTCGATGGTCGACTGGTGTTAAGAGATTAATCGGTCTTGGCGGAGATTAATCGGGGACCATAGATTATTAATAAAATATTAAAATTAATTAACTATTAATATATCTTAAGAAAAAAAGTACTTCAAAATTAGAAAATAAGAAAAATTGTAATTTGGAAATTTGGAAATACGAAAATATGAACATTTTGGTATAATATTTGGAATTTTGAAAATTTGAAAATTTTGGAGTAAAAAAAAAGTTGGTTTTTTGAATTTTTGAATTTTTTGACCTTTTTTTGACTTTTTTTTACTTATTTTGACTTTTTCGACTTTTGTTGACTTTTGTTGACCGATTAATCCCGCCAAGGCCGATTAATCCTGCCAAACCCGATTAATCCTAAATTACCGATTAATGCCCTAATCCTCGACGGTTGGAGAACGCCAAGCGATTAATCCACGATTAATCGCCGATTTCTGCAACCATGCTTATGATAGTGGTTGGAAGTAACAAATTCATATGGATAGGAACACATACACCATAAAATCTAAGTGGAAAGAGTTTTCTCTCTACTTCATGAAAATGATTGTGAGGAAACACTTTCGCTAGTAGATTTTAAAGGATCCGTTAATATCATTAGTGTTAGCAGTTGTGATAATTGCGTTCTCTAATTCGAGTATGATTACAACATCCCTTTTCATAGTTCGAATTGTGAGAAATGGAAAATAGTTTGAACATTCGGGACTTATTGCTATAAGTTTTGAAAAGGTTTAGACACACACATGAGCTATCTAATGAAAGGGTGTATGAGCTTGAGAAGTCTTGATAAAGACTTATCGAAGCATCTCGTATCAGAAATCTGAACTTTGGTAAGAAAGTTAATATGTATTGATTTCTAGAAGTCAAGCTGATTTCTGGGTAGATGTTAAAGCTAGTGGGAGCATAATTGTTATGTTGGTAAGAACATAATTATTATGCTAGTAGGAGCGTGATTATTATGTTAAGTGTTGCAAGTTAGTAATGCTATTTATAGGAAACAAAGGTTACAAATGTGCAAAGTTTCAAAGTTTGGAAATTGTTTCGCTATAGTAAGGCTTAAGGGAGAGGGTACTAATACTTCATTTCAAATCTAAAAGTTTAGATTGAAGGGACTTAGTCATGATCATATATGAATATCGTGTTGAAATGATTCAACATAGGGAAATTCAATATATGGAAATATTATAGCAAGGGACTGATCTAGTATCATGTCTATATGTACGACATTATTTATCGAATCCCATATGCTTCAAATATAGGATTGATCACATATTCTATAATATTCACTCGTTCTAATTTTTCCAAATGCCTAGCGCATTAGGAGGGAAAAGGACTAGAACCTGATATGACTAAAGTTATTAAACAATTATTAAAGGAAAATCTGAGGTTTACCGAAAGTTGAATGCTTGTGGATAGTTGGAAGTATAGTATACTTTTGGAAGGACCGTATTGACATGTTCTGAGTAGAGGTAGCTCTTGTTCAGAATTGATAGTCATATGGGAATATGGAAATGTTTCCATAGTGGGAGTTGGTTATAGAGATCTGTGTGTAAGATTAGTAACTTTAATGCAAGAAGGATGTTCAAGAAATGCTCTTTGAATGCGAGACTTCATTTCCATGGAATTGTTTTTGTAACAAATCTCCAATGGAATGATTTGTAATATCATTGGTAAGGTCTCTATGATTTTGGTGCCTTGACATTACAAAAGGATTATTGCATGTAAGTTTAGACTTTAACAGATTCTAGTAGTGGCAAGAATTTAGTATTCTTACACTTGTGATAAGGATTTGGAATTATGAAATGAGCATCATTGGAAAGGTGTTCAATTGATCTGTTTCACAAAGGAAGGACCATAGATAAACATAGTGTGCGTGCTTGGAGCATGGCATGACTGTTGTTTTAAGTCAAGTATTAAGTTGATTACTCGAAACATTATACAATGAATAAATTCTGATTAATATGGTGATTAAATAATAAGTGTTTTAGTTATATTCAAAAGTTTTGAGACCATAGTTAATTAGATTATTCTTGTGTTTCACTTCGCATGTTTTACTTCCCGAATAACTGTGTTATTCAAACATCCACAGTCGATCATACTTTTGAAAGTAAGTAGTGAATTAAGACTGTCATGAATCTGACTGTAGATTGTCTAAGTGATTGATATAGCAAATGTTTTCTGCAGTGTTCATGAGTACTCCTGAAATAGGAATTTGAGTATTGGATAAACCCACGCTTAGAGAATTACTTCATGAATTTTATCACAAGTAATTTCTGAGACGATAATATCTTATATTCTTGAAACGGAGACATATGAGTTGTTGTTTACAAGTCAAATATACATTGATAATACATAAGCACATCAGTAACTTGATGTTATAAAACGTATTGGTGTGTGCGATTTGATGAGTGAATAATGCAAGCATATGAGTCGAAGTTTATCCATTTCTTTTACCCTAAATAGGTTAAAAGCGATATATGTGGGCCCCTCGATGATTTAGTGATGACATCTAAAGTGCTTGGCCAAGCCTGGACTAAGTTGATGTGTTCAATTGTAGTCTGAGTCAGTCGTCATGAATCGGAAATCGGGAAACAACTCTTGGACAGAGATTGATTATAGTCCATGTCTCATGTCCATACGATATCTTGTAGAACAGTGGGATATTTGATTATTTATCTAAAGGACACGTAACTGACTAGATCAGAGTTCGACAAAGGCTTTTGAAAGCTACGATTGTTGGTCAAATTTTGAAGTCATACTTGCTATAATAGTTATTAGACTTATCCAAGTGGGAGACTGTTGGATTAGGTGTCTAAGCCCATAACTATAATTTGTATGTACTTGATCTGATAGTAGCATGGTCCTTTTGGGTTGCCTTCACTCATTCAACTTGACAGGATGACTGGTGAAGAGAAAGTAGGATTTATTACTTGAAATAATAAATTGGTACTCAAATGATTTTATTAATATATTACAAGATTAATATATTATTTGGAAGTCATATTATTAATTAGTATTTAATCAGAAATTAATTTGGCATTAATTTTGGGATTAAAGGAACTGATTAATAATGAAGGGGCTGTTTTACAAATCATTGATAGTTGTGAAACTGGGCTACTAGACTCCTTAATTAGGAGTGGACGAAATCATATAGGAAGGCCCTATAGATTTCGTCCAAGGCCTATTGGTAAGAGGTCCATGGGCTGCTTAAGCCTTAAGCAGGAAATTAGGGTTTTTCTCCTGAAAACCCTAGCAGCCCACAACTATATAAAACCCCCCAAGCATTAGAATTTCGGCCCTATGCTTCCTTGAAGAACCATAGTTGATTTTTCTAGTGTCTCTCCTCTCATCTTTTTGCATTGGGTGTTTGTGAACCATTAGAGGTGCAACATTCGGGGAACTAAGCTTTCAAGAGTCAAGGATCATCAAGATTGACTTGTTATTACTATATAACAAGTGAGGTAATCTTCTAACCCTAATTTTCTGTATGATTTTCGAAATTGTATGCTAGATTAGGTTTATTGCTTTGGTATTCAATATGCATGTTCAATTAGTGAAAAGCGTAGATCCAAAGCAATTAGGGTTGCATGATCACATAGGAATGTAGATATGCTCAAAACCCTAAAAAAAGAAGAGAAAATAAGGAGAACATAATAGTCTTTTCACGTGCATTCAAATATTTGAGGGAACAAATCTGTACAATATTTTTAATTTTGGACTAACCGTGAGACAAAAAGAAAATTTGGCTTCAAACTGTTCTTTTTGGTAAACCAAAAGACCAATCTTACAGTTATTAAATTTAACTTTCTCTAGTTTTTTAATTTTTAGAATTTCTAGTATTTAAGAGATAAATTTAAAAGTTATGAAAATTTCAAATTAACATATTTAAACAAATATTGATATATAAAAACTTAACATCTGGAATATATAAATTAGGGGAAATGACATTGTAGCCCTACAATGTATTGCACATTTGCCCGTTCAATCCCTTATATTATTTTCATGCCTTTGAAGGGAACACAATTTGTTTTGTCGGGTCGATTATGTCATTCTATATGAACTGAAGGGGTTAGCCGGCGACTTCCTCATCTAAAATGATGGCCAGTTGAACAATTAATTAGTCTTTGCAACGACTTCCTTCTTTAATCCTCCTTCGTTCTTCTTCGGTTTCTTCATCTTCTTCAGTTTCTTCATCCCCTTCATTTTTTTTCTCATCCTCATTCCTCCCTTCATTCTCTCAGTTTCTTCTTCTTCTTCTTCTTCTTCTTCTTCTTCTTCGTTTCCTTTGTTTTTCTTCTTTTGCTGCATCCGAACAAGCAAAATATGGTGAGGTACGATTGTGGAAGCATGGAAATCATAAGGACTTCCACCACTAAGAAGAATCCCGGTAGGGAATACTATGCTTGCCCGAATATGACACTCCGTTCTCAAGAAACATTTGGGATTTTTTTTAATTCTAACCAAATTTTGCTAATTGATGATATTAAAATCCGCAAGTACCTAGGAGTGAGTTTCTTTTGTGGGTTGATGAGGCTGGAAATCATATGCATGCTGTTGAAGTCCAGAATCAAAGCTCGAGGGAAATGGTGATCCAAAATTGGAGCCTGAAGATCCGCTTGAAGGAGGTGGCAAGCTAAAATCAGAAGCTGAAGATTTGGTTAATGCTTAGTTGGGTTTTGTTTTTTGGCATAATTGTTCACAAGCTGTAATTTGATGTATGTTAGAACTGAATTTGTTATGGATTTTTTTTTTGGCAAAATCAGAAGTGATAAGTTGATACAATTGGAATGGAGCAACACTTTTAGATATATTATCGATTTCTTTGTCATATTTGTCCCAAAAAATAGGTCAGAACTTCCTCTTCTTTCTTGGGGATTAAGAATTATTGGCTTCTTCTATTTTACTGGCTTCTTCTATCTTAGAACCTTGGAATTCTGTCATGTTGACTTTTACATTCTCAATTTGACACCGAAATGGCAGAATGTTGCGTAACAGGGACTAAAACCGGCTACTAAAGGTAAAAGACCTACAAAGACAGACCACTAATAATTTTGTTCCTTTAAAAGGCACGAAAATAACATAAGAGACTTAATGAGCAAATATACAAAACATCGTTAGGCTACAATGTCATTTTCCCTATAAATTAATGTCAAAAAAACGAACTTGCAACATTTTTCTAATTCATATGATTAATAATTTTTTTTTATCATGCCTACGGTTATATATTAATTACTTATAATTATAAAGTTTAGATAATGGCATGATGTACATTAGTATAATTTGATATCTTTAATAATTAATATTTAATATAAAGATAATTTATATATCAATAAAAATATTATTTTGGCAAATAAATAAACTTGTTAAGAGGATACATATAAATTTGTTACATAAATTAACCTTTTAAAATAAATATTTTGTTTTAAGATAAAGATAATATTAAACTTTTCAGATAAACTAGTAAACTACTATGCAACATAAGAAAGATCGCTTCCTAGGGGACACGAAACCCTTTGTTCGTGACCCTCATCTTCGCCCTCGCCGGCCACCGGGGAACTATCACAGCTACTTTCAAAGATGGATTTCCGCCACCACATCCCCGGCGGATCTCCTTCCTCCTCTTCCACCACTTCTTCCTCCTCCCAAAACCCCAGCCACCGGAACGGTAACCAGCACCACCAGAACCACAACGGCAGCACCGCCATAACCACCACCAACGACAACAGCACCAACAACAACAACAACAACGATCCAATGCACTCATGGTGGGAATCCATCTCCAAAGCCCGATCTCGCATCCACCTCTTATCCACACTTTTACCCGTACCCGAGCCTGACTCTGAAGATCCAAACCCGATCTCATCTCTCGCCGATTCCGATGCCCCCGCACGCTCTCTCCTCTCTTCTCTCACTGCATACACCGCCGTATCTTCTTCGCTCACATCCTCTCCTGACTCCGGCTCCGGCGAGGATTCCCTTTGTAATTGGCTGTACGATACCTTCCTCTCTTCCGATCCAGACCTCCGCCTTGTCGTCCTCGCCTTCATCCCTCTCATCGCCGGTCTTTACCTTTCTCGCATTCACTCTCTCTCCTCCTTAACTCCGTCGCTTGCCGGATTTGAAGCCGTACTTCTCGCTTTATACTCATCGGAGACCAAATCTCGCGCCGGGAAACCAATAATGATTTCGATCCCCGATCTCTCTCAGCCGTCGCTTTACCATTCTCCTAGGGTTAGCAACAGCAAAAAGAAACCGAATTCGGCTAAAGTGAACCCTAATTCTGGATCGCAGCCTTCGCGGCCTACAGTCGGAATCCTATCTCCTCCTCTAGAGCCCCAAACCGCTATAAAGTCAACGAAACGTGCTACCATTGTTGGAGTTGCACTCGATTGTTACTACAAGCAGATCTCTCAAATGCCTAGCTGGTCGAAGCTCGATTTCTGCAAGTTCGCTGCTGATTGGGCTGGACAGGATTGCGCTTGCAAGTCCGAATTCGACCAATCCTCTGAAATTACAAACTTTACCGATGGTATCGTTGAAGATGGAATCGACATTGAAGGGAATGTTGTTGAAGAGATGAAGAATTTGGAGATTCAGGATGGGGATTCAGACAAAGTCGTTGCTAGAGGGACAAGAATTCTTCTTCCATGGGAGCTTCTACAACCAATTCTAAGGATCTTGGGCCACTGTTTACTCGGTCCATTGAATTCAAACGACGTGAAAGATACAGCATCTACAGCAGTTCGATGTTTGTATGCTAGAGCTTCACATGATTTAGTTCCTCAAGCGATTTTGGCTACTCGAAGCTTAATCCAACTGGATAAGAGAGCTCGCGAAGCTGCTGCCATGGCTGCCGCATCAACTGCTAATACACCAGGTTCTAATGCTAATACACCCAGTAAAGCCAAGAAACCCGAAATTCTCTTAGTATCAAAATGAAAGCAGAGTATGTTTCTTCTATCTCAATATCGGGAAAAAAAAATCCATTTTGTTATCTTGATAATATAGTGTTTGATCTTGTTGTAGGGGTAGGGCTCTACAATGTGTAATTGGTAATTACTATATCTATAATCTGTCAACTTAAACTTGTAGATGCAAGAACTCAATTGTGTAATTTAATTTTTTGTTTGTTATGAGATTGCATTCGGTTTTATTTAATTCTTTCAAGTTGGAAGGTGTTTGCTCTTATGAATGTATTTATTTTAGTTTAGTATAGACTTAGATATGACAATGCTTTGCTTTGTGATCACAATATTTGTTGATAAAGATCCATGGTCCACATTTGTAATTTTATGCCCCATAAAATAAAATTTTATTTTAAATAGTGCATCCAACTTATATTTCATGTTCAAAAATACGAAACTTAAAAATGTAGAATTCTTTATATTAAAGCCCGAACATGACATGACACCCTACAATGGTATTGTACTGTGTTTGACGTGTATTGAACTGACTACGCGTATTATTGGACTAAGACTGAGAATGATGTATAACAGTTATAGATTTTTGTCCCGTCAATGACTCTGTCTAACATTGTTAGACAGTGTTTTGCCAACTTGTACCGTTGACGTCTTTATTGAAAATGGTAGCAGTTGGTGGATTCTCGTTGGATAAACTTTTCATCGGTTATTTTAGCACCTTCTATTAACCCAAAGAAATTCTATTTACATTCATAAGCAATGTCACTTCAAAGAACTTCTACTCTAACAACTACGATCTTTGTTCGCGGATTATTTGGTTTGTTTGTGTGATTGTGGATTCAACGCGTTGATTTAGACACGGTGTTATTTTTACTTAATGGGATATGACTTTGTAAATAAGAATATAAGATGTATATGAGTGATTTTCTGTTAACTTAATGCATAAATAACGACTTAATAAAAAAAAATTAAGAAAATAAAGTATTTCTTTTTAGTAACGAGTTTTTACATTTTTGTCTAGTTTATTATTTCATTTCCGAAAGTTATGGATTTTTTCTTTCAAAATTAGTTATTAGAGTAAATTACAACTTTTGCTCCCGTAGTCATTTTCTACATTGAACAAGTATAAACAAATTAAATGCTAATACATATTTTTCTTCAATAAATATGTGTTATTTAAATCGTTAAATATTTTAATAACGGGAAAATGACACATACGACATATGAACTTTCTAGTGTTTATCCCTTTAGTCACTTAACTTTTTTAGTGGCTTTATAAGGGAACAAACCTTATTTTGTCGGGTCAATTACGTCATTATGTCATTTGTGAAGAGGTCAGCCGGTCATATTTATGCCACCTGTGTTACTTAAACCACTTGGCTTGCTGACTGTGTATGCCATGTCATTTAATAAAAGCTTTATTTAAACGAGATCTTTTCCCGTCTACTGTTCACCACTTCCATCTCTTTCGATAAACCCTTACTTTCTTTCGTTACCTCAAACCTCAAACGTGGATCTCGTATTCATCCAAGTTGGTATGCATTTCCAAGGAATCTTCGCAAAATACCCCATACGCTACACCGGAGGGATTACTCAGAGGTTGGCGGACATCGATTTCGCAGGCATGGACAAGAACGGGTGTTATGAGTTTATCGAAAGGTTCACTGAAGAAAAGTGTGAGAAGCTCTATTACTGCCAACCAGATATTCATTTTCCCAAAGGTTTGACCTTAATTTCCAATGAGATGGATTATGCCGATTTTATAGCAATAGCTTATGAATGTGGTGTTATACTCCCAATGTATGTAGACCATTTTGGTAATAGTAACATGCATGAATGGTTGGAAGAACACAAAGAAGAGATTGTTGATAACATAGTGGAAGAAGTGATTAATGGTGCAGGACAAATTAAGGAAATTGAGACAGGCCATTTGGATGAGGATGAGGATGAAAATGAAGATGAGGATGATGATAAGGATGAGGATGACCATAGGGCCGAGGATGTGGATGCTGATGAAGATGAGGATGACCATACCAACCCTCATTTTTTCAAAAAGGATAATGGACCTGATGTCGACATGGGTGAGAATGCAGCTTTGGGTGACCCTTTGGAAGAAGCCATGGATGACGATGAAGACGTTTATCCTCAGCTGCCCAATATTTTCAATGAAAAGCTGCACTGGAAGGAGCAGGAACCTGTGTTAGGTATGAGGTTTGAGAGTCCTAAACAACTGAAACAAATGCTTTGTAACTATGATATTGCAAATGGTAATCAATTATGTTTTGTGAAAAATGAAAGTAGACGGTTGCTAGCCAAACGTTGTGATGGAAAATGTATATTTAGGGTTTAGGGTTCATGGATGAGTGATGATAAGTCTTTCCAAATCAAGTCTCTTATTAGTGACCATAATTGTTCAAAGAATTTCAAATTCGGATCAATTGTCATGTTTAGATGGATAGGTACCCACTTTACCCAACAACTTTTTTTTAACAAGCAGAAGATGAGTGTGAGATTACTTAGAGAGGAGGTGAAAACCACTTTTGTCATTGTTGTAAGTATGAGTCAGTGTAGGAGAGCCAAGAAGTATGCATTGAGTCTAACTGAAGGCACAGTTGCAAAAAATTATGCTAGAATATGGTCTTACGGTGAGGAGATTAAAAGATCAAATCATGGATCCAATGTTAAAATTTCTATGGATACAATGCATGGTGGTAAGAATTACTTCAGCAAGATTTACATATGCTTTGCTGCAGTCAAAGAGGGGTGGAGTGGAGGGTGTAAAAGGATCATTAACCTGGATGGTTGTTTCTTGAAAAGTTTTTGCCAAGGTGAGTTGCTTTGTGCTGTTGGTAGGGATGCTAACAATGTAATATTCCTAATTGCTTGGGAAATTGTATGTGTGGAAAACAAGGAGAATTGGAAATGGTTCATTGAAAATCTTGCAGAAGATTTGCAGTGTTGGAATGAAGGAAGTGGTTTGGTTTTAATTTCTGATCAACACAAGGTATGTTCGTAAAATATTAAACACATTATAATAAATATTTACATTTCTTACTTCACCTATTACTGGTACATATGCAGGGTTTGTTTGAGGCAGTCAAAGAAGTATTCCCAGCTACAGAACATAGGTAGTGTGCTAGGCATATATATGCTAATTTTAGAAAGAAGTTTAGGGGAGCCAAATTTGAAAATTTGTTTTGGAGAGCAAGCAAGGCAACAACTGAAGCACATTTTAACATAGTCATGAAAGATATTGAAAAGTTGAATCCTGAAGCCGCTAAGCATCTTATAGATAGAGATCCAAAGACTTGGTCTCTAGCTTTTTTTAGAGTTCACAATTCATCTTGTGAATTTGTGGAGAATGGCTTTTCATAGAGCTTTAATAGTGTCATTTTGGATGCTAGGAAGAACCTATTATCAGCATGTTAGAGGACATTCATATATATATGTGATGCAAAGGATGGTCACTATGAAACTCACAGGTCAAGGATGGAATCGTTATTCTGTTTGTCCAAACATCAGAACAAGATTGAATATTCTCCAAAATGAGCAAAGGTATACACACTTATTTTTTTATACATGCCTTACCTCTGTCAACTTTAAACATTTGCATTACATTTTGTAGGCATTAGCAGGTTGTGTCTCGTGGGGGTATGAAGTTTGAAACAAGTAAAATGGATTAGTCGTACCTTGTTGATGTCACAAAAAAGAATGTAGTTTCAGGTTATGGCAACTAAATGGGTATGGTTGTGTTCATTCAGTAGCTACATTAGCATTTTTAAACATAACACCTGATGGACCATATGTAGACCCATTGTACCTGGCAGCCTTCTTCCATAATACCTACAAACAGTCTATTAGTGACATGAATGGGATGAACATGTGGCCTTCTACAAACTTTAAACCTCCATTGCCTCCTTTAAAAAGAAAGAATGTCAGGCATGCCAACAATGAAAAGAATAAGGGATGCTTCTGAAAGGTCTAGAAAACACACAGTTTCAAAGGCAGGGAAAAAGGTTTCTTGTGGCATATGCAAAAAGAAAGGGCACAACAAGACCACTTGCACTCAAGTGCCAAGGACTCCTAAAACTAATGTCATAAAGAAACAAAAGATCATGCAAACACAAGAATCAGTGAATATGCAAGGGGGTGGAGAAGATGTTGTTATGGGTGATGTAGTTGATCCATAAACTGATGAAGTTATGAGGGTAAACGAATCCGAGCAAGTGGTGAGGGTTAATGAAGCTGAGCAAGTGGGCAGGGTTAATCAAGTTGAGGAACTGGGCAGGGTTAATCAAGTTGTTGGCCATGTGTATACTACAGGTCAACCAAGTAAGAGGAAAAAGTAGGAGAGAATTCTTAAACTAAAGCTTGCTAAAAGAGTTGAAGGTGAAGGTAGTAGTGTTGGATCGCCAATGGAGTTAGATTAATTACAGTTTTAATTGTGTGTTTGTTATATGGATTGAACAAGGGAATTTATGTTTGTTATGTTCATGTATGTTATACTAATCTAAACATTTGATATTGGATTTGTATGTATTTATAATATGTATGATCTAATTAATATTAGTGTGTACGGGGTAATTTAGTCATTAAAAATATTTCAAGAGGGCATGTGAATGCTAGTTTAGGGGTAATTTAGTCATTCGAATCAGTTAATCCAACAGGTGTATGTTATTTCAAGTAATTATTAAAGTAGGGGTATTTTCGTCAATCAAAGAAGTTAAATTACTTACAGTCTCGTTAGGTGTATTAGTGTCATTTTAATTAGTTAAAGAAATAGGGGTATTTCTGTCATTATTTTTTTATTTGACTAAACCCATCAGGGGTATTACTGTCAATATTTCTTATGTGACATGACCTATTAGGGGTATTTCAACATTAACTTTATTATTTAACTTAACCCATTAGGGGTATTTCATTTCTTCCAGGCAATTATCCAAAGTGGGCAACCAGAAATACAACAAAAAAGCGCTTTTCCATTGTTTTCCATTTCTGGGTTATAGGCAACGACAAATCTGGGTATTAGATTCTTCTCTTTTGTCCCATGTACCACACACAAACATTGGGGTTCATGTTTTAATGGTTTAAAAAGTTTGTCTTTGTCATGTGGTCCCAGGAAGAAAATCAACAAAAAATATGGGTATTACTTCACGACACATGCACATTTACATTTATAACAGGAACATTTTAACTTAACCAACATTTCATTCATGGGTTTCTGCATCTTTACATCTATTAAACATGTTAAAACAGGATTTCCACGTCTATCTAAGTACATACGAGAACCATCACATGTGACTACCATCAAAAAACTGATCATCACAACAACATGATAACAAAACCACCAAGCACGACCACCAAATACTACAACCAGAAACCAAAAGACAACGAACAAAACGTGTTACTAATAAGGAGAATAAACCAGATGCACATCAAAACAAAATAGAAACCCATGATTGAAATGTTGTAACCTAAAGTTCTTCTGTCATTTTAAGAACTTGTAGGTTAACACCCCCACAATAGCAAAGACAAAAACCCCAAGGACCCATTTCAATTTCTTCCACTTGTTTTTTCCCAAAACGATGTTGACATACGAGGCTTGCAGTGAACACAAATGCTTCTTCAAATCAGCAACCATGTTAGATAGATCGAGTTGACCTGCCCTAACATCATCGAATTCATGATTTAGGGCGTCCAACTCTCTAGTGATGTTGCGTCGTAGTTCATGAAGGTCGTTTGCAATCTCTTCCCTCATAAGTGACACCTCCAACTATGTCTGCAGCTGATTGATTGCCATGTCTTCATTTGTGACTCCATTCGAGACATTTTCAGCCATGTGCCGACTTGTAACATCCTGTTTCAAATTGTTCCCGTTTTGAATTGGTGATCAAGGATTAAGTGCTATCAAGCTACGGATACCTGAGGGGTCGGGTTTCGGACCTAGTTGGAGTTGGATAATGTGCCTTGGATTGCTCGGGTATTCAGTTTGAGATTTTGGATCAAAGGGTATTTCAGTAATTTGTCAGCTCATGTCTTATGGGGAGTGGATTTTGGTTTGAGACATTTTTGGCAGTCGAGAATTGATAATAGTGTTGAGTGTCTCGATACCTTTAGAATGGATATATGAATGGTTGGAATCGGAGTTGTATCGAGTGAGTTATAGGCTTCAGAAGAATTAGGGTTTTGGGAAAAGCCCTAGTACATGGGGCGTACCACGATGGTACGCAGGGCGTACCTAAGAGAAAGAACTAGGCGAGGCGTAGCGGGAAAAATGCGTAGCGTATATGCGAGGATTCGATCGGGGTGTGCGGCCTCGTACGCGAGGCGTACGAGAAGGTATGCTGAGTGTACGAGGGTCAAACGGAAAACCCTAAAATTCGGACTTGACACCTATTTAAACATCCTTAAGTCTTTAGGACTAAACCCTAATCCACCTCTAGAGCCTCATTTCATCCCTTTACACTAGAGATACCTTGTGAGAGTGTTTTTGAGCTTAAGGAGTGTATTGTGGCCATTTTAGAGTTCATTCAAGAAGAAGGAAGTGCTAAGCAAGCTTGGAGTGGCATTGGGCTTCAAGAATCTGCATCTAGTTCACCTTGAAGAGCCTCTGGAGGTAAAAAGCTTTGATCTTCCCATCTTATTCATTAGATCTAGCTAGGGTTTTCTATATTGTCCCTTTTAGTTGGTTTTGGACCTTATCTTGAGAGTTGAGCTACTCCAGAGGTTGAAATGGTTAGATCCGAGCCTTATGAGCATGTTAGATGCATAAAGGTGCTAGCTTGAAGAGTATCTAGACTCCATGCGTGAGTTTGAAGCCTTAAATGAAGTCCTAATGAGAAGAATGAAGTTTTTATGTCCCATATAACATGCAAGGGCATAAAGTTGCCAATTTTATGCTCTAGGACGTCTTAATGAGCTCAGATATGAGTTTGGGACGTAAAGTCTTCAAGCATTAAGCACTTAATGGATTTTGTGCATAAGCTGTTTGTACGCTGGGCGTACAATGTAGTACGTTGCGCGTCTTTTGCCCGGTACGCTAAGCGTACAGAAGAGGTACGCTGGGCGTACACTCTCACGAAGACTTGGGCCTTAGCGGACTTTAGACCTTTGGGCCCTAATGGTTTTGGGCCTGGATTTGCTGGTATTTGGGCCTGATTGTACCTTTGGGCCAATATTGGGATAGTTGGGTCTAATGGGCCTTGTGGTCCAATATAGAAATGGACTTCGCATTATGGGCCTCGTTTTGGGCCATGTCTTGGACTAGGTTGTGGGCCTTCGTGGGCTAATTGGGAATAGGGGTATGGACTAAGGAAATTATTGGGCTTTAGGATAAGGTCCATTAGAGAGGATTGGGCCAAATTTGGAAAATTAGGCCATTGGTCGATTAATTGGCCTTTGGGCCTTTCAGATTATAGTCTCGGCCAAAGTATTGGACAAGGATAGGTTACAGGTGAAATGGTCTTTTTACCCCGTGTATGAAGTGATATGTATGGATTAGAACTCAATCTCTAATTGAGTGTCAACTGATATTTGTAGCTCCGGGAGGTGGACAGGGCAACAACTAAGGATTTCTTTCGGGAAGCGTTTGTATTCGAGGCGAGTCTCCTCACCATACCAATGGGTCTAAGGCACCAAGGCAGACCCATTTTGTGATATGTGGTATACTAGTTGTAGTAGAGATATGTGGTATGATATTTAGCTATATGCTAAGTGGTATGCTAGTGATTATATGGTATTTGCATGGAAGACCCCGGGGGGAGCCCATGACAGTCGGATATAAGACCATGTGGGGGAGCCAATGACACATTGGAGTAAGACCCTGGAGGGAGTCCATGACATCCTTATATGTTTATGCATGAGTTATGTAGTATGATTGATATTTCTGTGATATATCATATGCTGGTTGACTATTATGTTATTTGCATGGAAGACCTCGGGAGAGCTAGTGTCAGTTGGATATAAGACCATGTTGGGGGAGCCCGTGGCATTCCTAGGTAAAGACCATGTGGGGGAGCCCATGGCATGTAGTAGAGACCATGGGGGGAGCCCATGGCATGTAGGTATAAGACCTTGGGAGGAGCCCACGACATCCTTATATGTTAGTATGCCTGGCTTATATGGTTTATGTAGCTTTCATATCTAATATGGATTATGTGATTATGTGGTTTGTGTGGGGTATGCTCTAGGGAACTCACTAAGCTTCGTGCTTACGGTTTATAGTTTTGGTTTCAGGTATCATCGAATTGGAAAAGAAGGGCTCTGATTGATTGCAGTGCACACACCTATGATTTCCGCAATAAATGATTTTGGGATGAACTCTGATAAATGTTTTACTTAACGATGTTTTGGAATGTTTGAAATAAATGGTATCAATGTTTTGGCTATATTAAAAATGAAATTTTTACCCTTGATTTTTGGGTCGTTACACGACTGTAGTTCGGTGACCATCTGTGATTTGGAGATGATCGTGAAGGCATCGTTTTTGCGATTGGTATTGAAGTTTAGGGTCCAGTTAGGGTAACCACGTTACGAATTGTGCCATTTTAGGTCACAAGCTTCACATTTTACACGGAGGTGGGGTGAACAGTGTGAACGTGGCCTCTATGTTTCACATTCCGAAATGACGTTGTTTGGGTCCAAGACGTAAATACAATTTTGCCATGTCATCGATGATGTGTCAAATTAGGATGACGTGGCATGGTTACCGGGTATAATAAGTAAAAGAGACTAAATTGCTAGGTTGAAACACACTTCGTTCCCTCATAAAGCCACTAAAAAAGTTAAGTGACTAAAAAGGTAAACCCTAGAAAGTTCATAGGTCGTATGTGTCATTTTCACTTTTAATAACAATTGAATATTATTATTAAAAAGTTATAATTTTCAATTTATACAATTTTTTATTTATGAAAAGTATCATTTCTATTTTTTTTTATCATTTACAAATTAAAAATTTAGGTAAATTAAAAATTCACTATGTTTTTTTTCCCGATTTTGACATTTTTTTTGTTTCAATCAAGACAATGATTTTTCCAATTTATTTCGGTCTTGATCGCTTACTCGGTTGCCAATTGATTTGGCACTCTTTGATGAAATGTCGTGGTGACATGTCACTATTTATTGATATCATATTTTTGGTCTCAAAACTGAAATAAAATAAAATAAAACGTATTGATTTTTGTGATATCCAATATGTAGTGAATTTTGTGATATCCAAAATATAATGATTTTTATGCAATTTAGTCTCATTATAAAAATAATAAAAATTTCAACAAAACAAATCATCAAATTACCTTTTAATGTTAGACAATATATGTCGAATAAACTAGGGTCTTCCTATTGTAGTGTGATAATTGTTACAATGTGATAAAAATTATAACTACTCCTCATATACAACCTTTGATGCATCTTGATTTCTCTAACCCAAAAGCTTTTCATGCCGATGTCATTGTCTTTAAAGGATAAAAGGTTGAATACCATTTATTTACTCTCTCTCTCTCTAATGGTTGATTGATTGTAGGAAATAGTTCAGTAGAATCACCCCTAATATTTGCAAATATAGATATATTTATGGAACAACAACACGTTGATGTTGAATAAAGAAAATAGTGAGTTAATTATTTATCCAAACCCAAAATTGTGTGTGAGCTGAAACATGTAAATTCAAAAGATTACCTACAAAAAACCCGGTATGATCTAGGTTTGAAACATGTAAAATACAAAAGAATTAAAGTGAATGATTGAATTAAGAGAAATGATTACAACGATTCTTCAATTCTAGAGATAGACCCTCATTTGAACCAAAGTTCTAAGGTACATTATTAAAATACCCTCGGTTAGGTATCTTATTATAGAAAGACAACCAAAGTCAAATTAACCCCATAAGGAAACCATTACTAAGGGTTCTTTCTCTTAATGTACTCGAATCGACTTACTAAGGTATATGACAAAAATACCTTTATTGTTTGAATTTTTTTTTATCTACATGCAAAGCAATAAGGGTCAAACTATGGTTCAATCTCATGTAAACCGATAAATTTTTTTGGGTTAGGGAAAAAATATGAATCAAAGGGTTGTATATAGTGATCAAATAATTATTATTATCACACCGTAACAATCAACTTACTAAACTTACAAATGGCCCTAGTCTATATGGTGTGAATGTTGCATAACTATAACATTTGGTTTCGAAATGTTTCTAATTTCAGAATAGCGAGCCATAAATGGATAAAGCAAAGGTTTTTGGCTTCAAGGGAATAGAGTTTAGACCCTATCAGATGTTGAAATTGTTTATTAAGTGATTCAAGCCTTCGATTTATGCTTTGAAGAAAAAGTGTAAAATGGGAAAAGTAATATTCCAGACTTCTTACATGGATTATGGCTTTAGGTCAACATGTATTAAGTAAAAAGCAATTAGATAGAGGTTTTAGGGTGTAGACTGAGTAGGTACTTCTTTATTTCTATTTAGGTGTCTTATAGTACCAGTCTTCACCATGTGATATTTGTTGTGTTTTAGTTGCTACCTGCGAGGTAAGTATTCTCACTATACTTGCCTGTATGGTAGTATATGTTGACCAGCTGGGTCTTACCTGTTGATTATTTATATATGTGAACTGATTTGTTGATAACTCCAGGACTGCTATAAGTCCATGGGACTACTGATAGTCCCCATGGTTGCTGATAAATGTAACACTCCAAAAATCAAAAAAATTTAAAACTTTTTTAAAACAACCATAAACCATCATTGTTTACAAAAGAACCATTGATTCAATAGTATTATTCAAAATCAGAGTTTTCCCAAGACCCAATAACGCAAAAACAGGAAGATGTGCATGATCATGCCTTCACTTTTCCACGATCATCAAAAGTACCTGAAACAATAAGCTGAAACTGTAAGCCAAAACTTAGTGAGTTCTCCCAATGTACCATCAAGCAACATATAAAATACGTAGATTAGCATGCTGGGTCCACAACCTCCCGGTTGGATTACCCTGGCCCACTACCTCCCGGTTGTATTGCCCTGCATACCATATACTGGGTCCACAACCTCCCGGTTGGATTACCCTGCATATCTTGTACTTGGTCCATAGCCTCCCAGTTGGATTACCCTTGGCCCACAACCTCCCGGTTGGATTGCCCTGATCTGTTGAATGACAACACAAAGCAATAGTCTCAACCCCAACATAACATGTCGACATATAGTAGATAATATAAATATTCATCAACCAGATAATTATACAACCAGGAATAACAGGTAGTCCTACAAATCTACCAGTCTAATGCATCAGATAATCATACATATCTATCACATACTCAACATATCATCAATCGGTATCTAATAGGATATCAATCCATTAGGCCAACCTTGGTGCCTTCGAACCACAAGTACAGTGAGGAAAACTCACCTCTTAGTCCAAATACAAGCTGAATAAATCTCTGCTCCGAAACCGACTCTACCTGACACCTATTATTCAAAGTATTGCCCAACTTAAACTAATACCAGATTATCCAAAATACCATGTGGTCAAAGTTGGTCAAACTTAACAAACCAACCGAGTCAAACCAGCCAAGTTTACCCAACCTCGTACGCGGGACGTACACAAATGTAGGTGGGGCGTACTCCGTTTGATCGAGGAGTTGGGGTGTACAATGCGTACACGCAGCGTACCATTTGGTACGCCCAGCATATGCACCTGGTCAGCTACCCAACTCATTAAGTGCTTAATACTTAAGCCTTTACGTCCAAATTACAGATCCAAGTCCCAAATGCTGTTCTTGACCATAAAGTTTCCAACTTTATGGTCTAGCATGGCCATTAAGTGCTTAACACTAAAAATCCCAACATCTTAAGCCATTAAGACAACCAAACTCATGCATGGGGAAGAACTAGGATCCAAAATCATATTTTTATCACTCTAATTACCCTAAAACGTCCAGAAGGACAACTCATTGGGTCTAGGGTAGCTCATGCCTAAAAGAACCAAGAATATGGGGCTAATAAGATAAACTTTGGACATATACAAGATCTAATGACAGGATTATCGAGTTCAGAACTTTATACCTTAAAATGAAGCTTGGAGGTGAGGTGTTCCTGGATCTATAAGGTCTTGATCTTACAAGTTGGTGCTTCTATCTTCACTTTGCTTCAAAGGCACCACAAAAACACACTTTTGAGCTCAAAGGAACACACATAAGAGATTAGGGTTGCAATGGATGAAATGAGGGTTGGAGGTTGGTGAAGAAGTGAACATTTGAGAGTTAATAATGTTTATATAGGTTCCAAACCTTAAAATTAGGGGTTGAAGGTCTCGCACGTACGCCCCACATATGCTTACGTACGCCCAACATACGTGAGCTCGTCCCAAGAATTACAAAAATGCCACTATGGGCCATTTTGCAAGCTTTCTCAAACACAAGGACTAAAATGCCATAAATCTTCATACTTAGGGTAAAAATTGACAATACCTCATCATCAGAATGTCACAATTCTCCTCCACTTGAACTACACTTCATCCTCGAAGTCCGTTGCTACGAATAAGTCTGGGAAATGCTCCCGCATCTCTGACTTAGGTTCCCATGTCCATCCGGAACCCTTCCGATGCTGCCATTGAACTTTGACTAACGATGCCACCTTGTTGTGCAATGTATTCATCTTCTGGTCCAAGATTGCCACTGGTCTCTCCACATAATTCGGGTGATCATCAACCTGAATATCCCCTAAGGGAACAACTGCTGAAACTTGTACTCTACCTTGCCAACCCTGGCTACTACTCGAAACGACCCAATATATCGGGGCCCCAACTTTCCCCTATTCCTGAAGCGTATTACACCCTTCTAGGGTGATACCTTCAGTAAGACCATGTCCCCCACCTGGAACTCCAACTCGGATCGACGCTTGTCGGCATAACTCTTATGCCGACTTTGAGCCGTCTTAAGTCTCTGCCTAATTTGTTGGATGAGCTTTGTCATCTGAAGGACTAACTCAGTCCTTCCTAAGATCTTATGACCAACCTCTCCCCAACACACTGGGGTACGACACTTCCTCCCATAGTGGAGCTCGAAAAGCGGCGTACTGATACTGGAGTGGTAGTTGTTGTTATACGAGAACTCAACTAAGGGAATGTAGGAGTCCCAACTCCCACCAAAATCAATGAAACAAGCTCTCAACATGTCCTCAAGTGTCTGAATGGTCCGCTCACTCTCACCATCCATCTTCGGATGATAATCAGTGCTGAGATGCAACCTCGTACCTAGTTCCTCGTGGAACTTCTGTCAGAAACGAGATGTGAACCTAACATCTCGATCAAATACAATGGATACTGGAATACCATGCCGAGCAATGATCTTAAAAACATACATATCGACCAATTTCTCGGTTGATGAGCTCTCGTGGATAGATAATAAATGGGCGCTCTTGGTCAACCAATCCACTATCATCCAAATTACATCGTGCCCCTTAGCCATCCGAGGTCACTTGGTGATGAAATCCATAGTAATATGTTCCCATTTCCACATGGGAACCTCCAGTGGCTGCAACATGCCATGCGGTCTCTGGTGTTCGACCTTAACCATCCGAAAGGTCAAAAATCTCTCAACATACCATGCTATCTCCCTCTTCATGCACGACCACCAGTAGCTAAGCCTCAAATCCCGGTACACATTGGTGGCTCCAGTGTTTATCGAAAACTTGGACTTGTGTGCCTCCTCCAATACAATCCGTCTAATCCCACCAAAATCTGGCACCCAAAACCATCCATATCGGGTCAGTAATCTGCGACTGTTAATAGCAAATCTGTCAATCTCACCCCTGAGCCTCTCCTGCTTCCAAATTTCCTTCTTGACTCCCTTGGCCTGAGCCTCCCTAATCAAATCCAACAATGGAGAATCAATCGAAATCCTCATACACATGACTTTGATCACAGAACTAGCCGTCTTGTGACTCAAAGCATCAGCCACCACATTGGATTTCTCGGGATGATATAAAATCTCACAGTCATAATCCTTGACCACGTCAAGCCACCTGCGTTACCTCATGTTCTAATTCGGATGATCCATGAGGTACCTCAGACTCTTGTGATCCGTGTAGATGGTACAGCGGACCCCATATGGATAATACCACCAAATCTTGAGAGAAAAATACTACTGCTCCCAGTTACAAGTCATGTGTTAGATAACGAACCTCGTGTGGCTTCAGCTGCCGAGAAGCATAAGAAATAACTCTCCCATGCTTCATAAGCATGACACCCAAACCAGCGATGAATGCATCACAAAATACCACAAAATCCTCAACACCCTCGGGAAGGGTCAACACTGGGGCCTCACACAACTTCTGCCTCAATGTCTCGAACACAGTCTGCTGATCGCCCCCCCCCCCCCCCCCGACGGAAATCCATGCCCTTCCTCATCAGACGAGTGAGGGGTACCACAATCTTGGAGAAGTCCTGAATAAATCTCCGCTAATACCCTGCCAAACCCAAGAAACTCCTGATCTCTGAGGGAGACTTCAGAACCTCCCATTGCATCATGAACTCAATCTTGGCCGGGTCAACTAAAATCCCGTCTTGGTTGTGGAGATGTCCCAAGAACTGAACCTCTCGTAACCAAAACTAACACTTCAAGAACTTGGCATACAACCGTTCCCGCCTCAAAACTTCCAGAAGCTCTCGAAAGTGCTCCTCATGATGCTCCCTGGTCTTGAAATATATCAAGATATCATCGAAGAACACAATGACTGATCGATCGAGCATCGGCCGAAAAACCCAATTCGTCAAATCCATGAATGTTGCAGGCGCATTGATTAACCCAAACGACATCACCATAAACTCGTAATGGCCATAACGAGTCCGAAAAGCGATCTTCTCTATGTCATCCTCTCTAACCCTCATCTGATGATACCCTGACATCAAGTCGATCTTGGAGAACCAAGATATGCCCTACAACTGATCGAAGAGGTCATCAATCCGTGGAAGGGGATAACGGTTCTTCACCGTTAAGTTGTTCAACTTCCGGTAATAAATGCAAATCCGGTGTGAACCATCCTTCTTCTTGATGAATAAAATCAATGGTTCGAACTATCACTCTCTGACCCTCACAGTTGATCATAGTCCCAAATCTTCTCAAACAATCCATCCCTACTATCACACACACACATCCCCTATAGGGATAGGAATCAGATCAATCAGATAAGGCACCCCAAAGATATCCAAAACACAACATTGATAAATGTTCGATGCAGATATCCCGTGTTCATTGGTGATAGAAACCCACAATGGACACCCTAACTGCCAGGAGTCATATCAAAATCCCTACTAAAAGTCTAAGATACAAAGGATTGACTCGCACCCGAGTCGAAAAGCACAAGAACAGGCAAGGAATTCACTAAGAAGGTACCTAGCAGAAGCATAAACATAAGCATACCATGAAATAAGTGACAAAATAATAAATAGAAACATACCAGTAACGACGTTCGACGCCACCCTGGCCTCCTCAGCAGTGAGTTGGAAAGCACGAACTCGGGCCTTCGGGGGCTCTGTCTTACCGTGACGTCCATCCGTAATTCTCGGGGTAGCAGTAGGTGGCGCCTGAACTAGTCTAGCAACAAGTGAGGGACATTGGGCCTTCACATGGCTTAGTTTCTCACAATGATAGCAGATCCTACTGCTCAGCGAAGGATCCTGCTAACAATAATCCTTCGCATAATGTCCCTCCCGGCCGTAATTGCGGCCTGCAGAAGACGAAGACCGACAAACACCCTCATGAGCCCTACCACACTTGCCACAAGTGCGACCCCTCTGTCCCCCAGATATTGAGTCAGCGGGCTTGAACTACTTTGCCGCAGGCTATGACTACACAGGAGCCTGCCACAGCTCCTTTTCCTAGAGCTCCATCTTAATCTCCCGCCTCGTTGCGGCCTCCTGTGGCTCAACGAGAGTACCATAATTCTAGGTGGACATAAACTGGATGATCTCCAACTTGAGCTTGCTCAAGTACCAAGTCATATGAGCTTGCTTAGAAGCAGCAAACTCAGGGCAGAAAAGAGCCCTCTCTGTGAACATCTTGGTGATCTTGGTCACCGTCTCAGTCCCCTACCTCAGATCCAAATACTCCTGATCCAGTCTCTCATTCTCAACCAATGGAACATACCTCATGCGAAACATCTCAGAGAACTGCTCCCAAGTCACAGCAGCCCTCTGCCCAGCAGTGTATGAGCCAGTCACCAGTCTCCACCAATCCTTCACCCCTGACCGTTGATGGTTCAGGGTGCACTTGATCTTCTGGTCAGCAGGGCAGGAGCATGTAAAGAAACACCCCTCAACATCAGATAGCCACCTCATCGCCATTATAGGGTCCTGAACTCCATCGAACATCAGGGGCTTCGTATTGTCGAAGTCCCGATACTGGAAGACTCTCTCCCCTCGAATCCCCACAGCAACAATGACTATGGGGTGGCTGCAGCAGCAACAGCCTCAGTAAGAGAAGTGTAGCAATCATCAAAAAACTCAATCATAGCGGTCTTGATAGACCCAAACGTCTCCGCCGTTGTCAACATGTCGACTATCATTGTTCAGAATGAGATCGGTAATCATTTAGGACTTAGTTTCCATGGTAGTTTGGGTCTGGTTGGTGCATACATGTGTGAGTTAGCTGATTCAAAGGCCTCATTGACCTTATGTGAAGTAGTGTCAGACCGATTCACAAGAATTAGGAAGGAAGCCGCTATGAGGATCGACTTAAAGATTATAGCCTGAGGCTGAGTAGTCAGCCGATGGAAAGGGATGTTTCCTTCTGTATTGGGGTTGTTTTTTCCTGCCTCTTGTACTCGAGGGGGGGGGGGGATCATATGTGGGCCAGTTGATGGTTAAGATAGGAGATGGTGATCTCCTCATTGGTGCTGTTGTAAGAAGGTGAAGTTTGGTCTGCAGTAAATTGACTCTGTGTTGCAGCGAAGAGATGTTTGAAACTCAAGTGTTCTTGTATATTGATGGCCAATATAATGTCCATGTTGCAATTGGAATACATATTGCGGATTCGAGAAGATCGGGTGTAACCACAAAGATATCGAGTTGTTCTTATTTTGGGTAAAAGAGTTATGTAGATATGTTGGGTTTGTCGAAGCTATGTTTTGAGAATCTGTAAGGGTTTATTGAAGTTCCGTAGGAGGATGATATTGTGGATCAACTCTCCAAGTTTAAGGTTTTCTGGGCACATGTTCAGTTCAGAAGGTGCTTAGTCTATTCAATGGTGTTTAGATCGATTTCGCTAAGTTTTGTTAGCGATGCTGGGGGGAAAGGTATCCGAGGTCTCCATCTGAGATTTGCAGTTTTCTTATTCGAAGGATCATCTTGTGTTGTTTCATACATTCTGAGAGTCAAGTCAAGCATGTTCATGGTTAAGACGGTTTGAGTCTTGGGTGTTGTAGACGTTAGTCAATGATGGTTCGAATCCTAAGCGGGGGAGAGCTGGGTATCTGTTTGGAGGATCACTGGTCAGTTCGATTTTTATTGTTTCATCGTGATGCATCATAGGAATCTGCAGTTCAGGTAAGCTAAATTTTGGTTTGGGGGTTATTGCTGCATGAGGAAAAGTAGTGGGCTATCATCCAAGTGTTCGTGGCTAGAAAGTTTCTCATTGTGTTCCTCTGGGATCCGTCAGTGTCTTTTGTGGTTGTGGAACAGTTAAGGTTTGGTGATATCGTGGGTGTAGTGCAAGTTACTGTTAGGTGTGTGTGTTGTCTTCACAACAGGAAGCTGATGGGTAAGGAACTTGTTGTGGCCAGTAGTTCCTTGCAGAAGAGCCATGAATCTTCGCAGGTAAGCGTTGAGCCGCTCGATTTGTGCATCAAATTTAGAGATAATGGTAAGCTCGCGGTATGGGTCAGTTATTTATGGCCGAGAAAGGGCAGTCATTGATGTGTTGGGCAACTTCAAAGTTTGATAAGAGTATTTTCAATGGTGTTATGTTCAGTATGTATGGGGTCATCGGGTTTAGTTCCCGACCCATTTTCGATCGTTGGTTGTTTCGTTATCAGTAGAAGTTGAGGTTAATCGAAGGATTCAAGCTTGTATCATTTAAGGGTGCAACTGATGAGTCAACCCTTAGTTAAGTTTAGTAAAGTTTGTATCTTGGTCCTTGTGAAGGTGTCCTATTGATTTCTTGGTTGTGAAATGCTTTTTCTAGTTTAAGATGATAGCTGGTCTTAGTTATTAATTGATCGAATATCGGAACAACGATGTTCAGTTTTAAGGTACGATCGTGGTTACGCAAGATCCATTTTTAATAGGTCGCATCGGATGGGTTGGTATTGGGAGTGATTTGAGAAAGATTTTGTAAGCATTTCTAGTTTATTTTGGAATGTTTTCAGAAATCAAAGTTTTTATTGATCTTTTGCGCATTGGCGGGATATGTTCAGTTTCGTCAAGGTGTGGGATCTTGATTGTTGTCGATAGAAGAATGTGTATAATAGTGGTCGAGGTGCGTCATTTTGTTTGATTTGTTGGTATGTCACCTTTTGGGTAAGGCCACTATTAAGAAGGAACACAGTTTCCCTGAGGAGCATTGTGTTCTCTCCTGTGGAGTGAGTCATGTCGGTTTTCAAGTTGAAGCAGGAACTTGGCTGCCTATTTTGTTTTCTAACTGCGTGCGTTCATGTTTCGTCTGATGATGTGTCTATGGCAGTTGGACTGTGGAAGAGTATATGTTTTCGAATGGTATGACTTATGTATTTTGGCAAGAGTGCTGAGTGAGATGCTGACTGGGTTCCTACCGGTAAGTGGGATGATGGAACTATGTATTTAGGTTAATTGGATGTGGGTCGGTAGTCCTGATGTTTGTGGTTGGATGATGGAAAAATCGGTGAGGCTCCGTGAGCTTCTCGTCCCAATGGCTGAATGGCGTCGCGACATGTCTTGAGCAATTGTGGGTTTCAATTTTTTGAATGAGGTCAATAGTTGTGTAGCGGAGACCCGTGTGCTGATTTGCTAAGTGTGTGGCACTGGCAGGTGGTTGAGAAGTATACTGTTGACACTGGTATCTCAGTGGCCAGCAAGTTGAGTCAGACATTTGTTTTGTTTTGACTTGCTGGGGAAGTCATGGTGATATTTTGGAAGCTCATTTTTGGGATTCTTCCTAATAGAATCGTATTCATTTCATGATGAGGTATCGTGTGAGATCCATCCTTGTACTACCTATGTCATGGTGGTGTGCATGTGAGACTAGTTGAGTCTTGGTGGCTAATGGCTGTTATGAGTAGTTTCTGAGATGTTAGTAACTCCAGGACTGCTGATAGTCCCACCGTTGCTGATAGCCCATAGTTGTTTGGATAGACATAGGGGTAGGAGTATGCTGGTTGGAATACCAGGAGATTAGTGATACGAGCAGTTATAAGTCTCTTGGATGTTTTTAGCAGATGGTTATGCACCTGATCTGTTTTGAGAGTTTTAGCGTCACGCGATATTTTGTATTGACAACGGTTACGCTTGTTGCAGCACTTGGTTAGTCATGACTTGTCAGGAAGTCAAGTGTGTATTTGAGAACTTTTAGGCGATTTCCAAATTTAGGATGGGTTGGAATCATTGACCAAAATGTTTTGAGTACTGTTATGCTTAGTTTAGTGGTGTTCCTGGTCAGGGACTTGGGTTAAGTATGACAAGTGGATGATCTCCAGTCATCAGGTATGTCTCTAGACGTTTAGACTGTCGGGTTTCCAATTTTGTTAAGCATATGAATGGAGGTGGTTAGTAGTTTTAATTTTGGGAGTTTTTGTTTTAAGTGGTTCTCGGTATAAATTGGGACTTTGAGTTTGGAGAGAGAGGTATTTGTTGCAGTCGAGTGTTGTAAGTGACCAAGTTAATTGTTAGCATCAGTTGGGTTCTACATGGTCTCTCGCGTTCTATATGGACGTATTGATTATATGGAGTGGTGGGAGGGAATATGTGGATGGTGTTAGTATAGTTTCCAGAAAATTTTAACCCATTCAAATTTCGAGGACGAAATCCAGTTTAAGTGGAGGAGAATTGTAACACATGGTTTCGAAATGTTTCTAATTTCGGAATAGCGAGCCATAAATGGATAAAACAAAGGTTTTGGTCTTTAAGGGAATAAAGTTTAGAACCTATCAGACGTTGAAATTATTGGTTAAGTGATTGAAGCCTTCGATCTGTGCTTTAAAGAAAAAGGGTAAAATGGGAAAGTAGTATTATGGGCTTCTTACATGGATTATGGATTCAGTTCGACATGTATTAAGTCAAAAGAAATTAGAGAAGATTGTGGGGCTCATCTATACCTTTCTGTGCATATAAAGATCTCCGAAAACAGAGTTGAAACGAAGAAGTTATGATTATTTGATGTTGGAATGGAATTGGGTGAGAATCCATTGTCACGAGGTGAGAAGCATATTCTCACGCCGTGATGAGCATATTCTCATGACGTGACAAGCAGGATGTCACGAGGTGAGAACTGGGTAGCCCAAGCCCATGAATTTTAAGGTTTTCTTTGTATTTAAATGGTGGTTCCGTGTTTTTGGGGTATTTTTCCACCCTTCTTCACACCCAAAATATTTTAAGAGAAACCCTAGCCTCCCTTTCACCATTTTGAGCCTCCCATCTTCTCTCTCATGCATTTTTGGAGCCCGTGGTGGATTTTGGAATGAAGCTTTTTCAAGATGGAGTGTTGGAGCCTTGCATAAGAGGATCACAACATCCAACTATCTTTTGGACCTTGGGTATGATTCAAGTTTCCACCTTTATGCTTATAAGTTAGTAGATCTAGGCCCCTTTGCCATTTTCTCCATGTTTATGAAGTTTTGAGTGACATGGTTCCATAAAGTTGGCAACTTTATGGATCCTTGGGGCCGCTTTTAGGTTGTATATTCCAGATTTATGTCATTTTGATGATTTTGGATCTCTAGTGCAAGTTTGGGTCTATTTCGTCCATGATTATGGCCTAGAGTGAAAGGGACATACATTGCACATACATGTCCATAAAACACCGATTTTTATGTTGTAATTAGAGTAGGAAAGCCACTTAGGAAGTATGAATGAATGGCTGGAGCGATTAAGGGCTTAATACAATTAGGAAGTCATATATGTTCTCACGACGTGAGCGAAGCCTGGGTGTCCCGATTGTTTTGTTTGAGGATTCTTACGACGTTACAGAAGCTCTGTCACGACGTGAATGTTGATTTGAGGATGATCGAGTTGAATCGGGACTGAGTTAGTGATCGTCTGGACTCACTTTCTCATGACGTGACGAAGGATTGGTCACGAAGTGAGGGTCAGTCAATGGGAGAGCAGATTGTTGACTTTGGCCGTTGACTTTTGACCAAGGTTGACTTTTGGTCAACTTAGAGGTTTTAGGGTGTAGACTGAGTGGGTACTTCTTTATTGCTATTTAGGTGTCTTGTAGTACCAGTCTTCACCATATGAGAGATGTTGTATTTTTGCTACTACCTGCAAGGTAAGTCTTCTCACTATACTTGCTTGTGTGGTAGTATATGTTGAGCAGATGGGTCTTACCTGTTGATTATTGCTATATGTGAACTGAGTTATTGATAACTCCAGGACCGCTGTAAGTCCATAAGAGTGCTGATAGTCCCCAAAGTTGTTGATAGCCCGGGAGGTGAGCTGTTAATCCACAGGATGCACTGTTAGCCCACTGGGACTGCAGATAGTCCCTAGGGTTGCTGTTAACCCATAGTTGATTATTATGATGTGGTCTATGATATATTTTGAGGAAGTCACTAATATTTGTGCTTGTAGTTGTGGATTAAATATTTTGCAGGTACTTATCGGATTACGAAGGCGAGACTGTACACATACATTAGTAGATTTATGATTTGAGATTCCACATTGTCTTCCTATTAACTTTGATTTCTGAATAATGGATTATGAAAAAATGGGTTGATGTAGATGTAATTTTGTTAAAATGGATGTTTTATTTACTCTAAAAATGAAAAATTTAGCCGTGGTTTTTGGGTTGTTACAATAATATTAAATGTACATTGATGATTTGCTTTGTTGGAAGTTCCATTGTTTTTATGATGAGGCCAAATTGCACAAAACTTACTACATTTTGGATATCACAAAAGTCACTACATTTTGGATTTCATAAAAGTCACTATATTTTTGTATACAATGGATGCTCTAGGAACATGATAGGTTTGAAGTCACTGCTGAATTAGTACGTGAAAGAATATGCGTCAACAATTACTTATAGAGACAATACAAAAGGATAAACTAAAGGACATAGATCATTACAGTGCAGTACAATGAAGTTCTCAAGGGTGTTATATGTTAAGAGCTTGAACCACAACTTAATCTCAATTCGTTATATGTATGATGTTGAATATGAGGTTCACTTTACAAAGAATGAGGGAAAGATTATAGATGTTGGTAATAAAGTGGTTCTAAATGCACATAAAAGTCAAGATATTTATGTTCTTGACATGTTTTCATCTAATAATAATATGAAAACGTGCTTCCTTTCAAGAACTTAGTAGAATCTCAACTGGTTGTAGAAAAAGCATCTTTCTCATTTAAATTTCAAGGCCTAAGATAAATTGTTAAAGAATGAAATGGTGTGAGGTATTCCAAAAGTCAGATTTGTGAAAGACAAACTATGCTCATCATGTGAATTGGGAAAGCAACACAAGACATTGTTTCATTCAAAACATTGTTCTTCTATAAACTTTCTTCTGAACATCTGTATATGGATTTATTTGGGACAGTTCTAATGTAAAGTTTGATTGGTAAAAGATATTTGTTGGTTATAGGATGAGTTATCTCAAAAGTAATCCGACTAATGTGATTATCTCATTCGTAAAAAGAGTGGAGCTTTCATAAGATAACAAGGTTTTTAAAACTAACGAGTGACCATGGTAATGAATTCAGGTACTTAAACTTGGAAGATTTTTGTGATGAACGAGGTATTGCTCAAAATTTATCAGCTATCAGAATTCTAGAGCAAAATGAGGTAGCTAAGAGAAAAAATATAACTCTAATTGAAGCTAGTAGAACGTTCCTTATAGAAGCTTGTATGTATGTTACATTTTAGATTGAAGCTATTAACGCAACTTGTTGTACTCTTAACATGTCTATTCTGGTCAAGCAGTATTCAAACCGCATATGAAGTTCTTAAAGGAAGGAAACTTGATTTCTCATATTTTCACACTTTTAGATGTACATGTTATATTCTAAATCAAAGAGATCGATCGAAATTTTTTGAAGATAAAGTTGATGAAGGTAGATTTGTATGTTACTCTCAAATCTCAAAGGCTTTTAGAGTTTACAACTTGAAGAGAAAGATGGTTGAAGAACTATAAATGTCAAGTTTGATGACAACTCTTCCATAAATTTCCCATCTAATATATCTGAAACTCATCACGAGCAAACTCTAAATGAGCTGATATTCCATGTAAGAACACATAGTTTAGAAAGATTGAACTTTGAGTCAAATATTGAACAAAAGGGCAATTTAGTCATTTAGAAGAATTTTACAAGTTTGTGAAGTTATAACTTCATGAAATTGGCCAATATAAAATTAAGTCACTTTTATGAGATAAGATAAGTGATTTCAAGAGAAGAAAGACAAAAGAATATGCATTTAGGCTAAAAGGGAAAAATGATAATTACATGCTTTTGGGCCAAGTTTGAGATTAATAGATTAAGACCCATATTAAGTCAGTGGGATGTAACTTAATAGAGGTGGATAACTTATCCTCACTTTTATATGGATATAAAGATCATAGAAAACGGGTTTGAAAAGAAGAAGTTATGCATGTTAGAAGTGATGGGTTTTAGGCATAACAAAACAAACTTAAAACTCTTAAGTGTGCATGCAACCTAAAACAAGATCTATGTTTTCACTATTGAACCTATAACTAAGAGCATCAAAATAAGAACCCTAGAAACCCTAGGTAATTTTCAAAAAACACAAGAAAGGGTTTAGGATTACATACCTTATTGTTATTATAGTGAATAACAATTATCCTTGACTTGTAAAACCTTTGGAAGCAAGCACCACAAATATGGTGCCTCTAGTGGTTCACACCTAAGCTAGCAAGAAGGAAGATTATGGAGAGAGGAGAGGGGATGAAAAAAATTCGGCTATCTCTCTTAGAGAATTAGTGGCCAAAATATGAAGGGCTAGGGTCCTTTCTATAGTGGTACAAGGAAGCCTTGGATAACCCTAATCTGAATATAATAATAATATTTCAAATTATTAATTGTCCAGCTTCATATTTATCCACATGGGATAATCTAGAAACCCTAGATTATCCCCCTTGAAACCGTCCACCCTCCTGGTGGAAGGTTCTGAAGCCTTTTGTTCAACTATTGAACAATTATACATTAGACCATGCACTTTTAATTAATTCCATTAATCCTGAAATTGATTCCAATTAATTTCTGATGAATTATTAATTAAATATTATTATTTCTAATTAATACCTTATTCTCAAAATATATTAATAAATTATTTATTTCAATTTATTAATCAAATAAAAATCAACCTCGCTCTAAAAAAATGATCATGTCCAATTGCTAGGTATGAGGGCAACTTAAAAGGACTGTGCTACTATCAATTCAAGTTTATACCAATTATAGTTATGGGCTTAGACACCTAATCCAATAGTCTTCATTTGGATAAATCTGTAATTATGATTTCTAGTATAACTTCCGAATCGATCATCAAATTGTAGCTTCCAAAAGCCGATATCGAACTCTGACCCAGTCAGTTACGTGTTCTAAGATAAGTGATCATATAATCCTCCATTCTGCAAGATATTATTCGGACATGAGACATATAACATAATCAATATCATTGTCCTATACTATGTTTCTCGATTTCTGATTTGTAATGACATAGAAATTTTAATTGAACACATCAATTTAGTTCTGGTCGGGCCTGAGACTATAAGTCAACTCCAAATCACCACGGGGCCCAAATATATCGCTTTTCATGTTAGGGAAAAAGGAACGACTAAACCTCCACTGATATTCTTGCACCATTTAATCATCAAATTATGCATAACAATATGTTTTATAACATCAAGTTATTGATGCGTTTACGTATCATCAATGAACAACTGACTTGTAAACCACAACTCATATATCTCCGTCTTAATATTATAATATATTATCGACTTAGAATTACTCATGATAAATTCCATGAAGTAATTCTCTGAGCGTGTGTTAATCCAATACTTAAATCTCCATTTCTAAGTACTCATGAACATTGTAGTAATACCATTGATATGTCTAAAACTCATTACACAACCTACAATTCAATTCATGACAGTCTTAATTCACTACTTACTTCGAAAAGTACGAATGACTGTGGAGTTTAAATAATCAGATTATTCGGGAAGTAAAAACATGCAAAAATGAAACACAAGAATAAACAATAGAAAAAAGGTAGTTCAGAAACTCATAAATAATTCTCTATTATTTAATCACCAAAAGTCAATTACGTTTAATTTGTTACAAGTTTCAAACTAGATATCTAACTACTAAAACTAATATCATCTCTAAGAACAATGCTCCCAGCATGCTGAATGTGTTTAGCCCTACTCAGACCCTTTGTGAGTGGATCTGCAAGATTCTGTTAAGATGATACCCTCTTTACTACGAGGCGACCTTCTTCTACTCTATGTTTGATGAAATGGTATTTTATGTCGATATGCCTTGATCTGCCATGATCTCTTGGTTCCTTTGTCAAGGAAACCGCTCCTTCATTATCACATAAAATTTCCATTTGCTCCTTGATGGTTGGCACCACTCCAAGATCTCCGATGAAGTTCTTCAACCAAATTGCCTGCTTTGATGCTTCGCTTGCTGCTTTGTGTCACACCCCCGAACCAGACGGCGGAAACGTCCGGGGGCTCATGTGACTATAAATTGAAATATCATCACAATGAATATACATGAAACATAACACAATCGTCACCAACATTACATAGTACAACTGGCATTGTTCACATCAAGTACATTGTTTTACATTACATAATTCGAAGACATAAATTGTACGATAATTGACAGATGCATAAAAGAAATCACAAAATACTTGTAAGGTCCTGAAAATGATCTTTACCAATGATCAAGCAACAAACAATCACAATAGATGAGGAAGAAGAAAAGAAATCGAGCTTGCACACGTTTATATTCAGAAAAACGTCAGGTACAACTCGATGGAACACTCTGTAAACGCAATGGCATCAACAACCGCACAAAGACCTACACCTTTGCTATTTATACTAAACAGGACCGCAAACAGGGTTTACGACCGTAAACTGGGTTTACGGCCGTAAACGTGTTTACGGCCGTAAACTCTGTTTACGGTCGTAAACTCTGTTTACGGTCGTAAACACACTTTCTAACAGAAAACACCAAAACAACTCTCAAAATGTATTACAGACTCATACTGAACTATTACATTGAAAGCCTAGACCAAACCACATTAACTGGACCTTTCAATCTCCCCCTTGGTTTGGTGCTAGCTTGGACTCAGCTTTTGTCGACCACCAGCACATGAGATTTTCCCATAGCTCCGCTCCACATCTCCTTCTCAATAATCTCAGCAACCATCGAAGTGTATTCCTTTGCAATGGGCTCAAAAATGTCTTCAACCACCTTGATCTGATGAATGGAGAGCTGATGTATGTCCTACTTGCCAAATTGAAGCAAATCCCTCTTGTCATACAAGCGGATACAATCGTCTTTAAGCTTGATGACAGCAGCAACAGCAGATTCATCAAACACCCAGTATTGCATGGATGCGAGAGATCCATCTGGATAATTTTGAAGAACGGGAACCTGCTTTACTTGAGCAGTAGCGGGCCACATCACTGATCGAAGTGGCTGACTTGTTTTGGGATCAATGACGTTAGGATAAATCTTGATAATAGACTCTGCAGTCTTCATTGAAGGGAAAACCTTAGCTACTTGATCTTCCAAAAATGATTTGAACTGAGTCGCCCTGGGATTGTTTGATGGATTTGAGAAAGGAGCTTTAGACAGCTCTGTAAGATCAATCCTGGTAAAGGAATGAAAATCGTGAGCATCTTTGTATAATTCAGTATTGCCGCTCTTTTTTCTCACCATAAACATATTCATAGTGTCATGGAATCCCAACGAGATGATTCCTGACCTATCACCATAAACGTCTCTGAAACGATGTTCGCCCAGATCCGTAACGGTGATCTTTTGTTGATCCCAGGGGGCATTATGATCTGCGCTCCTTTTGAATAGAAGTTGACCCTTTTCAGCTGACTTGGCCAATTTAGCGCGTTTTAATGCCATTATACTTGGAGCCTGAGCCGGTTCTTTCTCAAAGAGATTAACGATGGTGGTCGTCTTTGTAGGTTGTGGAACTATGGGAGTATCTTGATCAGGAAGATAGATCTTTGGCTCGTCAACAGATGACTTGAATTTGTCGCCAAATTCTTCTTCCAGCTTCTTCTTTAGATCGTAGTAGCTGGCGGTCAGTAAGCCAAAATGTGTCTGAAGATCCGTAATCTGTTTCGTCTTCAGAGCTTTATCTTCGATAAGTTTGGCCACTTGAATATTGAGCTTTGTATTTTCAGTTTGAAGGTCTGCGACCTTGATATCTAGCTCAATATTTCTCTGATCTAAATCAACATTTTTCTGATTCAGAGCATCGATCTCTTTCTGGAGTCCAAGAAGTGAAGGATTCTCTTCTCCTGAGCTGCCACTCCCAATAGAAATTCCTTTGCCGCGTGAGGGAGGCGTTGTGAGTTGTTCTCTGGCCAAAAGCCTGGCTAACTTAACGGAGGCAGCATCATGCTCTGGCCTGGGAGGAGAGAAATCCGTGGGGAAGGAAGAGCCACCAACTTCATAGAAGGTACTAGGACCTTCACTGATAGGTTCAGATGAGACGATAACTGGAGTTGTTGTTGATGGAGCTGTAAAACTTTGAAGTGTATCCGAGTCAAGAATTCCCTGTCTAGGGTCAAGTCTTCGTCTTTTTGTAGGAGGTTGAGAGGCCTGTGTAGTTGGGTGATCACTTTCCAATGGCTCAGATGTAGGTAAAACAACATCAAGGGCAGGAATCCCTGATACTGTCACCATAGGAATTGGTATTTCCGCCGTCGGATTGGTAGGAGGAGGCGTGGCTTCGAGAACGTCTTCTTTTTCCCTTATCCCCGTTGCTGGATGAGCAACTTCATTGATATCTTCAAGCAGTGTGTTGAGGTTTACGCCGGTCATGAAATCTTCATTGCTACCGAAGTTGAGAGGAATTTCATCGTTATCGAATCCTGTAAGGTCGAGGCCTTCATACAAATCAGTCTCTGTTCCAGACCCCTCGTTCTAATCTCCTTGTACCTGACCAGATGTCAATTCATGTTCCTCAGCTACTTGAGCATTAGCAGCTGGAGTTTCTTCTTCATCATGATCTGAAACTGTGATGACATCTTCATAAACAACTCTCTCAGAGGAAGTGGACTCAGAAGACATCTTGTCAGACGTTCCATGAGATTCGGAAGATTCATCTATTTCAGCAAATTTTCCGAATTTCACGAGAGGATGTAAGCCTTGGAAGACGACTTTGCCCTTTCGATTCTGCTTAATGAGACCAATCGTGTGCGGGCCTAATGACTTTATATCCAGCTTGTCACCATCTTTGATCATCTCTGGGAATTGGTTGTCGATGAACGTCTGAATAAATCTCGGATATAGCAAGAATGCATCTCTGGTCTCCCGGCTTATAGCGTTGATATTTACCAAGAACTCATCCAAAATGAACTTTGAGAAGTTGAATTTGATGCCAGCAGCCAGTGAAACGATTGCCCCTGTGTTCCTGAGAGAGATTTCATCAGCTCCTGATCTCCTTCCCGAGATACAGCTCACGAACACATGCACCAAAAATCTCCAGTAGGGAGGCAAAAGCTTCTTCACCGTGGGAGGGTAGATGCCCTCATATCCCATCCTTTTGAGAAACTTTTGAACATCATCAATCCCAATTTCAGTAGGAAAATTGGGTTGATCATTGATCAGCAATGTTTCTCTGATATACTGCTCATTGATTATGACCTTGCATCCCTTAACCACAGCTTTAATAGCGAACGCACCATTGTCTTTTGACATCTTGGCCGTCTGCCAGAACTCCCTGACAATGTTATGATAAATGACTGGATTCACAGTGATGGCACAAGCCAGGCAGCATTCTCTTAGTCTGTAGATCATTGATCTGAAATCTCCATGAGCAACAGGAGGTTCATCCAACACAATTGCCAGGTTATGCATGTCAGCAAACTTAAGACTCGCCATTGATCTACACTAAGCCAGGCCAAGTAAGAAAACAAAGTATTTAAACAATTAAAGCTTTAAGTTTTCTTAATTAAACAATTTTATTTTGGCCTTAAAAAAAATTATTTTGATCAAAAATTGGAGTTTACGGTCAATAATGGTCAAACAAGAGTTTACGGTCCAAAGTGGGTTTACGGCCGTAAACCCATTGCAATGGTCACCTGACTGTAAACTGAGTTTACGGTCGTAAACTCAGAGGAGTTTACGGTCGTAAGCCCAAAAGGAGTTTACGATCGTAAGCCCAAAATGAGTTTACAGTTCTTGAATCTCCCCAAACCGTAAACCCTCCCCAAACCGTAAACGCCGACGAACACATAAACGACGATTAATCCTCCAGTTTCAGTCGAATCAATGAACCAATAGCTTTTCCCCAGTCGGTTTTAGCATACCTTCGAAGTGGACTAACTGATTTCGCAAAATCTTCACAAAAATTTCGAGGATGAGAGAGTAGAGAGAGAAAGAGTTTGCGGCTGTAAAGGGAGAGGGGAAGGTGAAAAGGGTTTACAGCAGTAAACTCCACCTTTTATACCTCCCTTGAATTTTACATGTCTCCCACACAGTGTAAGGCACAGTCCAAATCCCGATTAAATTTTCAAAAATAAAACTTTTGAGGATATTAAAATAAAAGTAAAATTAAAATTAAACTAAAAATAAAATAAACTAATTTCTAAAATTTAAGAATTAAAAGATTTAAAAAATTAAATTTTTGACAATTATAAAAAAAAAATTAAAATAAAATAAAAATAAAAATAAAAATAAAAATAAAAATAAAATTAGAATAAACACAGACAAAATTTATCTAAAAATTCACTGAAAATTATCTTGTGATGCTGGGATCAAAGCTGTTAGACAGCCTTACTCCACTTGTTGGTACCGTCTATCTTCACGTCTTTGTCCGGTTGATCGCCCGTATTGTGGTCCACTTAAACACGAAAAATTGTGACAAAATTGGGACATACTATTAATTATAAGACAAAGTGATCCTAAGTTCCTAGATACTATATCTTAAGGACTATTCAGCTGACGACGACCAGGGATATTGTTGTCCACCTAAATTTAGCAGCGAGATCTATAGACAATCTGTGAGTGTTCAATTTTAATTGTACTGGAACATGTTTCCCGCTTCCTGATATGCTCCAGTAATCAAGGACTTCCAGAATACTCCTTACATCGGGTGAGCAGACAATTATTAAGAGAGAAGATAGATTTAGAATGCATATGCTATACACCCAGGTCGGATCTCTTCCAATCACGCAGAGGGTGAAACATATAACTAACTAGATTTAGAGGGATTGAGAAGTAGAATGGTGCATATGCTGTGTACCAGGTCGGATGGTGAGTCACGCAAAGGAGACAGTATATGGCTAACAGATAGAAAGAATTGCATAGATAGAGGATGTAGAGAAATAGAGTTGCATATGCTACATTCCAGGTCGGATCTTTCGATCACGCAGAGGAGGCAACATATGACTAACAGATAGAAAGAAAGAATATAACCTTCTACAGACCTAATTTATCGGAATTCACCAGTCACCCCATCAATATCGGAATTAAGGACAGAATCCGCACATCGAGGAAAAGTTAATCCACGGTTCCAGATATAGGTTCTTTTAATGTGACCAGTAGATTCCCATATTTATCTCCCTGCTCAACCTATCCAAGCGTCGTATTGTCAGGCTAAACGGATCTAACTAGGTCAAGATTTTTCAAGTCTATGAATTCCTTAAGTTCAACTCTGCCTAGTCATGTCCATTTAGAATCTTTCGTGCCTACCAACGCATCAAACCCATAGCATAGACCCTTCAACTTTGGGTACGTTACGCAGACTCAGATTGCCTGTTATCACTTGATAATATCACTTCCCAGTACTATATCAACAAGCAAAACTGAAAGCGACAATAGTTTTTGAATTTTCTGAATTTTTTAATGTTTTTGGATTTTTGAATGTTTTCTGAAAAAAATAAAACAGAAACAAGATGTTTTTGGATTTTTTTAATTTTTCAATTTTTGTTTGGTTTTTGTTTATTTCTCCCCCTAAATTTGTGCATGTGTGCAAGCTCTGATACCAATTGTAAGGTCCTGAAAAGGATCTTTACCAATGATCAAGCAACAAACAATCACAATAGATGAGGAAGAAGAAAAGAAATCGAGCTTGCACACGTTTATATTCAGAAAAACGTTAGGTACAACTCGATGGAACACTCTGTAAACGCAATGGCATCAACAACCGCACAAAGACCTACACCTTTGCTATTTATACTAAACAGGACCGCAAACAGGGTTTACGACCGTAAACTGGGTTTACGGCCGTAAACGTGTTTACGGTCGTAAACTCTGTTTACGGTCGTAAACATACTTTCCAACAGAAAACACCTAAACAACTCTCAAAATGTATTACAGACTCATACTGAACTATTACATTGAATGCCTAGACCAAACCACATTAACTGGACCTTTCAATACTCTTGACGATTCTTCAGCTTAACGATTACCTGAGAATACAAGTTATTTTGAAAACGGTCAACATATATAATGTTGGTGAGTTCATAAGCATGTTTGAATAAAAGTCGTTGTATCTTTTCTAAACCCATAAAATCCGATATTTTCTGTAAAACATCTGAAAAATGATGTGAAAAACGAGTATAAATGCATGTGTGAATTTCATAGTAGTAACATATAGAAATGCAGTTCAAATTTCTTTGTATTCTTTCTGTTGTATGTAAGTAGTATTTGAATAATAGTATTTCCCCAGAAAATCCGATATTTTATGATCTATAAAAATGTCACGGTCCTTGCACTGTAGAAATGTTTTGTATCATTATGACTTACGGGTTTTTAATTTTCCGTAATGTGTTAATGGAAATGGATCTCTATATGAGTCGTTATAACCATACATGATAGTGACTGATTTGCCTGTCTTGGCATTTTTCCAAATGTCGGATTTTGATCAAGCTTTTGTCACCCTAGACTGGCCTAGTCTAACTGTAGCGAACAGCTCAGGTGTGGGGGAGTCTCCCTCGTGTAGATCTATACACAAACTCTCGCTCTCCCTCCAGGAGACTCTGATTATAACTACAAGCTACGACCATACACTCAGTGGTGTCAACCGACACGTCTCACTAGATCCCATTTGTATTCAAATGAATTTGTATAATGTTATATGTATTTAGAAGTTCGATCACTAGATAATGTATGAAATGATAAGATAAGGCCCAACAAACATGAAGAAAAGGAAACTATGGCCCATTAGACGTGTAAGTTATTTCCACGCTAAATTAGCATGTAAATGGGCCACTAAGGCCCAATAACATGTAAATGCTAAATTAGGTCATTTAGCATGTATTTAGGTCACTTAGGCCCAATAGACATGTGATGAATACATTGGACCCAATAAACATGTAATTGGACCACGAAGGCCCAGTAAACATGTATAGCAATTACTAGGCCCAATAATCGCACTATTGTTGTATTTCGCTTGTTTGTTATAGTATAGTTTGTTAGGTCGTAATTCTATAATTTGAAATTAATTTTGATAGAATTTGCGCTTTAAACCTCTTAAAAACTAATTTGAGACATTTAAAGGCTTATTTCACAAAAAAGTCATTTTTGGTCTATTTTAGTTAAAAATAACATTTTAACCCATTAATTTATAAAAGTTCTATATTTTCGGCCCAAATGTTTAATAATTGACAGATTTGACCCAAAAATACATATATTGGCGTTTTCAGCCCATTTTAGAAATAAATGTTATTTTCACCCCTAAATTCGGTTTAATTACATTTATAGCTCAAACTTTGATCAAATGACATTTTTAACTCCAAAACTTCTTATTTTTCGCAAATTTGGGCCCAAAACCATGAGGCCCAAATATTAAGCCCATTAGGCTAAAATTTACACTTTTGGTCCTTTGAAAAGTAGGGTTATCATAAAAACCCATTTTTATATATGTATGACCTGTTTGATCCTTATAAAACCGTAAATGTCACTTTTTGCCCTTATCTTTTGTTTTCTTGACAAGTATGACCCTTAACAAGATTTTTGCTTTAAATTTTCATATCTTAAACATGTAAACACTTTTAACTTGATAGTATGATGTATAAGGTGTCTTAGTTCATGCATTTTCACTCAATATTGCTTAAGATGTCGAGATGTGTTAAGATCTAACACATTTTTACAAAATAAACTAAGAAATCACACATGACATGCATAAAACACATAGATCTACACATTTTACTTGTATTCTCCCCCAAAAATCATGTAAAAACCGAAAACAAGAGGGTATGAACTCACCTTGCTTGATAGATCTTGATTTGAAGAAGAAATGAGTGTGTTTTCGGCCCTAGTAAGCCTTCTTGAGTAGATTTCGAGCTTAAGAAGTTTCTAAGAGTGTGATCATGGAATAAAGCCATGTAAGAAGGAGTTCTTAATGTTAAAATGAAAGCAGATGTTTGTGTTTGATAATAACTTACCAAGGATGGTGATTGTGGTGAAGAATCCTCTTGAAAACACCCTAAATCTCGAAATTTTGAGGGAAGAAGGAGGAGTTGTTCTTGAGAGTGTTTGAGAGTTTATTTGAGAGAAATTTTTGCAAGTGAAGTGTGTGTGTGTTTGTGTGCTCTTCTCGGCCGAGAGATAAAGAGAGAGGGTGAGGGGAGTTTGCATGGAAACATGAGAATTTCCTAGTTACATGTTGTGGATAATGCATTTTTTCCTCTAAACAGTAATGATGTGTCACGGCTTGGGTAATTAGCCATTTCCCCTTCTTTTTTTTACACATGGGCCGAAATGGGGCAATTATGGGGAAGCTTGGTGTAACGCCCCGTTCTAAAAGTATTTATTTATGGATTTCCGAGATCAAGAGTAAGGGCGTTTCGGTCTTTTATGGGCAATGGGTTTCATTCGAGAAGGTTTCGGGTCGGGGTGTGTTGCTAGAAGCGTAGGACTTCTCGCCACCTTTGCGTGGATATAAAGTTCGTCGGGAACAGATTTAGAATAAAGGAGTTATGACATTTTAAAGAAAGTGACATTTATGGTCCTTAATGGAAAAAGTTGTCGAGGTAGGCCATGCATGCAATTGGGACACGCGTGGGTACGCCCAGCGTAGGCTGGGTTACGCCCAGCGTAATAGAGTAAATGATCGCGGGTGCAAGGACGCGTACGCCCAGCGTACGCTCAGAGTCATTAAACCCTAATTTTAGGGCCAGCCACTATATAAAGAACATAAAGGATCAACCCCAGCCTCCTTATCTGTTCCCTTATCCTCAGAAAAACCCTAGGTAGCCGTTCCACCTCCATTGTTGGGTGTGTTTGGCTTTGTGGAGTTTAGTTTGGCAAAGAAAAGCTTAGAGGAAGAAAGAAGAGGTTGGCAAAGAAGGAACCTTGGTGGCTGGAGCTTGTAGATCTGAGATAGCATCACCTTTTGCAACTTTTTAAAGGTATAAAGCTTCTTGCTTGACATTTATTTTGTGTAGATCTAAGTGTTGTGAAGTTTTGACACCATTCTTGTCCCAAAACTCCCCAATATGATGCATGATGTGTTTTGGTTAAGTTAAGCTGTCCTTTCAGACCATAGGAGAGGTCTTGAGTGAGAAAAATGAGGTCCCAATGGCTTTGGTTGTCCCATGTGTGAAGTAGGAAGGTCTTAATAGGTTAAGACCTTGAGTTAAGAGCTTTATGGATGTCAAACAAAATAAAGTTTGAGACTTTATGAGTCCTAGGCCCTTTTTGTCACTAGATCTGGCATATGGGCTTAAGTGCTTAAGCCATTAAGCACATGGAAGGATTTTGGTACAGACGCGCGTACGCCCCGCGTACCAGAGGTGTACGCCCAGCGTACGCCCTCTGTTGGGTTTTCGAATTTGGGCCGTGAAGTATTGGGCTGTTTATGGGCTAGCTGGGCTTGGGCCGTGACTGAACAATATAGATGGAGTAATTTGGGCCCAATAATTATTATGGACCTTGGATCTAGGCCCGATTAGAAAGATAGGCCCAATTTAGTAAATTGAGCCAATATTGGGCTTTGCATAAGGACTTGGTTTTGGGACTTGGCTCAATAAAAGGAAAATGGATTTAAGGAGTGGTGTGGGCACTTGGCCTAGAAAGTCATGTTGGATTCTAACTTGGTGATTATCATGTGATAGTTGGGAGTTCCGGTGAGTCAGCGGTCAGAGATTTGCAGGATTTCGGCAGTTGCAAGGTGAGTTATCCTCACTATACCAAGGGTCTAAGGCACCAAGGCCGGCCCTTTGAATTGTTATTTGAGTAATTGCTGTTGTGATATGTTAGTTTGGTATTCTTCTAGAATGGATGATTATATGCTAGTATGGCTGGTTAGATCGGCATCCTGGTAGACTGGATGTGGCTATGCTTAGTGACCTGTAGTTGATCGGACTGTCTGTATGCTGGTAGGAGATTACCTATGATATGTGAGCATATTTGAGCAGTTGTAGAGGGTACTCCATCCCGGAAGGGCCTTAGTACGTAGTTTATGTGGACTATTACGTGATTATCTGGTAAGTGCACATGTTGTTACTATGTGGGCATTCCTACCTGATGGTTGTGGGCCAGGAGTATTCCATCCAGGTAGGATGATTGGACTCATGGTATGTTGGCATTCCAACCCGATGGTTGTGGGCCAGGAGTATTCTATCCCGGTAGGATGATTGGACTCATAGTAGGTTGTCATTCCAACCCGATGGTTGAGGGCCTGAGGTATTCCATCCTGAGGGATGATTGGACCAATAGTAGTGATTGTTGTATGTGTAGGAGTATGGGCATTCCAACCCGATGGTTGTGGGCCGAGAGTATGCCATCCTGGTAGGATGATTGGACTCGTGGTATGTTGGTATTCCAACCCGACGGTTGAGGGCCAGGGGTATTCCAACCTGATGGTTGACCGGACCCATTGTGTGCTGTTTACTGTTGTATGTGTATGGTTATGTGTGTATGGGTATTTTGGGGGAGCTCACTAAGCTTCCGAGCTTACGGTTTCAGTTTATTGTTTCAGGTACATCAGGTGATCGTGGCAAGGCAAAGGCGTGATCGTACCGCTCCTCATATTTCATGATTTTATGATTGGGTTCTGGGGATACTCTGATGTTTGAAACTCTTTTGAAAACAAGTTGTATTAACTTAATGGTTTTTGAATGGCTTAAAATGTTTTAAATTGGCTTAAATTTTATGGATGTTACAAGTTGGTATCAGAGCCTTGGTTTGAGTGAATTGGAGGAACATTCGTGTGACTCCAGTCTCAAATCAAGGAAAGATTTTTAAAATGGTTTTCAAAATAAGTAAAGGAGGATGCAGAGGGTACGATCAGCCGGAGCCAGGAAGTAGACCCCAAAATATCATACAAGTTATTTGATTATGTGATATTTTAGAACAACATGCTAGTACTAGGCTAGGGATCTTCAAGAATTGTATGATAGAATTGCCTGATTATATGATGCCTGCTAGCCTAGGGTTTCCTTATGTGAGATATTCAGTATTCCTCTAGGAGTGAGGATTGAGCGCTTGTTATGTGTGTATATGTCTAGGGCGTTGTGGTGATTCTTGAGACAATTATGGGTAGGTGTGGAAGGTAGTATGGGCCCGTACTACTGAAAGCACAGGACCCATACGCGTATCAAGGAAGTCACAACCCCCTGGGGTGTTGATTAACAGTTAGTTCCCAGGCTCTTATGAGGCGTATCTGAGGATCTTATTGGTGTGCTGCAGTATGGCGATTACGAGACGCTTTGGGGCAGGATCCGGTTCAGGATCAGGATCAGGAGAGGGTGATCAGGATGGATCTGTACCACCCGAGGTCATTGGTCAGATGAGGACGGATGAGTTGGATGCTAGGATTCATGATATCCTGCATGATGAGGTTGCTGCTATGTTCCGAGCTGAGTTGCCAGAGTTGTTTGGGTCGATCAAGACCGCCATGGTTGAGTACTTCGATGAGTGCTATGCAGCTCTTGCAGAGACGGCTTCCGCAGCAGCCGCAGCGACTATAGCAGCGGCAGGAGGAGGAGCCGGTCGGGGCTTTCAGTATCGGGACTTCGATAATACGAAGCCCCCTAATTTCGATGGGGTTCAGGATCCGATCGTTGCTATGAGATGGTTGTCGGACGTGGAGGGATGTTTCTTCACGTGTTCATGCCCAGCTGATCAGAGGGTGAGGTGTGCTCTGAACCTGTTGAGGCTCGGGGCAAAGGATTGGTGGAGGTTGACTACGGGATCATATTCGGATGCGCAGCGGGATGCGGTTACTTGGGATCAGTTCCGAGACATGTTCAGTACTCGTTATGTTCCGCGGGTTGAGCAGGATTCTGAGTCGGTGACGGAGATCACCAGGATGTTTACGGAAAGGGCAAAGTTTTGCCCCGAGTTTGCTTCGCAGAAGGCTCAGATGACCCGGTATCTGAGCATGCTCAAGACAGATATTCGACAGTTCGTGTCTACGCAGAGATGTGATACTTTGTTGGAGTTGCAGGAGGCCGCCCGGCGGCGCGAGTTAGAGATTGAGCTCCAGTTGAGAGAGCAGAGACAGGCCCCGGTGCAGTCGCAGCCTACGCCGAAACGGTTGAGGGCCGCTGATTATCGACAGGGAGGTCAGAGGAGTCGCACTTGTGGGAAGTGCGGCAAGGTGCATGAGGGAAGTTGTCGTTCTTCTTCTGGGTGCCACAAGTGTGGCAAGGAGGGCCACATAGCCAGGGATTGCAGGCAGCAGGCTCCAGCTTCCGGAGTTCGACTTTGTTATCATTGTGATCAGGTGGGCCATATGAAGGCCCAGTGTCCTCTACTGGCTGCCAGGCCAGTGCAGGCCCCAACACCAGCCACTTTGAGGCTTACTGACGGGGGTCAGGGTCGAGCAGAGCCTCCAAAGGCTCCAGGGCGTGCCTATCAGCTTGTGACCGAGGAGGTCGGGACAGCGCCAGAGATGACAGCCGGTATGTCTTTTCTTTTATATCTTGATCATGTTATTATTATGGGATTGTTTGTTTCCTGCATGAGTTATTAGAGTATAGTAGATGCTTGTGAGAAGTTATTATTGAGAGATTATAGAGGGGTAGTATCCGGTGATGCATTCAAGAGAAGGAGAGGTCATGATTCAGGGATCCAAGATCATCAGGAGGAACTCGGATTCCTTGAAGTTCGCTGTCTCGGATTGGGGCGATTGAGTCGCGTACCAGCTTCGCCTACGGTAGACAGTAGTTAGTGCCCTAAGTGGGGGAGAATTGGAAATTCTCGAATGGGGCGTTGTTTTGAAGGATGCCGCCTGACGCAGTTTGGATGTCGATTCGGGAGTGGTGCGATGAGGCGGTCCAGTTATGGTAAGAACCCCGCTTGTATTGTGGATCTTTGAGCGAGCAGTGGGAATACTGCTATGTTATAGCAATCAGTGGGATTGTTCCCAAGTGTCGAAAATGATGAGGGGCATGCGGAAGACTCTTTATGGATTGTAAGTTATGCAATCAGTTTCTGAGTATATATACGTGTTATGGGATAGCGACGTGCTCCACAAGTGGATGATGTAGAGTGAGGTTCCGACATTTCGGCACCGACTGATGATGCGAAGTCATGGTTTAGGTCTCCTTGGAGGAGGAGAAGGTGAGTAGCTCCAGATTGGAGATTTGGACAGAAGAACTAGAGATAGTAGAGTTGATAGACTCGGGAGCAGTCTAGACCGGTGCTGAGGACCGCGTGAGGATATTTCAGTCGTAGGTTGTGGACCTAGAGATCACGATCGTAATGTTCCCTGTCGTGGTACGTTTGGAGTAAACGTGATGACGGGATTTTGGTGAGTTGCACTCGGTTGAGTCTAATTAGAGTAGTTTTGAGGAAGCTGCAACGTTGGATCCTTGGGCTTCAAGTATGATTGTAGACTTGGGGTATGTGTGCAAATCTAGGGTATTCCATCATGAGGATGACTGGACCCTATGAGTGGTTGGACCTGATGTGTTTGGTATTCCAACCAGAGGGTTGATTGGGCCAAACATGTGCAGGGATACGAGGGTATTCCATCCTAGGGATGAGCGGACCCGTCGTAGGCATACCTGGTATTCCAGCCCGAGGCTGATTGGGCCAGGTGTGAGTGTTGGTTTATGTGAGGGTATTGTTGTATGTACGTTTGGGTATGAGTTGAAAGAGAGGAAGTGTTGTCGGCAGCAAATTATGACCCGTGGTTCTGTTTTCGGGTCGGAAACTCAGGTTCCCAGGGTTGAGTAGTCCTTTTTATAGCAATGCGAAGAGGTCAGGTGATAGTTAGTTTGGGCGGCCTGTCAGGGAGACAGATCCAATCTAACTTTCCAAGTAAAGGGCACCCCAGAGAGGTAGGTATTTGATACTGCATGAATGAGTATGTATCTCTTTGAGTTGGAGTTCCAGTGGGGTCAGCCTCCCTTGGTGGTCGTCACGCTTTAGGGGCGTGAATGTGCCTTTCGGGATTTTGAGTAGCCAGAATTGACAATTAGCGATTTCGAGGGCAAAATCAGATTTAAGTGGGGGGAGTTGTAACGCCCCGTTCTAAAAGTATTTATTTATGGATTTCCGAGATCAAGAGTAAGGGCGTTTCAGTCTTTTGTGGGCAATAGGTTTCATTCGAGAAGGTTTCGGGCCAGGGTGTGTTGATAGAAGCGTAGGGCTTCTCGCCACCTTAGCGTGGATATAAAGTTCGTCGGGAACGGATTTAGAATAAAGGAGTTATGACATTTTAAAGAAAGTGACATTTATGGCCCTTAATGGAAAAAGTTGTCGAGGTAGGGCATGCATGCAATTGGGACACGCGTGGGTACGCCCAGCGTAATAGAGTAAATGATCGCGGGTGCAAGGACGCGTACGCCCAGCGTACTAGAGGTACGCCTAGTGTACGCTCAGAGTCATTAAACCCTAATTTTAGGGCCAACCACTATATAAAGAACATAAAGGATCAACCCCAGCCTCTTTATCTGTTCCCTTATCCTCAGAAAAACCCTAGGTAGCCGTTCCACCTCCATTGTTGGGTGTGTTTGGCTTTGTGGGGCTTAGTTTGGCAAAGAAAAGCTTAGAGGAAGAAAGAAGAGGTTGGCAAAGAAGGAACCTTGGTGGCTGGAGCTTGTAGATCTGAGATAACATCACCTTTTGCAACTATTTAAAGGTATAAAGCTTCTTGCTTGACATCAATTTTGTGTAGATCTAAGTGTTGTGAAGTTTTGACACCATTCTTGTCCAAAAAATCCCCAATATGATGCATGATGTGTTTTGGTTAAGTTAAGTTGTCCTTTCAGACCATAGGTGAGGTCTTGAGTGAGAAAAATGAGGTCCCAATGGCTTCGGTTGTCCCATGTGTGAAGTAGGAAGGTCTTAATGGGTTAAGACCTTGAGTTAAGAGCTTTATGGACGTCAAACAGGATAAAGTTTGAGACTTTATGAGTCCTAGGCCCTTTTTGTCACTAGATCTGGCATATGGGATTAAGTGCTTAAGCCATTAAGCACACGGAAGGATTTTGGTACAGACGCGCGTACCAGAGGAGTACGCCCAACGTACGCCCTCTGTTGGGTTTTCGAATTTGGGCCGCGAAGTATTGGGCTGTTTATGGGCTAGCTGGGCTTGGACCGTGACTGAACAGTATAGATGGAGTAATTTGGGCCCAATAATTATTATGGACCTTGGATCTAGGCCCGATTAGAAAGATGGGCCCAATTTAGTAAATTGGGCCAATATTGGGCTTTGCATAAGGACTTGGTTTTGGGACTTGGCTCAATAAAAGGAAAATGGATTTAAGGAGTGGTGTGGGCACTTGGCCTAGAAAGTCATGTTGGATTCTAACTTGGTGATTATCATGTGATAGTTGGGAGTTCCGGTGAGTCAGCGGTCAGAGATTTGCAGGATTTCGGCAGTTGCAAGGTGAGTTATCCTCACTATACCAAGGGTCTAAGGCACCAAGGCCGGCCCTTTGAATTGTTATTTGAGTAATTGCTGTTGTGATATGTTAGTTTGGTATTCTGCTAGAATGGATGATTATATGCTAGTATGGCTGGTTAGATCGGCATCCTGGTAGACTGGATGTGGCTATGCTTAGTGACCTGTAGTTGATCGGACTGTCTGTATGCTGGTAGGAGATTACCTATGATATGTGAGCATATTTGAGCAGTTGTAGAGGGTACTCCATCCCGGAAGGATGATAGGGCCCTAGTACGTAGTTTATGTGGACTATTATGTGATTATCTGGTAAGTGCACATGTTGTTAGTATGTGGGCATTCCAACCTGATGGTTGTGCGCCAGGAGTATTCCATCCAGGTAGGATGATTGGACTCATGGTATGTTGGCATTCCAACCCGATGGTTGTGGGCCAGGAGTATTCCATCCCGGTAGGATGATTGGACTCATAGTAGGTTGGCATTCCAACCCGATGGTTGAGGGCCTGAGGTATTCCATCCTGAGGGATGATTGGACCAATAGTAGTGATTGTTGTATGTGTAGGAGTATGGGCATTCCAACCCGATGGTTGTGGGCCGAGAGTATGCCATCCTGGTAGGATGATTGGACTCGTGGTATGTTGGTATTCCAACCCGACGGTTGAGGGCCAGGGGTATTCCAACCTGATGGTTGACCGGACCCATTGTGTGCTGTTTATTGCTGTATGTGTATGGTTATGTGTGTACGGGTATTTTGGGGGTTCTCACTAAGCTTTCGAGCTTACGGTTTCAGTTTAGTATTTCAGGTACATCAGGTGATCGTGGCAAGGCAAAGGCGTGATCGTACCGCTCCTCATATTTCATGATTTTATGATTGGGTTCTGGGGATACTCTGATGTTTGAAACTGTTTTGAAAACAAGTTGTATTAACTTAATGGTTTTTGAATGGATTAAAATGTTTTAAATTGGCTTAAGTTTTATGGATGTTACACTTGGGCCTTATCTTGGTCCTTGCTTGAAATTATGAAGCCCATAGAGATGTTTTCGGCCCACTGGGCCTTTTGGGTAGTTCACGGCCCAATGAAGTCCAATTAAAGATGTTTAGGGTCCATTGAGGCTATTGGAATTTTTGTGGCCCAAATTGTCCCATTAGGGTAAACTAATCCATCCTAGGCCCATAATGTCCCAAAATGTCAAGTTTCATGAAGGTGGAACTGTTTAGAGCCCAAATTAGGGTTTCTAGGCCCTAATTAGTCAACTTGGATATTTCTTGGTCCATTTGGCCCAACAAGAAAATCCTAGACCTTATTAGACTTGAACCGGGATTTTTAGAGTTTCAAACTCTTTGTTGAACATAAGAGGTGTATTTGAATGTGCATTAAGTGATATCTACATAGAGTACATGCTTTACAATAGTTGAATGATTACATGAGAGTAGAATTTCCTAGCTAAATTGCTAGTTGTGACATCATCCCCCCGTTAGAGGGAATTTCGTCCCGAAATTCTTTTGAAAGTTAGGCTTGTGAATGCGAGAATAGGTGAGGGTACTTTTGCTTCATTTGATCTTCGCATTCCCATGTGAATTTCGGTCCACGCTTGGTGTTCCATCGAACCTTCACAATCGGAATGCGGCTTTGCTTTGTACGTTTTACTTCCCTATCCAATATCTCAACTGGTTCTTCGACGAACAGGAGATGCTCGTTGATCTCGATCTCTTCTATAGGAATGACAAGAGTTTCATATGATAGGCACTTTTTCAAATTTGAGATGCGAAACACGGGGTGTACGTTGCTTAGCTCGGCAGGTAGCTGCAGCTTGTAAGCCACTGGACCAATGCGTGCAAGAATCTCGAACGGTCCAATGTATCGCTGTTGGAACCTGAAAGTGAACCGCTAGCAATCCTAAGTACATTTCCGGAAGGCTGTTGGTTTCGAAGTTAGATGTGATCCGGAACGTGTCCGGAGCTGAAGAAAAGGAATGAAGAATTTTGAAAAAGAACGCATTCCGGAACTGATCCTGAAGTCCGGAATGCTTAACGATCCGGAACCAAACTTTCATCTCCGGAACATCACTTGTCCGAAATGAAGTTATTTTGTCTCTTATGCATTTATTACATTTGTCTTGTATTTTGTTGTAACGTTTCATAGGACTTAGTCTAATGTTGATTTAGGACAATCATAATGTGAGAATTATATCTTTTGTCCGGTCCTATGTAAACACCTGGGTTAATTCGCTGTAACTTTCTCTCCTTTAAGTAGGAGCATTCAATACAAGTCAACAACGAATCTTTTCTCTCATTTCTGGCATTTACTCTTATTACATTCAAACATTCCTCTTGTTCCTCATTAACTCTACCCTGATCACTATTCACTTGTTCTTAATTATTGTCTTGATCACTTTGTTGAATTGATTATCTAAGACTTGACTGGTCTCTCCAGTCTTGACTTGAACATCCATTATTAAGCAGACATTGATCTCAAGCATTCACTCAAGGTTTGAGTTCTCAAACCTTGTCCCTGCGCAAAGATCTTGTTCTCACAATTGGTATCATAGCTCGAGCGGTTGTCCTTTGAATGCATAAGAACATATTATAGTTGGTTTGAATTTACCTTGGAAATTCAACCATTTCTGTGTTAAGGATAAAAGTTCTTCTATATACCACTTAAGCTCGAAGATATATTGACTTCAATGGCTGCTTCAAATCCTCAACAAATGATTTCAATGCAAATCGCAAATAGCGTCGGTGGCCCTACACGTGCCCCACTGCTACTTGTGGAAGAATATGATCATTGGAAAGTTAGAATGGAAAGGTTTTTACTGGCCAAAGAGAAAGGTGAACAAATCTGGAGATCTGTCACAGAAGGTCCTCATGTTCCTGTAAGAACAGTTGTAAGAGATGCAGCTGCTCAATTCATGCGAGAAGATGAAGTTCGTCCAGCCTCTCTAACTGCTGATGATATTGAGAAACTGCATGCTGATCAAGTCACCTTCTCTGAAATGGTGTTTGGTGTTCCTCCATCACTCTTTCAGCACATCAAGTTATGCAAATCAGCCAAAGAAATTTGGGACACTCTTCAGGATCTGATTGAAGGTTCAGAAAATATGAAGGACAAACGTCTCACCTCCTTTGTCAATGACTTTGACACCTTCACCACCAGTCCAGGTGAATCTGTAGCCTCAGCCTCCATCGAATCGTTGTCAATAACATGACTGCTCACGGGATTGTTAGAACTCCTCTCGAGTACAATCTCAAGTTCATTAACAGTCTTGGTAAGGGATGGGGAAATGTAAAGTCTTGTCTTCAAAGTAATGGATCCCTAAAAAAATTGAAACTCTATCAACTTTTTGATGAGCTTCAAGGACATGAATCAAACGTTGCTCAAACCATTAGAGAACTTTCCGGAGGACCACTTGCTCTAGTCAGTTCTTCTGAGCCAACCATTCCGAACCCACTTGCTTCAGAACCTTACAAACCCTCAGTTCCATTACCTCAGCCATCATTGACTTCTTTTTCCACCCACAGCTATCCTGATGATGATTCCGAAACCTTGGATTCTGAACACCGTTTCCAACAAGAATTTGCCTTACTCTCCATGAAATACAAACGACCCTTCAATTCTTCTTACAAACCATACCAAAACAGATTCAGAGCTCCTCACCAAAACCATCCTCAACCATATTCTGCTTCGGAACCAAAACAAACCTCCGAAAATCCTCCTGCATACAAGCGTAACCTCACTAAACCAAACTTAGCCCCGGAATCTTCAAAAAATTCCAACTCAGAAAAACCGAAGATCTTGTGTCATAAATGTGGTCATGCAAACCACTTTGCCAAAGACTGTCTAGCTGATGCTCCACAAAAACCAAAAATCAAGGACTCAGCGTATTATGTCCGAAAAGCACAAGAAATGGCTGAAAGTGAGAAAACATTTGTTACTACTGTTTCAAGGGATGTTGAAGGATACTGGTCATCCGGAGATGATGATGATGTAGTAACTGGAAGAAACATGTGTTTGATGGCTAGACAAACCGTTGTATGTGATGAAGGTTATTGGTCTTCTGGATCCGAAGATGAAGAAGATGTTGCTAAACCTAACTACTGCTACATGGCCACTAACGATCCACCAGGTCGAAGCATCGTTCAGCAGGTAAAATCCATGATCTCTGATAATAATTTTGATTTGACTTTATGTGAACCTTATCTGACCCAGATTCAAACAGATATGAACACCATCTATAAAGCCTATGAGTCAGCCATAGAAGCCAGTGAGAAGAAAGACTGTGAACTAAGTCGTCTTAGATTACGTTTTGAGGATAAGAAATTGAAAATCGAGTCTTTAGAACATGAACTTGTAATGTCAAAAGATGAATGTATCATTTTGAAAGATAAATGTGAAATCACTTATTCCGAACGAAATATTTTGATTTCTGATAACAAACGTCTCAATGCCAAAATAGATGCCTTGCATAACTCTGTTGACATGCTTGAAGCTGACATTCGGATGACTCATAATTTTCGTCATCCATGGTCCAAAGCTCCTGGTCTCGGAAGCGAGTTTCCGAAACTAATTGTTAGTCCCTTGAAGGATCTGCAAAATCTGACATTTATGGGAGAGGTTCCGAACATTAAACATTCGGACACTCCTGTTTCTCCATTGTCACCCCTTCCGGAGACTAAAAGATCTTTTGAGTCCCTAATTCATGAGTTTCAACCGATAGTTGTTAAATGTCCTGATTCCACGCCTCTTCCGCCTCTGATAAACCTGGACCTGAATCGGACCACGGAATATCATCATAGTCTTCAAAATTGTGTAGACCATGTTCCTAGAAGCAATCACGTCAATAACTGTGTGATTGAGGAAATTATTCTGGAAACAACTGAAGTCAATGCCTCGAAATTTGCATGGGCATCTCTAGATGATAAAGTTGAAGTATCAAGCAATGAGTCCTCTGACTCATGTGAATCGGACTCTGTCGCTCCTTCAAAAACCAAATTGGTTCCCATTACTCCCAAGTTTTCAAATCCATCCAAAGGACAATCCTCTGGATCCTCTCCTCACCCTAAGAGAAAACCAATGTTGAATAGAAAAGATGTTGTAGATCCCAAGGTAGAAGCTAGGAATGCTTACAAAAAGGAAATTAAGGATAGACAGAATTCTAGGTTCCTTGCCAACTCTAAACCAAACTTATCTCGGAACGACACAAGGAAGTCCTTGTGGCAACACCATAGTCAAAATTTGTTTGTTCCTACAAGGATTCTAAAGAGACCTTCCGGATCTCCTGTTCGTTCGGAACCAAAGGAAGTCTTTAGCCCCAAATCTCCTCAAGCTCATGTTAATGTCAAAACCATCCGAAACTCTTCATCAGCACCTCAAAATGTTTCGTCTGTCTTTATTGCAAAATCTGATGGCACAATTTTTAAACCAAAAATCTCTAAGAATAATGTGTCATTAAACAAATCCACCAGTTCAAATTTTACTGTTTCAAAATCTTCAAACAAAAATCTTGTGTGGAAAATCAAATCATCTGTTAACAAAACAACTGACTTGGAGAAAACTAAAATGGAGAAAACTAAAAGTGTCAATCCTTCAGATACCTCCGCTCTGAACAAGTCAGCTCCGAACCCACAAGTAGTTGAATATGACTACTGGATAGATGAAAAGACTTTAGCATTCTGTCTGTTTCCAAAGAACTCAAGTAATCTCACCAAGGAACACGTAGTTGTACCAAAGTCACAATCACAGTCCAAAGTCCATGCCTACGTCCCAAAATCTAACTCGGAGCCTAAAAGCTCCATTGCTCATTAATTTTGCAGGCACTTTGTGCTTCGGAGCAAGAAACAATATGGTATATTGATAGTGCTTGCTCCATGCACATGACGGGGCAGAAGGATTTTCTGCGAGATTTAAAGCTCTCTCCAAATGTTGGTTACGTGATATACGGCAACAACTCAAATTCTCAAATTCGTGGTTATGGAAATCTCACCAATGGAAACTTCTCCATTTCACATGTTGCTTATGTAGCTGACTTGAAACATAATTTGATAAGTGTCGCTCAGCTTACCGACTCAAGCCGACGTGTGGAATTTTGCAAAAAATATAGCTATGTGATGACTGAAGACCGAAAAGAATGTTTGATAAAGTCTATTCGCAACAAAAACATGTACCCACTCGACATCAATATGATCATTGGCAAACCTCAACTCCGCCCTCTCTCCAAAGCTGTTCCTGACGTTAGTTGGTTATGGCATCGAAGGCTTGCACATCTAAACTTTCGGTACATGAATGATCTCGTCTCAGGTGAAATGGTAAGAGGTTTACCTCTTCTCAAGTTTGAAAATGATCATTTATGTGCTGCATGCGAGTGTGGTAAGCAATAAAAGAAGGGTCATCCTGTTATCATCGAAAAAATCCATTTCCGATCCCTTAGAACTCCTACACATTGATCTTTGTGGACCATCCACTGTAGAGAGTCTTCATCATAAGAAATACATTCTTGTGATTGTTGACGACTTTACAAGGTTCACTTGGGTTTTCTTCCTAAGGCTGAAATCCGAAACAGCCTCTGAGCTCATCAATTTTATCAAAGGAATAGAAGTTCTTATCAAACTCCCGGTCAAGAGAATCCGAAGTGATAATGGCTCGGAATTTGTCAATTCCACCATTGAGAAGTTCCTCACAGAAAAAGGAATTAATCACAACCTCTCAGCTCCGTACACTCCACAACAAAATGGTGTAGTTGAAAGACGTAATAGAACACTCGTTGAAGCTGCTCGATCCATGCTGAATTATGCAAACCTTCCACTCTATCTTTGGGCTGAAGCTGTATCCACCGCTTGCTTCACTCAAAACCGAAGCATCATCAATCGACGGTTCAACATGACACCATACGAAGCAATGAATGGTCGAAAGCCAACGATCTCATTCCTACATATCTTCGGATGCAGATGCTTCATCAAAAACAACCGTGATCAGCTTACAAAGTTCCAACCTAAGGCTGATGAAGCTATCTTTTTAGGATACTCTTCCAAATCCAAGGCTTACAGAGTTCTCAACCGATGAACTCGTGTTCTGGAAGAAAGCTTCGATATTACCTTTGATGACAACTTCGTTTGGAATTCTGGCCCCTCTCACATCACAACTCACATCATGGAATCTGATGCTCCTCCGCCAGGATGTCCGAACCCTCAAACCATTCTCGAGGTTGACTTTGAAACCCTCTTTGGCCCTTCCGAAACCGCTCTTGATTCCGAATCACGATCACGCCCATCTCTGATTCCAATTCTTCCTTCGGAAGCCCCAGTTTCTCACAACCTCTCCGGTCCTCTTCCGAGCCTACCTCCATTTGATTCCGAACCATTTCAACCTTCACAGGTTGAGGGGGAGAATAATGCAAATCCCTCTCTTGAATCAAATGTGGATGGCTTCCAAGATGCAGCTGCTGATTTTGATGACTCAAATCCTCTCAACATTGATGAAAATGAAAACTTATTTGAGTTTCCTTCTGATGATGATGTAAACCTCTCTGGTTCTGGTTCAGAAGTTCAGGGGGAGCATCATCCCAATACTCAAATCATTCAGGGGGAGCAAATCAATTCTACTGTTGATATAGGATCCTCCGCTGCACAAGAACTCCCTCGATTGCACGTTTGGACGAAGGATCATTCTCCAAATCAAGTGATTGGCAACCCGAATGCTGGTATTCAAACTCGCTCTGCTACCAACATTCAAAATGAATGTCACTTTTCAGCATTCATTTCCATGGTTGAACCCAAGTCCATCAAGGAAGCATTAGAGCATGCTGATTGGATTACAGCCATGGAAGACGAACTGGCAGAATTTGACCGAAATGAAGTCTGGACTCTCGTACCTCCTCCTCAACATCACCCTATTGTTGGTACAAGATGGGTATTTCGCAACAAACTAGATGATGCAAGAGTTATCATCCGAAATAAGGCAAGGTTGGTAGCTAAAGGTTTCACTCAAATTGAAGGTCTTGATTACGACGAGACATTTGCTCCTGTTGCACGACTTGAAGCTATCAGAATCTTTCTTGCTTATGCGGCCCACAAAGGTTTCAAAGTTGATCAAATGGATGTTAAGAGTGCTTTTCTTAATGGTGAGCTTGACACCGAAGTATACCTTCAACAGCCCCCCAGATTTATCAATCTCTCCTTTCCGAACTACTGTTACAAACTCCGAAAGGCTGTGAAACAAATTTTCCGGTACCTCAAAGGTACAAAGAACCTCGGAATTTGGTACCCAGCAAATGAAAGTTTCCTTCTACAAGCTTACTCTAATTCAAACTATGGTGGTCTTCAACTCGATAGGAAAAGTACATCAGGAGGATGTCAATTCCTAGGTGGTCGTTTAGTCAGTTGGTCATCCAAGAAACAAAACTGCATTGCTCTCTCTACAGCCGAAGCTGAATACATTGCTGCTGCCAGTTGTACCTCTCAAGTTCTCTGGATGAAATCTCAACTCTTGGATTATGGCTACCGACTTCAACGCATTCCTATCTACTGTGATTCTCAAAGTGCCATTGCCATCTCTCACAATCCAATTCAACACTCCATGACGAAGCACATTGACATTCGGTACCATTTTATTAAAGATCATGTTCTAAATGGTAACATCGAACTTATTTTTGTTCCATCTGACGATGAAATTGCTAATGTCTTTACTAAGGCATTAGACGAAACCAAATTTAATGGTTTTCTGAACAAAATAGGTATGATGATGCCTGATCCTCAATTCTTTCAGGAGACATCTTCTCTTTGATTGAAGTTTTCAGCAGAAAAATATGCTCTGAACTCATTCATTTTGCTTCGGAACTATTTTTCCTCTAATTACATAGGATCCTTTTACTTGTCTCTTTTACTAATTATCCCTTGAGTTTCTTAAAGTTGTACAGGTTATTCTCTACTTCACGACGATCTGAATCGACCATCATCAAAATTCACTCCGGAATTTTAAGCTTGCTCCGGAATTTTCAAATCTGCTCCGGAATTTTAAGCTTGCTCCGGAATTTTCAAATCTACTCCGGAATTTTAAGCTTGCTCCGGAATTTTCAAATCTGCTCCGGAATTTTAAGCTTGCTCCGGAACTTTCAAATCTGCTCCAGATTTTTAAGCTTGCTCCGAAATTTTCAAATCTGCTCCGGAATTTTAAGCTTGCTCCGGAATTTTCAAAACTTGCTCCGGAATTCCACAGTACTCCGAAACCTTCATAAATGCTCCATAAATTTTCAAAATTGTTCCGAAAAACCTCTTTTTTCGTACTTATTCCAGAACATCTCTCTTATCTTCCGGATCATGCTCTGTCCGGAACAATTCATCTGGAATACCAAGAGGCAATAAGGTGAAATGGTTTTTCTCAACGGTTACTTTTTAGGAAGATCCTTATCCAATCTTCCTCGATTTGCGTGACACGATTGCACATTCTCTAAAATGGAAAACGAATTGACGGTTACATTTCCCACTTTTAGACCAATTGCCTTGCCCTTTCATTTCAAGTGTCTAATCTCATCCTCCCAACATTAAATGCCACCCGATGGATCACGGATCCTCATCATTACCTTTTCCGACCCGACCCGACTTTTCCTACCTATAAATACCTTTTCACAAATTACCTTTACCACTTTACGATCTCTCAATTCTCAAACCCTCTCAAATTACCTATAAATACCTTTTCACAAATTACCTTTACCACTTTTCCTACCTATAAATACCTTTTCACAGTTCTTCGTGTTCTTCAAGCTCTCATCATCTTCAACAATGGAATCCTCCAAGAACCCAGCCTCTACTGCTCAAACCCCAAAGAAATCCATTGCCAGAAAGAAATCATCAAAAGGATCGAAGGGTTCATCATCGTCTGCTGATCAAGAACCTTTTCTTCGTGACACCACTCAACTGTTTTCACTAAATTCCCTTGACTACGATGAATCAATCAGGATCATGATTGAGTTCCTTGCTCATCATCCTCTCTCCATTCCACTTACCAAAATCCCAGATCCTCCACTCCCTCTTTCTCATCTTCATCGTGCTTTCAAAAGCATCAAACTTGAAGATGATGTTCTGTTGGTTTCCATCATCGATGATCGCCCCATTCCTGTTTATAAAGCGACCTTCCTCAAGGCTATTGGAATTTCTCCTAACCCTGCTGGTTTCAAAGTGGTTGAACCAACTGCTGAAGAGTTTCAGACGTTTCTTAATTTCATTGGGTACAATCAGGACTATCGAGCAAAGGATTTCAAGAAGACTGCAGTTTCTGGGCTCTGGACCGTCCTCATGCACTTCATCATTCGTGGTCTATCAGGCAAGCATGGCGGCACTGATACTCTTAGCAAGGACTGGCTGAACGTGGTATTCAGCATCTATTCCGGACGCAACAACGCAGTCGATCTTCCGGAAGTGCTATGGCAAGATTTTTGCAAATTTGCCATCAAGAGAAAACCGAATGAAATTTCGAGCCCTAGATTTTGGGCTCTGACGATTGAGCAAATCTTCAAGGAACTTAAAATTCCCATTCCGGTGAGCACCATTCCTCCGGAGGTATGTGCATCCTTTAAACTTGTTAAGTCTTACAGAATTCCGGACCAATCATCTTTTGGTCCGGTCAGACGACTTCCGGACAATATGTTGGCCCTCATTCCTTCAGAATCCCCCTATTTGAAACACCATCTTGAGACTTCGGTTGTGTTCGACCCAACACAACCTGCCCCGGTCTCAGTTGAGCCTATTCCGGAAGAGGCCACTCACACTAAGTCCGGACCAAAGGTTAAGCAACCGGCCAAACGCAAGGCCTCTCCCACCAAACCCAAGGCCAAAAAGAAAACCAAAGTCGGTGCCCCCTCTCCACAGGAGGGCACTCATGACATTCCGGCTGATTCTGGCCGTCCGCACACCCCTCCTGTCCACTCATCTGAGGTACCCCTTAATGTTTCATCTTCACAAGCACACACTCACGGGGAGTCTACACATATTCCACCCTCTCCCTCCCAAAAGGGTGCTGTCGGTGTTGAACAAAGTTCCTTGCAGCCCCCTGGAACACACCCACATGTCACTCTTGATAATCCTATTATTTCTTCCACACGCACACACTTCGGAACCGTTGTTCCGGAACCCAAGCATTCGGAAGAAGGAGCAGTCCCTCCAACTTCCGATGCCCCAACTGGTCTGATACCCGGAAGGCGTACAGGACGACTAGGTACTAATGACCCATTGTGGGAAGATTATGTGAACAGGGCAGCATCAAGACGTCCAGATCTGAATCGAGCTCAAGTTGAATCCACTCTTATCTCCATGAGGAACCGGGCTATTCAAAGCAACATGCCCGATGTTCTTCCCTCAGATGATGACGCCATCAAGGAACTTACTTCGGAACTGCCCCCAATAGTCTTTCCCAAAAGCATCTTTCATACTGATCCCGAAGAAGAGATTTCCGAAGAAATTATGTTGGAGGAAGAAGCAACAAAAGTTCTGGATGCTCATCTCATTACATCCATTCATTATCAGTCTAAAGCCTCCGTATCCAAATCCGCTTTTGACTTCGGAACCTCCTCTACTTCCACTTCGGACGATGGCCCCAACTTCCAACTTCAAGAAGATGATGATGCTGCTAAACCGGGTCCTCCCTCATTTCCGGATACTCACCAGCCCCCTCCGTAACATTCAGACTCCGATTCCGAATCCTCCGCTGGTGATCATGTTGATCCATTTGCCCTACTGGAGATCCGCACCAATGTCTCTGACACTATGGCTAAAGTGTCCTCTGTAGAGACTTCTGTCGCTGAGCTGAATTCGAAACTGGATCAAAACGTCTCCGGACTTGATTCAAAACTTGACGCCATTCTTCAATCTCTTTCACAACAATCCGGTCCATCCTCAACACCATCTTTTCCATGCTCAAGGTTCATGACGACCTTGTGTCTGCTACCAACGATCTAATCAAGCAGACTCATGTTCGTCATGATAAACAAATTCAACGTTTAGAGAAGGAAATCCGGAAGAAGGATGAGATGAATCTGATCATCCAACAAGTCCTCATCAAACTCCTGCGCTCAACATGGAACATTGTTGATGTTTCGAACAGGAAATTTGATGAGATGATCGAAATGCTTAGCAGCACCTTCAAGCATCTATCCGATCAAGCTCCCACCTCTGAAGCCTATGACACCCTGACTCTTCAACTCTCCACCGGTCTTCAGAAGGTGTTCTCCAAGCTTGATGACACTCAGGAGGACTTATCGCTTGCACCTGTGTCCAGGGTCACCGATGCAAGAGGGGGAGAAGGCCCAAGCAGGAAATGGAAGCCAGCCTTGGAATTCACCCTCCGGGATGAAGACCTCGATTCCGAAGAAGATGTCCAAGTTGTCTCCGGAATTCTGGGCATTACTGAAGGAAACGAAGAAGATGAAGACTACGATGTCTACATTCCGGATGAAGCTCCCAAAGGGATTCTTGGTCTTCAAGCCCCAAAGCTGATTGCTCCGAAAGTGTTGACAGAAGAACAGAAGAGGATTTGGTCCGCCGTTTCATGGCCATACTCTCTTCCGGATGCGTTCAAAATGGCTGTTAAAATGGCTAAGGCAAAATCCTTCCTTACTGCCCAAGCCTTCGGAGCCACTCCCTCCATGATACCTTTTGCTCCAATTCCGAAACCAAAGATAGCCCCCATTGATCAAGGCTCTCCTCCTTGCACTCCAGACGACATTCCGGAAGAACCACTTCCAACTCCTACTCCGGAATTCGTCATTGACGACAACATGAAGATAGTTATTGAAGCTCTGCATAGAGACAAAGGGAAGAAACCAATGACTTCGGAACAACAAGCCTTTCATTCCGGACCTCCCCCTAAACAAAAATTAAGATGGTCTGAGGAAGAAATTCAAAAGGCACTGGAGGATAGTATCTTGATTCAAGCATTGAAAGATCATCCCGATCCGATGCGTGTCATTTCTCCTCTGTGTCGTGAAGGCATTCTTCAAGCCAAGGATATCATTCCAACTCTCTGTTGGGTTATGAGCATTCTAACACTCCTAAGTGTACATGCAACCCTAAATACCTTGGATCTATGTTTTCTCTATTATACATACAATTATGAACATCCAAGGTATTATCCTAATCTATCATACAAAATAATAAATATAACAAGATAGAATACATATCTCTTTGATGTAGAATGTCTTCATGAAGCTTGAGTGCCTAGTGCCCCAAGTGTGACACCTCAAATGGTTCACACAACACCAAATACACTTGGAATAACTTGAGAGAAACTTGAACACTCCTTGAAATCGTCTAGCCCTCACACACACACATTAGTGCACGATTTCTTGAGCCATGGGATTCTTTTATATGGTGGCTATTAGGGTTACACCATGTAACTCATAACTTTACCCATTCCTTATGCTCCATGGATTTTAACCTCCATGGAGTATCCATGGGTCACCCCATGGACTTAGTCCAACATAAGGAATCTTGGATCACAAGCCCACATATATAAGAATGAATGATTTACACAATCAACCCATATATTTAATTAGTCTCTTTTTGATCACTTAATTAATTCCAAATTAATTCTTGATCAATACTAATTAAATAACCTTATTAATATATTAGAACTTATAATATATTAACCAACCTTAAGTGTTATTTCTCTCATTATAGTCTATCCAAATGCATGATGCCATGCAACCCAAATGGACCATGCCGGGTCGGGCCAAGTCTTACCAATTATAGTTATGGACTTAGACATTAATCCAACAGTCTCCCACTTGGATAAGTCTAAAACTATTATTGCGTATGACTTTAGGAACCGATCAGCAATCGTAGCTCTCAAAAGCTTCTGTCGAACTCTGACCTTTGTCAATGGCTTGTCCATTAGATAAGGGATCATATATTCCTCCATTCTAGATATCATATGGACTGAGACATGGATTATCAATCATTCTTTCTGTCCATTTGTTGTTTCCCGATTTCCGATTCATGATGTCTGACTGATTGAACAAATCAAATCAGTCCTGGCTTGGCCAAGCACTCACATGTATCATCTTTAAATCATCGAGGGGCCCACAGATATCGCTTTTATCCCGAAGGTAAAAGGAATGGATAAACTTCGACTCATATGGCTTGTTCTACTACTTGTTGAATCATACACAAAGGCACGTTTTATAACATCGAGTTACCAATGCGTTTTCGTGAAATCAATGTATAACCAACTCATAGTAACAACTCATATCTCTAGGTTTGAAGAATATAAGATATTATCGTCTCATGATCACTCGTGATAAAATCCATGAAGTGATTCAAATGAGCGCGGGTTGAATCCAATACTCAGAACTTATGAGCACTCATGAGTGTTGTAGTACCACTTTGTCCACCAACTTGGACCTCTACAAACCAACCCATGACAGTCTTGATTCATATCTACTTCCAACATATGACCGACTGTGGATGGTTTGAATAACTTAATCATTCAGGAAGAGCGACTTAGTTATTCTGGAAGTCAAAACATGCAAAGTGAAACACAAGAATAAATGAATCAAATATGGTATCAAACCCTATGAATATAAATAAACACTTTTATTTATCACCATACTGATTACTCATTATTCATTGTTTCGGTTTTATCAACTTTATACTTGAATTTACAACAATAGTTGTCCCATGCTCCAAGCATGTACACTATGTTTTCTAAACACTAGTCATGCCATACACCAAGTATGCATACTATGTTTGTCTATGATCTTTACTTTGTAAAATAGATCAATTGAACATCACTCCAATGATCCTCTTTTCACAGTCCCAAATCCTTACTGCAAATGCAAGAATTCCAAATTCATGCCATTTACTGAAATCTGTTAGATTCTAAACTTATATGCATTGATCCTCTTAATGATTATGCACGAAGTCAGAAAGACTTGACAACAATCATTACAGAGCATTCCAAAGGAGATCAGCTCCTTGGAAACATCCTTCTTTCATTAAGTTTCCTAATCTTACACAGATTGAATAATTTCTAACTTTGAAACATTTCCATATTCCATTTTGACTATCACTTCTGAACAAGAGTTGCCTCCTTACAGATTATGTCAATATGGTCCTTCCAGAATTAACATTATACTTCCAACTATCCTTGAGCAACCAATATTTGGTAAACCTTAGATTGTCTTCGACAATTGCTTAATCATTTTAGTCATATCCAATTCTAGACCTTTTCCCTTCATAATGCCCCAGGTATTTGGAAAATTTTAGAAAGAATGAATATAGCACATGTAATCGATCCTATATCCGAAGCATATGGGACACGATTCATGATGTCTCACATAAAGACTAAACCAGTCTTTTGCTATAATATTTCCATTTCAATTTGCCAAGTTCTCAAAATTCAAATTATGAAAAGGGATGTCGTAATCATAATCGAATTTTAGAACGCAAATAATGGACCCATATATAGAATTTCCTTATGTTGAGCCATTCCAACATGAAATTCATATATATATCCTTGATTAAATACGATTAAAATCTCAATCTAATCTTTTAGAATTGAAATGAAGTATAATTTCCTCTCCCTTAATTATAGCAAAACAACTTTTTCAACCCCTGCAACCTCACGAATTGAAACTTTTGTTTTCTATAATTAACATTGCTAACTTGCAACCTTTGTCATAATTATCATGCTCCCACTAACATGATGATTATTAGCATAACACTTATGCTCCCACTAGCTTTGACATGTACTCAGAAATCAGCTGACTTTCTTACCAAAGTTCAGATTTCTGATACTAGATTGTTTTGATAAAACTTTATCAAAATCATACACCTCTCTTAGATAGCTCACATGTGTGTCTAAACAATTTTAGAACTATGAAAAGGGATGCCGTAATCGTAGTCTCAATTGTTTAGACCTTTGCCACTTCTCACAAGTCCATGTTAGTGTGCCGGTACACCACACACGCTCCACTAACGATTTTGAGAATGCAAATATCACAATTGCTATCTAGCTAAAATCTACTTAGTGAAAGTGTTTCCTCACCATCATTTTCATGAATCGGAGAGAAACCTTATGACACTTAGATTTAATAGTGTATGTGTTCTTATCCATGTGGATTTGTCAAAACCATAATCACAAGACAAGGTTAGTGACAAATCCAAACTCATATTGATTAAACTTGTGCAATCTTAAATTCTTGCCATTTGGCAGCTCAGGTGCCTGCCATTGCTTCCAAGTAGTTGTGCAACCAATTGAGAACTCTCAGAACTCCTATGCAAAGCCAACTTGAATAGGCACAAAAATTTCAACACGATAGGTTATAAACCTCAAGTCGTGTGCTAGTGAAGGACTTTAGGTTTTATTCTTGATTAAGTCTTGAAACTTTCAAGAGCTTTAAGACTCCCACTGTCCTCTTGACATATAAGACTCCCTTGTCAAATATTCAAGAGATAGTGCGGATTCTTTATTAAGACTAACACTTTACACAATTGGCCTAAGTTGGTCTCTATTTTATCCAAAACATCACAACTTACCAATTTCAAATGTACAAGAGTAGATAACCTTTTACTCTTACATTTGACTAGTGTTAACAAACCCTCTTTAAGATATGTCACTCAAGTTACAATCTTGGAGTATGACTCTAAGAATTGTTTTGGAATGAAGTATGACTCATCTTTTTGATTTAACCATTTCAACAATTCATGACTCCTCTTCTTAGTCATAAAAATGCACTAAGATGACTTTAGAGGACCAATTGTGATATGGTATCTTAATCATTAAGATGATCATAAACATGTTACTAAAGTACTCTCCCATCTTTTCAGATTTGAGAAACTTTTATCTTTCTGCCATTCTTTGATTCTTCTTATTCGTTCTATCTCACATTGAAACTTCTCCAATGCTACAGACTTATACTTAAACTTATAAGTATAACCATATTTACTGAACTTAAGTAAATCATGACGAATAGTCTTCTTGATCTTTTGTGGTGGACTTGACCAGTGCACAAGAATGTGTACTCGATCCCTTAGTCCTTTCCTTATTCACATAAGGAATTAGTCTTAATTTTCCAAGCTGAAAGTTCTCATTAATCATACTATACAACTTGCATGATTCCAAGTTTCGGTCCAATTGAACCTTGGGTGATGAGAATCTTTCCTTATTTGGTAATCTTAGACACTACCACAACCGAAAGAATCAAATCCATTTTTCTAATATTGCTATCAATGGAATCTTATAAGCAACAACTTTTCACAAATGCCATTGTAAGGATACTTAAAATAAATAAAATCAAAATCTTTTTCTTTTATTTTAAAACTTTGCGGAAAAACTTATCCTTACAATCCATATGAAAACCTTGTTGTTATCTATTCCTAAGCAATATAAATATCATAACTCTTAAGTAATAGCCCAAAATTCTGATCACCGAACCATGCGATTGAAATCCATCTTCGCGATCAGAATCAACATCTACTTAATAGAGTTAGACAATGGACTTTACCTGAAGTAGAGCCAAACTTATTGACTTTAACATCCTTAGGTAAATTTGGCAGCTTCGTAACCAATGCCCCTTCCTTTGGCAATAATTACCTATGGACCCTTGATAATGAGACTATCTCAGACTTCGCCTCTCTCTTTACCATTGGGTCAACCGAGTTGACTATGGCCGATCCCTTTCCATTGGGAAGAGAGAGCTTTACTGGATATCTAATGTCATCATTGTCAATGTCCATAGCATTTTAGGAAGTTGATCTTAGCAAATAGATAAGATTATTAAGGGTCTTGTCTTAGTCTGTTTCATAGGATTCCCAAAAGAACTCACTATGTGACTTAGAAAGTAGTTGAGCCACCAACTTTCTCAAGACTTTGACATCCAACTCTCCCGACTTATCAATATGTGACTACATCTCCAAGATGTGATCACACCTAGACCTTGCCTTTCCAATAGGGCTTGAGTGACCTTAAACTTTTTAGGAACTTGTGGGTTAGGGAGAATAATTGGAGGAGGTGAAAGAAGTATGATATCCATGGGACATCATCTTCATTTAGGAAAGCTTGTTTCAAGAGATTTGGGAAGATCATAAATGTCTAGACCAGCCATCTTTTTAGGAGATATTCAAGATAGTTGATTTAAAGTCCTTAATATGACACCCAATATGAAATATTAAGGCTAGGACCCAACAAACTATTTTATAACTTAGAAGAGGGATGCCGTAATCCAAGCTATAAAATATTTGAAGGTAGGTGAATGACGATTCACCAATTTCCACCATGAAAAACGAAATAATTTATTAGGTTTTAATTGGATTTGAAAGTCCTAGATCTTTGAGATTCATTGAACTGTTCAAAGGCATGTTTCAATCTCGAGTGTGCCCTTCAGGTTTTGTGACTGGGATGCCGAGGATCACAAAACAAGGTGTGAATAACCATGCAAATATACTTGGTACCCTTAATATTTACCCCTTAATCAGTGTGCCGGTTAACCACACACGCTCCACCGATACTATGATAAATATTAAGTTACCCTTTGCCTACCTTGTTAAGTCCAGGTTAGTGTGCCGGTTAACCACACACGCTCCACTAACGACTTAAACAAAGTGCAAAGTGAAATTTCATGGGTTAGCACCAAATTCACATTTTCCTAAGTAACTAAGATTGGGTATTAATAAGAGTTTAGTTACTTAGTATTTATCATTAATACTTTTAATGAAAGGAGAATTATAGTCCTTGTCCTACCCGTTCGGCTAACGACCCTCCACCAGTCAAGGAAGCGGTGGGTGAGAGTGGAAACCCATTAAACTGCCATTTTATAGGCAGTAACCTTATACCCCCCTTATAGACCGGCTTCGTGAATGAGGCCTACTAACAGTAAGACTGACTTTACTCTTATACATATATATAAATATTATTAACTTATAATATTATAAAGTATAAGGGTTGAATTTTAACTTTTAAAATTCTAAGGGCTAACTTGGAATTAAAGTATTCATAAGTGAAAACTTTTCAAATTCCAAAACTTGAGGGCAAGTTTTGAAACTATTTAAAACTAATTAATTCCATAACTTTTGAGTTTAAAGTAGTTTTAATTAAAAAAAAAAAAAAACTCTTCAAGTTCCATAACTTGAGGACAAGTTATGGAAGACTTTAAACTAATTAATAAAAAAAATAACTTTTTTTTTATTGTAACTTATGGAACTAATTAAGGTTACACTTTTTTTTTAATTTAATGAAGAGACTCTTGAACCTCCATAACTTGAGGACAAGTTATGGAGTCATAAAACCATTTAATTAGAACTAGACTCTTCATTTTGTAACCTTTGCCAACTTTTATGAGTTTTATGATTCTTAAATGTGACTTTTCATATAACTTGAGGACAAGTTACAAAAACACACTTTGGAATCAACTCTTAGATTAAAATGGATTGAAAACAATTGTTTCACACAACTTTTCTACTAATCTAAGAACCTAATAAGAACAAGATAATTCAAATCATCAATCTTCAAGAAATTAGCATGAACATACAAACTAATACAAATCTTGAAATTATGACAATTATCTTAGAAATTGGATTAGCATGAACATTACCACATCAAAAACAAGTTTATAAGTCCAAAAACATCTTAGGGTAATGTTCCTAGTCCAATTCCAGCCAAAACAATCGAATATATGCATCCAACTCGATTTTTCAGCTACTTTTGCAAGTATAACAAGAAAACAAACCTGGCTCTGATACCACTGTTGGGTTATGAGCATTCTAACACTCCTAAGTGTACATGCAACCCTAAATACCTTGGATCTATGTTTTCTCTATTATACATACAATTATGAACATCCAAGGTATTATCCTAATCTAGCATACAAAATAATAAATATAACAAGATAGAATACATACCTCTTTGATGTAGAATGTCTTCATGAAGCTTGAGTGCCTAGTGCCCCAAGTGTGACACCTCAAATGGTTCACACAACACCAAATACACTTGGAATAACTTGAGAGAAACTTGAACAATCCTTGAAATCGTCTAGCCCTCACACACACACATTAGTGCACGATTTCTTGAGCCATGGGATTCTTTTATATGGTGGCTATTAGGGTTACACCATGTAACTCATAACTTTACCCATTCCTTATGCTCCATGGATTTTAACCTCCATGGAGTATCCATGGGTCACCCCATGGACTTAGTCCAACATAAGGAATCTTGGATCACAATCCCACATATATAAGAATGAATGATTTACACAATCAACCCACATATTTCATTAGTCTCCTTTTGATCACTTAATTAATTCCAAATTAATTCTTGATCAATACTAATTAAATAACCTTATTAATATATTAGAACTTATAATATATTAACCAACCTTAAGTGTTATTTCGCTCATTATAGTCTATCCAAATGCATGATGCCATGCAACCCAAATGGACCATGCCAGGTCGGGTCAAGTCTTACCAATTATAGTTATGGACTTAGACATTAATCCAACACTCTCTACTATGACCTTCCCGCACACGACACTGATCAACTGGATCTTCCTCTCTCTCCCTTCAGCAAGTTCTACACAAAGTTTACTCCACTCCACCCAAACGACAATCCGGAAGTGATCATCCGGACCGAACGTGAAAGGCTCAAAAACTTTTACGACAAAAATGCTCGGCCCTTCAAGGAGGTATGGACAAGAAAGAGGATCACTAAGGTTCATGGTTTCGGAATAAAAATCTTAGTAAAATTTGAGCTGAACTGTCCTCTGTTCCGTTTCCATCTTCTCCGGAACAAACCAACTCCAATGATTGTTACTGATGCGGATTTTCCTTCTATGAATCCGAACGACATCCTCTCTCTTGCTGCGTATTTCAGAGAAAACCAAAAGGATGACATCAGTATGGGTGCCTATCACTCTGCTCTTAGCTTTCTCAAAGACTATGTTGCTGAGTTTTGCAGATGTGATTACGAACTTGCTCACCTCTACGGAACCGAATAATTTGTAGCAAAAATTGACATTGTTCTTCCGGAAGCTGAAATTCTTGCAGATGGTCCGATCGATGAACCGGTTCTAGGGTTTGTCTACACCACCAGGAGAACAAACAAGAAGGACTTCTTCCGAGTCCTTGACAAACACCTGGTTCCTACCAAAGCTCTGCAAAAGTTCATTTCCCGCGCGTCCAAGTCTGATGCTCCGGAACAGGTTAAAGCAAAGTTTGTAAGTCAACTGACTAGGTACATTGCAGTGCGAGAATGGTTGTTCCGAGCATACACCTTCATCAAGGAAGAAATGAACTAAGCTTGATGGATTGCTAAGTTCACTTAGGGGGAGATTGTTGGAACCTGAAAGTGAACCGCTAGCAATCCTAAGTACATTTCCGGAAGGCTGTTGGTTCCGAAGTTAGATGTGATCCGGAACCTGTCCGGAGCTGAAGAAAGGGAATGAAGAATTTTGAAGAAGAACGCATTCCGGAACTGATCCTGAAGTCCGGAATGCTTAACGATCCGGAACCAAACTTTCATCTCCGGAACATCACTTGTCCAGAATGAAGTTATTTTGTCTCTTATGCATTTATTACATTTGTCTTGTATTTTGATGTAACGTTTCATATGACTTAGTCTAATGTTGATTTAGGACAATCAGAATGTCATAATTATATCTTTTGTCCGGTCCTATGTAAACACCTGGGTTAATTCGCTGTAACTTTCTCTCCTTTAAGTAGGAGCATTCAATACAAGTCAACAACGGATCTTTTCTCTCATTTCTGGCATTTACTCTTATTACATTCAAACATTGCTCTTGGTCCTCATTAACTCTACCATGATCACTATTCACTTATTCTTAATTATTGTCTTGATCACTTTGTTGAATTGATTATCTAAGACTTGACTGGTCTCTCCAGTTTTGACTTGAACATCCATTATTAAGCAGACATTGATCTCAAGCATTCACTCAAGGTTTGAGTTCTCAAACCTTGTCCCTACGTAAAGATCTTGTTCTCACAATCACGGGTTCAGTTTTCCCCGTTTCCCAAAGCGGATCATTCCTTTCCAAGGAGATACCTTTAGTAATACGCGATCCCCGACTTGAAATTCTAACGGCTTCCGCCGCTTGTCAGCATAGCTCTTCTGTCGGTCTCGCGATGCTTGAAGTCGAGCTTTGATTTGGATTATCCTTTGGGTCGTGTCATGAATGATTTCTGGTCCTGTGAGAGCACTGGCTGGTGATTTCCCTTTTGTTAGTTGAGTGTCACCCACCTCGACCCAGCATAGGGGTGATCTGCATTTACGCCCGTAGAGAGCCTCGTAAGGAGAAACCTTGATGCTCGTTGGATAACTGTTGTTGTAAGAGAATTTGATCAGAGGCAAGTGAGCATCCCATGACTTGCTGAAGTCAATCACGCAAGCTCGGAGCATATCCTCAAGTGTTTGGATGGTACGCTCGCTCTGACCATCCGTCTGCGGGTGATAGGCAGTGCTCATATCTAGCTGTGTTCCCATTGCTTTCTGAAGAGATTGCCAGAATCTTGAAGTGAACCTACTATCTCGATCCGAGATAATAGACACTGGCACTCCATGGAGTCTCACGATTTCCTTGAGGTAGATTCGGGTCAACTTTTCAATCTTGTAGGATTCTTTTATTGGTAGGAAATGAGCGGATTTTGTTAATCTATCGACGATTACCCAGATAGCATCCAATCTGTCTGTTGTCTTTGGCAATTTGGTCACGAAGTCCATAGTAATCCTTTCCCATTTCCACTCGGGTATCACTGGTTGTTGCAATAATCCTGAGGGCTTTTGGTATTTCACTTTCACTTTGGCGCAAGTAAGACACTTGCCCACGAAAGTGGCTATCTCTGACTTCATATTAGGCCACCAATAATGTTGCTTGATATCCAGATACATCTTATCTGACCCTGGATGAATAGAATATCGCGTCTTGTGGGCTTCATGCATGACTACTTCTCTGAATCCCCTAATCTTGGGAACCCAGATTCTATTCATGAAGTAGTGAGCTCCGTCTTCTTTAACTTCAAGTTCCTTATCCATTCCACACAGTGATTCACTAACGACATTCCCTGGCTTCAATACGTCCAATTGGGCTTCCTTGATCTGTGAGGCTAGATGAGATTGGATGGTGATCGATAGAGTCTTCACGCGATGACTTGAATACTCCTTCCGGCTCAGGGCATCGGCTACCACGTTAGCCTTGCCTGGATGATAGTTGATTTCACACTCATAATCATTTAATAGTTCAACCCATCTCCGCTGCCTCATATTTAGTTCTTTTTGATTTAGAATGTGTTGGAGGTTTTTGTGGTCTGTAAAGATGGTGCACTTGGTACCATATAGGTAGTGCCTCCAAATTTTCAAGGCGAAGACCAACGCCCCCAGCTCGATATCATGCATGGTATAATTTACTTCATGAGTTTTCAGTTGTCTGGATGCATATGCAATTACCAACCTGTGTTGCATAAGGACACAACCTAAACCTTGATTCGAAGTATCACAATAAACTACGAAGTCTTCGGTTCCCTCCGGCAAGGATAGCACTGGAGCACTACAGAGGGCTTGCTTCAAGGTTTGGAAGGCAATCTCTTGCTTCTCGGTCCAGTTGAAAGGTACGCCCTTTTGTGTTAATGTGGTGAGGGGTTTGGCTATCTTGGAAAAGTTCTGAATGAACCTTCGGTAGTAGCCTGCAAGACCCAAGAATTGGCGAATTTCTGTTGGCGTTGTAGGAATTGCCCAGCCTTCAATGGCTTTGACCTTGGAGGGATCTACATGAATTCCTTCCTTGCTGAAAACATGACCCAATAAATTTACACGGTGGATCCAAAACTCACATTTGGATAGTTTCACATACAACTTTTCAGCCCGCAAGGTATCTAAGATCTGTCGGAGATGTTGGCTATGATCTTCTTCGCTTCGAGAGTATACGAGAATATTATCGATGAAAACGATTACGAAATTGTCAAGGAATGGGCGACAGACTCGATTCATGAGGTACATAAATGCAACGGGGGCATTTGTTAGACCGAAGGACATCACGACAAATTTGTAATGTCCATAGCGAGTTCGGAAAGCAGTCTTAGGAATGTCCTCATCTCGGACTTTGAGTTGATGATAAGCGGATCTCAAATCAATCTTTGAAAAGTAACTAGCCGCTTGAAGCTGGCCAAATAGATCATCGATTCGGGGAAGTGGATACTGATTTTTGATGGTGAGCTTATTTAATTCCCTATAGTCAATGCACATCCTGAAGGATCCGTCTTTCTTTTTAACGAAAAGAACCGGAGCTCCCCATGGAGAGAAGCTTGGTCTTATGAATCTTTTATCTAGGAGTTCACTCAGTTGGCTTGATAATTCTTGCATTTCAGCGGGAGCCAACCTATAGGGTGATTTGGCGATTGGAGTGGCTCCAGGCACTAGGTCGATTCGGAATTCGACTTGCCTTTCTGGGGGTATTCCCGGAAGATCTTCTGGAAACACATCCGGGAAGTCACATGCTACTGGAATGTTTTGAATGTTCACTTCCTCTTTGGTTTTATCCACCACATGAGCAAGGAATGCGTAGTTCTTCTTTTGTAGACAGTTTGTGCCTTGATACACGAGATAAGGCGAAGGTTCACACCGGGTTTATCTCTGTAGATTATTAGGGTTTCGTGCTTAGGAAGATGAAGGCGAACGGCCTTCTCGTGACACATAATATCGGCACGAAGGGGGCTTAACCAATCCATGCCAATTATCACATCAAAACTCCTAATATTTACAGGCATCAAATCTATTTGGAAAGTGTGATTGTTTAATGTTATCGTGCACCCTACATAGATTTGCTTAGCTGATTCTGTTTTCCCATTAGCCATTTCCACCGTGAAGGTTTCATTGAGCTTCTGGGGTTGTTGTTTTAGCAAATGTTTGAACTTATTACTCACAAAACTCCGTTCTGCCCCTCTATCAAACAAAATGCATGCGTATGAGTTGTTAAGTAGGAACGTACCGGTGACAATGGCTGGGTCCTGCACTTCTTCGCCCTGACCCATTGTTAGCACTCTCCCTGCTGCTCCTGCCCCTTGACTGTTTGCATTGGGGTAATTACGCCTGAAATGCCCGGTTTTCCCACATCCGTAACAGCTATAACTGGCCCCAACATTGGTGTTGTTGTTGTTGTTGTTGTTTGGCACCTCGTTTTGTTGAAGCTGAGTCTTACAATACTTTGTTGTATGGCCTTTCCGGTTGCACCTTGTGCAAATCATCTCTCTGCATTCCCTTTGATGGTGGCAGTTGCATTTGTTACATTTGGGGAGATTTCCTGAATACTGCTTTGGGGCATTTGGCGTGGATGAGGCTGGAGCATGTGGTGTGGTAGTAGCTTGTGTTGGAGCATGAACAGTCACCATTTGTTGTTTCTTAGATGATTTCGAGTTTTGTTTTCCCTTTCGCTTGTTGTTTTTCCCTTTCTTGCTCTCACCTTCTTTCTTAACCTCCGCTTCCACTGTTTTGACACCCTTCTTGTTGCCATGATCATACAATTTCATAGCCAACCTCTTGGCGCTGTCGAACGTCTCAGGATTTGCTGTAATGACATTTCCTTGGATAGGCGCAGTCAATCCCTAGATAAATCTCTCAATATTTTTCCCTTCTGAGGTAATCATTCCGGGACACAGAAGATATAGCTCACTAAACCTGCATATGTATGCGTCGATATCGGAGTTTTGAACCGTGAGGTTCCACAGTTCTTGTTCCATCTTCTGGATTTCACCTCTGGGACAGTATTCAGCCAACATCATTTCCTTAAGCTCTTCCCAGGGCATCGCGTTCTCCACCGGGAGTGTCATGGCCTCTATGTGGCCATTCCACCAGGAGAGAGCTTGATCAATGAATGTGCAGGCTGCGAACTTAACCTTGCATCCATCTGGGCACCCGTATATTTTAAAAATGGATTCCACTTTCTCAATCCAACGCTTCAGGGCTATCACGCCTCCTGTTCCATTAAAGGTTCGAGGTTTGGCGTTGGTGAAATCCTTGTAGGTGCAGGTTCGCGTGGTTCCGTGGTTTGTCCCTTGATTCGTGCTTCTGGCTCCCTGTCCGTTGCCTTCTCCGTTGTTTCCATTGTGAATTTTCGCAAGTGCTGCAGTGACCGCAGCGGACACTGCTGCTTGGAATGCAACCGAGCATATCTCCGGCGGGGTTGGTGTTGCGTTGTTTCCACGGTTGGGTCTTTGAGGCATCTTTTTGTCAAAGAAGTGAAAGATGTTGAGTGCATATTTGTATTCCGAGTTTAGAATTTCATAGACCCAGTGTATCGAGTGTGTGTCTAAGTAATTCCATGCATTAACATAAAACAAGGAAATAAAACACATAGCATATAACAACATCATGATAAAAACATAAAGCATTTTCATTAATACTAATTGTTTTAATACATGAAAACTTGCCATAAGGCATACAGTACATGGGAAATATAAAATCCGACAGCATGACGACCCTATGAGTAGTGTCATCACTTAAACATAAGGTCGATGGTACATAAAGTGGCATAAATGTAAAAGAAAACGATACTAGTGAGTGAGGGTGTGAATCCTAATCATGACGAGATGTGTCAGGAGGTGGTACTGAAGAATTGGATGCGCCCTGAAGTCTAGCCAGGTGGCGCTCAACGTCCTGTAGTCGGGACTTCAATGTTGCTTGACGCATCTGGTAGACCCTGACTACCTCGTGTGTCATCCTCTCCGTACGCTCCATCACGGCTCTCATGGCCACCATTTGGCCAGCAGTCGCCTGCGCCTGCTCGCCGATATCGCGAGTCCTCCTTACTATCACTGGCAAGGCCCGATCAGCGGGTCTATCGTGACTCGGATCGTAACAGTTCCGATCCATACCAAATGGGGGCCGCATCCCCTGCTGACGGCTCCATCTCCAAATGTCGTGTGCCCATGGGGGCGTAGGTCCATTGGGGCCCATCCAGTGTGGGGGCACCCTGGCCATGTACGGAGGGTTGATGACTTCGGACCCTGTGTCCGAGTCATCGGAGTCACTGCCCTCCGCCTCTTCCTCGTCCGAGTCGGCTGCTGGTTCTACCGGTCCTTCTTCAGGCTCCTCTTCTGGTTTTTCCTCGGGTTCTTCTTCGGGTTCTTCCTCGGGTTCTAACCATCCGCCATTTCCCTGATTGGGGAAATAGGGATCTCTAGGGTGATGAAATCCAGCCATGAAGTCTGCACGAGGGGTGTATGACGTCGTAAAAATTCTAATCAAGTATGCATATAGTATTTCCAAAATACTCCTATAGTATTTTAATTATTTATGTTTGAATTCCTGCGAAGTTTTGGGTATGAGGTGAGTTTCCAGGTCAACTTCCCGCCATAATTACCCTCAAACACATGTTGGTCATATTTTGAATAAATATAGTTGATCAGGCTATATTTACCCCCAATATAACCACATAACTGTCCGGGTTCAATCACAACGTTCCATCTCCTCTAGAGACTTTTAATGTTATAGTTTTAATGTATGCACTTTATTCAGAGTGTTTTAGTCCCATTGTATTTATAGTTGCATATCATGTATGGTTAGATATGCTAGTTCACTATAAACAATGCTTTGATACCAACCTGTCACACCCCCGAACCAGACGGTGGAAACGTCCGGGGGCTCGTGTGACTATAAATTGAAATATCATCACAATGAATATACATGAAACATAACACAATCGTCACCAACATTACATATTACAACTGGCATTGTTCACATCAAGTACATTGTTTTACATTACATTATTCGAAGACATAAATTGTACGATAATTGACATATGCATAAAAGAAATCCCAAAATACTCTTGACGATTCTTCAGCTTAACGATTACCTGAGAATACAAGTTATTTTGAAAAACAGTCAACATATATAATGTTGGTGAGTTTATAAGCATGTTTGAATAAAAGTCTTTGTATCACGTCTGAAAAATGATATGAAAATAGAGTATAAATGCATGTGTGAATTTCATAGTAGTAACATATAGAAATGCAATTCAAATTTCTTTGTATTCTTTCTGTTGTATGTAAGTAGTATTTGAATAATAGTATTTCCCTAGAAAATCCGATATTTTCTGATCTATAAAAATGTCACGGTCCTTGCACTGTAGAAATGTTTTGTATCATTATGACTTACGGGTTTTTAATTTTCCGTAATGTCTTAATGGAAATAGATCTCTATATGAGTCGTTATAACCATACATGATAGTGACTGATTTGCCTGTCTTGGCATTTTTCCAAATGTCAGATTTTGATCAAGCTTTTGTCACCCTAGACTGGCCTAGTCTAACTGTAGCGAACAGCTCAGGTGTGGGGGAGTCACCCCCATATAGATCTATACACAAACTCTCGCTCTCCCTCCAGGAGACTCTGATTATAACTACAAGCTACGACCATACACTCAGTGGTGTCAACCAGCACGTCTCACTAGATCCCATTTGTATTCACATGAATTTATATAATGTTATATGTATTTAGAAGTTCGATCACTAGATAATGTATGAAATGATAAGATAAGGCCCAACAAACATGAAGAAAAGACAACTATGGCCCATTAGACGTGTAAGTTATTTCCAGGCTAAATTAGCATGTAAATGGGCTACTAAGGCCCAATAACATGTAAATGCTAAATTAGGCCCTTTTAGCATGTATTTGGGTCACTTAGGCCCAATAGACATGTGATGAATACATTGGGCCCAATAAACATGTAATTGGACCACGAAGGCCTAATAAACATGTATTGCAATTACTAGGCCTAATAATCGCACTATTGTTATATATCGCTTGTTCGTTATAGTATAGTTTGTTAGGTCGTAATTCTATAATTTGAAATTAATTTTGATAGAATTTGCGCTTTAAACCTCTTAAAAACTAATTTGAGACATTTAAAGGCTTATTTCACAAAAAAGTCATTTTTGGTCTATTTTAGTTAAAAATAACATTTTAGCCCATTAATTTATAAAAGTTCTATATTTTCGGCCCAAATGTTTAATAATTGACAGATTTGACCCAAAAATACATATATTGGCGTTTCAGCCCATTTTAGAAATAAATGTTATTTTCACCCCTAAATTCGGTTTAATTACATTTATAGCTCAAACTTTGACCAAATGACATTTTTAACTCCAAAACTTCTTATTTTTCGCAAATTTGGGCCCAAAACCGTGAGGCCCAAATATTAAGCCCATTAGGCTAAAATATACACTTTTGGTCCTTTGAAAAGTAGGGTTATCATAAAAACCCATTTTTATATATGTATGACTTGTTTGATCCTTATAAAACCGTAAATGTCACTTTTTGCCCTTATCTTTTGTTTTCTTGAAAAATATGACCCTCAACAAGATTTTTGCTTTAAATTTTCATATCTTAAACATGTAAACACTTTTAACTTTATAGTATGATGTATAAGGTGTCTTAGTTCATGGATTTTCACTCAATATTGCTTAAGATGTCGAGATGTGTTAAGATCTAACACATTTTTACAAAACAAACTAAGAAATCACACATGACATGCATAAAACACATAGATCTACACATTTTACTTGTATTCTCCCCCAAAAATCATGTAAAAACCGAAAAAAGGTGGTATGAACTCACCTTGCTTAATTGATCTTGATTTGAAGAAGAAGTGAGTGTGTTTTCGGCCATAGCAAGCCTTCTTGAGTAGATTTCGAGCTTAAGAAGTTTCTAAGAGTGTGATCATGGAATAAAGCCATGTAAGAAGGATTTCTTAATGTTAAAATGAAAGGAGATGTTTGTGTTTGATAATAACTTACCAAGGATGGTGATTGTGGTGAAGAATCCTCTTGAAAACACCCTAAATCTCGAAATTTTGAGGGAAGAAAGAGGAGTTGTTCTTGAGAGTGTTTGAGAGTTTATTTGAGAGAAATTTTTGCAAGTGAAGTGTGTGTGTGTTTGTATGCTCTTCTCGGCCAAGAGATAAAGAGAGAGGGCGAGGGGAGTTTGCATGGAAACATGAGAAGTTCCTAGTTACATGTCGTGCATAATGCATTTTTTCCTTTAAACAATAATGATGTTTCATGGCTTAGGTAATTAGCCATTTCCCCTTCTTTTTTTTACACATGGGCCGAAATGGGGCAATTATGGGGAAGCTTGGGCCTTATCTTGGTCCTTGCTCAAAATTATGAAGCCCATAGAGAGGTTTTCGGCCCATTGGGCCTTTAGGGTAGTTCACGGCCCAATGAAGTCCAATTAAAGATATTTAGGGTCCATTGAGGCTATTGGAATTTGTTGTGGCCCAACCCATTAGGGTAAACCAATCCATCCTAGGCCCATAATGTCCCAAAATGTCAAGTTTCATGAAGGTGGAACCGTTTAGAGCCCAAATTAGGGTTTTTAGGCCCTAATTAGTCAACTTGGATATTTCTTGGTCTATTTGGCCCAACAAGAAAATCCTAGACCTTATTGGATTTGAAACGGGATTTTTAGAGTTTCAAACTCTTTGTTGAACATAAGAGGTGTATTTGAATGTGCATTAAGTGATATCTACATAGAGTACATGCTTTACAATAGTTAAATGATTACATGAGAGTAGACTTTCCTAGCTAAATTGCTAGTTGTGACACTTTGTACTCCGATTCGTAGGTAGAATCAGCCACTGTCTCTTGCTTGGAACGTTTCCAAGTAACTGCTCCTCTATTTAAGGTAAACACATAGCTAGACTGAGAATGGAAGTTGTCTCTGTTTGTTTGAAAGATGGCGTCACTATACCCAGTTACTCTCAATGTATCACTGCCACCAAGTATTAGGACCCAATCCTTAGTCCTTTGCAGATACTTGAGAATATGCTTAACTGCTATCCAATGAGCTTTACCAAGATTTCCCTGATAACGACTGACCATGCTCAAAGCAAACAACACGTTAGGGCGAGTACATGTCATAGCAAATATGATAGATCCAACAGCGAAAGCGTATGGAACTCTACTCATTTCTTCTATCTCCGCATCGTTACTCGGACTCCGAGTCTTACTCAGTTTGGTATTACCATGGATGGACAATTATCCTTTCTTGGAATTTTCCATACTAAAAGGTTTTATCACCTTTTCTAAGTATGTACTTTGACTAAGTCCACTTAGTATTTTGCTCATGTCTCTGAGAATTCTTATCCCCAGACTATAGGGAGCCTCTCCTAGATCCTTCATCGCGAAACACTTTCCAATTCAAGACTTAAATTTTTAAAAAGTTGGAATGTCGTTTCCTATAATAAATATGTCATCAACATACAATACTAGGAATGATACTATACTCCCAATAGCTTTGACATATACACAAGATTCATCTTCACTTCTAGAGAAGCCAAACTCTTTGACCTTCTCGTCGAAACAAAGATCCCATCTGCGAGAAGCTTGTTTCAACCCATAGATGGATTTCTCAACCTTGCACACTCTATCATGAAACTTTGCATCAATAAAACCCTTTGGATGACTCATTTAAACATCCTCAGCCAACTTCCCATTAAGGAAAGCGATTTTGACATCCATCTGCCAAATTTCATAGTCATGAAAGGCAACTATGGATAACATGATCCTGATAGATTTTGTCTTAGCCACTGGTGAGAAGGTCTTGTCATATTTAACTGTTGGGGTTTGAGTAAAACCCTTCACAACCAGTCGTGCTTTGAATGTGCACATTACCATCCATGTTGGTCTTCTTCTTGAAGATCCATTTGCAACATACTGTCTTCCAACCAGGTTGTTGATCAACCAAATCCCAAACTTGGTTGTCATACATGGACTTGATCTCGCTGTCCATTATCGCTTTTCATTGGGTTACCTCAGGGCCTACCATTGCTTCCTTGCAGTTAACAGTTTCATCCAAATTTACCAGTGTACTATCACTGATAAACGTATCACCATATGTAGTATTATGGAAACCATATAACTAAGGTGGCATGCTAACTTTACTGGAACGCCTAAGAGGTAATGAATTGTCATTTGGTTCAACCGGAATCTCTTCCTCTAGTTGAACCCTAGTATTTTTAGAGGTTCCTTCATTATTTGATTCTTGAATCTCTTCAAGGTCAATAGTACTCTACTATACTCTTTGCATATGAGCTCTCTCTCACGAAAGAATCCTCTTTGTGCCACAAAGACCATGTTCTCACTAGGTCTATAGAACAAATATCCAAAGGACTTATGTGGGTATCCGATTAAAATACATCTCTCACTATGAGTTTCAAGCTTATTATGAGTCTCTCGTCTAACGAAAACTTCACAACCCTAAACCTTGATATGTGCTAACGAGGGAACCTTCCCCATCCATATATCGTGAGGTGTTTTGGCAACCTTCTTAATTAGGACAAGATTAAGAATATGGGCGGCGCTCTCTAAGGCATACCCCCAGAATGAAATTGGAAGAGAAGCTCGACTCATCATGGAACGAACCATGTCCAACAAGGTTCGATTGTGCCTCTCAGCCACACCATTAAGTTGTAGTGTCCTATGAGGTGTCAATTGTGAAACTATTCCACATTCCTTGAGGTAGTCGCGTAACTCAATACTAAGATACTCTTTACCTCTATTTGATCGGAGCATCTTTATCTTCCTGCCCAATTCATTGTCGACTTCATGTTTAAACTCTTTGAACTTTTCAAAGGTTTCCGATTTATGTTTGATTAAGTAAATATAGCCATATCTACTATAATCATCTGTAAATGTTATATAAAATCGATTTGCATCCCTTGTGCTGGATCTGAAGGGCCCACACAAATCTGTGTGTATGAGGTCCAAGAAACCTTCACCTCTTTCACAAGATCCAGTAAAAGGTATTTTTTCATCTTACCCAAAAGACAAGATTCACGTGCATCATCCGACCTTAGTTCAAATGATTCAAACACTCCATCCTTTTGGAGTGGGGCGATGCGTTTCTTGTTAACTTATCCAAGATGAAAATTCGACAAGCATGATTTGTCTATACCATTAAACGAATCAATTTGAAATAAACTATTGCCTAAATTGTCTATACACGTCACAGTTTCATACACACCATCACAAGGTAAAGCTTCAAAATAAAAAATACCATTTTTATAAGCAAAAATTGAACCATTTAAATCATTAAAAGAATATATGAAACCTTGTCTAAACAATGCATGAAAAGAAATAATGTTTCGTGTCATTTCTGATGAGTAGCAATAATTTATTAAATCTAAACTAACACTATCACTAAGCACTAGACTATAAGCTCTAATCTTGCTAACATGTGAAGATCACCTATTCCCCATGACCAGGTTCATTCTACCGTGCTCCACCTCCTCACTTCTTCTTAGCCCCTACAAAATAGAACAAATGTGAAATCCACATCTTGTATCAAGGGCCCAAGAACGAGAAGATGATGAGTTATTAGATGAAATAGTGTATATACCTGCAGAAGTTGGCTTCACCTTGCCATATTTGATATCTTGCATATACTTCTGGCATCTTCGTTTCCAATGCCCATTGTCGTTGCAGTAAAAGCAGATAGCGTCTTTGGGATTAGAAGAGGGTGGGTGATCAAAAGCTGACTTTCCTTTAGGGCCACTACTATATGACCCTGCATGAGACTTTCCCTTCCATTTTTGCTTTGGAGGACCTTTCCTCTTTTTACGCTTTCCTTTTTACAATGGCTAGGATGGGAGCACTAGCAGGAGTGGAGGCAATACTCTTTCCCTTCATACCTGCTTCAGTTTTCTGCAGGAGGTTGTGCAATTGAGCCAAGGTGGTCTGACTATTGTTCAGATGACAGGTCAAGATGAATTGATCATAAAAACTTGGTATGGAATTCAAGACTATGTTAATAGCCAACTCCTTATCAAAATTCACATTAAGCCTAACAAGGCGCTTCACATAACGTTGCATTCACTGTACGTGGCCACAAACAGACTATCCCTCCTTCATTTTTCACGCCATGGGGGACTTTAACACCTCCTATTTTTATTGACGAGCTCACTTGTGGTACTTCTCCACAAGGTCCTTGTTCATCTCATATGGCCAGTAATCCTCATAGAATCTTTGCAAGTCAGGGGACATCATGGCGACCATGATGCAAGCAACTTTTTTTGCATCGTTGTAGTGCCTCTTGTAGTTTGGCTAATTCTTCAGGAGTGGCCTTCTCTTCGTCAAGCTCAGTTAGTTCTTTCTCAAATACATATTTCTTTTCCTTGAAACAAAGGGCCATTTTGATGTTGCACATCCAGTCGTTGTAATTGGTTCCATCCAATGTCACCTTTGAGCAGATGTTCAACAAGGAGAAGTTTGATTGGAGGAGGAGGAACCAGAAGCATCATTTGGAGTAGACATCTGTAAAAGGAAGGTAGTTTTAGTTATTTAAGAATAATCCTTAACATAGTAACTCAAAAATGAAATATTAAGGCTAGGATCCAACTATATAATTCAAAACTTAGAAAAGGGATGCCATAATCTAATTGTAAATTTTATAAAGGTAGGTAAATGACGATTTACCAATTCCACCAATAGAAAACAAAATTTTAAAAGGAAATTAACTTTGATGAAATTCCTAGATCTTTTGAGATTCATTGAAACTATTCAATGGCATGTTTAATCTCAGATTATGCTCTTCTGTTTGTGACTAGGATACAGTGGATCACAAACAAGATGTAAATAACCATGCAAATGTGCTTGGTAACTTCATGTCATTTATTATCTCAATTGTTGTGCTGGTAAACCACGCACGCTCCATCAACAATGATAATTTATGAGATACCTATTACAACTCTTTATCAGTCCCTATTAGTGTGCTGGTTAACCACACACGCTCCACCCACGACTTATAAAGTGTAATGTGCAATTTCATGGGTTAGCATACAAATTCACATTTTTCTAAAGTAACTCAGATTGGGATTCTTTATAAAAAGGTTTAGTTACTTTTAATTCATTATACTTATTAATGAGAATTAATTGTCCTATCAAACTCGTTCGGCTAACGACCATTCACTAATCAAGGAAGCGGTGGGTGAGAGTGGACACTCATTCAACTAAAACTTTATAGGCAGTTTCCTTATACCCCCTTATATACTAGCTTTGTGAATGAGGTGTACAAGCGGTTCGACTGACTTAGTCTTTTACGTATAGTAATTATTAAACTTTTGATTTTACATTTAGTATAAGTTGAATTTTAAAACTTTTAAAAATACCGAGTTTATAATTAAATTTCGAAAATTCATAAATAATTTAAATATAAAAATAAACCAAATGATTTAATATTTATCTATTAATTAATATTTAAGTAAATATATTAAATAAAATAAGGATTATCTAATTAAATTAATCAAATAATATAATCCTAATCCTTACCCTCTAAATTTTTGAAAAAAATGGATATAGGATTTATCCAATGTTAATTATCTCTTTTTAGGCAAGTAAAATAATAATTACCAAAATTCGAAAAACCCTAACAAATTACCTAATTTTCAAAAAAATTTCTTGGGGAGGAAGGTTAGGGTTTCAAAAGCCTAACCCTAATTTTGAAACTTGGGGAGGTGGGTTAGGGTTTTAAAACCCTAACCGTATTTTCGAAATTTTAAGCTTTTAGGGTTTAATTTCCATAAACCCTAATTTGATCAAATTCAACAATTATAGCAAATTCAGTGGAAAACAAACCACTCGCTCTGATACCATTGACGGGTTTTAGGCATAACAAAAACAAACTTAAAACTCTTAAGTGTGCATGCAACCTAAAACAAAATCTATGTTCTCACTATTGAACCTATAACTAAGAACATAAAAATAAGAACCCTAAAAACCCTAGGTAATTTTCGAAAAACACAAGAAAGGGTTTGGGATTAAATACCTTATTGTTATTATAGTAAATAACAATTATCCTTGACTTGTAGAACCTTTGGAAACAAGCACCACAAATGTCGTGCCTCTAGTGGTTCACACCCAAGCTAGCAAGAAGGAAGATTATGGATAGAGGAGAGGGGATGACAAAATTTCAACTATATCTCTTAGAGAATCAGTGGCCAAAATACGAAGGGCTAGGGTCCTTTATATAGTGGTACAAGGAAACCCTGGATAACCCTAATCTGAATAAAATAATAATATTTCAAATTGGTAATTATCCAGCTCAATATTTATCTACATGGGATAATCTAGAAACCCTAGATTATCCCCTTTGAAACCGTCCACCCACCTGGTGGAAGGTTCTGGAGCCTTTTGTTCAACTATTGAACAATTACTCTTTAGACCATATACTTTTAATTAATTTCATTAATCCCGAAATTAATTCTAATTAATTTCTGATTAATTATCAATTAAATATTACAATTTCTAAGTTATATATTATTCTCATAATATAATAATAAATTATTTATTTCAATTTATGAATCAAATAATAAATCAACCTCGCTCTCACAAAATCATCCTTTCCAATTACCATGTTTGAGGGCAACCCAAAAGGACTATGCTACTATCAGTTCAAGTTTATACCAATTATAGTTATGGGCTTAAACACCTAGTCGAACAAGAACTTGGAAGAAAAACTATCCAAAGTTGGAATGGAATCAACTAAGGAGCTACTGAAAAGCAGACACAGTGGCGTGGTGAAAAGGTTACCAGAGTGTGGAAGACACTATCACCACGACATGGTCAGAAGGCTACCACCCCTGGTTTTGCAGTTAGGCAACATAGTTAAACCTATTTACATCTCATTCTATATCATTTTCATAGGAAATCGGTTGGGGAGCTAAGAGATGGCGATTTTGATCACAATTCCATGCCAAGAGAAGTTAGAGATGGTGGATTTTTAGTATTATCATCCTCTCTCGATTAAGGTAAAGATTTCTCTTTATAATTAATCTTTGAGCTTTAATGTTGAGATTGTTAGATTCGTTTGAATGGTTGAATTGATCAACATATTACTTGATTATGATGCTGTTGAGAGTGTTTAAAAGCTTTAATAAGGCTTTGGAAGTGATTTCCATGGTGAAATCCATCCATAGAGAGTTTGGTTTCAAGCCCTACCTAATGAGGTTTATGAATTGATGTATTAGAGATTTGAGTATAATGAACTAGTTATTATGGGATACTTAATTTATTGGTTGGAATGGATTTAGAGGTAGAAAATGAGAAGATATATTAAGAGGTCATTTTTATGTAGAAAGAGATTAAGCTCTTAATAAACCAAGATATGTTATAAGGAGCTTGATTATGTTGTATGAATAGGTCTTATGAAGATGGATAGAGATGCATCGACGGAAGATTGGAAGCAAAAGGGTAGTTTGTCTTCACTAACTAACAAGGTGAGTTATAGCTCTCACTGTCTCACTAGATTATGATTATAAGCTTTACAATCTTTTGTATGTATATATATATATATATATATATATATATATATATATATATATGTAATGACATGGTGTTAAATGCCCAGAGGTTATTCGATGAAGATGGTGCATGGTTATATGAAATATAAGCTTACGAATGATTATGTATGCAAGGTTAGATGTTATTGGTATTTTGTTAAATACCTACAAGATATAGATGAAGAAAGAGTAGGATTATATGAATGATAATCCTATGAAGGGTATTATGTTAAATATGTATGTATGATTAGATGAGAAGAGTATTATGTTAAATACCTAAGAGATGTTAGATGAAGATAGAATATGATTATATGTATTATAATCATGTAAATAAGTATGTATCTATGTCAGATATTAATGGTATTGTGTAGAATACCTATATTCCATTAAAAGAAGACATAGATTAAGTACTTCATGACTTAAGTACTAGATGAGTAGAAGTAGATTTCTTGAATGAAATGAAGAGATATAGTGTCCATGTGACAAGTGTTATGAAAGATTATGTGTAAAAACATGAGATATAACAAAGATATCTCGAAGGACAAGGTTTTATAATTAAGCCTTGAGATAACAATAACAATGGAGGCAACTAGATGATTCCAGTTAAGTATTAAATTATCCAGACAAGCCTTGAAGATAAACAACCAAACTACTCAAGGACAATATAGAACCATATTTTACTAAAACAAGAGAATGACATGTATAATTCTATTGAAAAGGTCATACATATACGATTGACGCTCCATTTATAGGCTATGGAGGAACAAAAGATAAAAGCACAAAAGTGGAACGCATGGACTACAAGATCAACAACCCGAATCTGACAGTTACGTTGTTGTTGATCTTGTCGCCTGTTCTTTACAAGAGACAATTAACAAAAGAAAATTGTACTTTTTACATCACAACCTACTTTCTCTATTTGGAGACTCCACAAACTCAAAAACTTCACTTCTTCGGAAACTATCCGATCTCAGATGGCATGCAACTTCATATGGACTAAGGGGTCACTTTATGGAATTTACAATCTCCTCCTAAGTGATCCTTAGCTATCATATCTTCACTTCAGGCCTCATCATCAAAAGAAAACATATAGGATTTTTGGAGCCAATCTCGAACTTCTATCCACCAAGAGACTTGTTCAATAAATTCTTTCTTCAGATTCTCTGGAGCTTGGGACTTGGCTGTTCTCGAAACAAACTTTTCGAGTATGTGTGTGTGAACCAAGTGTTTATGACTTACTCAGATCTGATCTGAGTCCTCTCTTTTGTAGAAAAACCCAAGCTCTGGATTTCCAATAGGGCCAACGTCAAGCAAGTCAATCCCTTATAATGCAGAGTTCTAAGGAGGAAGGAATATCTCAGTCTTGAATAGTGGAGCTACCTCTACATTGATCCGAGCAAAGTCTTCCACATAGTTTCTGAGGAATAACAATGTTGATTGGTATGCTCCAATTGTGAGGCCATTGATCTGCTGTTAGATGCATTTTATGCACCCATTTTGTAGCTTTATTTCATAAAGTGCATTGCATATAGGCTTAAACTCATGCATTTTGCATGTTTTTCGGGATTTTTCATGAGGCAATTTCATTCACACATTTTTGTGATATTTCAGGGACTTTTGGAGGTAGGATCTTGTTGGAGGAGGTAAATAAGAGTTGCGGACAAAATTTCGGGACTTGCAGAGCACCGAGGAGAAAGATATCAAAGAAATGAAGATTTTGGCTTTACAAAGATTTACACGGCCGTGTAAATGGAAGCCTTGTGTTTACACGGGCCGTGTAAACGAAGATTTCTGCGCAGTGTACACGTAAATGTGGGTTTTAAAGCGGTTTTCACCTTTCTTAAAAGGGGGGACCGATTTTTACTTAAGGGGTTCGACTTTTGGAGCAGAGAAGGCGATTTTCTTGAGGATTTTGGAGTTGATTAACACTTGGGAACATTTGATTTCATTTTTTAAGAACATTAATTTCATTTTCTAGATTTGTGATCTTGTTCTAGTCATGAGTGGCTAGAACCCTAGTTTCTCCAACTTCATGTTTTGACTTCTTGGTTGTGATTTCAATCATATGACTTGATGTTTGCTTTTAATTTCTATCTAGTGAATTTGATTTTGATTTAATCGAATGTTTGATTCTACTTCTGATTCTTATTGGCCATTTGAATTAGGGTTAGGTCATTCAAGTTATCTATTTTGCAAAATCCGTAATTGTTTTGTGAATTGGACTAAGTAACAAGCACTAAACTGATTTCCATTGAATGAATTTAGTGTGAATCTTATTCACACACTCTTACATTCCCGAGTTTGTGAGGAGTATTGGGTGTTGTTGGGAACATTCACATTAAGTTTAATGCAATCTTTCAACCTAATTCTAAGAGCTTGTTTAGATTAGATTTGTAAGGTTAGGATTAATCAAAGAGCTTATTTTGGTTAATCAATATGGTGAATGGGAAATACTAGAGCTTGTTAGCATTTCCAAGTACCAACTTCGATAGAATTGAACAAACATCGTTTTATCCCTGGAATCACATTGCTAATTTGTCTTGCATAGTGTTGGAGTATTTACAAATCTTGAGTTTATTTTGCTTAATCAATTGCTTACTTATTGTTTCAGTTCTTTGTTTAAATCATTGTATTTAAATTCCCCTCTTTTATGATCACATTTGTACCTTACGCAAAAAGGGTATAAGCACTTGTTCCGTGTATCTGTGGATCGACCCTACTTACCTTGTATTACCTTTCTAGTGCAAAGTAGTAGTGTTTTTTTTGGAGTCATTTGTACCCATTTATATGTTGGGTTTGACACTCCCAACAAATTGGCGCCGTTGCCGGGGACACGGTGTTACTGATTGTTTATGTCAAGATTTTTGTGAGCAGGAACATTAAAAAAAACTATGGCTCGGAAATGAACCCTCCTTACATTAAAGACCAACTTTTTGAGCTAGCCCAAATAGTCATGATGATTGGAAATGACCCAAGTGTGCAGCCCACACCTGTTCCTTACGATTCTTGCACTCAAAATGGACCTCATACCAACATGTGTCCATATTTACAAGGAGAATGGGAATATGTGCAAGAAATGGGAAGCTACTACTGGCCAAACCAATGGAGTTATGATCAACCACAACATGATCAATGGTGGGATAACAAACAAGCTTGGGGAAACAACCAATACGTAAACCCATACCAAGCTTGGAGAAATGACCAATACCAACAAACTCCACAGTTCCAACAACCATATCCTCCACCTCCTCAACAACTTGAAACGTCGAGCATATCGTTGGAAGACATTGTGAAAAGCATTGCCACTACTACCCAAATCTTCCAGGAAACAACTAAAGCTAGCCTCAAAATCTTAGAGCAACAAATTGCACAACTTACTCAATATGTGAATAAAATGGAAGCTCGAGGAAAATTACCATCGCAAGCTGAAGAGGATCCTAGCCATACCGTTTCTACCATTACATTGAACGATGGGCAAATTTTTGATCAACCAAGATTGCAATTTGAAGACAAGGAAGAAGAGGAAGAAGTAGAAATGGAGAAGGATGTCAAGGAAGCTATAGAGGAGGTGTTGGAGGTTGACAAAAGAGAGGCTGAGTCACCCATTACCAATGAGAAACTCGTTTCACTGGTAGACCAACCACAAGAGCCGGAAATGAAAAATCTGCCAAAACCTTCAAAGGACATGTATCTCGAGAAGGAAGACACCCAACCGGTTACCAACTCGAACACCCTATCAAAGAAGGAAGAGTTGATAACCTTACAGGACAAGTACAAGAAAAAGGTTGGTTGGACGATTGTTGTCGTTAAGGGTCTAAGTCCAGCATGGTTCCCAAGCAAAAAAAAAAAGTCAAGTACAAGATAAGTCTTCAATTGAAGGAGGTGGCAAAAAGTTTATTGAGTTGGAGAGCCCCACATACATAGATTGATGCATATTCAGGGATTATGTCGAGCCAATGACTTTAAAAAAGGGCGGCTAACTGGGAGGCAACCCGGGGGTATTTTTGTCATTTCTTTTAAAACTTTTTAGTCTTTGGTAAATTTCAAATTTTTTTTATGTCCCAAATGGTTTTAAACTTATTTTTAATGCCTAGAAAATGAATATTCGGCTCTAAAAATATTTTACGGATAGCTTGGGGAGGATGAAGAGGAGGTTCACACCACAATTGCGAAGATCCAAGAACGATTTGGTACATTCTTTCCATATCTTTAATCGTTCATATTTTACTTAAAATTCAATTGGTGTGCATTTGTGACTGTTTCAGACCCATTCCCAACCCAGCTACCATCCTCCATCATCCGGCCCTCAATAGGCCGGCTATGCCTCTCTCCAAGCATCGAGGACGATGCTATATTTTAAGCTTAGGGAAGGGCATCCATCCTTGCATAGATCCCGTTGCATGTAGGTTGCAGTTTTGTACATATTGCATATTTTTTATTTTTCATTTTCATTTCCTCTCATTTTCTTTTTATTATATTTTTAAGATTTTGCATTTGTCATCTCAATTTTTGCATTGCATACATACAAAAATATATATTTTTTTTTCAAAAATATTTTTTTTCTATGTTTCTTTTGATCTAATCCCAAGCAACCGAATCTTCTCAAAACAGTTGAGCTGGTAAGTGAGTCGTATGCCTTGAGATTAGACTTGTTGTTTTTACTGAAAATCTAAAAGCAAGCTAATCGCACACGAACACACCTCCCGAAGCTACTCATGCAAAACAGAAAGTGAGAAGATTGTCAACATTGGAGCATACTAGCAGGTATGAGTCATTCTTTGGGACGTGTGAATGGTCTTATAAGTAGTAAATGTTCAATTGGACCCAAAATGTCAAATTCAAGAAATCATAAAATGAATACAAAATTTCAGTGTCTCGAGCCTTCCAGTGCTCTAAAAAGTCCTTTCTACTCATTCCCTTTTATATACCCTGCTTGAGGACATAGTTTCCAACTATACTTACGGGTCTTTACGTGTTGACTTCAGTCCCCCGAAAAATGTCTAGAAGCCTCTCGCGGTAATAGACCGTGAGATGTCCCACAATAGAACAATCAAGGACGAAAAATATAAGGAATAGGCCTAGCAAATAAATTGATAAGAGTGTTATGTGTTATCTTAGTTTATGTTAAAAAAATTAAAAAAAATTATTATTAAGTTAATCTGTGACCTTTGGGATTCGAATGAGTAAACTCTGAGGGGTGTTCTACACCTAATCGCCTAAAGCTGAATTGTTTGGGACTGGTTGGGTTGAAAGTTCGCTACATGGGTTCCATAGGAAGTCATGAGCTTAATAATAACCAAAAAATATATAGATATGTATAGGTATTCAAATAAAGCTAATATGTGGCCTTTGGGGTTCGAGCAAGTAAACCTGAGGGATCCCTTTAAATCTAGCACACTAAGGTCATCTGGTCTGGATGTGTTGGTTGGAAGCCCGTTACATGGATTTCAAAGAAAGTCATGAGCTTTATTTGTAGGAAAATATAATTAGATAGTTTGTGTATATGTTTGTGTATATAGTTTAATTGAATAATATGTTAGGGAAAATGCTTGGCTTCCAAAAGATTCCTTTGGACTTGGACTTGAACTTATGACATTGGGACTGAATGTTAATTACTTTGACTGGTGTAAATGGTTTGAAATTTGTATCCAATCTGGGTAAATTTTAGGGAATTTTTAGAGAAGATTTTTCAGAAAAATATTGGGTTGATCAACAAATAGCTGGAGTCGGTCATTGTCATCTGTTTGTAAAACAAAAATGATTGAGCATGTTTTGTCACATACATTTTCAAGAGAGTAAGACCATAATTTGTTCCAAGAATTGACTTGATGCTATTAAGAGGGAACACGCGTTGTGAGTTTTGATTCTGTTGAGTTGCATTAGGGATGGCCAAAGTCTTATTTCTATTGTTATATAATATTTTAAGACTTATGCCAATTCTGTTGAGTTGCATTAGGGATGGCCAAAGTCTTATTTCTATTGTTATATAATATTTTGAGACTTATGCCAAGTTGACTAAAGGCACGACAGGTACATTCTCAACTATGCTACAAAAACAAGGTTGATTGGGTTGGATCTTTTTCATATTTGTTTTGGTTATTGTATTAAATTCAAAAGTTTTGATTTTGATTTTTGTTTCTTTTATTTTATTTTCCCCGGTCTGAATTTTTTTTGTTCTTTCTTGGGGACAAGAAAGGTTCAAGCTTGGGGAGATTTGTTAGGTGCATTTTATGCACCCATTTTGTAGCTTTATTTCATAAAAGTGCATTGCATATAGGCTTAAACTCATGGATTTTGCATGTTTTTCGGGATTTTTCATGAGGCAATTTCATTCACACATTTTTGTGATATTTCAGGGACTTTTGGAGGTAGGATCTTGTTGGAGGAGGTAGATAAGAGTTGCAGACAAAATTTCGGGACTTGCGGAGCACCGAGGAGAAAGATATCAAAGAAATGAAGATTTTGGCTTTACAGAGATTTACACGGCCGTGTAAATGGAAGCCTTGTGTTTACACGGGCCGTGTAAACGAAGATTTCTGCGCAGTGTACTTTTTGAATTTACGCGGGCCGCGTAAGCGACAATGTTAATTTATGCGGGCCGTGTAAACGTAAATGTGGGTTTTAAAGCGGTTTTCACCTTTCTTAAAAGGAGGGACCGATTTTTACTTAAGGGGTTCGACTTTTGGAGCAGAGAAGGCGATTTTCTTGAGGATTTTGGAGTTGATTAACACTTGGGAACATTTGATTTCATTTTGTAAGAACTTTAATTTCATTTTCTAGATTTGTGATCTTGTTCTAGTCATGAGTGGCTAGAACCCTAGTTTCTCCAACTTCATCTTTTGACTTCTTGGTTGTGATTTCAATCATATGACTTGATGTTTGCTTTTAATTTCTATCTAGTGAATTTGATTTTGCTTTAATCGAATGTTTGATTCTAATTGTGATTCTTATTGGCCATTTGAATTAGGGTTAGGTCATTCAAGTTATCTATTTTGCAAAATCCGTAATTGTTTTGTGAATTAGACTAAGTAACAAGCACTAAACTGATTTCCATTGAATGAATTTAGTGCGAATCTTATTCACACACTCTTACATTCCCGAGTTGGTGAGGAGTATTGGGTGTTTTTGGGAACATTCACATTAAGTTTAATGCAATCTTTCAACCTAATTCTAAGAGCTTGTTTAGATTAGATTTGTAAGGTTAGGATTAATCAAAGAGCTTATTTTGGTTAATCAATATGGTGAATGGGAAATACTAGAGCTTGTTAGCATTTCCAAGTACCAACTTAGATAGAATTGAACAAACATCGTTTCATCCCTGGAATCACATTGCTAATTTGTCTTGCATAGTGTTGGAGTATTTACAAATCTTTAGTTTATTTTGCTTAATCAATTGCTTACTTATTGTTTCAGTTCTTTGTTTAAATCATTCCATTTAAATCCCCCTCTTTTGTGATCACATTTGTACCTTACGCAAAAAGGGTATAAGCACTTGTTCATTGTCTCTGTGGATCGCCCCTACTTACCTTGTATTACCTTTCTAGTGCAAAGTAGTAGTGTTTTTTTTAGAGTCATTTGTACCCCTTTATATGTTGGGTTTGACACTCCCAACATCTGCCTTTGCTGAAAATGAGATGGAAGCACTTGGATGTCATTCAAGATGATTATTGGAAAATCTGCATCCATAATCTTGATCTTTTTCTCAGAGTTCCAAAGAATGTGGTATGAATATAGCATGCATTTGAGTCGGAATTTGTTAAGAAACTTGAACCCACAACCCTCTCTCTTTGTGAATCTCTTCTTTGACCAGTGCATTTCAGGTATAAAAAGATTGCAACAATTCTATTTCTATTTTGATCTGAATAGCCATTTCACCCAAGGGATGAAGATTGTGAAACTTTTTGTACAATCCGCTATGGGTGAAATCGAAAGGTCATGTTGGTCTGCATCAATTTTCTGAAGGGCATGACACACGAAAGGAACGTAATGCATTTTATAAAAATGTGCTTCCATAAATTATGGGTAAATATCCTTGAGAGGAGTAGGGTTATTCCGAATTTGTTGGAAAACTAGTCTTTCTTCAATTGCTTTTTGAAATTCTTCATCTGACAGTACCTCGGTCTATTCTAGCAAGTTCATTGGACTGATCTCCTTCGATTCAATACTCTTGCCTTTACCTTTGATGGTAGCCTATGGAGTAGATTGCTTTATAACTTGTTGTGCAACAAGGTCACCAGTACTACCCGAGATGTGCTTGTAGTTCAGGAGCAGGCAAACCATATCTGGTTTCCATCGGAGTACCTTCATCAACTTTTGTAATGTTTGGAGGAGGGATCAGAATCTCCTTTAGCTGAGTAGATCGAAATGCTTCAACTTTGAGTTTCTTTTTTAGCTTAGCCATCTGGATGCTTCGATTAACAGATTCAGCTAGAGTAGAAGATCATTTCAACCATTTTATTTATCTTCCTCGGATAACATTTTTACGATGGAAAGATAGTCTTCAATATGTACTTTATCTTGATCATTCTAAGTGTCTTTATCCATTGACTCGTATTGAAGTTGAAATTTGTTAATCTATCTCCATCCATGCTCAAATCCTTCACCCCCTCTGGTGCAAGATCTATATGATCAGTATAACCTTTTAAAATTTGTAATTCAGAATGTCAACAAAGTTTTGAGCAGACTGAATAACCTTGATCAGAACTTGTTGCATAACGAGGTTCATACTATCTTTTTCTTTGATTTCTCTCTCAACTATTGAATCTGTTTCTCATGAAAAGTATGAGGCTACTTAATTAGTTCGTTTGTAGTAGAAACCATGTCGTGATGGAATTTAAGCATCCTTTCTACTGTTTCGATGTCATTTTGGAGGTTATCCTTGTATCTTTGTTCGGATTCCTCCATGGAGTGCTTAAGTAGGAGAGAAATGAGTTCGTCAAACTGTTTTTCACGATCTAGGGATGAGGGAGTAGAGGACTTGATTCCGAGATGGACTTTAGAACAAGATCCAACTCAGAATCAAGTGATCCAACCAGAGCATTGACTGTTTCAACCTTGGAGTCCAGTTAATCAACCTTTTCGTTTATCTCCGGTATGGAAAACGGATCAACAAAGCATACATTCGAAGATCATGTATCCGACATGGAGTTTTCCTTTCGATCTTCTTCCATATTTTCATCATCCTTTTCTTCATTTTCAATTCCTGCTTCATCTTTACCCTAGGCACCATCACCATCATTGTTTGCTCTACTGTTGGTTGTCTCTTCCGAGGAAAAATGGAGGTTGAATTCATCAGTTGGTTTGGAAGAGAAACGCTTCAAGAACAAAATTTTGTCTATAGTTCATTGAAAGCTTGTGAAATCAGTATCTATCTCTTCAAGGAGCGACTCGATACTTGCCTCATCTTCTTCATCAAGTTTGATGTCGTTCCGAGGATCATATAAAACCTAGGTCGGTTCAGGTACTTCTCCTACTGGCTTGCCATCATTTGTAGGTGGATCATCTGAAGTAAGTGTTTGATTGGGAACACTACCTATAGCTTCATTTTTTCGAGGAGGATCATCCAAAATTAGAGTTAGATCAGGAACATCTGCACTCGGTTTCTTGACTACGTCGGCCGATGGATCATCCATAGACTTGGGAATATCATCAACAATATTTGTAAGAGCAGACTCATCTGAGATAGAGGTCTCAGTCACAACTACACTCTTTTCTTAAGTGCATCGTCTAATGGATCATCCAAAGATTTGGTAACATCACCGTAGGTCTAAGCAGCAACAGATTGAGACCAGAACGCATCAGCTTCGGAAAATAGATCTGCATCAGAAATGATGTTGATGTCCTTATCTTCTATAAATTTCCCAAGATCTCATTCTTGTTTCTTTTATAGAAAGAAAACTATTTCTTTTAAGAAGCGAGAGGGATACTTGTTTTACACCCTACGCACAACTGGATGTGTAACAGTAAAGTCAGTAACACATGCACGTCCTTTACCTGTAGCAGATATCCATTCAGTTGGGGCATTAGATGTGGGATGGATAGTCCCAACATCTGAATGCTTATGATTTACAGAAGAGGCCATAAATCATGATGTTGTTAAAGGAAATGATTTCAAGATGACTCGTGAGTTTATTCCAGGGGTTGCAAAGAACTTTGTTCAATACCAGCACCACCCTGCTAGGAGGATGGGGGTAGATTATGTGATGACATCCCATGAGTGTGTTAGATGATGAGAAGCTGAAGGGTACTTCAAATGAACGGACGGGAGGGGTAGGCTGAGACCCAGAGTCAGGTCGGACACTGATCTGTGAGTCCTTTTAAGAGGAAGCATCGATTTTAGATCTCTTTTTTTTCCTTCACTTTGAATGGGGAGCGATGTTTCATCTTCATCTTTCCACCTGAAGTAGCAAGCCTCTTATCTTCTGATGGATTGACATCTGAGGTTGAGATAGGATTTAGTGGGTTACCTAATTCTAAAACCTCAAGATGTTGAATTTTGAAAGGGGATTCAGATGGAATAGCATCCAAAATACGTTGAGGCAAACATCAGATAGGTCCAAATGAGGTCTCATTCGGAAGTCTATAAGATTTAACAATTTCAAAAGTACAATATACCCCAGGAGGATCCACTTGCAGATGAATTGGGTCTTGCCTTTTCCATGTATATTTGTTGAAGTGTCAGGAGCGAGAGCGTTGGACACAGAATCTCATTAATTGTCCAACGTTGAGTGAACTTCCGAAAATCACTCCACAAAACTTCAAGAAGATCGATGACAGTGGCTCTCCCAATGAAGATGTTATAGACAAGGTACAACTAGTATTTGTTCATGGATTCTGAACCTCTATGTTTACCAGAGAGACCTTTCATGATTATATGCATCAAAATGGTTTAGATACCAGACACATAAGATTTCTTGAACACCTTAGACTTGTATTCCCCTTTGAACCCCATTTATATAAAGAAATATTGGAATTTCGCAGTAGAGGGTTTAACAACTGTAAATCCTTTACAATTTAGGGGAATTCCAACTACCTGAGAAAATGTCCTTCATGACCGGAATGATCCTATCATCTATGACACAAAACTCAAGAACATCATCTTCATAACACACTCTTTCTATGGTTTTGGGAAAACGTTGAAAGGCAAATTTAGGGTTTGGATCTTTAGTGATACGAACTACAATTGGATGACGGGAGATGAACTCTATCATTACACGAACATATTTGTCATAATCCATAGGGTTAAATGAGAACAGTAGAGTTGTATCTCCAAGAATCGGTTCATACGAAGAAGACCCAATGGATCCTTTAGAGGATTTCTTCTTTGATGGAGATTTTGTTGATTTCGACACCATGGATGAAGTTTCAAGCCTTTAAGAATTACATAGTACAGAAAAAGAGTTCTAGGGATTGAAGAAGGTACTGAGAGCGTAAAGTGGGAATGGTTGGATTCAAAATCCTTTTATAGCGAGGGATTATTTCGGGAGGAGTCGAAGAGTGCAATAATGACACCTGACCAGACATGGGTCGCATTAAATGTGGGGGTATTTAAATACCCACCCTATCTAACAGATAAATCAAATTGATGTGATGTTTGTTTGTGAAAAAAGAGAATATTTGTGTGTTCAACTCCAAAAACAAATCACAGACTGTCATCGTCTCTTTATTTGTGCAAAAGGCATGTTTATTCGGATTTTAAAAGATAATCAAGTAACTGTTGCTAATAATACATTTGACGTTTCGATAATTAGTATTAAGTGAAATTCTAAAAATCATATTTTATTGAGGAAAGATTTCGGAGATGACGACTTAAAATACTTTATAGAAATAAAACATCCTCTAATACATGATACTGATCCGAGAAACAACAAAGTTTCTTGATTGGATATTAGAAGTAAAACGAAGCATGAAGATTTTAGAGGTCGGAAGATGATAAATACAGAGGCATGAGAGTTTTCGAAGTTTAAAGGATCACACATAAAAAAGGCAAGGAAACAAGATAATCATTAACATCTCATATTTGAATTTCCAGGTTAATTTGAAAAATACTATGTTTTGAAAATGATATCTCAGAATATACCTCCTAAATGTTGGATGAAAAATCTCATAAAGATATTGACTACAAACATGTTACTCCTGAAAGGTATAAACTAGAGGAAAGGTTAGATAGACAAGACACAAAAAGATCCTTATTTTTCGAGATGAAATATTTCTGCTAGAGAAATAAATTAGATCTCGGAATTAGTTGACTTTCTGATGCACGCATTAGAGAGTGCAAAGTTCCTTGAAAAGTTGAGCATCAGGAAGCACCATTCCCATTTCGTTTAGAAAACCATTAAACTTGGTTTCTTCTAATGTCTTAGTAAAGACATCAACAATCTTATCGTCAGTTGGTACAAAAATGAGATCGGGGTTTCCATTAAGTACATGGTCTTTTATAAAATGGTAACGGATGTTTATATGGTTCCTCATGGAGTGATGGATTGGATTGTGAAAAATCGTAATGGAACTAGATGAGTCGCAATACATCAAAATTTGCTTGAACCGATAACCATAATCTAACATCTGTGATATCATCCAAAGAACTTGAGATGTACAACTAGCAGCAACAATGTATTCTACTTTGGTTGTAGATAAGGCAATGAAATTTTTCTTATTTGATGACTAGCTAACTAGTCTCCCACCGAGAAACTGACATCCTACAAAAGTACTCTTTCGGTCGAGATAGAGACCACCATTGTTTGATTCTAAATATGCTTGCAAGGAGAAGCCATTTTTAGTTAGGTACCAAAATTTAAGGCTCTCGGTTCCTTTGAGATAACGGAAAATTTTCTTTATAGCGAGGAGGTGCGGCATATTTGGAGCATCCTGGAATTGGGAACACAGACATGTTGAAAACTTTATGTTCGGTCGACTTGTCGTCAGGTAGATAAGTGATTCAATCATGTCTCTATAGTTTTTCTGATCGACAAGCTCATCGGATGGGTCAGCAAAGATCTTGTGTCTAACACCCATAGGTACCTTTGCAGAGGCACATGTGTCCATAGAGTATTTCTTCAAGATCTCAGAGAGATACTTCTCCTGATGGATAAATATGTCATGGTTGGTTTGATTTACTTGTAATCTGAGGAAAAAGCTCAGTTCCCAATTCATACTCATTTGAAATTTACTCACCATCAACTTGGCAAAGTATTCAACCATTGTTTGATCTGTCGACCCAAAGATAATATCATCAACATATATCTAGACGAGTACAAGATGCTTTCCAGACCTTCTGAACAAAGTTGGATCAAAGATTCCACGCGGACAACCAGAACGCTTGAGAAAACACGTTAAAGTATCATATTGATATTGCCAAACTTATACACATTTTTAGGCAATATTTTAATACATTTTAAGTAATAATTTGGTTAATTGGAAAGATATGTTATACTTATTGAATTAATTTACATTTTTCAGCCAATAAGAACATTCTTGAAGAATAAGGACCAAAACTGAAAAGCATTGGAACTTTGGAGGATTGGAGCTTAAAAGAAAAAAATATCAGCGAAAAAACCAAGCTCACGACGTGAGATATCAATTCTCACGATGTGAGGATCAGGTTTCTAGAAGATCAGTACGCGGAAGTTAGAGTCCATGCACGTTACGGATATCTACCTAGCTCACGACGTGAGGTTTCAGTTCTCACGATGTAAGCCACGTATTTTTGAAAATTATAAATACTCCTTACATTAACGAGTTGGGAAGGCTTTTGGAGAGAGGATATTCTGAGATACTCGAGATTTGAGGTCAGAAGAGTGCAAAAATCATTCTTTTGGAGGAAGGATAGTTGGAAGATTGAGGAATTAAAGATCAAATCATTACATTCGGTTTGCATACTTAAATCATGTGGATTTCTATTGAATTTGTGTGTTTAATTTCAGTTATGAGTAGCTAAATTAGTTTACTTTCGTTTAGCTAGATTAAACCTTAGAACAACGATTTAGTTTTCTATTTATTGGATTTATAAAGTTGTATTTATGCTTGTGTTTGATTATCATTACCTAGCATGTTAAAGTTTGTGACTTTGTTGCTTAAATTCAAGTTTAGTGTAGCTTAGTGGCCATTAAATTAAATGAACTTGTTTACCCAGTAATTTAGTGGCTATTAAATTACTAGAGCTAGGAGTGACCACATCTAGATCAAGTAATAAAAGTAACAAACTTAGCTTTGTTGGAGAACATAATTGTGACCATAATTGTGTTTGGTTAATTGCTTTAGATAAATCTTACATAGCTCAATCACATTTAATAACTAATTATGTGTTTGCTTGTGTATGACCATAGATAGTAGTACATGAATTGGTGAATATATTAGTTTATTAGACCAAAATAGGTAATTAGATAATACTTGGTAACCAACTTTATTAATCCATAAATAGTAACTAACCATAGAAAAAAGGTGAATTCGGAATTAAACGAAAGCGTTTTTTATATTGAGTAAAATCGTTTTAGTTGAGCGCTTAAGTTTTTCTGAACTTGAAAAATCAGATAAAAACACCTTTTAACTATTGTTTTCTTTTAGATTAATCTTTTAGTAGTTATGTTAGTATACTAAATCCGTTCCCTGAGTTTGATACCCCACTGTTCGTGCGATACTATTTGCGAGTCGGTACACTGCCTTAGATGTAATAGTTAGTTAAATAGTTGGTAAAACTAGTAGGTATAATATTACGTATCAAGTTTTTGGCGCCGTTGCCAGGGAATGACTATTTTAGTCCCTTTTGTAGGGTAAAACCTGCAAAAAGTTACTTTTTAGCATTAGTTAATTTTTCTAAAATACTAAACTCACAACGTGGGCTCTTAAAGCTCATGACGTGAGGGATTTCAATTTTAGTTTATCTGCTATACCACGAGGTGGAACTTATTATCACGTTGTTGTAATCGTTCAGTACGACTTTTTATTTAGTTTTAGTTCGTTTTTATGTTTTTGTTTCACTAGTATATGACCTGCGGATCAAACACACCATTGACACCACCACTTGAAGATCCAGAGTCAAATTTTTGATAAAAAAGAAGGACAAGAACGTATGAGGATCAAGCAACCTTATGAAAAAACGAAAGCACATTCAAAAGCTTTTAGAGGAATCCTAACAAAAAGGAATCTGGTTACGAGCCCGAAACAGAAACAGCCAAAAGTAGTGAACCAGAAAGCGAACCCAAAAACAACATGACGGACATTGTTGACATGAAGATGTAGGCATACAAGAAGATAATACGCGAGGACATCGGTCCAAAGCTTGTGCAACGCGCAATTCCCGCTACTACTAACTTCGATCTAAAGGGACACATCCTTTCCGCACTAAAGGATATTCCATTTTTCGAAAAAGATCATGAAGATGCATACAAGCACCTCGATGAAGTCAATGACATCGCCGACTACTTCAATATTCCGAACGTACCACGAAAGAAAGTGTTGTTGAGAATGCTTCTGGTTACCTTCAAGGGAGTAGGAAAAGATTGGCTGAAGGCACTTCCCCCAGGAACAATCACCACTTGGGCACATATGCGTGAAGAATTTCTCCAACAATTTTGCCCACCAGCCAAGGCTGCTAAACTTAAAAAGGCCATAGCTAATTTCGAGCAACAAGTGGGGGAGTATTTATATGAGGCATGGGAGCGATATAAGGGGTTGATAAGGAATTGTCCCCAAAAAGACCTAAACGAGCAATAAGAAGTCTCGATCTTCTACGATGGGGTGAACGTAACGACAAGGCAACTCCTTGATTCTCAAGGAGCTTTAACAAAGAAGAATCCCGCTGAAATTAAAGAACTAATCGAAGAATTTTCAAAGCATTCATGGGAGTACCACAACCCTCATAATGATGGAGCTAGGGAATCTGAAATGGTGCTTCGCAAGACATGGCAGCTGTTTTGGCAATGTTGCGTAACATGGATCGAAGAATAACAAAGATGGACCAATCCACACACTCAATACATGTGGCTTGTGATAATTGCAATGGGCCATATTTGACGAAAGATTGCTATTTGGATGAAAACGGGAATAGGAAGGCTCAAGATTGTTACTCAAGTGGATACCGCTATGATGAAGATTGGAGAAATCCAAAGAATGAATGGTTGTCGTATGAGGAGTACAAGAAAAAAAAATATAGGCAAACCGACCGGGGTTTTTACCAAAAGGAACAACCACAACCCGAGAAAAAAGTGGACTTAGAGTCAATACTTCATAGATTCATGGAAGCTTCTAAAAAATGTCACTATGTAGCTAATGCCACCATGAGAAATCATCAAGCGTCCATTAAAAATATTGAGGCTCAACTCGGCCAAATAACTACATTGGTTAACGAGCCGTTACCTCCTAAAAATCCCGATAATAAACCACAACGACATGTCAAGGCCATAACCATTGAAGAAGACACTATTTCTGAGTTTTTGGAGGCCTTAGAAGAAGAGACAAAGCAGCCCGAATCGTAACCAAAGCGGACGAAAATTGATGAAAAAATTGTTGCTGAAACACTGACCTCACGGCGTGAGGATTCAACCCTCACGACGTGGGCTCAGTTTGGGCAGAAATTTTTTTATGGTACTCAAGCTTATCAACCTCCTTTACCATTTCCTTCTCGAGCCAGAGTGCACCCTTTGGAACAAGAACATAAAAAGTTCATGCAACAAGTTAAGGGTATTCCGATCAATACTCCATTTATTGACTCATTTGCCAAAGTTCCTGAATATGACAAATTTCTTCAAGATTTACTCGACACTCACCAACAACTAGAGAAGACCTCCAAGGCAGTTCTTAGTGAGCAAAGTTCCATGGTTATTATGGAGGGAATACCAAGGAAAATGGGAGATCCCGGACGCCTTACACTTCCATGTGAATTTGGAAATAACATGAAGACATATGCTTTTGCTGATTCTAGAGCTAGTATAAACTTAATGCCTTATTCGTTCTACCAAAAGCTCAACCTTCCAGAATTCAAGGCTAATAGGATGACAATTCATATAGCTAATCATTCGGTGACTCATCCTCGAAGCATAATTGAGGACATATTGGTAAAAATTGGAAAATTTATTTTTCCAATCGACTTTGTGGTGCTAGACATCAAGGAGGATGAAGATGTCCCAATAATCCTTGGATGCCCATTACTTAATACCACGTGCACCTTGGTGGATATTCGCTAGTCAAAGCTTACCTTACGAGTGGGAAATGAGGATGAAGGAGAAGAAATTACACAAGACTTGAGCAAGCCAACTTTGGATAAGGAGGATGTTGAAGCTCGAGAGCTACAAAAAAGAAAAGGAGAACCAAAACTTGTTGCCAGAAATAAAAGGTTAAAATGAAAACATGAGGAAGGCAATTCTAAAAAGAAGAAGGAGAATTCTAAAAAAGCCTATTTAAGAAGGGTGCAAGCTTATAAGAAAAGATGGAAGGAACAGAAGGTGCAAATGGAGATCGTACCTCCAATAAATACCATGTAGGGTGGCACGGAGTCCGGCTCATGACTCCATCAAAGGAAAAGTCAAGATGTTAAGCGGAGCACTGCCGAATTCACTAGTCATCCACTTTAACAAATGAGTACATAGTTACTTTCATCTTACACGTAGATATGAAGTATCTGGATGATTAAATGGTATATGTGCCTATTATCTTTATTATGTGTTGGATGAACCAATATGACATGATTTTACTTAATTTAATTATATAAGTATTTCCGTACTTATTATATATATATATATATATATATATATATATATATATATTGGGTAGTGATGGGCAATGAGAGATGATTAGGAGATGTCATGACTTTCACTTGCGATGATTGTGATCTAGTCATTTGACAGAGTATAGATGACGACCATAGACTATTCTAAACGATCCATTGGAACACTGGCATGTTCATAACATGTAAGTGTTGAACTACTTGTTCATGTTTTGTACTCTACATACACGTATTATAGAGGAATCTCTGAAGCAGTACTATCTATATGATGTTAGCGATGATCCTTAGGAGAGGTCCTTAAGCATATAGGAAATGCGATGTTAGCAATAATCCTTAGGAGTCGTTCTTAAAAATGAATATATGAGGAAACGGGGATTTTTAATTAGGTTAACTCTTTGATGTGAAATAGATAATTAAACAAAAGTTATTTATATTATTGTGGGTTGAAAACCTTATGTACTCACCAGGCTTCCAACCTGACCTACTCAGTTTCTTTGTATCACAGGAAGCAAAACCAAGATAATGATGTTTGTATCCGGTGAGAAATTCGAGGAAATATAGGATATAGTATAAAAGATGTTATGAAGTATGTAATGACTACGTTTATGGTTATGTTTCTTGTATCAATTATGACATCCCAAGTTCTAATAATCATTGGAAACATTTCTTTGGAAAATACTTTTTATGGGACAAATTCCGCAATATAAAGTATACTTTGTTTTAAAATAAGCATAAATAAAAAAAAAAATTCTGGCCGAGAAAATTGGGGAGGTCACATTATATGTTTTGTTATGACACTAATCTTATCCAAATCACCCAAACCCTGTCCATCATTCAAAAACCAAACATATTAAAATTCTCCATCACTTCATAATGGATAATATATTAAAGGGAAAAGTGGAATTGGTTTTTATTCTTATGCAGAATCAACTAGATGATATCTTCACCAAGGATAAAGTTTCTCATTGCATAAAATTGGAAATGTTGTCCCGACTATGATATATAATCGATTGAGATCATTGAAACTCGTAACTAATTATTACTTTTGTTGTTTTCGGATTAATAAAACTTTGATAAGGTGCCTTTGTTCCCAAGACTATATATTTTTTGCTATCATACATAGTTTCTTCTTTCCAAAGTACATCATCTTTTTCTTGTTTAACCTTTGTGCGAAATATGGAAATAGTAGGAAATGATAGGTCCATAGAAAGTAAATAAATAAGAAAATACCTTTACTTAGCTTTCCAATCTTGGTTTCTTTATATAAGTCATGTGGTTACTTGTTGTTTAGCCTAAATATACTGAATCAATCTAAAAAATTGAAAGTACTATCGTTTTAGGAACAATGTGCTTAATGTGGCTAAAGTTAAGAAATAAATTTGGAAATATGGCCTCCTTAGATTTAAGTACTGACCTTCACTCAAGTTGATAATTCTAGAACTTTGAGTGTCAAAATGAATCAGTCACAAACCGCAAATATAAACTTGTATAAAGTTTTATCGATAAAAAAGGGAAATAACTCGACCCACGTGGAAAAAGTAATAGGAAACATAGTTGACTAAAAGATGCTTAGTAGATCACATGATCTGAAAAACTGCTAACTTGCACACATGAAAAGATGCACATTGAGGCTCAGTATGCCCCCTAGATTTTCATGCTAATGGAGAAAATGAAATGATGCCTACATCGCACACATGCATAAAGAAGATCATATAAGGGACCCATGATATCTCCTAATAAAGAGACTACATTGTCAAGTATCAGCTACAAGAGACGTAAAAGTAAGGAAAACAATTGAGTGATCAACATGGACTTAGATTTAGAAAGTAGATAAATAAAAAAAAACTATTGCACTGAATGGTCAACACTACACATTGTTGATCTGATTAAGAAAGAGTCTAGGTGTCATAAGCCTAACCGAACACTTATGATTCTACATTAAACATATTTTCAATAAAAAGGGTTGACTCAAAATTAAAAGAGTAAAGTATTATAGTCAACATTATTTCAAGCATCAAAATAGGTATTTGCATTAGACATGAGACTTGAATTTAGCTATTCTTTTAAAAGATAAGTGTGTGTATGCTTACATTATCACCTTTTAAAAGACATGATCCAACTATCATTTCTTTTACAAAAATGTCAGCCAAGATTTAACTTTTGAAAACCTATCTAAATATATGTTATAGCTTAACATTCTTCAAACTAATAATCTCTTTTGTTGCACAACATAAGCTCACAATCTCAGTTATAGCCAACAATATCAATTAAATCTAGAAACTTAAAGATATTTAGTTTTTTTATCTTAGACAATATCTATAGCTACCATTCTCAGATCCGCCAAAGACTTCTACTTTTGGGCATGATGTTGATACTTTTCTCCACAACCAGCTTGACACAGCTAAATGATCTCAAGAAACTACTCTTCTTGGCTCCTACTATTCCACTCCTAGATCCTCATCAGCCTAATATAATCACTAGATAGGGGGATGATGTAAAAATTAGGAAGATGTCAATATCTAAAAGCTCAGGGGATCCAACGCATGATGATGAAGAAGAAATTGAATTTGTTGATTTTGACTTTTCTTTTATGTAGGATATTCCCTTGTAGACTGTTTCATTGCATGTTTTTATACAAGTAATGTATCAATGGGGAGGCAAAAGGATGCATCATCAAGCTGATGATACGCCTATAAACTAATTCAAGGATTTTCGACTAGTGAATCATCTTGTTCATATGTTCCATTAAAAAGCAGAAAGATATAAAAGAGGGTTATAGTTGAACATAATGAAAGATTTTTGTGCAACAAAATAGAGAGACACGATGACAATTTGTATAAATAAGCAACTGTTGCTGAAGGATCTCTTGCTCATCAGAAGAAGATGATGGACCAATCTGCTAAAGCTGTTGTTGGAAATTATAGAGGTAATCTTGCAAGTTGACAAGTTTCCGCTATCCCACATTGGTGCGGGAAGAAACCTTGTGTAGGTTTATAAGTCTTTTACTTTGATAGTCCTTCAAAGGCTTTAGTGGATCAAAGGAATGGGCCAAGCCCACACACACGTGCCTAGCCTAGCCTAGCACCAGCCGACACTGCGAGTGCATGAAATGGCGAGATTCAGGCGCACTTGGCACTTCACACGATACATCGGTCGCTGGGAGCTAAGGAGCTTTTATTTTGGCTAATTTCAGGTTAAGTCGGTTTGACGGATCTGGTTAAACATTTGACTTTGTAGATATGGCAACAAAATATTCTGAAAGGGATAGAAAACTACTAGCTTAGAGAGCAAGTCGTCGCCATAGGGTTTCAGGGGACGAACCATGTGAACCCCTTTTTCCCTTCTAGGGATCCAATGCCTATAAATATAGCTCCCTAGGAGCGGTATTTGATACACACGAAAATTGAAAGCTCTCTCATTCTATTTGCAATTTCTTCATGGTTTCTTAGTAGTCACTTTGCGTTTATCGTTTTCCATTGTTGTTGGATACTCAGTAAATCCCAATGAAATCCTGGGGCTTTAATCCATTGCTTACAGCCGATAGAAGCGAATTAAAAACCTTTAAGGACATGAGTTCGATCTGTGCAATTCTTCTACGATCAAGATCAGCCGTCAACAGGTCGGTTTTACATTATTTTTTCGTTTTAATTTCGTCCAATAATAGGACACTCTCATTCTACCTTTCTTATAATCAGATCTAATCGAGAAGGATTAATCTGATATCTGTACGAAACATGGTAATCATATTAATAATAATTGGATCTATTATTCGCAACTAATCGACATATAATATTATTTGTCGGTTTCCTTACGTTTCTATTAGTTTGATTTACAACAATCTTAGAGGTTTTTAATTTGTGTTTATAAATCAACGGAATAATGGACACCCAGTTCCCAACTGCTAGTCTCCACTACATGAACCAAGAGTTTTCCAAGCTTGACCAATTCGATGGTCAGAACTACACCCGTTGGGCTGACAAGTTCAAGTTCATGCTTCATGTGCTGAATCTCGCCTATGTTTTTCAACCCAAAATTGTCCCCATTCCTACTGATCCAATTCCTGAGGCGGGGAAAACTGTGGATCCAAGAATCATCTATGATCTGGAAAAGCAAAGGGCTCTACGTAGAGAGTTTGAGGAACTGTGTGTGGGTCACATCATGAACTCACTGTCTGATCGGCTCTATGATCTTTATGCGCCGGTAAAAGATCCGAGAGAGCTATAGAGTGCTTTGGAACTCAAGTACAAGGCTAATGAGGAAAATACCAACAAGTACCTTGTGTCAAAGTACCTAGAACTTCAAATCACTGATGACAAACCTATCATGGAGCAAGTGCAAGAACTCCAGGTTATGGTCAACAAAGTGAACACACTCTCCATCTCGATACCAGAACTCTTTCAGGTTGGTGCGATCATTGCAAAACTGCCACCCTTGTGGAAAGACTTCTCTAAAAGAATGATGCAAAATTTGAGTACTACTCCTTGGATGATCTGATGAAACACCGTTGCATTGAGGAGGAAACTCGCATTAGGGACAAGCGTGGTAAAGTCAGATCGAGTGTGCACCATGTATCAGTTGGGGGTTCTGGTCATAAGACCAAGTTTGGGACAAAACAAAAGGAACATGGGACCCAAGAAACAAAGCTTGAAGAAACTAAGTCATCAGAATCCTAACTCAAATCCGAAAGAGGGTCGGACCTTGCCACCTCTGCTGAGAGATTGGGAACTATGCGGGAGATTGAAAAGATCGCAAATCAGGAACAGTTGCACATGCAGTCGAGCAAGTGACTGATATGGTGGAAAGTGTGAACATTGGAGAGATTTTCATGATCTATTCGCTTACCCGAGTAATCTGTGTTTGAGGAAGGTTCATAGACACTCGAGCCACTGTGCATGTTTGTGGGCAACGAGAGAGATTTCTCACTTACCGTCCAATGCCACCAGGAATGCTAGTTGTATGTGCTGATGGTCACAGAGCTGAAGTTCAAGGAAAAGGTGATGTTCGTCTGAAGTTCACATGTGGTGAATGGGTTAACCTTCAAGATGTTCCTCATGTTCCTACTCTCTCAAAGGGGTTGGTTTCTGCGGACAAGTTTGACAAAGGTGGGTTCAAGATGGTGCTTGAGAATGGAAAATTTGTGATCACTAAGGGCAGACGATATGTTGGGAGGGCGAACAATTGTTCAAGAATGTATCGTTTGTTTCTTAGTGATGAGGGCAGTGAAAGTGGGTCTAGTGTTTATAGTAATGGTGCAAGTGTTGCAAGTGTGTCTAGTGTTGCTAGTAATGATGTAATTAGTGGATTCGTTGCTAATGTGAATGAAGTGAACTTTTCTGGTTTTTTTTGTTCAATTTCTTTATGGAATAAACGTTTAGCACACACTTATGTTAAGAACATTGAAAAAAATGCAAACTAAAGGAATGTTAAAATATGACTCAAAAGATTTTGAAAAATGTGAAACTTGTGTGAAATCAAAGTTTACAAAGAAACCATTTCCATCAGTTAAGAGAAATACATCATTACTTGAGTTGATTCATTATGATATATGTGAATTAAATGGAATACATACTCGAGGAGGAAAATTTTATTTCATCACATTCTGTGACGACTCCAGTCGATATCTACATGTTTATTTTCTGAGATCAAAAGATGAAGCTTTTGATGCATTTAAACTATATAAGGCCGAAGTCGAAAATCAACTTGAAAGACACATTAAAATTCTTCGCTCGGACAGAGGCAAAAAATACTTCAACCAAGAGTTTGACACATTTTGTGAAGAGAATGGAATCAAACATGAGAGAACTTCACCATACATTCCCCAACATAATGGTTTGGCTGAAAGAAACAACTGAACCCTTTGTGAGATGGTCAACTGTATATTGAACCAATCGGGTCAACTAAACAATCTATGGAGGGAAGCACTATTGACTATTTGTTATGTTCATAATAGGATCACTATTCGTATGATTCCTACAAGCCCTTATGAGTTGTGGAAAGGTAGAAAGCCTAAACTAGACTATTTGAAAGTGTGGGCGTGTGTTGCTTACTATCGGACTCCCGGTCCTAAGGGAACCAAATTAGGAGCACGAGCTAATAAGAGTATATTTATTGGATATGCTCACAATAGCAAGTCTTACCAATTATTAGATATAAAATTAGGTTTTGTTGTGGAATCCAGAGATGTGGAAGTCTTTGAGGACAAGTTTTCTAGGGATGATAAAACTCCAGTCATACAACATCTACAAGTACTTCTTAAGAAATACTCCCACCTCCTCCTATTGTAGAGGAACCAATGAGAAGTGCTAGGACTAGAATGAGAAAAGTTTTGGAGATGATTTCTATTTTTATTTGGTCGAAGGAACACAAAAGAAAGTGATAATAGAGGTTATCTTTTCCATTAACTTGGATGATGATCCTAAGACCTTTACTGAAGCCATGACGTCTAGAGATGCTTCTTTGTGGAAGGAAGCCATAAATGACGGAATAGATTAAATTATGAGTAATGGAACTTGGAAGTTAGTTGATCTACCCAAGGGGAAGAGACCCATAGGATCTAAATGGATATTCAAGAGAAAATATCATCCAGATGGATCCATATCTACCTATAAACCAAGATTAGTTGCTAAAGGCCACATGCAACGAGAAGGGATCGATTATTTTAATACCTATGCCCCTGTTGCTAGGATTAGTTCTATTATAAATCTCATAGCAATATCAGTTTTGAAAGGACTGTACATTCATCAAATATATGAAGACAACCTTTCTGAATGGTTATCTTAAGGAAGAGATTTACTTAGATCAACCTGAAGGTTTCGTGATACCCGGACAGGAAAACAAAGTTTGTAGACATGTTAAATCCTTGTACGGGTTGAAGCAAGCTCCCAAACAGTGGCATGAGAGATTTGACACCAATGTGTCTGCTTTCGGATTTCAACACAACAGTGTTGACAGATGTATTTATTCCAAATACACATCCGATTACATAGTAGTAATATGTCTTTATGTTGATGATATGTTGATCATTAGCACTCACCAAGAAGGTTTTCTTGAGACGAAGAAAAAGCTATCCTTGATTTTAATATGAAAAATCTTGGTGAAGTTGATACAATTCTTGGTATCAAGGTGAAAAGGACAGGCGCTCAGATTTCTCTAAATCAATCTCATTACATAGAGAAAATTCTGATAAAGTTTCTGTTGGATTTGGTGTCGAAGCCCATAACTATAACTGGGATGTACTTGACCCGATTGTAGCATGGTCCTTTTGGGTTGCCTTCACCAGTGCAATTTGATAGGATGGACTTTTGAGGATAAGGTTATTTATGATTTATTAATATATTATAATTATAATATATTAAGATGAAATCATATTATTTAATTAGTATTGATCAAGAATTAATTTGAAATTAATTTTGTGGTCAAAACAGACTAATTAAATATATGGGGATTGATTGTGTAAATCAATGATTCTAATAGTGTGGACTAATGATCCATGATTATTTAGGATGGGCTAAACCAATGAGATAATTCATGGATAGTCCATGGAGGTTTTAACCCATGCAGTCTAAGTAATATGAAAGGTCATTAGGGTTTGCAAAGATGTAACCCTAGCACTATAAATAAACCCCTCTAGAACCAAAATCAGTTGCTACATCATTCTTGGAGAGTGAGTATTGATTTTGTGCTAAGTAACTTATTCTCTCAAGCCTCCTCTTGCATATTGGTGTTTGTGAAGAATTAGAGGCATCACACTTGAGGTGCTCAAGCTTTCAAAGGTCAAGAACTACAAGTCCTTCTACGAGGTAAGTCATCTAACCAGCTGTATTGTTCTTTTGGCAATTTTATGCTAGTTAGGACAATGCTTTGGAAAAATGAAAATATGCATGTATAATTAGAGAAAACATAGATCCAAAGCATTTAGGGTTGCATGTTGTCACACCCCGCTAAAGCGGAAACACAGGGCGTGGCAGTACAAAGGGTTTCATCGCAAAAGTTAAAAGACAACACCAACCATAGTATTAAAAATCATTACAAATTCACAATGGGTTTGAACAACTTTTAAAAGAAATTACAATGTAAATTGAAATACAACACATGCGAATGCTCCTAAAAGTGAAGTGTCCCTAAGTGCCACTTACTCGATGATTCCTGAAAAAGCATGTAAAACGAGCGTCAACTATAAAAATAGTTGGTGAGTACTCACAGATAAACAAAATAATATTGGTTCCATGAATTGAAATCAAAGTTTTGATAAAAGTTTCCAATAATAAAAGTATATTGTTAAAATGAGTAAATAAGTTTGTAAAAACAAAGTTCTTTGTCATCATGAGAGATAAGGTATGTTGCCCAAATAAGATGCAACATTCATATTCTCATGGAAGATAAAGTTCGTTACTCAAACGAGTAAACAAGTTTCATTGCTAAAATGAGCAATCAATTTCGTTGCTACAAGGAGCAAACAATTTCATTGCTAAAACATGTATATAAGTTTTCAGTAAAACAAGTCCATTGTTGTAATGAGAAACAAAGTTCATTGCTATAATTAATAAACAAGTTTATTGCTATAACGAGAAACGAGTTTGTATGTGTATGAGCAAACAATGAGTCTCAACCAAACCTATGACTGAAGCCCTATCAAGATCTATGCTTATCGTTCCATAGATGAATATGGTATCATGCACTCCAGCAATAGGGCGAGTGAGGAGTTGTCAATTCCTAATAGCGCTATCCATAATGACCATTGGCTCAAAGAGTTAATGGTTAGAGATAAGGGAAGGGCCTTAATACGATAAGTTCTCATGTTCCGTGTTGCATAGACATACATAGAGAGATATAGCAATAAAATAGCAATCATGTTTGATACAAATCAATTTATATACAACATTCAAATAATAGTTTTTCGGACATGCTTTTCCACCCCAAAACATAAAAACTGAAAATAGGGGAGTGCGTGAATACTCACTATGCATTGAGATGATGCAAATGATGTCTTGAACTACGTTCCACGTGTACCACTACCGATTCCTACAATAATGGTATTCGCTAGTGAGTCTCTAATCGAAATCTAACACTAGTATACTTACTACTACAATAGAATTATGCCAATAATATGTCAAAATTTAATATTGATAAGTTACAAACATTTTTCTATGGAAATTAAGTTTCAAAGAATCAATTGTTATATAACAATTTAAGTGGAAAATTTCCATTATTGAAATGTTAATATTTAACATTTTAGAGGTGTTCCAATGATTAAATATTCAAAACTAAATCAATTTAGTTCTAAACTTTCCCAAACTTTGCATTTCAGTTTTAATTGAAGACAACGACCTTAAGATCAATTTTCTTGAATTTTTGATTTGTCTGACTATTTTTCACGATTTTAGTTTCTTGAATAACCATAAAATCATGAAAAATACTAAATAGTTAATAAAAATTACCAAACTTCAGATTTTGGTTCTAAATGTACTAAAAGACTTCTAGATAAATTTTCATGGATTATGAATATGTATAACCATTTTTCATATATTTAATTCTCTAAATAGATACAAATTCATGAAAAATAGAAATCAGTTTCCAAAATTACCCAAACTTTTTGTATTACTGTTATTAAACATTATTAAGCTGGGAAAAAATATAAAAATTGATTTCTAAATTGTTTAACCAAATTTTATGATTTTTGAGCATTTATTCTAATAAAAATTGAAATAAATAGGAAACAGTTTCCACAATTGCCCAAAATTTTTGTAACACTTTTATTATACATTTAGAAGCTGTGAAAAATATAAAAGATATTTTTCAATTAGTCTTTCTATTTTTATTTGTTTTATCCTCTTAAATAATCATTAATTTGAGAATAATTATTAAACAGTTAAAGTAAATTACTAAAATTTTTGTACACTTCATTTTCAGAGTAAATAATCTGGGAAAAATACCAAATGTGGTTTTTGTATACTGAAATCCGATTTTGTGTATTTAAGTGTATTTAATCTTAGAAAATAGGAGAAAAATAGTATACAGAAGAGAAAAATCATCAAAATTTTTATGTAGCCTCCTAATGTACTACAAGGTGTTCTGGTAAATTTGCATGAATTTTGGATGAGCTGCGAAAATTGTTATACAGCCTTTTCAACTTGTCTAAAGTGGTTTTATGATTTATTGGGGCTAAACAAAAAGAAAATTCAAAACCATATTAAACAGTTACAAAAGTCATTGAAACTTCATGGGAGATGTTTATTAACTTAAAGAATCATCCAAGAATTTTTCCAGAATTTATTTACTAGTGTAAGTATTTTATATGATTTAACATTGTATTTTCTTATTATTTTCATATAAAAATAAAGAAAATATATATTGAGCTGAAAATTTCCAGAATGCATCTTCATACAATTTAACAACAATAAAAAATTGTTTTCTTATTTTTGATGTAGAAAACCATGCCTAAAGGCTCAATAAAATGTATAGAGAAAACTTGGTTCTTGTGATTTATGTAAAGATTATTGATGTTACTTTGACAATTTTTGCAACATGTTACAAAGACTTTTGAATCAAGATCTTTTTGTTCCTATTAATACATGATATTAAGAGTTTAAATAATTTTTGAATGATTTTTAGTGATGAATAAGTCCTTTGAACATGCAACACAAAACAAATGTTCATAAGGAAAGTGGTGTTTGAGCAACAGTTTTGTAAAAATTGGTAAAAATCAAAATATTGGAATTTTCCAGTGAGGTCAGATGGGTTTGAAAGCTAACTCAAAATATTATATTTCAAAAAAAGAATCACGAATTTTGGCTAAGAAATGAGTGAGATATGACAGTTTAAAGTCAAGTAAAGAAATTTGGCAGATTGCATGCATGATGATTGGTTAGAAAAGTGGGTTTTCATCATTTCCTTGAGTAAATCTTTTCAAGTATTTTAAATATATCATGATAAACTCATATTTTAGTCATGTTTCCAGAGATCAAAAGATTAAAACTTATCAAAATGTATATAATGCATTTATGAACAAAATTTTGTTTCTCAAAAACTCTTAACTTGAGTTTGATGTTTTAATCCTTAAAATCGATTTTTGCACTAAGATCATGAACATGCAACCTTGTTTATCATACATGCATGGTGTTAAAACACATCCATCATGTTGTAAAAACCATTTTAACAAAAAGAAAACAAGTTTTAAGAAGATGAAGAAGGAGAAAGTGTAAGAAAAAGAGCAAAACTTGAAGGAAAAGTGAAGTAGAAATCGATATTACCTTCAAGAATACCACAAGATGATGAAGATTTCGAGTTTGAGGAGTGTTCTTGGGTTTGTTTTCTGGAAAATTTCTTGGTTCTTAGAGGGAGGAAGAGAGAATGGAGTGGTGTTTGGAGAGAGAAAGTAGAGAGAAGGTAGAGAGAGTTTTCTAGAGAGAGAAAGAAGAGAGATATGTGTGTGTTGGAGAATGAGAGTGTGAGAGAGATATGGGGAGAGAGGGATCCGATTTTAGGGGAGGAGAGGCTCTCTCTCTCTCTTGTTTCTTTTATAAAAATTCAAATCTTTTATAAAAATATCCAACTTTTTATAAAATGTGCACCTTAACCTAGTTTTTATGCATAAAACTCTTGATTTTTGACTTATAAATCAAGGGTAAATGTTAATAACTAAATCTTTATTTTTCATTGAATTTTATTTCATAATAATTATTATGATAAGATAATATCATAAGGTTCATAATTGTTTTTATAGGATTTTTAAGGTTAAAGTTTATAAATATGAGTTTTTAGGGCTTTTAGGGTTTTGGAGTTTAATAAACTTTGAATATCAAAATAAATAGAATATTTGAGACTTTAAATTATCTTATGGTATTATAACTCTTTTATAGTTATAAATAATGTTTGTAATTTATTTTTATCGGTTTATTGGCATTCTATGTAGTGATTCCGAGATTCAAGCGAAATTGAGGAATCAAGTATACTAGTCCTAGTCTTCAAATTTGACTTAAGTTTCTATGAGACTTTGAACTAACTTCTACTTCTAGGTCAAGTGCATGATGTGTGTATATGATTCATGAAATGTTGTTCGAGTCAAAGAGTGATCCAAATATGGATAGTCACTACAGCTTAGTAGATGTAGAATTCACATATCAAGGTGAAATCTAAGTACACCATCCATTGTTTCTATATGTTTCCAAGTTTCTAGTAGGTTATAACTTAGCTTCAAATTACTAAGTTTAATATGTGTTGTGCCTATACGTGCAACTAAGTTTAGTCAAATCTAGAACCGAATCGAATTTTGACGGTTGTCACACATGTGCACCATAGGAGTGTTATAGTGCTCAAAACCCAACAGTGGTATCAGAGCCTAGGATTGTTTTCTGTTATACTTGATGCTTGTTAATTTTCAAAGTTGAAAATTTTAATTTTCTAGCATCTGACTGATGAACTCGCCGAGTCCAGTGGTTGAATTGACGAGTCCACTCAGTAACAGAGCAACTCGACGAGTCAGTTCATGCACTCGACGAGTTGCAGGCTCTGGTTGCAGAAATTCAAGGTTTTTGGCCAGAATTGGATTAGGAACATTACCACAAACTGCTTTAAATCATAAAATCTGTTTTTCTGATATGGTAGTGATCATCCTCATCCAATTACAAGATAATTGTCAAAGTTTTTAAGATAATTGTTGATTTATATGATAAACAAAGTTGCTTCCAAATTGTTGACTTGATATTATCTTGTTTATGAGTTTAGCTAGATCAATCTAGAATCATATGATATTTTTAGTTGTAGAAAATTGATCTAAATGAACTTTAATGACCTCCATAACTTGTCCTCAAGTTATGGAAAATGAAAAGTCTCATACATTAAAATGACATTAAACTCATAAGTTAAGGGAATGAAAGGACAATTGTCAAATATTAAGATAACAGGTTAATTATTTGTATTATTTGATATGAATTGCCTTGCTATATGAGTTAGAATAGATCAATAGAATATTATATGATAATTTTCCTTGTTAGAACTGATCTAAATGTTCTTTAATGGCTTCCATAACTTGTCCTCGAGTTATGGAACATGAAAAGTCTTATCATAAATGTTTTAATGAACTCCATAACTTGTCCTCAAGTTGTGGAAAATTGAGAGTCTTTTCATAAAACCAACATTAAACTCATAAGTTATAGAATTGAAGAGTTTTGACATGTTTCAAAACTTGCCCTCAAGCTTTAGAATTTGTAAAGTCATACTAATGAAACTCAAATTCCAAACCATGGAGTTTTAAAAGTTAAAACTCAACCCTTATACTTTATAATATTATAAGTTTAATATATATATATATATATATATATATATATATATATATATATATATATGTATGTATAATACAAGTCGGTCTTACCGTTAGTATGCCTCATTCATGAAGCCGGTGTATAAGGGGGTTTAAGGTTACTGCCTATAAAATGGCAGTTTAATAATGGGTGTCCACTCTCACCCACCGCTTCCTTGACTGGTGGAGGGTCGTTAGCCGAACGGGTAGGATAGAACATTAATTCTCCCTCATTAAAAGTATAATGATAAATATAAAGTAACTAAACTTTTATTAAATTCCCAATCTTAGTTACTTTAGGAAAATGTGAAAATGGTGTTAATCCATGAAATTAAACTTTCCACATTGTTAAGTCGTTAGTGGAGCGTGTGTGGTTAACCGGCACACTAATCTGGGACTGACAATGTGTGGCAAAGGGTAGCTTGATGTTAATCATAGATCAATGGAGCGTGTGTGGTTAACCGGCACATTGATTAGGTGATTTGTAACATTGAGGGTACCAAGCTAATTTTCATGTTTATTCACACATTGTTTGTGATCCTCGGCATCCCAGTCATAAACTTTAAGGGCACAATCGAGATTTAAACATGTCATTGAAAAGTTCAATGAATCTCAAAGGATCTAGGAATTTCAATCCAATTAAAACTTAATAATCTATTTCGTTTTTCATGGTGGAAATTGGTAAATCGTCATTTACCTACCTTCAAATGTTTTACAATTAGATTACGGCATCCCTCTTCGCAATTGTAAAATATTGTGTTGGGTCCTAGCTTTAATATTTCGTTTTGGGTGTTATATTAAGGACTTAAATCAACAAACTTGAATTTCTCCCTTGTAGATGTCTAGTTCAAACAACTATGGTCTTCCCGAATCTTTTGGAAAAATCTTTCCAAATGAAGATGATATTCCACAATATCATACTTCACTTCCTCCACCTCCTCCAATTAATCTCCCTGACCCACAAGTTTGAAGACTTGAAAAGCTCAAGGTCACTCAAGCCCTATTGGCTAGTAAACACCAAGATGGAAGGTCTGTGTGTGCACATGTCTTGGATATGAAGTTACACATTGACAAGTTGGGAATGTTGGATGTCTTTTTCCCGAGGAAGTTGGCTGTTGACTTGGTTCTTCAGTCACTCCCCGAATCATATAGTCAGTTTGTTAAAGACTACTATATGACAGACCGCGCGTGACCCTTATTGATCTTACCTATTTCTTATTGCTGTTGAGTCAGCAAAGATTTGGCGCAATGGTCAAGCAAATTTGATTGGAAGATCTACTTCCCAAGCTGCCATGGACGTAGGCAATGACATAGATAGTCCAGAAAAGATCCATTCTCCTATGGGAAGGGAATTGGCTATGCTCAAAAGATTTGACCATAAGAGAAAAGCAAGTTCTGAGATAATTCCATGTGCAAATGCCAAAGAGTCTATTTGTTTCTACTGCCATTTGAAGGGACATTGGTTGCGAAGCTTCCCTAACTACCTGAGAGATCTAAGAGCTGGTAAAGTCAAAAAGGTTTGACTCTGCTTCAGGTAAGTTCAATATCTAACTCTATTAAGTTCCTACTTATACATTATTACTACATGATGTAAAGTTACATTTTGGTGTTTTGCATAATCAAATAGAAAGAAGGAAGCTTAAAGGAAATAGTAAGGTTGAATCTGATCGCGAAGGGATGGATTTCAAGCGCATGGTTCGATGATCGGATTTTTGAGCTGCTGCTTAAGAGTTATGATAGATTGCTTATAAATAAATAAAATTTTGATTTTTTATCTTATTTATATCTCCTTGCAATGGCACATGTGAAAATTGATGTTTGTATTTTTTAGCAATATGGATTTGATTCTTTCGTTTGTGGTAGTGTCTAAGTTTACCAAATAAGGAAAGATTCTCATCACCCAAGGTTGAATTTTCTTCTAAAGAAACTTGGAATCATGCAAATTGTATTGTGTGATGAATGAGAACTTTCATCTTTGGGAATCCTTGTTCACATGTAAATGTGAGTCAAGTGAAGGACTAGGGGATCAGGTACACTTGGTTGTGCACTGGTCAGGTCCACCGCAAAGAACGATAAGACTATTCGTCATGATTTACTAAAGTTTAGTAAAATTGGTTATGCTTACAAGGTTAAGTATAATTCTGAATGATTGGAAAAGTTTCAATATATAGCAGAACGAATAAGAAGAATCAAAGTCGGCAGAAAAATAAAAGTTTCTCCAATCTGAAAAGATGGGAGAGTGCTTAAGTATCGTGCTTCATGATCATCTTAATGATTATGAAAACTATATCACAATTTGATCCTCTAAGGACGCCTTAGTGCATTTGTTTGGCTAAGAAGAGGAATCAGGAAATTGTGAAATGGTTAAATCAATTAAGATGAATCATACTTCGTTCCAAAATCAAATCTTAGAGTCATACTCCAAGATTGTATATTTAGTGACATATTAGCAAATGTAGAGTAAAAGGTTTTCTGCTCTTATACATTTGAAATTAGTAAGTTGTGATGTTTTGGATAAAAACAAATACCAACTAAGACAAATTGTGTGAAGTGTTTGTCTTGATAAGAAACCGCACTAACTCTTGAATATTTGTTTGTCAAATAATGTTTCTTGACAAAGAGAATCTTATATGTTAAGAGGTTAGTGGGAGTCTTAAAGGTCTTGAAAAGGTACGAGAACTAATCAAGAGTAAACTTATTGTTAATCACTAGCACGCGACTTGAGGTTTGTAACCTATCGTGTTGACATATTCTTGTTTCTGTGCTTATTCCAATTAGGGTTGACTATGCTCATGAGTTCTGTAAGTTCTCAATTGTTTGCATAAGGCTAAGCACCTTGATCAGTGAAAGTTCATTTTACTCTAAGGGTGAGCTTCTCAATAACTTGGAATACATGGTAGGCCCTTGTGCTACCAAGTGGCAAGGAATTAAGATTAGATAGGTTCAGTCCATATGAGTTTGGATTTGTCACTAACCTTGTCTTAAGATTATGGTTATGACAAATTCACATGGATAGGAACACATACACCATTAAAAATCTAAGTGTCATAAGGTTTCTCTCCAATTCATGAAAATGATTGCGAGCAAACGCTTTCACTAAGTAGATTTTAAAGAGTTAGCAATTGTGATATTTGCATTCTCAAATTCGATTATGATTACAGCATCCTTCTTCATAGTTCGAATTGTGAGAAATGGCAAAAGGTCTAAACATTTGAGACTTACTGCTGTAAGTTCTAAAATTGTTTAGAAACACATATGAGCTTTCTAACAAAAAAGGTGTGTGAGCTTAGATAATTATTCAAGCATCTCGTGTTAGAAATCTAAACTTTGGTAAGAAAGTCAATAAAGTATTGATTTCTAGAAGTCCAACTGATTTCTGGATTTATGTCACAGCTAGTGGGAGCATAAATGTTATGCGAGTAACAAAATAATTTTATGCTAGTGGGAGAATAATTATTATGGTAAATGTTACAAGTTAGCAATGTTAATTATAGAAAACAAAATTTTCAATTCACAAAAGTTGTAGGGTTGAAAAGTTGTTTTGCTATAATTAAGGGAGAGGAACTTATACTTCATTTCAATTATGAAAGTTTAGATTGAGATTTTAATCAAATTTAGTCAAGGATTTATATGAATACCATGTTGAAATGCTTCAACATTAGAAATTCTATATATGGAAATATTATAGCAAAAGACTGGTCAAGTATCATGTCTCTATGCAAGACATTATGAATCGTATCCCATATGCTTCGGGTATAGGATCGACTGCATATGCTATAATATTCATGTCGTGTTCTAATATTCCAAATACCTAGGGCATTAAGAGGGAAAAAGGACTAGAACTGGATATGACTAAAGTTATTAAACAACTGCTAAGAACAATCCAAGGTTCGCCAAAGATGGTTGCTTATGGATAGTTGGAAGTATAATAATGGATGGACCATATTGACATTATTATGAATAGACAGGATTCTATTAACAATGAGTTGTCATATGGCAAATATGGAAATGTTTCCATAATGGGAGATGGATATCAAGAATCTATGAGAAAGTTAGAAACTTTTATGCAAGAAGGATGTTCAAAGGAATGTGCTTTGAATATGAGATTTCGGATCTATGAAAATATCTTGTAACAATCTCCAATGGAAAGTTTTGTAATTGACAAAGTCTCTATGGCTTTTGTACATATTCATTACAAAAGGATCACTGCATATAAGTTTAGAATCTAACAAAATTACAGTAAGTGGCAAGAACTTGGTATTCTTACACTTATGATAAGGATTTGGAATTGTGAAATGAGTATCGTTGGAAATGTTTATAATTGATCTATTTCACAAAGTAAGGGCCATAGGCAAACATAGTGTGCATGCTTGGAGCATGGGATAACTATTGTTTTAATTCAAGTATTAAGTTGATAAATCGAAACATTATACAATGAATAATGTGTAATCAATATCGTGATTAAATAAAAGGTGTTTTATTATATTTAAATGTTTTGAGACCATATTGGATTCGATTATTCTGGTGTTTCACTTTGCATGTTTTGACTTCCCGAATAACTAGGTTATTCAAACTATCCACAGTCGATCATACGTTGGAAGTAAGTATGAAAGAAGACTGTCATGAGTTGGCTTGTAGATTGTCTAAGGCGTTAGACATAGAAAAAGTGTGCTACACCATTCATGAGTGCTCCTGAAATAAGATTTCAGTATTGGATTCAACCCGCACTCACCTGAATCAATTCATGGAATTTATCACGAGTGATTGTGAGACGATAATATCATCTAATCTTCAAACCAAGATATATGAGTTGTTGACTACGAGTTGGTTGTGCATTGATGGCATGAAAACACATCAGTAACTTGATGTTATAAAACGTGTCGTTGTGCATGATTTGATGAGTAGTTAGTACAAGCATATAATGTCGAAGTTTATCTGTTCCTTTTATCCTAAGAGGATTAAAAGCGATATCTTGGGCCTCTCGATGATTCTGTTTTGACTATGTGTCGGGCCCGGTCAGAACTAAATTGATGTGTTCAGTTATGTTCTATGTCAGACGAATAGGAAATCGGGAAACAAATTGCAGGAAAATAAGTATGACTATGTTCCGTGTATTTGTACGCATAGATATCTTGAGAACAGAGGAATATATGATCCCTTATATAAAACACGCGTCACTGACTAGGTCAGACTTCGACAGCGGCTTTCGAAAGCTTACGATTGTTAAGTCGGATCCTGAAGTTGCATTGGCAGTTATAGTTATTAGACTTATCCAAGTGGGAGACTGTTGGATTTGGTGTCTAAGCCCATAACTATAACTGGGATGTACTTGACCCGATTGTAGCATGGTCCTTTTGGGTTGCCTTCACCAGTGCAATTTGATAGGATGGACTTTTGAGGAGAAGGTTATTTATGATTTATTAATATATTACAATTATAATATATTAAGATGAAATCATATTATTTAATTAGTATTGATCAAGAATTAATTTGAAATTAATTTTGTGGTCAAAAGAGACTAATTAAATATATGGGGATTGATTATGTAAATCAATGATTCTAATAGTGTCGGCTAATGATCCATGATTATTTAGGATGGGCTAAACCAATGAGATAGTCCATGGAGGTTTTAACCCATGGAGCCTAAGTAATATGAAAGGTCATTAGGGTTTGCAAAGATGTAACCTTAGCTCTATAAATAAACCCCTATAGAACCAAAATTGGTTCCTACAACATTCTTGGAGAGTGTGTATTGATTTTGTGATAAGTAACTTATTCTCTCAAGCCTCCTCTTGCATATTGGTGTTTGTGAACCATTAGAGGCATCACACTTGAGGTGCTCAAGCTTTCAAAGGTCAAGAACTACAAGTCCTTCTAAGAGGTAAGTCATCTAACTAGTTGTATTGTTCTTTTGGCAATTTGTATGCTAGTTAGGAAAATGCTTTGGAAAAATGAAAATATGCATGTATAATTAGAGAAAACATAGATCCAAAGCATTTAGGGTTGCATGTGCACCATAGGAGTGTTATAGTACTCAAAACCCAACAGTTTCAACATTTGAATATTAAGGAATTCAACACTCTTTTTGATTCAAGTGTGAAACTTAATGTGAATTATGGATGAGCAGTGGCCCATTTAGAATATGCAAATGCAATTTGGAGCATTATGTATGCTACTCATTGCACTCGACCTGACATCGTATTCGCTGTAAGCAAACTGAGTTAGTATACTGTCAATCCAGGGACGGAGTACTGGAAGGCAGTAGGTAGAGTACTAGGATACCTGAAAAGGACAAGTACTTTTGAGTTGACATATTCGTCATCAAATGGAATATTAGAAGGGTATTATGATGCTAGTTGGATAGATCACACAGTGACTCAAAATCCATAAGTGGTTTGATTTATACTCTAGCTGGTGGCGCGATTTTTTAGGCAAGCAAGAAACAGACATGCATAGCTCATTAAATGATGGAAGCAGAGCTAATTGCCTTAGCATCAGCGGGAAAAGAGGCAAAGTGGATTCGAGATCTACTTATAGATATCCGTCTATAGGATATCCCAATGCCTTCGATACCATGTACTGTGACAGTGAGGCCAAACTTGCTAAACTATATAATGTGGTATATAATGGGAATTCGATACATGTAGGTCTAAGACACATTTTTGTGAGACAACTAATTGAAATTGGTACCATCAAGGTTGTCTATGCCAAGACAAGTAGGAACTTGGCAAATCCGTTTACCAAACCTCTGACAAGAGATTTGGTTACATCTACCACGAGAGTCATGGGTCTAAAACCACAATAGAATCGCTTAGTGATGGAAACCTATAACAGCCCAAAAACTTAGGTAAAATTTTTCATTTAATACTTAGAAATCGCATCCATTTTTTTCTCCAAAAATTATATTACATAACATATTGTTCAAAAGATCAGAGTATCCAAAACAACTGGTGCGGAATACTGAAAAGTGCACGCTGCACCATCAAGTCGGGCCCTTTCCCTTCGAACCAGAAGTACCTGAAACACCCAACAAAATTGTAAGCACGCGCTTAGTGAGTTCCTCAAAATACACTAATCACATAATCATATAATTACACTAATCACATAATCATATAATGTCATGCACATATACACATAAAACTGCCATGGAATCCCTCCATGGTCTTCAACCGGGATGCCATGGGCTACCCCCATGGTCTTATACCCAAGTGTCATGGGCTCCCCCTCATGGTCTTATACCCAAGTGTCATGGGCTCCCCCTCATGGTCTCACCTCAAAGATAGCCAAATCCTACGCATGTTGCGGCTGGTGCGAATCTGCTCTAAACACTGAGCCAAACCCAAAGCTAAACGTAGAAAATAACCATGGCTAGATTCAAACACTAGGCTCACAAATGGCCCAACTAACCAGGCCCACCAATGGTCCAAGTCCATTAGGCCCACTAAGGCCCAATATACAATCCTAGGCCCAATAGGGAAAGCCCAACAAGACAAGCCCAAACAAGAAGTCCTACACTCCAAGGGAAACCTTCAGTCCAAACAAAGCCCAACAAACAACACCCAAACCAAGCCCAAAGCTCAAGAGTCTAAAAGATGACCCAAGGAAAAAGCCCACTGATAGACCGAACGCTGGCCGTTTGTCACCAGCCAACAAATCACGAACCTTAGCTGGAACGATAGGCGTTCCTCGACCCAACGCTAGGCGTTCGCACGCAGACTTCCAAAAATGATTATTAAGCACTTAATGCTTAAAGCCACACAACCAAAACATAGATCTAAGTCCTAAAGAACATCTAGAACCATAAAGTCACTGACTTGGTGACTTTGCATGCCCCAAAAGGTCCAAACTTCAAGATATAGCATTCAACTTCCATAAAAAGGGCTTAGTCTCATGTATGGGGCTTATACAACTCTAAAGATGCAAACTTTATGAATCTAGAACCTCAAAAACACCAATAGGAGCAACTCAAAGCTTCTAGAGTGATCGCAAACTACTAAATCTCAACTATGGGACCAAAAAGGGACTAAAATCCATTAAGACTTAGATCTAAGTTCTAATGAGCAAGGTTAGAGCTTTATACCTCAAATGAACTGGAAATGGAGCAGAGAATCAAGATCTATAAGCTCCTACTTGAACCATCACCTTGCACCAAGCTTCTCTTCCTTGAATGGGTTTCAAACACTTGGAGGCTCTAGGGTTTCGAGATTAGGGTATGGGAGCTATGGAGGCTGGAAATGAGGCCAACACCTGGGACTTAAGGTGTTTAAATAAGTCTCAAACCCTCAAACTTAGGGTTTGAGCTCCACGCATAAACTCCCTGCATTCCCCAAGGGAACGCCCCGCGTTCGAGCTCCGCCTCCAAAAGTCTAAACTTGGTAGAAATGGTCCCTCCTCCCCTCAAACTTGCAAAACAAGGCCAAAAAGCAATAACCTAATATATAAGGGACCAAAAATGAATAATACCTGGATTGAGCGTTACAATTCTCCCCCATTAGAATTAGTCTTCTTCCTCGAAGTCTCCCGCAACAAACCACTCAGGGTAATGCATCCGCATCTCGGCCTCAGGCTCCCACATCCACTTCGAACCCTTCCGATGCTGCCACTGAACCTTGACCAACTCAACCACCTTGTTCCTCAAGACTTTTGTCTTCCTATCCAAAATCGCAACCGTTCGGTCCACATAATTTAGACACTTATCTACCTGAATGTCATCTAGTGATACCACCACAGACTCGTCAGCCACACACTTTCGCAACTGCAAAACATGGAATGTGCTGTGAATCTGACCATATATATATATATATATATATATATATATATATATATATATATATATATATATATATATGTTCTCAATCAATATAAAAAGACATTGATATAGCTTATTTTGCATTATTTAGTATAGTCTTGAAACCATCAAATATGGGAAGATTGTTGGGGTCAAACCCAATGAACCGAATGATTTGATGAGTCAAAGTATTACATCAACCGACTGATGGTGTCATCAGCCAAACGCAAAATGGAGTTGTAGTTGGAAGAAAAAGTTCTCGTTAAGTCAATCCTGATATCTAAGTGATTGGGATCAACACTATATTAGATAATGAACAGTGTCATTATCTGTAGGAAAACTCCATGGTTTGTAGGGACTGTGTTGGACATATTATATAAATTATGCTAGGGTTTATCTTTTGTAAATCTTCCTTGAGTGAATATTATGATCATTTCTCTATGTGAGAAAAGAATAAGAGTTATCTATATCGACATAAGTTTTCGATTCATTCTCTTATCTTTGAGGATCTTTATTGTTTTAATCTTTATATTGGTTGAATCATCGTCCAGAGAACAACGTGTAGTTATGAAATGATTGCAACTACAAGAATTTTCAAGTATTATTACGCAAATGTTCACCTTCATATGGTATTAAAAAGAATATTAGCATGCAAGTAATTGTGACAAACAAGAACACAACCTGATCATCGGTGTGTGTTTAAATATATGTATGACTATAGATGTTGTTTACTTTTAACTATGTAATGGTGTGGGTGTATGAATGAGGTATTTACATGGCACTAGAGGAGGCATGCTGACATGCTCCATAAAGATGTTTTTTTTTTCTTTACCACATTCTTCATCCTCCAACCAACCATCATTAGACTTATCTTTTTGAAGATTGAGTATCCCTAAAATAGTATTCTAATGACTCCCTGTGAGAATATAGCTTGGAAACAGTATCCCCGCACATAGCAACATTGTCATCACCATGTGTAGCAACGTGGTCATCACACCATACTTATGATTCTCTATAGAAACATATTGAATACTTATTGTTTATTTTTCATATACAACATCCTAGACACCATAGGAGAGATTAAATATCTCATTGATTTTTGTTTCCTGTACGTGACCCTCTTCCACTAGGCTGGTATCCATCATACCCTCTTCCACTCGATTGGTTACACCAATGGTTGTTTGATTCCATGTAGCGGATATGTGTACATGAACACCATGCATTTACAAGATACGAATATACAATATTTGAATATACATTGCAAACAATATCTAGAAAGTGTTGGATACAACTATCTTTAATTATCTATTCCATGTTAGGATGTTAGAAAGATAAACAAATGCTATTATCTTCTAATCCTATCTTTGTTGTCACCAAATGAAACAACCTATAAAGATTTATATCAATTAGGTAAATTTAACCATAATTTATCACCACATAAATAACTTCGTTGAATTTTTGCCGCGACCCTTCAATATACTAAAAAACTATGAATAAGTTGTTTGATAAATTCGTTTTAAGCAAGAAAATTTTCTGTGAATGTTGAATACCGTTGTGAATATTACATCCACACAACTTTTTTCTTTAAATGACAATTGACAAACCTAATCCACAATATAACAAAATAATAGTTAGAAAATAATTTCTCAAAAGGTTTCAATGTTTCATAGAAGCCTAGAACGTACCACAATTTTCTAATGGAGTCTATTTCACATTGGTTTTTTTTATAGTGATAGATTGTGAAACCTAAAAAAAGACACAAGACGATATCGTCTTTTGTAATTATAAAATTATCGAACTACGAAATTTATGAAAATTTATTTGTGGCAAAACATTAGCCATAGTGGTCAGACTAATATTTTATTTTAAATATAATCTTCATTTATTTATTTAACACATATGAGTTTGAAATTAACATAAGTGGAGTTGTAAGTTATTAGGCAATCACACTTGCAACATATTTTGAAGAAAAGGGGCTGGCCCAAAATAGAAACTTTTTAGTGTATTTTGCAGTGGTGTTTTCAGTTTTGAAAGACAGTTTCAGTGTTTCAGAAATTGAATCAGAAACCCACCCATTTGCATTGCACGTATTCAATTACCACAACCACTTGCCTTCTAACCACCACATATGCAACACAATTAAACAGAAAAATCATTGTCTATTGATAAAATCTTAAATATGTCATTTTTATCTTATGTAAAATGACAATAGCATATTGTTAATTAATATGAATAAAAACTAAGACGCGCTGTTATTATATATAAAGAAATATTGTCAAACAATTAATTACCTAATGTTGTTTTTAAGGAACTCTACATACATGGTTATATATAAACTCATTACTTAGATTTCCTACATTTTTGTAATGTTTAAACATAAACTCAACAAAACAATGTTACACATTTATGAGCTGACCATTCTATTTTGGAGTGGTTCAAACCGATTTGAATCCCCAAAACAAATTAAAAATAAAAATAAAAAATAAAATAAAATAAGGCCCTTTCAATTATAAAAAAAAATAAAATAGACTTTTATTTTTGTTTTTCTTTTTAAAAAATGAAAACCTTGCTATAATTTTATCCTTAGATTGTTTTTGTAACAGTGTTAATTATCTGTTTTTTTTTCTTTTGCTTTTTTCCTTTTCTCATGCCTAATAAATGTTTTCAAGACAACATGTTATTATTTTGATCTTATGAAACAACACCAACAAGATAAAAGCAAGTAACAAAACGAAAATACTTGTTTGTGAACTTGTAACGTCGAATTGTTTTCCAACAACAAGGATCATGATTTTGAATCATTTTCTAGGCTCCAACAAAAATGATTTTAAAACTTGTGACGTTGAGGTATCAAGTTATTTACAGAAAATCTAAAAGAAAGCACAAATTAACTTTTTATCAGAAAACTAACATCAACGAAGTGAAGAATAATAATGAAATATTACTATTTACACAAATCATATTAACATTTATTATAAATCAAACTAACACCAATCAGATTAACAAGAATCAGAAATCAAAATTGGTGAGACTGTCTGAAATCAAACTAACATGAATACAAAATCGGTTTTTTTAAGGATGCATGAAATCTGATTATCAGGATCGATGTTAAGAAATAATGATATCAAAATTCAAAAAACAGAAATTGAAATCGAAAATCAGAATTTTGCATTATTAAATCATAATCGGTTTATTATGAATCGATTTTTGTGTTACCGTTGAAAAAAATCAAAATTGATTCATAGAGATCTATGATCGATGGTGGTGAGGGACCCAATTCGATGATTATTCTAAAAGAATCGCACGTCTTTGAGTATTCTCTGCTAATTTTGGCTCCATTTTCGTTCCATTTAGCCGCTATACATAATATATCAACTCTATCTCAAATTATTATTCTAATATTATTTATGATGTCCCAACAATTTCTCCAACAATTTTTCCCACCAGCCAAGGCTGCTAAACTTAAAAAGGCCATAGCTAATTTCGAGCAACAAGTGGGGGAGTATTTATATGAGGCATGGGAGCGATATAAGGGGTTGATAAGGAATTGTCCCCAAAAAGACCTAAACGAGCAATAAGAAGTCTCGATCTTCTACGATGGGGTGAATGTAACGACAAGGCAACTCCTTGATTCTCAAGGAGCTTTAACAAAGAAGAATCCCGCTGAAATTAAAGAACTAATCGAAGAATTTTCAAAGCATTCATGGGAGTACCACAACCCTCATAATGATGGAGCTAGGGAATCTGAAATGGTGCTTCGCAAGACATGGCAGCTGTTTTGGCAATGTTGCGCAACATGGATCGAAGAATAACAAAGATGGACCAATCCACACACTCAATACATGTGGCTTGTGATAATTGCAATGGGCCATATTTGACGAAAGATTGCTATTTGGATGAAAACGGGAATAGGAAGGCTCAAGATTTTTACTCAAGTGGATACCGCTATGATGAAGATTGGAGAAATCCAAAGAATGAATGGTTGTCGTATGAGGAGTACAAGAAAAAAAATATAGGCAAACCGACCGGGGTTTTTACCAAAAGGAACAACCACAACCCGAGAAAAAAGTGGACTTAGAGTCAATACTTCATAGATTCATGGAAGCTTCTAAAAAATGTCACTATGTAGCTAATGCCACCATGAGAAATCATCAAGCGTCCATTAAAAATATTGAGGCTCAACTCGGCCAAATAACTACATTGGTTAACGAGCCGTTACCTCCTAAAAATCCCGATAATAAACCACAACGACATGTCAAGGCCATAACCATTGAAGAAGACACTATTTCTGAGTTTTTGGAGGCCTTAGAAGAAGAGACAAAGCAGCCCGAATCGTAACCAAAGCGGACGAAAATTGATGAAAAAATTGTTGCTGAAACACTGACCTCACGGCGTGAGGATTCAACCCTCACGACGTGGGCTCAGTCTGGGCAGAAATTTTTTTCTGGTACTCAAGCTTATCAACCTCCTTTACCATTTCCTTCTCGAGCCAGAGTGCACCCTTTGGAACAAGAACATAAAAAGTTCATGCAACAAGTTAAGGGTATTCCGATCAATACTCCATTTATTGACTCATTTGCCAAAGTTCCTGAATATGACAAATTTCTTCAAGATTTACTCAACACTCACCAACAACTAGAGAAGACCTCCAAGGCAGTTCTTAGTGAGCAAAGTTCCATGGTTATTATGGTGGGAATACCAAGGAAAATGGGAGATCCCGGACGCCTTACACTTCCATGTGAATTTGGAAATAACATGAAGACATATGCTTTTGCCGATTCTAGAGCTAGTATAAACTTAATGCCTTATTCGTTCTACCAAAAGCTCAACCTTCCAGAATTCAAGGCTAATAGGATGACAATTCATATAGCTAATCATTCGGTGACTCATCCTCGAAGCATAATTGAGGACATATTGGTAAAAATTGGAAAATTTATTTTTCCAATCGACTTTGTGGTGCTAGACATCAAGGAGGATGAAGATGTCCCAATAATCCTTGGATGCCCATTACTTAATACCGTGTGCACCTTGGTGGATATTCGCTAGTCAAAGCTTACCTTACAAGTGGGAAATGAGGATGAAGGAGAAGAAATTACACAAGACTTGAGCAAGCCAACTTTGGATAAGGAGGATGTTGAAGCTCGAGAGCTACAAAAAAGAAAAGGTGAACCAAAACTTGTTGCCAGAAATAAAAGGTTAAAATGAAAACACGAGGAAGGCAATTCTAAAAAGAAGAAGGAGAATTCTAAAAAAGCCTATTTAAGAAGGGTGCAAGCTTATAAGAAAAGATGGAAGGAACAGAAGGTGCAAATGGAGATCGTACCTCCAATAAATACCATGTAGGGTGGCACGGAGTCCGCCTCATGACTCCATCAAAGGAAAAGTCAAGATGTTAAGCGGAGCACTGCCGAATTCACTAGTCATCCACTTTAACAAATGAGTACATAGTTACTTTCATCTTACACGTAGATATGAAGTATCTGGATGATTAAATGGTATATGTGCCTATTATCTTTATTATGTGTTGGATGAACCAATATGCCATGATTTTACTTAATTTAATTATATAAGTATTTCCGTACTTATTTTATATATATATATATATATATATATATATATATATATATATATATAGGGTAGTGATGGGCAATGAGGGATGATTAGGAGATGTCATGACTTTCACTTGCGATGATTGTGATCTAGTCATTTGACAGAGTATAGATGACGACCATAGACTATTCTAAACGATCCATTGGAACACTGGCATGTTCATAACATGTAAGTGTTGAACTACTTGTTCATGTTTTGTACTCTACATACACGTATTATGGAGGAATCTCTGAAGCAGTACTATCTATATGATGTTAGCGATGATCCTTAGGAGAGGTCCTTAAGCATATAGGAAATGCGATGTTAGCAATGATCCTTAGGAGTGGTACTTAGAAATGAATATATGAGGAAACGAGGATTTTTAATTAGGTTAACTCTTTGATGTGAAATAGATAATTAAACAAAAGTTATTTATATTATTGTGGGTTGAAAACCTTATGTACTCACCAGGCTTCCAACCTGACCTACTCAGTTTCTTTGTATCACAGGAAGCAATACCAAGATAATGATGTTTGTATCCGGTGAGAAATTCGAGGAAATATAGGATATAGTATAAAAGATGTTATGAAGTATGTAATGACTACGTTTATGGTTATGTTTCTTGTATCAATTATGACATCCCAAGTTCTAATAATCAATGGAAACATTTCTTTGGAAAATACTTTTTAGGGGACAAATTCCGCAATATAAAGTATACTTTGTTTTAAAATAAGCATAAATAAAAAAAAAATTCTGGCCGAGAAAATTGGGGAGGTCACATTATATGTTTTGTTATGACACTAATCTCATCCAAATCACCCAAACCCTGTCCATCATTCAAAAACCAAACATATTAAAATTCTCCATCACTTCATAATGGATAATATATTAAAGGGAAAAGTGGAATTGGTTTTTATTCTTATGCAGAATCAACTAGATGATATCTTCACCAAGGATAAAGTTTCTCATTGCATAAAATTGGAAATGTTGTCCCGACTATGATATATAATCGATTGAGATCATTGAAACTCGTAACTACTTATTACTTTTGTTGTTTTCGGATTAATAAAACTTTGATAAGGTGCCTTTGTTCCCAAGACTATATATTTTTTGCTATCATACATAGTTTCTTCTTTCCAAAGTACATCATCTTTTTCTTGTTTAACCTTTGTGCGAAATATGGAAATAGTAGGAAATGATAGGTCCATAGAAAGTAAATAAATAAGAAAATACCTTTACTTAGCTTTCCAATCTTGGTTTCTTTATATAAGTCATGTGGTTACTTGTTGTTTAGCCTAAATATACTGAATCAATCTAAAAAATTGAAAGTACTATCGTTTTAGGAACAATGTGCTTAATGTGGCTAAAGTTAAGAAATAAATTTGGAAATATGGCCTCCTTAGATTTAAGTACTGACCTTCACTCAAGTTGATAATTCTAGAACTTTGAGTGCCAAAATGAATCAGTCACAAACCGCAAATATAAACTTGTGTAAAGTTTTATCGATAAAAAAGGGAAATAACTCGACCCACGTGGAAAAAGTAATAGGAAACATAGTTGACTAAAAGATGCTTAGTAGATCACATGATCTGAAAAACTGCTAACTTGCACACATGAAAAGATGCACATTGAGGCTCAGTATGCCCCCTAGATTTTCATGCTAATGGAGAAAATGAAATGATGCCTACATCGCACACATGCATAAAGAAGATCATATAAGGGACCCATGATATCTCCTAATAAAGAGACTACATTGTCAAGTATCAGCTACAAGAGACGTAAAAGTAAGGAAAACAATTGAGTGATCAACATGGACTTAGATTTAGAAAGTAGATAAATAAAAAAAACTATTGCACTGAATGGTCAACACTACACATTGTTGATCTGATTAAGAAAGAGTCTAGGTGTCATAAGCCTAACCGAACACTTATGATTCTACATTAAACATATTTTCAATAAAAAAGGTTGACTCAAAATTAAAAGAGTAAAGTAGTATAGTCAACATTATTTCAAGCATCAAAATAGGTATTTGCATTAGACATGAGACTTGAATTTAGCTATTCTTTTAAAAGATAAGTGTGTGTATGCTTACATTATCACCTTTTAAAAGACATGATCCAACTATCATTTCTTTTACAAAAATGTCAGCCAAGATTTAACTTTTGAAAACCTATCTAAATATATGTTATAGCTTAACATTCTTCAAACTAATAATCTCTTTTGTTGCACAACATAATCTCAGTTATAGCCAACAATATCAATTAAATCTAGAAACTTAAAGATATTTAGTTTTTTTATCTTAGACAATATCTATAGCTACCATTCTCAGATCCGCCAAAGACTTCTACTTTTGGGCATGATGTTGATACTTTTCTCCACAACCAGCTTGACACAGCTAAATGATCTCAAGAAACTACTCTTCTTGGCTCCTACTATTCCACTCCTAGATCCTCATCAGCCTAATATAATCACTAGATAGGGGGATGATGTAAAAATTAGGAAGATGTCAATATCTAAAAGCTCAGGGGATCCAACGCATGATGATGAAGAAGAAATTGAATTTGTTGATTTTGACTTTTCTTTTATGTAGGATATTCCCTTGTAGACTGTTTCATTGCATGTTTTTATACAAGTAATGTATCAATGGGGAGGCAAAAGGATGCATCATCAAGCTGATGATACGCCTATAAACTAATTCAAGGATTTTCGACTAGTGAATCATCTTGTTCATATGTTCCATTAAAAAGCAGAAAGATATAAAAGAGGGTTATAGTTGAACATAATGAAAGATTTTTGTGCAACAAAATAGAGAGACACGATGACAACTTGGATAAATAAGCAACTGCTGCTGAAGGATCTCTTGCTCATCAGAAGAAGATGATGGACCAATCTGCTAAAGCTGTTGTTGGAAATTATAGAGGTAATCTTGCAAGTTGGCAAGTTTCCGCTATCCCACATTGGTGCGGGAAGAAACCTTGTGTAGGTTTATAAGTCTTTTACTTTGATAGGCCTTCAAAGGCTTTAGTGGATCAAAGGAATGGGCCAAGCCCACACACACGTGCCTAGCCTAGCCTAGCACCAGCCGACACTGCGAGTGCATGAAATGGCGAGATTCAGGCGCACTTGGCACTTCACACGATACATCGGTCGCTGGGAGCTGAGGAGCTTTTATTTTGGCTAATTTCAGGTTAAGTCGGTTTGACGGATCTGGTTAAACATTTGACTTTGTAGATATGGCAACAAAATATTCTGAAAGGGATAGAAAACTACTAGCTTAGAGAGCAAGTCGTCACCATAGGGTTTCAGGGGACGAACCATGTGAGCCCCTTTTTCCCTTCTAGGGATCCAATGCCTATAAATATAGCTCCCTAGGAGCGGTATTTGATACACACGAAAATTGAAAGCTCTCTCATTCTATTTGCAATTTCTTCATGGTTTCTTAGTAGTCACTTTGCGTTTATCGTTTTCCATTGTTATTGGATACTCAGTAAATCCAAATTAAATCCTGGGGCTTTAATCCATTGCTTACAGCCGATAGAAGCGAATTAAAATTCTTTAAGGACTGGAGTTCGATCTGTGCAATTCTTCTACGATCAAGATCAGCCGTCAACAGGTCGGTTTTACATTATTTTTTCGTTTTAATTTCGTCCAATAATAGGACACTCTCATTCTACCTTTCTTATAATCAGATCTAATCGAGAAGGATTAATCTGATATCTGTACGAAACATGGTAATCATATTAATAATAATTGGATCTATTATTCGCAACTAATCGACATATAATATTATTTGTCGGTTTCCTTACGTTTCTATTAGTTTGATTTACAACAATCTTAGAGGTTTTTAATTTGTGTTTATAAATCAACGGAATAATGGACACCCAGTTCCCAACTGCTAGTCTCCACTACATGAACCAAGAGTTTTCCAAGCTTGACCAATTCGATGGTCAGAACTACACCCGTTGCGCTGACAAGTTCAAGTTCATGCTTCATGTGCTGAATCTCGCCTATGTTTTTCAACCCAAAATTGTCCCCATTCCTACTGATCCAATTCCTGAGGCGGGGAAAACTGTGGATCCAAGAATCATCTATGATCTGGAAAAGCAAAGGGCTCTACGTAGAGAGTCTGAGGAACTGTGTGCGGGTCACATCATGAACTCACTGTCTGATCGACTCTATGATCTTTATGCGCCGGTAAAAGATCCGAGAGAGCTATAGAGTGCTTTGGAACTTAAGTACAAGGCAAATGAGGAAAATACCAACAAGTACCTTGTGTCAAAGTACCTAGAGCTTCAAATCACTGATGACAAACCTATCATGGAGCAAGTGCAAGAACTCCAGGTTATGGTCAACAAAGTGAACACACTCTCCATCTCGATACCAGAACTCTTTCAGGTTGGTGCGATCATTGCAAAACTGCCACCCTTGTGGAAAGACTTCTCTAAAAGAATGATGCAAAATTTGAGTACTACTCCTTGGATGATCTGATGAAACACCTTTGCATTGAGGAGGAAACTCGCATTAGGGACAAGCGTGGTAAAGTCAGATCGAGTGTGCACCATGTATCAGTTGGGGGTTCTGGTCATAAGACCAAGTTTGGGACAAAACAAAAGGAACATGGGACCCAAGAAACAAAGCTTGAAGAAACTAAGTCATCAGAATCCTAACTCAAATCCGAAAGAGGGTCGGACCTTGCCACCTCTGCTGAGAGATTGGGAACTATGCGGGAGATTGAAAAGATCGCAAATCAGGAACAGTTGCACATGCAGTCGAGCAAGTGACTGATATGGTGGAAAGTGTGAACATTGGAGAGATTTTCATGATCTATTCGCTTACCCGAGTAATCTGTGTTTGAGGAAGGTTCATAGACACTCGAGCCACTGTGCATGTTTGTGGGCAACGAGAGAGATTTCTCACTTACCGTCCAATGCCACCAGGAATGCTAGTTGTATGTGCTGATGGTCACAGAGCTGAAGTTCAAGGAAAAGGTGATGTTCGTCTGAAGTTCACATGTGGTGAATGGGTTAACCTTCAACATGTTCCTCATGTTCCTACTCTCTAAAAGGGGTTGGTTTCTGCGGACAAGTTTGACAAAGGTGGGTTCAAGATGGTGCTTGAGAATGGAAAAATTGTGATCACTAAGGGCAGACCATATGTTGGGAGGGCGAACAATTGTTCAAGAATGTATCGTTCGTTTCTTAGTGATGAGGGCATTGAAAGTGGGTCTAGTGTTTATAGTAATGGTGCAAGTGTTGCAAGTGTGTCTAGTGTTGCTAGTAATGATGTAATTAGTGGATTCGTTGCTAATGTGAATGAAGTGAACTTTTCTGGTTTTTTTTGTTCAATTTCTTTATGGAATAAACGTTTAGCACACACTTATGTTAAGAAAATTGAAAAAAAATGCAAACTAAAGGAATGTTAAAATATGACTCAAAAGATTTTGAAAAATGTGAAACTTGTGTGAAATCAAAGTTTACAAAGAAACCATTTCCATCAGTTAAGAGAAATACATCATTACTTGAGTTGATTCATTATGATATATGTGAATTAAATGGAATACATACTCGAGGAGGAAAAATTTATTTCATCACATTCTGTGACGACTCCAGTCGATATCTACATGTTTATTTTCTGAGATCAAAAGATGAAGCTTTTGATGCATTTAAACTATATAAGGCCGAAGTCGAAAATCAACTTGAAAGATACATTAAAATTCTTCGCTCGGACAGAGGCAAAAAATACTTCAACCAAGAGTTTGACACATTTTGTGAAGAGAATGGAATCAAACATGAGAGAAATTCACCATACATTCCCCAACATAATGGTTTGGCTGAAAGAAACAACTGAACCCTTTGTGAGATGGTCAACTGTATATTGAACCAATCGGGTCAACTAAACAATCTATGGAGGGAAGCACTATTGACTATTTGTTATGTTCATAATAGGTTCACTACTCGTATGATTCCTACAAGCCCTTATGAGTTGTGGAAAGGTAGAAAGCCTAAACTAGACTATTTGAAAGTGTGGGCGTGTGTTGCTTACTATCAGACTCCCGGTCCTAAGGGAACCAAATTAGGAGCACGAGCTAATAAGAGTATATTTATTGGATATGCTCACAATAGCAAGCCTTACCAATTATTAGATATAAAATTAGGTTTTGTTGTGGAATCTAGAGATGTGGAAGTCTTTGAGGACAAGTTTTCTAGGGATGATAAAAACTCCAGTCATACAACATCTACAAGTACTTCTTAAGAAATACTCCCACCTCCTCCTATTGTAGAGGAACCAATGAGAAGTGCTAGGACTAGAATGAGAAAAGTTTTGGAGATGATTTCTATTTTTATTTGGTCGAAGGAACACAAAAGAAAGTGATAATAGAGGTAATCTTTTCCATTAAGCTGGATGATGATCCTAAGACCTTTACTGAAGCCATGACGTCTAGAGATGCTTCTTTGTGGAAGGAAGCCATAAATGACGGAATAGATTAAATTATGAGTAATGGAACTTGGAAGTTAGTTGATCTACCCAAGGGGAAGAGACCCATAGGATCTAAATGGATATTCAAGAGAAAATATCATCCAGATGGATCCATATCTACCTATAAACCAAGATTAGTTGCTAAAGGCCACATGCAACGAGAAGGGATCGATTATTTTAATACCTATGCCCCTGTTGCTAGGATTAGTTCTATTATAAATCTCATAGCAATATCAGTTTTGAAAGGACTGTACATTCATTAAATATATGAAGACAACCTTTCTGAATGGTTATCTTAAGGAAGAGATTTACTTAGATCAACCTGAAGGTTTCGTGATACCCGGACAGGAAAACAAAGTTTGTAGACATGTTAAATCCTTGTACGGGTTGAAGCAAGCTCCCAAACAGTGGCATAAGAGATTTGACACCAATGTGTCTGCTTTCGGATTTCAACACAACAGTGTTGACAGATGTATTTATTCCAAATACACATCCGATTACATAGTAGTAATATGTCTTTATGTTGATGATATGTTGATCATTGGCACTCACCAAGAAGGTTTTCTTGAGACGAAGAAAAAGCTATCCTTGATTTTAATATGAAAAATCTTGGTGAAGTTGATACAATTCTTGGTATCAAGGTGAAAAGGACAGGCGCTCAGATTTCTCTAAATCAATCTCATTACATAGAGAAAATTCTGATAAAGTTTCTGTTGGATTTGGTGTCGAAGCCCATAACTATAACTGGGATGTACTTGACCCGATTGTAGCATGCTCCTTTTGGGTTGCCTTCACCAGTGCAATTTGATAGGATGGACTTTTGAGGATAAGGTTATTTATGATTTATTAATATATTATAATTATAATATATTAAGATGAAATCATATTATTTAATTAGTATTGATCAAGAATTAATTTGAAATTAATTTTGTGGTCAAAACAGACTAATTAAATATATGGGGATTGATTGTGTAAATCAATGATTCTAATAGTGTGGACTAATGATCCATGATTATTTAGGATGGGCTAAACCAATGAGATAATTCATGGATAGTCCATGGAGGTTTTAACCCATGCAGCCTAAGTAATATGAAAGGTCATTAGGGTTTGCAAAGATGTAACCCTAGCATTATAAATAAACCCCTCTAGAACCAAAATCGGTTGCTACATCATTCTTGGAGAGTGAGTATTGATTTTGTGCTAAGTAACTTATTCTCTCAAGCCTCCTCTTGCATATTGGTGTTTGTGAAAAATTAGAGGCATCACACTTGAGGTGCTCAAGCTTTCAAAGGTCAAGAACTACAAGTCCTTCTACGAGGTAAGTCATCTAACCAGCTGTATTGTTCTTTTGGCAATTTTATGCTAGTTAGGACAATGCTTTGGAAAAATGAAAATATGCATGTATAATTAGAGAAAACATAGATCCAAAGCATTTAGGGTTGCATGTTGTCACACCCCGCTAAAGCGGAAACACAGGGCGTGGCAGTACAAAGGGTTTCATCGCAAAAGTTAAAAGACAACACCAACCATAGTATTAAAAATCATTACAAATTCACAATGGGTTTGAACAACTTTTAAAAGAAATTACAATGTAAATTGAATTACAACACATGCGAATGCTCCTAAAAGTGAAGTGTCCCTAAGTGCCACTTACTCGATGATTCCTGAAAAAGCATGTAAAACGAGCGTCAACTATAAAAATAGTTGGTGAGTACTCACAGATAAACAAAATAATACTGGTTCCATGAATTGAAATCAAAGTTTTGATAAAAGTTTCCAATAATAAAAGTATATTGTTAAAATGAGTAAATAAGTTTGTAAAAACAAAGTTCTTTGTCATCATGAGAGATAAGGTATGTTGCCCAAATAAGATGCAACATTCATATTCTCATGGAAGATAAAGTTCGTTACTCAAACGAGTAAACAAGTTTCATTGCTAAAATGAGCAATCAATTTCGTTGCTACAAGGAGCAAACAATTTCATTGCTAAAACATGTATATAAGTTTTCAGTAATAAAAGTCTGTTGTTGTAATGAGAAACAAAGTTCATTGCTATAATTAATAAACAAGTTTATTGCTATAACGAGAAACGAGTTTGTATGTGTATGAGCAAACAATGAGTCTCAACCAAACCTATGACTGAAGCCCTATCAAGATCTATGCTTATTGTTCCATAGATGAATATGGTATCATGCACTCCAGCAATAGGGCGAGTGAGGAGTTGTCAATTCCTAATAGCGCTATCCATAATGACCATTGGCTCAAAGAGTTAATGGTTAGAGATAAGGGAAGGGCCTTAATACGATAAGTTCTCATGTTCCGTGTTGCATAGACATACATAGAGAGATATAGCAATAAAATAGCAATCATGTTTGATACAAATCAATTTATATACAACATTCAAATAATAGTTTTTCGGGACATGCTTTTCCACCCCAAAACATAAAAACTGAAAATAGGGGAGTGCGTGAATACTCACTATGCATTGAGATGATGCAAATGATGCCTTGAACTACGTTCCACGTGTACCACTACCGATTCCTACAATAATGGTATTCGCTAGTGAGTCTCTAATCAAAATCTAACACTAGTATACTTACTACTACAATAGAATTATGCCAATAATATGTCAAAATTTAATATTGATAAGTTACAAACATTTTTCTGTGGAAATTAAGTTTCAAAGAATCAATTGTTATATAACAATTTAAGTGGAAAATTTCCATTATTGAAATGTTAATATTTAACATTTTAGAGGTGTTCCAATGATTAAATATTCAAAACTAAATCAATTTAGTTCTAAACTTTCCCAAACTTTGCATTTCAGTTTTAATTGAAGTCAACGACCTTAAGATAAACTTTCTTGAATTTTTGATTTGTCTGACTATTTTTCACGATTTTAGTTTCTTGAATAACCATAAAATCATGAAAAATACTAAACAGCTAATAAAAATTGCCAAACTTCAGATTTTGGTTCTAAATGTACTAAAAGACTTCTAGATAAATTTTCATGGATTATGAATATGTATAACCATTTTTCATATATTTAATTCTCTAAATAGATACAAATTCATGAAAAATAGAAATCAGTTTCCAAAATTACCCAAACTTTTTGTATTACTGTTATTAAACATTATTAAGCTGGTAAAAATATAAAAATTGATTTCTAAACTGTTTAACCAAATTTTATGATTTTTGAGCATTTATTCTAATAAAAATTGAAATAAATAGGAAACAGTTTCCAAAATTGCCCAAAATTTTTGTAACACTTTTATTATACATTTAGAAGCTGTGAAAAATATAAAAGATATTTTTCAATTAGTCTTTCTATTTTTCTTTGTTTTATCCTCTTAAATAATCATTAATTGGAGAATAATTATTAAACAGTTAAAGTAAATTACTAAAATTTTTGTACACTTCATTTTCAGAGTAAATAATCTGGGAAAAATACCAAATGTGGTTTTTATATACTGAAATCCGATTTTGTGTATTTAAGTGTATTTAATCTTAGAAAATAGGAGAAAAATAGTATACAGAAGAGAAAAATCATCACAATTTTTATGTAGCCTCCTAATGTACTACAAGGTGTTCTGGTAAATTTGCATGAATTTTGGATGAGCTGCGAAAATTGTTATACAGCCTTTTCAACTTGTCTAAAGTGGTTTTATGATTTATTGGGGCTAAACAAAAAGAAAATTCAAAACCATATTAAACAGTTACAAAAGTCATTGAAACTTCATGGGAGATGTTTATTAACTTAAAGAATCATCCAAGAATTTTTCCAGAATTTATTTACTAGTGTAAGTATTTTATATGGTTTAACACTGTATTTTCTTATTATTTTCATATAAAAATAAAGAAAATATATATTGAGCTGAAAATTTCCAGAATGCATCTTCATACAATTTAACAACAATAAAATTTTTTTTTCTTATTTTTGATGTAGAAAACCATGCCTAAAGGCTCAATAAAATGTATAGAGAAAACTTGGTTCTTGTGATTTATGTAAAGATTATTGATGTTACTTTGACAATTTTTGCAACATGTTACAAAGACTTTTGAATCAAGATCTTTTTGTTCCTATTAATACATGATATTAAGAGTTTAAAATAATTTTTGAATGATTTTTAGTGATGAATAAGTCCTTTGAACATGCAACACAAAACAAATGTTCATAAGGAAAGTGGTGTTTGAGCAACAGTTTTGTAAAAATTGGTAAAAATCAAAATATTGGAATTTTCCAGTGAGGTCAGATGGGTTTGAAAGCTAACTCAAAATATTATATTTCAGAAAAAGAATCACGAATTTTGGCTAAGAAATGAGTGAGATATGACAGTTTAAAGTCAAGTAAAGAAATTTGGCAGATTGCATGCATGATGATTGGTTAGAAAAGTGGGTTTTCATCATTTCCTTGAGTAAATCTTTTCAAGTATTTTAAATATATCATGATAAACTCATATTTTAGTCATGTTTCCAGAGATCAAAAGATTAAAACTTATCAAAATGTATACATGCATTTATGAACAAAATTTTGTTTCTCAAAAACTCTTAACTTGAGTTTGATGTTTTAATCCTTAAAATCGATTTTTGCACTAAGATCATGAACATGCAACCTTGTTTATCATACATGCATGGTGTTAAAACACATCCATCATGTTGTAAAAACCATTTTAACAAAAAGAAAACAAGTTTTAAGAAGATGAAGAAGGAGAAAGTGTAAGAAAAAGAGCAAAACTTGAAGGAAAAGTGAAGTAGAAATCGATATTACCTTCAAGAATACCACAAGATGATGAAGATTTCGAGTTTGAGGAGTGTTCTTGGGTTTGTTTTCTGGAAAATTTCTTGGTTCTTAGAGGAAGGAAGAGAGAATGGAGTGGTGTTTGGAGAGAGAAAGTAGAGAGAAGGTAGAGAGAGTTTTCTAGAGAGAGAAAGAAGAGAGATATGTGTGTGTTGGAGAATGAGAGTGTGAGAGAGATATGGGGAGAGAGGGATCCGATTTTAGGGGAGGAGAGGCTCTCTCTCTCTTGTTTCTTTTATAAAAATTCAAATCTTTTATAAAAATATCCAACTTTTTATAAAATGTGCACCTTAACCTAGTTTTTATGCATAAAACTCTTGATTTTTGACTTATAAATCAAGGGTAAATGTTAATAACTAAATTTTTATTTTTCATTGAATTTTATTTCATAATAATTATTATGATAAGATAATATCATAAGGTTCATAATTGTTTTTATAGGATTTTTAAGGTTAAAGTTTATAAATATGAGTTTTTAGGGCTTTTAGGGTTTTGGAGTTTAATAAACTTTGAATATCAAAATAAATAGAATATTTGAGACTTTAAATTATCTTATGGTATTATAACTCTTTTATAGTTATAAATAATGTTTGTAATTTATTTTTATCGGTTTATTGGCATTCTATGTAGTGATTCCGAGATTCAAGCGAAATTGAGGAATCAAGTATACTAGTCCTAGTCTTCAAATTTGACTTAAGTTTCTATGAGACTTTGAACTAACTTCTACTTCTAGGTCAAGTGCATGATGTGTGTATATGATTCATGAAATGTTGTTCGAGTCAAAGAGTGATCCAAATATGGATAGTCACTACAGCTTAGTAGATGTAGAATTCACATATCAAGGTGAAATCTAAGTACACCATCCATTGTTTCTATCTGTTTCCAAGTTTCTAGTAGGTTATAACTTAGCTTCAAATTACTAAGTTTAATATGTGTTGTACCTATACGTGCAACTAAGTTTAGTCAAATCTAGAACCGAATCGAATTTTGACGGTTGTCACACATGTGCACCATAGGAGTGTTATAGTACTCAAAACCCAACAGTGGTATCAGAGCCTAGGATTGTTTTCTGTTATACTTGATGCTTGTTAATTTTCAAAGTTGAAAAATTCAATTTTCTAGCATCTGACTGATGAACTCGCCGAGTCCAGTGGTTGAATTGACGAGTCCACTCAGTAACAGAGCAACTCGACGAGTCAGTTCATGCACTCGACGAGTTGCAGGCTCTGGTTGCAGAAATTCGAGGTTTTTGGCCAGAATTGGATTAGGAACATTACCACAAACTGCTTTAAATCATAAAATCTGTTTTTCTGATATGGTAGTGATCATCCTCATCCAATTACAAGATAATTGTCAAAGTTTTTAAGATAATTGTTGATTTATATGATAAACAAAGTTGCTTCCAAATTGTTGACTTGATATTATCTTGTTTATGAGTTTAGCTAGATCAATCTAGAATCATATGATATTTTTAGTTGTAGAAAATTGATCTAAATGAACTTTAATGACCTCCATAACTTGTCCTCAAGTTATGGAAAATGAAAAGTCTCATACATTAAAATGACATTAAACTCATAAGTTAAGGGAATGAAAGGACAATTGTCAAATATTAAGATAACAGGTTAATTATTTGTATTATTTGATATGAATTTCCTTGCTATATGAGTTAGAATAGATCAATAGAATATTATATGATAATTTTCCTTGTTAGAACTGATCTAAATGTTCTTTAATGGCTTCCATAACTTGTCCTCAAGTTATGGAACATGAAAAGTCTTATCATAAATGTTTTAATGAACTCCATAACTTGTCCTCAAGTTGTGGAAAATTGAGAGTCCTTTCATAAAACCAACATTAAACTCATAAGTTATAGAATTGAAGAGTTTTGACATGTTTCAAAACTTGCCCTCAAGTTTTAGAATTTGTAAAGTCATACTAATGAAACTCAAATTCCAAACCATGGAGTTTTAAAAGTTAAAATTCAACCCTTGTACTTTATAATATTATAAGTTTAATATATATATATATATATATATATATATATATATATATATATATGTATAATACAAGTCGGTCTTACCGTTAGTATGTCTTATTCACGAAGCCGGTGTATAAGGGGGTTTAAGGTTACTGCCTATAAAATGGCAGTTTAATAATGGGTGTCCACTCTCACCCACCGCTTCCTTGACTGGTGGAGGGTCGTTAGCCGAACAGGTAGGATAGGACATTAATTCTCCCTCATTAAAAGTATAATGATAAATATAAAGTAACTAAACTTTTATTAAATTCCCAATCTTAGTTACTTTAGGAAAATGTGAAAATGGTGCTAATCCATGAAATTACACTTTGCACATTGTTAAGTCGTTAGTGGAGCGTGTGTGGTTAACCGGCACACTAATCTGGGACTGACAATATGTGGCAAAGGGTAGCTTGATGTTAATCATAGATCAATGGAGCGTGTGTGGTTAACCGGCACATTGATTAGGTGATTTGTAACATTGAGGGTACCAAGCTAATTTGCATGTTTATTCACACATTGTTTGTGATCCTCGGCATCCCAGTCATAAACTTTAAGGGCACAATCGAGATTTAAACATGTCATTGAAAAGTTCAATGAATCTCAAAGGATCTAGGAATTTCAATCCAATTAAAACTTAATAATTTATTTCGTTTTTCATGGTGGAAATTGGTAAATCGTCATTTACCTACCTTCAAATGTTTTACAATTAGATTACGGCATCCCTCTTCGCAATTGTAAAATATTGTGTTGGGTCCTAGCTTTAATATTTCGTTTTGGGTGTTATATTAAGGACTTAAATCAACAAACTTGAATTTCTCCCTTGTATATGTCTAGTTCAGACAACTATGGTCTTCCCGAATCTTTTGGAAAAATATTTCCAAATGAAGATGATATTCCACAATATCATACTTCACTTCCTCCACCTCCTCCAATTAATCTCCCTGACCCACAAGTTTGAAGACTTGAAAAGCTCAAGGTCACTCAAGCCCTATTGGCTAGTAAACACCAAGATGGAAGGTCTGTGTGTGCACATGTCTTGGATATGAAGTTACACATTGACAAGTTGGGAATGTTGGATGTCATTTTCCCGAGGAAGTTGGCTGTTGACTTGGTTCTTCAGTCACTCCCTAAATCATATAGTCAGTTTGTTAAAGACTACTATATGACAGACCGCGCGTGACCCTTATTGATCTTACCTATTTCTTATTGTTGTTGAGTCAGCAAAGATTTGGCGCAATGGTCAAGCAAATTTGATTGGAAGATCTACTTCCCAAGCTACCATGGACGTAGGCAATGACATAGATAGTCCAGAAAAGATCCCTTCTCCTATGGGAAGGGAATTGGCTATGCTCAAAAGATTTGACCATAAGAGAAAAGCAAGTTCTGAGATAATTCCATGTGCAAATGCCAAAGAGTCTATTTGTTTCTACTGCCATTTGAAGGGACATTGGTTGCGAAGCTTCCCTAACTACCTGAGAGATCTAAGAGCTGGTAAAGTCAAAAAGGTTTGACTCTGCTTCAGGTAAGTTCAATATCTAACTCTATTAAGTTCCTACTTATACATTATTACTACATGATGTAAAGTTACATTTTGATGTTTTGCATAATCAAATAGAAAGAAGGAAGCTTAAAGGAAATAGTAAGGTTGAATCTGATCGCGAAGGGATGGATTTCAAGCGCATGGTTCGATGATCGGATTTTTGAACTGCTGCTTAAGAGTTATGATAGATTGCTTATAAATAAATAAAATTTTGATTTTTTATCTTATTTATATCTCCTTGCAATGGCACATGTGAAAATTGATGTTTGTATTTTTTAGCAATATGGATTTGATTCTTTCGTTTGTGGTAGTGTCTAAGTTTACCAAATAAGGAAAGATTCTCATCACCCAAGGTTGAATTTTCTTCTAAAGAAACTTGGAATCTTGCAAATTGTATTGTGTGATGAATGAGAACTTTCATCTTTGGGAATCCTTGTTCACATGTAAATGTGAGTCAAGTGAAGGACTAAGGGATCAGGTACACTTGGTTGTGCACTGGTCAGGTCCACCGCAAAGAACGATAAGACTATTCGTCATGATTTACTAAAGTTTAGTAAAATTGGTTATGCTTACAAGGTTAAGTATAATTCTGAATGATTGGAAAAGTTTCAATATATAGCAGAACGAATAAGAAGAATCAAAGTCGGCAGAAAAATAAAAGTTTCTCCAATCTGAAAAGATGGGAGAGTGCTTAAGTATCGTGCTTCATGATCATCTTAATGATTATGAAAACTATATCACAATTTGATCCTCTAAGGACGCCTTAGTGCATTTGTTTGGCTAAGAAGAGGAATCAGGAAATTGTGAAATGGTTAAATCAATTAAGATGAATCATACTTCGTTCCAAAATCAAATCTTAGAGTCATACTCCAAGATTGTATATTTAGTGACATATTAGCAAATGTAGAGTAAAAGGTTTTCTGCTCTTATACATTTGAAATTAGTAAGTTGTGATGTTTTGGATAAAAACAAATACCAACTAAGACAAATTGTGTGAAGTGTTTGTCTTGATAAGAAACCGCACTAACTCTTGAATATTTGTTTGTCAAATAATGTTTCTTGACAAAGAGAATATTATATGTCAAGAGGTTATTGGGAGTCTTAAAGGTCTTGAAAAGGTTCGAGAACTAATCAAGAGTAAACTTATTGTTAATCACTAGCACGCGACTTGAGGTTTGTAACCTATCGTGTTGACATATTCTTGTTTCTGTGCTTATTCCAGTTAGGGTTGACTATGCTCATGAGTTCTGTGAGTTCTCAATTGTTTGCATAAGGCTAAGCACCTTGATCAGTGAAAGTTCATTTTACTCTAAGGGTGAGCTTCTCAATAACTTGGAATACATGGTAGGCCCTTGTGCTACCAAGTGGCAAGGAATTAAGATTAGATAGGTTCAGTCCATATGAGTTTGGATTTGTCACTAACCTTATCTTAAGATTATGGTTATGACAAATTCACATGGATAGGAACACATACACCATTAAAAATCTAAGTATCATAAGGTTTCTCTCCAATTCATGAAAATGATTGCGAGGAAACGCTTTCACTAAGTAGATTTTAAAGAGTTAGCAATTGTGATATTTGCATTCTCAAATTCAATTATGATTACAGCATCCCTCTTCATAGTTCGAATTGTGAGAAATGGCAAAAGGTCTAAACATTTGAGACTTACTGCTGTAAGTTCTAAAATTGTTTAGAAACACATATGAGCTTTCTAACAAAAAAGGTGTGTGAGCTTAGATAATTATCCAAGCATCTCGTGTTAGAAATCTAAACTTTGGTAAGAAAGTCAATAAAGTATTGATTTCTAGAAGTCCAACTGATTTATGGATTTATGTCACAGCTAGTGGGAGCATAAATGTTATGCGAGTAACAAAATAATTTTATGCTAGTGGGAGAATAATTATTATGGTAAATGTTACAAGTTAGCAATGTTAATTATAGAAAACAAAATTTTCAATTCACAAAAGTTGTAGGGTTGAAAAGTTGTTTTGCTATAATTAAGGGAGAGGAACTTATACTTCATTTCAATTATGAAAGTTTAGATTGAGATTTTAATCAAATTTAGTCAAGGATTTATATGAATACCATGTTGAAATGCTTCAACATTAGAAATTCTATATATGGAAATATTATAGCAAAAGACTGGTCAAGTATCATGTCTCTATGCAAGACATTATGAATCGTATCCCATATGCTTCGGGTATAGGATCGACTGCATATGCTATAATATTCATGTCGTGTTCTAATATTCCAAATACCTAGGGAATTAAGAGGGAAAAAGGACTAGAACTGGATATGACTAAAGTTATTAAACAACTGCTAAGAACAATCCAAGGTTCGCCAAAGATGGTTGCTTATGGATAGTTGGAAGTATAATAATGGATGGACCATATTGACATTATTATGAATAGACAGGATTCTATTAACAATGAGTTGTCATATGGCAAATATGGAAATGTTTCCATAATGGGAGATGGATATCAAGAATCTATGAGAAAGTTAGAAACTTTTATGCAAGAAGGATGTTCAAAGGAATGTGCTTTGAATATGAGACTTCGGATCTATGAAATTGTCTTGTAACAATCTCCAATGGAAAGTTTTGTAATTGACAAAGTCTCTATGGCTTTTGTACATATTCATTACAAAAGGATCACTGCATATAAGTTTAGAATCTAACAAAATTACAGTAAGTGGCAAGAACTTGGTATTCTTACACTTATGATAAGGATTTGGAATTGTGAAATGAGTATCGTTGGAAATGTTTATAATTGATCTATTTCACAAAGTAAGGGCCATAGGCAAACATAGTGTGCATGCTTGGAGCATGGGATAACTATTGTTTTAATTCAAGTATTAAGTTGATAAATCGAAACATTATACAATGAATAATGTGTAATCAATATCGTGATTAAATAAAAGGTGTTTTATTATATTTAAATGTTTTGAGACCATATTGGATTCGATTATTCTGGTGTTTCACTTTGCATGTTTTGACTTCCCGAATAACTAGGTTATTCAAACTATCCACAGTCGATCATACGTTGGAAGTAAGTATGAAAGAAGACTGTCATGAGTTGGCTTGTAGATTGTCTAAGGCGTTAGACATAGAAAAAGTGTGCTACACCATTCATGAGTGCTCCTGAAATAAGATTTGAGTATTGGATTCAACCCGCACTCACCTGAATCAATTCATGGAATTTATCACGAGTGATTGTGAGACGATAATATCATCTAATCTTCAAACCAAGATATATGAGTTGTTGACTACGAGTTGGTTGTGCATTGATGGCATGAAAACGCATCAGTAACTTTATGTTATAAAACGTGTCGTTGTGCATGATTTGATGAGTAGTTAGTATAAGCATATAATGTCGAAGTTTATCTGTTCCTTTTATCCTAAGAGGATTAAAAGCGATATCTTGGGCCTCTCGATGATTCTGTTTTGACTATGTGTCGGGCCCGGTCAGAACTAAATTGATGTGTTCAGTTATGTTCTATGTCAGACGAATAGGAAATCGGGAAACAAATTGCAGGACAATAAGTATGACTATGTTCCGTGTATTTGTACGCATAGATATATTGAGAACAGAGGAATATATGATCCCTTATATAAAACACGCGTCACTGACTAGGTCAGACTTCGACAGCGGCTTTCGAAAGCTTACGATTGCTAAGTCGGATCCTGAAGTTGCATTGGCAGTTATAGTTATTAGACTTATCCAAGTGGGAGACTGTTGGATTTGGTGTCTAAGCCCATAACTATAACTGGGATGTACTTGACCCGATTGTAGCATGGTCCTTTTGGGTTGCCTTCACCAGTGCAATTTGATAGGATGGACTTTTGAGGAGAAGGTTATTTATGATTTATTAATATATTACAATTATAATATATTAAGATGAAATCATACTATTTAATTAGTATTGATCAAGAATTAATTTGAAATTAATTTTGTGGTCAAAAGAGACTAATTAAATATATGGGGATTGATTATGTAAATCAATGATTTTAATAGTGTCGGCTAATGATCCATGATTATTTAGGATGGGCTAAACCAATGAGATAATCCATGGATAGTCCATGGAGGTTTTAACCCATGGAGCCTAAGTAATATGAAAGGTCATTAGGGTTTACAAAGATGTAACCCTAGCACTATAAATAAACCCCTATAGAACCAAAATTGGTTCCTACAACATTCTTGGAGAGTGTGTATTGATTTTGTGCTAAGTAACTTATTCTCTCAAGCCTCCCCTTGCATATTGGTGTTTGTGAACCATTAGAGGCATCGCACTTGAGGTGCTCAAGCTTTCAAAGGTCAAGAACTACAAGTCCTTCTAAGAGGTAAGTCATCTAACTAGTTGTATTGTTCTTTTGGCAATTTGTATGCTAGTTAGGAAAATGCTTTGGAAAAATGAAAATATGCATGTATAATTAGAGAAAACATAGATCCAAAGCATTTAGGGTTGCATGTGCACCATAGGAGTGTTATAGTACTCAAAACCCAACAGTTTCAACATTTGAATATTAAGGAATTCAACACTCTTTTTGATTCAAGTGTGAAACTTAATGTGAATTATGGACGAGCAGTGGCCCATCTAGAATATGCAAATGCAATTTAGAGCATTATGTATGCTACTCATTGCACTCAACCTGACATCGTATTCGCTGTAAGCAAACTGAGTTAGTATACTGTCAATCCAGGGACGGAGCACTGGAAGGCAGTAGGTAGAGTACTAGGATACCTGAAAAGGACAAGTACTTTTGAGTTGACATATTCGTCATCAAATGGAATACTAGAAGGGTATTATGATGTTAGTTGGATAGATCACACAGTGACTCAAAATCCATAAGTGGTTCGATTTATACTCTAGCTGGTGGCGCGGTTTTTTAGGCAAGCAAGAAACAGACATGCATAGCTCATTAAATGATGGAAGCAGAGCTAATTGCCTTAGCATCAGCGGGAAAAGAGGAAAAGTGGATTCGAGATCTACTTATAGATATCCGTCTATAGGATATCCCAATGCCTTCGATACCATGTACTGTGACAGTGAGGCCAAACTGGCTAAACTATAAAATGTGGTATATAATGGGAATTCGATACATGTAGGTCTAAGACACATTTTTGTGAGACAACTAATTGAAATTGGTACCATCAAGGTTGTCTATGCCAAGACAAGTAGGAACTTGGCAAATCCGTTTACCAAACCTCTGACAAAAGATTTGGTTACATCTACCACGAGAGTCATGGGTCTAAAACCACAATAGAATCGCTTAGTGATGGAAACCTATAACAGCCCAAAAACTTAGGTAAAATTTTTCATTTAATACTTAGAAATCGCATCCATGTTTTTCTCCAAAAATTATATTACATAACATATTGTTCAAAAGATCAGAGTATCCAAAACAACTGGTGCGGAATACTGAAAAGTGCACGCTGCACCATCAAGTCGGGCCCTTTCCCTTCGAACCAGAAGTACCTGAAACACCCAACAAAATTGTAAGCACACGCTTAGTGAGTTCCTCAAAATACACTAATCACATAATCATATAATGTCATGCACATATACACATAAAACTGCCATGGAATCCCTCCATGGTCTTCAACCGGGATGCCATGGGCTACCCCCATGGTCTTATACCCAAGTGTCATGGGCTCCCCCTCATGGTCTTATACCCAAGTGTCATGGGCTCCCCCTCATGGTCTCACCTCAAAGATAGCCAAATCCTACGCATGTTGCGGCTGGTGCGAATCTGCTCTAAACACTGAGCCAAACCCAAAGCTAAACGTAGAAAATAACCATGGCTAGATTCAAACACTAGGCTCACAAATGGCCCAACTAACCAGGCCCACCAATGGTCCAAGTCCATTAGGCCCACTAAGGCCCAATATACAATCCTAGGCCCAATAGGGAAAGCCCAACAAGACAAGCCCAAACAAGAAGTCCTACACTCCAAGGGAAACCTTCAGTCCAAACAAAGCCCAACAAACAACACCCAAACCAAGCCCAAAGCTCAAGAGTCTAAAAGATGACCCAAGGAAAAAGCCCACTGATGGACCGAACGCTGGCCGTTTGTCACCAGCCAACAAATCACGAACCTTAGCTGGAACGATGGGCGTTCCTCGACCCAACGCTAGGCGTTCGCACGCTGACTTCCAAAAATGATTATTAAGCACTTAATGCTTAAAGCCACACAACCAAAACATAGATCTAAGTCCTAAAGAACATCTAGAACCATAAAGTCACTGACTTGGTGACTTTGCATGCCCCAAAAGGTCCAAACTTCAAGATATAGCATTCAACTTCCATAAAAAGGGCTTAGTCTCATGTATGGGGCTTATACAACTCTAAAGATGCAAACTTTATGAATCTAGAACCTCAAAAACACCAATAGGAGCAACTCAAAGCTTCTAGAGTGATCGCAAACTACTAAATCTCAACTATGGGACCAAAAAGGGACTAAAATCCATTAAGACTTAGATCTAAGTTCTAATGAGCAAGGTTAGAGCTTTATACCTCAAATGAACTGGAAATGGAGCAGAGAACCAAGATCTATAAGCTCCTACTTGAACCATCACCTTGCACCAAGCTTCTCTTCCTTGAATGGGTTTCAAACACTTGGAGGCTCTAGGGTTTCGAGATTAGGGTATGGGAGCTATGGAGGCTGGAAATGAGGCCAACACCTGGGACTTAAGGTGTTTAAATAAGTCTCAAACCCTCAAACGTAGGGTTTGAGCTCCACACATAAACTCCCTGCATTCCACAAGGGAACGCCCCGCGTTCGAGCTCCGCCTCCAAAAGTATAAACTTGGTAGAAATGGTCCCTCCTCCCCTCAAACTTGCAAAACAAGGCCAAAAAGCAATAACCTAATATATAAGGGACCAAAAATGAATAATACCTGGATTGAGCGTTACAATTCTCCCCCATTAGAATTAGTCTTCTTCCTCGAAGTCTCCCGCAACAAACCACTCAGGGTAATGCATCCGCATCTCGGCCTCAGGCTCCCACATCCACTTCGAACCCTTCCGATGCTGCCACTGAACCTTGACCAACTCAACCACCTTGTTCCTCAAGACTTTTGTCTTCCTATCCAAAATCGCAACCGTTCGGTCCACATAATTTAGACACTTATCTACCTGAATGTCATCTAGTGATACCACCACAGACTCGTCAGCCACACACTTTCGCAACTGCAAAACATGGAATGTGCTGTGAATCTGACCATATATATATATATATATATATATATATATATATATATATATATATATATATATATATATATATATATATATATATATGTTCTCAATCAATATAAAAAGACATTGATATAGCTTATTTTGCATTATTTAGTATAGTTTTGAAACCATCAAATATGGGAAGATTGTTGGGGTCAAACCCAATGAAAAGATAAACTTTCTTGAATTTTTGATTTGTCTGACTATTTTTCACGATTTTAGTTTCTTGAATAACCATAAAATCATGAAAAATACTAAACAGCTAATAAAAATTACCAAACTTCAGATTTTGGTTCTAAATGTACTAAAAGACTTCTAGATAAATTTTCATGGATTATGAATATGTATAACCATTTTTCATATATTTAATTCTCTAAATAGATACAAATTCATGAAAAATAGAAATTACCCAAACTTTTTGTATTACTGTTATTAAACATTATTAAGCTGGTAAAAATATAAAAATTGATTTCTAAACTGTTTAACCAAATTTTATGATTTTTGAGCATTTATTCTAATAAAAATTGAAATAAATAGGAAACAGTTTCCAAAATTGCCCAAAATTTTTGTAACACTTTTATTATACATTTAGAAGCTGTGAAAAATATAAAAGATATTTTTCAATTAGTCTTTCTATTTTTCTTTGTTTTATCCTCTTAAATAATCATTAATTGGAGAATAATTATTAAACAGTTAAAGTAAATTACTAAAATTTTTGTACACTTCATTTTCAGAGTAAATAATCTGGGAAAAATACCAAATGTGGTTTTTATATACTGAAATCCGATTTTGTGTATTTAAGTGTATTTAATCTTAGAAAATAGGAGAAAAATAGTATACAGAAGAGAAAAATCATCACAATTTTTATGTAGCCTCCTAATGTACTACAAGGTGTTCTGGTAAATTTGCATGAATTTTGGATGAGCTGCGAAAATTGTTATACAGCCTTTTCAACTTGTCTAAAGTGGTTTTATGATTTATTGGGGCTAAACAAAAAGAAAATTCAAAACCATATTAAACAGTTACAAAAGTCATTGAAACTTCATGGGAGATGTTTATTAACTTAAAGAATCATCCAAGAATTTTTCCAGAATTTATTTACTAGTGTAAGTATTTTATATGGTTTAACACTGTATTTTCTTATTATTTTCATATAAAAATAAAGAAAATATATATTGAGCTGAAAATTTCCAGAATGCATCTTCATACAATTTAACAACAATAAAATTTTTTTTTCTTATTTTTGATGTAGAAAACCATGCCTAAAGGCTCAATAAAATGTATAGAGAAAACTTGGTTCTTGTGATTTATGTAAAGATTATTGATGTTACTTTGACAATTTTTGCAACATGTTACAAAGACTTTTGAATCAAGATCTTTTTGTTCCTATTAATACATGATATTAAGAGTTTAAAATAATTTTTGAATGATTTTTAGTGATGAATAAGTCCTTTGAACATGCAACACAAAACAAATGTTCATAAGGAAAGTGGTGTTTGAGCAACAGTTTTGTAAAAATTGGTAAAAATCAAAATATTGGAATTTTCCAGTGAGGTCAGATGGGTTTGAAAGCTAACTCAAAATATTATATTTCAGAAAAAGAATCACGAATTTTGGCTAAGAAATGAGTGAGATATGACAGTTTAAAGTCAAGTAAAGAAATTTGGCAGATTGCATGCATGATGATTGGTTAGAAAAGTGGGTTTTCATCATTTCCTTGAGTAAATCTTTTCAAGTATTTTAAATATATCATGGTAAACTCATATTTTAGTCATGTTTCCAGAGATCAAAAGATTAAAACTTATCAAAATGTATACATGCATTTATGAACAAAATTTTGTTTCTCAAAAACTCTTAACTTGAGTTTGATGTTTTAATCCTTAAAATCGATTTTTACACTAAGATCATGAACATGCAACCTTGTTTATCATACATGCATGGTGTTAAAACACATCCATCATGTTGTAAAAACCATTTTAACAAAAAGAAAACAAGTTTTAAGAAGATGAAGAAGGAGAAAGTGTAAGAAAAAGAGCAAAACTTGAAGGAAAAGTGAAGTAGAAATCGATATTACCTTCAAGAATACCACAAGATGATGAAGATTTCGAGTTTGAGGAGTGTTCTTGGGTTTGTTTTCTGGAAAATTTCTTGGTTCTTAGAGGGAGGAAGAGAGAATGGAGTGGTGTTTGGAGAGAGAAAGTAGAGAGAAGGTAGAGAGAGTTTTCTAGAGAGAGAAAGAAGAGAGATATGTGTGTGTTGGAGAATGAGAGTGTGAGAGAGATATGGGGAGAGAGGGATCCGATTTTAGGGGAGGAGAGGCTCTCTCTCTCTCTTGTTTCTTTTATAAAAATTCAAATCTTTTATAAAAATATCCAACTTTTTATAAAATGTGCACCTTAACCTAGTTTTTATGCATAAAACTCTTGATTTTTGACTTATAAATCAAGGGTAAATGTTAATAACTAAATCTTTATTTTTCATTGAATTTTATTTCATAATAATTATTATGATAAGATAATATCATAAGGTTCATAATTGTTTTTATAGGATTTTTAAGGTTAAAGTTTATAAATATGAGTTTTTAGGGCTTTTAGGGTTTTGGAGTTTAATAAACTTTGAATATCAAAATAAATAGAATATTTGAGACTTTAAATTATCTTATGGTATTATAACTCTTTTATAGTTATAAATAATGTTTGTAATTTATTTTTATCGGTTTATTGGCATTCTATGTAGTGATTCCGAGATTCAAGCGAAATTGAGGAATCAAGTATACTAGTCCTAGTCTTCAAATTTGACTTAAGTTTCTATGAGACTTTGAACTAACTTCTACTTCTAGGTCAAGTGCATGATGTGTGTATATGATTCATAAAATGTTGTTCGAGTCAAAGAGTGATCCAAATATGGATAGTCACTACAGCTTAGTAGATGTAGAATTCACATATCAAGGTGAAATCTAAGTACACCATCCATTGTTTCTATCTGTTTCCAAGTTTCTAGTAGGTTATAACTTAGCTTCAAATTACTAAGTTTAATATGTGTTGTGCCTATACGTGCAACTAAGTTTAGTCAAATCTAGAACCGAATCGAATTTTGACGGTTGTCACACATGTGCACCATAGGAGTGTTATAGTGCTCAAAACCCAACAGTGGTATCAGAGCCTAGGATTGTTTTCTGTTATACTTGATGCTTGTTAATTTTCAAAGTTGAAAAATTCAATTTTCTAGCATCTGACTGATGAACTCGCCGAGTCCAGTGGTTGAATTGACGAGTCCACTCAGTAACAGAGCAACTCGACGAGTCAGTTCATGCACTCGACGAGTTGCAGGCTCTGGTTGCAGAAATTCGAGGTTTTTGGCCAGAATTGGATTAGGAACATTACCACAAACTGCTTTAAATCATAAAATCTGTTTTTCTGATATGGTAGTGATCATCCTCATCCAATTACAAGATAATTGTCAAAGTTTTTAAGATAATTGTTGATTTATATGATAAACAAAGTTGCTTCCAAATTGTTGACTTGATATTATCTTGTTTATGAGTTTAGCTAGATCAATCTAGAATCATATGATATTTTTAGTTGTAGAAAATTGATCTAAATGAACTTTAATGACCTCCATAACTTGTCCTCAAGTTATGGAAAATGAAAAGTCTCATACATTAAAATGACATTAAACTCATAAGTTAAGGGAATGAAAGGACAATTGTCAAATATTAAGATAACAGGTTAATTATTTGTATTATTTGATATGAATTGCCTTGCTATATGAGTTAGAATAGATCAATAGAATATTATATGATAATTTTCCTTGTTAGAACTGATCTAAATGTTCTTTAATGGCTTCCATAACTTGTCCTCAAGTTATGGAACATGAAAAGTCTTATCATAAATGTTTTAATGAACTCCATAACTTGTCCTCAAGTTGTGGAAAATTGAGAGTCTTTTCATAAAACCAACATTAAACTCATAAGTTATAGAATTGAAGAGTTTTGACATGTTTCAAAACTTGCCCTCAAGTTTTAGAATTTGTAAAGTCATACTAATGAAACTCAAATTCCAAACCATGGAGTTTTAAAAGTTAAAATTCAACCCTTGTACTTTATAATATTATAAGTTTAATAATAATATATATATATATATATATATATATATATATATATATATATATATATGTATAATACAAGTCGGTCTTACCGTTAGTATGCCTTATTCACGAAGCCGGTGTATAAGGGGGTTTAAGGTTACTGCCTATAAAATGGCAGTTTAATAATGGGTGTCCACTCTCACCCACCGCTTCCTTGACTGGTGGAGAGTCGTTAGCCGAACAGGTAGGATAGGACATTAATTCTCCCTCATTAAAAGTATAATGATAAATATAAAGTAACTAAACTTTTATTAAATTCCCAATCTTAGTTACTTTAGGAAAATGTGAAAATGGTGCTAATCCATGAAATTACACTTTGCACATTGTTAAGTCGTTAGTGGAGCGTGTGTGGTTAACCGGCACACTAATCTGGGACTGACAATATGTGGCAAAGGGTAGCTTGATGTTAATCATAGATCAATGGAGCGTGTGTGGTTAACCGGCACATTGATTAGGTGATTTGTAACATTGAGGGTACCAAGCTAATTTGCATGTTTATTCACACATTGTTTGTGATCCTCGGCATCCCAGTCATAAACTTTAAGGGCACAATCGAGATTTAAACATGTCATTGAAAAGTTCAATGAATCTCAAAGGATCTAGGAATTTCAATCCAATTAAAACTTAATAATTTATTTCGTTTTTCATGGTGGAAATTGGTAAATCGTCATTTACCTACCTTCAAATGTTTTACAATTAGATTACGGCATCCCTCTTCGCAATTGTAAAATATTGTGTTGGGTCCTAGCTTTAATATTTCGTTTTGGGTGTTATATTAAGGACTTAAATCAACAAACTTGAATTTCTCCCTTGTATATGTCTAGTTCAGACAACTATGGTCTTCCCGAATCTTTTGGAAAAATATTTCCAAATGAAGATGATATTCCACAATATCATACTTCACTTCCTCCACCTCCTCCAATTAATCTCCCTGACCCACAAGTTTGAAGACTTGAAAAGCTCAAGGTCACTCAAGCCCTATTGGCTAGTAAACACCAAGATGGAAGGTCTGTGTGTGCACATGTCTTGGATATGAAGTTACACATTGACAAGTTGGGAATGTTGGATGTCATTTTCCCGAGGAAGTTGGCTGTTGACTTGGTTCTTCAGTCACTCCCCAAATCATATAGTCAGTTTGTTAAAGACTACTATATGACAGACCGCGCGTGACCCTTATTGATCTTACCTATTTCTTATTGTTGTTGAGTCAGCAAAGATTTGGCGCAATGGTCAAGCAAATTTGATTGGAAGATCTACTTCCCAAGCTGCCATGGACGTAGGCAATGACATAGATAGTCCAGAAAAGATCCCTTCTCCTATGGGAAGGGAATTGGCTATGCTCAAAAGATTTGACCATAAGAGAAAAGCAAGTTCTGAGATAATTCCATGTGCAAATGCCAAAGAGTCTATTTGTTTCTACTGCCATTTGAAGGGACATTGGTTGCGAAGCTTCCCTAACTACCTGAGAGATCTAAGAGCTGGTAAAGTCAAAAAAGTTTGACTCTGCTTCAGGTAAGTTCAATATCTAACTCTATTAAGTTCCTACTTATACATTATTACTACATGATGTAAAGTTACATTTTGATGTTTTGCATAATCAAATAGAAAGAAGGAAGCTTAAAGGAAATAGTAAGGTTGAATCTGATCGCGAAGGGATGGATTTCAAGCGCATGGTTCGATGATCGGATTTTTGAACTGCTGCTTAAGAGTTATGATAGATTGCTTATAAATAAATAAAATTTTGATTTTTTATCTTATTTATATCTCCTTGCAATGGCACATGTGAAAATTGATGTTTGTATTTTTTAGCAATATGGATTTGATTCTTTCGTTTGTGGTAGTGTCTAAGTTTACCAAATAAGGAAAGATTCTCATCACCCAAGGTTGAATTTTCTTCTAAAGAAACTTGGAATCATGCAAATTGTATTGTGTGATGAATGAGAACTTTCATCTTTGGGAATCCTTGTTCACATGTAAATGTGAGTCAAGTGAAGGACTAAGGGATCAGGTACACTTGGTTGTGCACTGGTCAGGTCCACCGCAAAGAACGATAAGACTATTCGTCATGATTTACTAAAGTTTAGTAAAATTGGTTATGCTTACAAGGTTAAGTATAATTCTGAATGATTGGAAAAGTTTCAATATATAGCAGAACGAATAAGAAGAATCAAAGTCGGCAGAAAAATAAAAGTTTCTCCAATCTGAAAAGATGGGAGAGTGCTTAAGTATCGTGCTTCATGATCATCTTAATGATTATGAAAACTATATCACAATTTGATCCTCTAAGGACGCCTTAGTGCATTTGTTTGGCTAAGAAGAGGAATCAGGAAATTGTGAAATGGTTAAATCAATTAAGATGAATCATACTTCGTTCCAAAATCAAATCTTAGAGTCATACTCCAAGATTGTATATTTAGTGACATATTAGCAAATGTAGAGTAAAAGGTTTTCTGCTCTTATACATTTGAAATTAGTAAGTTGTGATGTTTTGGATAAAAACAAATACCAACTAAGACAAATTGTGTGAAGTGTTTGTCTTGATAAGAAACCGCACTAACTCTTGAATATTTGTTTGTCAAATAATGTTTCTTGACAAAGAGAATCTTATATGTCAAGAGGTTATTGGGAGTCTTAAAGGTCTTGAAAAGGTTCGAGAACTAATCAAGAGTAAACTTATTGTTAATCACTAGCACGCGACTTGAGGTTTGTAACCTATCGTGTTGACATATTCTTGTTTCTGTGCTTATTCCAGTTAGGGTTGACTATGCTCATGAGTTCTGTGAGTTCTCAATTGTTTGCATAAGGCTAAGCACCTTGATCAGTGAAAGTTCATTTTACTCTAAGGGTGAGCTTCTCAATAACTTGGAATACATGGTAGGCCCTTGTGCTACCAAGTGGCAAGGAATTAAGATTAGATAGGTTCAGTCCATATGAGTTTGGATTTGTCACTAACCTTATCTTAAGATTATGGTTATGACAAATTCACATGGATAGGAACACATACACCATTAAAAATCTAAGTATCATAAGGTTTCTCTCCAATTCATGAAAATGATTGCGAGGAAACGCTTTCACTAAGTAGATTTTAAAGAGTTAGCAATTGTGATATTTGCATTCTCAAATTCAATTATGATTACAGCATCCCTCTTCATAGTTCGAATTGTGAGAAATGGCAAAAGGTCTAAACATTTGAGACTTACTGCTGTAAGTTCTAAAATTGTTTAGAAACACATATGAGCTTTCTAACAAAAAAGGTGTGTGAGCTTAGATAATTATCCAAGCATCTCGTGTTAGAAATATAAACTTTGGTAAGAAAGTCAATAAAGTATTGATTTCTAGAAGTCCAACTGATTTATGGATTTATGTCACAGCTAGTGGGAGCATAAATGTTATGCGAGTAACAAAATAATTTTATGCTAGTGGGAGAATAATTATTATGGTAAATGTTACAAGTTAGCAATGTTAATTATAGAAAACAAAATTTTCAATTCACAAAAGTTGTAGGGTTGAAAAGTTGTTTTGCTATAATTAAGGGAGAGGAACTTATACTTCATTTCAATTATGAAAGTTTAGATTGAGATTTTAATCAAATTTAGTCAAGGATTTATATGAATACCATGTTGAAATGCTTCAACATTAGAAATTCTATATATGGAAATATTATAGCAAAAGACTGGTCAAGTATCATGTCTCTATGCAAGACATTATGAATCGTATCCCATATGCTTCGGGTATAGGATCGACTGCATATGCTATAATATTCATGTCGTGTTCTAATATTCCAAATACCTAGGGAATTAAGAGGGAAAAAGGACTAGAACTGGATATGACTAAAGTTATTAAACAACTGCTAAGAACAATCCAAGGTTCGCCAAAGACGGTTGCTTATGGATAGTTGGAAGTATAATAATGGATGGACTATATTGACATTATTATGAATAGACAGGATTCTATTAACAATGAGTTGTCATATGGCAAATATGGAAATGTTTCCATAATGGGAGATGGATATCAAGAATCTATGAGAAAGTTAGAAACTTTTATGCAAGAAGGATGTTCAAAGGAATGTGCTTTGAATATGAGACTTCGGATCTATGAAATTGTCTTGTAACAATCTCCAATGGAAAGTTTTGTAATTGACAAAGTCTCTATGGCTTTTGTACATATTCATTACAAAAGGATCACTGCATATAAGTTTAGAATCTAACAAAATTACAGTAAGTGGCAAGAACTTGGTATTCTTACACTTATGATAAGGATTTGGAATTGTGAAATGAGTATCGTTGGAAATGTTTATAATTGATCTATTTCACAAAGTAAGGGCCATAGGCAAACATAGTGTGCATGCTTGGAGCATGGGATAACTATTGTTTTAATTCAAGTATTAAGTTGATAAATCGAAACATTATACAATGAATAATGTGTAATCAATATCGTGATTAAATAAAAGGTGTTTTATTATATTTAAATGTTTTGAGACCATATTGGATTCGATTATTCTGGTGTTTCACTTTGCATGTTTTGACTTCCCGAATAACTAGGTTATTCAAACTATCCACAGTCGATCATACGTTGGAAGTAAGTATGAAAGAAGACTGTCATGAGTTGGCTTGTAGATTGTCTAAGGCGTTAGACATAGAAAAAGTGTGCTACACCATTCATGAGTGCTCCTGAAATAAGATTTGAGTATTGGATTCAACCCGCACTCACCTGAATCAATTCATGGAATTTATCACGAGTGATTGTGAGACGATAATATCATCTAATCTTCAAACCAAGATATATGAGTTGTTGACTACGAGTTGGTTGTGCATTGATGGCATGAAAACGCATCAGTAACTTTATGTTATAAAACGTGTCGTTGTGCATGATTTGATGAGTAGTTAGTATAAGCATATAATGTCGAAGTTTATCTGTTCCTTTTATCCTAAGAGGATTAAAAGCGATATCTTGGGCCTCTCGATGATTCTGTTTTGACTATGTGTCGGGCCCGGTCAGAACTAAATTGATGTGTTCAGTTATGTTCTATGTCAGACGAATAGGAAATCGGGAAACAAATTGCAGGACAATAAGTATGACTATGTTCCGTGTATTTGTACGCATAGATATATTGAGAACAGAGGAATATATGATCCCTTATATAAAACACGCGTCACTGACTAGGTCAGACTTCGACAGCGGCTTTCGAAAGCTTACGATTGCTAAGTCGGATCCTGAAGTTGCATTGGCAGTTATAGTTATTAGACTTATCCAAGTGGGAGACTGTTGGATTTGGTGTCTAAGCCCATAACTATAACTGGGATGTACTTGACCCGATTGTAGCATGGTCCTTTTGGGTTGCCTTCACCAGTGCAATTTGATAGGATGGACTTTTGAGGAGAAGGTTATTTATGATTTATTAATATATTACAATTATAATATATTAAGATGAAATCATACTATTTAATTAGTATTGATCAAGAATTAATTTGAAATTAATTTTGTGGTCAAAAGAGACTAATTAAATATATGGGGATTGATTATGTAAATCAATGATTTTAATAGTGTCGGCTAATGATCCATGATTATTTAGGATGGGCTAAACCAATGAGATAATCCATGGATAGTCCATGGAGGTTTTAACCCATGGAGCCTAAGTAATATGAAAGGTCATTAGGGTTTACAAAGATGTAACCCTAGCACTATAAATAAACCCCTATAGAACCAAAATTGGTTCCTACAACATTCTTGGAGAGTGTGTATTGATTTTGTGCTAAGTAACTTATTCTCTCAAGCCTCCCCTTGCATATTGGTGTTTGTGAACCATTAGAGGCATCACACTTGAGGTGCTCAAGCTTTCAAAGGTCAAGAACTACAAGTCCTTCTAAGAGGTAAGTCATCTAACTAGTTGTATTGTTCTTTTGGCAATTTGTATGCTAGTTAGGAAAATGCTTTGGAAAAATGAAAATATGCATGTATAATTAGAGAAAACATAGATCCAAAGCATTTAGGGTTGCATGTGCACCATAGGAGTGTTATAGTACTCAAAACCCAACAGTTTCAACATTTGAATATTAAGGAATTCAACACTCTTTTTGATTCAAGTGTGAAACTTAATGTGAATTATGGACGAGCAGTGGCCCATCTAGAATATGCAAATGCAATTTAGAGCATTATGTATGCTACTCATTGCACTCGACCTGACATCGTATTCGCTGTAAGCAAACTGAGTTAGTATACTGTCAATCCAGGGACGGAGCACTAGAAGGCAGTAGGTAGAGTACTAGGATACCTGAAAAGGACAAGTACTTTTGAGTTGACATATTCGTCATCAAATGGAATACTAGAAGGGTATTATGATGTTAGTTGGATAGATCACACAGTGACTCAAAATCCATAAGTGGTTCGATTTATACTCTAGCTGGTGGCGCGGTTTTTTAGGCAAGCAAGAAACAGACATGCATAGCTCATTAAATGATGGAAGCAGAGCTAATTGCCTTAGCATCAACGGGAAAAGAGGCAAAGTGGATTCGAGATCTACTTATAGATATCCGTCTATAGGATATCCCAATGCCTTCGATACCATGTACTGTGACAGTGAGGCCAAACTGGCTAAACTATAAAATGTGGTATATAATGGGAATTCGATACATGTAGGTCTAAGACACATTTTTGTGAGACAACTAATTGAAATTGGTACCATCAAGGTTGTCTATGCCAAGACAAGTAGGAACTTGGCAAATCCGTTTACCAAACCTCTGACAAGAGATTTGGTTACATCTACCACGAGAGTCATGGGTCTAAAACCACAATAGAATCGCTTAGTGATGGAAACCTATAACAGCCCAAAAACTTAGGTAAAATTTTTCATTTAATACTTAGAAATCGCATCCATGTTTTTCTCCAAAAATTATATTACATAACATATTGTTCAAAAGATCAGAGTATCCAAAACAACTGGTGCGGAATACTGAAAAGTGCACGCTGCACCATCAAGTCGGGCCCTTTCCCTTCGAACCAGAAGTACCTGAAACACCCAACAAAATTGTAAGCACACGCTTAGTGAGTTCCTCAAAATACACTAATCACATAATCATATAATGTCATGCACATATACACATAAAACTGCCATGGAATCCCTCCATGGTCTTCAACCGGGATGCCATGGGCTACCCCCATGGTCTCATACCCAAGTGTCATGGGCTCCCCCTCATGGTCTTATACCCAAGTGTCATGGGCTCCCCCTCATGGTCTCACCTCAAAGATAGCCAAATCCTACGCATGTTGCGGCTGGTGCGAATCTGCTCTAAACACTGAGCCAAACCCAAAGCTAAACGTAGAAAATAACCATGGCTAGATTCAAACACTAGGCTCACAAATGGCCCAACTAACCAGGCCCACCAATGGTCCAAGTCCATTAGGCCCACTAAGGCCCAATATACAATCCTAGGCCCAATAGGGAAAGCCCAACAAGACAAGCCCAAACAAGAAGTCCTACACTCCAAGGGAAACCTTCAGTCCAAACAAAGCCCAACAAACAACACCCAAACCAAGCCCAAAGCTCAAGAGTCTAAAAGATGACCCAAGGAAAAAGCCCACTGATGGACCGAACGCTGGCCGTTTGTCACCAGCCAACAAATCACGAACCTTAGCTGGAACGATGGGCGTTCCTCGACCCAACGCTAGGCGTTCGCACGCTGACTTCCAAAAATGATTATTAAGCACTTAATGCTTAAAGCCACACAACCAAAACATAGATCTAAGTCCTAAAGAACATCTAGAACCATAAAGTCACTGACTTGGTGACTTTGCATGCCCCAAAAGGTCCAAACTTCAAGATATAGCATTCAACTTCCATAAAAAGGGCTTAGTCTCATGTATGGGGCTTATACAACTCTAAAGATGCAAACTTTATGAATCTAGAACCTCAAAAACACCAATAGGAGCAACTCAAAGCTTCTAGAGTGATCGCAAACTACTAAATCTCAACTATGGGACCAAAAAGGGACTAAAATCCATTAAGACTTAGATCTAAGTTCTAATGAGCAAGGTTAGAGCTTTATACCTCAAATGAACTGGAAATGGAGCAGAGAACCAAGATCTATAAGCTCCTACTTGAACCATCACCTTGCACCAAGCTTCTCTTCCTTGAATGGGTTTCAAACACTTGGAGGCTCTAGGGTTTCGAGATTAGGGTATGGGAGCTATGGAGGCTGGAAATGAGGCCAACACCTGGGACTTAAGGTGTTTAAATAAGTCTCAAACCCTCAAACTTAGGGTTTGAGCTCCACGCATAAACTCCCTGCATTCCCCAAGGGAACGCCCCGCGTTCGAGCTCCGCCTCCAAAAGTCTAAACTTGGTAGAAATGGTCCCTCCTCCCCTCAAACTTGCAAAACAAGGCCAAAAAGCAATAACCTAATATATAAGGGACCAAAAATGAATAATACCTGGATTGAGCGTTACAATTCTCCCCCATTAGAATTAGTCTTCTTCCTCGAAGTCTCCCGCAACAAACCACTCAGGGTAATGCATCCGCATCTCGGCCTCAGGCTCCCACATCCACTTCGAACCCTTCCGATGCTGCCACTGAACCTTGACCAACTCAACCACCTTGTTCCTCAAGACTTTTGTCTTCCTATCCAAAATCGCAACCGTTCGGTCCACATAATTTAGACACTTATCTACCTGAATGTCATCTAGTGATACCACCACAGACTCGTCAGCCACACACTTTCGCAACTGCAAAACATGGAATGTGCTGTGAATCTGACCATATATATATATATATATATATATATATATATATATATATATATATATATATGTTCTCAATCAATATAAAAAGACATTGATATAGCTTATTTTGCATTATTTAATATAGTTTTGAAACCATCAAATATGGGAAGATTGTTGGGGTCAAACCCAATGAACCGAATGATTTGATGAGTCAAAGTAGTACATCAATCGACTGATCGTGTCATCAGCCAAACCCAAAATGGAGTTGTAGTTGGAAGAAAAAGTTCTCGTTAAGTCAATCGTGATATCTAAGTGATTGGGATCAACACTATATTAGATAATGAACAGTGTCATTATCTGTAGGAAAACTCCATGGTTTGTAGGGACTATGTTAGACATATTATATAAATTATGCTAGGGTTTATCTTTTGTAAATCTTCCTTGAGTGAATATTATGATCATTTCTCTATGTGAGAAAAGAATAAGAGTTATCTATATCGACATAAGTTTTCGATTCATTCTCTTATCTTTGAGGATCTTTATTGTTTTAATCTTTATATTGGTTGAATCATCGTCCAGAGAACAACGTGTAGTTATGAAATGATTGCAACTACAAGAATTTTCAAGTATTATTATGCAAATGTTCACCTTCATATGGTATTAAAAAGAATATTAGCATGTAAGTAATTGTGACAAACAAGAACACAACCTGATCATCGGTGTGTGTTTAAATATGTGTATGACTATAGATGTTGTTTACTTTTAACTATGTAATGGTGTGAGTGTATGAATGAGGTATTTACATGGCACCAGAGGAGGCATGCTGACATGCTCCATAAAGATGTTTTTTTTTCTTTACCACATTCTTCATCCTCCAACCAACCATCATTAGACTTATCTTTTTGAAGATTGAGTATCCCTAAAATAGTATTCTAATGACTCCCTGTGAGAATATAGCTTGGAAACAGTATCCCCGCACATAGCAACATTGTCATCACCATGTGTAGCAACGTGGTCATCACACCATACTTATGATTCTCTATAGAAACATATTGAATACTTATTGTTTATTTTTCATATACAACATCCTAGACACCATAGGAGAGATTAAATATCTCATTGATTTTTGTTTCCTGTACGTGACCCTCTTCCACTAGGCCGGTATCCATCATACCCTCTTCCACTCGATTGGTTACACCAATGGTTGTTTGATTCCATGTAGCGGATATGTGTACATGAACACCATGCATTTACAAGATACGAATATACAATATTTGAATATACATTGCAAACAATATCTAGAAAGTGTTGGATACAACTATCTTTAATTATCTATTCCATGTTAGGATGTTAGAAAGATAAACAAATGCTATTATCTTCTAATCCTATCTTTGTTGTCACCAAATGAAACAACCTATAAAGATTTATATCAATTAGGTAAATTTAACCATAATTTATCACCACATAAATAACTTCGTTGAATTTTTGCCGCGACCCTTCAATATACTAAAAAACTATGAATAAGTTGTTTGATAAATTCGTTTTAAGCAAGAAAATTTTCTGTGAATGTTGAATACCGTTGTGAATATTACATCCACACAACTTTTTTCTTTAAATGACAATTGACAAACCTAATCCACAATATAACAAAATAATAGTTAGAAAATAATTTCTCAAAAGGTTTCAATGTTTCATAGAAGCCTAGAAGGTACCACAATTTTCTAATGGAGTCTATTTCACATTGGTTTTTTTATAGTGATAGATTGTGAAACCTAAAAAAAGACACAAGACGATATCGTCTTTTGTAATTATAAAATTATCGAACTACGAAATTTATGAAAATTTATTTGTGGCAAAACATTAGCCATAGTGGTCAGACTAATATTTTATTTTAAATATAATCTTCATTTATTTATTTAACACATATGAGTTTGAAATTAACATAAGTGGAGTTGTAAGTTATTAGGCAATCACACTTGCAACATATTTGGAAGAAAAGAGGCTGGCCCAAAATAGAAACTTTTTAGTGTATTTTGCAGTGGTGTTTTCAGTTTTGAAAGACAGTTTCAGTGTTTCAGAAATTGAATCAGAAACCCACCCATTTGCATTGCACGTATTCAATTACCACAACCACTTGCCTTCTAACCACCACATATGCAACACAATTAAACAGAAAAATCATTGTCTATTGATAAAATCTTAAATATGTCATTTTTATCTTATGTAAAATGACAATAGCATATTGTTAATTAATATGAATAAAAACTAAGACACGCTGTTATTATATATAAAGAAATATTGTCAAACAATTAATTACCTAATGTTGTTTTTAAGGAACTCTACATACATGGTTATATATAAACTCATTACTTAGATTTCCTACATTTTTGTAATGTTTAAACATAAACTCAACAAAACAATGTTACACATTTATGAGCTGACCATTCTATTTTGGAGTGGTTCAAACCGATTTGAATCCCCAAAACAAATTAAAAATAAAAATAAAAAATAAAATAAAATAAGGCCCTTTCAATTATAAAAAAAAATAAAATAGACTTTTATTTTTGTTTTTCTTTTTAAAAAATGAAAACCTTGCTATAATTTTATCCTTAGATTGTTTTTGTAACAGTGTTAATTATCTGTTTTTTTTCTTTTCCTTTTTCCCTTTTCTCACTGCCGAATAAATGTTTTCAAGACAACATGTTATTATTTTGATCTTATGAAACAACACCAACAAGATAAAAGCAAGTAACAAAACGAAAATACTTGTTTGTGAACTTGTAACGTCGAATTGTTTTCCAACAACAAGGATCATGATTTTGAATCATTTTCTAGGCTCCAACAAAAATGATTTTAAAACTTGTGACGTTGAGGTTTCAAGTTATTTACAGAAAATCTAAAAGAAAGTACAAATTAACTTTTTATCAGAAAACTAACATCAACGAAGTGAAGAATAATAATGAAATATTACTATTTACACAAATCATATTAACATTTATTATAAATCAAACTAACACCAATCAGATTAACAAGAATCAGAAATCAAAATTGGTGAGACTGTCTGAAATCAAACTAACATGAATACAAAATCGGTTTTTTTAAGGATGCATGAAATCTGATTATCAGGATCGATGTTAAGAAATAATGATATCAAAATTCAAAAAACAGAAATTGAAATCGAAAATCAGAATTTTGCATTATTAAATCATAATCGGTTTATTATGAATCGATTTTTGTGTTACCGTTGAAAAAAATCCAAATTGATTCATAGAGATCTATGATCGTTGGTGGTGAGGGACCCAATTCGATGATTATTCTAAAAGAATCGCACGTCTTTGAGTATTCTCTGCTAATTTTGGCTCCATTTTCGTTCCGTTTAGCCGCTATACATAATATATCAACTCTATCTCAAATTATTATTCTAATATTATTTATGATGTCCCATATCTAAAAATAATCAACGGTCTCTAGATTATCGACTACATATGAATATAAAGGACTTACATTTTTCACTTATGAAGTGGTTTAAGTGTTAAAGTTGTTGTTTGGCTTGGGTGTAAAAATTCAAAGGCCTCTTAATGTGTATTGTGATAATAAATCATCGGTTTTTTTAGCTTTCAATCTTGTTTTCATGAAAGAACGAAGCACACAAATTGAAAATTCATTTTATATGAGAAAAGTTGTTGATATTGTGGACTTCCTACTTCATACCACATATATGTAACACTCAAATTTTTGTAAGTTCCTTTTTATCCCCATTTGATGCAAATTCCTTTCAATTTGGTCCCTTGGTTAGTACGCGGGGCGTACTCCGTGAGTACGCTTAGCGTACTAGCCATCCTGATGATCGCGGGTTCCACCCACGTATGCATGGCGTACACAAGGCTGGGACAAACCCTAAGTTTTAGGGTTTGTGCCCTATTTAAACGAATTAAACTCATCTCTTGGGCATTTTAGACTAGCATCCACCTCCCCTTACCCTGAAATCGAAACCCTAGAATGATTTGGTAAGTTTTGAGCTTGAAAGAGTGTTTGTTGGTGGTTTGTGAAGGAGAAGAAGAAGAGGAAAACTTGGAGGAGTAGCGTGGGCTTGTAGATCTAGGATCACATTCTCATTTGCAAGCTTTTTGAGGTACAAAGCTCACACCTTGATGATCATGTATGTTAGATCTAGTTTATGGTGTATTTTGTGCACTTCTTTTGTGTTAAAGGTGAGCTTTTGATCTACTCCAAAAGCAATGGATGCTAGATCTTAGCTCCATTCAATCCCCATGTTCATAAAAATGTCAACTTTATGGAGTATTTGATCCATGCATGTATTAAGATCTTTATTAAGCTCTTTTTGAGCTTTTGAGTCCTATTAAGCCATGCATGAGTGTAAAGTTGCCAACTTTACATGATAAGTCATCCATAGGGACCAGATCTTAGAGTTTGCAGAAAGGGCTTAACGGGCTAAGTTCTTAATGGAGTAAGTTGGCACACTAGGGAGTATGATGGGCATACCCAGCTGGTATGCTACACGTACTAGCCCCAGATGGAGTATGCTAAGCGTACGAGCTGAGTACGCCCCACGTACTCGCATATGAGCTTTTAGGCTTTACATCCTCGGTATTGGGCCATAGTTTGAGTTTGTAAGTTTGGGACTGGTTGGGCCATTAGACCTCTGTTTTGGGCTTGGGTCTAGCATGTTGGGCTTCCTTGGATATTAGTCCTATGATGGGTTTTGGGCCTAATTTGGAAGATCGGGCCATAAATTGGGCTTTAGGATTTGGGCCTTTTGGAATAGTTGAGTTGGGACTTGGCCTTGCGCCGAGTTAGATAAAGGGTAAAATGGTTTTTTACCTTGGTTATAGGCCAAATAGCTTAGACTTTTGGTGTTGGGTCAGAATCCAATTAATAATTGGATGTTATTGATTTTGATAACCCTTGATTTTTCCGGGCCAGCAGTCAAGGATTCATTCAAGTTATTCAGCGGGTAGAGGTGAGTTTCTTCACTGTGTTTAGCGGTTGGAAGGCACCAATGCCAGCTGATGGTTTATTATGTTAGGATGCTAGATGTCTGCGTGACTCTTGCATGTGTTATGTGTTTGTATGCTTACCGGGCAAGGCTCGATGTCGGGCGGGGCCCAATGACTATTATGTATGCTATTATCTATATGATTATCGCATGTGTTGTAAGATTATATGTTTATATGTTTATATGTATATCAGGCGGGGCCTGATGTCTGACAGATCTTTATACCAAGCGGGGCTTGATGTCGGGCGGGGCCCATTATGTGTTTATTATGAATGGTATGTAGTATGTTGGGGAACTCATTATGCTTTGTGTTTACGGTTTTCAGTTTACTTTTCAGGTACTTCTGGTTCGAAAGGGAAGAGCTCGGGATGATTGCAGTATGCACACCACCTCGTTCCGCATTTTATGATTACTCTAATGTTTCATGATGTATTTGATACACTTTGTTCCATTTTGGTTTTATGATGATGTTTTGGATTACGATTTTATTTAATTTAAAAATGAAACTTTGGGTCTTAATTTTTGGGACGTTACAAGTTGGTATTATAGCCTTAGTTTGAGGGATTCGGACGTACTCTCAGGTATGTTTGAACTTAAATTGAGGGTTTGGCAAAAAAATTCAAAAAGAAATGTTTTATAAAAAAAACTTTCTAATAAAAGAAATGGGTGTGGTGCATGCAATCGACCGAGCTCAAGTAAGTTTTCCCAAAATACCCATACATGAATTATGATATGCTTTGATTTATGAATCTGTGAATCGCATGCTAGTTAGGGCTAAGGATATGCTCATGATTTGCATGATAGAATGCTAGGAGAGATGCATTTTTATGCCTATTGTATGAGCTTGTAGACTTGTATGCTAGTATTGATCAGTTAGTGATAGGAAGGCCTGATTAGGTTATGCTTGATTCTGATTACTCGATGCTCGAATGCTGCTTGCTTTGTGCTTTTTAAGAGTTATCACTAACTTCAACTAACTAGTAAGCGAATATGTTAAGTTACATATTATGGAAACTAAATAATTTTAGAAGGTTAGGTTTTAACTCTATTGCGCATCTCTTGTTTGAGTCCAACCGTTGTAGTGTGAGACCTTTCATTCAAAGAATTATCTGGTGTCAGTGATATGTAACTATATTCGTGAGCTAGTTAGAGGGTGCTGGTAGGAGTTCCTTCTGCAGCTGATGGCGGAGAGTGGGATGGTGGTTGCCCTAGGAAAACCTAGGAAGAGAGTTAGTGATGGGAGCCTTGTCTTGTGAAGGATTATTTGTGTGGATAAGGAGTGACTTGGAGGATTCAAAGCGATCCTTAAGGAAAGTACGGATAGATGTGGAAGGTACTACGGGCCCGTACTACTGGAAGCAGAGGATTCGTACTCGAGTCAAGGAGAACTGCGATGAAACCAGGGAGCTTGTAGAGTATGAGACTCCTCGATATATATATATATATATATATATATATATATATATATATATATATATATATATATATATATATATATATTGATGTGTATTATGATTGTTTATATGGTCTATTTTCAGTATGGTGACTCTTCGAGGCAGACCGGTTGGTGGTTCTGGTGCGGGTGAGGGCTTAAGCTCAGGTTCTGGAGCCAGTAAGTTGGATGATTAGACATGGGAGTTCATTTCGTTTGAGATTACTTGCAGCATACTTAAGCAGACTCCTGTGATCTTTGGTACGATCAAGGAGGGTATCATGGAGGTGTTGGGGGAGCGTTTGGGTTCTTTCCGTTCTGAGATGGTGGATTTAATTGGGACATGTTCACTGACCTTCAGGGAGTTCCGGGCATGTGGGGCTCCATATTACAAAGGGTAGAAGGACCTGATTGTGAGCAGGCATTGGTTAGCGGATGTCGCTAACGCCTTCCGCACCAGCAGTACTCCCCATAGGGCAATGGTCAGACTTGCTTCCTGTCTTCTGAAGGATAGAGCTCAAGACTGGTGGGAGGAGGTTGGGCGCTCCGTTGTTGATGAGGGTGTTGATTCGATGACATGGGATGATTTTACGACCAGGTTCTGAGCTGAGTTTGCACCAGTGATTAAGGTGCAGCAGCTGGCGAGGGAATTTCAGGACCTTTTCCAGACTATTGAGAAAGTGGCTGAGATCACCAAAATGTTTCGTGAGAGGTCACTGTTGGTTCCGCAGTATGTGGCGGATAAGGAGATGAAGAAGCCGAGGTACCGTGAGATGCTGAGGAGTGACATTCGACAATTTGTGAGCTAATCCAGTTGCAAGACACTGGAGGATATGATTGCGAGAGCTAGAGAGATAGAGATTGATCTTGAGATGGGGCGGAAGAGGAAGTCCTATTAGGCTCAGGTTTAAGAGGATCGGGAAAGAGGCCCAAGATATTTGATTCTAGGTCGAGAGGCCAACAGAGCCGGAGCCACTGTGGCATGTACAGCAAGACGCAGGATGGGGCGTGCAGGGTGGGTGGTTCTGGTTGCTTCAAGTTCGGTCGGACGAGTCATATTAGAAGGGATTGTACTGCGACTACTACCACCACCACCCTAGTATCTGATCTAATTTGCTTCCATTACAATTAGAGGGGCGACAAGAAGGCCCATTGTCCGATTTTGGCAGCAGCGGGACCAGTGGTAGCACCTGCTCCAGCGACGCTGAGAAACACCGATGGCCGCCAGGACAAGGCAGATGTGCATGTGGTGAAGAGCAGGGCTTTTCAAATGACGGCCGAGGAGGCTCGCAGAGCACCTGATGTGGTGACGGGTATATATCTATTCCTTATCCCTTTAATTATATTGAATTACCTGCTTATATTTATGTGTTTTACTTTAGGATCGTTCTTCATGAACGGTATTTCTGCTTTGGTATTGTTTGATTTAGAGGCTACCCAATCTTTTGTATCGGTTGCGCTTACAAAGAGGTTTGTCGGAGCTCTGACGGAGCTGGATTTTCCTTTAGACGTCGGTATTGCAGATGATCAATTTGTCCGGGTATCGAGGGTTCATCAGGGTTGTGTTCTTCAGATGTTCAGCAAGCAGTATCTGATTGATTGGTTCCTATTCCTTTGCGTGGGAACAAGGTTATCGTAGGGATGGACTGGTTGAGCCCCAATGGGGTGGTGATTGATTGTGAGCATCAGTTGGTGCATATCCGGACCCTAAGTGGGGGAGAGTTGGCGGTTCAGGGAGAGAGAGCTCAGCGTGGGCCGATTTTATGTTCATCAGCTAGGGCCAGACGCTATATTCATCAGGGTTGTTTCGGATTTACCGCCTATGTTATGCATACCCGGGATAAGGGTAAGGCAACCATGGATCATGTGTTGATTGTACGGGAGTACCCGGATGTGTTTCCAGAGAATTTACCTTGGGTGCCTCCGGAGAGGTAGGTGGAGTTTAGGATTAACCTGGTTCTTAGTGCGACTCCAATAGCCAAGGCACCATATCGGTTAGCTCCTCCAGAGATGCAGGAGTTGTCTGCACCACTGGAGGAGCTATTAGACAAGGGGCTCATTTGACCGAGCAGTTCTCCACAGGGAGCATCGATCATGTTTATGAAAAAGAAGGATGGGTCTCATAGGATGTGTATTGATTATCAGGAGCTGAATAAGCTAACGGTGAAGAACCTTTATCCACTCCCGATGACTGATGATTTTTTTTACCAACTTCAGGGTGCATCTTGGTTTTCCAAGATTGATCTGCATTCGGGTTACCATCATATGAGGGTCAGAGAGGAGGATATGCAGAAGACGGCCTTCCAGACTCGTTATAGTCATTATAGGTTCGTGGTGATACCCTTCGGGATCACCAATGCTCCAACCGTGTTCATGGACCTCGTGAACCGCATATGCAGGACGATGCTGGATTGTTTTGTGATTGTATTTATTGATGATATCCTGGTCTATTCCAAGACCCAGGAGCTACATGAGGAGCACTTGAAGGAGGTTTTGGATACTCTGAGGAGGGAGAGACTTTTTGCGAAGTTCTCCAAGTGTGATTTATGGTTGCGTGAGGTGTATTTTCTGGAGCATCATGCAACCAGAACGACATTTTGGTTGATCCGGCCAAGGTCGAGGCCGTGATGAGGTGGGAGGTTCCAAGTTCTCCATTTGGGATTTACATCAAGTTATTATCAGAGATTCATCTATGATTTCTCCAAGATAGCAGTTCCTCTTACTCGATTGACAGAGAAAATCGTCACTTTTTGCTGGGGGCCTGAGCAGCAGGCAGCTTTTGAGACCCTGAGGCAGAGATTATATGAGGCGCCAATTTTGACCATGTTGTAGGATGTTGAGGACTTTGTAGTTTATTATGATGCTTCAATCACGGGTTTGGGGGCAGTTCTGATGTAGAGGGTTCGCGTGATCACTTTTATGTTTCGAGGCAGCTAAAGCCTCATGAGGCGAACTATCTGACACATGATTTGGAGTTGGGGTCTATGGTTTTCGCCCTCAAGATTTTGTGACATTACCTTTGTGGGGTCCGTTGTACTATTTACATGGATCACAAGAGCCCGAGGTATCTTATGGATCATCTGAATCTGAGTATGAGGCAGCACCGATGGTTAGATGTGGTGAAGGATTATAATTGTGAGATCCTTTACCATCTGGGGAAGGCCAATGTGGTGGCCAATGCTCTCAGCCGCAAGGCGGTCGCAGCTCCGATCAGGGATATTTTTTGAGGATGACCATGATTACTCCACTTTTGGAGCGGATTCGTGAGGTTCAGATCGAGGCTATGAAAGAAGAGCACCGGAAGAGTGAGTGTATTGTGGGTTAGGTGGCTTCCTTTGATTTTAATAGCTAAGGGTTATTAAATCTTCATCGGAGGGTATAGGTTCCGTATTGGGGCAGTGTGCGTCAGATTATGATGGAGGACGCGTACAAGTCGAGGTTCTTCATTCATCCCTGGGCGACGAGGATGTATAGAGATATTCGTCTTGATTATTGGTGGCCCTACATGAAGAGAGATATGGCTTGGTATGTGGAGAGGTGCTTGACTTACAGGAAAGTCAAGGCCGAGCATCAACGACCTCACGACAAGATGCAGCCGTTGGATATTACCGTTTAGAAATGGAAGGAGATTACCATGGATTTCATTACAAAGTTACCTCGGATTGCGCACGAAGTGGATTCGTTTTGGGTTATCGTGGATCGATTGACCAAGAGCGCACATTTTATCCCGATTCAGGAGATTATCTCTGCGGAGAAGTTGGCTGAGTTATACATCAGGGAGGTTGTAGCGCGACATGGGGTGCCGGTTTCGGTGGATTTAGACAGGGATGGCCAGTTCACTTCCATATTTTGGAAGAGATTGCACAATGATTTGGGTACTCGTCTCTGTTTCAGTATGACGTTCCATCCGCAGACTGACGGTCAGAGCGAGTGGACTATTCAGACCTTGGAGGATATGCTTCGGGCATCTGTTTTGGATTTTGGTGGGAGTTGGAATATGTATCTTCCGTTAGCAGAATTTCCGTATAACAACAGCTATCATACCAGCATTGATCGACCACCTTTTGAGATGCTATATGGGAGGAAACGCAGGACCCTGATTTGTTGGAGTGAGGTCGGTCAGCGAGTCCTGGGGAGTACTGAGGTGGTACTCCAGACCACTGAGTTGATACAACAGGTTTAGAGTGGACTCCAGACAGCTCAGATTCGGTAGAAGAGTTATGCCGACAAACGCCGATTAGATCTAGAGTTCCAGGTTGGGAACATGGTTCTCCTGAAGGTGTCACGTTGGAAAGGTGTCATCTGATTTAGGAAGGGGGGCAAATTGGGCCCTATATACATCGGTCCTTTCAGGGTTTGTCTCGAGTGGGCTGGGTTTCTTATCGGTTGGATCTTTCTGAAAAGCTCAGTCAGATCCATAGCACATTCCACGTCTCTCAGTTGCGGAAATGTTTAGTGGATGATTCTGTGGTGATACCATTGGAGGATATTCAAGTGGATGATCGCCTGAAATACATCGAGTGACCGGTAGCGATTCTAGATCGGAAGACAAAAACCTTGAGGAATAAGTTTGTTGAGTTGTTGAAAGTCCAGTGGCAGCATCGCAAGGGTTCAGAATGGACATGGGAGCCAGAGGATGAGATAAGGGAGCACGACCCGGAGTTATTTGGAGCAGTGGACTTTGAGGACAATGTCTGATTCAAGTGGGAGATAATTGTAACACTCAAGTTTTGGTAAGTTCCTTTTTACCCTCTTTGATGCAAAATCCTTTCAATTTTATCTCTTGGTTAGTACGCGGGGTGTACTCCATGAGTACGCTTAGCGTACTAGTCGTCCCGATGATCGCCGGTTCCACCTACATACGCAGGGCGTACGTGGAGTACGCATGGCATACGCAACGCTGGACAAACCCTAATTTTTAGGGTTTTTGCCCTATTTAAACGACTTAAACTCATCTCTTGGACATTTTAGATCAGCCTCGACCTCCCCTTACCCTGTAATTGAAACCCTAGAGTGATTTGGTGAGTTTTGAGCTGGAAAGAGTGTTTGCTGGTGGTTTGTGAAGGAGAAGAATAAGAGGACCACTTAGAGGAGTAGCTTGGGCTTCTAGATCCATGATCACCTTCTCATTTCCAAGCTTTTTGAGGTAAAAGGCTCACACCTTGATGATCATATATGTTAGATCTAGTTTATGATGTATTTTGTGCATTTTTGAGTCTTTTGTATTAAAGGTGAGCTTTTGATCTACTCCAGAAGCAATGGATGCTAGATCTTAACTCCATTCAGTCCCCATGTTCATAAAAATGTCAAATTTATGGAGTATTTTGATCCATGCATGTATTAATATCTTTATTAAGCTATTCTTGAGCTTTTGAGTCCCATTAAGCCATGCATGAGTGTAAAGTTGCCAACTTTACGTGATAAGTCATCCTTAGGGACCAGATCTGAGAGTTTACAGAAAAGGCTTAACGGGTTAAGTGCTTAATGGAGTAAGTTGGCACACTGGGGAGTATGTTGGGTGTACCCAACTGGTACACTATGCGTACTAGCCCCAGATGGACTACGCTAAGTGTACAAGCTGAGTACTCCCCGCGTACTCAGCAGATGCGCTTTTGGGCATGACATCCTCGGTATTGGGTCATAGTTTGAGTTTGTAAGCTTGGGTCTGGTTGGGCCATTAGACCTCTGTTTTGGGCATGGGGCTAGCATGTTGGGGTTCCTTGGATATTAGTCCCATGATGGGTTTTGGGCCCAATTTGTAAGATTGGGCCATAAATTGGGCTTCAGGATTTGGGCCTTTTGGAGTAGTTGAGTTGGGCCTAGGGTAAAATGGTTTTTACCCTGGTTATGGGCCAAATAGCTTAGACTTTTCATGTTGGGTCAGAATCCAATTAATAATTGGATGTTATTGATTTTGATAGCGCGGAGATTTTCCGAGCTAGCAGTCAGAGATTCATTCGAGTGATTCAACAGCTAGAGGTGAGTTTCCTCACTGTTTTTAGCGGTTCGAAGGCACCAATGTCAGCCCATTGTTTTAATATGTTAGGATTCTAGATGTATGTGAGACTCTTGCATGTGTTATGTGTTTGTATGCTTACCGATCAAGGCTCGATGTCGGGCGGGGCTCGATGACTATTCAGTATGCTATAATCTTTGTGATTATCTTATGTGTTGTATGATTATATGTTTATATGTTTATATGTATACCGGGAAGGGCCAAATGTTTGACAGATTTGTATACCGAGAGGGGCTCGATGTCGGGAGGGGCCCGTTAGGTGTTTATTATGTATAGTATGTGTTATTTTGGGGAACTCACTAAACTTTGTGCTTACGATTTTCAGTTTATGATTTAGGCACTTTTGGTTCGAAAGGGAAGAGCTTGGGATGATTGCAGTGCACATACCACCTTGTTCCACATTTTATGATTACTCTGATGTTTCATGATGTATTTAATACACTTTGTTCCACTTTGGTTTTATGATGATGTTTTGGATTACAGTTTTATTTAATTTAAAAACAAAACTTTTTGGTCTTAATTTTTGGGACGTTACAATATATATTCACAAAAGCATTGGATTCACATAACTTTCTTTCGAAAAAGATAACTTTTGTAGGGGAAAATGGTTGAAATGTGTTGTTCAATGTACAATCCTAACTAATATAGGGCATTTGTGTAAATATACTAACTTAGTATGTTTGGTGCAAGTATTTGACTTTTGGAGATAAAGTGTAAACGACTAGAAAGCTAAAGGACTAATGTAAGTAGCCAATGGAAATAATGACTAAAGTGAGTTGTTGAAGATTAAAATAGATAAAGATAGAGATGATAATTCATTAGTAACATTTGAGTTTCAAGTCTAGCCAACACATTTTGCTACTTTTTCCTAATATTGGCTGTGTGATAAATTGGTTGGACAAATATATTAGTGACTTTAGTGTGATAACAAGTATTTTGTCACTCCACGCGTTGTGGTGGAGAACTCCTGAATTATAAAAATATAAAGTAAGATTTTGAACTAAAACAATTATGGAGGAAATGTACAAAATAAAGTTTGAAAGTGTATCTTGAACATATTAATTAACATTTAAATAAAAAGGTAATATTAATAAAACTGAAAACTATAAAAACAATTATGTAAGGGACCAAAAAGATAATTTTAAAATATAGTAAGGGACCAAAATCTGTAAAATTCATATTTTTGAGGTATATGATTTCGAGAATCTTTTTTTAGCTTCTGGAAGAAGTCACGACGTGAGCAATGCCTCTCACGTCGTGATCCAGGGTTGACTTGTTGACCCGTATTCCTTGAGTCTCACGTCGCGAGTCCTTGTTGCTCACGGCTTGAGAGCAGTCTGATGATCAAAGCCCTATTTTTTGTATTTAATGGAATGAGAGGGCTAGGATTCTCCACTCTCAGCCTCCCCCACTCCCTAAGCCTCCAAAAACCCTAATCACAATCATCCTTGAGGTCCTTATCCATTTTTGGTACATTTTCTAGCTTGAAGAAAGAGTGAAGAAGAGAAAAAGAAGTGTTCCAGTGGTGAAGTGCGCAAAGTAGCATCGTCATCATCACCAGTTCATGTTGTTGAACCTTTGTAAGTACCAAAGGTTCAAACTATATTCCATATTATGGATAGATCTAGGGTTTTGTCCATTTTTCTTCATGTTTAAGAATTCTTGAGTGAAGTAAATCCATAAAGTTGGAAAATTTATGAATTCTAAGGATTCCTTGATCATCATATTGTCCAGATCTGGAAGTTAGTGAAGTATAAGAGTCATGCACGAGAGTTTGGTGCATATTTTTCCACTTTTCGACCTAGAATGGGTTGGGACATGCATGGTGCATGAATGACCATAAAGCAAACATTTTTATGGACCTTTGGGCTCCCCCTTAAGCTTCTAGAAGAGTTGGGTTTGATGGCTTAATGGATTTAGGAGTTAAAACCTTGATTTTTAGCTTCAGACAGAAATCACGATGTGAGACATAAGGTCTCACGACGTAATAGCGATTAAGCTCATAAATCATTGAGTTTATGGAACTCACGACGTGACATAGTGATTCTCATGTCATGAGGTCAGTCTAATAGGAATATGTGACTGAGTTGACTGATTTGGGATCGAGTTGCTGCAATCGGACCTGGTCGACTCTCACGACGTGACCAAGGGCTAGTCACGACGTGAGACTAGATGTTAGGATAGTTGTCTGATGGCTTTGACTTTATGTGTTGACTCTATGACCTAGTTTGACATTGGGGTGGGTCCTAGCCATAAAGGGGTAGAACAATCATTTACCCCAAGGAGAGTATGCTAATGACCCTTAATTATGGAATTTCACCTTAGTTGCTAATTAAGATTATTTTTGGATATATTAGTAAGAGGAGCTTTGTAGTAGCAACCTGAGTGCGTGTTTTATACGATTATCGATTGAGGCGAGTCTTCTCACCACACTGATGGGTCGGAGGCGCCAATGTCGGCCTACTGAACTGTATATGTAGGATGTATGTGTTTATGGGACCTTTTGGGTTATGATTGAATGTTATATGCATGGAGCCAATCGAGGCTCGGACTCCTACTGGAATCAGGGTTGATACGGACCCGACACAGCCTCATGCTGTTAGATTTGTTTATGTTTATGTTGTATGTGATATTTTTGGGGAGCTCACTAAGTTTTATGCTTACAGTTATGTTTATGGTTTCAGGTACTTCTGGTATGAAAAGGAATGGCCCAACGTGATGACATAGCATTCCTCCCCTCATGTTTCTGCCATTATGATTTGTCTTACTCTGATGTTATGGATATTTTGTACCATGATCGTTTTTGAACTTATGATGTATGGGATTGATGATTTTGAAAATAAAAAATTTTATCACTGTTTTTAGGACGTTTCAAAATCGTAACCTAAAATTATCAATAATTTAACTTTTAAGTTAAGAATGTTAAAAGTTGTTTAATCAAAATTATTTTAGGAAAGAAAATGTAAGTATGAGAATCTTTTATTATCAGAAGCAAATTTGTTATTTTCAGGAAAATGCTTATTTTTGAACTTCTACTATATTTTATAAAACTTGTACTTTGATTTGGACTTAGTCTGATCTGAAATTAGTAAAAACATATGAACAAAAATTATGTGAGTGCCACTGTTGGTTAAGAATAGGAAAGAAGAAAGCATCCTAGGAAAACTGAGAAGCAAACAATCGAACGAGTAGAAATGAAAATTGAAATAAATAGTAAAACTCGCTCGCAAACCACATTTGCAAATATATATATATATATATATATATATATATATATATATATATATATATATATATATATATATATATATATTAATTAAATAATTAATTTAAAGATTTATAAATAATAAATGAAGTCATCATTAGAATTTTTGTTATGAATTTATGAATTCAATACGTTATTGGGACCTTAGATAAGAAATAAAGAAATAAAGAGTAAAAGTGTGAAATGGGTTAAAATTATTACTATCTTGGATCACCGAGTCAAAATACCATTTTGTTAGAATATTTGAGAAGTAGGATCCAAGTCTTAATCTTGGAAGTTTGTCTAAAAGACTAGGACAAATTGTGTCAAATATGGGCAAAGAAGAATACGTAGAACTTATACATGATGTCGAAACTTTAAAACATAAGCCTTTCTTTAATCTCCATTTAGAGATAAATGAGTTTTAAATAAAATGTGGGAGTTAAATAGCGATTCTTTAGAGTTAAGAGAGATCTCGATGAAGATATTGAAGATTTGGTGAAGAATAAAGCCTAAATATGACACCCCCGAACCAGGACGGCGGAAACGTCCGGGGGCGGATGACGTCATTTTATAGTATCATAACAATTGAATATGAATGAAATATAGCAACCAAACGACATACATTGAGATAACAAACTTACATTGTTTACAAATTGTATTTGTTCACAAATTACATAAAAGTGACAGAACTATAATTTTTAAAATGCAGCAAAATATCCAACATCCATAGCTCAAGTACCTGCTTACTATGTTCCTGAGAATACAAGTCATTTTGAAAAGCGTCAACATAGGATGTTGGTGAGTTCATAAGCATATTTGTATGACAAGATTTGTAACATCTTTGTTTGAAATGATTTGTATAATTCCAGAAAATCCGATATTTTCTATGAAAATGGTTTGTAAGTCCCGTTCCAAAACTGTGAATATATGCATGCATGTTCTTTGTTTTCTTTTGTTTGTAATTGTATGTTCCCAGAAAAACCTATATTTTTTCTGTTTTATGAAAAACAAAAACAGTGGTCTTAAACGCTACACCAGTAGTGAAAAAAAAACCAATAGTGTATATGTTGCATATTTGAGATATTGAAACTGATATGACATATTTGGTTATTTAGGGAAGCCTTTTAGGGTTAATCATTTTATGATTCCCTACGGTGCCTTTATAGTAGAAGTTCTTAATCGAGCTCTTCTAAGGCATTGGTTTTATATTAGACATAGATTTTATATTTATGGCATATATTTATTGTTCCCTATAAATAATCATTAGGTTAACTTTTGGTGTAAGCTTTTTACCAGATTAGGGTTTTTCTCTGTACGTTCATCTCATAATCAATATACACGAAAAAACCTTTGTCAGATTACTTGCATATTATGGTGATTGATTCTTGATTGTTCTTGATATTCCGCATTCGTCATCTCAGATTTATTCTCAACAAGTGGTATCAGAGCAGGTTCTTGTAGATCTCAGCGATTATTGCAAGAATCGATCTTGTTTATGGTGAAATTTTATCTTGAATCTCACCTTGTTCTTCAAGTTTTGTAAGTTTTCTGAAAAGAAAAAGTCTACTACTTCGTTTTATTGCCAAATCTTGTTCAGATCTGTTATCTTCTACCCATTCTATCATATGATTTGTTCTTAATTTATGTTCTGGAAGAGAATTAGAAGAAAATTTTTGTGTTTATTCGAATTTTCGTGTTCAGTTCTATTTTTTCTCTCTAAAATCCATCTCATATCTGTTTTCTCTCACTAAAAACCCTTTCAGATCCGTTTTTCTCTCTCTAGAATTCTTATCAGATTTACTTTCTCTCTCTTCAAGTTCTATCATTTGTTGAAGATCTAATGGATCTTATATTCTGTAACTCCATTTTAGAACTTGGATTAAAGGTCACTAAACCAATCTATGGTGTAAACAAATTAACTTTGTTTCATGTTCTTGGTGATTTTACGTTGAGGAATGTTACTGAGTTATATAATCTTCTTGTTGATAAGAAAATATATGCATACTCATCTGTTAATTACCGTGAGTTAAGAGATAATGAGAGAATAGTAGAACATTTTCATATTATCTATGAACATTTAGATCGAGAAAATAAACAGATGTCGAAGATGAAAAGTGCTGAAAAAGAAAAAGAAGAAGTTCATGTTGTTTTTCAAGTTTCTGAAGAAAAAGTGACTCCAGATGTTCTTGTTGAGGGGGAGTCAAGTGGTTCATGTTTTTCAGAAGAGTTGCATTCCGAATCTGGTACTTCAGATGATGAATCTCAAAGAAATTCATCTGAAATCGTGAAAGTGAAGGAGTTTTGTTCAATTGGAACAACAACAAATGATTTATTGTGTACTGATGATATCTTTGAAGGAATGATTCCTTACAGAAAGCCAATTCTTCAAGAAATTCAGATTTACCAAACTCCAAAAGTTTGTGTGTCAAAGTTTTCTAATGTTCAGATTCAGAATGGTGAAAAGGTTGTTCAGATCCACAATTTGTTTCAGAAGCCTAGAAATAAGAAAAGGAAGAAGAAGAGAAAGAACAAGAGTAAAATAAAGAAGGTTTGGATGCCTAAGGTACAAGTATCTAATGCATGTGAAAAGGTTCAGAAAGCTGAAGTAAAGGATGTTCAAAGGAAATTTCATTCAGATGAATATGTTAGGAGTTGGATAAAAGAGAAAATAGTGTTCGGTTGGTTTAATGAATTTTTTGGAAATTTTTGTTTTCCAACTAAGAATCGGGTATTATTTTCAGAGGATGATAGATATTCTTCAAATAAGTGGGTGTGCAAGAAACCAACTTCAATGTTAAATTTTAAATGGATACCAAAAGTCTCATAAAAGTTTTGTCCTTAAAAATATAAAAAATAATAATAATAATAATAATAATAAAACGAAAATGAGGACAAAAGCTGGTGAAAATTTAGTAAAAAATGTGAAATCTTGTTGAAGAAATCAAATTCATTGATTTTTAATTGATTGGACATAACAAAAGGCTGAAAAAGTTGAAAAATGTGGGTGAAAAAGTGACTTTTCTGCAGAAAGAAGGCTGCAATATGATATTACAACAAACAGTGGGCAGAAATTGTCAGCCTTCTGTAACAGAAGGGGCAGATTTGAAGTTATGGAAATATAGGGGTTAGTTTTGGTATTAAGGGCATAATCTACCATTTCTTTCTTTCATGGAGGGAGTTTTTCGAGCATTTGGCTGTCTCATCATGTCTTATTATTGTGTTCGTTCTTTGAAGCGGAGTCAAACAACCTACAGCGAAACTTAAAATCACGGAACGAACCTATCTCTCACAAGAGACACTCAAGTTATGAAGCGAACGTAGTGAAGCGAAAGTCACAAATAGAATTGAAGAAGCGAAAGCGAATCTACTGTTCATAAGCGAACGTTCGCTTCACAAGTGATAAGAAACGAACTTCATCAAACCTCAAGCGAAACTCAAAACGAAGAAGCAAAAGTAACTGGTATCAAACAAAGCGAAGCCACATACATGAGAGTCTCAATTGGAACCGAATGGAACTGAACGTTCGGTTGGGTTCGCTTTGGATGTGTAATCAACGGATTCGGAATGAACCTGCGATTCGCTTTCGGTTCATAAACAATTGATTCGGAGCGAGAGGATTAAGTTCGCCTCCTCATCTACATCTACAGGTTCGTGGCTTGATGGTTCATAGTTGCAAATCAAAATCGATTAAAGTCAAAATTTTGTGTTGAGGAACAAAAACGTTTTATAATTGCTTTGAAGACCTGTTCACAATCGTGAAGTGGGTCTTGTAATCGGGGCTTAAATCAATCGGAATTGAAATTGCTGAATAGAAGAGAACCGACTCAGAATCAGTACATCAAAACAAAATCGACATTGGAACTTAATTCTTCACTCGGAATGATCTATCAATCGGAACGAGATTGAACGTTTTTGTGTATCTGTTCGCTTTTGTAGGTAAAACCATAAAAGTCAAAATTTAGGACGAACAGATTAGGAGCGAAAGGTGAGGGAATCGAGTTCGCACTCATTTCCCATATGTGAAAGTGATTTTGGATTCGCCTCTCACAATTAACCTTATGTTCGGAACGAAAGTAAAAATGTGAGATGTTTGGATTCGTGTTCTTCAAGATACGCAACGAGTTTTATCAGACGTCTAAATGGGGAAGAAGACTAAAAGTTTCATTTTCGGTCCATGCAACTTCAGCGTTTTGACCGTTCCAATCCTCAAATGTTTACAGACTTTACATTTTCTACCCCCTTTCATAGTTTCAGCGTCAAATTGGAGAATATGGATTATATTTTCATCTTGTTCCCCCATGACTTTCAGAACTTCACGAATTTTACCCATATCCAAAATTCATTTCAAAATTTTTGGATTTTTACCATTTTTACCCCTTCTTTCCAAAATATTTTCATTTCTTATCCTTTTCTTTGGTCTTATTCTTTTCAAACCCTTCTAAATAATTTCTTCTTTTCTATTCTTTTGTCTAAATTTAAAAATCGAAAAATACAAATTTTTTTTTTGTTATTTTTCCGATTTTAATTTTGTGAATTGGGGATATTCCAAAAGAATTTGTTTCATCAGATCTGACGGGTTTTGAAGATTGTTGGTGATTCTTCTTAACTTTCCGGATTCTCTCCATGGTATTGGTTGAAGATTCAAGGGGGAGTGATGATTTTTCAAGGGAGAGTTCGTTTTTGGAAGATTATTCTTATTTCTCTCGCTTTGAAGACCCCATGTACTGATGAGTCTCACAATTTAGGGGGAGAAATGCAAAGAATATCGGAAATCGTGATCTTCATCAGCTTCAACATCTAGGAGGAGATTGTTGAGTATTTGAGATATTGAAACTGATATGACATATTTGGTTATTTAGGGAAGCCTTTTAGGGTTAATCATTTTATGATTCCCTACGGTGCCTTTATAGTAGAAGTTCTTAATCGAGCTCTTCTAAGGCATTGGTTTTATATTAGGAATAGATTTTATATTTATGGCATATATTTATTGTTCCCTATAAATAATCATTAGGTTAACTTTTGGTGTAAGCTTTTTACCAGATTAGGGTTTTTCTCTGTACGTTCATCTCATAATCAATATACACGAAAAACCTTTGTCAGATTACTTGCATATTATGGTGATTGATTCTTGATTGTTCTTGATATTCCGCATTCGTCATCTCAGATTTATTCCCAACAGTATCGGGAGGAAAAATGCAGTTTTATATTTTATAAAACCGGTGAAGTGTAAGCTTCCCGTAAATCAAGATAATATTGTTAATCCCTAAGTGAGTTATTATAACCATGCTTGATGTGACTGTTACGCCTGTATGACGTTCCTCAGGCGTCGGAATAGGTAAGATATTTGTCACCCTAGACTGGCCCCGTCTAGCTCTAGCGAACAGCTCAGGTGTTGGAGTGTCAATCCTCGTATAGATCTATACACAACTATCTCGCTCTCCCTCCAGGAGACTCTGGTTATAATGCAGGACTTAGAATGTATACTAGGTAGGTACGTTGAAGATAGTGTCTCACTAGAGCCTTAACGGATTTACGCAAATTTCGAATCTCTTTATTGTATAATGAAATAACTTTAATAGTGTAAATTCGTGACAGATATTTATGACACGCATTTTACAGATTTTGATAACATGGTGTTTATGACACGCGGTTTATTGATTTCATGACACACAGCTTATTACCCATGCAATATGAGTTTTACGACAGACAGTTTATGACACGCACGTTTTTCAGTCATAAAACTGTTTCATATATAACTTCGGTTAAACTATTTATAACATTTTATATAAATAGACTTTAGTGAATATGTCTAGTTGTAACATATGTTGCAAAAATAGCATATTATCTTCGGTTATAAACCATCTAAAAATGATGACGATAAGTTTACGACCTTTTTACCAATAATATTATTTTTGGTAAAATATCAAACTTAATGTTTATGTTTAACATCCATTTTTACCGGTTTTTACAAGTTTATAACACCAAAAATGTTATCTAAGTTGAACTCAAATATGTCACGATTTTTGTAACACCATAAATGACAAACTCAGTATTTTATCCAAATATTAGAGTAGATTTTTAAAAAAGGTGAGTATGTATGTATCCAAAAGTACATGGATATATACATACTATGATTTCGAAAATTTTGAGTGACCAAACCCATGTCCACGAATTTTTGTATAACAAATGTGTTAATGAACATGTTCATCATGATTTTATTAAACTACATAAGATAAATACCTTTTTACACAAGTATTTCAACACATAACTACGAAGCAAGCAATTGTCCAAAACATAAAGTTAATCTAGCAAACATGAGGCTTGTAAATCTCGAGTTTATGGTGTATCAACATTCAACATTCAACATTATAAGCTCAAATTGATACATAAACATGTAGGTGCATGCAAATATCCAATGGTTAAACGAAACTTGACTTGTATCCCCCCCCCCCAAAAAAAAGTATGAAAAACACGAAAATAGTGGGGGTATGAAGCTCACCTTGATTCCGTGTGATAGGAAGAAGAAGAAGGAAGTTGTTGAGCCTAGCTTTTTATAACTTGAAGGCCACTCGAAAATGAGGGATGTTCTAAGAATCATACACATGAAAATGGGTGTGTAAATGGAATGATCTTAACACTAACATGTACCAAGTTTATGAGGTGTCAATGTTTTTGAATTTCTTTTCTCTTTTTTTTATCTTGCCCAAACCGAAACCCTATAGGGTTTTCGACTTTCATGGGATTCTTAAATGGGTTTTCGGTGTTGGCTTGGCCCATTAAGAGGTTTTCGATCCATTAAATCCCAAAGGTAGAAGGGTTTTCATTTTGGAGTATGTATGGGCCTTTTGGGTTTAATCGGATCCAATAAAAGAGTTATCGGCCCAATAAGGCCCAAAGAAAATTTTTCGGTCCAATAAGGTGTTGAGCCGAGAATTCTTGGGCCAAGGCCCAAAATTGATTGGGCTTAGCTATTGGATCAAGTTTTGGGCTTGCATGAGGCTACTTCAGCTTGATTCTATATGTACGCTCGTATGAATTCAAATAACATTGTAGTTTGAATTTCACTAATTTGATGTTGCAAGGTTACATAGAGGAAATTGTTTTGTACAAGAATTACCATCTCAACCCTAAATTTGCTAGTTGTGACATCATCCCCCCGTTGGAGGGAATTTCGTCCCGAAATTCATTCTAAAGAAGCCTTCAAGTATTAGGGAAAAGATGGGGGTACTTCTGCATCATTTGGTCTTCGCTTTCCCAGGTGTACTCAGGTTCTCGTTTGGCACTCCATCGGACCTTTACAATGGGGATGCGGCTTTGCTTTGTTTGTTTGACTTCTCTATCCATGATTTCAACTGGTTCCTCAACGAAATGAAGGTTTTCATTCACCTCAATCTCATCGAGCGGAACAACCAGTGCCTCGTCAGATAAGCATTTCTTCAGGTTTGACACATCAAAGACAGGGTGTACATTGCTGAGTTCTGGTGGTAACTGTAGCTTGTAAGCCACCGGACCAATCCTGGAAAGGATTTCGAATGGTCTGATGTATCTTGGGTTCAGCTTTCCATGCTTCCCAAAGCGTATCATCCCTTTCCAAGGAGAGTTTTTTAGCAGTACGTGATCCCCCACTTGAAATTCCAAAGGCTTTCGTCTTTTATTCTCGTAGCTCTTTTGTCTGTCCCTGAACGCTTTTAGTCATTCCCTAATCTGGAAGATCTTCTCAGTTGTTTCTCTGATGATTTCAAGACCGGTTAGAGAGATGGTGGGTACTAGTCCCTTTGCCAAGTGTGTATCCCCTACTTCAGCACAACAAAGGGGTGATCTGTATTTACGTCCATAAAGGGCCTCGAAGGGAGCGACCTTGATGCTCGTGTGATAGCTATTGTTGTACGAGAATTCAATCAGTGGCAAGTGGACATCGCATGCCTTGCTGAAATCTATCACACAGGCCCATAAAATATCTTCTAAGGTTTGGATGGTCCTCTCACTCTGTCCATCTGTTTGGGGATGGTAGGCGATGCCCATATCGACCCGGGTCCCCAATGACCTCTGGAGTGACTGCCAAAATCGTGATGTAAATCTACTATCTCTGTCAGAGATGATAGATTTTGGTACGCCATGCAATCTCACAACCTCCTTGATGTAGATCTGGGTCAGCTTTTCCATTTTAAACGTTTCCTTTATTGGCAGGAAATGGGCGGATTTGGTCAACCGATCGACAATCACCCAGATGGCATCCAGTCCGTCTTCCATCCTAGGCAATTTGGTTATGAAATCCATTGTTATTCTCTCCCATTTCCACTCGGGTATTTCAAGTTGTTGCAGGAGACCCGAGGGCTTCTGATACTCTACCTTAACTTTAGCACAAGTCAGGCACTTGCTCACGTAGGTATCAATTTTAGGTTTCATATTTGTCCACCAATAGTGTTGTTTGAGATCCAAGTACATTTTATCGAAACCCGGATGGACAGATTACTTTATTTTGTGTGCTTCATTCATAACCAATTCTCTAAACCCACCGACCTTTGGTGTCCAGATCCGGTCCATGAGTTGGTAGACACCTTCCTCTTTGATCGTAAGATTCTTGTCCATCCCACACAAGGCTTTGTTTGCGATGTTTTCTGGCTTCAAGGGTTCCAGTTGAGCCTCCTTGATTTGTGAAGACAAGTGGGAGTGGATGGTTATTGCTAGCGTTCTTGCTCGACGACCCAAGTACTCTTTTCGGCTTAGGGCATCAGCCACCACATTGGCTTTGCTCGGATGGTACCAGATCTCTCATTCATAATCGTTCAGCAGCTCAACCCATCGTCGTTGTCTCATTTTTAGTTCTTTCTGGTTCAGCATATGTTGGAGGCTTTTGTGGTCTGTGAAAATAGTGCATTTTGTCCCCTAGAGATAATGCCTCCAAATTTTTAGAGCAAAGACTACAGCTCCAAGCTCAAGATCGTGAGTGGTATAGTTCACCTCGTGGGTCTTCAGTTGTCTTGATGAATAGGCTATAACCTTTCCGTGCTGCATTAGTACACAACCTAACCCCTGACTGGAAGCGTCACAACATACCACTAAGTCCTGCGTTCCTTATGGGAGAGAAAGTATCGGGGCGCTGCAGAGAGCTTGTTTAAAAGTTTGGAAAATGGTTTCTTGTTTCTTCTCCCAGATGAAAGGTACACCCTTCTGAGTTAGTGCGGTGAGTGGCTTGGCTATCTTGGAGAAATTCTGGATGAACCTCCTGTAATAGCCACCGAGGTCTAAGAATTGCCTAATCTCCGTAGGGGTTCTTGGAGTTGCCCAGCCTTCTATCGCTTTGACCTTGGAGGGATCCACATGTATTCCCTCTTCACTGACCACGTAACCCAGAAAATCCACCTTGTGAATCCAAAACTCGCATTTGGAGAATTTTGCGTACAACTTATCCGCCCTTAGTGTTTCCAAAACCTGCCGCAGATGTTGGCTGTGTTCTTCTTTACTTCGTGAATAAACGAGTATATAATCGATAAAAACGATCACAACGTTTTAGAGAAAAGGTCGGCAGACTCGGTTCATTTAGTCCATAAATGTCGCGGGTTCATTTGTCAGACGGAAGGGCATTACTACGAATTCATAGTGCCCGTAACGAGTTCGGAAGGCGGTCTTGGGAATATCTGATGGGTTTTGCGCATTCTAACACTCCTAAGTGTACATGAAACCCTATATACCTTGGATCTATGTTTTCTCTATTATACATGCAATTATGAACTTTCCAAGGTATTACCCTATCTAGCATACAATACTTGATACTTGGGTAATCAAATGGATAGAATACATACCTTTGTTTGATGTAGCTTGTCTCCATGAAGCTTGAGTGCCTAGTGCCCCAAGTGTGACACCTCAAACGGTTCACACAACACCAAATGCACATGGAATGACTTGAGAGAAATGGAACACTCCTTGAAATCGTCTAGCCCTCATATTCACACATTAGTGCACGATTTCTTGAGCCATGGGATTCTTTTATATGGTGGCTATTAGGGTTACACCATGTAACTCATAACTTTACCCATTCCTTATGCTCCATGGATTTTAACCTCCATGGAGTATCCATGGGTCACCCCATGGACTTAGTCCAACATAAGAAATCTTGGATCACAAGCCCACATATATAAGAATGAATGATTTACACAATCAACCCATATATTTAATTAGTCTCCTTTTGATCACTTAATTAATTCCAAATTAATTCTTGATCAATACTAATTAAATAACCTTATTAATATATTAGAACTTATAATATATTAACCAACCTTAAGTGTTATTTCTCTCATTATAGTCTATCCAAATGCATGATGCCATGCAACCCAAATGGACCATGCCGGGTCGGGTCAAGTCTTACCAATTATAGTTATGGACTTACACATTAATCCAACAGTCTCCCACTTGGATAAGTCTAAAACTATTATTGCGTATGACTTCAGGAACCGATCAGCAATCGTAGCTCTCAAAAGCTTATGTCGAACTCTGACCTTGTCGATGAACTCTGACCTTTGTCAATGACTTGTCCATTAGAGAAGGGATCATATATTCCTCCATTCTAGATATCATATGGACTGAGACATGGATTATCAATCATTCTCTCTGTCCATTTGTTGTTTCCCGATTTCCGATTCATGATGACTGACTGATTGAACAAATCAAATCAGTCCTGGCTTGGCCAAGCACTCACATGTATCATCTTTAAATCGTCGAGGGGCCCACAGATATCGCTTTTATCCCGAAGGTAAAAGGAATGGATAAACTTCGACTCATATGGCTTGTTCTACTACTTGTTGAATCATACACAAAGGCACGTTTTATAACATCGAGTTACCAATGCGTTTTCGTGCAATCAATGTATAACCAACTCATAGTAACAACTCATATCTCTAGGTTTGAAGAATATAAGATATTATCGTCTCATGATCACTCGTGATAAAATCCATGAAGTGATTCAAATGAGCGCGGGTTGAATCCAATACTCAGAACTTATGAGCACTCATGAGTGTTGTAGCACCACTTTGTCCACCAACATGGACCTCTACAAACCAACCCATGACAGTCTTGATTCATATCTACTTCCAACACATGACCGACTGTGGATTGTTTGAATAACTTAATCATTCAGGAAGAGCGACTTAGTTATTCTGGAAGTCAAAACATGAAAAGTGAAACACAAGAATAAATGAATCAAATATGGTATCAAACCCTATGAATATAAACAAACACTTTTATTTATCACCATACTGATTACTCATTATTCATTGTTTCGGTTTTATCAACATTATACTTGAATTAAAAACACTGGTTGTCCCATGCTCCAAGCATGTACACTATGTTTTTCTTAAACAATAGCTTTGCCATACACCAAGTATGCACTCTATGTTTGTCCTTGATCCTTACTTTGTGAAATAAACCAATTGAACATAATTTCAATGATTCTAATTTCACACTCCCAAATCCTTATCGAAAAATGTGAGAATTTCAAATTCCTATCAATTATCGAAATCTGTTTAGATTTTAAACTTATATGCACTGACCCTCCTGTAATGAATATATACAAAGTCACAAAGACTTGTCAACAGTCATTATAAGGTATTCCAATGGAGATCAACTCCATGGAAACTAAGTCTCATATTCAAAGTACATTGCTTTGGACATGCTTCTTGCATTAAGTTTTCTAATCTTACACAGATAACTTCCACCTATGGAGACAACTCCATATTCTCATTTTGACTATCACTTCTGAATAAGAGATGTCTTTTTTCAGAATATGTCAATATGGTCCTTCCAAAATTAGCACTATACTTCCAACTGTCCCTGAGCAACCAATCTTTGGTAAACCTCAGATTGTCCTCGGCAATTGCTTAATCATTTTAGTCATATCCAATTCCAGACCTTTTCCCTTCTTAATGCCTCTGGGCATTTGGAAAAATTTAGAAATGACAAATATTATAGCACATGCAATCGATCCTGTACCCAAAGCAAATGGTACACGATTCATGATGTCTCACATAAAGACATGATTCTAGACCAGTCTTTTGCTACAATATTTTTATTTGCCATGTTTTCAAAATTTGACTATGAAGAGGGATGTCGTAATCATAATCGAATTTTGAGAACGCAATATATAGAATTTCCTTAAGTTGAACCAATCCAGCATGAAATTCATATATATATTCTTGACTAAAGATGATTAAGGTCTCAATCTAAGCCTTTAGAACTGAAATGAAGTATATCCTCTCCCTTAATTATAGCAAAACAACTTTTTCAATCCCTGCAGCCTCACGAATTGAAACTTTTGTTTTCTATAATTAACATTGCTAACTTGCAACACTAACAATAATTATCATGCTCCCACTAACATGATGATTATTAGCATAACACTTATGCTCCCACTAGCTTTGACATGTACTCAGAAATCAGCTGGACTTCTAGATTTCTGATACGAGATGCTTTGATAAAACTTTATCAAAATCATACACCTTTCCTTAGATAGCATGCATGTGTGTCTAAATAATTTCAGAACTATGAAAAGGGATGCCGTAATCATAGTCTCAATTGTTTAGACCTTTTGCCATCTGCTTCAAATCTACTTGGTGGAAGTGTTTCCTCACCATCATTTTCATGAATCGGAGAGAAACCTTATGACCCTTAGATTTTATGGTGTATGTGTTCTTATCCATGTGAATCGTCAAAACCATAGTCACAAGACAAGGATAATGACAAATCCAAACTCATATGGACTGAACTTATGCAATCTTAACTTCTTGCCACCTGGCAGTACAGGGCCTGCCATTGCTTCCAAGTTGTTATGCAACCAATTGAGAACTTTCAGAACTCCTATGCAAAGCCAACTTTAACTGGAATGGGCACAGAATATGTCAACATGATAGGTTATAAACCTCAAGTCGTGTGCTAGTGAAGAACCTCAGGTTTTATTCTTGATTAGTTCTTGAAATTCTTTTTAGGATCTTTAAGACTCCCACTGTCCTCTTGACATATAAGACTATCTTGCCAAATATTCAAGAGATAGTGCGGATTCTTTATCAAGACAAACACTTCACACAATTAGCCTTAGTTGGTCTTTGTTTAATCCAAAACATCACAACTTACCAACTTCAAATGTACAAGAGTAGGACACTTTTACTCTTACATTTGACAAGTGTTATAAACCTTTCTTTAAGATATGTCACTCAACTTATAGTCTTGGAGTATGACTCTAAGACTTGTTTTGAAACGAAGTATGACTCATCTTCTTGATTTAACCATTTCAACAATTCATGACTCCTCTTCTTAGTCATAAGAATGCACTAAGATGACCTTTAGAGGACTAATTGTGATATGATTTCTAAATCATTAAGATGATCACAAACATGATACTAAAGTACTCTCCCATCTTTTCAGATTTGAGAAACTTTTATCTTTCTGCCTAATTTGATTCTTCCCATTCGTTCTGCCATACATTGAGACTTTTCCAATGTTTCAGAATTATACTTAAAGTTGTAAGTATAACCATATTTACTAAACTTTAGTAAATCAAATAGTCTTAACGAGCTTTGTGGTGGACATGACCAGTGCACAAGAATGTGTACTCGATCCCTTTAGTCCTTAACTTGACTCACACATCCATGTGAATAAGTCTTAATTTTCCAATGCTTGAAAGTTCTCATTCATCATACTATTCAACTTGCATGATTCCAAGTTTCTATCCAACTGAAGCCTTGGGAATGAGAATCTTTCCTTATTTGGTAAATTATGACACTATCACAAACGAAAGAATCAAGTCCATTTTTTTTCAAATATTGCTATCAATGGAATCATATAAACAACCATTTTTCACAAATGCCACTTGTAAGGATATTTAAAATAAATATAAAATTAAAAACTTTTATTTTATTTCAAAACTTTGCGGAAAAAACTTATCCTTATAGTGCAAATGCATACGGAAAAACTTGTTGTTATCTATTCCTAAGCAATATATCATAACTCCTAAGTAACAGCTTCAAAATTCTGATGCGATCGAAATCCACCTACGCGATCAGAATCAGCATATACTTCCTTTAAGCTTTCTCTCTATTCTTTGATTCTTAAAACATCAACATGTGACCCAATCACATCATGTAATGAGGATCTTATAATAGTGTTGGATTAATGTCTAAGTCCATAACTATAATTGGTAAGACTTGACCCGACCCGGCATGGTCCATTTGGGTTGCATGGCATCATGCATTTGGATAGACTATAATGAGAGAAATAACACTTAAGGTAGGTTAATATATTATAAGTTCTAATATATTAATAAGGTTATTTAATTAGTATTGATCAAGAATTAATTTGGAATTAATTAAGTGATCAAAAGGAGACTAATTAAATATATGGGTTGATTGTGTAAATCATTCATTCTTATATATGTGGGCTTGTGATCCAAGATTTCTTATGTTGGACTAAGTCCATGGGGTGACCCATGGATACTCCATGGAGGTTAAAATCCATGGAGCATAAGGAATGGGTAAAGTTATGAGTTACATGGTGTAACCCTAATAGCCACCATATAAAAGAATCCCATGGCTCAAGAAATCGTGCACTAATGTGTGAGTGTGAGGGCTAGACGATTTCAAGGAGTGTTCAAGTTTCTCTCAAGTTATTCCAAGTGTATTTGGTGTTGTGTGAACCATTTGAGGTGTCACACTTGGGGCACTAGGCACTCAAGCTTCATGAAGACATTCTACATCAAAGAGGTATGTATTCTATCTTGTTATATTTATTATTTTGTATGCTAGATTAGGATAATACCTTGGATGTTCATAATTGTATGTATAATAGAGAAAACATAGATCCAAGGTATTTAGGGTTGCATGTACACTTAGGAGTGTTAGAATGCTCATAACCCAACAGTGGTGTCAGAGCCTAGGCTTGTTTTCTTGTTATACTTGCAAAAGTAGCTGAAAAATCGAGTTGGATGCATATATTCGATTGTTTTGGCTGGAATTGGACTAGGAACATTACCCTAAGATGTTTTTGGACTTATAAACTTGTTTTTGATGTGGTAATGTTCATGCTAATCCAATTTCTAAGATAATTGTCATAATTTCAAGATTTGTATTAGTTTGTATGTTCATGCTAATTTCTTGAAGATTGATGATTTGAATTATCTTGTTCTTATGAGGTTCTTAGATTAATAGAAAAGTTGTGTGAAATAGTTGTTTTCAATCCATTTTAATCTAAGAGTTGATTCCAAAGTGTGTTTTTGTAACTTGTCCTCAAGTTATATGAAAAGTCACATTTAAGAATCATAAAACTCATAAAAGTTGGCAAAGGTTACAAAATGAAGAGTCTAGTTCTAATTAAATGGTTTTATGACTCCATAACTTGTCCTCAAGTTATGGAGGTTCAAGAGTCTCTTCATTAAATTAAAAAAAAAAGTGTAACCTTAATTAGTTCCATAAGTTACAATAAAAAAAGTTATTTTTTTTTATTAATTAGTTTAAAGTCTTCCATAACTTGTCCTCAAGTTATGGAACTTGAAGAGTTTTTTTTTTTTTTTTTAATTAAAACTACTTTAAACTCATAAGTTATGGAATTAATTAGTTTTGAATAGTTTCAAAACTTGCCCTCAAGTTTTGGAATTTGAAAAGTTTTCACTTATGAATACTTTAATTCCAAGTTAGCCCTTAGAATTTTAAAAGTTAAAATTCAACCCTTATACTTTATAATATTATAAGTTAATAATATTTATATATATGTATAAGAGTAAAGTCAGTCTTACCGTTAGTAGGCCTCATTCACGAAGCCGGTCTATAAGGGGGTATAAGGTTACTGCCTATAAAATGGCAGTTTAATGGGTGTCCACTCTCACCCACCGCTTCCTTGACTGGTGGAGGGTCGTTAGCCGAACGGGTAGGACAAGGACTATAATTCTCCTTTCATTAAAAGTATAATGATAAATACTAAGTAACTAAACACTTATAAATTCCCAATCTTAGTTACTTAGGAAAATGTGAATAAGGTGCTAATCCATGAAATTACACTTTGCACTTTGTTTAAGCTGTTAGTGGAGCGTGTGTGGTTAACCAGCACACTAACCTGGACTTAACAAGGTAGGCAAAGGGTAACTTAATGTTTATCATAGTATCGTTGGAGCGTGTGTGGTTAACCGACACATCGATTGAGGGGTAAATATTAAGGGTACCAAGTATATTTGCATGGTTACTTCACACCTTGTTTTGTGATCCTCGGCATCCCAGTCACAAAACCTGAAGGGCACACTCGAGATTGAAACATGCCATTGAAAAGTTCAATGAATCTCAAAAGAATCTAGGAGTTTCAAAACCAATTAAAACCTAATAATACATTTCGTTTATCTTGGTGGAAATTGGTGAATCGTCATTCACCTACCTTCAAATATTTTATAGCTTGGATTACGGCATCCCTCTTCCAAGTTATAAAATAGTTTGTTGGGTCCTAGCCTTAATATATCATATTGGGTGTTATATTAAGGACTTAAATCAACTTTACATGAATTTCTCCCATTGTTGATGTCTGGTTTAGACAACAATGATCTTCCCAAACCAAGCTTTCCTAATGAATATGACTTCCCGAGTTTGGCTCATGGAAGTCATACTTCTCTTCCTCCACCTACTCCACTTATTCTCCCTAACCCACAAGTTCAAGGTCACTCAAGCCCTAATGGCAAGCAAGGTCTATGTGTGATCACATCTTAGAGATGAAGTCACATATTGACAAGCCGGGAGAGTTGGGTGTCAAAGTCTTGAGAAAGTTGGATGTTCAATCACTTTCTAAGTCACATAGTGAGTTCCTTTGGGACTACTATGAAACAGACTATGACATGAACCTTAATGATCATATCTATTTGCTTGGTGCTGCTGAATTAGCAATGATTTGGAACGATAGTAAAGAAAATTTGATTAGAATATCAACTTCCCAAAAACTTTATGGACAGTGACAATGGTGACACTGGAAATCCAGAAAAAACATTCTCTTCCCAATGGAAAGGGATTGGCCATAGTCAACCCGGTTGACCAAATGGTAAAGAGAAAGGCTAAGTCTGAGATAGTCCCATTACCAAAGGGTCCATATGTTTATTTTGCCAAAGGAAGGGGCGTTGATTGCAAAGCTGCCAAATTTACCTAAGGATGTTAAAGTCAATAAGTTTGATTCTACATCAGGTAGAGCCCATTATCTAACTCTGTTAAATTCTATTCTGAGATCCTCATTACATGATGTGACTGGGTCACATGTTGATGTTTTAAGAATCAAAGAATAGAGAGAAATCTTAAAGGAAGTATATGCTGATTCTGATCGCGAAGGTGGATTTCGATTGCATTAGAATTTTGATCAGTTGCTTAAGAAGTTATGATATATTGCTAAGGAATAGATAACAACAATTTTCCATCTGGATTGTAAGGATAAGTTTTTCCGCAAAGTTTTAATATAAAAGAAAATTGTTTAATTTTATTTATTTGAAGTATCCTTACAATGACATTTGTGGAAAATTGTTGCTTATATGATTCCACTGACAACAATATTGGAAAATGGATTTGATTCTTTCATTTGTGGTAGTGTCTAAATTTACCAAATCAGGAAAGTTCCTCATCGCCCAAGTTTCAATTGGACCGAAACTTGGAATCATGCAAGTCGAATAGTATGATGAATGAGAACTTTCAAGCATTGGAAAATCAAGACTAATTACTTGTTCACATGGATGTGTGAGTCAAGTGAAGGACTAAAGGGATCGAGTACACATTCTTGTGCACTGATCATGTCCACCACAAAGCTCGTTAAGACTATTTGATTTACTAAAGTTTAGTAAATATGGTTATACTTACAACTTTAAGTATAATTAACATTGGAAAAGTCTCAATGTATGGCAGAACGAATGGGAAGAATCAAATTAGGTAGAAAGATAAAAGTTTCTCAAATCTGAAAAGATGGGAGAGTACTTTAGTATCATGTTTGTGATCATCTTAATGATTTAGAAATCATATCACAATTAGTCCTCTAAAGGTCATCTTAGTGCATTCTTATGACTAAGAAGAGGAGTCATGAATTGTAAAAATGGTTAGATCAGGAAGATGAGTCATACTTCGTTCCAAAACAATTCTTAGAGTCATACTCCAAGATTGTAACTTGAGTGACATATCTTAAAGAAAGGTTTAAAACACTTGTCAAATGTAAGAGTAAAAGTGTGCTACTCTTGTACATTTGAAATTGGTAAGTTGTGATGTTTTGGATAAAACAAAGATCAACTAAGGCCAATTGTGTTAAGTGTCTGTCTTGATTAGAATCCACACTATCTCTTGAATATTTGGCAAGAAAGTCTTATAGGTCAAGGAGACAGTGGGAGTCTAAAAGATCCTGAAAGAATTTCAAGAACTAATCAAGAATAAAACCTGAGGTTCTTCACTAGCACACGACTTGAGGTTTATAACCTATCATGTTGACATATTCTGTGCCCATTCCAGTTAAAGTTGGCTTTGCATAGGAGTTCTGAAAGTTCTCAATTGGTTGCATAACAACTTGGAAGCAATGGCAGGCCCTGTACTGCCAGGTGGCAAGAAGTTAAGATTGCATAAGTTCAGTCCATATGAGTTTGGATTTGTCATTATCCTTGTCTTGTGACTATGGTTTTGACGATTCACATGGATAAGAACACATACACCATAAAATCTAAGGGTCATAAGGTTTCTCTCCGATTCATGAAAATGATGGTGAGGAAACACTTCCACCAAGTAGATTTGAAGCAGATGGCAAAAGGTCTAAACAATTGAGACTATGATTACGGCATCCCTTTTCATAGTTCTGAAATTGTTTAGACACACATGCATGCTATCTAAGGAAAGGTGTATGATTTTGATAAAGTTTTATCAAAGCATCTCGTATCAGAAATCTGAACTTTGGTAAGGAAGTCAATAAAGTATTGATTTCTAGAAGTCCAGCTGATTTCTGAGTACATGTCAAAGCTAGTGGGATCATAGGTGTTATGCTAATAATCATCATGTTAGTGGGAGCATGATAATTATTGTTAGTGTTGCAAGTTAGCAATGTTAATTATAGAAAACAAAAGTTTCAATTCGTGTGGCTGCAGGGATTGAAAAAGTTGTTTTGCTATAATTAAGGGAGAGGAAATTATACTTCATTTCAATTCTAAAAGCTTAGATTGAGATTTTAATCGTATTTAATCAAGGATATATATATGAATTTCATGTTGGAATGGATCAACATAAGGAAATTCTATATATGGGTCCATTATTTGCGTTCTAAAATTCGATTATGATTACGGCATCCCTTTTCATAATCTGAATTTTGAGAACTTGGCAAATTGAAATGGAAATATTATAGAAAAAGACTGGTTTAGTCTTTATGTGTGACATCATGAATCGTGTCCCATATGCTTCGGATATAGGATCGATTACATGTGCTATATTCATCCTTTCTAAAATTTTCCAAATGCTTGGGGCATTATGAAGGGAAAAGGTCTAGAATTGGATATGACTAAAATGATTAAGCAATTGTCGAGGACAATCTAAGGTTTACCAAAGATTGGTTGCTCAAGGACAGTTGGAAGTATAATGTTAATTCTGGAAGGACCATATTGACATAATCTGTAAGGAGGCAACTCTTGTTCAGAAGTGATAGTCAAAATGGAATATGGAAATGTTTCAAAGTTAGAAATTATTCAATCTGTGTAAGATTAGGAAACTTAATGAAAGAAGGATGTTTCCAAGGAGCTGATCTCCTTTGGAATGCTCTGTAATGATTGTTGTCAAGTCTTTCTGACTTCGTGCATAATCATTAAGAGGATCAATGCATATAAGTTTAGAATCTAACAGATTTCAGTAAATGGCATGAATTTGGAATTCTTGCATTTGCAGTAAGGATTTGGGACTGTGAAAAGAGGATCATTGGAGTGATGTTCAATTGATCTATTTTACAAAGTAAAGATCATAGACAAACATAGTATGCATACTTGGTGTATGGCATGACTAGTGTTTAGAAAACATAGTGTACATGCTCGGAGCATGGGACAACTATTGTTTTAAATTCAAGTATAAAGTTGATAAAACCGAAACAATGAATAATGAGTAATCAGTATGGTGATAAATAAAAGTGTTTATTTATATTCATAGGGTTTGATACCATATTTGATTCATTTATTCTTGTGTTTCACTTTGCATGTTTTGACTTCCAGAATAACTAAGTCACTCTTCCTGAATGATTAAGTTATTCAAACCATCCACAGTCGGTCATATGTTGGAAGTAGATATGAATCAAGACTGTCATGGGTTGGTTTGTAGAGGTCCAAGTTGGTGGACAAAAGTGGTGCTACAACACTCATGAGTGCTCATAAGTTCTGAGTATTGGATTCAACCCGCGCTCATTTGAATCACTTCATGGATTTTATCACGAGTGATCATGAGACGATAATATCTTATATTCTTCAAACCTAGAGATATGAGTTGTTACTATGAGTTGGTTATACATTGATTGCACGAAAACGCATTGGTAACTCGATGTTATAAAACGTGCCTTTGTGTATGATTCAACAAGTAGTAGAACAAGCCATATGAGTCGAAGTTTATCCATTCCTTTTACCTTCGGGATAAAAGCGATATTTGTGGGCCCCTCGATGATTTAAAGATGATACATGTGAGTGCTTGGCCAAGCCAGGACTGATTTGATTTGTTCAATCAGTCAGTCATCATGAATCAGAAATTGGGAAACAACAAATGGACAGAGAGAATGATTGATAATCCATGTCTCAGTCCATATGATATCTAGAATGGAGGAATATATGATCCCTTATCTAATGGACAAGTCATTGACAAAGGTCAGAGTTCATCGACAAGGTCAGAGTTCGACAGAAGCTTTTGAGAGCTACGATTGCTGATCGGTTCCTGAAGTCATACGCAATAATAGTTTTAGACTTATCCAAGTGGGAGACTGTTGGATTAATGTCTAAGTCCATAACTATAATTGGTAAGACTTGACCCGACCCGGCATGGTCCATTTGGGTTGCATGGCATCATGCATTTGGATAGACTATAATGAGAGAAATAACACTTAAGGTTGGTTAATATATTATAAGTTCTAATATATTAATAAGGTTATTTAATTAGTATTGATCAAGAATTAATTTGGAATTGATTAAGTGATCAAAAGGAGACTAATTAAATATATGGGTTGATTGTGTAAATCATTCATTCTTATATATGTGGGCTTGTGATCCAAGATTCCTTATGTTGGACTAAGTCCATGAGGTGACCCATGGATACTCCATGGAGGTTAAAATCCATGGAGCATAAGGAATGGGTAAAGTTATGAGTTACATGGTGTAACCCTAATAGCCACCATATAAAAGAATCCCATGGCTCAAGAAATCGTGCACTAATGTGTGAGTGTGAGGGCTAGACGATTTCAAGGAGTGTTCAAGTTTCTCTCAAGTTATTCCAAGTGTATTTGGTGTTGTGTGAACCATTTGAGGTGTCACACTTGGGGCACTAGGCACTCAAGCTTCATGAAGACATTCTACATCAAAGAGGTATGTATTCTATCTTGTTATATTTATTACTTTGTATGCTAGATTAGGATAATACCTTGGATGTTCATAATTGTATGTATAATAGAGAAAACATAGATCCAAGGTACTTAGGGTTGCATGTACACTTAGGAGTGTTAGAATGCTCATAACCCAACAAATAGAACCTTAACATAGTTAGATAATGGGCTCTACCTAAAGTAGAGTCAGACTTATTGACTTTAACATCCTTAGGTAAACTTGGCAGCTTTGCAATCAACGCCCCTTCCTTTGGCAAAATAAACATACGGACCCTTTGGTAATGGGACTATCTCAGACTTAGCCTTTCTCCTTACCATTTGGTCAACCGGGTTGACTATGGCCAATCCATTTCCATTGGGAAGAGAATGCTTTTTCTGGATTTCCAGTGTCACCATTGTCACTGTCCATAAAGTTTTTGGGAAGTTGATCTTCTAATCAAATTTGCTTTACTATCGTTCCAAATCATTGCTGATTCAGCAGCATCAAGCAAATAGATATGAACATTAAGGTTCATGTCATAGTCTGTTTCATAGTAGTCCCAAAGGAACTCACTATGTGACTTAGAAAGTGATTGAACATCCAACTTTCTCAAGACTTTGACACCCAACTCTCCCAGCTTGTCAATATGTGACTTCATCTCTAAGATGTGATCACACATAGACCTTGCTTGCCATTAGGGCTTGAGTGACCTTGAACTTGTGGGTTAGGGAGAATAATTGGAGGAGGTGGAGGAAGTAAAGTTCCAAGAGATTTGGGAAGATCATAGATGTCTGAACTAGACATCTTTTGGGAGATATTCAAGATAGTTGATCTAAAGTCCTTAATATAACACCCAATATGAAATATTAAGGCTAGGATCCAACAACCTATTTATAACTGGAAGAGGGATGCCGTAATCCGAGTTATAAAATAGTTGAAGGTAGGTAAATGACGATTTACCAATTTCCACCATGAAAAACGAAATAATGTAATTAGGTTTTTAATTGGATTTGAAACTTCTAGATCTTTTGATATTCATTGAACTTTTCAATGGCATGTTTCAATCTCAAGTGTGCCCTTCAGGTTTTGTGACTAGGATGCCGAGGATCACAAAACAAGGTGTGAAGTAACCATGCAAATATACTTGGTACCCTTAATATTTACCCCTCAATCGATGTGCCGGTTAACCACACGAGCTCCACCGATACTATGATAAATATTAAGTTACCCTTTGCCTACTTTGTTAAATCCAGGTTAGTGTGTCGGTTAACCACACACGCTCCACTAACGGTTTAAACAAAGTGCAAAGTGTAATTTCATGGATTAGCACCTTATTCACATTTTCCTAAGTAACTAAGATTGGGAATTTATAAAAGTTTAGTTACTTAGTATTTATCATTAATACTTTTAATGAAGGGAGAATTATAGTCCTTGTCCTACCCATTCGGCTAACGACCCTCCACCAGTCAAGGAAGCGGTGGGTGAGAGTGGACACCCATTAAACTGCCATTTTATAGGCAGTAACCTTATACCCCCCTTATAGACCGGCTTCGTGAATGAGGCCTACTAATGGTAAGACTGACTTGCTCTTATACATATATTTATTATTAACTTATAATACTATAAAGTATAAGGGTTGAATTTTAACTTTTAAAATTCTAAGGGCTAACTTGGAATTAAAGTATTCATGGGGAAAACTTTACAAATTCCAAAACTTGAGGGCAAGTTTTGAAAATATTCAAAACTAATTAATTCCATAACTTATGTGTTTAAAGTAGTTTTAATTAAAAAAAACTCTTCAAGTTCCATAACTTGAGGACAAGTTATGGAAGACTTTAAACTAATAAAAGAATGTAACTTTTCTTTATTTTTGTAACTTATGGAACTAATTAAGGTTACACATTTTATCATTTAATGAAGTGACTCTTGAACCTCCATAACTTGAGGACAAGTTATGGAGTCATAAAACCATTTAATGAGGACAAGACTCTTCATTTTTGTAACCATTGCCAACTTTTTATGAGTTTTATGAAACTTAAATGTGACTTTTCATATAACTTGAGGACAAGTTACAAAAACACATTTTAGAATCAACTCTTAGATTAAAATGGATTGAAAACAAATAATCAATTAACTTTTCTATTAATCTAATAAACTCATAAGAACAAAGATAATTCACATCAAAATTTTCAAGTAATTAGCATAACTTTTAAACTAATACAATTCGATTTTTCAGCTAATTTTGCAAGTATAACAAGAAAACAAGCCTTGGCTCTGATACCACTGATGGGTTTTGCGCATTCTAACACTCCTAAGTGTACATGCAACCCTATATACCTTGGATCTATGTTTTCTATATTATACATGCAATTATGAACTTTCCAAGGTATTAACCTATCTAGCATACAATACTTGATACTTGGGTAATCAAATGGATAGAATACATACCTTTGTTTGATGTAGCTTGTCTCCATGAAGCTTGAGTGCCTAGTGTGCCAAGTGTGACACCTCAAATGGTTCACACAACACCAAATGCACATGGAATGACTTGAGAGAAATGGAACACTCCTTGAAATCGTCTAGCCCTCATATTCACACATTAGTGCACGATTTCTTGAGCCATGGGATTCTTTTATATGGTGGCTATTAGGGTTACACCATGTAACTCATAACTTTACCCATTCCTTATGCTCCATGGATTTTAACCTCCATGGAGTATCCATGGGTCACCCCATGGACTTAGTCCAACATAAGAAATCTTGGATCACAAGCCCACATATATAAGAATGAATGATTTACACAATCAACCCATATATTTAATTAGTCTCCTTTTGATCACTTAATTAATTCCAAATTAATTCTTGATCAATACTAATTAAATAACCTTATTAATATATTAGAACTTATAATATATTAACCAACCTTAAGTGTTATTTCTCTCATTATAGTCTATCCAAATGCATGATTCCATGCAACCCAAATGGACCATGCCGGGTCGGGTCAAGTCTTACCAATTATAGTTATGGACTTAGACATTAATACAACAATATCCTCCTCTCGAACTCGTAGCTGGTGATAACCGGACCTCAAATCTATTTTCGAGAAGTAACTTGCTCCTTGCAGCTGGTCAAATAGATCGTCAATCCGGGGAAGAGGGTATCGATTCTTGACGGTAAGCTTGTTGAGCTCACGGTAATCGATACACATGCGAAACGAACCATCCTTCTTTTTGACAAACAAGACTGAGCTCCCCGAGGAGAGAAGCTTGTCCTTATGAACCCCTTATCCAGTAATTCACTCAATTGACTGGAAAACTCTTGCGTTTCTACAGGAGCTAGTCTATATGGTGATTTGGCGATTGGCATGGCTCCGGGTATCAAGTCGATCCGAAATTCGACTTGTCGTTCAGGAGGTATTCCCGGAAGGTCTTCGGGAAACACATCGGGAAAATTGCACACCTTCGGGATGTCTTTGATGCTCCTTTCTTCCTTTTTTTATCGACCACATGAGCCAAGAAGGCATGGTTCTTTTTATGTAAACACTTTTGGGCTTTAATGTACGAGATGAGACGGAGGTTTGTACCAGGTTTATCACCGTAGATAATCAGGGTTTCGTCGTTGGGTAGGTGAAGGCGAACGACATTCTCGTAACATATAATATCGGCACGGTGGGGGCTTAACCAATTCATACTGATGATAATATCAAAGCTTCTAATAGTAACCGACATTAAAATTGATTTGAAATGAGTGATTATTTAATGTTAACGTGCACCCTATGAATACGTTGTTGTGGTTTCTGTTTTCCCATTAGCCATTTCCATAGTGAAAGTTTCGTTCAATTTTTGGGGATTTTGATTGAGTAAGTGTTTAAATTTATGACTCACGAAACTTCTTTCTGCCCCGCTATCAAATAAAATGCATGCATAGATGTTGTTAAGGAGGAACGTACCAATGACTACCGCCAGGTCCCTTACCGCCTCTTCGTTTCCTATCACTAGGACTCTGCTAGTTCCCCCTGCATTCCGATTGTTGGCCTTGGGACAGTTTCTTTTGAAATGGCCAGTCTCTCCGCACTCATAACACGCTTGAATTGCCCCAGCGTTGTTGGGTTGGTTGTTTTGTTGTGTCGGTGACTTGCAGTATCAAGCAGTGTGCCCTTTATTGTTGCAGGTTGTGGATTGCATCTCCCTGCAGGCTCTGTGGTGGTGTAAGTGGCATTTGTCGCACTTTGGCAGATTACCGGAATATTGTTTTGTGGGAACTGATGTAGCAGGAGTAGTAGCGGCATGAACGGCCACTATTTGTTGCTTTTTGGAGGATTCCTATGTTTGTTTCCCTTTTCTCTTGTTTCATGTGTTTTTCTTGTTATCATTCCGTTTCTTTGGTTCAGTGACGGAAGTCTTCGCGCCCTTTTGTACCCCATGGTCATATAGCTTTTGCGTGAGTCGTTTTGCGCTGTCGAACGTTGTTGGGTTTGCAGCGATCATATTCCCTTGAATCGGGGGATTTAGCCCCCAAATGAAATGTTCGACCTTCTTACTTTCAGAGGTGATCATTCCTGGACACAAGATCTCCAGATCACTGAACCTGGCAATGTATGCTTCAATGTCGGAGTCCTTTACAATGAGATTCCACAATTCTAGCTCAAGTTTCTGTACCTCCCCTCTAGAACAATACTCATCAAGCATCAAGGTCTTGAGGTCCTCCCAAGCCATCGAGTTCGCCACCGGTAGCGTTAAAGCCTTGATGTGGCCATTCCACCATGTGAGAGCTCTATCAACAAAGGTACAGGTTGCAAATTTCACTTTGCTTTCTTCCGGACATCCGCAAATTTCGAAGACTGATTCTGTTTTCTCAAACCATCGAGTTAGGGCTATGACACCTCCGCTTCCGTTGAATGGTCTTGGCATCCTGTTTGTGAAGTCTTTGTATGAGCATACCCGTTGAGGCCCTTGATTAACCTCGTGATTAGAACTTCCCGTTTCATTCCCATTTCCGCCTCCATTGGCACCATTGTTGTTAATATGTTACAGATCCGCAGTGACTGCAGCTAAAACTGTTGCCTGGAATGCGGCCGAATCCATTTATGGTGGAGGCGGCAGCGGTGGTGGTGATGTCTCGTTTTTCTTTCGTCGAATGTACCTCCGAGGCGGCATTCTACTGCCATAAGTGGAATTTGGTAAGTTTTTAATAAGAGTTATGATGCGGATACTATTGTAATGAAACATCGCTGCCAGGTATAGTGATTATCGAATGTGATTTTGTACATACAATTGAAATCTTGTTTTACCAAATTAAAATAAATAGATAAGACATAGTAGATAACAACATCCATAATAAAATACATGCTTGTTTCATTAACAGTAAAGTTTTGGTACATAATTTTTTGGAAATTTTGACCTTTATAAGATCTACAATACATCATGATAACAATCTAACAGCATAACGACCCTCCAAATAGTGTAATCACTTAGACGTAGGGTTGGTCCTACATACAAAATAAAAAGAAAAGGGGTAGCACTAATGCATACCCAAACATCTAGTCTATCAACTAGTGAGTAGGATAGATCCTACTCACGTCGATTCGTCCCCTGAGGTGCCTGGGATGATGTAGAAGCGCCCTGCAACTCAGCCAAACAGCGCTCGGCTACCCGCACCCTCTCCTCCAGGGCAACATGCCTCTCCTGGTATTCCCTCACTTCCGCTCGCGCGGTAGTAAGGTCCTCGACGAGCCGATCCATAGGGTAGTAATCCCTCTGGAGATCTCGAGTGCGAGCGGCTGTGACCTCCAAGGCAACCCTCATCTCCATGACTCGGTGGACTTTTGTCTGAGCCAGGTCTCTGATGTCTGAAATACTCCGGACCATGACGGGAAGTGCTCGGTCCGTGAGCCCTTTATGGCGAAGGTCGTAAAATCCTCGCTCCATCCCGAAAGGTGGGCGCTGCCCCTGATACCGGCTCCACCTCTCAATGTCATAGGCCCAAGGGGTGTAGGGCCATTGTGTTGGGTTTTGAGCATTCTAACACTACTAAGTGTACATGCAACCCTAAATACCTTGGATCTATGTTTTCTCTATTATACATGCAAATATGAACTTTCCAAGGTATTCATCCTAACTAGCATAATAACATTGACTCATATGAATATATCAAGTTAGAATTACATACCTCTTTGATGTAGAATGACTTCATGAAGCTTGAGTGCCAAGTGCCCCAAGTGTGACACCTCAAATGGTTTACACAACACCAAATACACTTGGAATAACTTGAGAGAACATACACATTTCATGAAAATCGGCTAGCCCTTATTATCACTCTAGTCACCGATTTTGTCAACAATAAGATGCTTATATAGTTAGTGACAATTAGGGTAAACCCTAATTGTCATGGCTTTCCATTTCCTTGGATCCATGGGTTCAAATATACCATGGAGCATCCATGGAGCATCTTATGGGTTTTAGCCCAACTTGACAATCCATGGAGCATTAGCCCACTATACAAGTATGGGTGATTTACACAATCAACCCATATATTTAATTAGTCTTCTTTTGATCACTTAATTAATTCTAGATTAATTCTTGATCAATACTAATTAAATAATCTTATTAATATATTATAACTTATAATATATTAACAAACCTTAAGTGTTATTTCTCTCATTATAGTCTATCCAAATGCATGATGCCATGCAACCCAAATGGACCATGTCGGGTCGGGTCAAGTCTTACCAATTATAGTTATGGACTTAGACATTAATCCAACAGTCTCCCACTTAGATAAGTCTAAAACTATTAATGCGTATAACTTCAAGAACCGACTGGCAATCGTAGCTCTCAAAAGCTTCCGTCGAACTCTGACCTTGCCGATGATCTCTGACCTTTGTCACTGACTTGTCCATTAGATAAGGGATCATATATTCCTCCATTCTAGATATCATATGGACTGAGACATGGATTGTAAATCATTCTCTCTGTCCATTTGTTATTTCTTGATTTCCGATTTATGATGACTGATGGATTGAACAAATCAAATCAGTCCTGGCTTGGCCAAGCACTCACATGTGTCATCGCTAAATCATCGAGGGGCCCACATATATCGCTTTTATCCCGAAGGTAAAAGGAATGGATAAACTTCGACTCATATGGCTTGTTCTAGTACTTGTTGAATCATACACAAAGGCACGTTTTATAACATCGAGTTACCAATGCGGTTTCGTGCAATCAATGTATAACCAACTCATAGTAACAACTCATATCTCTAGGTTTTAAAAATATAAGATATTATCGTCTCATGATCACTCGTGATAAAATCCATGAAGTGATTCAAATGAGCGTGGGTTGAATCCAATACTCAGAACTTATGAGCACTCATGAGTGTTGTAGAACCGATTTGTCCAAGCCAACCCATGACAGTCTTGATTCATATCTACTTCCAACATATGACCGACTGTGGATAGTTTGAATAACTTAGTCATTCGGGAAAAATGACCTATTTTATTCTGGAAGTCAAAAACATGCAAAATGAAACACAAGAATAATTGAATCCAATATGGTCTCAAAACTTATGAATATAAATAAAACACCTTTTATTTATCACCATATTGATTACTCATTATTCATTGCATACTGTTTCAAACTATCAACTTTATACTTGAATTAAAACAATAGTTGTCCCATGCTCCAAGCATGTACACTATGTTTTCTAAACACTAGCCATGCCATACACCAAGTAAGCATACTAAGTTTGTCTATGATCTTTACTTTGTGAAATACATCAATTGAACATGGTTCCAATGATTCTCGTTTCACAGCCCCAAATCCTTACTGCAAATGCAAGAATTCCAACTTCATGCCATTTACCGAAATCTTGTTAGATATTAAACTTATATGCACTAATGCTCTTATAATGATTATGCACAAAGTCACAAAGACTTGTCAACAGACATTACAGAGTATTCTAATGGAGATCAACTCCATGGAAACATCCTTCTTGCATTAAGTTTTCCTAATCTTACACAAATTGAATAACTTCCACCAATGGAAACATTTACATATTCCCATTTTGACTATCACTTCTGAACAAGAGTTGCCTCTTTTCAGAATATGTCAATATGGTCCTTCCAAAGTTAACACTATACTTCCAACTGTCCCTGAGCAACCAATCTCTGGTAAACCTTAGATTGTCCTCGACAATTGCTTAATCATTTTAGTCATATCCAATTCTAGACCTTTTCCCTTCTTAATGCCTCTGGGCATTTGGAAAAATTTAGAAGGGACAAATATTATAGCACATGCAATCGATCCTGTACCCAAAGCAAATGGGACACGATTCATGATGTCTCACATAAAGACATGATTCTAGACTAGTCTTTTGCTACAATATTTTTATTTGCCAAGTTCTCATAATTCAGATTATGAAAAGGGATGCCGTAATCATAATCAAATTTTAGAACGCAAATAATAGACCCATATATAGAATTTCTTTATGTTGAGTGTCATTTCAACACAAAATTCATATATATCCTTGACTAACGATGATTAAAACCTCAATCTAAGCTTTTAGAATTGAAATGAAGTATAATTTCCTCTCCCTTAATTATAGCAAAACAACTTTCCAACCCCTGCAACTCCACGAATTGAAACTTTTGTTTTCTATAATTAACATTGCTAACTTGCAACCTTTATCATAATTATCATGCTCCCACTAACATGATGATTATTAGCATAACACTTATGCTCCCACTAGCTTTGACATGTACTCAGAAATCAGCTGGACTTCTAGAAATCAATACTTTATTGACTTTCTTACCAAAGTTCAGACTTCTGATACGAGATTGCTTTGATAAAACTTTATCAAAATCATACACCTTTTCTTAGATAGCATGTATGTGTGTCTAAACAATTTCAGAACTATGAAAAGGGATGTTGTAATCATAGTCTCAATTGTTTAGACCTTTTGCCATCTGCTTCAAATCTACTTGGTGGAAGTGTTTCCTCGCCATCATTTTTTCATGAATCGGAGAGAAACCTTATGACCCTTAGATTTTATGGTGTATGTGTTCTTATCCACGTGAATCTGTCAAGACCACAATCACAAGACTAGGTTAGTGACAAATCCAAATTCCTATGCAAAGACAACTTTAACTGGAATGGGCACAGAATATGTCAACACGATAGGTTATAAACCTCAAGTCATGTGCTAGTGAAGAACCTCAGGTTTTGATTCTTGATTAGTTCTTGAGACTTTCAAGACCTTTAAGACTCCCACTGTCCTCTTGACATATAAGACTCTCTTGTCAAATATTCAAGGGACAGTGCGGATTCTTTATCAAGACAAACACTTCACACAATTGGCCTTAGTTGGTCTTTGTTTAATCCAAAACATCACAACTTACCAACTTCAAATGTACAAGATTAGGACACTTTTACACTTACATTTGACAAGTGTTATAAACCTTTCTTTAAAATATGTCACTCAACTTATAGTCTTGGAGTATGACTCTAAGACTTGTTTTGGAATGAGGTATGACTCATCTTCTTGATTTAACCATTTCAACAATTCATGACTCCTCTTCTTAGCCATAAAAAATGCACTAAGATGTCCTTAGAAGACCAATTATGATATGGTTCTTTAATAAAAACGTGATACTAAAGTACTCTCCCATCTTTTCAGATTTGAGAAACTTTTATCTTTCTGCCTAATTTGATTCTTCTCATTCGTTCTTCCATACATTGAGACTTTTTCAATGTTTCAGAATTATACTTAAACTTGTAAGTATAACCATATTTACTAAACTTTAGTAAATCATGACGAATAGTCTTAACGAGCTTTGTGGTGGACATGACCAGTGCACAAGAATGTGTACTCGATCCCTTTAGTCCTTCACTTGATTCACACATCCATGTGAACAAGTCTTAATTTTCCAATGCTTGAAAGTTCTCATTCATCATACTATTCAACTTGCATGATTCCAAGTTTCTATCCAACTGAAGCCTTGGGAATAATAATCTTTCTTTATTTGGTAAATTATGACACTACCACAAACGAAAGAATCAAGTCCATATTTTTTTTTCAAATATTGCTATCAATGGAATCATATAAACAACCATTTTTCACAAATGCCACTTGTAAGGATATTTAAAATAAATAAAAACAAAATTTTCTTTTATTTAAAACTTGCGGAAAAAACTTATCCTTACAATGCAAATGCATATGAAAACTATGTTGTTATCTATTCCTAAGCAATCTATCATAACTCTTAAGCAGTAACTCAAAAAATTCTGATCATCGAACCATGCGATCGAAATCTATCTTCGCGATCAGAATCATCATATACTTCCTTTAAGTTTCTTCACATTTCTTTGATTCTTAAGACATCAACATGTGACCCAGTCACATCATGTAACAAGAATCTCAGAATAGAAACTTAACAGAGTTAGATAGTGGACTTTACCTAAAGTAGAGTCAAACTTCTTGGCTTGATCAACCTTATGATCTTTCAGGTAAATAGGCAGCTTCGCAATCAATGCCCCTTCCTTTGGCAAGATAAACATATGGACTTTTTGGGAATGGTGTACTGGACTATCACAGACTTGCCTTTCTCTTTACCATTTGGTCAACCGAGTTGACTATGGCCAATCCCTTTCCATTGGGAAGCGAACGCTTTTCTGGATATCCAATGTTACCATTTTCAAAGTCCATGGAAGTTTGGGAAGCTGATCTTCTAATCAAATTTGTTTTACTAGTCCTCCAAATCATTGCTGATTCAGTAGCACCGAGCAAATAGATATGATCATTAAGGTTCATGTCATAGTCTGTTTCATAGTAGTCCCAAAGGAACTTACTATGTGACTTAGAAAGTGATTGAACATCCAACTTTCTCAAGACTTTGACACCCAACTCTCCCGGCTTGTCAATATATGACTTCATCTCCAAGATGTGATCACACATAGACATTGCTTGCCATTAGGGCTTGAGTGACCTTGAACTTGTGGGTTAGGGAGAATAATTGGAGGAGGTGGAGGAAGTAAAGTTCCAAGAGATTTGGGAAGATCATAGATGTCTGAGCTAGACATCTTTTGGGAGATATTCAAGATAGTTGATTTACAGTCCTTAATATAACACCCAATATGAAATATTAAGGCTAGGACCCAACACAATATTTTTATAACTTGGAAGAGGGATGTCGTAATCCAAGATATAAAATATTTGAAGGTAGGTGAATGACGATTCACCAATTTCCACCATGAAAACGAAATAATTTAATTAGGTTTTACTTGGATTTGAAACTCCTAGATCTTTTGAGATTCATTGAACTGTTCAATGGCATGTTTCAATCTCGAGTGTGCCCTTCAGGTTTTGTGACTGGGATGTCGAGGATCACAAAACAAGGTGTGAAGTAACCATGCAAATTACTTGGTACTCTTAAATGTTTATCACCCAACCGATGTGCCGGTAAACCACACACGCTCCACCGGCCTATGATAAACTTTAAGAAACCCTTTGCCTACCTTGTTAAATCAAGCTAGTGTGTCGGTAAACCACACGCGCTCCACTAACCAAGTTAAGGAAAGTGCAAAGTGTAATTTCATGGGTTAGCACCTTATTCACATTTTCCTAAGTAACTAAGATTGGGAATTTATAAGTGTTTAGTTACTTAGTATTTATCATTAATACTTTTAATGACGGGAGAATTATAGTCCTTGTCCTACCTGTTCGGCTAACGACCCTCCACCAGTCAAGGAAGCGGTGGGTGAGAGTAGACACCCATTAAGCTACCATTTTGTAGGCAACAACCTTATACCCCCCTTATAGACCGGCTTCGTGAATGAGGCCTACTAATGGTAAGACTGACTTGCTCTTATACATATATATAGTATTAACTTATAATATTATAATAGTATAAGGATTGAATTTTAACTTTTAAAACTCTAAGGGCTTAACTTGGAATTAAAGTATTCTTGAGGGAAACTTTACAAATTCCAAAACTTGAGGGCAAGTTTTGAAACTATTCAAAACTAATTAATTCCATAACTTATGAGTTTAAAGTAGTTTTAAATAAGAAAACTCTTCAAGTTCCATAACTTGAGGACAAGTTATGGAAGACTTTAAACTATTAAAGAATGTAACTCTTCTTCTTTTGCAACTTATGGAACTAATTAAGGTTACACATTTTAATGATTTAATGAAGTGACTCTTGAACCTCCATAACTTGAGGACAAGTTATGGAGTCATAAAACCATTTAATGAGGACAAGACTCTTCATTTTGTAACCTTTGCCAACTTTTATTAGTTTTAAGAAACTTAAATGTGACCTTTCATGTAACTTGAGGACAAGTTACACAAACACATTTTAGAATCCACTCTTAGATTAAAATGGATCAAAGACACATAATCAATCAACCTTTTCTATTAATCTAAGAAACTCATACGAACAAGATAATTGGAATCAAACTTTTTCATGTAATTAGCATAACACTTAAACTAATACAAAACATGAATCTATTGACAGTTATCTTTGAAATTGGATTAGTATGAACATTACCACATAAAAAAATAAGTTTATAAGTCCAAAAACAGCTTAGGGTAATGTTCCTAGTCCAATTCCAGCCAAAACAGTCGAATATATGCTGTCAGGGGGTCCAACTCGTCGAGTGCATGAACCAACTCGGCGAGTTGGATGCATTTTGCCTTGGACTCGTCGAGTCCCTTCATGGACTCGGCGAGTCTGCTGTTCAGACAACAACAAAATTCGATTTTGCAGCCATTTTTGCAAGTATAACAAGAAAACAAGCCTAGGCTCTGATACCACTGTTGGGTTTTGAGAATTCTAACACTCCTAAGTGTACATGCAACCCTAAATACCTTGGATCTATGTTTTCTCTATTATACATGCAAATATGAACTTTCCAAGGTATTCATCCTAACTAGCATAATAACATTAACTCATATGAATATATCAAGTTAGAATTACATACCTCTTTGATGTAGAATGACTTCATGAAGCTTGAGTGCCAAGTGCCCCAAGTGTGACACCTCAAATGGTTCACACAACACCAAATACACTTGGAATAACTTGAGAGAACATACACACTTCATGAAAATCGGCTAGCCCTTATTATCACTCTAGTCACCGATTTTGTCAACAATAAGATGCTTATATAGTTAGTGACAATTAGGGTAAACCCTAATTGTCATGGCTTTCCATTTCCTTGGATCCATGGGTTCAAATATACCATGGAGCATCCATGGAGCATCTTATGGGTTTTAGCCCAACTTGACAATCCATGGAGCATTAGCCCACTATACAAGTATGGGTGATTTACACAATCAACCCATATATTTAATTAGTCTTCTTTTGATCACTTAATTAATTCTAGATTAATTCTTGATCAATACTAATTAAATAATATTATTAATATATTATAACTTATAATATATTAACAAACCTTAAGTGTTATTTCTCTCATTATAGTCTATCCAAATGCATGATGCCATGCAACCCAAATGGACCATGTCGGGTCGGGTCAAGTCTTACCAATTATAGTTATGGACTTAGACATTAATCCAACACATTGTAGCCCCCATCGGTGTGCTGGTACCCTAGCCATGTAGGAAGGGTCGATGACTTCGGACACTGCGTCCCAATCATCATCCTCCTCCTCCTCGTCTATCTCCTCATCTACTTCCTCATATGATTCATCCTCCAGAATCTCCTTGGGATCCTCCTCAGGATCCTCTACTATCCACCCCGTGTTCCCCTGGATGGGGGGTTAGGATCTTCTGGGTGGTGAAAGTCTGCCATGGCATCTATACAAAAGTATATAAGTACGAGAAAATAGATAGAATACCAAAATACCCATATAGTATTTTATGTCTTTACGTTTTGTTCTTAGATCGTTTTAGTTTGAGTTGGTAAGTTTCAGATTCGTTGTCCACCTTGACCACTCCTAAACACATGTTGGTCATATCTCGAATAAATATAGTTAAACAGGCTATATTTACCCTAGATATGATTACATAACTACCTAAGTTTAGTCGCAATGTCCAACTCTTCTAAATACTTCTCATTATACCATTATGCATGTATGTATGTACACTTTTATAAAATACTTATACTTTTAAAGTATACTCTTAGTCAGAGTGTTTTAGTCCTATTGTATTTAAAGTTGTATATCTTGTATGGTTAGATATACTAGTTCACTATAAACAATGCTCTAATACCAATCTGTCACACCCCCGAACCAGGACGACGGAAATGTCCGGGGGCGGATGACGTCATTGTATAGTATCATAAAATGTGAATATGAATGAAACATAGAAACCAAACGGCATACATTGAGATAACAAACTTACATTGTTTACAAATTGTATTTGTTCACAAATTACATAAAAGTGACAGAAATGTAATTTTTAAAATGTAGCAAAATATCCAACATCCATAGCTCAAGTACCTGCTTACTGTGTTCCTGAGAATACAAGTCATTATGAAAATCGCCAACATAGGATGTTGGTGAGTTCATAAGCATATTTGTATGAAAAGATTTGTAACATCTTTGTTTGAAATGATTTGTATGATTCCATAAAATCCGATATTTTCTATGAAAATGGTTTGTAAGTCTCGTTCCAAAACTGTGAATATATGCATGCATGTTCTTCGTTTTCTTTTATTTGTAATTGTATGTTCCTAGAAAAACCTATATTTTTTGTTGTATGAAAACAAAAAACTATGGTTTTAAACCCTAGACCAGTAGTGAAAAAAAACCAATAGTGTACCGGGAGGAAAAATGCAATTTTATATTTTATAAAACCGGTGAAGTGTAAGCTTCCCGTAAATCAGGATAGTATTGTTAATCCCTAAGTGAGTTATTATGACCATGTTTGATGTGACTGTTACGCCTGTATGACGTTCTTTAGGCGTCGGAATAGGTAAGATATTTGTCACCCTAGACTGGCCCCGTCTAGCTGTAGTGAACAGCTCAGGTGTTGGGGTGTCAATCCCTGTATATATCTATACACAACTATATCGCTCTCCCTCCAGGAGACTCTGATTATAATGCAGGACTTAGAATGTACACTAGGTAGGTACGTTGAAGATAGTGTCTCACTAGAGCCTTAACGGATTTACGCAAATTTCGAATCTCCTTATTGTATAATGAAATAACTTGACTAGTGTAAATTCGTGACAGATGTTTTATGACACGCATTTTACAGATTTTGATAATATGGTGATTATGACACGCGGTTTATTGATTTCATGACACACAGCTTATTACTCATGCAATATGAGTTTTATGACAGACAGTTTATGACACGCACGTTTTTCGGTCATAAAACTGTTTTGTATATAATTTCGGTTAAACTATTCATAACATTTTGTATAAATAGACTTTAGTGAATATATCTAGTTGTAACATATGTTGCAAAAATAACATATTATCTTGGGTGATAAACCATCTAAAAATGATGACGATAAGTTTACGACCTTTTTACCAATAATATCATTTTTAGTAAAATATCAAACTTCATGTTTATGTTTAACATCCCTTTTTACCGGTTTTTGTAAGTTTATAACACCAAAAATGTTATCTATGTTTAACTCAAATATGTCACGACTTTTGTAACACCATAAATGATAAACTCAGTATTTTATCCAAATATTAGAGTAGATTTAAAAAAAAAGGTGAGTATGTATGTATCAAAAGTACATGGATATATACATACTATGATTTCGAAAATTTTGAGTGACCAAACCCATGTCCACGAATTTTTGTATAACAAATGTGTTAATGAACATGGTCATCACGATTTTATGAAACTACATAAGATAAATACCTTTTTACACAAGTATTTCAACATATAACTATGAAGCATGCAATTGTCCAAAAGATAAACTTAATCTAGCAAACATGAGGCTTGAAAATCTCAAGTTTATGGTGTATCAACATGATACATTCAACGTTATAAGCTCAAATTGATACATAAAGATGTAGGTGCATGCAAATATCCAATGGTTAAACGAAACTTGACTTGTATTCCCCTACCCCCCCCCCCCCCCCCCCCGAGCCTAGCTTTGTATAACTTGAAGGCCACTCAAAAATGGGGGATGTTCTAAGAATCATACACCTGAAAATGGGTGTGTAAATGGAATGATCTTAACACTAACATGTATATAAGCTCTAGAGTTTTACAAGGAACTTACCAAGTTTATGAGTTTTTGAAGAAGAATCCTTGAATATGGCACACACACGAATTTTAGAGAGATAAATGAGGGAAACTTCTGAGTGAGTTGGGAGAATAATGTTTGGTGTGTGGGTGAAGGGTGCTTGCGGCTGATTCTTAAGTAGAGAGGGAGAGAAATTGGCTTGGTTGCATGGTGTACAATGTGGTGTAGTGTGTGGATGCATGGAATATAAAAGTATGCATGGTGTGGATACGTGATGATTAATGGAATGTAAAGGCATGAGGTGTCAATGTTTTTGAATTTCTTTTCTCTTTTTTTTTATCTTGCCCAAATCGAAACCTTATAGGGTTTTCGGCCTTCATGGGCTTCTTAAAATGGGTTTTCGGTTTTGGCTTGGCCCATGAAGAGGTTTTCGGTCCATTAAAGCCCAAAGGTAGAAGGGTTTTCGTTTTAGAGTATGTATGGGCTTTTTGGCTTTAATCGGGTCCAATAAAAGGGTTATCGGCCCAATAAGGCCCAAAGAAAAGTTTTCGGTCCAATAGGGTGTTGGGCCGAGAATTCTTGGGCCAAGGCCTAAAATTGATTGGTCTTATCTATTGGATCAAGTTTTAGGCTTGCATGAGGCTACTTCAGCTTGATTCTAAATGTACGCTCGTATGAATTCAAATAACATTGTAGTTTGAATTTCACTATTTTGATGTTGCAAGGTTACATAGAGGAAATTATTTTGTACAAGAATTACCATCTCAACCCTAAATTTGCAATTTGCGACACTAAAGATTTTTCTTTGAGCTAAGAATGTATAATCTCCCTAACCTCTCTCATTAAATTCGACTTAGGGGTTGGGTTTTCACCAAAATCCGATTTGTTAAGATAAAATGATGATATGTGTGGTTTTTGACACTAGAATCATGTATTGGAACATCAAGAGATTATCATTTTCATACAAGGAATGATTTATTTAACCATGAATGGAGCATTCAGGGGAAATTAAAACCATGGCTTCATGTTTTAGTGAATCATTATTTTAAAAATCAAAATGAGTTGCACTCTAGTTTAATTGTGTTGTACAAATATCGAAATCATGAGCGTAGTTCTATTTTGCAGGTCATATATTTATGTTAATTCATGATGTGATTACAATGTTGAATAGATGTTTTATGTTCAAGTAAAGATTCTAATGTTGATCCTTCATTGAAATGAAATGACACAACCTTAAGCTCAAAATACTATCTCAAAATCTATTTGAAATCTGTAAATGAAAATTATCATTGCTAGTATAATGGTGTTTGGAAGTTTAAAAGATAATAATGAATCATTTAAACTCATTGTGACTATTATAAACATTTAATCACACAATTTCATTGTCGAACATGGGAATCATTGAATAAATTCAAGGAATGGAAGTAGTTTGATGTTTAAACTTGAATAAGAAATGCCTCAGATTAGGGGTGCAAACGAGCCAAGCTAATCGTGAGCTACTCGGGATCGGATCGTTAAAAGCTCGACCCGAAATCGATTTTAAACGAGCTCGAGCCGAGCTCAAGCTTAATATTAAGCTCATTTATTAAACGAGTTCGAGCTCGAGCCTATGTCACTAAGTTCGATTAGGCTCGCGAGCCTAAACGAGCTTTTATATAATATAATTTATTATTATTTTTATATATTAAAATAAAACATATTTGGGGAATTAGGAATTTAGGGTATTAATAAACGAGCTTCTTAACGAGCTCGAGCCAAGCTTAAGCTTTTTTAGGAACGTCGAACAAAAAACGAGTCGAACCCGAGCCCGATTCGAGCTTGTATAACTATTTACGAGCTCGGGTCAAACTCAGTACAACAAAGCTCGAATTGAGCCGAGCTCGAGCTCGAGCCTCGTATAACTTAAACGAGCCCGAGCCGATCCTGACCAGGCTCGGCTCAGCTCCTTTGCACCCCTACCTCAGATGATTATATAGTCAGGTGAACCAAGATATGTGAGTTTATGAAGTTATTGAAGACTCATGTCTTAAAATGGAAGGTTGATGTCTTCATAAGTTCTTTATGGAACTTGTGAGCATCAATATTATGATATTATGATGTATTTGAGTATAAAAATAAGTTCCTAAGGCTAAGTATATCAGTTAGGGTCATTTGGAAAAGTTATAGAGGATTTGAAAGCAAAAGGACCATGGTACAATATATGTATGAGTAAAATGTGCCGAATGGGACTAGGCAGTACACATGTAGTGTACTTTCCTAGGCATAACGTACACGGTTTATGTACTAAACTGTCAAGATTTCATGTTTTTTTTCTATAACTCATGTTTGGCTGATCTATTTGACCCAAACCAATTTTATTATTCATTAAATGACCTACCTAGTTTAATTAAGATAAAAGATAGGTTTGTCTGTTGAGATTATTAAAAACTTAATGTATCAATGTGTGTAACTATCCATATACATGGACGTTGAGCACACAACCATTCTTTATTTGCATTGTTCACTTCCATAAGTTAATTTGAGTTACAGGGAGATCATGTATCCCTTGTAATCTTGTATACTATAAGTATGTGTTGCATTCATGAAATCTATTTTTTAAATAAGAAACTCTTATTTGGATTTGTAAAACTTTTTCAGCATCCTACTTAGTCATTCACATAGGATGCGTTGACATGGATGTGGCCATTTTTCTAAGGTTCCATAACCTTTGTTTCCTTATAGTTAGGTATTCGCTTGCATTATCAAAAGAGTTTTTTAAGAGTAGCAATTATAAAAAGGCTCTCATGTGAAGGTGTGGTCTTAATGACCCACATGTGGTCTAGTACGATCGCATCTAGTACCTAGATTTTGATATAGGTAATAGCTAATTAGCTATGTAGTTATGTTATGTGCTTACTATACATGAGCCCGGAGTCCCTTTTCATTGTTTGGGAGGTTGACTTGAGATTGATTTAGATTGGCAGTTGTTTCCTATGCATTGCATGCTTCCTTTTGAAGAAAAAATATTGGTCATATGATAGCATTTCATGCTTATGATTAAAATTTTAATCTCAAATGATTATTTATAAATTATTGGCTTGTCAAATTATTTTAGGGATTTTACTATGGAAATGGATGATTAAAACCATCCGCTTTCCTTTAAGATTTGACCCTATGTATACTCACTAACTTTCTCCAATCTTAAAACTTGCATTTTTGTATGTTCTTAGATTAGACTTTGAGGATGAAGATAGGAAAGGAATAACATTGATACTTAAAAGACTGTGACTTGTAGTGAATTTCCTTAACTACTACTTTGTTACTAATGTTACTTCCCCGCTTATGATTTTAAACTCATGTTTATGTAACTTTGGGATCAAACTATTCCACAAACTTTAAAATCCTCAAATGTACTAATGTAGATTTACAAAATGGATCTTTTAAACATATTTTGAATCACCTAGATGAGGGATGTTTAAACTTTGTTTTAGCTATATTGGAAGATTGAAAGGTGTATAGTGCACACTTATATACATTGATTCGATCTTGGGAACATAGGATTCCAAGGCAGTGCCCTTAGTAGTGCTCCCAACATACATATTTTTGTGGGGTTCAAGGGGCAATAAATGTTTCGTCTCGAAACAATATCCATATGTAAGAAATATGTTTGTTTGTTACTTTTCTCAAAAAAAAAAACAACCAACGACTCTATTACCAGATAACATGTACAAATTTTCCACCATTTCTATTAAATTTACCTACAAATGTATTTACATATACAACTTCGATTTTACATAACACATATTGTTTCCTTTATATTTTCTCATAAATATTTCTCTCGGAAATAAAGAACAACAATAGGTATTATGTGTTTTCTATTTTCTGATTTTGCATGAAATCAACATATCATTTTCTTGGATTATCTTAAATATAATTATGCATAACCCCTAGACAGTATCATCGAAATTACAAATTTTAGAACATGCATAAACACACTCCCAACATTATCCACGTTCATTATTGATATTCATCACACTGTTTGTTTTCTAACACGTTCATAAATGATATTTACCCTCTTTATAACAAGGTTTCTGAAACTGAGCAATCTCATTAGATTAAGAGGTGTGGTTTTCTCATACTCTTCCCATGCCTTTCACTTTTTGACTATCAACTCAACGTTACTCAACATCACATCATTATCGCATCACACTCCTCTCACATCAAAATGATAACCCCTCAGTATCTCACATTTTATACTTTTTAATAAATATATAAAAATATAAATTATTTAATAAATATAACAACGTTTTCATTTAGTTTAAGCTCGATGTTACTATTAAAAGTTTTAATGATTAGAAATGATTTTAGAAACATTGTATTTAATTGTTTGGAGTCAGATAGATTAAAAGAAACGCCTAAAAATTATAATTATGTGTCAACTGTTTGTATCGTATGATTTGTTCATATATTTAGTTGTTAAATAATATTTGATGAAAGAAATAATAATTATATATCAACTGGTCGTACAATAAAAATAAGTAATGCTCTTTAATATGGATCCTACTTGTAAATTAATCTTGACCCATTCAAATATCCATCTATTTTGATAAGAAAGACATGATAGAAATCTACCACTTGAGAGCTCACCGTGTGGGAAAAACACAACGTGATGTGGTGTTCCCACACCCAACACACTCTACATGACATCCACCACAAATTGTGGCGCTTATTTGGGGGTTGGGTGTAACGTCTATAGATTCGGGCTAGACATCTAATACTCCCTTCGTCCCAAAATAATTGTCCACAGACAAAAAACACACAGATTAAGAAAACATTAATTACCATTAATTTTATTAAATGAAATGACAGTTTTACCCTTTTGTTGCATTTAATTCCATGGTAGTTGCATTTAATTTCATGGTAATTTAACTAATAATGAGGTATATTACGGTAAAAGACATATTTATTTTTAGAAGTAGGCTATTATTTTGGGACAAACCAAAAAAGAAACATGGACTATTAATATGGGAAGGAGGGAGTATATGATAAATAATCTTTGCTAAGGATGTAGTAGTCTAATGATTCTCTAGGTCATATAAGGATCGCTTAAATCCGACTTCGTATAAAGAAGTTATGCTCTTCGAAGTTCCGTGATCAAACCAACACGGCTATGCACGTCGTAAATAGTGAATAGGGGATAGGTTGGTTATTAGCCTAAATGATCTAAACGAAAGTCGTAGTAATCGTAAAAGCGAGAACATGCATATATAGAACGTCCAAATCTGACTTCATATGAGAAAGTTATGATTTTTCTAAGTTTCAGTGTAGCAGTGTGCGACACAGAAACCGAAATTCAAATCGGTTGATTGTTGGGAAAAACAATCTAAACGAGAGTCGAAGATCTCGTCGATATAAAGACAGTCGAGAACGGATGGCGTATGGAAGAGTTATAATTTTTATACGGACTTTAATAGTCTAAGTCTATTAAAAATAAAACTTTAAAAATAATGTGAGAATTATCCGATAGAGTCTAAATAAAAGTTGTTAATCTCGTCGATAGCTATGTATGGATATAAAGAACATAAAACGCAGAGCTCGTATGAAGGAGATATGAATTTTTTAAAAATATTAAATTTTCACTTGCAGACAAGAGGCGCGACATGCCTCTGACAGCCGACGCATCCCCACCCAAAATCCGCCACATGTCACCCTCTGACTAAAGCCACCCACGCCCCGAAAAGAGGCATAACACACCAAGACAAAAAGCGCGATGTGCCCCTCCCTTTCCAACTATAAATAGGTGCAATCTTCACTCCTTTCCTCACACAACTTCCATCCAATTCCTCTGGAACTCTCTTGTACTCCTTGACCCTTTACTTTCTAGTTCCCGACTACTTTAGCTAGGACATGCGGCATCAGAGAGCCGGAGAAATAGAAGTTCCCAAGTCAGAGTTATGCCCGCATAATTACCAATTCTCGGTATAAAATTGTGTAAGTTAAGCTACAATTATTTTAATTCAAGTGTAACTTATATTTATAACCATAATCGTTATTATGAACCTATAAATAAGATTTATCAGGGATTCCAAGTCAAAATATTGATTGATCTACTAACGGGAGTGATGTCTAGGCTGGATTTACTGAGGTGTTTAAAGTGTGATTTCCAAACAGTATATTATGTGTACTAAACACACCCTACCTCCTATATGATCCTACATGGTTATTCCTTACTTGATAGATCTTGATGTATACATTGGGATTAGTGAGGAATCTCAACTATCATTAGTCACTAAGAATATAAGAACAAGTAATATTAATACTTTGGTCCAAAGGAAAAGTTGAGGTGTGAGGTGAAGCTGTGCCCAAATCATAAATCATCCACTTTAACAAATGAGTTCATAATTACTTTCATCTTACACATAGATATGAAGTATTTAGATAATTAAATTCTATATATGCTTATTATCCGCGATTAAGAGGTTCTGTGTTAGATGAAATTATATAAGATGATCTTTATATGATTTCTATCGTATATGTATTTTATCTACTTATAATATATTGGGTAGTGATGGGTGATGAGAGATGATATATGACGAGGGTGATAGGTGATGATAGATGACAAATGATGATGGTGATGAGTGATGGGAGATGAAAATAATGAATATATGACACGACTTTAAATAATACTAGTGTATTAACGAGAATGTTCTAAAAGGCACACCATGGCGTGAGTCGCGACTTTGTCATTACGAAAAGTTTCACGGCGTTGTTGTTAGGCGTGGCACGTGGCAAGGCATGATATGACGTGTCATGGCACATTATGATGTGTTATGGTGCATGTTTTTTTGCTCTTTGTTATGCATTTTTTTCTCGGGTATACAAGTATTGTGTTTATTGTTAACTTTTTGTTATTAGTTGTTGATAGAACACTTCTAAAAACTGCTTATATTTTATATAAACCTATATCTATGTGGTAAAATAATTATAAAGTAATACAAAATCGTCGTCTTACGTCACGCCTTGAAAAACGCAATGGCTCGTAAAGCTTGAGGGATAGCCTTACCGTTACGTCACGCCTCACGCCTTTTAGAGCCTTGACTAACAATGTAGAAATAGTACTTGTCTACTAACAATGTACTCATCTAACAGAGTATAAGTGACAACCTAGGCCACGACTTTAAATAGTACTAGTGTACTAACGATGTAGAAATAGTATGAGTGTACTAACGATGTAGTCATCTAACAGAGTATAGGTGACGATCAAGAACTATTCAAGACATTCTCGTGGGACGCACGTAGGTTCATAACCAGTAAGTAATGAACTACATGTTCATATGATGTACTCTACTCCTACTGACATGTATTGCGGAGAAATCCCTACTGTCAGCAATGATGTTCACGATGATCCTTAGGATAGGTCCTACCGAAATGTATTGCGGAGAAATCCCTAAAACAGTATTGTCAACAACGACGTTCACGATGATCTTTAAGATAGATCCTTAGAGCTGAACATAAAAGAAAATGGTGATGGGTAATTGAGTTGATTGTTTGATGTGAAATAAATGATTAAACAAAAGTTAATTATATTATTGTGGGTTGAAGACCCTATGTACTCGTCAGGTTTCCCAACATGAACCACTCGGTTTCTTTGTATCATAGGAAGCGGTATAAAGATAATGATGTTTGGATCCAATGAGAGATTTGAGAAAATATAGGCCAGAGTATAAAATAAGCATAAATAGGTTATATATTAGATTGGGGGTATAACGGTATCCACAAAATAAATTTTATATATTAGATTTTATCAGTGTTGTAAAAATCCCGACTAGGTCCCGATTAATCTTCGAGTAGTCCTTAGGTGCTACCCGACTAACTAGAATGCGCCTAGCGATTAATCGCAACCTATAAAATAAGCAAAGCAGTAACAAACAATGAAAAATTAACACTTTGAAGAAATTTTATCACAATAAAAACTATTAGAATATTGATTAGTGTTGTATTAATCATATTAACTTATTTTGTTATGATATTAATGGTATTTACGAACTTTGTTATGATATTAATCATATCCAATTTTTAAAAATTCAATGAATTAGCAATTTAGGGTCCTCGTTTAATCCCCCAATTAATTCATGTTTAACCGATTAATCTCTTAACTTCAGTCCACTAATTAGCTAACATTGAACATCTTTTACAACCTTGGATTTTATATATATTAATTTTTTATGTGTAAACATGCTTAACTGTCTTTTTCCACCCCCACCTCGAAAACTTATACATTGTTGCATGTTTTTTTTTCTCAATAATCAAAGTCGCTACTTGATCAGTTGATTGCGTAAATGCCGGTGAAAAACCTACCAAATTAATAATCAGCCTAATGGTATCCGGTATTGTCCTCCCTCCTTGAGGTTGAGGGTTCAAGTCTCGTCGTGGACATTTATGTATTTAAGGTGTACTTTAAGAGTAAGTTGGATTTGCCGTTCAAAAGAAAATCTTGAAATAAATACTTAACAAATCCTAATTAGCATTATAGATTAAATAATACGATAAAAAAGTTTAAAATCTTTTAATCCAAAAATATTACAAAACCTAACCATTTTTCGATCTATAAATTACTATAAAATCTCACAAATAGATTAACAAAAATTTACCACAAAACATCAAAAACTAAAACCTTAACCTTCTCTAACACCCTCCTCTCTATCTTCTTCTATGCACATTACCTCTTTCTCTCTCTTTTTTCATGTACATTACCTTTTGAATATTGGAATTTTGTAATATGAAGAATTTTAATTTTTTTTTTCCATTTTCTTATGTTAAATGTTGTGGCCTTTGTCATTATTCATGATTTTTTTTATAGTTAGAAATTGTCCCCGTGCAATAGAAATACAAAAAGCTTTTCACTTTTGTTTCTTTGTTTTACAAAATAAAATTTAGACAAAACTGCAAGATTGGTCCCTATGATATTCAAAAAACTTTGGATAGGGTCCAAAAAAATTTCACTTGTACAGAAGGTCCAAAATCAAGGTTTTTCTGTGTTTTTGATCCAAAAAAACTTGAAATGACGGTTATACCCTTTTACTTTCTTAATCATATTTTTTTTTAATTTTTCAAATACTATTTTAATTTAAAAATAAAAAGAAAATAAAATAATTATCCCCCAACCCAATCCTCTCTCTCTCTCTCTCTCTCTCTCTCTCTCTCTCTCTCTCTCTCTCTCTCTCTCTCTCTCTCTCTCCAACAGAAGATGAGAACTCATGTGGGATTGAAGCTTTTACCCACCATCGTTCTAATACTATTGTCAATCTTCCTCCATGGATACTCTCAATCAGACACCAACGATGCTAAAGCTATGTTATCACTGAAGAAGGCTCACGTCCCTCTTTTACAAGCTCCATCTTTATCTCCTTTATAGTCCATCGGAAAATTGTTGACAATCAACCAGAAAAATCGTCACCATGCTCGTCGGATGCAACCGAAAGTCATCACATGCTCGTCGGCTTCAAATCTGTTCAGATATGTGGCTTGATTTTCTGTCGTTTCTCTTTCTTCGTCGGATCCTACTAGGATTTGTCCTTCTTTTCTGGCATTGCTGCTATGACAACGGGTTCGGCTTGTTGAAGTAGCCACTCAACGGTTTCTACTTCATACTTATGTCTTAGTTCCCGAGTAAGTTGAAAAACACACGACCTCATATCTTGAAGATGAAACATATTGGAGATGGACCTTGTGCTTGCAGATCTTCATCACAGACCTTGTGCTCCAGTTTCCAAAGTGACATTCATGGTAGATCTTGACACAAATGAGGTTTATGCTAAAATCTGTCTTCTCCCCTTCATAAACCTTAACGATTTTGATTCTGATGATAATAGGATTTTAGGGTTTGATCAAAAAAATCAAAATCAAGAAAACCCAATCAGATGCTAACAATGATGGTGGATTATCAGTCCCGTGGTATTGTTCATAAACAGTTTTCCCTATGCTCGATACACTGCAGATCCTCCTGTTCAAAACATCTTAGCCAAGGTTATTTATTAGCAAATTTGGAAATTCAGACATATTTACATAGGGATTCGAAGGGAGTCGATTGTGTTTCTTAAATCTGATAATGGTGATGGGTGATTCATAAAGAAGATGATGAATAGTGGGGCCCCGTTTCTTTCTCTGATGAATCATGTAACGAGAGAGAGAGAGAGAGAGAGAGAGAGAGGTTGGGGAATAATTATTATTATTATTTTTTAATTAAATATGTATTTGAAAAACTAAAAAAAATATAAAAAAGAAAGTAAAGGGTATAATCGTCTTTTCAAAAAATTTTGAACCAAAAACACTGAAAAACCTTGATTTTGGACCTTCTATGCAAGCGGAAAACTTTTTGGACGCTATCCAAAGTTTTTTGAATACCATATGTACCAATTTTTCAATTTTGTCAAAAAATTTAAATATTCTTCTTCCTCCTATCTATATAAAATTATGATAAGTGTCTAATTGTCGACTTATATTTTCCTAGTAATATTAAAACACTTATCACAATTTTAAATAGATTGGGAGGAAAAATAGAGAGATATTTGATTTCTCTTTTCAAATAGAAAATATACCACTTCTTATTCATTTAATTAATTTATTTATATTTTAATAAATATTTGTAATATTACTATTTTATTACTATTTTATTTACTTATTAGATTTTATACGATTAGTCTCTAGGGTTATTAATATTATATGTTTATTATAATTTTGGACATAATTGTCGAGAGTCTAGAGAGAAAAACGAGATCAGTCTTTCATCATCAATTCGATAATTGTTGTTAACTAAATATAAACTCAAAAGCCTTCATATTTTTCACCTAGATCTTGATTGTTCTTATATTATTTTAAATTTTGATTATTTTTATAGTCCGTATTAAAATTCTTGGCTCGGCCATTGTCCATTGGCCAAGCCAATGTAAATCTAACATTCAAGAGCATTGAATGTGAGTGGAAGTTTGTATTGGTTTTATGGTAGTTCTTGCAAAATTAAATGTTCTTCAACAACAATATGTAATTATCTTCATTTGAAGAAAAGTTGAGAATTCTAACAATTTTCTGTGGAAACATCCTTAGTGCACATTAATTCCAATTGTTATCACTGGTGAAATATATTCTTCGTGTTACACGAAATAAAACCCACTCTACTTTTCCTTAAAATCAAATATTTTTTTTTTCAAAAAAGTATACTCTAATTAATTAATAATATATGACAAAAATTCGAATAGGATGCAAAGGGTGAAAACTGGAAAGGGCTTTTTGTATCAGAAGATATGTTAGGGCTATTTTGATGAAGTGTACGATTACACCACAAATAGAGGGTTGAGTAACTAATTTAGAAGTCAGTTGTACGGTACAAGTGGATGATGCAGGTATTTACACTTGTCGTGCTCTCAGGACCCACCGGGAGCAGGCCCTTTTAACGCGCTAGTTTAAAGGTTCAAAGGAGACGTCACGTTTTCTGCGTTGGCTAAAACTCTGAAAGGAAATAGACGGGTCCCTCCTTCAATATCCCATCATTATCCATGTCTCTTTTTGTTTCTTTGTAAATAAATATATAAATTTATAGTTTTAATATTTTTTAATAAAAAAAGACAGATCAATCTGATCGACTATTATTTTTCAAGATTTAATTGAAAATTTGAGGGTCTTGATGCATAAGCTGTTCAATAAGTATAATAAAAGAAATAAACCAAGCTTAACAAGGAACAAAGACTCGGACAAAACAACAAGGTACATAATACATAGGAAAGAAAGTTAAAAACGGATTGCAACATCATTGTGTCCAATTAATATCAACTAAACTACGTACCCCTCTGTTTACACCGCCTAATAGATAGGGAAATAACATCATCTGCTACCAAAGTTGGGGAAGGAATGATGTTTTTAAAAACCTTGTTGTTTCTTGCCGATCAAATACATCATGTGAAGTAGTAGAAAACTCAGATGAGAATTTTTATTTTTCTGGGATAGTTGCCTCAGATGGTAGTAGAATGTTCAAAATATATGAAACCGAAAAATCAAACCTAAAAACCGAAAAACCATACCGTTTTTTAGGTTAATCAAATTGATTTTTTTGTATTTTTCAGTTTGGTTAACCGAACCGTTAAAATTTTCGGTATTTCGGTTCGGTTACGGTTCGTGTTTTTTGCCACGGATGGTTAAACGAAAAACTGATATTGTTTTTTTGGAACGACAAATTTTTATTAAAAAACTAACAAAAAGCTGGAAAACACACATTACAATAAAATTGAAGGTAAATTTGGATTTTGTAGCCAAGAAAACCAACTCAATCTAGCTTTCCTACACCTATTAGATATCCAAAAAACGATCTATCAACCACATTATCAAAAATATTGGATTTTCTAGGTAACACCGTCCCAAAAATAATTGAATTTCTAAAATTCCAAATATACCAAAACACCATCATCACCACATCATGTAACACCTTGCGTTGACTACTCGTCAACCTAATAGAATATGACCATGTAAGTAAAGATCGAATGGTAATCGGTTTAGGAATCTAAATCCCCCGCCAAACCGTAACACGTGCCCAAATATCTATGAGCTCCGCACATCCTGTCAAAATATGATAAATCGACTTAACTTCATTGGAACAAATGTGACATAAGATCGAATCTAGGACGGTACCCCTATAAGAAAGTCTATCTCTAGTAGGTATGCTATGTAATCTCATCCTCCATAGCAAAACATTCAATTTAATTGGAACCCAATTATTCCAACAAGTCTCTATACCCCCTTGTGATAAGCATACGAATATCCAAAAACCGACGAGCTAAAGACACCGAAAAAAATCAAAGACTGCAAGCAACCACCCCAACCTATCTAGAGTAGAGTCCAAGTGAACCTCCTACATCATACTCAAAAGATCAGCCTACTGAGATTGCTCAATACCTACTCTCGGGGCGCCATAGAGACTCCATACCCCAACTAATCGAAAGTCCATCTCAAATTGAAGAATGTCTATGAATATCTAGAGCAAAATTCTCGTGAAATCTCTATGAAAAAGACACATCATCAATCCACACATCATGCCAAAAAGTAATAAGACTCCCATCTCCCACCATAATAAGGAAATGGGATTGAAGATCAAACCCCCTCTCTCTCAAGTGTCTCGATGAACATATGATACCATTCTAGGGATCAGATCAATATCTCCTAGGAATTAATGAGGTACAATCACCATCCCTACCATAAGTCATAAGAATAGGCCTCATCCAAAGAGAATCTAGAGAATGAAAGAAATGCCAGCATCAACGGAAATCATAGCCCTATTAAAAACGTAAAAACTTCGCACACCCAGTCCACCATCTTGTCTACTCGCCAAGACTTTGCCCATCTAACCCAGTGCATCCTCCTCTCATACAGATCAACAACCCAAAAAAACATGGCCTTCATCGAATTAAGAGAGCGAATCACCGACAAAGGCAGTGGGAACATAGACATCAAATAACTACCCAAAGAACCCAGAATTGACTTCAGCGAGGTAAAAAGGCCCCCAATAGACAAGCATTTAGTTTTCCAAACAGAAATCGTATCCCAAAATTGATCCAAAATAGGAGCCCAAACACTAACATGAAACATGTTTTTCCCTACTGGAATATTCCCTAGTGAACAAAAGGAAGGAAATTTGGGGCACAACCAACTAAACCTGCAACCTCTACTACATATGAAACACGAACTCCCACCCCAAACAACTTGCGTTTTTACAAATTGATCCTAAGGCCAGAAGTAAGATAAAAACAATGTAAAATACGAACAATGTTCATGGCATTCTCCAAGGATCACGAAGTCAACAACACTGCATCATCGACATAGAATAAGTGAGAAAACTCCATATCACCAAAAGAATAACCCCTGAGCAGTCCTGCCAAATGAGCCTGCTCTAACACAACGTGAAAACCATCCATAGCAAAAATAAAAAGGAAAAGAGACAATGGGTCACCCTGACGTAAACCTCTATGGGTCTAAAACTCATATGTAGGAGACCCATTAACCAAAACTGAAGCCCTAGCAGAATTCAAAAGGGACTGAATCCAACCACACAAAACTGACCCGAATCCCATAATTCGCATGATCTCCAAGAGATTCTCCCAGGAAAGAGAATCATATGCATTCTAAAAGTCCACCTTGAAAATCATTAATGGATTTCTATAAGCCTTACTCCAAGCCACCGCCTCATTCAGAAGGAAAGGTCCATCAAGAATCTGTCTACCTTTAATAAAAGCAGACTGCTCCAAACTAACAAGACTACGAATAACCTATTCGCCAAAAGTTTACTAATAATCTTGTATTGGCAACCAATCAAACTAATAGGTCTAAATCAGAAACTGACTTGGAATCATGAATCTTGGGAATAATCGTGAAAAAAGAAGCATTGCAACCCTTCAGAACAGAAGGTTTCCCATGGAAGAACGTAACAAAGGCAACCATATCATTAGCGATAAGATCCTAATAACGCTTGAGGAACCCGAAACAAAAACCATTAGGGCTAGGTGATTTTGTTGAACCAAAGGCCCGCACCGCTCTCTTGATCTCATCATAAGAGAAAGGAACCTGTAAAAACTGAACCTGAGAGTCAGAAAGGGAACGAAAAAAGGTCAAATCAGTCACATGTCTCCTACCACATTGCCTGGAGAAAAAAGAGCGATAGAAAAGATGAAACTCCTCTTTCACCCTGGTTGGCTCATCAACCCACACACCATCAACTAGGATACCCCGAATAGCCAACTGACGTCTCTTGCGCTTTAAACCCCCCACGAAAGAAATAGCCTAACAATAAGTAATACTTACGTGATTTTTTTTATAACACTATTTAATAATTTTTGTTTGAAAAAAATGTATATGTAAGATTATATTTATTTTGAACTTTAAAATATTACTTTTAGTTGAAAATACATTTATTAATTTGTAAACGGTTAATAGGATAAACGGATAACCGAACCAAACAACAGGTTAACTGAAAAGTGGTGAACCGTTTTTTTGGTTGTTTAGGTTTAGGTTTAAGAAACTAATGAACCGATCGCTTCGCTTAACCTTTCGAACTATGATTTCGGTTCGGTTAACCATCCATAAACACCCCTGCTTGGAAGCAAAGTCAAGGAAATCATCCAAACTTGAGAATTAAGGGAAGGGGAACCGACACCATTTCATAATCCAATAGTGTGACATTGTAGTAAACCCATAGTGAAAAAGAAGATGCTCCATGGACTCTAGTTCAGAACCACATAAAGGACAATTTTGACTGAGAGAATGTACACCATGATGAGCAAGAGCCTCTACAACAGGAATTCTACCAAGTCGAGCACACCAGGTAAAGTGTAGTACTTTGATGGGTATAGTTTTAATCCATACTATCTTTGGTCCCACATATACATTCAATTTTGAGTCCAAATACATGCTCATAATGTTCACTGTAAACCTGCCATCTGGAGCAATATTATACCAAAATTTATCCGTTCCTTAGTAAATGTATGAGAGGTGACAAGAGTACATAGATCATTAAGTTCAGCCAATGTTTATCGACTACTCGGGATGGATTTCAAGGACCATTGAAAGCCACCAATATAGTATATGTCTGCAATTTTACAAAATTTAACAGATTCAAAAGCATAAAGCAAAGGAAATCGAGATTGGAGGGTACTTGAGCCAATCCATACATCCTTCCAAAAGAGTCCAGAATAGTCGAATTCAATTTTTAAGAATGGGTCTTCAAGATTAATATTCACCGGCTTTAAACTTGTAATGCTCTTGGCGATATTGCTCTGGATGCTAATAGCGGACTTTCCAACAATGTAGTGGATAGGCCTCCAAATTGTATTATGTAAGTTGTGAATTGCTTTGCACCAAAGAGAATCTTCATCGGATCTAAGTTTTCACTATGTTTCTATAGATTAGCAACAATTTTTCATTCACATGTTCAAGAACCAAAATGATTGTATACATTATTTCATGTAAACCTTATATATGGTGTGATGTTGACCAAATATTGGCCATCAATTGTAATGTAATATTAAGTTGTTTAGTTCACATTGTACCTATTGTAATATTGGGTGTAATATTTATATTTAGCATCCTACTTTGATGAAAAAAATATTTCACGGGTATGATGTTCATTTCTAGTGTAATGTCATGATTTTTCACCTTAAATTTTTCTTTTTGTTTTAAACGCTTTTTAAATATAATATGTTAGCAGATATCTTAATTTATGATTATTTCAAAAATAACACCAATGTTACTAAAACATCAAAAAAAAACCCTCACTGATATAAAAGTTTGAAAAAAAACTAATAGTAAACGAAAACCCAAAACATGTCCAAGATGGTATCGCTTTGAAGAAACATCTAGAACATAGCTACCTAACATCCTCATCCTCACCAAGCCATCAATCACGCTACTTGTATCAATGTAACGCGAAATCCACAAGAAAAGAAACAAGTGTTAGCATATGTTAAGTGAGTCTATCATCAGTACAATGTTAAGGAAGAATGCATTCCCCAAACAGGTCAAACAAACATCGCATAGCATGCAATAATTCCATAAATAACCACAAACAACCGCTATTACTCGCTAAGGTATAATAAATGTTAATATTAATCTTCACTTGTAATTATTATATTAATATTTAATCATCATTACCACCGCTTAACATCACTACCATCGCTACTAAGGGTCTAAGTGTTCATCTCTACCTAAAGGAATTACCCGTTAGCTAGTAACGTGTCCGGCTCGACCTAATACAATAAATGAGGCGCGAATCCCACTCATAGCATTGCTCCTGATTTGCTATGTTTGCTAACCCCATTTACTACTAGTGTGACCAACTCGATCCAATGCACCAAGTGAGGTGCGAATCTCACTCATAAAATTGCCCATCCAGAGTGAACCCTATGTCGAATTGGTCGTCTAAAACAACCATTCGACTAGATATCCTCATGGAGCCCGCATTAACTGACTTTCCTCATAAAGTCAGCCCTAACCATCTATCCTCTTTGAACCAACACTACCTTTCTATCCTCGTAGAGCCAACACTACTTGGCTTTCCTCATAGAGCAAACCCTAATTGGCTTTCCCCATGGGGCCAACCTTAATTGGCTTTCCTCGTGGAGCCAACACTGCCCTTTCCTATATGTTGTATTCCTTATTTTAGTTAAAGTATTATTAATTCATCGCACAAGGGTTACACAACATCAAAGATTTTGCGAAGACACAATATTTCCTCTGCTTGTAGATCGAGCAACTTAAAGATGGGATTTTACTCCATTAAGAAAATTACACCCAGAAGGTGTTGCCGCGCTTTAGTCATCATGACGAAAAGTTGTCAACTACTCCCATAATTATTTGTTCTCTAGACATTAAAAAGGACCCATTTTGTCCAAAAGAGGACTATCAAGAGATATTGAGCCTTGAGTGTTCATATATGGTTGCAATATGCTCATTATTATACTTGGCCAATGTACTAGACCGAATATATCATTTGATGTGAATTGTCCCGCTTGACACAACACTGGGCCAACACACCACCATTAGACTACCATTAAATACATCTTTCGTTACCTTAAAAGTAATATGAATATGGGTTTATTCCGAAAAACCGAATATGTGGCTGGCTTATTAATGTGTCACAACCTATCTTTATGGGGATCTTGAGGCATATATATATATATATATATATATATATATATATATATATATATATATATATATATATATTGAGAGAGAGAGAAAGAGAGAGCTAAGTTCAAATGTTTCTAGCAACTATTGTGTGCATGAATGCACCAATAGGAATTTAGGAAAAAATAAATAATTAAATAAATCATTTAAGGGTATTATAGTAATCTTTGCATAGTTAATTATGGTAGATAATCAATATTCGTGATATCATGCAAGAAGCAAATATAAATTTAGAACATTTAGCCCTAAATCGTACTCACCATTGTTTCTGATCCACCGCTTCTTCTTCTTCTTCTACAGACCCAAAAACACCACCACCAATTCCCCCTGAGACCGACTGTTTAATTGAAGATGGCCGGAAACTGTTTGCTGCCGGCGGAAACCACCAGTAGCGGTCGCCCAGTTCTTCAGCCTGGCAAGGTCGGGTCCTCCTTACAACCCACCGTCGACTTAGTCAATGAAGAAAACCCCAATTTGCCGATTTTCAAGTCCGGTCTTCTCATTATGACCACCAATGATTCCCCCTAACCCTGATGGAAGAGTACAGGAGAGGGGTTCTAAATCCACTATAATGTCTCTCTTCTCCCTATTTGGTCTTTGTTCTCTTGTTATGATGCGTGACTGAATTTTTTTGTTGCAATTGTCGATGACTTAACGTGGTGTTGAAAAATCCTTTGAAAGCAACCATTTTTCTTATACTGTAAGTTGAATCCATTTGCTAGTGGAAAACTTTGAATTCAAAGTAGGGCAAAGTCCCCCTGAATTTCCAAAGTTAGATAAAGCAATGATAATTTTTGTTCTTACTAAATTAGCATATTCTGTATGCTCATACACCGTTCGATGAAATGCCTCAATGAACTCTTCTTTTTTATTTTTTAAATAAAGAAACATATTATATCTATAAGAGTACATAACATATTGTTCACCATTCTTTAAGAATTTGGTTATATTGTTCAAAAAAGAATGTGTCAATTGCACTGTTTAAGAATTATTCTAACTGTAGTGGTACATGTCATTAGTCTTTGATGAAAAGGGTTAAGCTGACATTCTGTCAGAATTTGCATGAAAAGGGTTAAGCTGGGGATTTTTTTTCATATTAGAATGCAAACACATGAACTACTTTTCTGTTGCAATAATTTACACAAGTTGTAGGTGCAAACAAAGGTGGTTTTTTACACATGGTGGAATAGATACTATCTATTTGGACCTTTTTACCCTTGGAGGGTCTTCTTCCTACTTATTGTCCCCTTACTGTGTTCCATGTGGTTTGGATATTTGGTTTCTTTTTTTTTTTCTTGTAACAAGATTTTTTATACGTAAAGAGAAACTGAATAGGAATACAATGCATTTGGAATACATACAGGGAGTCTTCATCCTGGTGCTTTCATAGATCATCATTTTTCACAACAAAAAACTTGTGAGCCGAAGATGGTTTATATATTCTAATTGTTTTTTTTTCTTAGTCACCTTTTGTGTTAACATGATCTTTTTCATGCATTTATATTTCAAATGTTTTGTTCGTTGGGTATATTCTTGATAATACAAATTCTTTAAGAATATTCAAAACCATTCTGCAAGAATAGTTTATTCTGTAAGAATATTATTGTTGTATTATGATAGAATAGTAGTTAATTATTTGCATGTTTAATGTGCAGTTGTTACAAGTGTATCACTACAAAATATTTGGCAATGAATTTGTGATAGAAATGGCTTGAAGAATGGCTTGAAGACCTGATGGGAAAGGCTTGAATAATGAATCAAAGAATGGTCACACTCACTGTTTAAGAATGTTGTTATTTTTTAAGAATTACACTTGTTATTATTTCAGAATGTTGTTATTATTCAATGAATCACAATCATACAATGTAATTATTTGGTATATTATTAGTTCAAGAATCGATTTTGTGTATTCTTTTAGAATGTATTTACTAGTTTATGGTTGACATTCTGTCATTCTGACATAATAAAATCGAAATTATATTTACTAGTTTATGGTTTTATTTTGTCATTCTGACAGAATAAAAACTGAAAGCGATACTAGTTTATGGTTGGCATTCTGTCATTCTGACAGAATAAAATTGGATTTTTAAATTTGAATTAATTTAAAATATTCATATTTTTAAAAATAAAGGAATTAATTATCCCTAAAAATCCGAAAATTTCCTTTTTTTTAATATAGGTTAATTGACTAAAATGTCATAATGTTGAAATTTGTGTGATTATATGGTACACATTATCCTATTCTAATATCATAGACCCTCAGATCATGATCTTTGATTCTATTCCATCCGGTGGTCCAGATCTGTGCATTCTGGCACACAATAGTTAGTAAAAACAAAATAACCTAAGCATATATATATATATATATATATATATATATATATCTGTGTGTGTGTGTGTGAGTCCCTGATGGACTTAAGTTGCCTGAATCAAGTAGTTCGAGACCATGGAACATGTTCTCGGTATGATTAAGGCAAAAACTTTATGGATTGAAACAATCTTGATAGATGTGGTATAATCGTTTAAGTGAGTACTTTATCAGAATGAGATATTTGAACAACGAGATATCCCCATGCGTGTTCATAAATAAATCCACCTCATGATATGCAATTATGGCAATTTATGTAAATGATATGAATCTCATAAGAACCTAGAAAGAATTGTTCAAAACTGTTGAAATCCTGAAGAAGAAATTCGAGATGAAAGATCTTAGGAAGACACGGTATTGCCTCGGCCTACAGATCGAGCAACGTAAAGATGAGATTTTACTCCATCAAAAAAATTACACCCAAAAGGTATTACAATCCATTAGTCATCATGACACAAAGTCGTCACCTACTCCCATGACTGTTCGTTCTCTAAACATTAAAAAGGAACCATTCCGTCCACAGGAGGACAATGAATAGATATTGAACCATGAGTGTTCATATCTAGGTGCAATAGGCACATTATTGTACTTGGACCAATGTACTACACCATAAATCTCGTTTTTTGTGAATTGTCTTGCTTGAAACAGCATTGCGCCAACACGCCGCCATTGGAATAGTATGTAACGCCCGCAAATTCGGGCTAGACGTTTAAAGTATAATAATAATAATAATTATATATTTTATCGAACAATTAAAATCCTTGAATTGGTTAATTATTCTTCATAGGCGTTAAAAGCTATATAAATATTTATCGTATACACGTTTATGTGGACAAATATTAGGAGTATATAATATATGTAAAATATTTGAATTATTGTTAAGCGATAAAATAGTATTTTTGATAAAAGATTATTTAGGATAAATGATTTAAACGAAAGTCGTAGTAATCGTAATTACAAATCCGTGAGTATAAAAAACGCCAAAATCTGACTTCGTATGAAGAAGTTGTGATTTTTCGAAGTTTCACGTTTGACACGATACAATGTGTGTCATAAAAAGTGAAATGGAGATCGGTTGTTCGTTAGACAAAACAATATAAACAAAATTTGATGTCCTCATAAATATGAATCAGTCGATATAAAGAACGTCAAGAACAGAATTTGTATGAAGAAGTTATGAATTTCGCAAGATCTTTTACAATGTAATTCACTAATTCTCATAAACTGTAAATTAAAAATAGATTGTGAAAGTTGTAGTACTCGTTAATACAAAATCGGGGATATAAAGAACATAAAAAATGGAGGTCGTATGTGAAAGATATGATTTTCGAAGATTTAGAAATTTACATGTATACGATGACAGTGGCGACACTGGAGTGCGCCACGTAGCAGAGCTAGAGACCAAGTCTCGATGATGACGTGGCACCTTAAAATTTCGATGTGTGACACCACAAACCGTCGACACTTGGCCTATCCAGAAACGGATACGTGGCACAACCACACGGGTGACACATGCCGCGACGAAGCTCCTCCCTTCCTCCCAAATAATCGATAATGTGTCGGAACAAGAACCGACCACGTAGGCAGGGTGCGGCGCGCCTAGGCGCGGTGCGTCCTTAAGAAAAGTCTATATATACTCCAATTGTTGGGTCATTTTTCACCCAAATCGCTTCGAGTTTTTTTCTCAAACTCCTCCCACAACCCGAGACCTGACTTTAGGAGTTTTCAAGTGTTAGTAGGGAAGCTCTAAAGCATCAGAGAGCTAAAAAAAATTGAGTTTTTGGTTTCAAAGTTCTGTCGGCATAATTTCCGATTTTTCGCTAGAAAACCTGCAAGTTGAGTTATAGTTGTTGTGCTTTAAGTATAACTTATATTTATGTTCATAGTCGTTATTATGAATGTATAAGTAATATTTATCAGTAATACCAATCGTTATATTGATCGATCTACTTACGGGAGTGATGTCTAGCCTAGATGTCTGAGGTGTTTAAAGTGGAATTTTCAAATGGTACATCATTTTGACGAACGGGTCCTACCTCCAATATGATCTTACCTGGTCATTCCTTATCAGATAGAACTTGAAGTATTCTTTGAGATTATTGAATAATCCGGTAACAATTAATTTAATCGTATATATACAAACGAATACTAAGACTTTGTAATATTTGTATTTAGGTCATTTAAAACGGAAAAGCTGAAGTGTTAACCAAGGAGTTGAATTTCCCGCAAGTCTTCCACCTTAATCAGGTGAATGCATAGTTACTTTCAAGAACATGATCTAATACAAGTATTTATTAAAAGTATTAAATATTAGTTGAAAGTTTGTATGTGAATTATATACTTACAATCTGGAATATGTGTTAAATGTATATTTTGTAATACTTACATTGTATGAAGCATATAAGATTATATTTATGTTATAAGAAATATTTGGTAAAACTATGTGACAATATTAAAGCTAAGTATTATTACTTAAGTAGATTAAATGTATACCAAATACTCACCAATTGAACTTTGTGCTAGATGTATAACTGTATGATGATAAGTATCTTCCTAAATTAGGAATCGTAATTGATTACAGGAATAGTGTAACATCCCAAAAAATACAAACCAAATTTCCTTTTTAAAATCATTTATAATAAAACCATAAATCATCCATCATTATAAAGAAAATCAAGAATTATGTATCTCAAAACATCATGTCAAATATTGTATCAAAACCATATGAGAAAAATATCAGAGTCTAAACATCCCATGCTGAAACTGTGGTGTGTGTCATGCGATCATCCCGAGCCCTTCCCCTTGCTAGTGGAAGTACCTGAAACCAAAACTGAAAACTGTAAGCAAGAAGCTTAGTGAGTCTCCCCAACTACCACATACTATACACATATCACATAACATATCTTGGGCCCCGCTCCTGCTACATCGAGTCAAGCTCGGCATCGGCTTGCCCGGCACCGGGCCCCGCCCGGCATCGAACCCTAATCGGCATCGGGCCCCGCTCGGCATCGAGCAGATCTCGGCATACATATACATATCAACAAACATATAACATAAACACATAATCCTAGCATGAAAACATCCCTCGAGCCCCGCCCGACATCAGACTTAGATCCGGAAATATACTAACGTTCCTCGGGAACCGCCCCGGCATCGGACCAGAGTCTGAAACATACTATCATAACATATTAACTAGATATTCCTCGGGCTTGCCCTGGCATCAGACCTAAGCCCGGAATACATAACACATAAAAAACACATGCAAGAATCACAAAGACATCAAGCATACCAGCATACAAGCATTCCTCGGGACCTCCCTGGCATCGGATCGGAATCCAGAAAACATATAAACCTACTTCGGGCCCCGCCCAGCATCGGACCGTGGTCCGGAACTACTACTATCTAAACGGGCCGGCCTTGGTGCCTTAGACCCGTTCCTACTGGAGAAAACTCACCTCGCAAAGCTGTCTGCAAAAACTCGTGGTGAGGAATATCTGATAGCTGCTCCAACGACTCCCCGACTATCAATATCACAATAATACTTAGTCAAAATCTGATAATCCTTCTCAGGGTAAAATGACCATTTTACCCCTGGTCAAAGTCAAAGCCAAGGTCAACTCCCAGTCAACCCCAACTCGTCTAGTCATCTCCCAACTCGCCGAGCTCATGAACAACTCAGACCCGTGGTCAACTAAGTCAACTCGTCGAGTCCCTTCCTAGACTCGTCGAGTTCTTCCTGTCATAACATCGTGACATATCGACTTTAACTCGTCGAGTCCCTCCTTGGACTCATCGAGTTCTTCAGCTTCCGAGTCCTAATCTTTTCCAACTCACTGAGTCATCTCCTAAACTCAATGGTTTCACTCACAACCAGAAAAGGGGTTAGGTTTCACGACCCGACTCGCCGAGTCCAAGAACAACTCGTCGAGTCCTCCATGTGACATATCCATTCATTCGTTTCTAATCCATTCCAATGCTTCTAACTCATAGATCTGGACTCCTTATACCAGCATTACACGTAAAGTTGCTAACTTTACATGCATGCATGGTGTTATGAAGCTAAAACACCCAATACAAGCTAAAATGAAGGTCTAAGTCATAGAATAGGGCCATGGATGAATAAAAGTGGCAACTTTGAGCTTCTAAAGCTCAAGAGTGCCCAGATCTGAAGTCCTTTCATCCCCAAGAGTTCAAATCTCGGAATGACCTTGGAAATAGCCCAAAGATGACAACATACAAGCTAAGAAGGAGATCTAAGTGAATAGCAGCCAAGGTATAAGCTTTATACCTCTATGAAGACAGAAATGAGTCCTTAGCTCTGGATCTTCGACCTTCCTTCTGCAACTCCAAGCCTTTGCTTCCTTCTTCTAGCTTTAAATCACAAAAAATGGCAAGAAATAGCTCACGATCACTCAAGGTTGATTAGGGTTTCGAGATTAGGGTTCGGAGGTGATGGAGGCTGGGATGGAGACCAGATATGATGCTTAAATAGGGTGCAAGCCCTAAAGATTAGGGTTTCATCCAGCCTGTCCTACTCGTCGAGTCAGGGTTTCGACTCGTCGAGTAGCTCACTTAAAACCCGCGCGTATACTGCCTTCTACTCGACGAGTTAGGGTCACCAACTCGTCGACTAGCGCTTCCAAAATGAATAAATAAATGAATTAATTGCATATCAGGAACTAGGCGTTACAATTCTCCCCCACTTGTCTTAAACTTCGTCCTCGAAGTCTGCTGCATCTGAAAACAACTCTGGGTAGTGCTCCCTCATCTCCTCCTCGGGCTCCCAAGTCCACTCTGAACCCTTGCGGTGCTGCCATTGCACCTTCAGCAACTCCACCCTCTTGTTCCTCAATTCCTTCGACTTCCTGTCAAGGATAGCTACAGGTCGCTCGATATAGTTCAGGCTGTCATCGACCTGAATATCCTCCAAGGGTACCACTGCTGAATCATCCATTAAGCACTTCCGTAACTGGGAAACATGGAAGGTGTTGTGGATCTGGCAGAGCTCTGCTGGAAGGTCTAACCGGTAAGCAACCCGACCCATCGGGCCAAAACCCTAAACAGACCGATGTACCTGGGGCCCAACGTGCCCCGTTTCCAGAACTGAATGACATCCTTTCAGGGTGACACCTTCAGGAGGACCATGTCACCCACCTGAAACTCTAAATCTGAAAGCCACTTGTCGGCATAGCTCTTCTGCCGACTCTGAGCAGTCTGGAGCCTGCTCCGGACATGCTGGATCTGCTCAGTAGTCTTGAGTACTACTTCAGTACTCCTCATAACTCTCTGACCGACCTCAACCCAACAGATTGAGGTCCTACACTTCCTCCCGTAGAGCATCTCAAAGGGAGGTCGGTCTATGCTAGTGTGGTAACTGTTGTTATACTAAAATTCCGTTAAAAGAAGATATGTATCCCAACTGCCACCGAAATCCAAAACACATGTGTGTAGCATGTCCTCGAGAGTCTGTATCGTCCTCTCACTCTGTCCGTCTGTCTGAGGTTGGAAAGCAGTGATGAAGTGGAGACAAGTACCCATCTCCTCGTGAAACCGCTTCCAAAATATAGAAGTTAAACGGACATCCCGGTCTGACACCACTGAGACAGGCACCCTATGTCGTGCCACTATATCACGCACATAAATCTCGGTCAACTTCTCGGCCGATATGCTCTTCTGTATCGGGATAAAATGAGCGCTCTTGGTCAACCAATCCACGATGACCCATATCGAATCTACTCCACGTGCGGTTTGAGGATTCTAACACTCCTATGGTGTACATGCAACCCTAGAAACATTGGATCTATGTTTTACTAAGATACATGCAAATTTGATTTTTCCAAGGTTCTTAACCTAACTAGCATGGTATGGGGAACTTGAAACATAAAAGCTAGTAGAAGAACATACCTTTCTTGTTGCTTGGATTCCTTAAGAACTTTGTGAGCCTAGCACCCCAAATGTGATGCCTCAAATGTTTCACACAACACCACAACTCTTGGAATAACTTTGAGAGAAGCACACTATCACTCAAAATCGGCTAGCCCTCCTTGTTCTAGTCTTAGTGCCGATTTTGCTAGCCTATGGGGTCTTTATATAGTGTGTCACAAGTAGGGTTACACCATGTAAACCCTAATTGACATGGCTTTTCATTTCCTCCATGATCCATGGGTTTTAACCTCCATGGAGCATCCATGGAGCACCCTATGGATTTTAGGCCAATCCAATAAACCATGGATCATTAGCCCACTATATAAGAATGGATGATTTACACAATCAATCCCCATATATTTAACTAGTCTCTTTTTTATCACAAAATTAATTACAAATTAATTCTTGATCAATACTAATTGAATAATATGATTTCATATTAATATATTATAACTTATAATATATTAACAAATCATAAGTGTCCTTCTTCTCATTTTGTCTATCCAATTATCATGATGCCATGCAGCCCAAATGGACCATGCCAAACCGGGTCAAATACATACCAGAAATAGTTATGGACTTAGACACCTTATCCAACAGTCTCCCACTTGGATAAGTCTAATAACTATAACTGCAAGTATGACTTCAGGAACCGATCAGCAATCGTAGCTCTTTCAAAGTCTCACGGAACTAAGATGACCTGCCATTTAATATAAGTGATCATATAATCCTCTGCTCTCAAGATATCAGTTGGACAAATACATGGAAAAATGTCGCACTTATTGTCCAGCAGTTTGTTTCCCGATTTCCGATTTGTTTGAGATAGAACTAAACTGAATACATCAATTTAGTTCTGACCGGGCCCGGTACATAGGTCAAAACAAAATCATCGAAGGGCCCAGATATCACTTTTAATCCTCCAATGACAAAAAGTAACAGATAAACTTCGACTCATATGCTTGTTCTACTACTTGTTGAATCATACACAAAGGCACGTTTTATAACATCGAGTTACCAATGCGTTTTCGTACAATCAATGTATAACCAACTCATAGTCAACAACTCATATCTCTAGGTTTGACGACTTATATGATATTACCGTCTCACGATCACTCGAGATAAATTCCATGAAGTGATACAAGTGAGCGTGGGTTGAATCCAATACTCGAATCGCTATTCCAGGAGTACTCATGAACACTGCATTCCCTTTGTCCCAGACAAACTGCAGACCCATTCATGATAGTCTTGCCTCATTACCTACTTTCAAAGTATGATTGACTGTGGATGGTTTGAATAATATGATATACCATAACATGATTATTCTGGAAGTCAAAACATGCAAAATTGAAATGATAGTAAACGATTGACAGAAAATACTAACACTTTACTTATAAACAAACAACAACTTTTATTTATCATCAAATGTCAATTACACTTTACAAATTTCAAAAGCTATCTAATTTCTAAAACTAATACCATCCTTTAGCCCAATGCGCCTCGCATGCTGAAGATGCTTAACCCTACTCAGTCCCTTCGTGAGGGGGTCTGCTGGGTTCTCATCCGATGATACCCTCTTTTCCATGAGGAGTCCTTCTTCTATTCGATGTCTAATGAAATGATATTTTTTGTCGATGTGTCTGGATCTCCCATGATCCCTTGGTTCCTTCGCTAAGGCAACAACACTTTCACTATCACAGAAAATCTCCATAGGCTCCTTTATAGCTGGTACTACTCCAAGGTCTCCAATGAAGTTCTTCTACCATATCACCTCCTTTGCTGCCTCGCTTGTTGCTATGTACTCTGATTCACAAGTTGAATCAGCCACTGTCTCCTACTTGGAACTTTTCAAAGTAATTTCTCCTCCATTTAGGTAAAGACCCAGCCTGACTGAGAGCGGAAATTATCCCTATCAGTCTGGAAGCTAGCATCACTATACCCTACTACTCTCAAGTCATCACTCCCACCGAGGGTAAGGACCCAGTCCTTAGTCCTCCAGAGGTACTTGAGAATGTTCTTTACCGCAGTCCAGTGAGCCTTGCTAGGGTTCCCCTGATATCTGTTGACCATGCTCAAAGCAAAGGCCACATCAGGACGAGTACAAGTCATAGCATACATGATCGAGCCTATACCGGAAGCATACGGTACTCGACTCATCTCAGCTATCTCAGCCTCTGTACTCAGGCTCTAAGTCTTACTCAGCCTGGCGTTACTCTGGATCGGTAACTCTCCTTTCTTGGAATCCTGCATGCTGAACCTATTCAGCACCTTATCCAAGTAGGTACTTTGAATAATTCCAATTAGTCTCTTACTCCTGTCTCTCAAAATCTTAATCCCTAGGATATAGGCAGCTTCTCCAAGGTCTTTCATAGCAAAACACTTCCCAAGCCAGGACTTTACTTCCTGCAGAGTTCGGATGTCATTTTCTATGAGTAGTATGTCATCCACATACAGTACCAAAAAGCTAACTATCTCCCACTAGCCTTGACATATACACATGACTCATCTTCGCTCCTCGAAAAGCCAAACTCTTTGACTTTCTCATCAAAACAAATATTCCATCTGCGAGGTGCTTGTTTCAATCCATAGATGGGTTTCTGAAGCTTACACACTCTATTAGGGTACTCTGTACTGACAAAAACCTCTGGCTAACTCATGTAAACATCCTCATTAAACTTTCCATTAAGGAAAGCGGTTTTGACATCCATTTGCCATATTGCATAGTCATGAAATGCAGCAATGGCTAGCATAACCCTAATAGACTTAATCTTCGCTACTGGTGAAAAGGTCTCATCATAATCAACTCCCGGAGTTTGAGAAAAGCCCTTTGCAACCAGTCGCGCCTTATAAGTGTGTACATTCCCATCCATGTCGGTCTTCTTCTTGAAGATCCATTTGCACCTGACTGTCTTACGACCTGGTACATTGTCAACCAAGTTCCAAACTTGATTGTCATACATGAACTGTATCTCGCTGTCCATAGCCTCTTTCCATTTAGCAGACTCGAGGCCTGCCATGGCTTTCGTGTAGCTGTTAGTTTCATCCAAACTTACTAGTGTACTATAATTGATAAGTGTATCACCTCCCACAGTAATATGGAAACCATAGTAATGCTCAGGTGCATTCCTAACTCTCGTGGAACGCCTCATAGGTACAGACTCGTCAGTTGGATCAACAGGAGTTTCCTCCTCAGGTTAATTGCTAGGGTTTGAGGTTCCTTCACCACTTGACTCTTGAATTTCTTCAAGGTCAATTTTCCTCCCACTGTTTCCTTGGCTTATGAACTCTCTCTCGCGAAAGACTCCTCTCCTTGCCACAAAGACCACATTATTACTGGGTCTATAGAAGAGGTAGCCAAAAGATTTTTTTGGGTAGCCGATGAAAATACACCGCTCTCTCTGAGGTTCGAGCTTATCGTGAGTCTCGTGCCTTACAAAAGCCTCGCAACCTCAAATCTTGATGTGGTCTAAATTGGGAACTTTCCCAGTCCACATCTCGTGAGGTGTTTTGGCAACCTTTTTGGTAGGGACGATATTAAGGATATGGGCGGCAGTCTCTAAGGCATACCCCCAAAATGCGATTGGTAGCGAATCTCGACTCATCATGGAACGAACCATGTCCAACAAGGTTCGATTACGCCTTTCAACCACACCATTAAGTTGTGGTGTTCTAGGAGGTGTCAATTGTGAGACAATCCCACATTCCTTAAGTTAGTCAAGGAACTCTGTACTAAGATACTCACCACCTCGATCGGATCGAAGCATCTTAATGTTCCTGCCTAGTTGATTCTCCACTTCCTGTTTAAACTCTTTGAACTTTTAAAAGGTTTCTGACTTATGCTTGATTAAATAGACATAGCCATATCTACTATAATCATCAATAAAAGTCACATAGAATCGGTTATCATCCCTTGTGGCGGTTCTGAAGGTCCACATACATCTGTGTGTACAAGATCCAACAAACCTTCACCCCTATCACAATTACCAGTGAAGGGTGACTTTGTCATTTTTCCAAGTAAACAAGATTCACAACTATCATCTGACTTTAGGTCAAATGACTCCAAGACTCTATCCTTTTGGAGTTGTTCTATGTGTTACTTGCTAACATGTCCAAGACGACAATGCTATAATGATGCTTTATCGAAGCTAGTGGAAGAATCAATACATAACACATTATTTCCTAGATTATCTATAACCGACACAATTTCATATACACCATCACAAGGTAATGCTTTAAAATAAATAACATTATTATAGAAAACATTAATACCACCACATTCATTATCAAATGAAAAAGTAAATCCTTGTTTGTAGAAACCGTGAAAGGAAATAATATTTCTCGCCATTTCAGACGAGTAACAACATTTATTCAAATATAATCTTAACCCACTACTTAGCAACAAAGAATAAACTCAAATCTTGGTGACAGGTGAAGCTTTCCTATTCCCCATGATCAAGTTTATCTTCCTATGCTCCACATTCTCACTTCTTCTTAGTCCCTGCAAATCAGAACATATGTGGATACCACAACCTGTATCAAGGACCCAAGAATTAGAATATGGTGAGTTATTAGAAAATATAGTGTAAATACCTGCATGGTTGGGTTTCACTTTCCCATCCTTAATATCTTGCAAGTACTTTGGGCAGTTTCGCTTCCAGTGCGCCTTTTCATGGCAATAGAAGCATTCAGCCTCTTTAGGGTTGGAAGAAGGAGTGACAGAACCACTTTTGGTTCTACTTGAAGAGGAGCCATCAAGAGACTTTCCCTTGGTACCCTTCGAAGGGCTCTTCCTCTTCTTCCCTTTACCTTGCCCGATAGCCAGAATAGGGGTGGTGGTAGGAGTAGGAGTAGGAGTGGTAACAACCGATTTACCTTTAAGACCACTTTCGGCGGTCTTCAAAAGTCCTTGAAGTTTGCTGAGTGTGACCTCCTCCTTGTTCATATGATAGGTCATTCAGAATTGATGATAACAAGAAGGTAAGGTGTGCAATATGATGTCAATTGCCAACTTCTCGGGGAAGTTCACAATCAACTTCATCAGACGGTCCACAAACCTTTTCATTTTCTGCATGTGGCCCGTGATGGGTTCACCATCTTTCATTCGGGTTGTTATCATGGAGGAGATTATTTCATATCGCTCTTGACGAGCACTCTGATGGTATCTTTCCATCAGATCCTGGTGCATCTCAAAAGGATAAAAGTCCTCATAGAACTTTTGGAGCTCGGCTGTCATCGTGGCCAACATGATACATGTCACTTTAGTGGCATCCCTCTCATGAGTCCTAAAGTCAGCGATCTCCTCGGGAGTAGCAGAAGACTCATCAAGTTCCTTCAGCTCCTTGTCAAGGACATATTCCTTGTACTCATAGTGAGTGACCATCCTTATGTTCCTAATCCAATCATTGAAATTAGTCATATCAAAGATGACTCTCCCACAAAGGTTCATGAGAGAGAAGGAGCCGGTAGGGTTTGAGCCAGAAGCAGCATTGTTGGAAGACATCTGAAAAAGAAGAAAGACAAGTTTAGATTAGATATAAAGATAGTCCTTAATAAGACACTCAAATGTAATATTAAGGCTAGGACCCAACACAATATTTTATAACTTAGAAGAGGGATGCCGTAATCCAAGCTATAAAATATTTGAAGGTAGGTGAATCACGATTCACCAATTTCCACCATGAAAACGAAATGTATTATTAGGTTTTAATTGGTTTTTAAACTCCTAGATTCTTTTGAGATTCATTGAACTTTTCAATGGCATGTTTCAATCTCAATTGTTCCCTTCAAGTTTTGTGACTGGGATGCCGAGGATCACAAAACAAGGTGTGAATAACCATGCAAATTAACTTGGTACTCTTAATGTTTATCACCTAATCGATGTGCCGGTTAACCACACGCGCTCCACCGATCTATGATAAACCTTAAGCCACCCTTTTCCAACCTTGTTAAATCCAAGTTAGTGTGCCGGTTAACCACACACGCTCCACTAAAGACTTAAGCAAGGTGCAAAGTGTAATTTCATGGGTTAGCACCAAATTCACATTTTCCTAAAGTAACTAAGATTGGAAATTTATAAAACATTTAATTACTTTATAATCATTATACTTTTAATGAGAATTAAAGTCATTGTCCTACCCGTTCGGCTAACGACCCTCCACCAGTCAAGGAAGCGCTGGGTGAGAGTGGACACCCATTAAGCTGCCATTTTATAGGCAACAACCTTATGCCCCCCTTATAGACCGGCTTCGAGAATGAGGCCTACTAACGGTAAAACGACTTGATCTTATAAATATATATATTATTAACTTATAATACTATAAGTATAAGGGTTGAATTTTAACTTTTAAAATTCTAGGGGTTGGAACTAAAGTTTTCTAAAATGACTTTATGTGACATCCCCATTTTCACGGCCAAAAAAGACCGATTTTTGTTTATGCTTTATAAAAATCAGAGTACTTCTTTTAATAAAAATGTTGCGGAATTTGTTCCCAGTAAAACATGATAAATACGTTATCAAAGCATTTCCGAAGAAATGTATTTTTATTCATTTTAAAACATTTGGGATGTCATTGTCAATACAGAAACATAAGCATAAACATAACTTACATTCATTTACAATAGTGATCTACACCTCTTTAATCTATCAGTGTAATGTAACTTCATATCGACACCTGTGATACAAATAAGCTTGAGTGGGTCAGGTTGGGAAACCTGGTGAGTACATAGGGTTTTCAACCCACAATAATATAATTATTAGGTTTAATCATCAAACAATTAACCCAATTACCCATCCCCATTATCTTATTTATTCTTAAGGATCTACCCTAAGAATCAGCTATTTCTCGTTCATTCATTCCTAAGGATCATCCTAAGGAATCGGCACGAAGTCCATCATCACCGGGGTTTAGGCACTAAGTCTGCACAGTCGCCAGGATTTATACAACAGGCACTAAGTCCGCATAGTCGCCAGGGTTTTAGGCACTAAGTCTGCATAGTCGCCAGGGTTTATACAACAGGCACTAAGTCCACATAGTCGCCAGGGTTTTGGCACCAAGTTTGCATGATCGCCAAGGTTTAGGCACCAAGTATGCATGATCACCAGGGTTTAGAGTACACCGGGTGAACACATCGTTCACAACACCTACAGGTTGCGAGCCTGCTAGTGTTCCACTGGACCGTCTAGAATAGTCTGTGGTTGTCATCCATACTCTGCTAGATGACGGGGCCAACATTTGGGAACAAGGCTTCTCACATCGTCCACCTCTCACCCGTACCTCATGGTCTATATCACCTCTCAACTCATCATCCAACTCATATTTCATCTACCCATATTTTACCCAACATGTTATGTAGATATAAATACATATACAGTTTAAATCATATAAAACTTGTATAAAATCGTTCATCCAGCATAGATAGCAAGTATACAGATAATATGCACACATAGCACGTAGTTTATATAAAATACTTCATATCTATGTGTAAGATGAAAGTAACTATGCACTCACTTGATAAGGTGGTGACTCGGTACTCGGACAGCGCTTCGTTTACTTTAAAATAATTTCCTTCGACGAAACCTAGTATTATTACCACTAGATTTTAGTCTAATATTTACCGTGACTAATTATTAGTCTTATTATTATTATTATATAAGCGTTTAAACAATACTTTTCAACCACAATGTACAGACAGGGGCCAGACATAAAACACCGGAGGGCAGGACCATTTTGGCATATAGCACTTCTGAAATCCAACAACCCTATGCGGCCCTTTAAACCAGATTCCCCGTACCGCGAGTAGTTAAAAAGATATTATAACGACACTTATACAAGTCATAATAATAGCTCAAATATTTATTATAAGTTCATAATAACAATACTAATTTTAAATATAAGCTATATTAAAATAGGGTAAGCATAACTTACTTACAATGGGGTTTTAGCTAGGAGTCGGGCTCTGCAGGGGCAGAACTTCGTCGCTGAATCTTTCTAAGAAAGATTCGTGCAGCGCTTCAACGCTCACCTTACTATACTAAAACTACAGAAAGAGAAGTCAAATCACGAGGGACCGAAATGCTCGGGGGATAAGAAGAGAAAGACTCTTGAATCAAGAGAATGGTGCAAGAAATATGAGAGCCCAAGCCTCTTATTTATAGTAATTTAATTTACAAAAACTACCCTCCATAATTACTTAATGACCTTATAGTTATATAAACGACTAAACACCCCTTCATAATACTATTTTAAATAGATTTAACGATATTTATACTAAACTAATGTCGAAAGTACTCAACACTAGTCTTATAATAACCGCATCGACGATACCTTTCTAATGATATATACATTTGTATATATATGTGTACGTATATATGATTTATACTTTATTTTAATACGTAAATATGCTATTATAATTTGTAACTCGTTCATACGAACTCCATTTTTGACATTCTTTATATCCACGCGTTGGTATTTACGAGTACTACAACTTTCATTTAGACGCCGTCAACTAATTCTCATTCTATCTCAGATTTACAAAACTGTATCGAATTTATCGCGCTTGAAGAGTAGGGACCAAGTTTCGTCCATATCTTTAAAATACGAGCTCTACTATCGACATTCTTTATATCCACGCGTAGGTAAAAACAAGATCTAAAACTTTCATTTAGACTCCGTCGGCTAATTCTCGACCGATCTTAAATTTAACAGTAGGAGGAGATTATATTGTTAAATGTCCGCGTAACATTCATAACTTCTACATACGGACTCCGTTTTCGTCTGTCTTTTTACCGTTGAGTTCCTATTAATGATATCTTCAACTCTCATTTAGGCCGCGTAGGCCAAAAACCGTTCGAACTAAAATTCGAGTTTTGGGACGTGCACTGCTATGCCAAATCTTATAAAATTCATAACTTCCTCATACGAAGTCAGATTTGGGCGTTCTTTTTTTGTATGTTCTCGGTTTAACGTATACTACAAATTTTGTTTAGATCACTAAGGCTAAAAAGTCTTCTACCGTAAATTCACTATTTACGTCTCCCGGTGCCGTGCCGGTTTTGCCGTAAACTTCGACGGACCATAACTTCTTCATTATAACTCGGATTTCGGTGTTCTTTATATGTACGGAACCCTTGTAACATATACTACAACTTGGTTAAGATTAATCCTTCTAAATAATCTTCCATCAAAAACTCATTTTTGATGTTCATCGTCTTTAAATTGACTAGCCCGGATCTGTGGGCGTTACACTTTACATGTTCCAAAACTTGAGGGCAAGTTTTGTAACTATTCAAAACTTTTCAACTTCATAACTTATGAGTTAATGCTTTATTAAAATGAAGACTCTTCATTTTATGTAACCTATGAGTTCTTTAATGGACTTTAAAAGAAAAGACTTTTGGTAATCCATAACTTGAGGACAAATTAAGGACTCCATTAAAAACATTTAGATCAAAAATTAAACTAATAAACAATTTGCAAATAATTCTTATGATCTACTAAACTCATAAGTGTATGAACATTCATATCAACAGTTTCAAGAATCATATAAACACATATAAAACTTGAAATTTTGATAATAACCATTGAAAATGGATTAGCATAATCATTAACACACCAAAAACAAGTTTTACAAGTCCAAAACAGTTTAGGGTAATGATTCTAGGGTAATGGACTCGGAGAGTTCACTCAGCAGAATGCAGATTTTTCGATTTTCTTCAACAATTTGCATCAAGTATCAAGTAAACAAGCATTGGCTCTGATACCACTGATGGATTTTGAGCATTCTAACACTCCTATGGTGTACATGAAACCCTAGAAACCTTGGATCTATGTTTTACTAAGATACATGCAAATTTGATTTTTCCAAGGTTCTTAACCTAACTAGCATGTCATGGGGAACTTGAAACATAAAAGTTAGTAGAAGAACATACCTTTCTTGTTGCTTGGATTCCTTAAGAACTTTGTGAGCCTAGCACCCCAAATGTGATGCCTCAAATGTTTCACATAACACCACAACTCTTGGAATAACTTTGAGAGAAGCATACTATCACTCAAAATCGGCTAGCCCTCCTTGTTCTAGTCTTAGTGCCGATTTTGCTAGCCTATGGGGTCTTTATATAGTATGTCACAAGTAGGGTTACACCATGTAAACCCTAATTGACATGGCTTTTCATTTCCTCCATGATCCATGGGTTTTAACCTCCATGGAGCATCCATGGAGCACCCTATGGATTTTAGCCCAATCCAATAAACCATGGATCATTAGCCCACTAGATAAGAATGGATGATTTACACAATCAATCCCCATATATTTAATTAGTCTCTTTTTGATCACAAAATTAATTCCAATTTAATTCTTGATCAATACTAATTAAATAATATGATTTCATATTAATATATAACTTATAATATATTAACAAATCATAAGTATCCTTCTTCTCATTATGACTATCCAATTATCATGATGCCATGCAACCCAAATGGACCATGCCAAACCGGGTCAAGTACATACCAAAAATAGTTATGGACTTAGAAACCTTATCCAACAATATCCTCCCATTTCCACACGATAATGTCTAACGACTGAATCTTGTCGTGTGGTCTATGGTGTTTAGCCTTGACCTTTCTGCAGGTCAAGCACCTCTCCAGATACCACACTACGTCCCGCTTCAAGCAGGGCCACCAGTAATCAGGGCGAAGATCTCAGTACATCTTCGTCGCCCCAGGATGGATGGAGAACCTCGACTTATGGGCCTCATCCATCAGAACCTGCCGTAATCTGCCCCAGTACGGGACCCAGACCCTCCCATGCAGGGTCAGCAACCCTCGGCTATCATAATCGAACGAGGCCACCCGACCCACAATCCTCTCACGCTTCTGGTGCTCTTCCTTCAGGCCCTCAACATGCGCCTCTCTAATCTGCTCCAACAGTGGAGTGATCACTGTCATCGTCAAACATATGTCTCTAATCGGAGCCGCTACCGCCTTGCGGCTCAGGGCGTCGGCCACCACATTGGCCTTGCCCTGGTGGTAAAGGATCTCACAGTCATAATCCTTTACCACATCTAACCACTGACGCTGCCTCATGTTCAGATTCGGCTGATCCATGAGGTACCTCAAACTCTTGTGATTCGTGTAGATGGTACAACGGACCCCGTAGAGGTAATGCCGCCAAATCTTGAGGGAGAACACTACAGCCCCCAGCTCCAAATCATGCGTCGGATAGTTAGCCTCGTGAGGCTTCAGCTGCCTCGACGCGTAAGCTATCACATGACCCCTCTGCATCATAATTGCACCCATGCCCGTAATCGATGCGTCACAGTACACCACGAAGTCATCTACTCCCTCGGGCGGAGTCAAAATCGGTGCCTCACACAACCGCTGTCTGAGAGTCTCGAAGGCCACCTGCTGCTCAGGCCCCCAGCAAAATGTCACCGACTTCTTGGTCAGTTGGGTCAAAGGAACGACGATCTTGGAGAAATCCTGGATGAATCTCTTATACTAACCCGCTAGACCAAGAAAAATTTGAATCTCAGTTGGAGACCTCGGAACCTCCCACTACATCACAGCCTCTATCTTGGCCAGATCGACCAGAATATCCTTCTGGTTGACGAGATGCCCTAGAAAATGCACCTCGTGCAACCAGAACTCACACTTGGAGAACTTTGTGAAAAGTATCTCCCTCCTCAGTGTCTCCATCACCTTCCTCAGGTGCTCCTCATGCTGCTCCTGAGTCTTGGAATAAATCAAGATATCATCGATGAAAACTATCACAGACCGATCCAGCATCGGTCTGCACACTCGGTTCATGAGATCCATGAACACGGCTGGAGCATTGGTGAGCCCAAACGGCATCACCACACTCATAATGACCATAGTGAGTCCTAAAAGTCGTCTTCTGGACATCCTCGTTCCTGACTCGCATCTGGTGATAACCTGACTGTAGATCAATCTTGGAGAACTAAGATGCTCCCTGCAGCTGATCAAACAAATCATTTATCCTCGGAAGTGGGTAACGGTTCTTCACTGTCACCTGGTTCAGCTCCCCGTAGTCAATACACATGCGATGTGACCCGTCCTTCTTCTTCACAAACAATATCGGGGCCCCCCATGGAGAAATGCTCGGTCTGATGAATCCCTTGTCTAGAAGCTCTTGCAGCTGCGTAGACAACTCCTGCATCTCAGTAGGATCCAACTGATACGGTGCCTTGGCTATCGGAGTCGCACCAGGTACTAGGTCAATTCTGAACTCGACCTTCCTCTCTGGAGGTACCCCAAACAAATCCTCCGGGAATACGTCCGGGTACTCTCGCACTACCGGTACATCATCCACTGTCGCCTTACCCTTATCCCGAGTATCCATCACATAGGCGATATAACTTGCGCACCCCTGCTGAAGGTAGCGCCTAGCTCTCGCTACTGAACATAGAGTCAACCCATGTTGCGGCCTCTCGCCCTAAATAACTAACCCTCCCCCACTAGGAGTCCGAACCCTCACTAGCTGCTGCTCGCAGTCAGTTACTGCCTCATTGGGGCTCAACCAGTCCATACCAACTATGACCTTATTCCCTCTCAGTGGAATAGGGACTAGATCTACTGAAAACTGCTTGTCAAACAACTGCATCGTACATCCGCGGTAAACCCTCGCGACCCGTACCGTCCTATCATCTGCTATCTCGACGTCCAATGGACACTCTAGCTCCCCCGGAGCTCCGACGAATCGCTTGCTAAGTGCGAGCGACACAAAAGATCGGGTAGCCCCCAATTCAAACAGTACCAAAGCAGATATACCGTTCACTAGGAACGATCCTATAATAAAACACATAAACATGAACGACAATCAATATAAATAAAGAGATAAGGAGAGAATACATACCAGTCACAACATCGGGAGCCGCACGTTCCTCCTCAGCCGTAATCTGAAAAGCCCTGCTCCTCGCTGTGGGCGCCTCCGCCCGGCCCTGACAGCCATCTGTAATCCTCAATGTGGAAGGAGCGGGTGTCGCCACCTGTCCTGTCGCTGCCAGACTCGGACACTAGGCCTTCTTGTGGCCCCTATGATTGCACTGGAAGCAAATCAGATCTGAAACTGCTGTGGTGGTGGTGGTAGCTGTACAATCCCTACTCATATGACCAGTTCGGCCGCACTTGAAGCGGCCCGAACTCCCCGCCCTACACCCCCCCCCCCCCGTGCATCTTGTCGCACTTGCCACACTGGCTGCGGCCCTCCTGGATCCTCGATATGTGATCTGACACCTCGGGCTTCTTGCCCGCACTCGCTGTCTGCACCCCCTCGGGTTCCTCTTCCTCTCCATCTCCAAGTCTAGCTCCCTTTCCCGACCTCTCGCAATCATATCTTCTAGCGTCTTGCAGCTGGAACGGCTCACAAACTGCCGTATGTCGCTCCTCAACATCTCGTGATATCGGGCCTTCTTCGTCTCCTCGTCCTCCACGTACTGCAGAACAAGAAGGGCCATCTCCCTAAACTTGGCGATGATCTCCGCCACAGTCTCTGTCGTCTGCTCAAGATCCTGGAACTCCCTCGCTAGCTGTTGCACCTCAATCACAGGTGCAAACTCGGCCCTGAACCTGGCCGAGAAATCACTCCAGGTCATAACATCTAGCACTGTGTCATCCCCAATGGCTCTCCCAACCTCCTCCCACCAGTCACGTGCCCTGTCCTTCAGAAGACAGGACGTAAGTCTGACCTTGTCCCCCTCGGGACATCTACTAGTGTGGAACGTGTTGGCGACATCAGCCAACCACCTGCTGCTAGAAATGGGGTCTCGTGTCCCATGGTAGTCGGGAGCTCCACACGCCCTGAACTCCCGGAAAGTCAGTGTGCGCGACCCCATCATGGCCGCCACCTCAGTACGGAACGCGCTCAACTTCTCATCCAGAAGCTCCAAAATACCCTCCTTGACCGAACCAAAGATCACAGGAGTCTACTCTAAAATGTTGCGCGTGATCTCAGATGAAATAAACCCCCTCGTCTGCTCATCCATCTGCTCGGATCCAGAGCTCGAGCCTGATCCCTCGCCAGTGCCTGAAGTGCCAGTCGGCTTAGTGCGTAACTTCACCATACTAAAAATACACCATATCAAACATCAGTATACTCATCATATCTCGAGGGATCTAACATACTACAAGTTTCCTGGGTTCATCTTAGCCTTCCTTGATTCGAGTACAGATCCTATGCTTTCAGTAGTACGGGCCCATACTACCTTCCACATCTATCCGTACTTTCCTCAAGAACTGCCTCAACTCCACCAAGTCCCTTCTACTACTACTGCTGATCTCAGGCTAAACTCATCCTAGTCTTGCCCTAGGGTAATCACCAACCCACTCTCCGCTATCAGCTGCATAAGAAGTCCCTGCTATCTCCCCCTAACTAGCTCGTAAATACTATTACATACCACTAAGACTAGATAATTTTTCGAATAAGAGGTTCTACCCTACAACGGTTAGACTCAAACGAGAGCTGCGAAATAAGGCTAAACCTAACCTTCTGAAATTATTTAGCCCTTGAAATATGTAACTTAACATATTCATTTACTAGTTAGTAAGAGGTAACTAGAACTCCTAAAAGCACAAAGCAAGAAACATTCGAGCATCAAGTACACATAATCAAGCATATCACATTCAGGCCATCACTGACTAATCTGTACTAGCATGCAGTTCATAAAGTTGAGATACATATAACAGGCACATAAGGCATCCTTCCTAGATCCTTAATCCTACAGTAGCATGCAATTCTCATAAAAATATCATAACATAACTTGTATGGGTAATTTGGGAGTACTTACTTGAGCTTGGCTGATTGCATGCACCACACCCTTTTTTTCTCTTTTCAAAGTTCTTTTCTCTTTTAAATTTTTTTTGTAAAAATGATTTTCTTTTGAAAATTTTCCTACCATGTCCTTAGTTTGAGTTCAGATACACCCGAGAGTGTGCCCGAATCCCTCAAACCAAAGCTCTGATACCAACTTGTAACATCCCAAAAAATACAGACCAAAATTTCTTTTTAAAATCATTTATAATAAAACCATAAATCATCCATCATCATAAAGAAAATCAAGAATCATGTATCTCAAAACATCATGTCAAATACTGTATAAAAATCATATGAGAAAAATATCAGAGTCTAAACATCCCAGGTTAAAACCGTGGTGTGTGCCATGCGATCATCCCGAGCCCTTCCCCTTGCTAGTGGAAGTACCTGAAACCAAAACTGAAAACTGTAAGCACGAAGCTTAGTGAGTCTCCCCAACTACCACATACCATACACATATCACATAACATATCTTGGGCCCCGCCCCTGCTACATCGAGTCAAGCTCGGCATCGGTTTGCCCGGCACCGGACCCTGCCCGGCATCGAACCCTAATCGGCATCAGGCCCCGCTCGACATCGAGCAGATCTCGGCATACATATACATATCAACAAACATATAACATAAACACATAATCCTAGCATGAAAACATCCCTCGGGCCCCGCCCGACATCAGACTTAGATCCGGAAATATACTAACGTTCCTCGGGAACCGCCCCGGCATCGGACCGGAGTCCGAAACATACTATCATAACATATTAACTAGACATTCCTCGGGTTTTCCCCGATATCGGACCTAAGCCCGGAACACATAACACATAACAAACACATGCAAGAATCACAAAGACATCAAGCATACCAGAATACAAGCAATCCTCGGGACCGCCCCGACATCGGTTCGGAATCCGGAAAACATATAAACCTACTTCGGGCCCCGCCCGGCATCGGACCATGGTCCGGAACTACTACTATCTAAACGGGCCGACCTTGGTGCCTTAGACCCGTTCCTACTGGAGAAAACTCACCTCGCAAAGCTGTCTTCAAAAACTCGCGCTAAGGAATATCTGATAGCTGCTCCAACGACTCCCCCGCTATCAATATCACAATAATACTTAGTCAAAATCTGATAATCCTTCTCAGGGTAAAATGACCATTTTACCCCTTGTCAAAGTCAACATCCTGGTCAAAGTCAAAGCCAAGGTCAACTCCCAGTCAACCCCAACTCGTCTAGTCATCTCCCAACTCGCCGAGCTCATGAACAACTCAGACCCGTGGTCAACTAAGTCAACTCGTCGAGTCCCTTCCTAGACTCGTCGAGTTCTTCCTGTCATAACATCGAGACATATCGACTTTAACTCGTCGAGTCCCTCCTTGGACTCATCGAGTTCTTCAGCTTCCGCGTCCTAATCTTTTCCAACTCACTGAGTCATCTCCTAAACTCAATGGTTTCACTCACAACCAGAAAAGGGGTTAGGTTTCACGACCCGACTCGCCGAGTCTAAGAACTCGTCGAGTCCTCCATGTGACATATCCATTCATTCGTTTCTAATCCATTCCAATGCTTCTAACTCATAGATCTGGACTCCTTATACCAGAATTACACGTAAAGTTGCTAACTTTACGTACATGCATGGTGTTATGAAGCTAAAACACCCAATACAAGCCAAAATGAAGGTCTAAGTCATAGAATAGGGCCATGGATGAATAAAGGTGGCAACTTTGAGCTTCTAAAGCTCAAGAGTGCCCAGATCTGAAGTCCTTTCATCCCCAAGAGTTCAAATCTCGGAATGACCTTGGAAATGGCCCAAAGATGACAACATACAAGCTAAGAAGGAGATCTAAGTGAATAGCAGCCAAGGTATAAGCTTTATACCTCTATGAAGACAGAAATGAGTCCTTAGCTCTGGATCTTCGACCTTCCTTCTGCAACTCCAAGCCTTTGCTTCCTTCTTCTAGCTTTAAATCACAAAAAATGGCAAGAAATAGCTCAAGATCACTCAAGGTTGATTAGGGTTTCGAGATTAGGGTTCGGAGGTGATGGAGGCTGGGATGGAGACCAGATATGATGCTTAAATAGGGTGCAAGCCCTAAAGATTAGGGTTTCATCCAGCCTGTCCTACTCGTCGAGTCAGGGCTTCGACTCGTTGAGTAGCTCACTTAAAACCCGCGCATATACTGCCTTCTACTCGACGAGTTAGGGCCACCAACTTGTCGGGTAGCCCTTCCAAAATGAGTAAATAAATAAATTAAGTGCATACTAGGAACCAGGCGTTACAAATAGTGGTCATGTCTAGTTACAAACTAAAACTCATATAAGATACTTAGTTCAAATTAAATGGAATAAGTGCTTAGTTATACCCGATATTGTGGTTGTATTATATGATTACGAAAACGGTTATGGAAGTTGATTATAGGCATTATAGTCTTGCCTAGTATCGCGATGAGACTTATAAATGATGCTTAGTTCGATATATCCTGTAACATAATTGATATTACATCAACATGAAATCTATGTTGAAGGTTGGTTACTTATAATCTGGTCTGTTTATATACAAAGACTTATAAGAAATGTCTAGCTCAATTAAGTTGGATATCGGGTAGTCTCATTTTGGGATAAGATGTGAGAGTAAAGCGGAGTGTAGTAGTCCTCCATTTTTTGGATAGCCAGAAATGGTGGGTCTGTATCATTCAACCAATAAGGTATGTCTGGCCATCTACCATAGTAATATGACAACACTTGATCATTCTAGACAATATTATAAATTGCATTGCTAGTGTGGATTTATAACCCACTAACGTTGATGAAATTGGATACCATTTTTGTCAAATACTCTGATGGCTTAACTTGCCTTTATGACTTACACCGACCAAGGAATCCCCTAGGTATGTAGTCAAACCATTATTCTAAATGATTTCATCAAGTGAGGTGATTCTTCCAGATGATCGTGGAATATGATTTTTGAGAATCGGTTGGGCTGGGTATGTATGGGTGTAGTGACTTATAGATATCTTTGTTGGATTATATATCTAAATTTTTGGTAACAGTTGGTTTCGTAGGTTTGATAACTATAGATTATTATCATAATAATATTGTGGGATTGAAAACCCTATGTCTCTCACCAGGTTTCTCAACCCTACCCACTCAAATTATATGCATTACATATAACAGGGCTAAAGTCATTGGGACTTGATTAGGATGTCTAGTGATTAAGAAACAACCTGCAATAATGTTTAGGATCATTAGGTATTTACGTTATAACTTATGTTGTGTATTCACTATGACATCCTTAGGATTTTTGTACTTTGAAACAACATCTTTATTCAAGATATTTTAATAAAAAATTACATTTTCCGCAAAATATTTTATTGTACTGGGATTTTCCGCAAACAAAAATAATATGGTTTTGAAAGAATAAAGAAAAGTTTTTTTTTCAATTCTGAAAAATAGGGGATGTCATAATTAAAGACATCTTTCATTACCTGTAAGGTACTACATATATGGGTTTATTCTATCCATACATGTAATTGAGTAGATCTACCCTGAATGATATAATGCGACCCTTGTCAGTTATGCCGATGCAAGTTACTTATCAGACCCGCATAATGGACGTTCCCAATTTGGTTATTTCATTACCACTGGAAACACGGAGATATCCTGGAGGTCTTTTAAATAGACTCTAGTTGCTACTTCGACAGATAACTACGAACTACTTGTGCTCTATGAGGTAACTAGAGAGTGTGTAAGGCATCAAGTTGTAATTTTCCATATTCGAAGTACATGTGATTTAGCTTATGATCGTAATGAACCAGTTTTCATATATGAAGATAACACTACTGTTATTGATCAAGCGAAACATGGTTACATCAAATGGGGTAACACTAAGCACGTTTCGCCAAAAGTGTTCTTTACACATGAACAACAAGTAATTCAAAAAATTTAAGTGCAACATATTGGATTAGAGAAGAATCATGCAATCTTGTTCACTAGGTCACTGCAAAAGTATTCGTTACAAAAACATGTTAGAGCCATTGGACTTAGGAAGCTCTCTAAATTACCTAAATGGCATGTAGCATGCACTTTGTTGTGTGAAAGTAAAGATTGCATTCTAATGTATACTTAGCATCTTGTTGAGTGCATGTGAAGGGGACCATCCCGATGAATGTGTGTGTACTCTTTTTAACTTTAGTTCAAGGGTTTTGTTCCATTGGTTTTACCTTGAGAAAGTTGTTTTTAATGAGAAAAAAAATGTTATCCATTCTCACTAAGGGTTGGTGAAATATGGGGGAGTATCTAGTTGAATACTTCTTTAACCATTATGTACTCTTTTGTCCTTCGTTTAGAGTTTTTTTATTTCCACTGAGTTTTCTTTTAGCAAGGTTTAAATGAGGCGCTTCATGTATGATTATTTCCTTTGCTCAAGACAACCGTATCGTACTCTTTTATCCTTTGACTAGAGTTTTTATCCCAAAGGGTTTTCTCCGGGAAGTTTTTCAACGAGGCAAATGTTTGATGTATTATCTGAAGATACAAGACAAAGAAGTTGTAATGCCCTGTTCCAAATCGATTCCTAGTCTGAGGCTGTGGCCCGAAGATCGATCATCATAAGGATTAGGACTTTTGAAAAGGTATGATCTAGGCCCATTTGGGTGCGGGTGATGTATTAGAAGTGATCTGGGTGTTCGGTTCGTGTTTTAGAGCCTAGGGGTATTTCGGTAAAGTGTTAGTTCGAGCTTTTGTGGAAAATGGATTTTTGTTCGGAAGGTCTTAAGAAAGTTTTGGTTTGTTAGAAGTGTAGGGCTTCTCGTTACCTTTCCGTTGATATAAGGATCGTTGGAATCGCGCTTATAACGAAGAAGTTATGGCCTTCGGAAGTTTTGTGGGTTTCAGGCTTAGTCGAGTACGAGGGGCGTACACAAAGCGTACGCGGGGCGTACTAGCGAAGAAGGCAGTACGCGGGGAGTACTTTGGAGTACGTTTGGGCGTACTGACCAGGATGGTCGCGAATGTTCCTAGGAGTACGTTGGGCGTAAGCCAGTCAGATTAGAACCCTATTTTAGGGTCTTGGACCCTATTTAAGCTCCTTATCGTATAACCTAACCCTAATATATTCAGCCTCCATCCCTATAAACCCTAGAAATCGACCCATAGCCCCCATTTGAGTGATTGTAGAGCTTCAAAGTGATTTTTGTGTGTTTTGGTGTTTGAGGAGGAAGAAGGAACTTCTTGAAGAGTCATTGTTTGACTTGGAGCTTTTGGATCCAAGCTTTGTGCACCTAGATCTATCTTCTGGAGGTATAAAGCCTTAACCTTGACAACTTTTTCATGTAGATCTAGCTAAGTGGTACATTGTTATGGTTTTGGTCCCTTGAGGTGGTTCTTGTGAGTAGAAGTTACTCCAGAACCTTTGAGCTTCATATTTGGCCCTTATTGAGGTTATGGAGTCATAAAGTTTGGATCTTGATGGGTATAAACCTTCCATGCATGATTTGGTAGTCATTTGATGAAGTTTGGGACTTAGGGTTTTGATTTGGGCCCCATTGAGTTATGCTAAGTCATAAAGTTGGAAACTTTATGACTTAAGAAGTCCCTTGAAATCAGTTCTGGAAGTTTGGACTGGTGTCTTAAGGTATTAAGAAGTTTTAAGACATTTTAGGAGTGATTTTGACCTTTTGGAATTCATCTTTGGTGTTTGGGCTTCATTAAGCCATGCAAAGGCTTAAAGCATTCGACTTTATGGATCAAGTCACTTATATTTGGCTATTCTGAGGTGTTGGACGTCTTGACTTAATGCATTAAGAGCTAGAATTGAAAGTTGGTCATCAGGAGGAGTACGTTGGGCGTACAAGCCTGTACGCGCAACGTACACGCTATTAAGCCAGTACGCTTAGCGTACAAGCTGAGTACGCCCCGCGTACTCAGCAGAGTGGGATTTCGGGTTTTAGGCTTCAGTTTGGGCCATCTGTTTGGGCCTTGATGCTTGGGCCCTAATGGACTATCTGGGTAGTTGTATTTTGGACTAATTGGAGGATTGGACCTTAGGATAAGGCCCATGAAAGGGTTTGGGCCCAATTTGGAAAATTGGGCCATTAGTGGGCTTTTATGGATTTTGGAGTTTTGGGTTGATTGGTTTTGGGCTTGGTCCTTAGTTATGTATCTTGTTGGGCCAGGGGTAAAATGGCCATTTTACCCCAAGTATGGATTATGGATCATAGTATAGAACCCAATTGCTAATTGGGTGATATTTTGGTATTGATAGCTCGAGGAGTTGCCAGGACAACAACTAAGGATTTCTTGCAGTGGACTTCAGCAGTTCGAGGTGAGTTACCTTCCAGTAGAAGTGGGTCTAAGGCCACAATGTCGGCCCACTGGTAGGAGTTGTTGTTATATAATTGTCTTTGTGATAATTATCTAGGTTTGCTACTGTCTGATATGTTTTACATGCTAGTATAATATGATGTTATGTGATAGTAGTAGTAAGGGGAATAGTCCCCGGTTATCGGTCGATAGGGCCGAAGGGGTAGTATAGTACCCAGCCATGCTAGACAGTATGATTATGTTTTATTATCATGTGGTAGTAGTAGGGGTGAAATAGTCCCCATAACCGGTTGAGATAAACCGGAGGGGTAGGTCGAACACCCCGATATGTCTGACAGGGGTAGGTTAGGCACCCCGGTATGCCTAGCAGGGTAGGTCGGGCACCCAGATATGCCTGACAGTATGTTTACTGTATGGTATGTGGTATGATAGGAGAACTCACTAAGCTTCGTGCTTACGGTTTACGGTTTTGGTTTCAGGTACTCGTTTTCAAAGGAAAGGAGCCGGCTTGATCGCAGTGCATCACACTATGTTTTCCGCACATGAGATCTTTGGGATTACACTCTGATATGGATTTATAATAATGTGTTTTGATTATTGACACTTTGGTTTTGACATGAGATATTATTATGAATGTTTTTATACTGTTGGTTTTATATAATAACTTAATTAAAATGAAATTTTTGGTCTTGAATTTTGGAATGTTACAGAAGTACAAGTATAACTCAATGTAAATCCAAGCACCCATGGGGGAGTGTTGTAACTCATAGAAGATTAATGATTGCTAACATTTAGAGGCTTTCATAAGTATAACTCAATGTAAATCCAAGCACACCTATGAGGGAGTGTTGTAACTTATAAAAGATTAATGATTGCATACATTTAGAGGCTTTCAGTAGGATTTATGTACATAACTTCTACAACCATTAGCTTACCAACATTTCCCCTATCTTTTACTATATTATAAAGCATATTATTCATATCTTGAATTTTAAGAGGTATAAGTTACAAAGCTTTTTGTACAAATAAATTATACATAAATAATTCATTAATACCTGCCAAAAGTTTGAAGACTTGAATTAAGGAAAGTAATTAATAAATTCAATTTGGAGCAAAATAGAAATTTTAAAATACTAAATTCATATGTATAATTTAATTTACATTTCTTAAACTAAACATCAATATTAATTAATTTACATCAATAGTATCAACAGACAATATAAACATGAGGTATGAACATAAATATTTTATTTAAACCACTTGGGTTGTGGTGACTTGGTAAGGCATGTGGAAGATATGGTGGATAACCTATTGACCTATGTTCAAATCTTGCCATCACTAAGCCCTTGTGGCCATGGAGGTTCGCATGCAGTGACTCCAGGGCATGAGGCAAAGCCTCATGTCTACAGCGGGGGATTAGTCGGTGCGCGAAAGCTGGCCCGGAAACTCTCGTTAGGGAAGTTCTCTTTCCAAAAAAAATATTTTATTTAAAAATGGTAATTTTTTATTACATAATAACTAATAATAAAATCTAATAATTATTTCCCCATAAAAAACTATTCATAAAAAAAAACGATTGATCATCACCGTTTTGCGCGAACGCACATCTAGTATATATTGATTTCTTTTGTATTTGTAAACATACTTGAAACACTAGAAAAAATAGAGAGAGAATCATATGCAAACACATATATGATCAATGAGAATGTTGGTATGAATCGTTGAGTTGAGCTAGTTCGTCATACAATAAAATCTAATTTTTATTTAAAAGATAATTGTTAGGTGATAAAAAATGATGTTTGATAAAAACTAATTAAAAATAGCTAAGAAATATAATATGACATGATATGTAAAATATAATTTAATATTATAAAACAAATATATAATAAATTTTATTAAATTAAAGTAAATACTAAATGACAGTTTTCATTTATTTACAATTTAGTTTTCATAATATTATTGATTTCTTACATTTTAGGACTTGCCCTCGAATATTATCGTAATTAAATTTTGAATGATTGTCAATTTTTTTTTTAAAATATATAATGATTGTGTTGTAAAATGATCATTTTGAATAAATCTAACCACTGTTAGGGTAAAAAATATGAGTTATGCAAGTATTTAAATGTGAAACACAAATATCTTTTTTATTTTATCTTAAGCACATGTAAAGAAAATTTGCAAGGTATAGCACATACATATAAAATTATAAAGTTTTTAGCCAATCATGCAAAGAAACCAAATTTCTTTTTTCTAATGCAATAATTATTATCAACTTGAGTAATAAAGTCGATCTTTTATCATTTTATAATAAATCAATGATCTTTAAATAACAAATTGAAATATAACTATATAATTTACATCAAAAATATGAAATAATAATTTAAAACATTAAAATATTGTAGCTTGAGTTGTATACGTTATAAGTTACCATTCAAGCATATGCATACCACTCTAGTGGAATTTTTTTTTACCATGTATGCAAGTTCAAGTGCATCTAAAAGAAATAAATGTCATACTTAATGCTTTCACCAACCGGTATCATGATTGCTAAGAGAAGGTCAATCATAATATTCTTAAGACAAAGAAGTTGATATATGTAGCCCTTAACCTAGCGTATTTATGCTCAGACTATCAGATCAAACACAAAGAACAAAATAAGATCAATTTAATATGTATCTTTATTAGTAAAAATCAAATTCCCTAATAACCTGGAAAACGGAAGCACTATAGGAGAAAAATACTTTTCTCACAATTTTAAGATTCGAAATCGATTAGGTTAAGATTTCTAATCATTATCTAATAGAAAATAACTACCAATAGATTCAGAAAAAATAAAAAAAATAAAAAAAATCATTTTAAATCCGTAAACAATATCGAATCAACAAAAAACACCTTTATGTGAAAGTGGAAATCGACGAGTTTTGTTAATTGAACCGTTTCCCATTCATTCAAATGATTTTCGTCAAATTTGCGATTGTAAAATCACTTCGTTAGATTTGTCAATAAAATTAATATCAATGACATCATCAAAACTTACATTTACGTTATCTAAACATATACCTCTACATCAAATACATTTACGGTTTATCAAAAACTTATCGAAGAGAAAGACATGAAAGATATTTCAAACTCTAGCTTAGGAATTTGTCATGGTTTGTATAGAAGTATAGACAGGTATAGGGATGAGCATAGACGAGAGTACCAGTCTCATTTGGCGAGAACTGGAATCACAACCGGAACCGACGGTTCCTAAAAAGTTAGAACCGGAATTAGAAATAGTTAGACAGTTCTTAAATTTTTGGAATCAATCCCGGAATCGCCGGTTCCGGTTCCTAGAGCGGGTAACCCGGTTACATCAATTTTATTAACTTTTGTCAATAAAACCGCAATTTAGTTCTGTCCAAATCGAATCAACTCGGATAAAAAAACGGACAGGACCAATATACTCGAAAGTAGTCTAAATAACACACACATATTCATACAAAATACTAATATATATATATACCGATCCGGCAGTTATCCAGCGGGTAGCGGTTCCGAAAAAATAAGAACCAGAACCACTTCAGACGATTCAATAACTTTAGGAACCGGAACTGGAAACGTTTAAAGTGGTTCCAGTTCCAGTTGCAACAATTCTGAGGCAGTTACGGTTCCGAAAACAAGCATCGAGTTATGATGTACATGTGACAAAAACTTATTATCAAACAACAGAAATTACATGTGATTATGAAATGATACAGTGAAGGTGAAAATTAGAATTGGAGTAATGGAAGGACTGTTTTTGCAAAGTTAGACATTATCAGGAACTATTTATGTAAATACGTTGATAAATCCAAAAGTACAGAGGTCAGAATACGAAAGTGGAAATCTTCCTTGAATTTAGACGACAGGTAAATAGTTTTACTACCCGATTCAGAACCCCTAAAAAGATTTCCTTTTTTTCTTCTTTCTTTTTCTCTCAATCTTTCTTCAGTAGATGATGGGTACCAACGGTAACAACAATCATTCCAAGAACAAGAAGAAGAAGAACAACAAGCGTGGTGGAACGAAGAAAAGGATGACAGTGGAACAATCTCTTGCTTACAAATCCGTAAGTGAATGGGTTTACTTGGACAATATACCTTCGTCGGCGAATTCCGCAATCGCCATCGACGATGATTTCAAGGTGAAGTTGGTTCACACCAAGGTTTCTGCTGAAAAATTGGTGTTTGAATTGCATTCGCATTCGATTTGTAGCGATGGATTCTTGTCCCCTTCGAAACTTGTCGAAAGAGCTCATCAGTATGGGGTATGTAATGTATGAGTCATTTTATCAAACACATGGTGTGCTAACAGTTTTTTATGTTTTAAGCTTCTTCATACATGGCTGCCTAATTTATTATTCTTCTTCTTTGAAACTCCAAGAACACTGGTTTCATTCCGCTATCACAATTGCTATGGAATCTGAACTTGTTTATTTCATTTGTTAATTGATTAAGTACGATGTGTTCAGAACAGGTAAAAGTCCTTTCTCTTACGGATCATGATACAATGGCCGGAATCCCTCAAGCCCTAGAAGCAGCTCGACGCGTCGGAATCAAAATCATCCCTGGAGTCGAAATCAGTACCATTTTCACCCCAAGGTCTTATCTTCTTCTTCTTCTTCTTCTTCTTCATCGACATCTAAATATCTAATCTTCCATGAATTGACATTCAAAAAACTGTCTTGAACAGAACCGAATCCGGATCAGAAGAACCCGTTCATGTCCTGGCCTATTACAGCTGCTGCGGACCTGCAAATTTCCAAAAAGTAGATGAATTTCTAGGTAACATAAGAGAAGGGCGTTACCTTCGTGCTAAGAACATGATCTCAAAATTGAACAAACTCAAGTTACCTCTCCGATGGGAGAATGTTGAAAAGATCGCCGGTGATGGTGTTGCTCCGGGAAGACTGCATGTAGCTCGAGCTATGGTGGAAGCCGGCCATGTTGAAAATTTGAAACAAGCTTTTAGTCGTTATCTTTATGATGGAGGTCCTGCTTATTCCACGTGAGCATATCTTTATCTTTATCTGTGTCAGATTCAGACTGTTTGATTCCGAAGTCATATAGACTCTTATATGCTTTTTGGGTCTGATTTGACTCAATTAGATCTGACTCAATCAACAGCTATGAACAGACATTTTTTTTTGTTTGTTTGTGAAGTGGAAGTGAGCCGGATGCTGAGGTGGCGGTGAAGTTGATATGTGAGACGGGTGGGGTGGCGGTTTTGGCTCATCCATGGGCGTTGAAGAACCCGGTTGCTATTATTAGAAGGTTGAAAGAAGCTGGATTGCATGGTTTGGAGGTTTATAGAAGTGATGGGAAATTAGCAGGTATGTTTATTATATTTATAGCATCTTAGTTTCATTTCTTCATATAAATGTATTGTAATTTGACAAATCTATCTAATTATAACAATGGCATTCAAATAAAAAGCTATAATTGAGTAAAAATTTCAAAGTACAACACTTATTGTTAAAAGATATTAGTACTTTTTTAGAAAAGTCTTTAAAGGACGATTTTTTGCTCAATAGGTTAGTAATTTTCAAAAGGTAGGGGGTAAATTGTGTGTTGTGTAAAAGTTAGGCAAAATTTCTTAAATGCCCTTGCATTTTCTGCCTTTTATCTTGAATGCGAGTACATTTTTTTTTGGAGAAAAAACACTCATGATATATTTTTTATCATATAAAACATTAATTATCTAATAAAATTAGTTAGCTTGTTCAAATATGTACAAAATTTAGTCAAAAATTATTGTAAGCATTTAGTGGGTAAATAATGTTAAATGATAAAAAAAATTAAAATTATCATTGGTTTTTCTGCAAAAAGAAAAATTGCAATGCTTTTCAGGTAAAAAGTTGAAAATATAAAGGTTTTTCTGAAAAAATTTATAATCTATAAATAAAAAAACTTTTAAAAAGGTTGGTTTCATTAAGATGATGTGACAAAAAGTGATGCTCTAATAAGACAAAAACTAAAAGTACGATGTTACCAGACTGTTATGTACTTGACACTGTCCTTGTCAGTGTCAGTCCACTGTGATGGGACGGGACAATGTCAGGTCAGGGGTTGCTTTTTTTTTACAGTATTTCATTTTGAATCATATTATGTACAGCTTTTAGTGACCTGGCGGAAACGTACGATCTTCTAAAGCTCGGGGGTTCAGACTACCATGCAAGAGGCGGCAACAGCGAGTCGGCTCTAGGAAGCGTGAGCCTACCGGTGGTGGCGGTTCATGAATTTCTAAAAGTGGCTCGACCGATTTGGTGTGGTGCGATCAAGAACACGGTTGACCGATATGTCAGTGATCCAACCGAATCGAACCTACAACATATCTTGAGATATGCCAAGATCAAATTAGCTAAAAATGGTGTTACTCTTTTGAATCATAATGTTGAACTCATTCGCGAGTGTCTTTCTCAATGGTTGACCGATGAAGAACAAAAGAATGCTAATTTTGAAGTGATTAGAGATGTTTTAGAGAATCAAGGGGGAGGATGTGATTGTGAAGCTATTATATAGTTTTAGGTATTAAGTTTTGTTTATTGAGTTTTTCAAACAATTTTTTGCGTTTTTGCATTCAAAATTTGTGTTTGTTATTCGGTGTTTTATGTTGGGTATTTGAAAAGAAAGAGCAAGCATTGCTTGATTAATATTTTTTTATGGTCAAAATATATATCAAAGCCGCCTTTTATGGTTTAAACATTAAATTTTATTTTGGTCAATTCTAAATATGCCAAGACACCAAAGTACTAGGTAGTTATTTTTTGTTACTTATAATGTTTAAATACTTTTTTTTGCTAGTAATACAAGTCTTATTTTAATGGATGTGTCTCTAAACACTTAAACACAAAAATACACACAAACAAACAATAGAGAGATGTCCAAGTCAACAAAAATCCAATGGACAAACAAAAGATAATATTTTTTGTATGGTTTATTAAGTTTAATGATTTTTGAACACATGTAAAAGTTTATTATCCTAGATCATTTTCTTTTTAATATACCATAGTTTTGAACAAGAAACAAAATCAAAAGATGTTCAAATACCTCAAGAATAGAGAAGAAGCACAGGATACATTGCTTACAAATTACAAACGCTATTTTTAATCAAGAAAAACAATCGACAAATCATTAAGGACAAAGATCAATTGGATATTTCATGCCACTATTCAAATCAAACTTAATTGTTCAAAGAAAACTTTGGTTTGGATTAAATATTTAGACCAAAACCAAATTAATATCATAAATTTTGATTGGTTTTGGTTGCTAAAATAAAACCAATTTGAAATAAGATTGAATATTTTGTGTTTATAAATCTACCGAAGTCAAAAGCTATAGTTTTAAAAGTGAGATTTTTTGAAACAAAAATAAAGATTGGAAAATAAATGTTATGTATGTCGGCTTTTGCACCAAGTACAGGGGCATTACAGACAATTAGTCAAAAAAGACCATAAAATAAATTACACTAAAGTGACATCAAAAAAAAAAAAAAAAAAAAAAAAAAATTAGCCCAACTTTCCAATTTCCATCTTCTTCCTTAAAGCCTTATGACCATGGTAAACAAACGAATCCACAATCCCTGCAACTGTAAAGATTCCTGAAAAAAAAAATTAAAAAAATGTCAACGATTTTCTCTCATGTTATTGTGAAATTTGTTTTATGAAATGTAAGGGTAAAATGGTCATTTAGTCTTCTTGTTCACACACAACAAATGTATTGCTTACCTCCAACAATGGCACACACATTTGTCATGAAATGTAAGAAGGAGATATGTGTTTCTGTAAATGTCACCTACAAAATATATTTTGAGTTTGATTAAATATTTTTATTTTTTAGATAAATAAATAAATAAATAAATACCTTAATTGGAGAAAGGTCATAGAAGAAGAAAACACCAGGGAGAGACCTTCTGCCAACTTCTGGGGTCTTGTAGTGTTCAGTAACAGAAAACTATAAAACACCAAATTCATTAAATGTTTTAATACAAATTCATTATAAATAAAACAGTTTTTTTTATTAAATAATAATAAATACCTGATTTGATTGAATAGTGTAGCCTCTAATGTTCGTGTAAATCGTTGGTACCACCTGAAATCAAGAGAAAAATATATAATATATATATATATATATATATATATATATATATATATATATATATATGAGCTTTTTTTATTATATTATATAAAATTGAATAAGTGAGAGCTTAAAAAAAATAAAAACTAACCTTTATAAAGTACTGATACATTCCATTTGGAGATACTTGAAACCAATGCACCCTGAATTTTTTAAAAAATAATTATAAGCAACGAATAGAAATAGCAATGTACTTTTATTTATTTACTTTGATTTTTTTTTTGTTATCAAAACATTGTATTTTAAAGAATCTAACTAATTACACTATTAATTTTTCTTATTACTTTGAAATATTATCCAATTATTGAAAATGAAAAATATAAAAAGAAAAACAAATAATAATTTAATTAGTAATTAGTAAATTTACCCATCAAGAGGATTTACAATCCCAGGATAATAGCTTCCAAAAGCTAATTTATTTATCTTGTGACTTATCTGTGTATACACATCATCATTACTCATTAGTAAAAGTAATAATAAGAAATTTAATGGATATATATAAATGGAGGTCAAAAAGGTAATTTTAATTTTGTTAGGCTTACATTATAACTGTCCTCTTGAAAAGCCAACAAATCAGGGATATGAATACTTGATTGATGAAAACTTTTTATGAAATGAAAATTTCCAGCCACTTTGTTAACTTCCAAAGATCCATAAATATTGCATCCTTCACCTTCTTCATCTTTAATTTTTTGAGCAAATCCTTCCCTTTTACACTGATACATACAATTAACATCATATATATATATATATATATATATATATATATATATATATATATATATATATATATAACTATAACAAGATTTTTTATAAAAAGTTTTAAATAAAAAGATTGGGAATATCCAACTAAAGTATCCTGATATTTGGTGGGGTGTCATCAAGATTGTTTCTTTTTTATGTTTCAGATAGTAAAAGTTTAATTGCAAGAAATAGCAATATAACTGTAACAAGATTTTTTTATAAAAAGTTTAAAAGTTTTAAATAAAAAGAATGGGTATATAGAAGTATAGAACTAAAGTATCCTGATATTTGGTGAGGTATCATCAAGATTGTTTCTTTTTTATGTTTCAGATAGAAAAATTTTAATTGCAAAAACTAAAACATAGCAATATAATTGTAACAAGATTTTTTATGAAAAGTTTAAATAAAAAGATTGGGAATATAGAACTCAAGTATCCTGATATTTGGTGGGGTATCATCAAGATTGTTTCTTTTTTATGTTTCAGATAGAAAAATTTTAATTGCAAAAAATAGCAATGTACTTTTGTTGAAAGTAAAATGCTATTATAAACAAATAAATGAAAGTATGTTGCTACTTTTTTTGCAATTAACACTTAAAAAATTATATATTTATTTTCAATAGAATCAATAGATATGAAAAATATGGTTATATATGCTTCTACCTGATCAATCAAATCAGGATTTGTCATACCCCAACCTTTTCTTCTATATGCTTCACGAACTTCTTCACATGAATTACAACATTCATCATCTGTCTGCAAACATCAAAAAAAAAAAAATTAAAAACACTCCATGATTTTATAAAATAAAAAAAGTAGAAAGATTGGTATTGATTTTTTTAAGAATTCTAGTTGCCACTTTACAATTCGCAGAATGTTTTGGAAGGAATTTGAAATTTGTTTAAAGGAATCGAATTTGGAGGAATTTGGATTTGAAGGGATTGATATTGAAATACTTGTAAAATTAAATTCAATCATTTGTATTTTTTTTTACAAGTTGAAAAATATATATATACAATTGAATGAAATTGATTATTGAGTTTAATTTTTACAAGTATTTCAATCCCTTACAAATTTTCATGAACAAGAAACTAAATAATTTTACAAGTATTTGAAAAAGTTACGCGAACAAGAAATCTATTAAGAAAACTTTTTCAAATACTTGTAAAATTATTTAATTTCAAGTTTTTAAAACTATTTTTAGGTAAAAAAAAATATTCATATTAGTAACAACAAATTACAAAACAATACAAAACACAAAAATCATGAGGGAGAGAAAACAACAAAAAGACAGACTTTGTTATAGAAAATTAGGGTTTAGATTAGAAAGGGTATTTTCGTCATTTACACAAATAAGGTAGTGAAAGAAAGATATACCGCTTCTGCACCAAAGCATGAACCACAATAAGTTTCATTATGCTCAAGCCTCCCACCATGTCTTTGCAAAGGCTTCTCAATCTATAAAAACAATGATAAACAAATAAATATATAAAATATTGACAAGTTAATTATTATAGTTTATAAATTATATCAACCAATTGATATATACTAACCTGAGGGCCACCAATTCCTTCTTTTCTCTCTTCAATAACATTTCCATTAGAGTCGATTCTTTTCTTTATTATATCATGTCTCTGCAAGTTCAATGGGACAAAAGACGTTAATGCCCTTTTCATACTTGTTGAAAATAGCCCTAGAACAACTAGAAAGAATTTAAAAAACGTACAATGTCAAGATGTTGTTCTCCACTGATATCCATGGCATCAAGGCTGAGTAGTGTACATGAAACAGCTGGAAATGTGATATCAAACTGTAATCAAAAGCACAGTATGTCAAAAGTTGTCCTATTTCATTACAAAATAAGATCTAACATGTCAATTTAAAATTTAAATCCACTAAATATCAATGATGTTTACATTAATATGTAGTTTTTCTCCTCTTGAAGTATCAACTACAAGCTTTGTTTCAGTGGTAGTGTGCAGATATAGCCCTGCAGACAAAAAAAGGCACCCAAACAGTTAGATGCATTCAATTCCTCATTTACATGATGAATATGAATCAAGAATATGTCAATTGTAAGGATTAAACAAACTAGTTCAAGAAATACACATTATTTATGATCATTATGTCGCATACAAAAACACTAAGGGCAAAGAATATAAAGCGTGGATCTTAAACTATAGCTTATGGATCCATCATCAATATGTTCTCCTATTCGCTATTTGAGAAATGGAAAATCTGACCCCTTTGATGCTTGATACTATTCGATTCGTGTTTTACAATCATTTAAAGTTAAACTAAATTGGTGTAGGCAAAGAGAACTAATTTTCTACGAGAATAAGTTCTTCCGACGTCAGAAAACGGCAATTAGATCACCTATAGATATGTTCGAGATTAGTGAAACAGCCATCTAGATCGAACACACAAATAGAGAAAAAAACAATTCGTTTTATGTCCTGAGAACAAACAGTTAATCAAATCAAACACTTGTACGTTCAGATTTTCGGATAAAAGTATGGATTTTAAAGTTTACCGAGTTCAGAGAAGAAAAGAAGGAACATAGCGATGGAAGAGACGACGGTAATAACGCCGCCGGAGAGCGTACGGCTGTAAAAATCCTCATTAATTTTAGGGTATGCATCCAAATTCCGAACTTTACTGAAAACCCTCTCCATAATTCTTCAGCAGCACAGCGAATCTAGAAAAACCCTAAATTTCAACAGCAACAAAAACCAATCGCGAATTCAGATACTGTTTGCTGTCTAAGCCTTAAAGATTCCTTCCTGTATCTGTACTCATGCGTGTATGTTCACTGGGAATTGAATTTGGGTTGTAGACGGAGGAAAGGACGGCCGGCCGTCGGCGAAGAGAGTGGTTTGATTGAAATCTAGGAATGGTTGAACAAATCTCGACTAAATTAAACCAATTTTCAACATCGATTTTCCCTATAATTCCGTGTATTTTTTTTTTTTGGTCAACGTGGTCTACTTTACTTCACTTTACAAAACAAAATTGGCAAAGTATGTAATATGTATCATGGATTATTTTTAAAAGGGATATTAACATTAAAGTTTCTAAGTTTGGTTTATTTTTAAAAGGGATAGTAAGAGAAAAGGAAAAGAAAATAAAATTTTTTTGTTCCCGAGTTGAAGACAAGTGGAATGAAAGTTAATCATTTTATACTTTCTTTCCAAATCGGAAGGAAAGTTAGGAGGGAAAGTGATCCTTTCATTCCCCCCCCCCCCTCCCCCACTTCCTTCCATTCATTCCTTTAATGAAACTCGGGAACATCAATTTCTTTTACTTTCTTCTCATTTTCACTCAATTCCTTTCTTTTCTCTCGTTAAGTTGAACTCGGGAACGGGGTTTCTAAGTTTTTAAAGTTTTGTGGGTTTTATTTTTTATGGTTTTTGGTGTGTTAATGGCTAATATTTGAGAAGATTTGTTAATTTTTATCCTTTGACCATTTTTAACCTTCTACAAGACTAGAACAAGTCATTCTTGCCATTTTTGACCTTCTACAACAAGTCATTCTTGCCAACAACAGGTCGCCACAACCACAATCTGCCTTGTTGCCACCACCATAAGCAACCACCACCTCACAATCGTCATCCGTCGTCAGACCACATCAAATAGCCGTCATTTTCGGATATGCACACACATCATTTGAACAACCTTCCTTCCGCTATCAAACCTCGCCAAAAACCATTATCTTTCGACCATCGGAGGTACCTACGCCACACTCCTCACTCCGCACGGAAAAATGAAATCCCCTTATCTCTTCCTTTCGATTTAACCCCAACCCTTGCTACCACCAAAAGCAGCCATCACATCCCATCATCTCTCCCTTACTACGAACACAGCGGAGCGACGACGCCACCACCACCACCATCTGAAAATCAAAACGCACAGCAGCTGCGGTGATTAGAGGTTGTGGTGGCAGCAGGGGCAACTAGGATTTATGACGAAGATGATGTTGGCGGCGACAGCTAGAGGTGACAACGGTTAAGGTTCACAGTAGCAGCAAAAGGTCGAGTTTTCGGTTTTCTGACTGAGGGAAGAGGGTGACGTACGTAGCTTCGATGGTCGAACGACAATGGTGGTTGATGGGGTTTGATGGCGGAGGGAAGGGAATTCCAGCATTGTGTGTAGATCCAAAAATAACAATAGTTTTCAGTTTTCCGATGGACGGAGGATGGTGACGTAAGTAGCTCCAGCGGCGGAGGACGGTGGTAGTAACGATTTATGAGAGAGAAAGAGAGAGAGAAGGATATATATATATATATATATATATATATATATATATATATATATATATATATAGAGAGAGAGAGAGAGAGAGAGAGAGAGAAAGAAAGAAAGAAAAGATGGAGGGGGAAGAGAGTATGGAGGTAGAAGGTAACCGGTTGTGGTGGTGATCACCTTCTATAAAAGGTAAAAAAATGGTTGAATTGTAAATATGAACAAGTTTTCCTAACTATTAAGCATTAACACACCAAAAATCATCAAAAGGACAAACCCGACAAAACTTGAAAAACTTAAGGACTATTATATCAATAACCCTTTTTATATTAAATAATCAATACTATTATTCTTGATGGGATTTAAGTAAAAAAATAAACTTAAAACCCTTAAGTTCACATGCAACCTAAAAGGATCTATGTTTTCACTATTGAACTTATAACTATGTGTAACACTCAAGTTTTTGTAAGTTTCTTTTTAACCCTTTGATGCAAATTCCTTTCAATTTGGTCCCTTGGTTAGTACGCGGGGTGTATTCCATGAGTACGCTTAGCGTACTAGCCATCCTGATGATCGCGAGTTCCACCCACGTACGCATGACGTACGCAAGGCTGGGACAAACCCTAATTTTTAGGGTTTGTGCCCTATTTAAACAACTTAAACTCATCTCTTGGACATTTTATACCATCCTCCACCTCCCCTTACCCTGAAATCGAAACCCTAGAGTGATTTGGTGAGTTTTGAGCTTGAAAAAGTGTTTGTTGGTGGTTTGTGAAGGAGAAGAATAAGAGGAACACTTGGAGGAGTAACTTGGGTTTGTAGATCCAGAAACACCTTCTCATTTGCAAGCTTTTGAGGTAAAAAGCTCACACCTTGATGATCATATATGTTAGATCTAGTTTATGGTGTATTTTGTGAACTTTTTAGTCTTTTGTGTTAAAGGTGAGATTTTGATCTACTCCAGAAGCAATGAATGCTAGATCTTAGCTCCATTCAGTCCCCATGTTCATAAAAATGTCAACTTTATGGAGTATTTTGATCCATGCATGTATTAAGATCTTTATTAAGCTCTTTTTGAGCTTTTTAGTCCCATTAAGCCATGCATGAGTATAAAGTTGCCAACTTTACGTGATAAATCATCCTTAGGGACTAGATCTGAGAATCTGGAGAAAGGGTTTAACGATTTAAGTGCTTAATGGAGTAAGTTGGCACACTGGGGAGTACGTTGGGTGTACCCATCTGGTAAGCTGCGCATACTAGCCCCAAATGGAGTACGCTAAGTGTACGAGCTAAGTACACCCCGCGTACTTAGTGTTGGATTAGGTATCTAAGCCCATAAGTATAATTGGTATATACTTGAATTGTTAGTAGCACAGTCCTTTTGGGTTGCCCTCATACTAGCAACTTGACAGGATGCCTTTGGGAGAAAGAGGTTGAATTTATTATTTGAATAATAAATTGAGATAATTTATTTATTAATGTATCATGAAAATAATATATTAATTGGAAATCATATTGTTTAATTAATATTTAATCAGAAATTAATTTGGAAATAATTTTGGGATTAAAGGAATTGATTAAAAGTGCAGGGACTGTTTAGCAATTTATTGATAGTTGAGAAACTGGGCTCTTGGACCACCCTAGAAGGCTTGGACGAAAACTTCTAGGGAAGCCCTAGAATTTTCGTCCAAGGCCTTGGATGGGGAGTCCATGGGCTGCTTAGGCCTTAAGCTAAGGAATTAGGGTTTCCTCCAGCAAACCCTAGCTTTGGCTCTAAGCTACCTCAACTATATAAAGGGCTTTACCCCTTCATAATTTCGGCCACTCTAAACCCTAAGAAGGATAGCCAAATTTCTCAATCTTCTCCTCCTCTCTCCTCTCTCATCCTTTTGCTTGGTGTGGGTGTGAACCATTAGAGGTGTTACACTTATGGCACTTGCTCTCAAGCTTCAGAAAGTTCGAGATCTTCAAGGAATCCATTGTTATTACAATATAACAATCAAGGTATGTATTCCAACCCTAGATTTATGAATTTCGAAAATAGCATATGCCTCCTAGGGTTTTCCTTTTGATGTTCAATACTTGTATGTCCAATTAGAGAAAAAACATAGATCAAAGCAACTAGGGTTGCATGTACACATAAGATTGTTTGTTATGCTCAAAACCCATCAATGGTATCAGAGCCTTGGCTTGTTTTCTATTGAATTTGATGCAATTGGTTTAACTTGATCAATTAGGGTTTATGGGAATTAAACACTAAGGACTTAGGGTTTTCGCAAATTAGGGTTTCCTAACCCTAGATTTCGAAAATTTGGAAAGGGGTTTTAACCCTTTCCTTTGTCCTTCAAATTTCGAAAATTAGGGTTTCCTAATCCTTTAGATTTTTGAAAAATTAGATAAGGATTGAGATCCTTGCCTTCCTCCCCAAGATTTGTGATTTTAGAAATTAGGGTTTCATGATAGGCTTTTCTTATTTTTGGTAATTATCTGTTTATGTGATTATGTGGATAATTATAAAATTTGAATATCCCTCCCATGTTTTTCGAAAATTAGGTGAGAGGATTAGGTTAAATTATTTTGATTAATTTAATCGGATAATCCTCAAATGATTTAATAAATTAATTAAAGGTTTAATTAATATATAATTATTAAATCAATTTCTTTTAAATTTAATTAAATTGTTTTAATTATAAAATTTAAAAGATTATAAACCCTAGTATTTTGAAATGTTTAAAACACACCTTATACTATATGTAAAATTAAATGTTTAATATTTACTATATGTATAAGACAAGTCAGTCGAACCGCTGGTACACCTCATTCACGAAGCCAATCTATAAGGGGGAAGGGGGTATAAGGAAACTACCTATAAAATGGTAGTTGAATGGGTGTCCACTCTCACCCACCGGTTCCTTGATTGGTGGAGGGTCGTTAGCTGAACGGGTTTGATAGGACAAATAATTCTCATTAATAAGTATAATGGAATTAATAAAGTAACTAAAATGTTTTTATTAAATTCCCAATCTTAGTTGCTTTAGGAAAAATGTGAATTTGATGCTAATCCATGAAATTGCACATTGCATTTTATATAAGTCCTTAGTGGAGCGTGTGTGGTTAACCGACACACTAATATGGACTAATAAAGGGTGGCAATGGGTGTCTCGTAAATTATCATTGATTGATGGAGCATGGGTGGCTAACCGACACATTAATTAGATGATAAATGGCATCGAGAGTACCAAGCTAATTTGCATGGTTATTCACATCTTGTTTGTGATCCTCGGTATCCCAGTCACAAATGGAAGAGCATAATCGAGATTAAACATGCCATCGAATACTTCAATGAATCTCAAAAGATCTAGGAATTTCATTTAAAACCTAATTCATTTAAAATTTCGTTTTCGTGGTGAAAGTGGTAAATTGTCATTTACCTACCTTTATTTATTTCACAATCAGATTACGGCATCCTTTTTCTATGTTGTGAAATATCTAGTTGGATCCTAGTCTTAATATTTCATTTGGGTGTTATATTGAGGAATTTTCTTATCTAACTAAAAATTATCCTTCTTCTTTTTCAGATGTCAACTCCCAATGATGCTTCTGGTTCCTCCTCCAACAGTTTCTCACTCCTTAACATCTGCTCGAGGGTTACCTTGGATGGCACCAATTATAATGATTGAATGTGAAACATCAAGATGGCTCTACGTTTCGAGGACAAAGAGTATGTACTCGAAAAGGAACTACTCGAGGTTGATGAAACAAAAGTTACTCCTGAAGAACTAGTTGAGTATAGGAGACACTACAATGATGCTACCAAAGTGGCATGTATCATGGTGGCTACTATGACTCCTGAGCTGGTTCTATGAGGATTACAGGCCGTATGAGATAAACAAGGACTTGGTGGAAAAGTACCACCAAACAGCTCGTCAAGAAAAATATAAGGTAGTAAAGTCCCTCATCACCAGCAAGATGAAAGACGGAGAGTCCATCAGCAGTCACCTGCAAGTAATGCAAAGATATGTGTAATGGTTGGTGAAGCTCAATGTGAACTTTGATGAGGAATTGGCTATTGATATAGTCTCGCACTCATTTCCCAGTTGTTATATCATGACTTATCATTTGAACAACCAAGAGACCACATTGGCTCAGCTTCAGAACCTGCTGTAAACTGCTGAGAGTGGAATGAAGGGAAAAAAGTGTTGTCTCCACTCCTACTATTGTTGCTCCTGTCTTGGCCATTGGGCAAGGAAAGGGGAAGAAGAGGAAGGGTCCTCCCAAACAGAATTGGAAGGGAAAGTCCCAGGCTGGGTCCTCAAGCAATGGACCCAAAGGTAAAGCCAGTTCTGACGCTCCTCCCACCTTTGATCCTAAAGAGGCTACTTGCTTTTACTGCCATGACAAAGGGCATTGGAAACGATGGTGCCCTAAATACTTTCAAGATATAAAGGATGGCAAAGTGAAGCCAACCTCGGCAGGTATTTACATTATATTATCCAAAAACTCATCATATTCTCATTCTTGGGTCCTTGATACAGGATGTGGTTTTCACATTTGTTCTGATTTACAACGGCTAAGAAGAAGTGAGGATGTGGAGCATGGGAGAATGAACCTGATTATAAAGTTTGATCCAGGTATTATTTATTTCTCAACATTTTAGGGTTTGGAATGGAACTCAACGAGTTGGGGAGCTCCAAATCGTCGTGTAGGGATCTATATGGACGCGGGATTAAGGGTCTACCCGACGAGTTGGGAAGCCCCAACTCGACGAGTAGACGCTGGAAAGGAAAAACCCTATTTTTCAGGGTTTGCACCTTATTTAAAGGCCTTAAGCCTCATTGTTAGCCTCCCTCATCGTCCTCTCAGTCCAGAGAAACCCTAAATCGCGTCTCATCTCCCATTTTTGATTGTGTGTGAGTCAAAAGAGTGTGTTCCTTGGTGTTTCTTGAAGAAGTTGAAGTTGGTGGTGCATAGTTGAAGGGAGAAGCTTTAGATCTGGGGATTTCTCTGTTGTGGCATCTATATTAAGATATAAAGTCGATACCTTGACTATTATTTTGCTAGATCTCGTCCCTTGAAAGTTTATGGCCATTATTAGCCTATTTTGGGACCATTCTTGGATTTGAGCATGTTATGAAGATATGGCTTCAATTCTGGACATCTCATGGCCTTTGTGGACTTAAAGTTGCCAACTTTATCAAGTCTTGGCCCTCCTTCATGCTCTAAGTCCCTTGATAAGCTTTGTTTGAGTGTTTTAGCCATGTGATGCCTTGCATGGATGTAAAGTTAGCAACTTTACGTGGCATCTTAACCCTAGGGGACCAGATCCGTAGTTTGGGGCTTTAGATTAGACTGGAAGGAGCTGAATATGTTTAAGACTGGGAAAGCTCGACGAGTTTCCCTGACAACTCGACGAGTTGGATCGGGTTTTCCTGCCTTCTGGATACTGAGCGAACTCGGCGAGTTGATGAGATAACTCGATGAGTTGGCTAGGGTTTTTCCCGGTTTTCTAAACACTGAAGGAACTCGACGAGTTTCCAAATGCACTCGATGAGTTGGGTCAATATGGACTGTTGACCTTGACTGTTGAGTTTGACTTGGACCAGGGTTGACCCAAGTTTGACTTTAAAGGTATCATTGTTAATTCGGGGTTTTGTTGAAGTTAATTGTAGGGTGGTTATAGGTGGTTGAGTTAGGAGTCGTGAGTTGGGATTTGATTTTTAGCGGTTCAGCATTTCTTGAGAGGTGAGTCTCCTCACCAAACCAATGGATCGAAGGCACCAAGGCCGACCCATTATGTGATATATGGATTGTTAGTGGATTATGTGTTATGTTGGTATGAAATTTGCATGGAAGACCCCGGGGGGTTCCCGTGGCAGTAGATTAAGACAATGTGGGGGTTCCCATGGAATTTGGTGTAAGACCTTGGAGGGTTTCCATGGCATCTTAGTATGTTTGCATGTTTAGCTCGCATGATATTTCCTTGGTTAGCTAAGACCATGTGCGGGTTCCCATGGAAGTTAGTGAAGACCATGTGGGGGTTCCCATGGCAGGTAGTTAAGACCATGTGGGGGTTCCCATGGCAGTGGGTTAAGACCACGTGGGGGTTCCAGTGGCACCCGATGTAAGACCTTGGAGGGTTTCCATGGCATCCTTATATGTTTGTATGCATGGCTTATGTGGTATATGTAGCTGATATAGCTAATGTGGTTTATGTGATTATGTGGATTGTGTGGGGTATGCTCTGGGGAACTCACCAAGAATTAGCTTACAGTTTGTTTGTTGTTTCAGGTACTTCGGGATCTAAGGGCAAAAGCCCGGCGTGATGGCGCGACATGCACTCTCCGGCATTTCATGTGGGGACACTCTGATATATGAATAAATTGTTTGATATTACCAGATGATCCAACTCGTCGAGTTCCCTCATGGGACTCGTCGAGTCCAGCAGTCAGAGGCAAAAAAATGAAACTTTTTCAGCTTTGAAAACAATACAATTACATCAATATAACAGAAAACACCCTAGGATATGATAACACTGATGGGTTTTGAGCACTATAACAATCCTATGGTGCACATACAACCCTAATGCTTTGGATCTAAGTTTTCTCAAGTTATACATGCAATTTCATTTCATCCAAAGCATAAACCCTAACTAGCATACAATTGGAGATTTACAACATAAAAACTAGTTTGATGAATACCTCTTAGTTGTATCTTGTAGTTCTTGGCCTTTCAAGAGCTTAGTACCTCAAATGTGATACCTCTAATAAGTCACAGACACCAAAAGAAAATGGAGGAATATGAGAGAGAGGTTAGGAGGCACCAAACGGCTAGGGTTACTTCTTGGAACATAAGTGTCGATTTTGGGAGTGCAAGGGTTAGTATTTATAGTGTGGAATCCCTAGGGTTTCATCTTGGAAACCCTAATTCATATGATTAGGCTTTAATCAATCCAATAACCCATATGATAGGCCCTTTGGACTAAATTTTCATGGACTCTCACATAGATTTAGTCCATCCCTAATCAACATGGATCATTAGCCCAAACTATAAGTATTACTGATTTACCTAATCAGTCCCCGTGAATTTAATGAATCTCTTTTGATCACTAAATTAATTCCAAATTAATTCTTGATCAATAAAAATTAAATAATAGGATTTCTCAATCAATATATTATTCTTATAATATATTAATAAATCACAAATAACCTCTTTCTCAAATATCCATCCTATCAAATTGCTCTGGTGAAGGCAACCCAAAAGGACCATGCTACTATCGGGTCAAGTACATACCAACTATATTTATGGGCTTAGATACCTAATCCAACAGTCTCCTACTTGGATAAGTCTAATAACTATAACTGCCAATGCAATTTCAAATCCGATTAGCAATCGTAGCTCTTAAAAGCCGCTGACGAACTCTAATCTTATCAGTAACGCGTCCTTTAGATAAGGGATCAAATATTCCTCCGTTCTACAAGATATCATGTAGACATGAGACATGGATTATAATCATTCTCTCTGTCTAAGTTCTGTTTCCCGATTTCCGATTTATAACGACTGACTAATTGAATAAATCAAATCAGTCCAGGCTTGGCCAAGCGCTTAGGGTGTCATCACTAAATCATCGAGGGGCCCACAAATATCGCTTTTATCCCCTTAGGGTAAAAGGAACGAATAAACTTCGACTCATATGCGTGTACTATTAACTTATCAAATCACACACAACAATACGTTTTATAACATCAAGTTACTGATGCATTTACGTATTATCAATGCATAACTAATTTGTAAACAACAACTATATGTCTCCATTTCAAGAATATAAGATATTATCGTCTCACACTCACTCGTGATAAAATCCATGAAGTGATTCACGTGAGCGTGGGTTTAATCTGATACTCAAATTCCTATTTCAGGAGTACTCATGAACACTACAGCAAACTTGTGTTATGTCTAAGCACTTGGACAATCTACAGTCGGATTCATGACAATCTTTCCTCATTACTTACTTCCAAAATATAATCGCCTGTGGATGTTTGAATAACCTAGTTATTCGGGAAGTAAAACATGTGAAGTGAAACACAAGAATAATTTAATCCAATATGGTCTCAAAACTTTTGAATATAAATAAAAAACATTTATTATTTCATCACCATATCGATTACACATTATTCATTATATAATTGTTTCGACTAATCAACTTAATACTTGAATTAAAACAATAGTTATCCCATGCTCCAAGCATGCACATTATGTTTACCTATGGTCCTTTCTTTGTGAAACAGATCAATTTGAAACATTTCCAATGATGCTTATTTCACAATTCCAAATCCTTATCATAAGTGTAAGAATACCAAATTCTTCCACTATTGAAATGTGTTATATTCTAAGCTATTATGCAATGATCATTTTGTAATGACTAGGCACCAAAGTCACAGAGACTCTGCCAATTACAAAACATTCTATTGGAGATACGAAGTCTCATATTCAAAGTGCATTCCTTTGAATATCCTTCTTGCATAAAAGTTTCTACACATAGATTCTTAATATCCAACTCCCATTATGGAAACATTTCCATATTGCCATATGACTATCCATTCTTAACAGAATCCTATCACATCGATATGGTCCATTCATTACTGTACTTCCAACTGTCCATAAGCAACTAATCCTCAGCGAACTTCAGATTGTCCTTGACAGTTGCTTAAAACTTTCAGGCATATCTTGTTCCAGTCCTTTTTCCCTCTTAATACCCTAGACATTTGGAATTCAGAACAATCGAATATTATAGCATATGTAATCGATCCTATATCTGAAGCACATGGGATACGATTCATAATGTCTTACATAAAGACATGATACTAGACCAGTCTTTTGCTATATATATATATATATATATATATATATATATATATATATATATATATATATATATATAATTTCTAATGTTGAAACATTTCAACATTACATTCACATATATCCATGACTAAGTCCCATTAATAATTTCAATCTAATCTTTTAGATTCGAAATGAAGTATAACTATCCTCTCCCTTAAATTTTACTATAGCGAAACAACTTTTCAAACTCTGCAACTTTGCAAATTAAAACTTTGTTTCCTATTAATAGTATTGTTAACTCGCAACACTTAACATAATAATTGTGCTCCCACTAGCATAATAATTACATACTTATAAGCATAACACTTATGCTCCCACCAGCTTTGACATGTATTTAGAAATCAGCTGCACTTCTAGAAATCAATACTTATTGACTTTCTTACCAAAGCTCAGACGAGATGCTTCGATAAGTCTTTATCTAAGCTCATTCACCTTTTATTAGAAAGCTCATATGTGTGTTTAAACTATTTTAGAACTTAGAACAATAAGTCCCGAATGTTGAAACTATTTTCCATTTTCTCACAATTCGAACTACGAAGAGGGATGCCGTAATCATAATCGAATTTGGAGAATGCAATTAACACAACTGCTATCTCCTTAAAATCTACCAGTGAAAGCATTTCCTCACAATCATTTTCATGAAGGAGAGAAACCTTTTGCCACTTAGTTTTTATAGTGTATGTGTTCATATCCATGTGAATTTGTCATAACCATAATCACAAGACAAGGTTTGTGACAAATCCAAACTCATATGGACCGAACTTGTTCAATCTTAATTTCTTGCCATCTAGTAGCACAAGGGCCTACCATTGCTTCCAAGTTGCTGCGCAGCTCACCCCTATCGATCAATGTACTTTCATTGACCAAGGTGCTTTGCCTTATGCAATCAAATGTGAACTCATAGAACTCACATGCATAGTTAACTTAATTGGAACGGGCACATAAACAAGAATATGTCAACACGGTAGGTTGCTGTCACACCCCCAAACCGGAACGGCGGAAACGTTCGGGGGCAGATGACGTCATGTACATTATCATAACAATTGCATAATAGTAATCCAAGTACAACAACCATGTATTGATAAAGTATAAGTTATTACATATGTGTTCAAATCATTGTATATTGACACCAAAAATGTATTGTAAAAGTTAAAAGACATGAGTCTATGTAGCTCCGTCTTCTCAAAAACTCATGGATGTACATGTTTACTGATTTCCTGATAATACAAGTAGTTTTGAAAAGAGTGTCGATAATTAAGTTGGTGAGTTCATAAGCATATTTGTAACTGAAATCTGTTTTCTGTTCCTTGATAATGTAAGTATGTTTTCCCATAAAATCCTATATTTTCTGTTGTAACGTATTGTACTCAAAACGTGTAAATGATATTGTACTCCGAAATAGTATAATGTAGTTTCACATAAAACCATGAAAAGTATGTTTTCTCTGTACTAGAATAGTATTCTGTATTTGTACTTGCATGAAAAACTGTGAAATTGTAAATGTCTGGATTCACCATTTTACTTGTAAAATAATGTATTATAGTTTTATTATTTAATAAAATTACGTGAAGTTGTTTACTTATTCATACACTAATCATATTGTTCAATACCAAATTGCGAGTTATTATAACCATGCTTGATGACCTAAGATGGCCTGAAAACGACGATCTTCAGGCGTCGAAATCGGTACGACATTTGTCACCACAGGCTTGCCGGCCTAGCTGTTGCAAGCAACTCTGGTGCAGGATTGTCAGTCCCGTATAGATCTGTACACAAGTGTCACGCTCTCCCTCCAAGAGACCCTGGTTATAATTTCAGGACTTGGTTGGTAGTTAGTTAAGTACGTAAAGTAAGTCTCACAAATGCTATATTGACGGTTACGTGTAGAATAATGAAAAGTTACTTTGAAATAAATAATCTGTAAGTATATCTCATAAACTATATTTATTATAGTTTATATGTTTGTTTTCCATCATGTTTTCTGAGTATGTAAAATAGTGTATATGATTCATATTGTATTCTGAGCTTTGAAAAGTAATATGTAAGTTCCATAAAGTATACCTATTATAGTTTATATGTTTGTGTTTCACTGAAATGAACACCTTTGTTTAATTTGTAAAATTTGTAATACGGTTATTTCGTGAAATTCAACACTTATGTCAAAATGGTACTAAAACAATTTGCAAAATTTATAATTTTTGTTTAACGAGTTTGAAATCATTTTATACTTATATAAATATAATATTTATATAATTATGATTAAATAGACAGTCGAATAAATAATTCTACCCCAAACCCACAACCAAACAAGGAACAGGAAATGGAGTTAAATTATCAATTCTAAGTCTGTTGAATCCTAATTATATAATTTATACATATATAAATATATATTTTTAATAACGGCAATAGTTAATAAAATATTGAAAACATTTAGATATTAACACAAATTTTATTGTGTTACACTTGTATCCCCCCCCCCTTAAAACAGTGAAAAATTATGAAAACGTAGGGGTATGAACTCACCTTTTGTGTGATAACGGTTTTGCTAACGGATAGAAAATAGTGACTTCGGACTAGAACACGGGAAAGATATTGTATCCTAATAATTTTTAAACACATAATAATGTGTGATTAACATGATATAAGTAATATAAGTGTTGAATATACTAGTTTTAGGAATAAAACTTACCAACACTTGTAAGAGAATGGAAGTAAATTGCTTCTTGAGTTTGTTTTTGGTTTTTGAAAATGAGAGAAAATTTGAGAGAAAAAGGGTTGATTTCGGTTAAGAGAGTGTAAAAAGTGTGATTTATGTTCAAATTAAGCTTTATATACGAAGAAAAGAGTGGCGGTTTGAGTGTTTTCGGCCAAGAACAAAATCCGAGGAAGAGGGTTCTCGGTGTGGAACTCTACCCGAGTAGAACTGTTTTCGGCCGAAAAGGGAAACCCACCAAGGAGGGTTTGCTGTTAGAAGGTGGCTAAGGCATTTGCGGTCCGGAGCATTTTCGGTCAGAAGGCTCGTTTTCGGTGTGGTAGTTTTCAGTCCGAAGGGGATAAGATCATGCGAAGGTTTTTGGTTGGAAACTATTTTCGGTCCGAGGCAAATGATCAATCCGAGGGTTTTCGGTTGGAAACTATTTTCTTACATTTTTGCAACACTTTTATAATAAAAGGTTTATACATATTTGTGACATCCCCTAATTTCTCGGCCAGAAAATACCGATTTATTTTATGCTTTTTAAAATAAAATCAGAGTAATCCTTTTAATAGATGTTGCGGAATTTGTTCCCAAAACAAAACATGATAAAAGTTTATCAAAACTTTTCTTTAAGAAATGTATATTTTCATTTCATATCAAACCTTGGGATGTCATGTTCCGATACAGATCAAAAGCATAAACAAGACATTATAAGCCTTACAACAGTTATTTACAACTACTGGCCTATAATCCAAATATCATCATCATCATCTGACTATGCTCGGGGTCCACTACCTGTAATATAAAAAGCTGAGTGGGTCAGGCTTGGGAGCCTGGTGAGCATATAGGGTTTTCAACCCACAATAAATAATAAACTTATTAGGTTCTCAATCAACAATAAATTTATTAATTTCATCAACCAAAAATAACCCTAATTACCCTTTCCCATTATCCTCACTTTACGTCCCTAAAACAACTATCACAAGGGACCTAACCTAAGGATTTTCACTAGGGGTGACAACATTGCTTCGGGGGTTCCTCGGCAATTTATGTCAAATAAGGCAACCATCGGGGTGACAACACTGCTTTCCTCAGCAATTTATGTCAAACAAAACAACCTAACATAAAACAACCAATAAGGTGACAACATTGATTTCCTCAGCAATTTATGTCAAATAAGACAAACATCGGGGTGACAACATTGCTTTCCTCAGCAATTTATGTCAAATAGGCACGAAGTCACATCGTCGCCATGTGCTAAGTCCATACCTCTTATTTATCGACTGTATTACTCACGGGAATCCCCCCCCCCACAATACATGTCAATGGGTTTTTAGAGTACAACTGATGAACATATAGTTCACACACTTACAGGTTGCGAGCCTGCTAGTGTTCCACAGATCATCTAGAATAGTCAATGGTTGTCATCCATACTCTGCTGAATGACGGGGCCACGTTTGGGTAAGTGATTCTCTCATATTTCACCACTCACTCTCAACTCATGATCTATATCACTGATCATCTCATTTATCCAACTTACCTTTCATCACACACCCACTATTTCATCTACCCATGTTTTACCCAACATTTTTGTAGATAAAAATACATATACAGTTTAAATTATTTAAAAACCTGTATAAATCATTCCTTCAACATTCATCTCAAATAAACAAACAATATATATTCACACAACACGTATTTTATATAAAATACTTCATATCTATGTGTAAGGTGAAAGTAACTACACACTCACCTGATTTAATGAAAATCGGGCAGCACTTCGTTTCCTAAAACGATCATTTCTAATAAAACCGGGAGTTTTATTGAGAAACCGGGCTCTGCAAGGGTCGGGCTTCGAAACCGAAAAGATAATTTTTTCGGGCTTCTCGGGCACTCCGGGACGTGTTTCGGGTGCTATAATCGATACCGGGGCTTCGGGGGATGTCGAGATAGTAAAAATATTGAAAAAGGGGGTGAAAAGTGCCAATTTTCCAAAAGTACCCGGGAAGGCTCGCAAGCCTTCTATTTATAGGCGAGGTCCGAAGTCGGCTAAGAAGGATGAGTCATCAGCGAGGACACGCGGCAGCAGCAGAGCGAAGGCGCGCAGATGGCTCGCACGTGGGTTGCGCATGCGAGGGTCTCGCTGGAGGCTCCTGATTGGACCGAGCCTTCGGTCCGAAGAGGGTGCGACACGCGTCGACAGGTGGCCTCGGATGACTCAGCAGATCGGACACGCGACATGCTGCGAGCGAGGGTGACGTGGCCGAACACCATCCATGCGAAATTCCTCGGTTTTGGCAATGTTTCTCGATTTTCGCGCCAAAACTTCTAAAATCCACAACTTTTGCATACGGGCTCCGTTTTTGACGTTCTTTATATGCACGCGTAGGTAAAATTACGCTCTACAATTTTTGTTTAGACTTCGTCGGCTAATTTTGAAATTAAGTTTTATATTATTATTTTTAACAAACTGGGACAGGAAATCCGTTAAAAATTCATAACTTCTTCATCCGACGTCCGTTTTCGTCTGTCTTTTTACCGTTGTACTACTATTTACGAGACCTTCGATTCTCGTTTAGGTCGTGTCGGCTAAAAATCTTTCGATCTAAAATTCGAGTTTTTAGCTGTCTACTACTAAGCCGAAACTTCGAAAAATCATAACTTCCTCATACGAAGTCAGATTTGGGCGTTCTTTTTATACCTACTCTCGGTTTAACGAACACTACGACTTTCGTTTAGATCACTAAGGCTAAAAAGTAGTTTATCAAAAACTCACTTTTTATGACATTCGGCACCGTGCCGGTTATGTCCCGAAACTTCGACAGGTCATAACTTCTTCGTTACAACTCGGATTTCGGCATTCTTTATATATCCGTAATCCTTGTCACGACCACTACAACTTTCTTAATAGATATCAGCTTTATCTAATATTTATTTTCGACGCTCATTTTTATTCTTAATTAATTTAACCCTAATAATTAAGCATAAAACACATAATTTTCACATAATATTCACATAATTCCTTTTCATTTCTTCTAAATGAGTTACAAAGGTCAACCTAGACTATCATGTCAATATTAATGCCTAGCCTAGAAACACGGGCGTTACAATATTAAAATTATTAATTTAGCTTTAATAAATTAATAATTCAATAAATTTGACTTTTATTTGACATGTTTGACTTTTGTTGACCTTGGTTGACTTTTGTTGACTTTTACAGATTTGAAAATAACGGGTTGTTACATTATCCCCCTGCTATAGGGAATTTCGTCCCGAAATTGTTCCTAAAGTGGTACTCATGAACTAGGGAAAAGTTGTGGATATTTTTGTTTCATTTGATCTTCCCGTTCCCAAGAGAATTCAGGTCCCTGCTTCGCATTCCAACGAACCTTCACTATTGGTACACGACTTTGTTTTGTTCTTTTGACTTCCCTATCCATGATTTCCACTGGTTTTTCTACGAAGTGTAGACTCTCGTTTAACTCAATTTCGTCGAGTGGGATTACAAGAGTCTCGTCAGACAGACAATTCTTGAGATTAGAGACGTGAAAAATGGGATGAATGTTACTGAGTTCATGCGGTAGTTTGAGTTTATAAGCAACCGGACCAATTATAGCAAAAATCTCGAATGGACCGATGTACCTTGGATTTAGTTTCCCACGTTTACCGAAACGTATCATTCCTTTCCAAGGTGAGACCTTTAACAAGACGCGGTCAACAACCTGGAATTCCAAGGGTTTTCGTCGTTTATCCGCATAACTCTTTTGTCTATCTCTATAAGCTTTCAGTCATTCCCGGATTTGGATAATCTTTTCTGTGGTTTCACGAATGATCTCGCTTTGCCCATCAGTCTGAGGATGGTACGTTGTACTCATGTCAGGATTGGTTCCCAAGGACTTTTGCAATGATTGCCAAAACCGCGAGGTAAATCTACTATCTCAGTCAGAGATAATAGATATTGTGTGACAACCCAAAATTTCTATTATGTATAACATATCAAGTCAATAGAAGTCAAAAAAAAAACTTTTAAATTTTCAGACTTTTTGGAATGAGTTTGAGTATTTTAGGATTTACACTTTAGGAGATATTAGGAGAGAGGATGCCTTAGGGTTATAGTGCAACACTGTTATTCCTAAACTCCAAGAAATTGGAGTTTACTGCCTGAATAAAATATTTACAGCCAAAAACCCTAAAATTGAGAGAATATATATGACACTTAGTCATTTTATATCATTTTTCCAAATTCTCAAGAACAAATATCAAATCCTGTCAAGTATCATCCAAGTTTTATTCAAGATCTTCAATCTAGTAAGTGTTTCTAGCCCTTTTAAGTTAGTAAATCACTTAATCTAGTGATTTAACACACTTCTATCCGTTAGATCTTTCCAAAAGATCAAATCTTCAAGTTTCACCAAGAACACCAAGAACACACACTAGTGTTCTTGGACTTTTGGCTCATTTCAAGCTTCTATATTGTAAGTACTTCTATCCTAGAGTATGTTTAAGCTTGCTACACTTCATTATAACAAGAAAACACCCAAGAAACACCAAGATCAAGGTGTTTACGGTCCAAGATGTTCTTGGACCGTAAACCCTAAAAAGGGTACCAATGTGTGCCCTAGCTTACCCTAAGCCTTGGTAACTAGCATAGATCCCTTCATTGATATGTTAAGGACTTGAAAACATCAAAATACCATCATCCATAAGGGTTTACAGCCGTAAACCCAAAGGGAAATGGTATTAGGGCCGTAAACTCCATATAGGAGTGAAATGGTGCCCTAACTTCTTCCTAAGGCTTATACTTCATGAGGAAACACTTCTAAGGACTTAGAAACCTTCAAAACAACAAATGGTCAAAAGGGTGTGAGTTTACGGCCGTAAACTCATGGGTTTACGACCGTAAACTCATGTGGTTATGGTCAAGAAACCGTAAACTCATGAAAGGGGTTCCCTTGAACCCTAAACCCCATAGCTTGGTCCTACAACACTTAGATGCAATCCTTGGGACTTATAACACTTATATAAAGTGTTTAACTTGTCTTAGGATGTCTTAACTTTATAAATTAGTTGTTTAAAGACTAATTGAATACATATATGTGTATTTATATGTTAAATAGGATCATTGTGTGTGTACAAGTATTCACTTGACACCTAGCAATCCTATTTCTTCAGTTCATCCAAACCACTCACTACAGGTGAGTTCATACCCCTTAATTGACCTTTTAAATGTTTTTAAATGCTTTTATGGGGGGGGATACAAGTTGAACAATTATAGTTATTATATCAATCACATGTGATTAATAACTACCAAACAAATGGTTTTCTTACTTTTCAAACTGTTTATCAAACTGTTTTACCTCAAACTGTCTTACACACTCTTTTACTTATCAAATACTTTTACTTAAACTCTTTTAAACTTATATTCTGTGTATCTATATAGATATAGTTATATAAGTAGGATTGAAAGGACTTAGGACTGCTAGCCTACCTTACTTCCTGTTCCTTGTTTGGTTGTGGACTTAGGGTATCAAGGTTAGTTGTCCGAAGGTCGTTTAAATCCTAGTTATATATTATGTATATGTATATAGATATAAAAGGTTATTTCTTTCATTCAGTTTCATGCCCTTGGGTAGCAAGGGTATACAAACATGTTCATACATTGCTAGTAAGCTACCATGGGGGTAGTTTAGGAATATACTATTACTAGAACAATGAAACATACAATGAGTCAGTTCATACATGAGTCAATACATACTATGATGAGAAACAAACATAAAACAGAGTGATGAGAAACAAACATAAAACAGAGTGATGAGAAACAAACATACAGGCTAGACAGAGAAAGAACACAATACAGCTAGCACACAAATCACATAACATTTACACTAATACATTTATGTGAGCCATTAAACAGGGCATGGCACTACCTGCCATGACTGTTTTTGTATCAGAATCTCCTTAATTGGGGAGCGTATGAGTTTGTGTATAGATCTATACTGGATTGACTATCCTACACCTTGTTGCTCGCTACAGTGGGACTTGCAAGTCTACGGGTGCCAAACATCATTTTTACGGCATCTTACATTGTCGTTTTACTATTGAGTCGGTAGCAAGATACAGGCCGATCACATGTAACCTTAAAATATACATTTGGCTTAAGGTAGTTAGTACAGCAGTAGTTACCTAATACAGCACTACAGTACTATAACATTTTCCCTTACATTTTACTTTGTGTTATTTACACAATAAACAATGATGAAAAACTATATTTTTGGTTAATGATAGTCGGATTTGGGAAAATACACACTTTTACAAGAGATACACACACAGACACTAGATGCCTTGGTAGAAGGCTACTTTTAGTAGGAAACATAGGGTTTTCTAGGAGAGTTCAAACAAATACAAACTTTTTACAAACATATACAATACATTTTAGAAAACATCTTACAAATGCTTTCATACAAACACAGACACTAATATACTTATGATCTCACCAGCTTTAAAGCTGATAAACTCTTTCAAAATAACTTGTATTCTCAGGTCACCAGTAGACAGGTACCGGAGCCAGGTTTTGAGAAGATGGAGCTCGTTCCAGACTCATCTTATATTTTGATGTATATTGTTTTGGTGTCTTTAAAACTTGACAGAACACACTTGTATGAAAATATATTATTAATGCAATGGATGATGTTGTTGCTTGTTTACTACTTGCATTGTTGTGATACTGTACATGACGTCCTCCACCCCAGAACGTTTCCGCCGTTCATAGGTTTTGGGGGTGTGACATATTGGTACACCATGAAATCGTACTATATCTTTAATATACGTCCTTGTTAACTTCTCCATTTTATCAGTTTCTTTTATTGGCAGGAAGTGTGCGGATTTGGTTAATCTGTCGACGATTACCCAAATGGTGTCATGACCACCCGTTGTCCTGGGTAACTTGGTTATGAAATCCATTGTAATCCGCTCCCACTTCCACTCAGGTATTTCTGGTTGTTGTAGTAGACCTGAGGGCTTTTGATATTCTACTTTGACTTTGGCGCAAGTCAGACACTTGCCCACATAGGTAGCAATTTCAGCTTTCATATCAGGCCACCAATAGAGTTTCTTGAGGTCCAAATACATCTTGTCTGAACCTTGATGAACAGAGTATCGAGTTTTATGGGCTTTGTGTTGGATTAGATGTCTAAGCCCATAACTATTATTGGTATGTACTTGACCCGAGAGTAGCATGGTCCATTTGGGTTGCATATCATCAGGACAATTTGTTAGGATGGACTTTTGAGAGAAGGTTATTTATGGTTTATTAATATATTATAAGTTATAATATATTAATATGAAATCATATGTTTTAATTAGTATCGATCAAGAATTAATTTGGAATTAATTTAGTGATAAAAAGAGACTAATTAAATCTATGGGGACTAATTATGATAATTAGTTATATTTATATGTGTTGGGCTTATGATCCATGTTGGACCAAGTTTATGTATGGATACATAAAGAGTTGGGCCACATGAACCATGGATCATAAAACCCATGGGTATGGATTATGGATTATACACATGACCCTTGGAATCCTACATATAAATAGGTTACTCCATAGCCAAAATCACCACTTCTTTTCTTAGAGAAATATGGATGTGTTTTGGTGCATGGAATTCTCTCTCAAGAGCCACCTTTGTCCTAGGTGTGTTGTGATTCCATTTGAGGCATTTCATACTATTGGTGCTAAGCTCTTAAGGCCAAATACATCAAGACTTCAAGCCACATAAAAGGTATGTTTCCCTAACTAGTATATTATATGGTTTATGTCAAATGCATGCTAGTTATAGGTTTAATGCCTTGGAAACCATTTGCATGTATAATTAGTGAAAACATAGATCCAAGGTATTTAGGGTTGTATGTGCACCATAGGATGTTGTATTATACCAAAATCCAACAGTGGTATCAGAGCCATGGGTTGTTTTCTATTATATTTGATGCAAATGTATTTTTTTTTCAAGTTGAAGGAAAAAAAAAAGAAAAAAAAAACATGAAGTTTGTCAAATTTTATGATAATTACTTGATTTTATGAAAAACTAATTATTTATAAAATTTGAGTCACTTTACTACAAGAGTTGAATCAGGTCAATTTATTAAAAGATAGAATGATATGATTATTTTATTTGTTTTAAAAGTTTGATCTAAATGGTTTTAAGGAGTTACAAATTTTGTCATAAAATTTTGGAACTCAAAAGTTTTTTTTTAAAGTTATGATCTTAAGAGTTTTGAAACTTGCATAAGTTATGGATGTGAAATGTCTCATTTATTAACTCTTTAGGTTATGAATTCCAAGAGTCTTCAAAGGATAATTGTCAAAGTTTCAAGATTTGTATTAGTTTATATGATTATCTAATTTCTTGAAAATTGTTGATGTGAATTATCTTTACTTATGAGTTTAATCTAGATCATAGAAAAATTATTTGATTATTGTGTTAATTGGAATATTTGATCTTAATGGTTTTTATGAACTCCATAACTTGTCCTCAAGTTATGGAAAGTGAAGAGTTTTTCTTTTTAAAGTGTCATTAAGTCTCATAGGTTATGAAAATAGAAGAGTCACTATTTTTAATGTCATCATTAAATGATTTAATGTCTTCCATAACTTGTCCTCAAGTTATGGAACTTGAATTTTTTTTTCATTAAACCTTAATTAAACTCATAAGTTATGAAAAATCCAAGAGTTTTGAAAGGTTTCAAAACTTGTCCTCAAGTTTTGGAATTTGTAAAGTTACCCCCCATGTATACTTTAATTCCAAACTAGAGCTTAGAATTTTAAAAGTTTAAAATTCAACCCTTATACTATTATTATAATTTTAATTATATAGATATGTATAAGATAAAGTCAATCTTACCATTAGTAGGCCTCATTCACAAAGCCGGTCAATAAGGGGGGTATAAGGTTACTGCCTATAAAATGGCAGTTTAATGGGTGTCCACTCTCACCCACCGCTTCCTTGACTGGTGGAGGGTCGTTAGCCGAACGGGTAGGATAAAGACTATAATTCTCCCTTCATTAAAAGTATAATGATAAATACTAAGTAACTAAACACTTATAAATTCCCAATCTTAGTTACTTAGGAAAATGTGAAATGGTGCTAACCCATGAAATTACACTTTGCACCTTTGTTAAGTCGTTAGTAGAGCGTGTGTGGTTAACCGGCACACTAACATGGGACTGACAATGTGTGGCGAAGGGTAACTTAAGTTTATCATAGATTGGTGGAGCGTGTGTGGTTAACCGGCACATCAATTAGGTGATAAAGTTGAGCGTACCAAGTCAATTTGCATGGTTATTCACACCTTGTTTGTGATCCTCGGCATCCCAGTCACAAACTTGAGAGGGCACAATCGAGATTCAAACATGCCATTGAAAGTTCAATGTATCTCAAAAGATCTAGGAGTTTCAAATCCAATTAAAACTTAATTATATTTCGTTTTCATGGTGGAAATTGGTAAATCGTCATTTACCTACCTTCAACTATTTTATAGCTTGGATTACGACATCTCTCTTCCGGTTATAAATAGGTTGTTGGATCCTAGCCTTAATATTTCATATTGGGTGTTATATTAAGGACTTTAAATCAACTAAACTTGAATTTCTCCCATTATAGTTGTCTAGTTTAGACAACTATGGTCTTCCCAAATCTTTAGGAACAAGCTTTCCTATTGAAGATGATATCCCACATGGAAATCAAGGTGAAAGATTAATCCCTTTGTTGTGCATTAATGGGACTGGAAATCATGCTTCACTTCCTCCACCTCCTCCAAATATTCTCCCTATCCCACAAGTTCAAATACTTGAAAAGTTCAAGGTCACTCAATCCCTATTGGCAAGTCGGGAGAGTCGGGTTTCGAAGTCTCGAGGTAGCTGGCTGTTGACTTGGTTCTTCAGTCACACCCTGATGACAGATCAAGACATGACCCTTAATGATCTTACCTATTTGCTTGATGCTGCTAAATTAGCAATGATTTGGGGCACTGGTAAAGCAAAATTTGATTGGAAGATCAACTTCCCAAACTTCCATGGACATTGACAATGGTAACATTAGAAGTCCAGAAAAGCTTTCTCTTCCCAATGGAAAGGGATCGACCATGGTCAAGTCATTTGACCTAATGGTAAAGAGAAAGGATAAGTCTGAGATAGTCTCATGTGCCATTTCCAAAGAGTCCATATGTTTCTTTTGCCAAAAGAAGGGGCATTGGCTACGAAGCTGCCAGATTTACCTGAAAGATCTGGTAAAGTCAAAAGTTTGACTCTACTTCAGGTAAAGTCCATTGTGTAACTCTATTAAGTTCCTACTTGGAGATTCTTATTACATGATGTGACTGGGTCACATATTGATGTCTTAAGAGTCAAAGAAAGGAGAGGAAGCTTAAAGGAAGTATATGCTGATTCTGATCGCGAAGATGGATTTCGGTCGCATGGTTCGGTGATCAGAATTTTGGGCTGTTACTTAAAGAGTTATGATATATATTGCTTAGGAATATATAACAACAAGGTTTTCATATGGATTGTAAGGATAAGAAGTTTTTCCGCAAAGTTTTAAAATAAAAGAAAAAGGTTTTATTTTTATTTATTTTAAGTATCCTTACAATGGCATTTGTGAAAAATTGTTGCTTATATGATTCCATTAAGAGCAATATTGGAAAATGGATTTGATTCTTTCATTTGTGGTAATGTCTAAATTTGCCAAATAAGGAAAGATTCTCATCACCCAAGTTTCAAATTGGACCGAAACTCGGAATCATGCAAGTTGTATAGTATGATGAATGAGAACTTTTAGCTTTGGAAAAATTAAGACTAATTCCTTATGTGAACAAGGAAAGGACTAAAGGATCGAGTACACATTCTTGTGCACTGGTCAAGTCCACCACAAAAGATCGATAAGACTATTCGTCATGATTTACTAAAGCTTAGTAAATATGGTTATACTTACAAGTTTAAGTATAATTCTGAAACATTGGAAAAGATTCAATGTATGTCAGAACGAATGAGAAGAATCAAATTAGGCAGAAAGATAAAAGTTTCTCAAATCTGAAAAGATGGGAGAGTACTTTAGTATCATGTTTTGTGATCATCTTAATGATTAAGAAACTATATCACAATTAGTCCTCTAAGGTCATCTTAGTGCATTCTAATGGCTAAGAAGAGGAGTCTTGAATTGTTGAAGTGGTTAAATCAAGGAGATGAGTCATACTTCGTTCCAAAACAAGTCTTAGAGTCATACTCCAAGATTGTAACTTGAGTGACACGCCTTAAAGAAGGTTTATAACACTAGTCAAATGTAAGAGTAGATTATGTTCTACTCTTGTATATTTAAAATTGGTAAGTTGTGATGTTTTGGATAAAACAGAGACCAACTAAGGCTAATTGTGTGAAATGTTTGTCTTGATAAAGAATCCGAACTATCTCTTGAATATTTGACAAGAGAGTCTTATATGTCAAGAGGACAGTGGGAGTCCTATAGGTCTTGAAAGTCTCAAGAGCTAATCAAGGATAAAAACCTGAAGTTCATCACTAGCACACGACTTGAGGTTTATAACCTATCGTGTTGACATTTCTGTGCCTATTCCAGTTAAAGTTGGCTTTGCATATGAGTTCTGAAAGTTCTCAATTGGTTGCATAACAACTTGGAAGCAATGGCAGGCCCTTGTACTGCCAGGTGGCAAGAATTTAAGATTGCACAAGTTCAGTCCATATGAGTTTGGATTTGTCATTAACCTTGTCTTGTGATTATGGTTTTGACAAATTCATATGGATAGAACTCATACACCATAAAATCTAAGTGTCATAAGGTTTCTCTCCGATTTATGAAAATGATGGTGAGGAAATACTTTCACTAAGTAGATTTTAAGTAGACAGCAATTGTGATATTTGCATTCTCAAAGTCGTTAGTGGAGCGTGTGTGGTTAACCGGCACATTAACATGGACTTGTGAGAAATGGCAAAGGTCTAAACAATTGAGACTATGATTACGACATCCCTTTTCATAGTTCTTAAATTATTTAGACACACATGTGAGCTATCTAAGGAAAAGTGTATGATTTTGATAAAGTTCTATCAAAGCATCTCGTATTAGAAATCTGAACTTTGGTAAGAAAGTCAATAAAGTATTGATTTCTAGAAGTACAGCTGATTTCTGGATACATGTCAAAGCTAGTGGGAGCATAAGTGTTATGCTAATAATCATCATGTTAGTGGGAGCATGATTATTAAGTTTAGTATTGCAAGTTAGCAATGTTAATTATAGAAAACAAAAGTTTCAATTCGTGGAGTTGCAGGGGTTGAAAAGTTGTTTTGCTATAATTAAGGGAGAGGAATTTATACTTCATTTCAATTCTAAAAGCTTAGATTGAGGTTTTAATCATCTTTAGTCAAGGATACATATATGAATTTTGTGTTGGAATGGCTCAACCTAAGGAAATTCTATATATGGGTCCATTATTTGCGTTCTAAAATTCGATTATGATTACAACATCCCTTTTCATAATCATTATGAGAACTTGGCAAATAGAAATAGAAATATTGTAGAAAAAGACTGGTTTAGTATCATGTCTTTATGTGAGACATCATGAATCGTGTCCCATATGCTTCGGATATAGGATCGATTGCGTGTGCTATAATATTCATCCTTTCTAAATTTTCCAAATGCTTAGGGCATTAAGAAGGGAAAATTCTAGAATTGGATATGACTAAAATGATTAAGCAATTTTGGAGGACAATCTAAGGTTTACCAAAGATTGGTTGCTCAAGGACAGTTGGAAGTATAATGTTAATTTTGGAAGGACCATATTGACTTATTCTGTAAGGAGGCAACTCTTATTCAGAAGTGATAGTCAAAATGGAATATGGAAATGTTTCAAAGTTGGAAATTATTCAATCTGTGTAAGATTAGAAAACTTAATGCAAGAAGGATGTTTCCATGGAGTTGATCTTCATTGGAATACTCTGTAATGTCTGTTGACAAGTCTTTGTGACTTTGTGCATAATCGTTACAAGAGGATCAGTGCATATAAGTTTAAAATCTAACAGATTTAAGTAAATGGTAGGAATTTGGAATTCTTACATTTACGATAAGGTTTTGGGACTGTGAAATGAGAATCATTGGAGTTATGTTCAATCGATCTATTTCACAAAGTAAAGATCATAAACAAACTTAGTGTGTATACTTGGTGTATGGCATAACTAATGTTTGCACAAACATAGTATGCATACTTGGTGTATGGCATGACTAGTGTTTAGAAAACATAGTGTACATGCTTGGAGCATGGGACAACTAGTGTTTTAATTCAAGTATAAAGTTGATAATTTGAAACGGTATACAATGAATAATGTGTAATCATATGGTGATAAATAAAAGGTGTTTTATTTATATTCATAAGTTTTGAGACCATATTGGATTCGATTATTATTGTGTTTCACTTTGCATGTTTTGACTTCCAGAATAACTATGTCGTTCTTCTCGAATTACTAAGTTATTCAAACCATCCACAGTCGATAATACGTTGGAAGTAGGTATTAAGGCAAGACTGTCATGAATCGGGTTTGTAGATGTCCAAGGTAGTGGACATAGCAAGAGTTGTTGCAACATTCATGAGTGCTCGTAAGTTCTGAGTATTTGATTCAACCCACGCTCATTTGAATCACTTCATGGATTTTATCACGAGTGAATCATGAGACGATAATATCTTATATTCTTCAAACCTAGAGATATGAGTTGTTACTATGAGTTGGTTATACATTGATTGCACGAAAACGCATTGGTAACTCGATGTTATAAAACGTGTCTTTGTGTATGATTCAACAAGTAGTAGAACAAGCCATATGATTCGAAGTTTATCCATTCCTTTTACCCTTAAAGGGATAAAAGCGATATCTGTGGGCCCCTCGATGATTTAGTGATGACACCCTAAGTGCTTGGCCAAGCCTAGACTGATTTGATTTGTTCAATTAGTCGGTCGTCATAAATCGGAAATCGGGAAACAACAAATGGACAGAGAGAATGATTATAATCCATGTCTCAGTCCATATGATATCTAGAATGGAGGAATATATGATCCCTTATCTAATGGACGCGTCATTGATTTGTTCAGAGTTCGACAGCGGCTTTAAGAGCTACGATTGCTAGTCGGGTTATGAAGTCGTACTTGCAATAATAGTTTTAGACTTATCCAAGTGGGAGACTGTTGGATTAGATGTCTAAGCCCATAACTATTATTGGTATGTACTTGACCCGAGAGTAGCATGGTCCATTTGGGTTGCATATCATCAGGACAATTTGTTAGGATGGACTTTTGAGAGAAGGTTATTTATGGTTTATTAATATATTATAAGTTATAATATATTAATATGAAATCATATGTTTTAATTAGTATCGATCAAGAATTAATTTGGAATTAATTTAGTGATCAAAAGAGACTAATTAAATCTATGGGGACTAATTATGATAATTAGTTATATTTATATGTGTTGGGCTTATGATCCATGTTGGACCAAGTTTATGTATGGATACATAAAGAGTTGGGCCACATGAACCATGGATCATAAAACCCATGGGTATGGATTATGGGTTATACCCATGACCCTTGGAATCCTACATATAAATAGGTTACTCCATAGCCAAAATCACCACTTCTTTTCTTAGAGAAATATGGAGGTGTTTTGGTGCATGGAATTCTCTCTCAAGAGCCACCTTTTTCCTAGGTGTGTTGTGATTCCATTTGAGGCATTTCATACTATTGGTGCTAAGCTCTTAAGGCCAAATACATCAAGACTTCAAGCCACATAAAAGGTATGTTTCCTTAACTAGTATATTATATGGTTTATGTCAAATGCATGCTAGTTATAGGTTTAATACCTTGGAAACCATTTGCATGTATAATTAGTGAAAACATAGATCCAAGGTATTTAGGGTTGTATGTGCACCATAGGATGTTGTGTTATACCAAAATCCAACACTTTGTTCATGACAACATCTCTGTAACCACCAAACTTCGGTGTCCAGATCCAATTCATGAGATAAAAAACTCCGTCAAGTTTGATTTCCAAGTTCTTTTCCACTCATCTTAAAGCTTCACCTGTCACGTTTTTGAGTTTCAAGGCTTCCAGCTGAGCCTCTTTGATATGGGTAGATAGGTGCGAATGGATTGTCATAATTAGAGACTTCACTCAGCGGCCCGAGTACTCTTTACGACTAAGGGCATCTGCCACTATATTGGCCTTGCCTGGATGATAGCGAATCTCGCATTCGTAATCATTGAGTAGCTCTACCCATCGTCGTTGTCTCATGTTCAGTTCTTTTTTATTGAAGATGTGCTGGAGGCTTTTGTGATCTGTGAATACTGTGCATTTCGTACCATATAGGTAATGTCTCCAGATTTTCAGAGCAAAAACCACTACTCCCAGTTCAAGGTAGTGTGTGGTATAGTTGACTTTGTGGTTCTTAAGATGTCTCAAGACGTAGGATATGACATTTCCTCGTTGCATAAGAATGCAGCCTAGCCCTTGCTTGGACGCATCGCAGTAAACTACAAAATCTTCAGTCCCTTCTGGGAGGGACATGATCGGTGCGCTGCAGAGGGCTCGCTTTAGTGTCTGGAAAGCATTTTCTTGTTTCTCCTCCCAACTGAAGGTTACACCCTTCTGAGTCAGGGTGGTGAGTGGCTTTGCGATCTTTGAGAAGTTTTGGATGAACCTCCTGTAGTAGCCAGTGAGACCTAGGAATTGACGAATCTCTGTTGGGGTTCTTGGGCTCGCCCAGTTTTCGACAGCCTTCATCTTGGAGGGATCAACATGTATCCCTTCCTTGATGACTACATGACCCAAGAATTCTACCTTCCGGATCTAGAATTCGCACTTTGAGAACTTCGCATACAATTTATCTGGCCTTAAAGTTTCCAAGACTTGTCGTAAATGTTGGTTGTGTTCTTCCTTACTTCGGGAATAGACTAGTATATCGTCGATGAAAACAATAACGAACTTGTCTAAGTAAGGTCGACACACACGGTTCATCAAGTCCATGAATAATGCGGGTGCGTTTGTTAAACCAAAGGGCATCACTACAAATTCATAGTGACGGTAGCGAGTTCTAAAAGCGGTTTTAGGAATATCGGCTTCCTGGACTCGTAGCTGATGGTATCCTGATCTCAGGTCAACCTTGGAGAAGAAACTTGCCCCTTGAAGTTGATCAAAGAGGTTGTCTATCTGTGGTAGAGGGTATCAGTTCTTAATGGTAAGTTTGTTTAGTTCGCGGTAGTCTATGCACATTTCGGAACGATCCATCCTTCTTTTTCACGAACAAGACTGGTGCTTCCCACGGTGAGAAGCTTGGTCTAATGAAGCCTTTACTAAGAAGTTCGTTTAACTGGCTGGATAGTTCCTGCATTTATGACGGTGCAAGACGATATGGGGATTTAGTTATGGGGGTAGCTCCGGGAATTAAGTCGATTCGAAATTCGACTTGACGTTCAGGAGGAACTCCTGAGAGATCTTCGGGGGATACATCAGGGAAATCACAGACCTCAGGAATATCCTTGATGTTTTTCACTTCTTGTGTCTTATCTACCACGTGAGCTAAGAAGGCGCAATAATTTTTGCGAAGATACTTCTTGGCCTTGACGCAAGAAATGATTTGAATATTGGCACCGGATTTATCACCATAGATAACGAGAGATTCGTTACTTGGCAGATTAAGATGAATGGATCTTTCAAAACATAGGATATCAACACGATGAAGACTTAACCAATCCATGCCGATTATAATGTCAAAGCTTTTAATTGAGACCGACATCAGGTCAATTTGAAATGAATGGTTATTTAGAGTAAGTGTGCATCCTATGTATATGTCATTTGTGCTCTCAGTCTTTCCGTTTGCCATCTCTACTGTGAATGTGTCTTTTAATGTTTGGGGATTTTGTTTTAGTAGATGTTTGAATTTATGGCTCACGAAGCTTTTCTCCGCACCACTATCGAAAAGAATGCATGCGTAAGAAGTGTTGAGAAGAAACGTACCAGTAACCACGTTAGGATCTGCCATCACTTCTTCATGGCCAATTGCCAAAATTCTTCCTACACCGCCAGTATTCTTTGTCTTCGGGCAGTTTCTTTTGAAATTCCCGATTTCACCACACTCATAGCAAGCTTGACTTACTCCCGCGGCGGGGATTTGAGAGATGGGTTGTGCTGGTGCTTTATAGAAGCGGGCGGTATGCCCCTTCTTGTTGCAGTTTCGGCAATGCATTTCCCTGCAAACTCCCGTGTGATGGAAGTTGCACTTATTGCACTTTGGCAAAGTTCCAGCATAACGACTCGGGGTTGCTGGTGTTGCAGAAACAGTGGTAGATGTAGAAGTAGGAATAGCAGCAGGAACAATAGCAGTGTGTACTGCCACCGTTTGTTGTTTCTTAGAAGGCTCTTGCGATGATTGCCCCTTTCGTTTATTCCAGAATTTTTTTTGCTGCCTCCTTCTTTGGGCTTTTCAGGAACAGCTGGCATGGAGCCTTGACGAACTCCATGATCTACAAGTGTCTGTGCCAGACGCTTGGCACTATCGAATGTAAGTGGATTGGCGGCAATAACGTTTCCTTGAGTCGGGGGAGTTAACCCCCAGATGTATCTCTCTACCTTCTTACTCTCCGGGGTGACCATCCCGGGATACAGTAGAGCCGAGTCACTGAATCTGGTAGTATATGCAGCAATATCGGAGTCTTTCATCGTCAGACTCCAGAGTTCCTGCTCTAACTTTTGAATCTCTCCTCTAGGATAATATTCTGCCAGCATTTGAACCTTTAAATCTTCCCAGCTCATGGCATTGGCGAATGGGAGAGATAACGACTTAACATAGCCGTTCCACCAAGAGAGGGCTCTATCCAAGAAAGTGCATGCTGTAAATTTTACTTTGCTAGACTCAGGGCACGCACAGATATCAAACACTGATTCAGTTTTATCGAACCAGCGAGTCAGAGCAATGACACCTCCGGTGCCATCAAAGGATTTGGGTTTAGAATTCGTAAAGTCTTTATAAGAACACTCCCTTGGGTGTCCAAGACTTTCCCTGTGATTAGAGTGATGAGCACCACTACCGGCTCCACTAGTACAACTAGCATTTATTTGCGTCATGGCAGCAGCCACGGCGGCGGTTACTGTTGCTTGGAATACAGCAGGATCATACTGTGGAGGTAGTGGCGTGATAGCTTCATTTTATTTACTTCTTTTTATAGTTTATTTTAGCATATTTCATTCACAATTTAAATAATTTCCATGCATATTTTCCTTTTTGTTATTTTATGACCGTATTCGGGTACTTTCTAGTTTCTTGAGCATTATTGCAGATTTTTTGGAGACTAGCAGAGCGGGATTCTTGGGAATCGATTGGACTTGGAGGACAACGAGGATTTTGGGCTTGATGGCGATGGAGATGATGCATGAAGTGGGCTTGTTAATTATTTGGAGGCTTGGAAAAATTAAACTTTAGATTTGCAAGATGCGGGAATTGATGACTGGGAAACTACGGGAGCTATGAGTGGTTTGGAGAAGATAAATTGGGCTCAAATTGAAGAAATCTTGAAGAAAAATGGACTAGAAACTGATCGGGCTCAAACTGGGCCAATGGTTAAGCTGTGGAGGCCCAAGACTTGAAGAAGGCCAAAATCTCTGTCACTCTTACGCGGCCCGCGTGGATTCCTGCTGGGGCATTTTCGGAATTTTGCTTAAAGCTCCATATTGGGAAGGTTGGTGTGCCACTTTAGTAGAATCTTTTACATCCGATTTGGAGGCATTCTCTCTGGAGTTTGGGAGCATTTTGAAGGCCAAGAACACTCAAGAACTTCATCTTTTCTTCTCTTGATTCTTGTCAAATGTTTGGTACAATCTTAACTAACTTTGTTTTCTTGAGTTTAGCCATGCTTGGCTAAACAAATCTTGGTTGACTTTTGTTGAATCCTTTGAATTTTTTTTGAATGTTGAAGAATCCATGAACTTGTTCTTAATTCTTTATGGAAATGTTTGTGTTTTAACATATTATCACTACTAGTATGTTTTTATTCATGAGTTTAAATGTGTTTGTGGTGATTAGTTGGCTAATTTCTTGATTAAGTAAAGGATCTTCAAATTAGCAAGCAACAAGTGATTCTTGTGTTAGTTTTACTTCACACAATCATAAAAACATTTTCTCCAATATGGTAGTGGAAGCTTTTGACTCCTCTTGGATTTGGTGACTTTTTGGTTCTTAAGGCTAGTTGACTTTCACTAATTACATGTTATTTGGAATTAGTGACTTTGACTAAGGAAATTGTTATGAGCTTCTCTAGCCATTTCAACAATTAAGAAAAGTCTAGGTAATCTCAAGCTCCTTGGATTACTATAGCCAAATTAAGGATTTAAATCAAAGTATTGCACCATTGGATTCTAATGATATGTTCATCAAAAGTCAAAGTGAGGAAACTTTAAGTCAACCATCTCTCCCTTATTGATTTTACATCAAACTCTTATTTTTGTTGAAATTGTCTATTTAAATCATAGTTTAATTCTAGTTTGTTTCAAGTATTTCAAAACACCAAAACCCCCATTTTTTATTTATTGTCATTTTTCAAGTATTTTCACAAAGAGATTTTTCATAGAGTTATTAAATTGAACCAAAAATCTCTGTGGATTCGATCCCTTTACCACTATACACTAATCTAGTGTGTAATATTTAGGGTTATTAATTTGGTTGGCCTCGACCACCACCAAATTTTGGCGCCGTTGGCGGGGATTGGTTTATATTTAATCAGTTTGTTTCTCTATGCCTAGATCTCATTGTGCAGGTACTCTAGTTTAAAAATCAAAAATTGAAAAAATTATGCTTCGGAAATGAACACTCCTTGCATTGAAGATAAACTTTCTGAGCTAGCTCAGTTAGTTATGATGATTGAAAGTGACCAAAGTGTGCAGCCCACGCCTCTTCTTTGCGATTTTTGTGCCCACAATGGACATCATTCCGACATGTGTCCATATTTAGAAGGAGAATGGGAAGAAGTGCAAGAGAAGGGAAACTACTACTGGTCAAACCAATGGATTTATGATCAACCTCAACATGATCAATGGTGGGACAACAACCAAGCTTGGGGATACAACCAATACCAAATCCTATACCAAGCTTGGAGAAATGACCAATACCAACCAACTCCACAATTCCAACATCCATATCCTCTACCTCCTCAACAACTTGAAACACCAAGCATGTCCTTAGAGGAGATTGTGAAAAGCATTTCCACATCTACCCAAACTTTCCAAGAAACAACCCAAGCTAGCCTCAAAAGCTTAGAGAAACAAATAACACAAATTTCTCAAACAATAAGTATAATGGAAACTCAAGACAAACCACCGTCTGAAGAGAGCCCATGGCATAGCACATGTTCCATTCCTTTGAAAGATGAGAAAAGTTTTGATCGCCTAAGAGTGTTATATGGAGAAGAGGAAGAAGGAGTAGAAATGGAAGAGGCTGTCAAGGAGGAAGAAGAAATTGAGAAAGATGTCAATGAAACTATAGAGGACGTGTTGGGGGTTAACGAAAGAGAGTTTGAGCCACCCACTACCATTGATAAACTAACTCCAGTGGTAGACAAACCACAAGAGCCGAAAACGATAAATCTGTCGAACCCTTTAAATGATACATATCCCGAGAAGAAAGACACCCAACCGGTCACCAAATCGACCGCTATGTTGAAGATGGAAGAGTTGGTCACCTTACTAAACAAGTACAATAAAGAATATGGTTGGATTCTTTCTATTATCAAAGGTCTAAGTCCGGTATGGTTCTCCCGTAAAAAGAAAGTAAAATACAAGAAAAGAGTCCCAATGGAGGTGTGGAAATTAAAAAATGTTGACACGGGGCAAGTTTTCAAGGTTAATGGACATCGGTTGAAGCCATTCTATGAAGGTTTTGATTCAAATGTCCAAGATGTCATCCATTTGGACCCCCCAAAGTGTTAAAGTGAAGTTTGGAGGCGTCTCGCCAAAGACGTTAAAGAAGGGCATTTTTGGGAAACATTGTGCTTTCGTCTTTTATAAACCGAATAAAATGATTTTGAAAATGTTTTTTTTGTTTGTTTTGAAAATATTCATTTTTGAAAAATTTCAAGCTTTATTCTCACCTTTAGTCCAAACTTTTTGTTGTGTTTTTGAAACCAGGACTTTACGAGAATCATTTTGGCAAAAAATCAAGTTTTTAGAAAAAATTCAAATTTTGAAGTGCAGGAAGTCAAGCGGCCCGCGTGAAAATCCAAGCGGCCCGCGTAAGACCTTGTGCGGCCATCGTGCGGCCCGCGCCTTGCCCGCGCAGATCCTCCATCACTTAGATAATTTTTTGTGTTCAGCTCATGCGGCCAGCATGCGGGTTCTACGCGGTCCGCGCAGATTTCCGATTTTTTGCCATTTTCATGCTTCAGGTCCCGCGGCCTCCATGCGTCCAACCCGCGGCCCGCGTGAAAGGTCAGAAGAATTAGTGGGATTTTGAGAAAACTAGACGCGGCCAACACGCGACCCGCACCCCGCCCGCGCTCCATACAAAAACTCAATTTCCCAGAGATCTACTGGTCGGAATGCCGCGAGACCACCGCCATTCTTCACCATTTTTCCTCCTCTACAAACCCCTATCCTCCTCCCAATCCCCAGATTTAGGTCATTTTTGTCCTTACCTTAAGCATTGAGGATAATGCTTGTTCTTAAGCTTGGGGTGGGGCATTTCCCTTTCTTTTAATTTTTCATGCATTTTTTTTAGTTAGGTTGCATATCATATTAGTTTAAGCTAATTTGCATTCATTTTTTTTATTTTTTATTTTTTATAAAATTCCAAAAAGATTTTATTTTCTTCTTTTCCACTTTTTATTTTTGCATAACATTTAGCTTAGGGCATTAGCATGCATGCATTTTTGTTGTCTGTTTATTCTCACCCCCCTTGGATGCCATGGAACAGGTTCACAGTTATTGTATCATTATTGGTCCAGGATCTTGTTGTTATCTCACCATCGAACCGGGACCACTAGCTGCAATTTGGGACTTCATACTTGGGATCAGATGCTGGAAGCTTAAAGGGGTAAGTGATCATGGCCGGGTAGTTTCATGAAGAATTATGCATGCAATACTAACAACTGTATGATATATTATAGCAATGGATGTTCTTAGCCTTGCGGTCACTACCGCCGAGAGGATCACACTTGATCATGTTTGAACCATTAGGATGAAGCACTGGTGCTTGTCCCCGAGTAGAATCCATATCCGGTCTCTTTACATCACCATTTTTTTTTGCGATTTTCTTAAGATTTTAGAGTCTTTTAGTCCACATTTGGACATTTTCATTATTTTTGAAAAATCACAAGTTTGAAAAGGAGCTTACATCTTTACGCTCCACACATGGTCATTTTCACATTTAGACCATTCGGATTATATTATTACCCCTCCCCCCTCGGTTCCACTTACATACTCTTGGGAACCAAATTTTGAGTAAAAAAAAGTCTTCTTGATAAAAAAAAACAAAATTCAATATGTTAGTGCATTACCTTCAAGTAGCATGTGTTTTAACAAAAAAAAACCTCAAGCAAGTTCCAATTGACGATTGTCTTAGATAGGTGACCGGTTCAATTATTGAACAAATTTTCCTACATTTTGGTCACCCGACGTTTGATATTCATTTATTTAGGTTTGTTTTATTGTATATAGATCGAGTTGTTTTTCGCAAATTGGTGATGTTAGGGAGACTGTTGAGTCGGATACTACGGGAGGTTTGGTCCAACACTAAGTGAACTAATTCCTACAATGGTGCCCGAGCGATGAAACCCAATCACATTTGAGAGTGGCCAATAGACGTGAGATCACGCAACTTTTGTGATAAGAGTGTGCACTTAAAGAAGAGCTCCTCACGAGCCCATCCAGCTGCTTTCTCCCTACTACAGATGTTCTTCATTGTATGCATGTTCCATTGGGGCTGCGACTGACCATCCCTCCTTACTCACCTAAAGGAGTTGTCCTAGCTGTGGTTTATGGTTCCACTGTCATTGGATGAAAAAGTAATGAGATAATAGCAAGATCAATTCTGACCATGTTGACTAACGGTGATCAGGTTCCGCGGTTCTATCCATTCTTTTTATTTTTCTTAGGATAGTTCATCCCGAGTTCATTTTAGTCTTGTCTTACTTGAGGACAAGTAAGGTTTAAGCTTGGGGTGATTTGATAGCTTCATTTTATTTACTTCTTTTTATAGTTTATTTTAGTATATTTCATTCACAATTTAGATAATTTCCATGCATATTTTCCTTTTTGTTATTTTATGACCGCATTCGGGTACTTTCTAGTTTCTTGAGCATTATTGCAGATTTTTTGGAGACTAGCAGAGCGGGATTCTTGGGAAGCGATTGGACTTGGAGGACAACGAGGATTTTGGGCTTGATGGCGATGGAGATGATGCATGAAGTGGGCTTGTTAATTATTTGGAGGCTTGGAAAAATTAAACTTTAGATTTGCAAGATGCGGTAATTGATGACTGGGAAACTACGGGAGCTATGAGTGGTTTGGAGAAGATAAATTGGGCTCAAATTGAAGAAATCTTGAAGAAAAATGGACTAGAAACTGATCGGGCTCAAACTGGGCCAATGGTTAAGCTGTGGAGGCCCAAGACTTGAAGAAGGCCAAAATCTCCGTCACTCTTACGCCGCCCGCGTGGATTCCTGCTGGGGCATTTTCGGAATTTTGCTTAAAGCTCCATATTGGGAAGGTTGGTGTGCCACTCTAGTAGAATCTTTTACATCCGATTTGGAGGCATTCTCTCTGGAGTTTGGGAGCATTTTGAAGGCCAAGAACACTCAAGAACTTCATCTTTTCTTCTCTTGATTCTTGTCAAATGTTTGGTACAATCTTAACTAACTTTGTTTTCTTGAGTTTAGCCATGCTTGGCTAAACAAATCTTGGTTGACTTTTGTTGAATCCTTTGAATTTTTGTTGAATGTTGAAGAATCCATGAACTTGTTCTTAAATCTTTATGGAAATGTTTGTGTTTTAACATATTATCACTACTAGTATGTTTTTATTCATGAGTTTAAATGTGTTTGTGGTGATTAGTTGGCTAATTTCTTGATTAAGTAAAGGATCTTCAAATTAGCAAGCAACAAGTGATTCTTGTGTTAGTTTTACTTCACACAATCATAAAAACATTTTCTCCAATATGGTAGTGGAAGCTTTTGACTCCTCTTGGATTTGGTGACTTTTTGGTTCTTAAGGCTAGTTGACTTTCACTAATTACATGCTATTTGGAATTAGTGACTTTGACTAAGGAAATTGTTATGAGCTTCTCTAGCCATTTCAACAATTAAGAAAAGTCTAGGTAATCTCAAGCTCCTTGGATTACTATAGCCAAATTAAGGATTTAAATCAAAGTATTGCACCATTGGATTCTAATGATATGTTCATCAAAAGTCAAAGTGAGGAAACTTTAAGTCAACCATCTCTCCCTTATTGATTTTACATCAAACTCTTATTTTCGTTGAAATTGTCTATTTAAATCATAGTTTAATTCTAGTTTGTTTCAAGTATTTCAAAACACCAAAACCCCCATTTTTAATTTATTGTCATTTTTCAAGTATTTTCACAAAGAGATTTTTCATAGAGTTATTAAATTGAACCAATCTCCGTGGATTCGATCCCTTTACCACTATACACTAATCTAGTGTGTAATATTTAGGGTTATTAATTTTGTTGGCCTCGACCACCACCATGGCGGTGGTGGAATAGGTGGATTATTGTTGAAACGCCTATTTGATTTACGTGGCGGCATCTTTTTCTACAAAGTTTGAAGATGAAAAGATATTAAGTTCTCTATAGTAGTTACAAGTCAGGTGGTATTGAACAAGATATATCTTAGTTCTAAACATATAGTATACTGACTTTCATTGTGTTCTTCGATTTACAATAGAAGTCTACTAATATAAGTAAACAATCGCGGATATTATTATAGCAATACTTGTAATAAATTTCTATAGTGTGTTACATACCAGGTCTCTCTATAATTACCATAAGTAATCATAGATTACCATAAGTAAGTAGATTGAAATCACGAAATCATGAAATGAGTGTTAACTAAAATGCTTGTCAATTTCTTTGATATAATTGATACATAGCGTTTTGGAAAATTTAACCTTGATACAGGTCTATAATACATCAAAGTTTAAAGGAAAATCTTGACAGCATTAAGATTCCCTGAATAGTATAAACACCTAGACACAGGGTTGAGTTTATATGTACATAAGGTAGTATCTAACGCATATCCATAGTCCTAGTTTATATAAAAAATGTGAGTAGTGTAAACACTACTCGTGGCGAGCACTGCCCTGAGTACTAGACTCTGCCGCATGGCGCTCTGCTTCCATTAAACGCCTCTCTAATGTAACCTGATGCTCCCGAAGTGCTCTTATTTCGGTTCGGGCAACAATCATTTCTTCTAGAAGAGCTTCAGTGTGGTTCCTGGTCTGATCATGGTATTCGTTTAGGTAGTGAATACGAATTGTGTTGACTCCGGTGGTAGCACCAATCTCCATGACTCGGTTGATGGCCGCTCTCGTTTCCTCATCATGACGAGCAACATGACGTACTAATACAGAGAGGGCTCTGTCTGCTGATCCTCCCCCATCAAGGTTATAGAATCCTCTTTCCATTCCGAAAGGAGGGCGTTGGCCTTGTTCTTGACTCCAGTTATGTAAATCTACGGCCCATCTTGGTGTTGGTCCTTGAAAATCATGTCTGACTACGGGGTGTTGATCCACCTGCAGTGGATTGTAGACCTTAGAATCCATGTCAGAGCCTTCTGAATCTTCTTCATCTTCAACTTCCATTATTTCTTCAGGATCCTCCTCCGGATCCTCTACAATCCAACCACTGTTGCCTTGATTTGGAAAATAGGGGTGTCCATCTAAGTGAAATCCTGCCATTGCGTCTGTGCGAGAATAGAGATATATGAAAACTCAAGAGTATGATACATGTTAAAGCCTATATTTTATAGTTACGGTTCTTATAGTATCGTAAAATACTCCTATAGTATTTTAACTTTATGTTCGGTTCTAGAGTTCTTCTGGTATATAGGTTTGGTAAGTTTTAGACTAGCTGCAACACCACGATTACTCCCAAACACATGTTGGTCGTATCTCAAATAAATATAGTTGATCAGGCTATATTTATTCCAGATACGATTACATAACTGTCCAGGTTTAACTGCAGTGTCCAACATCTAAATACTTTTATGTAGTTTTCATTGTGATACTGTTTCTTGTATGTATGTATGTTAGTATACTTCTTATAAAATACTTAGATTTTAAAACTATACTTTTAGTCAGAGCGCTTCAGCCCATTGTATTTATAGTTGTATATCTTTTATGGTTTGATATACTTAGTTAACTATAAACAATGCTCTGATACCAATCTGTCACACCCCCAAACCGGAACGGCGAAAACGTTTGGGGGCGGATGACGTCATGTACAGTATCACAAATTGCATAATAGTAATCCAAGTACAACAACCATGTATTGATAAAGTATAAGTTATTACATATGTGTTCAAATCATTGTATATTGACACCAAAAATGTATTGTAAAAGTTAAAAGACATGAGTCTGTGTAGCTCCGTCTTCTCAAAAACTCATGAATGTACCTGTTTACTGATTTCCTGAGAATACAAGTAGTTTTGAAAAGAGTGTCAACAATTAAGTTGGTGAGTTCATAAGCATATTTGTAACTGAAATCTGTTTTCCGTTCCTTGATAATGTAAGTATGTTTTCCCAGAAAATCCTATATTTTCTGTTCTAATGTATTGTACTCAAAACGTGTAAATGATATTGTACTCCGAAATAGTATAATGTAGTTTCACATAAAACCATGAAAATTATGTTTTCTCTGTACTAGAATAGTATTCTGTATTTGCACTTGCATGAAAAACTGTGAAATTATAAATGTATGGATTCACCAGTTTTACTTGTAAAATAATTTATTATAGTTTTATTATTTAATAAAACTACCTGAAGTTGTTTACTTATTCATACACTAATCGTATCGTTCAATACCAAATTGCGAGTTATTATAACCATGCTTGATGACCTAAGATGGCCTGAAAACGACGTTCTTCAGGCGTCGAAATCGGTACAACATTTGTCACCACAGGCCTGTCGGCCTAGCTGTTGCAAGCAGCTCTGGTGCAGGATTGTCAGTCCCGTATAGATCTGTACACAAGTGTCACGCTCTCCCTCCAGGAGACTCTGGTTATAATTTCAGGACTTAGTTGGTACTTAGTTAAGTACGTGAAGTAAGTCTCACAAATGCTATATTGACGGTTACGTGTAGAATAATGAAAAGTTACTTTGAAATAAATAAACTGTAAGTATATCTCATAAACTATATGTATTATAGTTTATATGTTTGTTTTCCATCATGTTTTCTGAGTATGTAAAGTAGTGTATATGATTCATATTATATTCTGAGCTTTGAAAAGTAATATGTAAGTTCCATAAAGTATACCTATTATAGTTTATATGTTTGTGTTTTACTGAAATGAACACCTTTGTTTAATTTGTAAAATTTGTAATACGGTTATTTCGTGAAATTCAACACTTATGTCCAAATGGTACTAAAACAGTTTGCAAAATTTATAATTTTTGTTTAACGAGTTTGAAATCATTTTATACTTATATAAATATAATATTTATATAATTATGATTAAATAGAAAGTCGAATAAATAATTCTACCCCAAGACCACAACCAAACAAGGAACAGGAAATGGAATTAAATTATCAATTTTAAGCATGTTGAATCCTAATTATATAATTTATACATATATAAATATATATTTTTAATAATGACAATAGTTAATAAAATATTGAAAACATTTAGATATTAACACAAATTTTATTGTGTTACACTTGTATTCCCCCCCCCCCCCCCAAAACAGTGAAAAATTATGAAAACGTAGGGGTATGAACTCACCTTTTGTGTGATAACGGTTTTGCTAACGGATAGAAAATAGTGACTTCGGACTAGAACATGGGAAAGATATTGTATCCTAATAATTTTTAAACACATAATAATTTTTAAACACATAATAAAAGTTTTATACATATTAAAAATATTAATTTAGCTTTAATAAATTAACAATTCAATAAATTTGACTTTTATTTGACATGTTTGACTTTTGTTGTCCTTGGTTGACTTTTGTTGACTTTTACAGATTTGAAAATAACAGGTTGCTACAGTTGCAAACCTCAGGTCGTGTGCTAGTTATAAACAATAGGTTTATTCTTGATTAGTTCTTGAAACTTTTCAAGACTCCCACTGACCTCTTGACATATAAGATTCTCTTGTTAAGGAACATTCGTCGACAAAACAATATTCAAGAATTAGTACGGGTTCTTATCAAGAACAACACTTCATACGATTGGTTTTGGTCTTTGTTTTATCCAAAACATCACAACTTCCAATCTCAAATGTACATGAGTAAGAAAACTTTTCTTTTCTACATTTCATGATGTGTTTATAATCCTACTTAGGATATGTCCTCAAGATACAATCTCTGAGTATGACTCTAAGACTTGATTTTGGAACGAAGTATGACTCACCTTCTTGATTTAACCATTTCAACAATTCTCGATTCCTCTTCTTAGTCATACTTATGCACTAAGGTGTCCATTGAGGATCAATCGTGATATGGTTCCATAATCATTAGGATGATCATAAAATACGATACTAAAGTACTCTCATTTCCTTTCAGATTGGAGAAACTTTCATCTTTCTTCCTAATTGATTCTTCTTATTCATTCTGCTCTACTTTGAAACTTTTCAAGGTATTAGAATTACACTTAATCCTATAAGTATAACCATATTTACTAAAGCATTAGTAGATCATGACGGATAGCCTTATTGTCCTTTGTAGTGGATCTAAACAGTTCCACATCAATGCGTACTTGATCCATTAGTCATTCACTTGACTCACATACACATGTGAACAAGGAATTAGTCTTAATTTCCCAAAGATGAAGGTTCTCATTCATCACGCAATACAAATCGCATGATTCCAAGTTTCTGTCCAATTGAAACTTGGGTGATGAGAATCCTTCCTTATTTGGTAAATTATGACATTACCACAAAAATCAAATTTATTTCCAACATTGCTAATAATATATAAACACCAATTTTCACTAATGCCATTGCAAGGATAATATAAAATAAGACAAAATCAAAATTTTCTTTATTTATAAAAAATGCGGAAAACTTGTCCTTACAATGCAAATTTATATGAAAACTATGTCACTTAATATTCCTAAGCAATCTATCATAACTCCTAAGCAGCAGCTCAAAAATCTGATCATCGAACCATGCGATCGAAATCCATCTCTTCGCGACCAGACTCAGCTCACTCTTCCTTTAAGCGTCCTTTCTTTTCTTCGATCCTACAAAACATCAAAATGCAATCTTATCACATCATATATTAAGAATCTATAAATAGGACTTAATAGAGTTAGATAGTGGACTTACCTGAAGTAGAGTCATATATTTTGACTTTACCATCCTTTCGGTCCTTCAGGTAGATATGACAACTTCGCATCCAATGCCCCTTATCTTGGCAATAGAAACAAACAGACTCTTTCGGAATGGTGCATGGGTTTATCTCAGACTCATCCTTTCTCTTATGATCAAACTTTTCGACCATGGCCGATTTCTCTCCCTTAGGAGAAGAAACCATTTCTGGACTATCACATTTGCCATTGTTAGGGTCCATGGAAATTTGGGATGCAGATCTTCCAATCAAATTTGCTTGACCAGTGCGCCAAATCATTGTTGATTCAGCAGCAATTACCAAATATGTAAGATCAATAAGGGTCACGTCGTGATCTGTCATATAATAGTTTTTAACGAACTGACCATACGACTCGGGAAGTGATTGAAGGACCAAGTCAACAGCCAGATTCCTTGGGAAAACGACACCTAACATTCCCAGCCTGTCAATATGCAACTTCGTCTCCAAGACGTGAGCACATACAAACTTTCCATCTTCGTGTTTGCCTGCCAATAGGGCTTGAGTGACCTTGAACTTTTCAAGTCGATGAACACGTGGGTCAGGGAGAATAACTGGAGGAGGTGGAGGAAGAGAAGTTCCACCAACACACGAGAAAGGGATTGATCTTTCACCTTGATTGTCACGTGGAATATTTTTTTCATGAGGAAAGCTTTTTCCAAAAGATTCAGGAAGACCATAGTTGTCAGAACTAGACATATACAAGGGAAAAATTCAAGTTAGTTGATTCAACCCTTAATATAACACACAGATGAAATATTAAGGCTAGGACCCAACACAATAATTCACAATTCGGAAGAGGGATGCCGTAATCCAATTGTAAATTATTTGTCGGTAGGTAAATGACGATTTACCAATTCCACCATGAAAACAAAATCTTAAACGAATTAGTTTTAAATGAAACTTCTAGATCTTTTGAGATTCATTGAACTTTTCAATGGCATGTTTAATCTCGATTGTGCCCTTCAAGTTTGTGACTGGGATACCGAGGATCACAAACAAGGTGTGAATAACCATGCAAATTAGCTTGGTACTCTCGAAGTCATTTATCACCAAATCAATGTGACGGTTAGCCACACACGATCCATTGATATATGATAGCCTACGAGCTACCCATTGCCATCCTTCATTAGTCCCATATTAGTGTGCCGGTTAACAACACACACTCCATTAACGACCAATAAGGTGCAATGTGCAATTTCATGGGTTAGCATCAAATTCATATTTTTTCTTAAGTAACTAAGATTGGGAATTTATAAAAGGTTTAGTTACTTGTATTTTCATTATACTTATTAATGAGAATGTCCTATCCTACCTGTTCGGCTAACGGCCCTCCACTAGTCAAGAGTGCGGTGGGTAAGAGTGTATACCCAATGGCGGTCATTTTACAGGCCGCTTCCTTAAACACCCCTTACAGACCAACTTCGTGAATAAGGCCTACTAACGGTAAGACTGACTTTTAACTTATACATAGATAATATATTAGACTTTTAATTTTATATAGTATAAGGGTGCATTTTAAACCTTTAAAATACTAGGAGGTTTAATCTTTTAAATAAATTAGACTGTTAATTCAATTAAAACTTTAAACCATTCTATTATGGATTTATTAATACTCTTCTAATAAATATTTTAATTAATTATCAACAAAGCCATAATTATTCCTTCTAGTTGTGTCCATTTAAATTTCCAAAACTAAAACCTTTAATACTAAGTTTAAATTATGAAACCAAAATGATGTATTTTAAACATTTAAAATACTAGGGGTTTAGAATTTAATATTTCACAATTAAAACTTTTAATCAAATTTTAAATTCCAAAACTTGAGGGCAAGTTTTGAAACTTTTCAAAACCTCTTAGATGAATTTGAAAACAATTAAATTAATCATATGATTTATCTATATCAAAAATTGACCTAATCTAATTTCATATAGCCAGATGATTCAAATCAAATTCTACAAATAATTAATTTTTTCACAAAATCAAGTAATTATCTTAAAATTTTGACAATCATCATTCAATTGGATGACGATAATCATTACCTTATAAGAAAAATCGAATTTTATCAGTCAAAACAGTTTGTGGTAATGATCCTAATCCAAACCTGGCCAAAAACTCGAAAAACCTGCCAACAGATGATGCAACTCGTCGAGTCAGGGCATGGATTCGTCGAGTTCATTACCAGATGATCCAACTCGTCGAGTTCCCTCATGGGACTCGTCGAGTCCAGCAGTCAGAGGCAAAAAATGAAACTTTTTCAGCTTTGAAAACAATACAATTGCATCAATATAACAGAAAACACCCTAGGCTCTGATACCACTGATGGTTTTTGAGCACTATAACAATCCTATGGTGCACATACAACCCTAATGTTTTGGATCTAAGTTTTCTCAAGTTATACATGCAATTTCATTTCATCCAAAGCATAAACCCTAACTAGCATATAATTGGAGATTTACAACATAAAAACTAGTTTGCTGAATACCTCTTAGTTGTAGCTTGTAGTTCTTGGCCTTTCAAGAGCTTAGTACCTCAAATGTGCTACTTCTAATAAGTCACAAACACCAAAAGCAAATGGAGGAATATGAGAGAGAGGTTAGGAGGCACCAAACGGCTAGGGTTACTTCTTGGAACACAAGTGCCGATTTTGGGATTGCAAGGGTTAGTATTTATAGTGTGGAATCCCTAAGGTTTCATCTTGGAAACCCTAATTCATATGATTAGGCTTTAATCAATCCAATAACCCATATGATAGGCCCTTTGGACTAAATCTTCATGGACTCTCACATAGATTTAGTCCATCCCTAATCAACATGGATCATTAGCCCAAACTACAAGTATTACTGATTTACCTAATCAGTCCCCGTGAATTTAATGAATCTCTTTTGATCACTAAATTAATTCCAAATTAATTCTTGATCAATAAAAATTAAATAATATGATTTCTTAATTAATATATTATTCTTATAATATATTAATAAATCACAAATAACCTCTTTCTCAAATATCCATCCTATCAAATTGCTCTGGTGAAGGCAACCCAAAAGGACCATGCTACTATCGTATCAAGTACATACTAGTTATAGTTATGGGCTTAGATACCTAATCCAACATGTTGATCTCACAATATGCTGTGGATGAGGATATGAGGAGGATGAGGTATAATTCCATGCTGAGGGATGATATTCGTGAGTTCGTGAGATTTTCAGGGTGCAAAACCCTGAATGAGATGGTGGAGAAGGCCCGAGAGCGGGAGATGGAGTTGGAGCACCATACTAAGAGGAAGCCATAGTAGGTTCAGATAGCTGTGGGTCAGGCTAAAAAGCATAAGACCTCTGATTCTTCTGGTAGGGGCCAGCAGGGTCGTGGCTGGTGTGCCAAATGTGGGAGATCGCACAGTGGAGTTTGCTGGGTGACGGGTCCGGTGTGTTATACCTGTGGCCAGCCAGGCCATGTGAGCAGGGACTACCCCAAGAAGAGCTTGATTTGTTTCCACTGCAACCAGACCGGACATAAAAAGGCCGATTGTCCGCCCGCCACAATGAGGATCACTGATGGCCGTCCTGCCAAGGCGGATGCTCCTGCGGTGAAGAGCCACACATTTCAGTTGACTACTAAGGAGGCTCGGGCAGCGCCAGACGTCGTGGCTGGTACGTAATTTATTTTATGCTCGATATTGATTTGTTATGCTTATGTATATATGTGCTCTTATATAGGGACCTTTTTGGTCAATGGTATGTCGGCTCATGTTCTTTTCGATTCGGGAGCTACCCGATCATTCGTATCTCTTGCATTTAGCAAGAAGGGATGCTCCGGGGACTTTGGATTCCCCGCTGGAGGTTGAGATTGCGGATGACCGCACCGTGAGTGCTGGGAGGGTATATCGGGACTGTGTCCTAAATGTGTTTAGGGAGAGGTTCTGTGTTGATTTGGTTCCGATACTATTGCGAGGGTTGAAGGTGATTGTCAGGATGGACTGGTTGGGTGCCATTGGGGCCATGATAGACTACGAGCGCCAGCTGGTGAGAGTTCGAACCCCAAGTAGGGGAGAACTAGTTATTCATAGGGAGAGAGCCTCGCAGGTCCAACCCTCTGTTCGGCTGCGAGGGCGAGGAGACTTTTCCATCAGGGTTGTTCCGGATTTTCGGCATACATCTCAGATACGAGGATTGAGACCATGACAGATTTGGACAGTGTGCCAGTTGTATGGGATTTTCGGGATGTCTTTACTGAAGAGTTACATGGGGTGCCTCCGGAGAGGCAGGTAGAGTTTCGCATTGATTTGGTGTCGGGTGCTGCTCCGATAGACAAGTCATTGTACCGGCTATCTCTGCCCGAGATGCAGGAGTTGTCTACACAGCTTCAGGAACTGCTAGACCGAGGGTTTATTCGTCCGAGCAGTTCCCCGTGGGGAGCTTCGATCCTATTCGTGAAGAAGAAGGACGGGTCATACAGGATGTGTATCGATTATTGAGAGCTGAACAGGCTAACGGTGAAAAACCGTTATCCGCTTCCGAGGATCGATGATTTATTCGATCAGCTTCAGGGTGCATCTTGGTTTTCCAATATTGATCTTCGGTCGGGGTATCGTCATATGAGGATTAGGGATGAGGATATACCGAAGACAGCTTTCAGGACTCGGTATGGTCACTATGAGTTTGTGGTGATGCCATTCGGGCTCACCAACGCCCCAGCAGCGTTATGGACCTCATGAACAGGGTGTGTAGGCCGATGTTGGATTGGTATGTGATCGTTTTTATCGATGACATCTTGGTCTATTCTAAGACCAAGGAGCAGCATGAGCAACATCCGAGGGAAGTATTGGAGACACTGAGGACGAAAAGGCTTTATGCTAAGTTCTCAAAGTGTGATTTCTGGTTGCGAGAGGTGCAGTTTTTGGGGCACATCATCAACCAAGAGGGTATCTCGGTTGATCCAGCCAAGGTTGAGGCAGTAATGCGGTGGGAAGTACCGAAGAATGCATCTGGGATCTGTAGCTTCTTGGGTTTAGCAGGGTACTATCGGAGATTCATCCAGGATTTCTCCAAGATCGCAGTACCTTTGACTCGCTTGACCAAGAAGAATGTGACTTTCCGGTGGGGCCCGGACCAACAGTTGGCTTTCGTGACCTTGAGACAGAGGTTATGTGAGGCCCCGATTCTTGTACTACCTGAGGGATTGGACGATTTGGTAGTGTATTGTGATGCGTCGATCTCAGGGTTAGGGGCGGTCTTGATGCATAAGGGCATGTGATCGCGTACGCCTCGAGGCAGTTGAAGCCTCATGAGGCAAATTACCCCATTCATGACCTGGAATTGGGGGCGGTGGTGTTTTCCCTCAAAATCTGGAGGCATTACTTGTACGGAGTTCAGTGCACCATCTTTACTGACCACAAAATTCTGAAGTATTTGATGGATCAGCAGAACCTTAACATGCGGCAGAGGAGATGGTTGGACGTACTGAAAGACTACGATTGCGAGATTTTGTACCATCCAGGGAAGGCCAACGTGGTGGCCGATGCGTTAAGCCGCAAGGCGGCAGGTGCTCCGATCGGGAACGTTGGTTTGAGGATGATGATGATCTCTTCATTGTTGGATATGATCAAGAAGGCTCAGGTTGAGGGTTTGAAGAAAGAGAACTGGAAGATAGAGAGAATTCGGGGTTAGATTCCCTTGTTTGTTTGGGATAGTCGAAGTCTTCTGACACAGTGTGACCGGGTGTGGGGACCGGTATCCGGGGATGTGAGGCAAAAGATCTTGGAGGAGGCGCACAAATCCAAGTTCTCTATCCACCCGGGGGCCACAAAGATGTATAGGGATTTGAGGTTGAGTTACTGGTGGCCCTGCATGAAGCGGGAGAAAGCATGGTTCGTGGAGCGGTGCTTGACCTGCAGGAAGGTCAAGGCCGAACATCAGAGGCCTCACAGCAAGGTTCATCCGCTACCTATTCCTATGTGAAAGTGGTAAGAGATCACCATGGACTTCATCATGAAGTTACCGAGGACAACGAGGGGTATGGATTCCATTTGGTTCATTGTGGACAGGTTGACGTAGAGTGCTCATTTTATTCCGATCCCCAAGAGCATCTGTGCGGAGAAATTAGCAGATATTTATGTGCGAGAGGTGGTGGTTAGGCACGGGGTGCCAATGTGGGATGTCCGATTTACATCTAGATTTTAGAGAAAGTTCCATGAGGAAATGGGCACACAGTTACACTTCAGCACTGCTTACCACCCTCAGACAGACGGCCAGAGCGAGCAGACGATCCAGACGCTCGAGGATATGCTGTGGGCATGCGTATTGGATTTCGGAGGGAGCTGGGATAAATACCTCCCACTAGCAGAGTTTTCATATAACAATAGTTATCATGCTAGTATTGACCGACCCCCGTTTGAGATGTTGTATGGTCGGAGGTGTAGGACCCCAGTTTATTGGGGTGAAGTTGGGCACCAAGTCATGGGAAGCACTGAGGTGGTGCTCAAGACTACTGAGTTGATCCAGCAAGTGCGCGACAGGTTGCAGGTCGCGCAGAGCCGTCAGAAGAGCTATGCTGACCGACGTCGCTCGGATATTGAGTTCCAGGTGGGAGACTTCGTCTTGCTGAAAGTGTCACCATGGAAGGGTGTCATCAGATTTCGGAAGAGGGGCAAGTTAGAGCCTTGATATATTGGATCGTTCAGGATTTCCGCCAGCGTGGGCAACGTGGCTTACCGTTTCGATCTGCCGGACAAGCTTAGCCAGATTCATAACACCTTCCATCTGTCTCAGCTGCGGAAATGTGTCATAAATGAGGCCGTGACTATTTATTTGGACGACATTCAGGTGGATGAAAGCATGAACTACATTGAGAGGCCCGTTGCGGTTTTGGATAAGAAAACTAAGGTTCTTCATAACAAATAGGTGAAGCTAGTGAAGGTGCAATGGCAGCACCGGAAAGGCTCGGAATGGACATGGGAGCCGGAGATGAGATGCGAGAGCATTACCCGGATCTGTTTGCATCAGCAAACTTCGAGGATGAAGTCTAGTTCAAGTGGGGGAGATTTGTAATTCTTGATCCATATATTATTTATTTCTCAACATTTTAGGGTTTGGACTGGAACTCGACGAGTTGGGGAGCTCCAACTCGTTGTGTAGGGATCTATATGGAAGCAGGATTAAGGGTCTACTCGACGAGTTGGGGAGCCCCAACTCGACGAGTAGACGCTGGAAAGGAAAAACCCTAATTTTAAGGGTTTGCACCCTTAAAGGCCTTAAGCCTCATTGTTTGCCTCCCTCATCGTCCTCTCAGTCCAAAGAAACCCTAAATCGCGTTTCATCTTCCATTTTTTATTGTGTGTGAGTCAAAAGAGTGTGTTCCTTGGTGTTTCTTGAAGGAATTGAAGTTGGTGGTGCATAGTTCAAGGGAGAAGCTTTAGATCCAGGGATTTCTTTGTTGTGGCAACTATATTAAGGTATAAAGTCGATAGATTGACTATTCTTTTGCTAGATCTCGTCCGTTGAAAGTTTATGGCCATTATTAGCCTATTTTGGGTCCATTCTTGGATTTGAGCATGTTATGAAGATATGGCTTCAATTCTGGACATCTCATGGCCTTTGTGGACTTAAAGTTGCCAACTTTATCAAGTCTTGGCCCTCCTTCATGCTCTAAGTCCCTTGATAAGCTTTTTTGAGTGTTTTAGACCTGTGATGCCTTGCATGGATGTAAAGTTAGCAACTTTACGTGGCATCTTAACACTAGGGGACCAGATATGTAGTTTGGGGCTTTAGATTAGACTGGAAGAGGCTGAATATGTTAAGACTGGGAAAACTCGACGAGTTTCCCTGACAACTCGACGAGTTGGATCGGGTTTTCCCACCTTCTGGATACTGAGCGAACTCGGCGAGTTGATGAGATAACTCGGCGAATTGGCTAGGGTTTTTCCTGGTTTTCTAAACACTAAAGGAACTCAACGAGTTGCCAAATGCACTCGACGAGCTGGGTCAACATGGACTGTTGAGTTTGACTTGGACCAGGGTTGACCCAAGTTTGACTTTAAAGGTATCATTGTTAATTCGGGGTTTTATTGAAGTTAGTTTTAGGGTGGTTGTAGGTGGTTGAGTTCGGAGTTGTGAGTTGGGATTTGATTTTTACCGGTTCAGCATTTCTTGAGAGGTGAGTCTCCTCACCATACCAATGGATCGATGGCACCAAGGCCGACCCATTATGTGATATATGGATTGTTAGTGGATTATGTGTTATGTTGGTATGACATTTGCATGGAAGACCTCGAGGGGTTCCTGTGGCAGTAGATTAAGACAATGTGGGGGTTCCCATGGAATTTGGTGTAAGACCTTGGAGGGTTTCCATGGCATCCTAGTATGTTTGCATGTTTAGCTCGCATGATATTTCCTTGGTTAGCTAATACCATGTGGGGGTTCCCATGGCAGTTAGTGAAAACCATGTGGGGGTTCCCATGACAGGTAGTTAAGACTACGTGGGGGTTCCCATGGCAGTGGGTTAAGACTACGTGCGGGTTCCAGTGGCACCCGGTGTAAGGCCTTGGAGGGTTTGGCATCCTTATATGTTTGTATGAATGGTTTATATGGTCTATGTAGCTGATATAGCTAATATGGTTTATGTTATTATGTGGATTGTATGGGGTATGCTCTGGGGAACTCACTAAGCATTAGCTTACAGTTTGTTGGTTGTTTCAGGTACTTCGAGATCTAAGGGCAAGAGCCCGGCATGATGGCGCGGCATGCACTCTCCGACATTTCATTTGGGGACACTATGATATTATGAATAAAGTGTTTGATATTACGGATTTTGAAAACAATGTGATTGGAATTTTATAATTTATGGAAATGATTTTGTTACTTAAAAATGAAAAAAAAATTATTGGAAATTTGGGCTGTTACACTGATCATGGGCAATAGGAGATCGTCACCTGTTACCAAGATTAGTGTTTATAACTTAGTGCTTAGTAGTGGGTTATGTTTGGATTTGAACAATTGTTGCTACTCGTCAGATATGACACGAAACATCATTTCATTTCATGCTTTATATAGACAAGGTTTTATATATTCTTTTGATAATGAGAATGGATCTATTTATGCTTATAAAAATGGTTTATTTTATTTTGAAGCATTACCTTGTGATGGTGTGTATGAAACTGTGATGGTTGTAGACAATTTAGGTAATAGTGTTCTTCAAATTGATTCGTCTAATGGTTTAGAGAAAGCATGTTTGTGGCATTGTCGTCTTGGACATGTCTACAAGAAAAGCATTCCCCAAGTCCAAAAGGATGGAGTGTTGGAATCATTTGACTTAAGGTCAGATGATACATGCGAGTCTTGTTTACTTGGAAAGATGACAAAATCACATTTCACTGGTTCTTGTGAAAGAGGTGAATGATTGTTGGATCTCATACACACAGATGTGTGTGGGCCCTTCAGATCCACCACAAGGGATGCAAATCGATTCTATGTGACTTTTATTGATGATTATAGAAGATATGGATATATCTACTTAATCAAGCATAAGTCAGAAACCTTTGAAATGTTCAAAGAGTTCAAACAAGAAGTCGAGAATCAATTGGCAGGAAGATCAAGATGCTCAGATCTGATAGAGGTGGTGAGTATCTTAGGATCGAGTTCCACGACTACCTCAAGGAATGTGGAATAGTTTCACAACTGACACCTCCTAGGACACCACAACTTAATGGTGTGGCTGAGAGACGTAATGAAACCTTTTTGGACATGGTTCGTTCCATGATGAGTCAAGCTTCGCTTCCGATCTCATTCAGGGGGTATGCCTTAGAGACTGCCGCCCACTCTTAATCTTGTCCCAATAAAGAAGGTTGCCAAAACACCTCACGATATATGGACATTGAAGGTTCCCTTGTTGGCACATATCAAGGTTTGGGGTTATGAATATTTCGTTAGACGAGAGACTCACGACAAGCTTGAACCTCGAAGTGATAGATGTATTTTCATCGGCTACCCACAAAAGTCCTTTGGATATTTGTTCTACAGACCTAGTGACAACGTGGTCTTCGTAGCACAAAGGGGAGTCTTTCGTGAGAGAGATAGCTCATATACAAAGAGGATAGTGGGAGTAGAATTGATCTTGAAGAAATTCAAGAGTCAAATGATGAAGGAACCTCTGGAAATGCTATGGCTCAACCTGAGGAAGAAATTCTAGTTGAACCAATTGACGAGTCGTTACCTCTTAGACGTTCCAGTAGAGTTAGAATGCTACCTGAGTTTTATGGTTTCCATATTACTACAGATGGTGATAGGTTTATCAGTGATAGTACACTGGTAAATTTGGATGAACCTTCTAACTACAAGGAAGCTATAGCAGGCCCTGAGTCTACCAAATGGAAAGAGGCAATGGACATCGAGATCAAGTCCATGTATGACAACCAAGTTTGGAATTTGGTTGACAATGTACCAGGTCGTAAGACAGTTGGGTGCAAATGGATCTTCAAGAAGAAGACCGACATGGATGTAAAGGTGTACACTTTCAAGGCTCGACTAGTTGCGAAGGGCTTTACTCAAACCCCAGGGGTTGACTATGATGAGACCTTCTCACCAGTGGCTAAGATCAAATCTATTAGGGTAATGCTAGCTATAGCTGCGTTTCATGACTATGAAATTTGGCAGATGGATGTCAAAACCGCTTTCCTTAATAGGAAGTTGGCTGAGGATGTTTACATGAATCAGCCATAGGATTTTGTGGATGCTAAGTACCCCAATAGAGTGTGTAAGCTTGAGAAATCAATCTATGGATTGAAACAAGATTCTCGCAGATGGAATCTTTGATTTGACGAGAAATTTAAAGAGTTTGGCTTCTCTATAAGTGAGGATGAATCTTGTGTAGATATCAAAGCTAGTGGGAGTATATTAACCTTCATGGTATTGTATGTTGATGACATACTCCTTATAGGAAACGACATTCTAACTTCGCAAGAATTTAAGTCTTGGCTTGGAAAGTGTTTTCCTATCAAGGATCTGGGAGAGGCTACCTATATCCTAGGGATAAGAATTTTGAGAAACAGGAGTAAAAGACTAATTGCACTTAGTAAAAATACATATTTGGATAAAGTGTTAAAACGTTTTAGCATGGAGAATTCCATGAAAAGAGAGTTGTCTATCGAGAGTAACACCAAACTGAGTAAGACTCAGAGTCCGGGTACTGATGTTGAGATAGCAAAATGAGTCGAATTCCATATGCTTCTGCCGTCGGATCGATCATATATGTTATGACATGTACTCGCCCTGACGTGGCTTTTGCTTTGAGCATGGTTAGTCGATATCAGGGAAATCCGGGTAAATCTCATTAGATAACAATCAAGAATATTCTTAAGTATCTGCAAAGAACTAAGAACTGGGTCCTTGTGCTTGGTGGCAGTGATGGCGTGAGAGTAACTGGGTATAGTGACGCCAATTTTCAGACAGACAGTGACAACTTTCGTTCTCATTCTGGATGGGTATTTACCCTTAATGGAGGAGCAGTGACTTGGAAAAGTTCCAAACATGAGACTGTTGCTGATTCTACCTGTAAATCATAGTATATAGCTGCAAGAGAAGCATCAAAGGAGGCTATATGGTTGAAGAACTTCATTGGATACCTTGGAGTTGTGCCAGCCATAAAAGAGCCGATAGAGATTTTCTGTGATAATGAAGGAGCGGTTGCCTTAACCAAGGAACCGAGAGATCATGGTAGATCAAGACATATCGATAGAAAATATCATTTTATCACACATTGAGTAGAAGAAGGACACCTCGTCGTGAAGAGGGTATCATCAGAAGAGAATCCTGCAGATCCCCTCACAAAGGGTCTGAGTAGGGTTAAGCACATTCAGCATGAAAGGAGCATTGGTCTGAAGGATGATATTAGTTTTAGTAGTTAGATAGATAGTTAAAAACTTGTAACAAAGAAATGTAATTGAAATTTGATGAATAAATAAATGGAGATTTATTTATGAGTATTGTCCATTATCTTTTGTCAATTGTTTATTATTATGTTTCATTTTGCATGTTTTACTTCCCGAATAATTAGATTATTCAAACATCCACAATCGATCATACTTTTGGAAGTAAGTAGTGAATTAAGACTATCATGAATTTGACTGTAGATTTTCTAAGCGTTTAGACATGGAAATAGTTTGCTGCAGTATTCAAGAGTACTTTTGAAATGGGGATTTAAGTATTGGATTAACCCACGCTCAGAGAATTACTTCATGGAATTTATCACGAGTAATTCTAAGATGATAATATCTTATAATCTTGAAATGGAGATATATGAATTGTTGTTTACGAGTTGGTTATGCGTTGATGATACGTAAACGATTAGTAACTTGATGTTATAAAACGTATTGTTGTGCGTGATTTGATGAGTAAATAGTACAAGCATATAAGTCAAATTTTATCTGTTCCTTTTGCCCTAACGGGAAAGGCGATATCTTGGGACCCTTGATGATTTGGTGTTGACTTATAGTGTCAGGCTCGACCATGACTAAATTGATGTGTTCGATCAGTAGTTCTTTGTCATTTCAAATTGAAAATTGAGAAACAAAGTATTGGACAATCAGATTGATTCTGTTCCATGTCGTTGTCCACATAATATCTTGCAGAACGGAGGATTATATGATCACTTATCTTAGGACATGTAATTGACTAGGTCAGAGTTCGAAATCGGCTTTGAGAGCTACAATTTGCTAATCGAATTTTGAAGTTATACCGACAACTATAGTTATTAGACTTATCCAAGTGGTAGACTATTGGATTAGGTGTCTAAGCCCACAACTATAATTGGTATATACTTGAATTGATAGTAGCACAATCCTTTTGGGCTGCCCTCATACTAGCAACTTGACAGGATAACTTTTGGAGAAAGAGGTTGAATTTATTATTTGAATAATAAAGTGAGATAATTGATTTATTAATGTATCATGAAAATAATATATTAATTAGAGATCATATTGTTTAATTAATATTTAATCAGAAATTAATTAGGAATTAATTTTGGGATTAAAGGAATTGATTAAGTTTGGGCCTGGTTGGGCCATTAGACCTTTATTTTGGGCTTGGGGCTAGCATGTTGGGCTTCCTTGGATATTAGGCCCATGATGGGTTTTGGGCCCAATTTGGAAGATTGGGCCATAAATTAGGCTTTAAGATTTGGGCCTTTTGGATAGTTGAGTCGGGCCTTGGCTTTGGGCCGAGTTAGATAAAGGGTAAAATGGTCTTTTACCCTGGCTATGGGCCAAATAGCTTAGAATTTTGGTGTTGGGTCAAAATCCAATTAATAATTGGATATTATTCATTTTGATAGCGCGGGGATTTTTCGGGCCAGCAGTCAGAGATTCATTCGAGTGATCGGCAGCTAGAGGTGAGTTTTCTCACTGTGTTTAGTGGGTCGAAGGCACCAATTTCGGCACATGGTTTATTATGTTAGGATTCTAGATGTTTTTATGACTCTTGCATGTGTAATGTGTTTGTATGCTTACCGGGCAAGGCCCGATGCCGACGGGGCCCGATGACTATTATGTATGCTATTATCTTTATAATTATTGCATGTGTTGTATGATTATATGTTTATACGTATACCGGGTGGGGCTCGATGCCAGGCGGGGCCTGATGTCTAACAAATTTGTATACCGTTCGGGCTCGATGCCGGGCGGGGCCCATTATGTGTTTATTATATATGGCATGTGGTATTTTGGGGAACTCACTAAGCTTTGTGCTTACGGTTTCAGTTTACGTTTAAGGTATTTCTGGTTCGAAAGGGAAAAGCCCGGGATGATTGTAGTGCACACACCACCTCGTTCCGCATTTTATGATTACTCTGATGTTTCATGATGTATTTGATTCACTTTGTTCCAATTTGGTTTTATGATGATGTTTTGTATTACAGTTTTACTTAATTTAAAAACATAACTTTTTGGTCTTAATTTTTGGGACGTTTCAAGTTGGTATCAGAGCCTTAGTTTGAGGGGTTTGGACTACTCTCAGGTATGTCTGAACTCAACTGAGGGTTTGGTGAATTTTTCAAAAAGACATGTTTTATAAACAGAGTTTCTAATAAAAGAAAAGGGTGTGGTGCATGAAATCGACCTAGCTCAAGTAAGTTTTCCCAAAATACCCATACATAAATTATGATATGCTTGATTTATGAATCTGTGAATCGCATGCTAGTTAGGGCTAAGGATCTGCTCAGGATTTGTATGATAGAATGCTAGGAGAGATGCCTTCTTATGCCTACAGTATGTGTTTGTAGACTTGCATGCTAGTACTGATCAGTCAGTGATAGGATGACCTGATTAGGGTATGCTTGATTCCGATTACTCGATGCTCGAATGTTGCTTGCTTTGTGCTTTTAGGAGTTCTCACTAACTTCAGCTAACTAGTAAGAGAATATGTTAAGTTACATATTACGGAAACTAAATAATTTTAGAAGGTTAGGTTTGAACTCTATTGCGCAGCTCTTGTTTGAGTCCAACCGTTGTAGTGTGAAACCTTTCCTTCGAAGAATTATCTGGTGTTAGTGATATGCAATTGTATTCGTGAGCTAGTTAGAGGGTGCTGGTAGGATTTCCTTCTGTAGCTGATGGAAAAGAGTGGCGTGGTGGTTGCCCTAGGAAAACCTAGGAAGAGATTTAGTGTTGGGAGACTTGTCTTGTGAAGAACTATTTGTGTGGATAAGGAGTGACTTGGAGGATTCAAAGCGATCCTTGAGGAAAGTACGGATAGATGTGGAAGGTAGTATGGGCTCGTACTACTAGAAGTAGAAGATCCGTACTCGAGTCAAGGAGGACTGCAATGAATCTAGGGAGCGTGTAGAGTATGAGACCCCTCGATATATATATATATATATATATATATATATATATATATATATATATATATACATATATATATATACATATATATATATATATATATATATATATATTGATGCGTATTCTGATGGTTTATATGGTCTATTTTCAGTATGGTGAATCTTCGAGGCAGACCGGTTGGTGGTTTTGGTGCGGGTGAGGGCTCAGGCTTGGGTTCTAGAGCCGGGCAGTTGGATGATCAGACTCGGGAGTTCATTTCATCTGATATTACCCGTAGCATACTTTAGCAGACTCTTGTGATGTTTGGTATGATCAAGTTCAGGGAGTTCCATTCTCAGATGGTGGCTTTGATTTTGGACATGTTCACTGACCTTCAGGGAGTTCCGGGCATGTGGGGATCCAGATTACTATGGGGAGAAGTAACTGATTGCGAGCAGGCGTTGGTTAGTGGATGTCGCTAACGCCTTCCGCACCAGCAGTTGTCCCGATGGGGCAAAGGTCAGACTTGCTTCCTGTCTTCTGAAAGACAAAGCTCGAGATTGGTGGGAGGAGGTTGGGCTCTCTGTTGGTGATGAGGCTGTTGATTCGATTACATGGGATGATTTTACGACTAGGTTCCGAACTGAGTTCGCACCATTGATTGAGGTGCAACAGCTGGCGAGGAAGTTTCAGGACCTTTGCCAGACTCTTAAGACGGTGGCTGAGATCACCGCGATGTTCCGTGAGAGGGCATTTTTGGTTCCACAGTATGTAGCAGACGAGGAGATGAAGAAGGCGATGTACCATGAGATGCTGAGGAGTGACATTCGACTTGTGTACTTGATTTTGGTAGGAGCTGGGATACGTATCTTCCGTTGGCCGAGTTCTCCTACAACAATAGTTATCACGCCAAAATCGACCGAGCTCCTTTTGAGATGCTTTATGGGAGGAAGTTTCGTGACTCGATTTTATGGGGCGAGGTGGGACAACTAGTCATGGGGAGTACCAAGGTGGTACTCAAGACCACCGAGCTGATTCAACAGGTGTGCGGGAGACTCTAGACCGCACAAATCCGTCAGAAGAGCTATGCAGACAGACGTTGTTCGGACCTTGAGTTTAGGTCGGGGATTTTGTGTTACTGAAGGTGCCGCCTTAGAAATGCGCCATTCAGTTTAGGAAGCGGGGTAAGCTATGCGCCAGATTCATTGGTCCTTTTAGGATCCTCGTCCGAGTGGGCAAGGTTACATATCGACTAGATTTACTAGCCGAACTGAGTCAGATCCACAACACGTTCCTGTTGGGTTTTATGTACTCTAACATTCCTATGGTGCACATACAACCCTAATAGCTTTGGATCTAAGTTTTCTCTAGTTATATATGCAATAAAAATTCCAAATCTTGAAAACCACAACAAGCATACAATATTGGTAATTGAAACATAAAGGTAAGTTAGAAGAATACCTCTTAATTGTAGCTTGTGGGAATTAGTCTTTCAAGAGCCTAGCACCTCAAGTGTGATGCCTCAAATGTATTATGACAAACCAAGAACAAGAAGAGGAACTTGAGAGAGAGGTTTGGAGACACAAAAATCATCTAGAGCTTCTTGGAATCACTAGTGCACGGTTTTTGGCTTAGGGGTTACATTTATATAGTGTAGAATCCAAGAGGTAAACCCTAATCCACTTCCTTGGGCCTTAATCCAATAATCCATATGATAAGCCCTTTGGACTAACTCTTCATGGAGTCTTACATGAACTTAGTCCATTACTAATCAATATGGATCATTAGCCCAAACTATATATATCACTGATTTACACAATCAGTCCCCGTTAATTTAATTAGTCTCTTTTGATCACTAGTTTAATTCCAAATTAATTCTTGATCAATACTAATTAAATAATATGATTTCTCAATTAATATATCATATTTATATTATATTAATAACGTACATTAACCTCTTTCTCAAATATCCATCCTATCAAATTGTTCCAGAGTGTTACAACCCAAATGGACCATGCTTGTATCGGGTCAAGTACATACCAATTATAGTTATGGACTTAGACACCTGATCCAACAGTCTCCCACTTGGATAAGTCAAATAACTATTATTGCAAGTACGACTTCAAAATCCGATTAGCAATCGTAGCTCTCAAAAAGACCGTTGTCGAACTCTGATCTTATTAGTAACGCGTCCATAAGATAAAGGATCATATTTTCCTCCATTCTAGATATCGTATGAACTGAAACATGGATTATAATCATTCTCTATGTTCATGTGTTGTTTCCCGATTTTCGATTTATGACGACCGACTAATTGATCAAATCAAATCAGTCCAGGCTTGGCCAAGCGCTTAGGGTTGTCATCACTAAATCATCGAGGGGCCCACATATATCGCTTTTATCCCACACTGGGTAAAAGGAATGGATAAACTTCGACTCATGCGCTTGCTCTATTTACTCATCAAATCACACACAATGATACGTATTATAACACCGAGTTACTGGTGCGTTTACTTATCATCAATGTGCAACCGACTTGTAAACTGCAACTCATATCTCTCCGTTTCAAGAACATAAGATATTATCATCTCATGATCACTCGTGATAAAAATAATGAAGTGATTCAAATGAGCGTGGGTTTAGTCCAATACTCAAATCTTATTACAGGAGTACTCATGAATACTACATCAAACTTGTGCTATGTCTAAACACCTTTAGACAATCTACAGACCCATTCATGACAGTCTAGCATCAATACCTACTTCCAAAGTATGATCGACTATTGATAGTTTGAATAATCTAGTTATGCGGGAAGTCAAAACATGCAAAGTGAAACACAAGAATAATCGAATCCAATATGGTCTCAAAACTTTTGAATATAAATAAAACACCTTTTATTTAATCACCATATTGATTATACATTATTCATTGTATAATGTTTCGATTTATCAACTTTATACTTGAATTAAAACAATAGTTATGCCATGCTCCAAGCATGCACACTATGTTTACCTATGGTCCTTTCTTTGTGAAATAGATCGATTGAATACATCTTCAATAATACTTATTTCACAACTCCAAATTCTTATTACTAGTGTAAGAATACCAATTCTTGTCACTAGTAGAATGTGTTAGATTCTTAACTATCATGCAATGTACCTTTTGTAATGTCGAGGTACCAAAGTCACAGAGACTTTGCCAACGATATTACAAAGTATTCTATTGGAGATTGTTACAAGACAATTCCCCGGAAATGAAGTCTCACATTCAAAATACATTCCTTTGAACATCCTTATTGCATAAAAGTTTCTAACTTTCTCATAGATTCTTAATATTCAACTCCCATTATGGAAACATTTCCATATTTGCCATATGACAACTCATTATTAATAGAATCCTGTCTATTCATAATAATGTCAATAAAGTCCATTCATTACTGTACTTCCAACTGTCCTTAAGCAACCAATCCTTGGCAAACCTTAGATTATACTTGACAATTTTTTAACAACTTTTAGTCAAATACGGTTCTGGTCCATTTTCCCTTTTAATGCCCTAGGCATTTGGAAAAATCAGAACATGAAAATATTATAGCATATGCAGTCGATCCTATACCCGAAGCATATGGGATACGATTCATAATGTCTTACATAAAGACGTGAGTCTTTTGCTATAATATTTCCATATATAGAATTTCTTTATGTTGAACCATTCCAACATAACATTCATATATGTCCTTGACTAAATTTGATTAAAATCTCAATCTAAGCTTTTAGATTTGAAATAAAGTATAAGTACCTCTCCCTTAATTATAGCAAAACAAACTTTTCAAACACTACAACTTTGCGAATTGAAACTTCTAGTTTCTATAATTACCATTGCTAACTTGCAACACTTACCATAATGATTATGCTCCCACTAGCATAACAATTATTTCTTTAATAGCATAACACTTATGCTCCCTCTAGCTTTGACATGTATTCATAAATGACTGGACTTCTAGAAATCAATACTTGTTGACTTTCTTACCAAAGTTCAGATTTCTGATACAAGATGCTTCGATAAGACTTATCTAGGCTTCTCAAACTCATACACCTTTCCTTAGATAGCTCACATGTGTGTCTAAACAATTTCAGAACTTACATCAATAAGTCTCAAATGTTTAAACCTTTTGCCATTTCTCACAATTCGAACTATGAAGAGGGATGCCGTAATCATAATCGAATTTGAGAATGTAAATATCACAATTGCTATCTCCTTAAAATCTACTTAGTGAAAATGTTTCCTCACAATCATTTTCATGAAGCGGAGAGAAACCTTTGTCACTTAGATTAATGGTGTATGTGTTCCTATCCACGTGAATTTGTCATAACCATAATCACAAGACAAGGTTAGTGACAAATCCAAACTCATATGAAATGAACTTGTTCAATCTTAATTTCTTGCCACCTGGCAGTACAATGGCCTACCATGTCTTCCAAGTTGTTGAGCAGATCACCCTTACTGATCAATGAACTTTCACTGATCAAGGTGCTTTGCCTTGTGCAAACAATTGAACCTTAACTGGAATGGGCACAGAAACGAGAGTATGTCAACACGATAGGTTATAAACCTCAAGTCGTGTGCTAGTGATTAACAATAGATTTACTCTTGATTAGTTCTTGAAACTTTTCAAGATTTTTAAGACTCCCACTGACCTCTTGACATATAAGATTCTCTTTGTCAAGAAACACTCCTTGACAAACAAATATTCAAGAGTTAGTGCCGATTCTTATCAAGAAAAACACTTCACACAATTGATCTTAGTTGGTCTTTGTCTTATCCAAGAAATCACAACTACCAATTACAAATGTGTTATAAACCTACTTAAGATATGTCACTCAAGTCATAATCTTGGAGAATAACTCTAAGACTCGATTTTGGAACGCAGTATTACTCACCTTTTGATTTAACCATTTCAACAATTCAAGATTCCTCTTCTTAGACATACAAATGCACTAAGATGTCCTTAGAGGATCAATTGTGATATGGTTTCATAATCACTAAGATAATCATAAAACACGATACTCAAGTACTCTCCCTTCCTTTCAGATTGGAGAAACTTTTATCTTTCTGTCTAATTTGATTCTTCTTATTCGTTCCGCCACACATTGAAACTTTTTCAATGATTCAGAATTACACTTAATCTTGTAAGTATAACCATATTTTACTAAACTTTTAGTAAATCATGACGAATAGTCTTATCGTTCTTTGTGGTGGACCTGACCAGTGTACAACCAAGTGTACCCGATCCCCTAGTCCTTCACTTGACTCACATATACATGAGAACAAGGAATTAGTCTTAATTTCCCAAAGTCGAAGATTCTCATTCATCATACAATACAAGTTGCATGATTCCAAGTTTCTATCCAATTGAAACTTGGGCGATGAGAATCTTTCCTTATTTGGCAAATTTTGACACTTCCACAAACGAAAGAATCAAATCTATTTTCCAATATTGCTAACAATAGAAATATACAAACATCAATTTTCACAAATGCCATTGCAAGGAAATATAAAACAAGACAAAATTAAATTTTTTTCTTTATTTATAAAATGCGGAAAACTTGTCCTTACAATGCACATACAAATGGAAACTATGTTTCTAACTATTCCTAAGCAATCTATCATAACTCCTAAGTAGCAGCTCAAAAATCTGATCATTGAACCATGCGATCGAAATCCACCTCTTCGTGATCAGACTTAGCTCACTCTTCCTTTAAGCTTCCATTCTTTTCTTCGATCCTACATAACATCAAAATGCAATCTTATCACATCATGTATTAAGAATCTTCAAATATGAACTTAATAGAGTTAGATAGTGGACTTACCTGAAGTAGAGTCAAACACTTTGACTTTACCATTCTTATGATCCTTCAGGTAGATAAGGCAGCTTCACAACCAATTCCCCATCTCTTGACAGTAGAAGCAAACAGACTCTTTTGGAATGGTACACGGGACAATCACAAACTTAGCCTTTCTCTTTACCACTTGGTCAAACGGTTTGACCTTGGCCTTTCCATTGGGAAGAGAAAGCTTTTCTGGACTTCCAATGTCGCCATTGTCAATATCTATGGAAATTTGGGAAATTGATATTCCAATCAAATTTGCATTACCAGTGTGCCAAATCATTTCTGATTCAGCAGCAATTAGCAAATAGGTAAGATCAATAAGGGTCACGTCGCGGTCTGTCATATAGTAATCTCTAACGATCTCACTATACGACTTAGGAAGTTATTGAAGAACCAAGTCAATAGCCAACTTCCTTGACACAACGACTCCTAACATTCCCAGCCTGTCAATATGTGACTTCATCTCCAAGACATGTGCACACACAGACTTTCCATCTTGGTGTTTTCTTACCAATAGGGTTTGAGTGACCTTGAACTTTTCAAGTCGACGAACATGGGTCAGGGAGAATTATTGGAGGAGGTGGAGGAAGTGGAGTATGATATTGAGGAATATCATCTTCACGTGGAAAGCTTTTTCCAAAAGATTCGGGAAGACCATAGTTGTCAGAACTAGACATCTACAGGCAGAAATTCAAGTTAGTTGATTTAAGTCCTTAATATAACACCCAAAATGAAATATTAAGGCTAGGACCCAACACAATAATTTACAATTCGGAAGAGGGATGCCGTAATCCAATTGTAAAACATTTGAAGGTAGGTAAATGACGATTTACCAATTTCCACCATGAAAACGAAAATGAATATTAGGTTTTAAATGAATTGAAATTCCTAGATTCTTTAAGATTCATTGAACTTTTCAATGGCATGTTTAAATCTTGATTATGCCCTTCAAGTTTGTGACTGGGATGCCGAGGATCACAAACAAGGTGTGAATAACCATGCAAATTAGCTTGGTACTCTCGATGTTACATATCACCTAATCAATGTGCCGATTAACCACACACGCTCCATTGATCCATGATTAACACCAAGCTACCCTTTGCCACCCTTGCTAGTCCCAAATTAGTGTGTCGGTTAACCACACACGCTCCAATAACGACTTAGCAAGGTGTAAAGTGCAATTTCATGGGTTAGCACCAAATTCACATTTTTCCTAAGTAACTAAGATTGGGAATTTATAAATATTTAGTTACTTGGTATTTTCATTATACTTTTAATGGAAGTTTTTGTCTTATCCTACCCGTTCGGCTAATGACCCTCTACCAGTCAAGGAAGCGGTGGGTGAGAGTGGACACCCATTAAACCACCATTTTATAGGCAGTAACCTTATACCCCCTTATAGATCAGCTTCGTGAATGAGGCCTACTAACGGTAAGACTGACTTTTAACTTATACATATATAATATATTAGACTTTTAATTTTATATAGTATAAGGGTGTGTTTTAAACTTTTAAAATACTTGATGGTTTAATTAATAAATTATACTCTTAATTTAATCAAACTTAAACCATGTCATTATTATGGATTTATTAATCTTCTCTTTTAATTAAACTTTTAATTAACTATTAATAAAGTCCATAAGAGTTAATTGAATTATTCAAAACATCAAGATGCTAAATTAAATTAAAACTATTTAATTAATTTTAAGTTATGAACTCATGAGTTACATTTTTGAAAACTTTTCAAATTACTAGGGTTTCTATGAATTCAATGTTTCTTAATTGAGACTTTTCAACTTTTAAAACTTGAGGGCAAGTTTTGTAATTCTTGAAAAACTTTTGAACTCCATAACTTAAGGAGTTAATTTGTTTTATTAAGATGAGACTTTTCAAGTTCCATAACTTATGGAACTCTTCAAAAATATTAAGATCAATTTAACTAATATTTATTTGTAACTCCTTAAAAAAACTTTTGAATTCCAAATTTAATGACAAAATTTGTAACTCCTTAAAAACACTTAGATCAAATTATAAACTTATAAAATAACCATTTCTATCTTTTACCAATTTGATCATAATACAGTTCTTGTAGTAAGATAATTTCAAATAAAAAATTACAAATAATTAGCTTTATCATATAAACTAGTAATTATCTTAAAATTTGACAATTTATCTTTTAATTGGATGAGAATAATCACTACCATATCAGAAAAAATAGATTTTATGATACAAAACATTTTGTGGTAATGATTCTAATCCAATTGAGGCCAAAAAACCCGAAAAACTGCCAACAGATGATCCAACTCGTCGAGTCGGATAATGGACTCGACGAGTTCATCACTTATGAGAATGGACTCGATGAGTTCATGTATGGACTCGTTGAGTCCTCCTGTCAGAGTGCAGTTTTTCGACTTTTCCAACTTTGAACAATTAGCTATGCATCTATATAACATAAAACTACTCATGACTTTGATACCACTGTTGGGTTTTATGTACTCTAACATTCCTATGGTGCACATACAACCCTAATAGCTTTGGATCTAAGTTTTCTCTAGTTATATATGCAATAAAAATTCCAAAGCTTGAAAACTACAACTAGGATACAATATTGCTAACTGAAACATAAAAGTAAGTTAGAAGAATACCTCTTAATTGTAGCTTGTGGGAATTGGTCTTTCAAGAGCCTAGCACCTCAAGTGTGATGCCTCAAATGTCTTATAACAAACCAAGAACAAGAGGAGGAACTTGAGAGAGAGGTTTGGAGACACAAAAATCATCTAGAGCTTCTTGGAATCACTAGTGCACGATTTTTGGCTTAGGGGTTACATTTATATAGTGTAGAATCCAAGAGTTAAACCCTAATCCACTTCTTTGGGCCTTAATCCAATAATCCATATGATAAGACCTTTGGACTAACTCTTCGTGGAGTCTTACATGAACTTAGTCCATCACTAATCTGTAACACCCAAATTTTCAAAACAATTTTTCACATTTTATAAAACACATTTTCATTCATAATCGTTATAAAAACACCATTGTATCACATAGTCAATCATAACATCATATCCCAAGATCATAATAAAAATCTCCCCGTGTGTGTACTGATCAAACCGGCGCCTTCCCGCGATCCTCGCTGGTACCTGAGACACATAACACAACACTGTAAGCATAAATGCTTAGTGAGTTCCCCAAAATACCACACACAACACATATTAGCCACTCGAGGCTATAACTCTGATGACCCTCTGGTCAAGGTGTCTCTGTGGGACCCTCCAGTCCCATAACTCTGTGGGCTCTCTAGCCCTAACTCTGTGGGCCCTCTGGCCCTAACTCTGTGGGCCCTCTGGCCCTAACTCTGTGGACCTTCCGATCCTAACTCTGAAAACTCTGTAACATACATAGCATATAACACATAGAAATCACATCATGCAAAAGCATACAGCATACTCTGTCTCATAGCTCTAATTACCACTCTAGGTAAAGTATAGTGAGAAGACTCACCTCGGGTAACTCGGTAAAGCTCGAACTCTGTAAAATCAGGTCTAGCCTCCGCCTAATCATGTAAAATAAATACTCTCAATCAATACATCTCTCAAGGCTAGACTATTCCTCCTTTTAGTACTCTCAGAAGGGTAAAAGACCATTTTACCCCTCTCATAACTCAAAGGCCCCACTATAGACCAAACCCTAAAAGTCAACCCTCCGGGTTACGCTGCGCGTACCAGATGTGTACGCTGGGCGTACCCGACAGTCTCTCAGAATCGGGGTGCGCGACCCCTTACGCTGCGCGTACTGGGATTACGCCCGGCGTAAATCCCAGTTTCAGTCCCTTAGCTCTTGAGGTCTTAAACAGTTAAGACTCACGTCCAACTTTTAGATCTGACCATTTCTAAGCCTCTTAATCCATAAAGTCGATGACTTTAAGCCTTTGCATGGCTGAACAAGTCACTAACACCCAAAATATACCATTTCCTAACACTAGAAAGCCCAATACTCAAGCATGATCTCATATCCACGACCAAGATGGGAACTTTATGGATCTATAACACAAAAACCACTGAAATGGGACAGATCTAGGTCCATGGAGCTCATTACACTCATAAGGTCTCCACCTTTGGGACTTTTAACCCTAAAATGGTCCATGAAGCAACAAACCAAATTAAGAGGAAAGTTTTGAACTTTATACCTCCAAATGCAGCTCCTTCCTCTGTAGATCTCAGATCCAAACTTGCACTTCAAGCTCTAGTCTCCACAAACTCCTCTCCTTCTTCTTCACTAGCACACCAAGGCACTTTTAGCTCCAAAATCACACACACTCACTAAGAACGATGAAAAGTTCTCTCTTAGGGTTTTACTCACTGCTATGGAGGCTGAGAAATAAGCCTTAGCATCCAATATATAGGGCACAAGTTAGAAATTAGGGTTTGCACCTGGACATATTACGCCCAGCGTAACCCTGAGTACGCCCAGCGTACTCAGGCGAGTCTGCGTCCAAAATAAGCGCATGAGTACGCGCAGCGTACTCTTGAGTATGCCCAGCGTACTCATTTGCTACCAATTCCTCTTAAGGGCTTAACTTGACACTTTGAATAAAAGAAGGGCTAAATAGTTGTACCTGAATTTCGGGCTGTTACAATTCTCCCCCACTAGAACTAGACTTCGCCCTCGAAGTCTCACTCACAAATAACTCTGGATACTGCTCGCGCATCTCTAACTCCGGCTCCCAGGTCATTTCAGAACCCTTCCGATGTTGCCACTGGACTTGAACCAATGTCACCTCCTTGTTTCTCAAAGTCTTGATCCTTCGATCCACAATCGCAACTGGTCTCTCAACATAATTCAGGCTCGCATCCACCTGAATGTCCTCTAACGGAACCACTGCCGACTCATCAACGATACACTTCCTCAACTGAGACACGTGGAAGGTATCGTGAATCTGGCTCAACTCCGTAGGTAGCTCCAAACGATACGCTACCCTGCCCACCCTGGCAGTCACCCTGAAAGGACCAATATACCAAGGTCCCAACTTACCCCTCTTCCTGAATCGGATCACCCCCTTCCAAGGAGATACCTTCAGGAGTACTAAATCACCAACCTGGAACTCAAGCTCGGATCGTCGCCTATCCGCATAACTCTTCTGGCGACTCTGAGTGGTTCAACAACCTCTGTCTGACCCGCTGAATCTGCTCATTCGTCTGAAGTACTATCTCTGTACTACCCATCACATGCTGCCCGACCTCACCCCAACAAATGGGAGTCCGGCACCTCCTCCCATACAACAGCTCAAAGGGTGGCATACTGATGCTCAAATGATGGCTGTTGTTATAGGAAAACTCAACCAAGGGTAAATACGTGTCCCAACTTCCTCCGAAGTCCAATACACATGCCCGAAGCATGTCCTCAAGCATCCGAATCGTCCGCCCGCTCTGCCCGTCTGTCTGTGGGTGGTAGGCGGTACTGAAATGCAACCTCGTACCCAACTGGAGATCGACTCAACCCCGACCTCTATCATCTGATACTCATCGTTGGACCCTTCGGTCCGGTCTATATCGTTGGACCCTTCGGTCCGGTCTGTACAACACATCACCAGGACTCAACTTAACTCAAGAGTTTGGTCCGCCCGTAGTTAGAATCGCTCGTTCCAATGACTCATTCAACTCATAGCTTGGGGACCCGCAACCCATGCGTACTTTACTTATCCAATCCCTTCGGATTGGATGTCCACACTTACTCAGAATGTAATGATTCCCAATCATTGAGGAGACCCCGGTCTCACCCCTGGTCCGACCACCAGGCTCCCAAAACTCATGCGTAGGGCTTTTCAAGCCTAAAACCCTCCTGTGTCATGCTCAGATCAAGAAGGCTTCCTCATAACAACCTCTCGCTAATTAGTGCGTATTACAGCTCCCCATAACATCACCACAACCTCCTACTGACTAGTGAGTACTACGGCTCCCCATAGTATCACAACAACCTCTCTCTGATTAGTGAGTACTACGGCTCCCCATAGTATCAGAACAACCTCTCTCTGACTAGTGAGTACTACGGCTCCCCATAGTATCACAACAACCTCTCTCTGACTAGTGAGTACTACGGCTCCCCATAGTATCACAACAACCTCTCTCTGACTAGTGAGTACTACGGCTCCCCACAGTATCACAACAACCTCTCTCTGACTAGTGAGTACTACGGCTCCCCATAGTATCACAACAACCTCTCTCTGACTAGTGAGTACTACGGCTCCCCATAGTATCACAACAACCTCTCTCTGACTAGTGAGTACTACAGCTCCCCATAGTATCACAACAACCTCTCTCTGACTAGTGAGTACTACGGCTCCCCATAGTATCACAACAACCTCTCTCTGACTAGTGAGTACTACGGCTCCCCATAGTATCACAACAACCTCTCTCTGACTAGTGAGTACTACGGCTCCCCATAGTATCACAACCTCTCTCTGACTAGTGAGTACTACGGCTTCCCGTAACATCATAACACCCTTCCCTAGTAGCTCCTGAAGCTGCGAGGATAACTACTGCGTCTCTGGCGGCGCAAGGCGATAAGGCGCCTTGGCGATAGGCACTGCCCCCGGAACCAACTCGATGCGAAACTCTACTTGCCTCTTGGGAGGCACACCCGACAACTCCTCGGGAAAAACATCCGGGGACTCTCGCACTATCGGAACGTCATCCATCGAACTTGGCCTCCCAGCGGCCTCTCGTGTGTCCATCACATAGGACACATACCCGCTGCAGCCTTGCTGAAAACTCTGTCTCGCTCTGGCGGTTGAACAAAACGCCGACCCACATCGGTTACCCTCGTTGTACACCGTAAGTACTCCCCCACTGGGGTCTCGTATCGTCACCAACTGTCGCTCGCAGTCTATGACAGCCCCAAATCGGCTTAACCCAACCATGCCCACTATGACACACACGTCCCCCATCGATATCGGGACCAGATCTATCGGGGACTCAACACCGAAGATCTCGAGTACACATCCTCGACTCACATTCATAACATACTCCGCTCGCTCGTCCGCTATGGAAACTCGTAGAGGTCGACTCAACGCCTCTCGTCGGCTACTGATGTGCCGACCAAACGTTATTGACACAAATGATCGACTCGCTCCTGAGTCAAATATCACTAAAGCAGGTACATAACTCATAAGAAAAGTACCAGCCACGACATCGGGCGTTGCACGGACCTCCCCCGCCATCAACTGGAAGGCTCTCCCGCGAGCCTCGGTTGCCTTGGCCCTCGTTGGCCTGGCCTCGGTAACTCTAGCAGCAGGTGCGGCTTTCCTCAGATAGAATACTCGGTTCTTCCCCGCTTAGGGTTCGAACCATCCCCAATTGGCGTACCAACAATCTATCACCCCGACTGTCCCCACCAGTAATCATCGCACCTACTCTTGGAAGGTGATACGCAACTCTCGATGATCTCCTGACAGAAATCAAACAACTCCAAATACCAGGATCTCGTATGCAACCTTCAGTACTTACCATCGTGACTGCCTCTAGTCATTTAGGATCTCACACTATACCCTCACCGGACCTCCCAACTGTCCAGTGTTAACATTAACCCTGGATCTGGAAATAATGAACCATCATACTCCTCATCCTTGACTCCTTGCCCAACGTTCCAACATGCCCCTTATCATAAGAGCAGAAACCACATTTCCACTCCTTATACCTCTCAAGAACCATAGGAGTCACTGCCCTGATATACCCCTCTTGATCGCCCAACACTGCGGCTAACACATGCCCTATTATACTCAAATAGGGTGTATCCTGATCCTTGACCATTTCAGTCTCGACTGTCAGCCTGCTCAAGCTATACCATTCCATTGCGATAGACCCGCTGCCGGATACTCTGATTGAAAAGTCCCATCAGTGTGATTCCACAGGGTTCACCCCAACTCAGAAACCGAAATCTCAATACCCCTTACGTCTCCCACAAAAACAGAAATAGCACCACTCGGGTCACGGGAAGTGACATATCTACTATCGGCCGGCTCTCCAGCTCAGACCGTATCCCTCCATAACGCACTGTCCCTACTCTACTCTGATTCTTGCGACTCGAATGGCATATCACCAACAATCCCTTGGAGCTAACTCGGTTTCCCTATCATAGGATGCTCCACTAAAACTCGTTCTTCCTGGCCTTCTGGGCCCATACTCCTTCACATCCGACCTTGGTCTAGATAATCGCTGCGGAATAACCGGCAAAACCAGAAGCACTCACCGCCACATTTCATGGTACTCGAACCATGTCCTCTCTTCTCAACCCGCCTCAAATCATGGTACTCGAACCACAAAATCACCCCTCGATCTGCCACCAATCATGGTACTCGAACCATGACATCACATCTTGATCTGCTACCAATCATGGTACCCGAACCATGACATCACTTCTCGACCTGTCACCAATCATGGTACTCGAACCATGACATCACCTCTTGATCTGCTACTAATCATGGTACTCGAACCATGACATCACCTCTCATTTTGCTACTAATCATGGTACTCCAACCATGACATCACCTCTCGATCTGTCACCAATCATGGTACTCGAACCATGACATCACCTCTCAATCTGCTACTAATCATGGTACTCGAACCATGACATCACCTCTCATTTTGCCACCAATCATGGTACTCGAACCATGACATCACCTCTCGATCCGCTACTCACAATCCTCCGGATCGCCACGGTCATTTCGTCAAAATCATAATGCGAATCTCTTCATCGCTAATACCCCTGCCCTCCAGCGTGTGCGGTGTTCCAACCATGATGTCTCTGAAACACAATATGAAGATACCAGAGACTCGATCGAGTATACTCGCACTCGATAACTCAACCCTACTTGTTCCTGAGTACCCAATGGATTCTTACTTAGGGTGCGCGCTGCTCCGGTGTCTTCAGTAGTACGGGCCCTATACTACCGTCCACACCGCATCAGTATTCACTCTAAGTCCTCCTCCTTGGATCCCAAGTCCCAAGTACTCTACTCTCTTTAACCATATGCTACTCACTAGCAGCTCTCTCATAACTCCTCGCTGCTATCTAAACACTCTCAAGTATCCCTAGCAGCAAAACTCCTAGACTAAGGCATCACATATCAGGCCACTCTAGTCCTAATAAGAATACCTAGTCTACTCTAGCATGCATAGCATAACTCATTGCATATCATAACATAATATATCTCATAACACTAATTGCAAGGGTATTTTGGGAATTCACCGTTCGGGCGCTGGCTGATCGTACACACGGCTCTGCTCTGTTTGTCTCAAAACTCATTACTCTTGTGAAAATTTTTGCAAATTTTATTTTGAAAATCTCTCAATTCCTCAGTTTGAGTTCAGATACGCTCGAAGATGTATCCGAATCCCTCAAACCAAGGCTCTGATACCAACTTGTAACACCCAAATTTTCAAAACAATTTTTCACATTTTATAAAACACATTTTCATTCATAATCGTTATAAAAACACCATTGTATCACATAGTCAATCATAACATCATATCCCAAGATCATAATAAAAATCTCCCCGTGTGTGTACTGATCAAACCGGCGCCTTCCCGCGATCCTCGCTGGTACCTGAGACACATAACACAACACTGTAAGCATAAATGCTTAGTGAGTTCCCCAAAATACCACACACAACACATATTAGCCACTCGAGGCTATAACTCTGATGACCTTCTGGTCAAGGTGTCTCTGTGGGACCCTCCAGTCCCATAACTCTGTGGGCTCTCTAGCCCTAACTCTGTGGGCCCTCTGGCCCTAACTCTGTGGGCCCTCTGGCCCTAACTCTGTGGACCTTCCGGTCCTAACTCTGAAAACTCTGTAACATACATAGCATATAACACATAGAAATCACATCATTCAAAAGCATACAGCATACTCTGTCTCATAGCTCTAATTACCACTCTAGGTAAAGTATAGTGAGAAGACTCACCTCGGGTAACTCGGTAAAGCTCGAACTCTGTAAAATCAGGTCTAGCCTCCGCCTAATCATGTAAAATAAATACTCTCAATCAATACATCTCTCAAGGCTAGACTATTCCTCCTCTTAGTACTCTCAGAAGGGTAAAAGACCATTTTACCCCTCTCATAACTCAAAGGCCCCACTATAGACCAAACCCTAAAAGTCAACCCTCCGGGTTACGCTGCGCGTACCAGATGTGTACGCTGGGCGTACCCGGCAGTCTCTCAGAATCGGGGTGCGCGACCCCTTACGCTGCGCGTATTGGGATTACGCCCGGCTTAAATCCCAGTTTCAGTCCCTTAGCTCTTGAGGTCTTAAACAGTTAAGACTCACGTCCAACTTTTAGATCTGACCATTTCTAAGCCTCTTAATCCATAAAGTCGATGACTTTAAGCCTTTGCATGGCTGAACAAGTCACTAACACCCAAAATATACCATTTCCTAACACTAGAAAGCCCAATACTCAAGCATGATCTCATATCCACGACCAAGATGGGAACTTTATGGATCTATAACACAAATACCACTGAAATGGGACAGATCTAGGTCCATGGAGCTCATTACACTCATAAGGTCTCCACCTTTGGGACTTTTAACCCTAAAATGGTCCATGAAGCAACAAACCAAATTAAAAGGAAAGTTTTGAACTTTATACCTCCAAATGCAGCTCCTTCCTCTGTAGATCTCAGATCCAAACTTGCACTTCAAGCTCTAGTCTCCACAAACTCCTCTCCTTCTTCTTCACTAGCACACCAAGGCACTTTTAGCTCCAAAATCACACACACTCACTAAGAACGATGAAAAGTTCTCTCTTAGGGTTTTACTCACTGCTATGGAGGCTGAGAAATAAGCCTTAGCATCCAATATATAGGGCACAAGTTAGAAATTAGGGTTTGCACCTGGACACATTACGCCCAGCGTAACCCTGAGTACGCCCAGCGTACTCAGGCGAGTCCGCGTCCAAAATAAGCGCATGAGTACGCGCAGCGTACTCTTGAGTACGCCCAACGTACTCATTTGCTACCAATTCCTCTTAAGGGCTTAACTTGACACTTTGAATAAAAGAAGGGCTAAATAGTTGTACCTGAATTTCGGGATGTTACATAATCAATATGGATCATTAGCCCAAACTATATATATCACTGATTTACACAATCAGTCCCCGTTAATTTAATTAGTCTCTTTTGATCACTAAATTAATTCCAAATTAATTCTTGATCAATACTAATTAAATAATATGATTTCTCAATTAATATATTATATTTATAATATATTAATAAAGCACATTAACCTCTTTCTCAAATATCCATCCTATCAAATTGTTCCAGAGTGTTACAACCCAAATGGACCATGCTTGTATCGGGTCAAGTACATACCAATTATAGTTATGGACTTAGACACCTAATCCAACAGTTCCATGTCTCTCAGCTGCGGAAGTTCCTAGCCAATGGGTCCGTAGTGGTACTAGTGGATGATATTCAGGTGAATGAGCGCCTGAACTATGTGGAGAGACCTTTGGAAATTCTTGACAAGAAGACCAAGACCTCGTGCGATAATGTAGTGGAGTTGATTAAGGTGTAATGGCAACACCGGAAGGGTTACAAATGGACATGGAAACCTGAGAAGGAGATGAGGGAGCACTACCCCAAGTTATTTACATCATCGAACTTCGAGGACGAAGCATGATTCAATTAGGGAAGAGTTGTAACACCCGTTCCAGGTTTGAGTTAATTTATTAATGTTAAACTTTCATTTTTGGGTGGCCACGACGTGGTGGAGCTTCACCACGACGTGGTAGTATTTTTATGATCGTGGGAATTAAATGACCCGCCACGGCGTGGCAACTATTTTTGGAGTAAACCCAAATCCTTGGGTTGTGGGCCTTATTTAAAGGACCTTATGGCTAGGGTTTCAGGATCATTAAGCATCCATTACCCTCTCAAGATCAAAAACCCTAACCCTAGCCTCCCTTGTTGAGTGTTGAGCTCTTTGTGGTATTTTGTTTCATTTTGAAGGAAGAAGAAGAAGGTGTTAGCCCAAAGATCAAGCAACAACTCATCTCCATCTTTGGAATCACTCTCTAGACCATTTGTAAGTCCTCAAGTTTCTATCTTGATGATTCTTTGGTTGTAGATCTAGTTTCTTATCATATTTTGGTCAATAAGAAATGTTTGGTTGGTTTGAAGTAATAAAGGTTGCAACTTTATGACTCTCTTGAGTCCCATAAACAATATATCTTATGGATATAGACTTTGGTTGGGGTTCTTGACCTTGCATGACCTTTTGGTCACTTTCAGCTCATTTTGACCTAAAATGGATGTTAGACATGCATTAGATATGCATGTCTATATAGCACCCACCTTTATGCTAGATTTGGTATTGGAAACTCTTTTGGAGTGGTTGGGTTAAGGACTTTTCAGATTAAGGGATTAATGGTTAAGTCCTTGTTGTATTTTGCCTTATTTGGACCTAGGGTTTGGGATCATGATATATTTAGGTGTCTTAATGGATAAAGTTGGAAACTTTATCCATTTAGACAATAGAATGGACCAGAACTGAGCTTTAGAGCTCTTAGAATCGAAAAAAATGGCTTAACCTATTAAGTTGTTAGAAACCCAGTGCCGACGGCGTGACCTTAGGTCGCTACGACATGACGACTAGGAAATGGCCGTTTGTATTGTTGTATGAGGCCACGGCGTGGTCATAGATGCCCACGATGTGGTAGTTGACTAAAGTCAACGTTGATCGTTGACTTTTTGACTTGAGTTGACTTTTGGTCAAACTACTAGTTTTGGAAGAAGAGTTAAGGGCTTACCTTGTGTAACGGTATATGTGGTGCATAACATCGGTATTTCTGGCAGTGAGAGCAGTCGCAGCTGAGTATTGACTGAGAGGTGAGTCTCTTCACTGTACTCGTGGGTCGAATGCACCAATGCCGAACCACTAAATTATGTTTGTAGGATGATATATGTCTCTGTGACACTTGTTGATATGCCTGCATGTGCTTGTTGTCTTTGTGACTCTTGCTGATATGACTGTATGTTGATTGTATGTAGGGTGAAATAGATCCGGGGGTGAAATAGACCCGTTCGGTTGAAAAATATCGATTGAGTTGAAATAGACTCGGGGATTAAATAGGCCCAGGGTGAAATAGACCCGTTCGTTTGAAAAATACCGATTAAATTGAAATAGACTCGGGGGTGAAATAGGCTCGGGGTGAAATAGACCCGGTACAACTTCGTATTGATATGCATGTATGGTATGAGGTATTTTAGGGAACTCACTAAGCATTGTGTTTACGGTTTTATGTTTATGGTTTCAGTTACTTCCGGTTCTAAGGACAAGGGCTCGACATGATTGTACTGCATCCACCAGTATTCCGCATGATTTGATTGATTTTGTACTCTTGATGATTGTATGGCACATTTTATGTTACGATGGGTTTTCCAACTGAATGAATGGTTGTTTTGATCGATTTAAAAGAAATTTTTTACTTTCAATTTTTGGGATGTTACAGAATTTCACAATATACTTCAAAATATATTTCAAAAAAAGTGTTGGTAAATAAACTTGTATTGATGGTACATGTCTATGTGGATTTGTGGACCCCCCCCCACCACACACACACATATGTCACATCATTAATGGTTCATTTAAGGTTTTTATTAAAAAAAATCACATCTTAAAAGTATACATATATTTTTTGGGAAAATGACTTACAAATGTAACAAAGTATAAAAAAAGAACAAAACAATACCAATGAACTTTTCTTTGTATACTTATTACTTGCAAACTATAGGCTTTCTACATGTATGACCATTCAAGTTGATCTTTTGCTCAAAAAATATCATTGGTGTTACTGACACAACATGTTACCAGCCACGTGGCATGACCCGTGACATCCCACGTGACAACTAACATAGATTTTAGTGTTGATGATGTATATATTCTATCATTAAATGTTTTTTGTACACATTTTATCATTAAACTTTTCTGTACACACTTTAACATTAATCTTACATAATTTATTCAAAAATACATATATTTTAATGTAATATGTATTTTTACTTATTGATAAAGTGTTTCTTATGACAATTATTTTGTCTGAATACCAATTGTTGGTCAAAAAGTTTTACCTTACTGATCCAAATAACCTATCTCATTGGTCTAGTATATGAGAAAGCCACATACATTTTTTTTAATATCACAATCTATGGGGCCAAAATTTCAATCATTGCTAACAAAACTCTTTTCAAAAAATATTCCTACCGAGGCTTTACCATATCTTGGATAACTGATACCTAAACAACATGTTTCTCCCTAATGTTGTATGAAATATTGATAAAAAAGTTATATTTGTTCTTTATACTAAGGCTTAGGGTTTTCCAAATACATGTTTGTATACAAAATGCTCATTAGACTCTACTATTTATCCAAGAACACATTTAATTTCTTTGAGGATTTTAATCAAATACTTGGTGTGTGACATAAAAATCCACCTCTATATAAGATTGATTCGTAAACAGATTCCACATACCGAAACAAATCGAAAACATAGAAATTCACAATGAGCAAGCAAAAAATTGGCATTGCCTTTAATTACAAGAACTGAATTTTGATGAAGCCATGGAGTCACACACTTGGAGCCACACACTATATTTCATCGACTCTATAATTTTCTTGATCAAGAATCACTTGTGAAATGACAATCATTATCACTGAGTTGCTTCGTTTTGCCCACTTGAGAAAACCAGCCAAAAACCTCATCTTTGAATCACTATTTGAATTCATCATCAAACGTTATGATACCAATTTGTTTGATTTGTAGAACTGGTATTCAATAAAAAAATGTCATCTAATATACTAGACTAATGAGGTAAGTTATATGGATCGATAAGATAAAACCTTTTGACCAATAACTAGTATTCAGATAAAAAAATTATCATCAAAAAACACTTTATCTATAAATAAAAATACGAATTAATATTATAATATACATATTTTTTGAACAAATTATATAGGATTAACTATAAAATATGTACAAAAAAGTTTAATGATAAAATGTATACAAAAAAAAAAGTTTAATGTTAAAATGTATACACCATCAACACCAAAATTTATGTCAGCTGTCACGTAGGATGACACATATCATGCCATGTGGCTAGCAACATGTTATGCCGGCAACATCAATGATATTTTTTGAACAAAATGTAAACTTTAATTGTCATAAGTGTACAAAGACAATAGTTTGCCACTAATACTTGTAGAAAGAAAAGTTCAATGGTATTTTTTTTGTACATTTATGATACTTTGTTACCCTTGTAAGTCATTCTTCCAATAATTAAAGCTTTTAAAATTAGTTTAATCATATATGGTATCATATATCTCATGCCTTCAATATTGTACACCTTTCTATTCATGTTACTATTTATAAAACATAAACTAAATATCAAAACTTTGATTCAAGCAAATCGTTTCCTCCAAGTGTCTTAACAACAGTTTTCAGAAGTTTAATCTCTTTGTCCCTCTTTGAAATTTCTTCTTGTTTTGTTCTTAATTCTTCCATGTGCAATTCAAACACCTCTATAATGAAGAAGAATACAATGTTAGTATAAAAATAAGAAATTCTTCCAACAAACTCTAAGATAATCCACATTGTTCCACCAACATTAAGATGTAAATAAAAAAGTTATAGAGTGTGCATACTTGTGGTGTTTTCAAGCTCTTTTATCATCTCTTTTGCTTGTAATTCAGCAGCCTTTTGTCCTGCTTCAGCTTCTCTTTTTTCTATACGAGCATGAGCTGAAGCTGAAATGGCAGCATCTACCTCTCGTTCTAATGTCTCTACTCTTTGCTCAAGAATCTGCATCCGAAAAAAAGTCATATGAAAAAGAGGATTTTTTTTTCTCACAATGTTTTTGAAATGAAATACAAAAAGAACCCAGATAAAACAGCATCTGATAATTTTTGTCCTACTAGTTGATCTCCAATGAAATGAAAGTAGAATGACGATGTAGAAATTGAAACTCTTAACTGTTGAATTTCAATCATACATAATCAAACATTGATAAGAAGCCTTGCTGGATTTGTTATTAAGTCGAATTTTAGCGATTTGATACATTAATGACCTCCATTGAAACTCAAACAGTTCAACTGCAAGGTCCAATTTCAAACATACAACACCAATCAAATCAGCCACAGAAACTGATATAGAAAATCATACGAGTTTTCTCTGATTTGAACAGATTATAAGAAATCGAATGATTGAAACTCAAACAATTCAATTGCAATAAGACATCATCAACATGTGGATTACCATTTATCAATCAAATCATATATCGGCAGAGAAATGTGGTTGAATCGGTTAATTTGACAAGCCAAGTTGTAAAAATTGTTGAAATCAGGTAATAAGAAACGGAAACGGAACCTTGATTGTACGGGCTTGTTCGGAGGTTAAGGAGGCTCTGTTGTAAGTATTGGGATCGACGTAGACAGCGCTCTTGAGGAGTAGCGTTTCAATGGAGGTGAGATTGTGAGATAAGTCGGTGAGATTGGCGATGGCGGAATTCCATCTCTGGTTTCCTTTGCCTTTCTCTGTGTCCTCCATTGTTGCTCCTCAACAATGAATGAAAACAACTGCCGGCTTCTCGTCTTGTTAACGGGTTAATATTTTATCAACAGAAAATAGTAAAGAAACTACCAAAAAAAATCATAAAAGAAATATATCGCTATATTTATAATACTTTTTTTTTTTTTTTTTTTTTTTTTTACAAGTTGACGTTGTTGAAGAAGTATTTGTTCATTTCTAGAGGCTAGATTTTTGAAGCAAGTGTTATATTTTTATGGAATATATAGAAAATATGATGTAACATATACACATTCATTTTGATAAATAAGATGTTTTCACGATCTTCTAATTACTGAATAAATGAATATAGTTTGCTATAAAATAGTATATTTTATAAAAATACGGTGTAATATGTTATATAAAGCTTTTAAGGCTTATAAACTTCCATCAAATGAAAATTAACAAAATAAAAGGAATTACATTCCTTCGTGAATGGTAAATACGTTTTTTAATTCCTACACAACAAACACCATTTCATTCCTTTTCTAATTCCATGAAACCTACTACACGTAATTTTTCCACTAAATAGACATTTTTAAATTCATTTTCTTATTTGTATATATATAATGAGTTTTATGCGGAAAAATCTCATTATTTTAAGAAAATTTTTGATAAAGTCCTAAAAGTCTTTTTTTAAAACAGAAAAATTTCATTATTTTAAAAAAAAATCACATAATCTGCTATTTTCTGTTAAAATATAAAAAAAAATTTCATTAATTTGCGCAAAATGTTAAATAATCGAGACTTTTCTGTTTAAAAAAAAAAACTTTTACGACTTTATTAAAAAATTTTCCAAAATAATGAGCCTTTATTGTATAAAACCCTATATATAACAGACAAAAACGCACACATCCCATTTGATATTACAACAAAAGGCAGTTCTTTTTAGTTTTTACCAAATATAAACAAAAAATGAAAATCTTAACACAAACTAACAAATGATAGAATCTACAACATTCTTCAATTAAACTAGAAAGGTTACCCCCGCTACGCGGGGGTCAGAAGCTTTCAATGTTGTTTCCGAATTGATAAATATGACAGATATAGAAAGTGCAAGGATGAAAAGTCCGGGTTTTGCCCCGGACAAAAAATATAAAAGTTTTGACTGCAAGGACCAGAAGTGTGAACATGACTAAAGAATTAAAGGGATAGGAATTAGCAACTTTTTAGAAAAGGGATCAAAGTTGTCAAACCGTTAAAGTTTTGTGGCCAAACTTTAAATATTAAAAGGTTCCAAAAAAGTGTAAAAATATTGATTGCAAGGACCAAAAGTGTCAAAATGGGTAAAGAATAATGAGCAAAGTTGCCAAAAAACATCCAAATTTAGTATTCCTAACTTCCAACAATAATACAGGGACCAATTCTGCCAAAAAAATGGGAAGTTGAATGGAACACAAACAAAAGGACATGAATAAATTAATTAAAGAAGTAAAGGGACCGGATATGTAAATCAAGAGACCAAACCTGAACAAAATATACCAACTTCACTATTCCTTTCTTCTACAACTTTAATATATATATAATAATAACATCATCAACAACTACAAATGTAGACAAATAGTTGTAAAGAAATGAAATTCTACATCTACACAACATAAAACTTACACCAAATATTCCATTTTGAGATTAAATCACCAATAAATGCCAAGAGATCTTAACAGTATTTATAACAAGATATTTTTTAAAAGTTTATAAAAAGACTAAAAAAAGTTTGCTTCTTACAACACCCTTTTGCATTTCTAAGATGGCTATCCTTCTGTAAACAATAGAAAAGGAGAAAAAGGTCAAAATTTTGCAGATTGCAATATGAAAGTCGATTTCTTTAATTACAGTGAAAAAGATTTTTAATTTTTACCTTTAAGGGTAGAGGAAAATCCACAAGTTGTCAAATGCTTTGCAAGATCTTCCCCAATTACTTTCTTCCAATTTGGTGTAGCTGTAGCTTCAGATACAGGCAATACAATTGCTGTCGCTGTTTCAAGATTCACATTCGCAGAAGCCACTTGTGCCTATTCATGTATACAACTTTTTAAATCAAACGATTTTGTTTTCTTTTTCAGGAAAATGTCAAGAAGATTAAAACAGGAATGAATGAATGAAGAAGTAGATACTTGATTCTCCAAAATTCTTTGTACACTTGATGAACATCCTCCACAAGTCATCCCCTATCAAAGATGAAGCTCATAAGCTAGACAAATTGATCATTACAATTTACACCTGATTCTCCATTCTATTTTGGGTCAATCTTCTACGAAATTGGTGAAATTGGTTATGCGTTTAATCAATATTGTTTGCGATTTCTAACTTTTGTATAGATTAATGAGAAAATGTGTGTTTCCGTAGATCATTATCCTCGTTTTATCGATGAATTGTCAAAAACGGGAGTATACAAAAGTGATTTGGGAGAAAATTACTTACGCTAACATCAAGAACTATCACATCGGGCGATAAGGGCGAAACATCATCAGCAGCAGCAGCAGCGATGAGATTCGACTTGACCTTCCGACCATTAGCAGAAGGAGAAGCAAAGGAAGCAGCGGAAGAGACCGCAGCTCCAGCATTCCTCAAGCCAAACTTGACTGATGATCGCCGAAACGCAGCGCTCGGGTTGGGGTTGATTCGTCGAGGGTGGAGGAGAATTAATTGATTTCGGAAGGTTTGGCCGGAGCAATCGAGGGTATTGGAGATGGCTGCAGACAAGGTCACCTCCATTTTTGGCAGGGGGAGGGTAGTGGTTTGAGAGATCTATCTATCCACTGCTTATAAATCTATTTTATGATTTTATCGATGGAAAATATTACTGTGAATTTAGCCGATTTTTTAAAAGTATTTTTAAATTTTCGACAATAACGAAGTAAAGGTTGTTTAGTTTAGGTCGTTTTTCTCATTTGATTTTTTATTTTGTATTAATTTAGTCATTTAAAGCATAAGTTTTAAAATATCACCGAATTTTTGACTTTAATCGTCTAACTCTTAGGTCCCGTTTGATAGTTGCTGACTGAGAAAATGCTGACTGGGAAAGTTCTGTCTGGGAAAGAAATCCTGACTGAGTAAGAAATCATGTTGTTTGATTGTCCATCTGACTGAATGTGCTGAGTGATGAAAAATGACCATTTTACCCTGCTGTTATATATAGTGATGGATTAATTAAGTTGCTGAATAATTATAAAACATACATATTGTCATAAAAAATGTAAATTACACAAAAATAAAAAATGTCATACAAAATGTAAATTAAACATAAATCATTTAATATCCAAATAAAAACATAATGAAATTTAAAATAACATAATAATTTAATGTAAAGTAGGTGAAAGTAGTCGATTTGCAATCTGATCACGCAAAACACGCATATACTCAACGGCTTCTGGACCCCATTCTATGCCTTGTATGTTTTCTCTATCAATTCCCCCACCTTGGACGTCAGGAGTAACCATAGTGTCCTCCTCAAAATTTCTAAACAAGTCATCTTCTATATTGTATTTCCTTATAAAATTATGGACTGCGACACAAGCAATGACTATGTCTCTTTGCACTGTAAAAGGATAAGGAGCCATTTGTTTTAAGATTGAGAATCTCGCCTTCAATACACCATAAGCACGCTCAATAACATTTCTAAGTTGTGCATGAGCATGATTGAACCTTTCTTCTCTAGTTAAAGGTCTGCCTCTTCGAAAATCGGCTAACCAATACCTAGTATTGCGGTATGGAGCCATAAACCCACGAGTGTTTGTATATGCGGCATCACAAAGGTAATATTTATCTGCAAATGAATGTGACACATATTATATAAAGAAGATAGATAATAAAATTTATATAAAGATTACAAACCCGGTGGAGGAAATGGAAATCCAGAAGTCGAATTGAATGCAACTTCTTTCAAAACTCTTGAATCATGTGCTATACCCTCCCATCCAGCCCAAACAAAGGTGAATATCATATCAAAATCACAAATTCCTATAACATTTTGAAAACATTCTCCTTTTCCTCGTCCCCTATAACGAGTTTGTTGATCAACGGGTACAACCGCATGTACAAGAGTTCCATCTAATGCACCTATTGCTCCGGAAAAAATATTTTTTAACCGTCTATGTCGTTCCGAGTTATGTCTTGTTGGATTAGGAGTTGTTGGTACTATAATTTCTTTTGCAAAACACATCATTGCAGTTAGGACCTCGTGAAAACATTGATGAATCGTTTGTGTGGAGTGATGAAATCTTCCCTTAACCGCGCGAAAACGTTCATTATGTCCTATAACATGTAAGAATATAGCCATCTTCTCTTCAATGCTTATTGTTTTACTAGCTTGCAACCAATTTTTTTTTGGGTAAAATGGTTACATAATAATGCAAATGCCTCTTGTGTAAGACGCATCATATCGTAACATTGTGTAGGGTCTCCGTACATCAAATCTTGCGTATACGCATACCCGCTTGTACCGTTATCTCTAATTCTATGAGTTCTGATTAGTCTACGTTGGTTTGACCTCAACCAATAAAACACAAGTAAAAGAAAAGCTACAACTTCACCATCAGTAACCATACTTGACCTGTTGCAAAGAATTAGGTAACATGTTAAAGTAAAAAAAATCATGCACCAAAAAAATTAGTAAACGTCATATTCAATAACAAACGTCATATTCAATATTCAATAAAATCCAAAAGTAACATCCAAAAAAGTAACATTCAATAACAAACGTCATCCAAAGTAACATCCAAAAAAGTATCAAACATAGGATCCAAAAGTCATGCAAACTTTCTACCCGCACCCATCAAAGGTAACCATATTTCCTACCCGCACCCATCACCCACGACTCACAACTAGTATGTGAAAGTCGTAACCAAACTTTTCTAACATCAGCACTTTCACCAAATAGCAAAAGAGCGGTCTTGTGTCTTTCATCTTCTTCTCCTCATTCCATTTTGTTCAATTTCTCCATACACGCATCAACATCCTTATCCATTTCACTTTTTTCAATTCTTTCATTTTTTTCCACTAACGACTTTGCAAGCTTTACAATCTCCTCTTCAACTTCTAATGCCCTTGCATCTCTTTTTTTCCCACCAACTTTTTTGTTTCCACCAACTTCCGTATTTTTTGAACGCCCCGAAGATTCTTCACTTGCACCTATGTGTTGTGTTGAGGTTTCCATTGGAACATCATCATCAAAATCATGGGCACTAAACTCTTCTACAGGACGAGGGAGTGTAGAAGATGGCCCCCAACTTTGAAAGCCGGTTGAGGTCGACCCTTCAAATAGTTGGGTGCAAAGTTCAGGAAACAGCAGAGGTTTAGTTTTCAATGACAACACGAACTTGTTCAACTGTTACAATTTTTATAAATATTAGTATTTTTTATAAAAATAATTATAATAGTATTTGTTATAAAAATATTACCTTCCCCTCTTCCTTCTATTGTTCATCAGTCAGGTTAAATTTATTTTTTATAGGGTCATATATATTGCCGGTTTTGTTTTTCAGTTTCACCCAAGCAACATACTTTGATTTGTAGTAGTCAAAGTGGTTTCTCATTTGCTTCTGATCAACCTCTTTACCGTGTTCGTTCATCAATTTTTCGCGTACTATCTTCCATGAACTAGCCTTAAGCCCAGAACCCTCACGACCATTAGTGGTTAGTTCATGGATACATGCATCAAGAAAAGTTTTGTCCTCACTTTCATTCCAAACCAACATCCTAAAACAAAAAAAAAAAATATGACTTTTGATTTCATAGCTTATACACAACCAAGTTTCAGATTTCATAAAATGTACCCACTCGAATTCTTCAAACAAGTCACAATATTGTTATTAATTTAAGAAAAGTTCATTTTTTAGTCATCACATTCCTAGACCCAAATAATACCATATCCAATTTCATGAATTGTTGGTGTATTTGATTCCAGTTTATCATTTGGAATTATATCACATAATTTTGAGGACCAATGAATATCAAAATATATTTTGGAAACAATTCGCAGATCAGATATCACAAATCAGACACAAGTTTTAGGGACTTCACAAAAATTTGAAGTAGCAGATTTGAGACGCGAAAGTAATCTTTAGCATTGCAAAAATTTGGCAGAAAAAAATATAAACAATCCACAAAAAATTGCCATTGCAGATTTCAGATGGCAGATTCCTCTAGCATATAGAAGATTTGATAAAAAAATCATTCACAACTACAGGTTAACCAGAAATCTTTGCAATTTGGCAGAAATTCGTGTCAGCAGATGGCAATAGACAGAGAATATGATAATCAGAAAAGGAAATTTTTGGTGTTGAAACCATCCGAATAAGCAGAAAATCGAAATAACCAGTATAGACATGGAAATATCGAGAATTATAAACATAGACAGAAAAGATCATAACCAGAAAAAGCAAATTCGTTACCTGATCGGAGAGCTGGCGGCGGTGGAGATCGGAGATCGGAGAGCTGAGTCGACAAGGATGATGGTGGTAGAGATCGAAGAGCTGCGCACTGTGGCTAGAGAGAAGAAGATGGGAGATGGAGAAGAAATTGTGATTGGAGGCGTCTTCTGTGAATCGTATCCGAACGGAGATGACAGCGATAAGGAGGGAGATGGCAGCGACAGGAGCTGTTCGATGGAGGCGATGGAGGAGGCGTGATTTTGGACGCGGTATCTTTTAGGTCACCAGAAAATTTTGAGAGGGTAGGATGGTATTTTGGCGAGTCAGCAGCATCTTTAGAGCTGAGCGAGACATCTATTTGGGCCAGACAAGCTGACCGAGACAGCTCCTATCAAACACGAAACATCTGAGCGAGACATCTAATTGATTTAATTAAATAATCGAACTTTATTTCCATCTATTTATGTATCAAATTATTTGATTCCTAATTACAATGTTTATGTTTAACTTTGAGGCCAACATTGTTGGCCTCAAAGTTAAACATAAACATTGTAATTAGGAATCAAATAATTTGATACATAAATAGATGGAAATAAAGTTCGATTATTTAATTAAATCAATTAAAAATGTACCATAAATATTTTCTCAAAAAATTGACGATATTGTATTAGATAATGTTTTATAAAATTTGGCACAAAAATATAAGAATATATTATGATTGTTTTTTCATATTTATATAAACAACTTCAACGACCATTATTGTAATAAATCTTTTGTAACATACACGTTCAGTTATCGTGTTATGTAATTTTAAAATTTAATAATATAATGAAATATTATATGAACTTGAGCGTTGAGTTCTAACAGATAGTTTTTACTAGAATTGGAGTAAAACTATGTTTAGAATCATTCGGAAAGTATTGGAAGTCTTATGGGATTCCAATCAATAGTCAAATATCGAAATTAACGAAAATATAAAGTTGGAAATAAGTAAAAATAATGTTATTGAAAGTTGTAAAGAATCTCGTTAGAAACATTTAGGCGAAAAGCTCACCGAAATCCGAGTTATAACGAAGAATTTATGACTATTTGAAGTTTCGCGACAGAACCGGCACGACGCCGTATGACGTAAAAAGTAAGTTTTCGATAAACTACTTTTTAGCCTTTATGATCTAAATAAAAGGCGTAGTATTCGTTAAACCGAAAGTTTTCATAAAAAGAACATCCAAATCTGACTTCGTATGAGGAAGTTATGATTTTTCTAAGTTTCGGAATAACAATAGACAGCTAAAAACTCGAAATAAAGATCGAATGATTTTTAGCCGATGCAACCTAAACGATAATCGAAGGTCTCGTCAATAGTAGTACAACGGTAAAAAGACAGACGAAAACGGACATCGGATGAATTTTTAACAGAATATTCATGTCCCGGCCCGTTAAAAATATAATATTAAAAATAAATTCAAAATTAGCCGACGGAGTCTAAACGAAAGTTGTAGAGCATAATTTCACCTACGCGTGGATATAAAGAACGTCAAAAACGGAGCGCGTATGCGAAATATATGGATTTTTGAAGTTCGGAGCACAAACTTCGAGACCTGACTGCGTTCACGACGTGAACAAGCATGGTTCACGACGTGAACTACTTGAACGACACCTCTCAAGCCTAGAAGACCCACGGCAAGCCTAGGGGATGACCGAGATCAAACTCACGACGTGAACAAGCATGGTTCACGTCGTGAACCTCAAATTTTGACCTATAAATAAAGGGCCAGCCCTCTTACTTCCGTTTACTCAAAAACGCAACCCTCTCTCTCGTATTTCTGATTTTGAGATATTTTCCCGAGCCAACGATCGCTAGCTGCTGACAGTGTTTAGTCAGATTCTACCGGCAAAAACGTTCTTTAGGGGTAATTTCATCGCAACATCCGATTATTTCACGGTGAGTTCAATACATAGGAACAGTTGTATGTTATGTGTTATATGTGCTATGTGCTTTTCCGTGTTATCATCTTGTGTTATTATTTCTGCTATTTTGATAGCACAGCTGTACCTTTGGCTATGTGATCAGTGAAAGGACTTAGATTCACAGTGGTATTGGTATGTAGCCTCCGGCCGTGTAGAGCATGTCTCGCAAGAGAATGACTTCTACCCCTATGGCATTGACAGAAGGTTAGATAGGGCTAAAAGCCTGAAATCTACCAAAATGTTTAATCAGAAATTGTATGTCATATGTGTCATTTGGGCCGAAGCGTTATTGATGTATATCAAGTATTGAAATTTTTATGTCTCATTGATTGTTATGGAAAGTCTGTCGCATGATTCACATATGCATTTGTTGTTCCTTGTTTCCCTTTGTTTCTGCCATATTGAAGTATATATATGACATAACGTTATATTTTATCTATTATTGAACTCAGTAAGCGTCACCGCTTACCCCTCTCAGTGTTTAACAATTGGAGGTAATGAGAATCCAGTATAGTCATATACTGTTGGAAGATTTAGAATAGTTTATACTATTACTTTTGTATTTGAGTTTAAGTATGTATAAAATTATAATATCCTGGATAGTTTTGTAAAATATTAAAACTTAGTCGGTTTGTATCCAGTTTTTTGTAATAAGACCATCAATGTAAAATATAATATGTTTATGAATATGCATGTAGCATGTTTTGGAGTAACAATGTGTCGAGTATGAAAGAGGTTCTTTCATCTTTATTTATAAATTTTTTCAAAAATGTCATATTTGTATCGTCGATCCTTTTTTTAAAGTATTGTAACTTTTTTTTTTCAAACTGTTTATCATTAATAAAATTTGAATAAATATAAATTAAAAAAAACTAAAAAAATAAAGATATATGTATTTTTTTTGGCTAGAAGATGTCTGAAGATGTTAGAAAACTCTAGTTCACATCTGCGTCAAGAAGAGGACGCACAAACATTTTTAGGTCTGCAGTTTTCAAAAAAACAAACAGTTTGCGAAGACTAATGTCTGTGCGGCACACACAAAAAGGCCAAAAAGATCTGCAGACAAAAACAAACATCTTAGTCATCTAACTTTTAAATTGGTGCTCACTTTTATAAATTTATTTTAAAAGTTTGGTAACTATATAAACACAATTTAAAAGTTGGAAGATTAAATGAACACCAAATCAAAAGTTAAATGAACAAAAATAGATCGAACCTTTAACCTTTTATCATTTAGTGGTTTGATATTGATAATAATTAGATTGTACTTGTAGTGTTTAAAGCAAAGTGTTGTAGAAAACCTTATTACTTTTTCAAATATTTGTACCACACTTTTTCTCAAAAGTGTAGAAAACCTAATTACTTTTTTTCCCTATCTAACCTGATAATCCTTTATAATTATCAACGTCTTCGATTTTTTTTCACAGTTTGCTTTATCGACGAAAAGAAAAGGCTTGCATCACAATCGCAAATATACTTTCCATTTTCCAATCTCTTCTTTAATTTTAGTATAATGTTTGGTTAATGGTATATGATACGCAATTAAAAACAAAAAATGCAAAGCCATGTCCCAAAAGTTCCTATGATGTGGAAAATTTTTAAATAATATATATATATATATATATATATATATATATATATATATATATATATATATATTTATTAAAAAATTTCCATATTAGGGGTGAGATGGGTTGAGAACTCATAGCTTCTCGAGAACACGAAAACTAAAAGTGGAACGTTAGATCAAAATTAATTCATTAAGGGCATGATCATCATCTTACCAATCTCATTTAATGTTTAATTTTTTGTGTTATTGAAAATATTAATAGAAATGTCTAAAAATTTGCATAATAAATCAAATTGTCAGATTTTTTAAAAAAATAGTATTTTTCGATTTTTTTTTAAAAGTGCAGATTTTCTAATTTTTTTTATAGAAAACATGAATTTTTGAAAAAAAAAATGAATTTTTTTTAAAAGCATTTAAAAATCAATAAAATTAAAAAAAACTAGAATATTTAAAAAATACTATAAATTTTTAACCAAAAGAATTAACATTTTAGGTACATATATGCATATTTTTACAAATGCATATATGCATATTTCGTATACTATAATATTTGTAAGGAAATCATAAGAAAACTCATTTTATTTACTAATCTATAGATACAATAGAATAAATATTTTATTCGATACAAAATAAAATATAAAAACAAAAAAATGCTACAAATTTTCAAAGCGTTTTCATGTCTTCGTGTTAATATTTCCATATTTTCTTCAATTTATCATTTTTCACCTCTTTAATATTCACCACAATTTCTTCCAAATCTTCAAAAAAAAAAAAATATTATTGATGCAAAAACACTCACAAAAATACATATGTGATTTACATGTGATTGACATATGAATCACATTTACATATGACCTCATATGTGAATTACATTTAATTTTCATATGAATCACATATGATTCATATGTGAATCACATGTAATTTACATGTGAATCACATGTGATTTACATGTAAATCAAATATGATTAATATGTGAATCACATGTGATTTACATGTGAATCACATGTGATTTACATGTGAATCACATGTGATTTACATGTGAATCACATGGAATTTATATGTGAATCACATGTATAAATCCCTCCTAGGCATTTGATCAAGCAGCTAGTGTGCAAATATTTGTTCTTGGAAATGAACAGAAATTAGAAGACAAAAAATGATTTATAGTTTATACCTATTGAAAGCAAGTTATAGTTTATATATATATATATATATATATATATATATATATATATATATATATATATATATGTCGAAAACTAATGTTTTTTTCCACGAGGTCAAATAGACTAATTGGTAAATAGAGAGGCAAGTTCATTCTTTTTTTATTCTACCAAACCAAAGATAAAAAATACAATGTTGAAAGTACCTGAGAAGCATTAAGATTTTCTCCTACACTAGCCATGGCAACTGTACCCATCTTGGAATGCTTTATATCCAAATGAATCTCATTACAAAAAAAAAACGAGCTTAATCCCCATACAAAAATCTAAATAAAAAGCTGTCAATAAATATGAAAAAAATAAAAATAAAATTGAAATGCCTGGAAAAGAGATTCCAAAAGTAAATGTCCAGTGAGTTTGTATCACGTTGGTTTAACATCGTTGATTTCAAAAATATTGCAGCAACAACCCAAATTATAAAATGATTACATACCAGAGGTGCTTCACTTCTATAATGTTTTTGGAAGGAATGGAATTTGTCAAAATGAATTGTAATTCAATAAAGAAAGTTGAATAATTTCCACATATAATAATTCTTTTTATTTAAAACCCGATTTTTAGTTGAATTGGTCTCACTGCCTAGGCATCCCAGCTTAACACTAAAATTGTCACACCCCCAAACCGGAATTGCGGAAACGTTCGGGGGCGGAGGACGTCATGTACAGTATCACAACAATTGAATAATAGTAATCAAAGCAACAACAACCATTGTATTGATATTAAAATGTTTACATTGTATTCGAATCACATATGATTGACTTCAAAAGTAAATAACAAAGTAAATAGTTGAAGCTACTATGCTCCGTCTTCTAGGAACTCGGTGCGTGTACCTGTCTACTAGTGCCCTGAGAATAGAAGTGGTTTTTGAAAGAGTGTCAACATTAAAGTTGGTGAGTTCATAAGCGTTTTTGTTTTAGAAAACGGGTTCTTTGTTCTTTGTAAAACATGCGGTTTTGCTCCAGAAAATCCTATATTTTCTGATGTGATGAAAGATAAGTAAAATGACTTGTACTAGTTCCTTCCATGAGTACTTAGTGTATACAAGTTATATACAATCCAGATCGAACAGACAATCGATTGTGTGATTCTACCCCAAGCCCACAACCAAACAAAGAATAGGAAATGAGGCGGAAGCCACACATTCCACTGCATGTCGGATCCTCATTGTATATCACTCTAGCGTATTCACTAAGTACTTACAGAGTTAACTGTAATGGTCCTTTAAGATGTGATGAAAGTGTTCCTTAAGAAAATCCTATATTTTCTTAGTAAGAATATGATAATACCAGTTCCTTCTATGACCACTTAGTTTATACTAGCTATATATAAACCAAGATCGAACGGACAGTTGATTGTGTGGATCTGCCCTAAGCCCACAACCAAACAAGGAACAGGAAATGAGGCGGAAACCACACATTCCACTGCTTATCGGATATTCTTCATACATAACCTTGATGTATAAACTAGGGAATTATAGAATTAACAATGATTGTTCGTTAGTTAAATGATAAACCATTTGCTTGTAAAATACTGATGTTTGTCCTGGAAAATCCTACATTTTCCATAAAAGTGAGTTGTTGTCTTAAATGTTCCAAAAATGAAAAGTACAAGTATTTATCCATACTTAAGTTGTTAAAGTGTAGCTTTATTATTAAATAAAACTAACCGAAGACGTGTTTGTTTTGTAAACTGGAAGTGATGTTAATACCCTCCTATGATCGCTTAATAAATACGAGTTATAGAAGTGTAGATCGAACAGACAGTCAATTGGGTGATTCTGCCCTAAGCCCACAACCAAACAAGGAACAGGAAATGGGGCGGAAGTCACACATCCCACTGCATGTCGGATGTTTATTTCATATCACCCTTGTGTATATACTAAGTAATCACATAGTTATTAACTCTGGAGACTGTTTGTTAAGTATGTTATTACGTGAACGAGTCGTTGTTTTATCCATGTGAGTTCTTATAACCATACTGATGGATGTTAAACCCTACGACGTATTTCAGACGTCGTAGACATTAATGACGTTTGTCACCTAGAACGACTGTAGCTAGTAGTCAGTGCGCGGGATTGTCAGTCCCGTATAGATCTATACACAAACTCACACTCTCCCTCCAGGAGACTCTGGTTCATAAGACTAGACTTCCCTTGGCACTTAAGTAAGTACTCGAAGACGTGTCTCACAAATTTGATCCCTCAACGAATTCACGAATAATACAATGAAAACCTTTTTGTAAACAACGTGTAACCTTGTAAAAGTAGTTCGTTCGTTCCATAAACTATAATTAATATTGTTTATAAGTTTGTTTCCGTGTTAAAGTCTGTGCTTGTAAAATAGTTGGTCTTAACATGTTTTGTAAATTGTTTCCAAGTCTAGTCGTCATAATGTTTGCCGTGTTTTAATAAGTTTCGCGTTCAATTGCATGTTAACGGTAAGAAGTATAATAAGCAAAATTATATTTTTTTAAACACAAGATTACTTGTGTTTTACTTGTATTCCCCCCCCCCCCCCTAAAAACATTGAAAAAGCTTGAAAAAATATGGGGGTATGAACTCACCTCAAATGTGCGTTAGCTGGAATAAGCGAGTTGTAGAGACGATCCCCGGGTAAGCGTACGCGCGAATAACGTTATCCTAAAATAATTATATTCGACGTCGTATTTAAATTAATAATAATATGAATTTAAATAAAAGGGTTAAATAATTATTTAATTAGGTAAAGAATGCTTAAAAATTAAATAGGAATTATTTGGAATGTTGCAAAAGGGTTCACGGTTGAATAAAATGGGTTTACGGTTCGAGGTAAGTGAGTTCACGGTTAGATCTTGAGAATTATGAAGATTTGAAGATTTGTTTGAAGATATGAATGTGGGTATGAATGTTCTTGGTATGGAATATGAAGATTTGAAGGAATATGGGCGTAAACACTTGAAGATTGAGAGGAAAAGGAGTTGTTCACGGGTGATAGTTGAGAGAGTTTACGGATGAAAATGAGTGGAATGAAAGAGTTTTCGTCGAAACCACATATATATAGGGGTGTTTACGGTTCAGAATGGGCTTGGGCCTTGGGGTTTATGGTTTTAATGTGGGCCTTATAAGGTGTTCACGGCCATTCCTTGGCCGTGAACCCTTTTCTCCTTTGAACCATGGTCGTGAACAACAACAAGATTTGATCTCCTAGCCGTGAACTACCCTTGAGAATTAACCTAAGCCGTAAACCATTTGTTCTAAAAGCTATTGGACCGTGAACTCTTTATCTCTTATCCCTTTAGGCCGTAAACATATTTCAAGAACCAATCTTGGCCGTGAACGTCAAGTTTTAAATACTTTTGGGCCGTGAACATAAGTTCCTTTACTTGATTTGGCCGTAAACACACACATGGTGTGTTATTTATAGTTTAAACCCTCATCTTTTGCCAAGTGTTGGATTATACCTTCCTAACTTAGCTTAGGTTTGAATTCCTACTCCTTTGTTAGCTCTATAAACAAGCCCTAAGGCTATATAGAGGGCACCATGCAACAAGGATTGCAATGTGGTTTCACTTGTACTTGATTAGAGTTTAGGCTTTACTTGATCTAAAAATTTCGAGTTATGACATCATCCCCCCGTTAGAGGGAATTTCGTCCCGAAATTCGAATCCTAAGTGGTTACTCATGAACTAGGGAGAGAGGTAGGTACTTCTGTTCCATATGATTTTCTTGTCCCAAGTGAATTCTGATCCTCGCTTGGCGTTCCAGCTGATCTTCACTATTGTGCTTACTATTTCAATTGGTAGGGAGTGTATGGGTTCAGTTTACTTGTCTATGTTTATCCAATTGGTAGGATGTCCACTCGTAGTTCTGGACAGCTCTCGTCCTGAAGTTCATGGTAGGACTCATACCTGGTCCATCCATAATCTCCTCGTGTATACAAGTTGTATATACTTAAGATCTATAAGACGGTCGGATGGGTGACTCTGCCCCAAGTCCACAATCAAACAAGAAACATGAGATAGGGAGGAAACACACATCCTAAGTCCGTAGAATCTTAATTATATACCACCCTCGCGTATACCCTTAACAGTGATAGATTAACCGTATTTGTTCCTAGCCTCTGTGCTTGAACTTGACTTGCTGCATATTTTGGTACTCCCAAAAGATCTGCTGGGAATACTTCGGGAAGGTTACGGAAGGATATAATACTCCTCGCATGAGTACTTCGGGGGTTTGAAACGAGAGACGATTCTAAGGTTCGTATCTAGTTTGTCGTTATGAGTTACGGGAGTTTCGTTGGTCGGTCGGTTAACGCGAGGGGTCATTTCGGTAGCACGCGTGATTGGTATGGTAAGAACCAAGCCAATCCATGTCGGCTGACGATGTCAGAACTTCTTATTGACAAACGTGATAAGTTGGTTCGGAAGGAGTGTTTGTTAGAACGATAGTGCATCCTATGTGTACGTGTCTAGTGCTTTCTGTTTTATCCTTGTTATTACTACTGCGAGCATGTTGTACTGCATTAAGTGAGTACTAACAGTATGAGTGTTCCGATGGATGGTATTGATACTTAATATTATGATCCCCACCAGGTCCATCTATAATCGCTTGTTGTCTACAAGTCATATACTGTGACAACCCGAACCTTTTTCCGTTAAAGTTAGTCATTTTCTGTTAAATAAATTTCACATTTTCATTTGTTCCGTTAAAATTCCATGGTTTGGAAAGTCATTTAAGTTTTATATAATTAAATTTATATAAGAGTCGGAACCAAAATCGCGTGAAAAACTCGAGTTTCCTTCAAAAATCAACAGTTCCCGGCCTGACTGGTGTTCACTGCCGTGAACCCGATCACGGCCGTAAATCGTTCACCGCTGGTGGGCCGTTCACGGCTGGACTCCACCACCGACCATACCCCCCAGCCTATATATACGAGACTCCCACCCTCATTTGAGCTTTTCTGACCGCGAACACACTCCCTCTCTCTAAAAACCCCCACCCGAAAACACAAGAAAACTCAAGATTTCTCTTCATCTATCACTCTAGCCGCCTTAAAACTCGTTGGGGAGCATCAAAACATCAGTTTTTCGTCAAAACAAGTGTTGCTGTTCTTGAGTTTACGGCCGTACACACTTCAAATCTTCAAACCTTCAAGGGCTGCAACCTGTTTACGACCGTACACCCTTCAAAAGTTCATAATCCCTTCAAGAACACCGTTCACGGCCGTAAACCCTTCGAGGGGCTGTTCACGGCCGAGAACATTTCACGGCCGTAAACCCCTTCACGGCCGCAAACCCTCCCTAAGTGGTGAACTTGGCTGAAAACCCGCTTTCTCTGATTCAATCGAGCCACGATAAAATTCCTAAACCAAAAGCAAGTGTGTTTCCAACACTATAAATAATGGTTTCGCTAATAATATACATATATGTATTTAATTGTTATTAGGATTCCGTTAAGTGCCGCGTACACCAACGACTGAGGTTCTCCATTCATAGTTTCGTGTCCGACACTTTCCGCAACTAACTGTGAGTTCATACCCCTATGCTTTTATGGTTTTAATGTTTTCAGGGGGAGAATACAAGCTAAACACAAATGATTTTGTGAATTTATACAAAAGGATTTCAAAACACTTAAAACTGATGCAATGGATATAGTCATACGGTTTCCACTTCTCATAAAATATTTAGATATTTTATCCCTTTTGTATTATGTTGAGCATAAGGGATGTTTTCAACGTACTGTCAAATGGCATAGTTTTCAGATCAATTCATGAACCAAATACATAATTTTCATGCAAACTATAATAGGTATAGTTTGGAGTTTCAAAATACAGTATCACAAATTCAGAGCTTATACATTGTTAAACATATAAACTATGACAGACTTAGTTTATGATATACTCGGGTAACAAAGATACTTATTATATAATTATTTAAGTATAATTATTACTCTATAAAGTATGCACACAGGTTTAAGTACAATAGATCAATACAGAACTACACGTAAACTAGATTATACAGAATTGTGAGACTCTACTTCAAATTGTACCCTTGGGTGTACTGAACTAAATCCTATCATAGTATAACCAGAGTCTCCTGGAGGGAGAGCGTGAGATTTGTGAATAGATCTATTCGGGATTGACAATCCTACACCTGAACTGCTAGCTACAGTTAGGCAGGCATGCCTGGGGTGACAAATGTCATTTATCCGACAGTTGAAGAACGTCGTAAAGGTCACTAGGTCATATCAATCATGGTTATACGACTCACAATTGTATAAACTAACCTTTTGTTTATGGGATTTCATTCTTCATTAGTTTTATTTTAACTAATAGAACTACTATACATTATACTGGAGAGTTCCAGGGAATAAAATACATGGTTTCATTTTAATTAATGAATCTACTATACATACTGGTGGTAACCACGGTTTTCCAAACAGAACATTTTATACATACTGGTGATAGCCAGGGTTATTCATACAAAAAAGGGTTTTACATTCAAAACAGTTTTATACAATTCATCTGATGGTAAACAGGAAATCAAATTAGTACTTTATGGAACGTTGTAACAAACTCATATGTTAGAAAATATTGGATTTTCTTGGAAACATGTAAACAGCTTTTACTGATTCATTAACAGGATTTCATTACAAAAACATGCTTATGAACTCACCAACTTAATGCTGATACTCTTTTCAAAACCGCTTGTATTCTCAGGAAACCCGTAGACAAGTACCTCAACAGACTTTTGAGAAGACGGAGCATATAGAGTCACGTCTTTATTTTGTTGCTTTTGATGTATATAAACATGAATCAAATAGATGTAAATACCTTTTTATATATATTCAATGTAATGGTTGTGTTTACTTTGATTACTATGATGCAATTGTTGTCATACTACATATGACGTCATCCACCCCCGAACGTTTCTGCCGTTCTGGTTTGGGGGTGTGATAGATTGGTATCAGAGCTATTTTTTATAGTGAACTAAGTATACCAAAACCTTAGATGGTATACAACTATAAACACTAAAGGGGCCGAAGTGCTCTGAAACTAAAAGTATACTTTAAAAATACAAATATTTTTACAAGAAGTATACAAGTATACATACGTACAAGAAGTTATGACTTAGTAAGAACTACATAAAAGTATTTAGGACGAGATGGACACTACGGTTAAACCTGAATAGTTATGTAGTCATATGTGGGGCCAATATAACATGATCAACTATATTTATCCAAGATATGACCAACATGTGTTGGGAGTGACTGTGGTGTGTGACCAGTCTAAAACTTACCAAATCTTATACAAATGAAACACAAAGTTAAAATACTATAAGAGTATTTTATGGTTCTATAACACTGCACAGAGTTATCACTATTAGTACAAATCCTCACAATTGAAAGACCTGCAATTCCTCGGTTATGTTAGTAAACGTTTATTGTAGGTCTCTGCTATCATTATAGGATTAAGTTATATCTTGCTCGAAAATATTCGATTCATGATCGTATAGGAGGCTTATCGTTATTTTCCCCTTGTATCTTTTTACAGAAAAGACGCCTCTCAGAAAGAGACCCAACAAAAAGAACAATTATCCTCCGCAGCCACCACCTCCTCAGTTCGATCCTGTCTTGTTCCAGGCAACAGTTACAGCCGCTGTGGCTGCTGCAATGTCACAAATGAATCCGGGCGGTGTTGGCGGATCAGGAAGTGGTACCCATCCTCAAAATCTTGATGGTGGTCAGGGACACCCGAAGGAGTGTTCTTACAAAGATTTCATGAACGCGAAGCCCAAGTCCTTCGACGACAATGGAGGAGTCATTGCCTTAACCCGGTGGTTCGAGAAAATAGAATCAATTTCCGAGATTTACGCATGTCCTGACGCAAGCAAGGTGAAGTTTGCCGCCTGCACCTTCACCGACAGAGCACTGACTTGGTGGAATAGCCGGGTCAAATCCTTAACTCTGCCGGTAGCAAATGCCATGGGTTGGGAGAGTTTAAAGGAACTTATGCTTGCTGACTACTGCCCTAGGGGCGAGATGCAGAAGTTGGAGCACGAGCTCTGGAACCTAAAGATGAAGGGTTCCGACATTGCCACCTATACAGCTAGATTCTGCAATCTGGCTCTTCTCTGTCCGGGGATGGTCACCCCGGAAAGCAAGAAGACAGAGAGGTACATTTGGGAATTGACACCTCCACCAGTGATCGAGCCAGACACTTAGCACTGTCAAACGTAAGGGGTTTCGCTGCTATCACGTTTCCTTGGATTGGAGGAGGTAGTCCCCAAATGTATCTCTCTACCTTCCTGCTCTCCGAGGTAACCATCCCAGGGCATAGCGCGACTAAATCGTTGAATCTATCGGTGTATGCTACTATGTCCGAGCCTGCCATGGTAAGGTTCCACAGATCTTGCTCTAGCTTTTGTATCTCGCCCCTCGGGCAGTACTCTTCTAGCATCCCCTCTTTTAGATTCTCCCAGCCTATCACGTTTGCCACTGGTAGGGTCAGTGACTTGTCATGGCTATTCCACCATGTCAAGGCAGGCAGCAAACTTCACTTTGCTCCCTTCTGGGCATACGCATAACTCAAAAATTGACTCTGTTTTCTCGAACCATCGCATTAGGGCGATGACTCCCCCACTTCCATCGAAAGATTTGGGTCCACAATTCATGAAGTCTTTGTATGAACAATCTCTTGTGCGCCCGTGGCTTTCTCTGTGGTTAGGGTTGTTAGTACCACTACCCGATCCACTACTACCACTTGTGTGGATTTGAGTCATGACAGCTATCAATGCGGCTATTACTGCCGCCTGAAAGACAACCGAATCATACTGTGGAGGTGGTGGCGGTGGTGCGTTGTTTTTGTTTCTGTTCGACTTCTTCGGTGCCATCTTTCTGCCATAAGGTTTAAAAGATGAAACGAGGGTAAGTCTGTAGTAGTGGTTACTAGTCGAGTGTTATTTGGATCTAAGTTATCTTAGTTCTGAGTGTATCATGACCTGACTCTTGAAATCAATTCATAACAGAGGTCTATGTATAATAGACTTATAAATTTTTAGTAGTAATCACCTTTTAAGTGAAATCATGTGATCTGGTTTACTGTTACTAGTTGTTACTGAAGTGGCGATAAGCCTAACACATAATGTGAGTAATGTAATCACTGAATCACTAAGTTATGTTAATTGGTTAATTATTAGTGTGACACATAAGGTGCTCTACCACCTTGTACACCTCGTGAGTGGTTTCCTTTGTTCTCTGTCCTAGTTATGATTGCCCTGGTTTCAGCTGTGGGAATTTGTTGTCTCTGTACTTTCCTATGGTGTTCTTGTTCTCCGTACGTGTATTGAATCCTTGTTATGTCATGCTTCGAGTTTTATCACTGATCTCCATCACTTCATGATGGAAAGTCTGACTCCTCGTATGATTCCTTCTCGGAATCCTCCCCATGAATCCCTTCTTGTTCTTCCTTGTCTACTCTGTTGCCTGTTGTGGTGGAGTGGCTATATCTACCTATGTTGTTTGTGCGAGAATAGGAATGTCTAAAGGATCTATAAGATCAAGTAAAAACATTTCTATCGAAATTTTTATGATGATCCTTACCGGGTACTCTTATAATCACGCAGTGTATGCAAGTTGTATATAACCAAGATCAAATAGACCTTCGAATAATTGATCCTACCCTAAAACCATAACCAAACAAGAAACATGTAGTAGAGAGAAGATCACAAATTCTAAGTCTATAAGATCTCAATTATATATAACCATGGAAGCATACACTTCGCAATTGTAGAACTGCCAGTAAGGGTGTTTTAGTTTTCACATAAGTTAGTTATAGTGCCTGAAATACTCCTATAGTATTTTAATTGTATGATTGTTTCTGAAGTTTCTTGGTATATGGACTTGGTAAGTTTTCAGATGTTATATTATAGTACCATAAAATACTTCTATAGTATTTTAACTTTTTGTTTTGTTCTAGAGATCCCTTGTATATAGGGTTGGTAAGTTTTAGACTCGTTGTGACACCACTATCACTCCCAAATACATGTTGGTCGTATCTCAAATAAATATAGTTGATCAGGCTATATTTATCCCAGATATGATTACATAACTATCCAGGTTTGACTGTAGTGCCCAACATCTAAATACTTCTGTTTTGTTCTTCTTGTGATACTTATTCTTAGTATGTATGCTTATTCGTATACTTCTCATGAAATACTTATATTTTAAAAGTATACTTTTAGTTAGAGCACTTCGACCCCATTGTATTTATAGCTGTATATCTTTTATGGGTTGAAATACTTAGTTCACTATAAACAATGCTCTGATACCAATCTGTCACACTCCCAAACCGGAACGACGGAAACGTTCGGGGGCGGAGGACGTCATGTACAGTATCACAACAATTCAATAATAGTAATCAAAGCAACAACAACCATTGTGTTGATATTAAAATGTTTACATTGTATTCGAATCACATATGATTGACTTCAAAAGTAAATAGCAAAGTAAATAGTTGAAGCTACTATGCTCCGTCTTCTAGGAACTCGGTGCGTGTACCTGTCTACTAGTGCCCTGAGAATAGAAGTGGTTTTTGAAAGAGTGTCAACATTAAAGTTGGTGAGTTCATACACGTTTTGTTTTAGAAAACGGGTTCTTTGTTCTTTGTAAAACATGCGGTTTTGCTCCAGAAAATCCTATATTTTCTGATGTGATGAAAGATAAGTAAAATGACTTGTACTAGTTCCTTCCACGAGTACTTAGTGTATACAAGTTATATACAATCCAGATCGAACAGACAATCGATCGTGTGATTCTGCCCCAAGCCCACAACCAAACAAAGAATAGGAAATGAGGCGGAAGCCACACATTCCACTGCATGTCGGATCCTCATTGTATATCACTCTAGCGTATTCACTAAGTACTTACAGAGTTAACTGTAATGGTCCTTTAAGATGTGATGAAAGTGTTCCTTAAGAAAATCCTATATTTTCTTAGTAAGAATATGATAATACCAGTTCCTTCTATGACCACTTAGTTTATACTAGCTATATATAAACCAAGATCGAATGGACAGTTGATTGTGTTGATCTGCCCTAAGCCCACAACCAAACAAGGAACAGGAAATGAGGCGAAAACCACACATTCCACTGCCTATCGGATATTCTTCATACATAACCTTGATAACTCTTACGCATGCATTCTTTTCGATTCTGGTGCAGAGAGAAGTTTTGTTAGTCATTCATTTAAGCATCTTCTCAAGCATAAGTCCCAACCTTTAACCGAAACATTTACCGTCGAGATGGCCAACAGAAAGAAAGAAAGCACTAACGACGTATACATAGGCTGTACCCTTACCCTAAACGATCATTCCTTTCCAATCGACCTTATGCCAGTTTCCATAAAAAGATTCGATGTCATCATTGGCATGGATTGGTTGAGCCCCAATCGTGATGATATCCTTTGTTACGAAAAAGCCATACGCCTCAATCTGCCATCTGGCGAAGCCCTCGTTATTTACGGTGATAAACTTAGCTCAACCCTTCATATCATCTCATGCATCAAAGCTCAGAAATATCTGCGAAAGGAGTGCCATGCATTTATAGCCCATGTCGTTAATGAGAAGCAGGAAGTTAAAGACCTCGAGAGCATCCCCGAGGTCTGCAACTTTCCTGATGTCTTCCCCGAAGATCTTCCTGGAATCCCTCCCGAGCGCCAAGTCGAGTTTCGTATCGACTTAATCCCTGGAGCTACTCCTGTAGCTAAATCCCCATACTGTCTAGCGCCGACAGAAATGCAAGACTTATCCAGCCAGATCAATGAGCTACTCAGCAACGGATTCATCAGACCAAGTTCCTCACCCTGGGGAGCCTCGATCTTGTTTGTGAAAAAGAAAGATGGATCCTTTTGGATGTGCATAGATTATCGCGAACTGAACAAGCTTACCATCAAAAACCATTATCCCCTATCAGAATCGCGAACTAAACAAGCTTACCTCAGGGTACCACCAGTTGCGAGTTCATGAGAGTGATGTTCCCAAGGCAGCATTCCGAACTCGCTATGGTCACTACGAGTTTGTAGTAATGCCCTTTGGTCTAACCAACGCACCTGCGGTATTCATAGATCTGATGAATCGGGTGTGCCGCCCTTTCCTAGACAAGTTCGTGATAGTGTTCATTGATGATATACTTGTCTAATCTCGAAGTGAGGAAGATCGCATACAGCGCTTGAGGCTAGTGCTAGAAACTTTAAGGGCGGAGAAACTATATGCAAAATTCTCTAAGTGTGAATTCTGGATCAGAAAAGTAACTTTCCTTGGTCACGTGGTTAGCGAGGAAGGCATACACGTGGACCCTTCCAAAATCAAAGCGATTGAGAATTGGTCAGCACCGAAGATACCCACAGAAATCTGTCAATTCTTGGGTCTCTCTGGCTATTATCGTAGGTTTGTCCAGAATTTCTCCAGGATCGCTAAGCCTTTAACCAACCTGACGCAGAAAGGTGTACCCTTTAGTTGGGGAGAAAAGCAAGACACAGTGTTTCAAACCTTGAAGTAGGCCCTATGTAGCGCACCTATCTTGTCTCTGCCAGAAGGGACTGAGGACTTCGTGGTCTACTACGATGCATCCAATCAGGGCCTAGGCTGTGTGCTTATGCAGCGTGGAAAGGTTATTGCCTACGCATCGAGACAGCTGAAAGCACACGAGGTCAATTATACAACTCATGATTTGGAGTTAGGAGCTGTGGTCTTTGTATTAAAGATTTGGAGACATTATCTATACGGAACCAAGTGTATTGTATTCACCGACCATAAGAGCCTACAACATATCTTCGATCAGAAGGAGTTGAACATGAGGCAACGGCGATGGGTAGAGCTACTCCGTGATTATGAGTACGAGATACGCTATCATCCCGGCAAGGCCAATGTGGTAGCTGATGTCCTCAGTCGGAAAGAGTATTCAGGTCGTAGAGTGAAGGCACTGACAATGACCATCCATTCCCATCTGTCCGCTCAAATCAGAGAGGCTCAGCTGGAAGCCTTAAAACCAGAGAACATGTCGGATGAAGGATTGAGGGGAATGAAAAATAACCTAGAGATCAAGGGAGACAGAGTTTACTATTTCATGAACTGGATCTGGACCCCAAAGTTCGGCGGGTACAGGGAGGTTGTCATGAACGAAGCTCACAGTACTAGATACTCCGTTCACCCAAGTTCGGATAAGATGTATCTGGATCTCAAAAAGCTATATTGGTGGCCGAACATGAAAGCAGAGATCGCTACCTTCGTGGGCAAGTGCCTGACTTGTGCCAAGGTGAATGTAGAATATCAAAAGCCCTCATGTCTACTTCATCAGCCAGAAATACCTGAGTGGAAGTGGGAAAGGATTACGATGGATTTCATCACTAAGTTGCCCAAGTCTCCGAGTGGGTACGATACCATCTGGGTAATTGTCGACCGATTGACCAAATCCGCCCACTTCCTACCAATCAAAGAAACATTCAAGATGGAGAGACTAACACGAATCTACATCCAAGAGATAGTTCGTCTGCATGGTGTGGCTGTGTCCATTATCTCCGATCGGGATATCAGATTCACCTCAAGATTTTGGCAGTCACTGCAGAAAGCTCTTGGGACTAAGCTGGATATTGTTGGATAAGGTGTCTAAGTCCATAACTTATTTGGTATATACTTGACCTGAACCGGCATGGTCCATTTGGGTTGCACTTCACCCGAACTATTTATATGGATAATATTATGAGAATAGTATGTTTATGACTTATTAATATATTATAAGTTATAATATATTAATATATGAAATCATATTATTTAATTAGTATTGATCTTAAATTAATTATGAATTAATTTAGTGATCAAAAGGTGACTAATTAAATAATGGGCTATTATATTTATATAGTGTGGGCTAATACTCATTAGGAAATGGGCTAAGCTTGCATGGGAGTCCATGGATGATCCATGGAGCTTTTAACCCATGGATCCTTGGAAAAGGAAAAGACATGGGTTATTAGGGTTTACATGGTTCATAACCCTAATCATCTACACTATATAAAGAGGCTTGTGGTGCTTGAAATGACACTATGTGTGTGTGCATAAGAGTGGCCGATTTCTAGAGCAAATATACTCTCTCATAAAGTTTTCCAAGTTTGTGGTGTTTTGTGATTTCCATTTGAGGCATTCACATTATTGGTGCTAGGCTTTCAAACTCCTAAGAAATCAACTCACTACTAAAGGTATGTAATTCTTCTAGTATCTTTTATGTTTAAAAGTACCCCATGCCATGCTAGATAGGTTATGAACCTTGGAAAATTATTTTTCATGTATTTTAGTCAAACATAGATCCAAGGTTTCTAGGGTTGCATGAACACCTTAGGAGTGTTAGAATGCTCAAAACCCAATAGTGGTATCAGAGACTAGGCTTGTTTGTTGATACTTGATGCAAAATAGCTGGAAAAGTCGAAGTATTTGCTATCTGCATAGGGGACTCGCCGAGTCCATGGGGGGACTCGACGAGTCCAAGCAAAACTTCAACCAACTCGACGAGTCAGTTCATGCACTCGACGAGTTGGCTAGGCAGAGTGCAGTTTTTCGACTTTTGCTACTGGAAATGGAATAGAAACATTACCCTAAACTGTTTTGCTGTTTTAAAACTTTTTTTAGATGGTGTAATGTTTGTGCTAATCCATTTACAATGGCCAATATCAAAATTCCATGTTTATATGTGTTCATATGTTCTTGAAATTTTGATATGATATTCATGTTCTTATGAATTATTGTTAGATCATAGGAATTATTTGCTAAATTGTTTATTAATTAATTCTTGATCATTTATGTGTTTTAATGGAGTCCATAATTTGTCCTCAAGTTATGGATTTCCAAAGGTCACTTTGTTTTATGCACATTTAAAACACATAAGTTACATGAAAATAAAGAGTCTTCATTTTTATGAACCTTTAATTCATAAGTTATGAAATGAAAAGTTTTGAATAGTTTCAAAACTTGTCCTCAAGTTTTGGAATTTGTAAAGTTGCACACACTTTAATATAGTTTAATTCAAACCCTTAGAGTTTTAAAAGTTAAAATTCAACCCTTATACTATTTATAACATTAATGGTTAATAATTATATATATGTATAAGATTAAGTCGTTTTACCGTTAGTAGGCCTCATTCACGAAGCCGGTCTATAAGGGGGGTATAAGGTTGTTGCCTATAAAATGACAGCTTAATGGGTTTCCATTCTCACCCACCGCTTCCTTGATCGGTGGAGGGTCGTTAGCCGAACGGGTAGGACAATGACTTTAAATTCTCATTAAAAGTATAATGATTATTATAAAGTAACTAAATGTTTTTATAAATTCCCAATCTTAATTACTTTAGGAAAATGTGAAAAATGGTGCTAACCCATGAAATTCACACTTTGTACCTTACCAAGTCGTTGGTGGAGCGTGTGTGGTTAACCGACACACTAACTTGGACTAGTAAGGATCACGAAGGGTGACTTAATGTTTATCATAGGTCGGTGGAGCGCGTGTGGTTAACCGGTACATTGATTAGGTGATAATATTAAGGGTACCAAGTGAATTTGCATGGTTATTCACACCTTGTTTTGTGATCCTCGGCATCCCAGTCACAAAACTTGAAGGGCACAATCGAGATTGAAACATGCTATTGAAAAGTTCAATGAATCTCAAAAGAATCTAGAAATTTCAAAAACCAATTAAACCTAATAATTTATTTCATTTTTTTTTCATGGTGGAAATTGGTGAATCGTCATTCACCTACCTTCAAATATGTTATAGCTTAGATTACGGCATCCCTCTTCTAAGTTATAATATATTGTGTTGGGTCCTAGCCTTAATATTACATTTGGGTGTCTAGTTAAGGATTCGATATATCTAATTTAAACTTGTTTTCTTCTTTTTAGATGTCTTCCAACAACAATGCTTCGGGCTCTAACCCTACTGGCTCCTTCTCTCTCATGAACCTTTGTGGGAGAGTCATCTTCGATGGTTCCAACTTCATGGATTGGATCCGGAACATCAGGATGGTTACTCGTTACGAGGACAAGGAATATATCCTCGATAAGGAGCATAAGGAACTTGATGAGTCCACTGCTACTCCTAAGGAGGTCGCTGAATACAGGACACATGAGAGAGATGCCACCAAAGTGGCAGGCATCATGATGACCACGATGACAGCCGAACTCCAAAAGTCCTATGAGGACTAATACCCTTTTGAGATGCATCGGGATCTGATGGAAAGGTACCATCAGAGTGCTCGTCAAGAGCGGTATGAAATAATCTCCTCCATGATAACAACCCGTATGAAGGATAGTGAACCAATCACGGGCCACATGCAGAAAATGCAAAGGTATGTGGACCGTTTACTGAAACTGAATGCGAACTTCCCAGAGGACTTGGCAATTGATATCATTTTGCATTCCTTACCCTCGTGTTATGATCAATTCCGTATTACATACCACATGAACAAGGAGGAAGTCACACTCAGTAAGCTTCAAGGACTTCTGAAAACCGCCGAAAGTGGTCTTAAAAGTAAGTCAGTTGCTACTCCTACTCCTACAGCTACCCCTGTTTTGGCTATCGGGTAAGGCAAAGGGAAGAAGAGGAAGCACCCTTCGAAGGGTACCAAGGGAAAGTCTCTTGTAGGCTCCTCATCTGGAACCAAAAGTGGTTCTATCACTCCTTCTGCCATCCCTAAGGATGCTGATTGCTTCTACTATCAGAATAAGGGGCACTGGAAGCGAAACTGCCCTAAGTACTTGCAGGATGTCAAGGATGGGAAAGTGAAACCATCCCATGCAGGTATTTACACTATATTGTCTAATAAGTCACCATATTCTAACTCTTGGGTGCTTGATACAGGATGTGGTATTCACATATGTTCTGATTTGCAGGGCCTAAGAAGAAGTGAGAATGTGGAGCACGGGAAGATAAACCTGATCATGGGGAATAGGAAGGCTTCACCTGTTTCCAAGATTGGAGTTTATACTTTGTTGCTAAATAGTGTGTTAAAGTTAGATTTGAATAAATGTGTGTACTCGTCAGAAATGGCGAGAAATATTATTTCCTTTCATGCTTTGTATAAACAAGGGTTTACCTTTTCTTTTGATAATGAATGTGGTGGAATAAATGCTTTCTTTAATAATGTTTTTTTTTATTTTAGAGCATTACCTTGTGATGGTGTGTATGAAGCTGTGTCGGTTGTAGATAATTTAGGAAATAATGTGTTGTGTATTGATTCTTCTACTAGCTTGGATAAAGCATCTTTGTGGCATTGTCGTCTTGGACATGTAAGCAAGAAACGCATAGGCCAGCTCCAAAATGATGGAGTCTTGGTGTCGTTCGACCTTAAGTCGGATGATAGTTGTGAATCTTGTCTACTTGGAAAAATGACAAAATCACCCTTCACTGGTACTTGTGCAAGGGGTGAGGGTTTGTTGGACCTTATACATACTGATGTATGTGGACCATTCAAAACCTCCACAAGGGATGCCAATCGCTATTATGTGACTTTTATTGATGATTTTAGTAGATATGGTTATGTCTACTTAATCAAACATAAGTTAGAGACTTTTGAAAGGTTTAAAGAGTTTAAACAGGAAGTAGAAAATCAATTGGGCAGGAACATTAAGATGCTTCGATCCGATCGATGTGGTGAGTATCTTAGCACTGAGTTCCTCGACCATATTAAGGAGTGTGGGATTGTGTCACAATTGACACCTCCCAGGACACCACAGCTGAATGGTATGGCTGAGACGCGTAATCAAACTTTGTTGGACATGGTTCGCTCTATGATGAGTCGAGCTTCACTACCAATCTATTTGTGGGGGTATGCCTTAGAGACTTCCGCCCACATCCTTAATCTAGTCCCTACAAAGAAGGTTGCCAAAACACCTCATGAGATGTGGACTGGGAAAGTTCCCAATTTGGACCAAATCAAGATTCGGGGTAGCGAGACTTTTGTGAGGCGCGAGACTCATGATAAGCTCGAACCCCAAAGTGAAAGGTATATTTTCATCGGCTATCCATATAAATCCTTTGGTTACCTCTTCTACAGACCCAGTGAGAATGTGGTCTTTGTGGCGAGGAGAGGGGTCTTTCGAGAGAGAGAATTTATAAGCCAAGGAGACAGTGGGAGGAAAATTGACCTTGAAGAAATTCAAGAGTCAATTGGTGAAGGAACCTCAGACACTAGCAATCAACTTGAGGAGGAAACTCCTGTTGATGCGCCTGACGAGTCTGTACCTCCGAGGTGTTCCACAAGGGTTAGGAACAGACCTGAGTTTTATTATGGATTTCATATTACTACGGAAGGTGATACATTTATCAGTGATAGTACACTGGTAAATCTGGATGAACCTAACAGTGTAAAGGAAGCCATGGCAGGCCCGGAGTCTGATAAATGGAAGGAGGCTATGGACAGCGAGATACAATCCATGTATGACAATCAAGTTTGGAACTTGGTTGACAATGTACCAGGCCGTAAGACAGTCGGGTGCAAATGGATCTTCAAGAAGAAGACTGACATGGATGGGAAGGTACACACTTATAAAGCGCAACTGGTCGCGAAGGGTTTTACTCAGACTCAGGGTATTGATTATGATGAAACCTTTTCACCAGTAGCGAAGATTAAGTCTATTAGGGTTATGCTAGCCATTGCTGCATTTCATGATTATAAAATATGGCAAATGGATGTCAAAACCGCTTTCCTTGACGGAAAGTTGGCTGAGGATGTTTACATGAATTAGCCAGAGGGTTTTGTCAGTGCAAAGTACCCTAATAGAGTGTGCAAGCTTGAGAAATCCATTTATGGATTGAAACAAGCATCTCGAAGCTGGAATCTGTGTTTCGATGAAAAGGTCAAAGAGTTTGGCTTCTCGAGAAGTAAAGATGAGTCTTGCGTGTATGTCAGAGCTAGTGGGAGTATAGTTAGCTTTTTGGTACTGTATGTAGATGACATACTTCTCATAGGAAATGACATCCCAACCTTGCAGGAGGTTAAGTCCTGGCTTGGGAAGTGCTTTGCTATGAAGGACCTTGGGGAAGCTGCCTATATCCTAGGGATAAGGATATTAAGAGAAAAGAGTAAAAGACTAATTGGACTTAGTCAGAGTACCTACTTGGATAAGGTGTTGAAAAGGTTCAACATGCAGAATTCCAAGAAAGGAGAATTACCGATCCAAAGCAATGCCAAACTGAGCAAGGCTCAGAGCCCGAGTACAGAGGCTGAGATAGCTGAGATGAGTCGATTACCTTATGCTTCTGCTGTTGGCTCGATCATGTATGTTATGACTTGTACCCGCCCTGATGTGGCCTTCGCTTTGAGCATGGTCAGCAGATATCAGGGGAACCCTGGCAAGGCTCATTGGACTGCGGTAAAGAATATTCTGAAGTACCTGCGGAGGACTAAGGATTGAATCCTTACCCTTGGTGGGAGTGATGACTTGAGAGTAGTAGGGTATAGTGATGCTAGCTTTCAGACTGATAGGGATAACTTCCGCTCTCAGTCTGGCTGGGTCTTTACCCTAAATGGAGGGGCAATCACTTGGAAGAGTTCCAAGCAGGAGACGGTAGCTGATTCGACTTGTGAATCAGAGTACATAGCAGCGAGTGAAGCGGCAAAGGAGGCGATATGGCTGAAGAACTTCATCGGAGACCTTGGAGTTGTACCAGCTATTAAAGAGCCTATGGAGATTTTCTGTGACAGCAATAGTGCGGTTGCTTTAGCCAAGGAACCAAAAGATCATGGCAGATCCCGACACATTGACAGAAAATATCACTTCATAAGACACAAGATAGAAGAAGGACTCCTCGTGGCAAAGAGGGTATCGTCGGATGAGAACCCTGCGGACCCCCTTACGAAGGGACTGACGAGGGTTAGGCATTTGCAGCATGCGAGGCGCATCAGGCTGAGGGACGATATTAGTTTTACAGATTAGATAGTTATTACTGAAACTTGTAAAATGTAATCGACGTTTGATGATGAATAAAAGTTGTGATTTATTTATGAGTAAGGTGTTGCTATCATTGTCAATTATTTACTATTGTTTCAGCTTTGCATGTTTTGACTTCAAGAATAATAAATTTATTCAAATTCTCCACAGTCGTTCATATGTCTGAAGTAGGTATGAATCAAGACTGACATGAATTAGGTTGTAGATGACTAAAAGTGTTTAGGCATAGCAATGGTTGCTACAACATTCATGAGTGCTCATAAGTTATGAGTATTGGAATAAACCCACGCTCACTTGTATCACTTCATGGAATTTATCTCGAGTGATTGTGAGACGGTAATATCAAATAAGTCTTCAAACCTAGAGATATGACTTGTTGCCTATGAGTTGGTTGTGCATTGATTGCATGAAAACGCATCAATAACTTGATGTTATAAAACGTGCCTTTGTGTGCAATTCAACAAGTAGTAGAACAAGCATATGAGTCAAAGTTTATCTGTTCCTTCTTGGATTAGAAGCGATATTTGGGCCCCTCGATGATTTTGTTTTGACCTATGTACGGGGCCCGGTCAGAACTAAATTGATGTCTTCGATTAAGTTCTTTGTCAAACAAATCGGAAATCGGGAAACAAACTGCTGGACAACAAGTAAGACATTGTTCCATGTATTTGTCCGGCTGATATCATGAGAGCAGAGGATTATATGATCACTTATCTAAAATGGCACTTCATAGTTCAACAGAGTTTTCGAGAGCTACGATTGCCGGTTGGTTCCTGAAGCTATATAGGCAAATACAGTTATCAGACCTATCCAATTGGGAGACTGTTGGATAAGGTGTCTAAGTCCATAACTTATTTGGTATATACTTGACCCGACCCGACATGGTCCATTTGGGTTGCACTTCACCCGAACTATTTATATGGATAATATTATGAGAATAGTATGTTTATGACTTATTAATATATTATAAGTTATAATATATTAATATATGAAATCATATTATTTAATTAGTATTGATCTTAAATTAATTATGAATTAATTTAGTGATCAAAAGGTGACTAATTAAATAATGGGCTATTATATTTATATAGTATGGGCTAATACTCACTAGGAAATGGGCTAAGCTTGCATGGGAGTCCATGGATGATCCATGGAGCTTTTAACCCATGGATCCTTGGAAAAGGAAAAGACATGGGTTATTAGGGTTTACATGGTTCATAACCCTAATCATCTACACTATATAAAGAGGCTTGTGGTGCTTGAAATGACACTATGTGTGTGTGCATAAGAGTGGCCGATTTCTAAAGCAAATATACTCTCACATAAAGTTTTCCAAGTTTGTGGTGTTTTGTGATTTCCATTTGAGGCATTCACATTATTGGTGCTAGGCTCTCAAACTCCTAAGGAATCAACTCACTACTAAAGGTATGTAATTCTTCTAGTAACTTTTATGTTTAAAAGTACCCCATGCCATGATAGATAGGTTATGAACCTTGGAAAATTATTTTGCATGTATTTTAGTCAAACATAGATCCAAGGTTTCTAGGGTTGCATGAACACCTTAGGAGTGTTAGAATGCTCAAAACCCAATAGTGGTATCAGAGACTAAGCTTGTTTGTTGATACTTGATGCAAAATAGCTGGAAAAGTAGAAGTATTTGCTATTTGCACAGGGGAATCGCCGAGTCCATGGGGGGACTCGACGAGTCCAAGCGAAACTTCAACCAACTCGGCGAGTCAGTTCATGCACTCGACGAGTTGGCTAGGCAGAGTGCAATTTTTCGACTTTTGCTGCTGGAAATGGAATAGAAACATTACCCTAAATTGTTTTGCTGTTTTAAAACTTGTTTTAGATGGTGTAATGTTTGTGCTAATCCATTTAGAATGGCCAATATCAAAATTCCATGTTTATATGTGTTCATATGTTCTTGAAATTTTGATATGATATTCATGTTCTTATGAATTATTGTTAGATCATAGGAATTATTTGCTAAATTGTTTATTAATTAATTAATTCGGGAAGAAATTCCATCTATCGGGGGGATGATGTGAGAACCCGAACCTTTTTCCGTTAAAGTTAGTCATTTTCTGTTAAATAAATTTCACATTTTTATTTGTTTCATTAAAATTCCATGGTTTGGAAAGTCATTTAAGTTTTATATAATTAAATTTATATAAGAGTCGAAACCAAAATCGCATGAAAAACTCGATTTTCCGTCAAAAATCAACAGTTCCCAGCCTGACTGGTGTTCACGGCCGTGAACCCGATCACGACCGTAAACCGTTCGCCGCTGGTGGGCCGTTCACGGATGGACCCCACCATCGACCATACCCCCCCAGCCTACATATACGAGACTCCCACCCTCATTTAAGCTTTTCTACCGCGAACACACTCCCTCTCTCTAAAACCCCGCACCCGAAAACACAAGAAAACTCAAGATTTCTCTTCATCTATCACTCTAACCACCTTAGAACTCGTTGGGGAGCATCAAAACATCAGTTTTTCGTCAAAACAAGTGTTGTTGTTCTTGAGTTTACGACCGTACACCCTTCAAATCTTCAAACCTTCAAGGGCCGCAACCTGTTTACGGCCGTACACCCTTCAAAAGTTCATAATCCCTTCAAGAACACCGTTTACGACCGTAAACCCTTCGAGGGGCTGTTCACGGCCAAGAACAATTCACGGCCGCAAACCCTCCCTAAGTGGTGAACTTGGCTAAAACCCGCTTTCTCCGATTCAATCGAGCCCCGGTAACATTCCTAAACCAAAAGCAAGTGTGTTTCCTGTTGGATTAGATGTCTAAGCCCATAACTATTATTGGTATGTATTCGACCCGAGAGTAGCATGGTCCATTTGGGTTGCATATCATCAGGAAAATTTGTTAGGATGGACATTTGAGAGAAGAGGTTATATATGATTTATTAATATATTATAAGTTCTAATATATTAATATGAAATCATATGTTTTAATTAGTGTTGATCAAGAATTAATTTAGTGATCAAAAGATACTAATTAAATCTATGGGGACTAATTATGGTAATTAGCTATATTTATATGTGTTGGGCTGATGATCCATGTTGGACCAAGTTTATGGATGGATACATAAAGAGTTGGGCCATATGAACCATGGATCATAAAACCCATGGGTATGGGTTTGGGTTATACCCATGACCCTTGAAATACCACACATATAAATACAAGCATCTTGACCTAAAACCGCAACCCTTGTGTGTGTGCATGTTCTTGGAGTTCATGAAGGTTTAGAGTGCATGAAGATTCTCTCTCAAGTCCTACATTTGTCCTTGATGTGTTGTGACTTCATTTGAGGCTTCCACACTATTGGGGCTAAGCTCTTAAGGCCAAATACATCAAGACTTCCAGCCACATAAAAGGTATGTTACACTAACTAGTATCTTGTGTAGTTTACATCTTTGCATGCTAGTTATAAGCTTAATACTTTGGAAACACCTTTGCATGTATAATTAGTGACAACATAGATCCAAGGTATTTAGGGTTGTATGTGCACCATATGATGTTGTAGTATATCAAAACCCATCAGTGGTATCAGAGCCAAGGCTTTTTTTCAATTATACTTGATGCAAATGGCTGGAATTCGAAGTTTTTTGCTGTCTGAACAGGGGACTCAACGAGTCCATTAAGGGACTCGACGAGTCCATGTACAAACTCATCCAACTCGTCGAGTTTGTTCTTGCACTTGGCGAGTTGGACCCCTTGATAGCATATCTTCGAGGTGTTTGGCTAGAATTGGACTAGGAACATTACCCTAAGCTGTTTTTGAACTTATAAACCTGTTTTTGATGTGGTAATATTCATGCTAATCCAGTTTCAAAGATAATTGTCATAATTTCAAGATTTGTATTAGTTTATATGTTCATGCTAATTTCTTGAAATTGATGATTTGAATTATCTTGTTCTTATGAGTTAGTTTAGATTAATAGAAAAATTATGTGATAATTTGTTTTCAATCCAAATTGATCTAAAAGTTGTTCATAAAATGTGTTTTTGTAACTTTTCCTCAAGTTATATGAAAAGTCTCATTTATGATTTTTAAAACTCATAAGATTTCCATAAGTTATGAAAAATGAAGAGTCTCATTTTTAAATGTTTTAAAGTCTTCCATAACTTGTCCTCAAGTTATGGAACTTGAAGAGTTTTTTCCATTAAAGCTACTTTAAACTCATAAGTTATGGAAACCAAATGTTTTTGAATTGTTCAAAACTTGCCCTCAAGTTTTGGAATTTGTAAAGTTTCCCCCCATGAATACTTTAATTCCAAGTTAGACCCTTAGAATTTTAAAAGTTAAAATTCAACCCTTATACTATTATAATATTAATAGTTCACATATATATATATATATATATATATATATATATATATATATATATATATATATATATATATATATATATATATATATATGTATAAGAACAAAGTCAGTCTTACCGTTAGTAGGCCTCATTCACGAAGCCGGTTTATAAGGGGGGTATAAGGTTATTGCCTATAAAATGGCAGTTTAATGGGTGTCCACTCTCACCCACCGCTTCCTTGACTGGTGGAGGTCGTTAGCCGAACGGGTAGGACAAGGACTATAATTCTCCCTTCATTAAAAGTATAATGATAAATACTAAGTAACTAAACACTAATAAATTCCCAATCTTAGTTACTTAGGAAAATGTGAATTTGGTGCTAACCCATGAAATTACACTTTGTACCTTACCAAGTCGTTGGTGGAGCGTGTGTGGGTAACTGGCACACTAACATGGACTAGTAAGGGTCGCAAAGGGTGACTTAATGTTTATCATAGATCGGTGGAGCGTGTGTGGGTAACCGGCACATCGATTAGGTGATAAATATTAAGGGTACCAAGTTAATTTGCATCGATTAGGCATCCCAGTCACAAACTTGAGAGGGCACAATCGAGATTTAAACATGCCATTGAAGATTTCAATGAATTTCAAAAGATCTAGGAGTTTCAATGCAATTAAAACCCAATAGTCCACTAGGTTTTCATGGTGGAAATTTATGAATCGTCATTCGCCTACCTTCAAATATTTTATAGCTTGGATTACGGCATCCCTCTTCCAAGTTATAAAATGTTGTGTTGGGTCCTAGCCTTAATATTTCATATTGGGTGTTATATTAAGGACTTAAATCAACTAACTTGAATATCTCCTATTTTAGATGTCTGGTTCAGACAACTATGATCATCCCAAATCCCTTGAAACAAGCTTTCCTAATGAAGATGATGTCCCATGGTTGGATCTTGGAAATCATACTTTAATTCCTCCACTTCCTCCAATTATTCTCCCTAACCCACAAGTTCAAAGACTTGAAAAGTTCAAGGTCACTCAAGCCCTATTGGCAAGAAAAGTCTGTGTGTGCTCACATCTTGGAGATGAAGTCACATATTGACACGCCGGGCGAGTTGGGTGTCAAAGTCTTGAGGAAGTTGGTTGTTGACTAGGTTCTTCAATTGCTTTCTAAGTCACATAGTGAGTTCCTTTAGGACTACTATATGACAGACCATGACATGACCCTTAATGATCTTACCTATTTGCTTGATGTTGCTGAATCAACAATGATTTGGAGAACTGGTAAAGCAAATTTGATTGGAAGATCGACTTCCCAAACTTCCATGGACATTAACATTGGTAACATTAGAAATCCAGAAAAGCTTTCTCTTCCCAATAGAAAGGGATCAACCATAGTCAACTCGGTTGACCAAATGGTAAAGAGAAAGGCTAAGTCTGAGATAGTCATGTGTACCATTCCCAAAGAGTCCATATGTTTCTATTGCCAAAGAAAGGGGCATTGGTTGCAAAGCTTCCCTAAAGAGAAAGGCTAAGTCTGAGATAGTCATGTGTACCATCGGGGATATGGTTCTCCTGAAGGTGTCACCATGGAAGGGCGTCATCCGATTCAGGAAGCGGGGCAAGTTGGGTCCCAGGTATATTGGACCCTTCAGGGTTATAGCCCGGGTGGGCAAGGTGGCTTATAGGTTGGATCTGCCAGCCGAACTCAGTCAGATCCACAACACTTTCCACGTCTCTCAGCTGCGGAAGTGCCTGGTGGACGACTCAGCAGTTGTACCATTAGAGGATATTCAGGTCGATGACAGCCTGAATTACATCGAGCGGCCTGTAGCGATTCTCGACCGGAAGTCGAAGGATCTGAGGAACAAGAGGGTTGAGCTGGTAAAGGTGCAATGGCAGCACCGGAAGGGCTCGGAATGGACTTGGGAGCCGGTGGAAGAGATGATGGAGCATTACCCAGAGCTGTTCCAGGATCGAGCAGCAGACTTCGAGGACGAAGTCTAAAATAAGTGGGGGAGATTTGTAGCACCTGGTTCTTGGTATGTATTTTTATTTAAATATTTTGCATTTTTGGCCTTGGACTCGACGAGTTGAAGGAACGACTCGCCGAGTAGAAGCGGGATGAGGCGCGGGATTTAAGTGATGGACTCGTCGAGTCGGGTCCCGGACTCGACGAGTAGGCTCTGACTGGACAAAACCCTAATATGAGGGTTTGTACCCTATTTAAACAACCTTATGCAGCCTCCATCGCCCCTTTATGCTCCTAGAAACCCTCTATAGCAAACCCTAAGTCTTTTGGTGCAAGATCTAAGGCTTTTGAGTGATTTTTGTGGGTTTTGACCTCAAGGAAGAAGGAAGAGCATAGAAGGATCAAGAGGAGACTGAAGGATTCGAGTTTGGTTCATCATTTGCAGTCTTTGAGAGGTATAAAGTCTGTACCTTGCTCTTTCATTTGATAGATCCCTTTTTGGGGAGATTTAGGGCTTTTATAAGCCATTTTTGGTAACCAACCATGATTGCAATCATGGTTGAGGGATGAGGCTTTGGAATCATGTCTTTATAGGGGTCACAAGGCAGATTTGGGTTGCCTTTGCACCCAAGGAAGGCCCCATGCAACAGTAGAGCTTATCTTATGTCCTTTTGAGCTCAAAGTACCATGCATGCACGTAAAGTTTGTAACTTTACGTGCTAGAACGATTGAAGGAGCTTAGATCTATCTTTTGGTCAAGTGTTGTACATCAGAAATCGAGGATTTAGGGTGTGGATGTTATCGACTCGGCGAGTCCGTTCTTGGGACTCGACGAGTCCGAGGCTTTGGGTCCCATATCTATTCAGGGTCCAAAGGACTCAGTTGGGTGTTAGAAGGGTTGTAGCAGGACAGAAAGAGTGACCCAACGCATTGGACTTAATTTTAGACCTGGAGTTCATGGGACTCGACGAGTGCTAGAACAGACTCGGCGAGTCCAAGGCAATCTCCTTAGGATTGAAGATGAACTCGACGAGTCAAGGTCAGGACTTGTTCATCAGTTGAAGGTGAACTCGGCGAGCGTTCATCCGAGTCAGCGAGTCGGATGAAGGTCCATTCGATGTTCATAACGAAGAGGAACTCGTCGAGTCGTCGCTAAACTCGACGAGTAGAGTCATGGATAAGGACGAGTAAAGGGAAGGGACTCGACGAGTTGACGGCCCAACTCGGCGAGTCCGGTCAATTGGAAGTTGACTTTTGACTTGGACTTGGTTGGGGGTAAAATGGTCATTTTACTCTAAGAGTAGATATCAGATTCTGACTGAGTGTTTTGTGGGGATTGTAGCCGGAGGATTTCCGGAGCAGTAGCAGACAGAAATTCCCGCACAGATTATCAGAAGCTACTCGTACGAGGTGAGTTACCTTCCAGTAGCGGTGGGTCTACGACCACAATGCCGGCCCACCAGTAGGAGTTGTATGTTAGATGATTGTCTTTGTGATATCATCTAGGTTTGCTACTACCTGATATGTTATATGCTGACATGATATGTTATATGTGATAGTAGTAGAGTTCGGTTGTTAGGACCGAAGGGTAGGTCAGGCACCCCAGATATGTCTGACAGTATGCGATGATATGTTTATATGCTGGCAAGATATGTTATATGTGATAGTGGTAGTAGGAGGAGGAATAGTCCCCAAGTTCGGTTGTTAGGACCGATGGGTAGTTCGGACACCCCAGATATGTCTGATAGTATGTTTGTGTTATGATATATGTGATAGTAGCAGTAGGGGGTGGAATAGTCCCCGAGGGTCGGTTGTTAGGACCGACGGGTAGGTCAGCACCCCATAATGGCTCGACACGGGTAGGTCAGCACCCCGGAATGGCTTGACACGGGTAGGTCAGCACCCCAGAATGGCTTGACACGGGTAGGACGGCACCCCAGAATGGCCGTACAGGGTAGGTCGGGCACCCCAGAATTGTCCGACAGTATGTATGCTTTGTGATTGTATGATATGTGGTATGATGGGGGGACTCACTAAGCTTTGTGCTTACAGTTGTAGTTTTGGTTTCAGGTACCTCTTCGTCTAAGGGGAAGGAGACGGCAGTGTAGCAGCGCATCACACACACACACATGATTTTCGCATAGAGTTTTCTGGGATTGTACTCTGACATGCTGTTATTTATAACTTGGGCTTTCAAACATGATACATTGTTTTATGGGTTGATGTGTTGGCACAGTATTTCCTTATGAATGTTTCTATGAGTCAGTTCATTTAAAAGAATTTTTTTGGGCTTGAAAATTGGGATGTTACAAGTTGGTATCAGAGCCCTGGTTTGAGGGATTCGGACACACCCTCGGGAGTGTCTGGACTCAAACCAAGGGATTTAAAAGATTTTTGCAAAGAAAATGGTTTTCTAAAATCTGAGTCAAAGGGTTTTGAGAAAGAACAAGGTGTGTGATGCGTGCGACCAGCCGAGCTCAAGTAAGTTTTCCCCAAGATACCCATACTTGCTATGTTATGTTATATGGTCTTGATTCAGAAAACTGCATGCTAGAATAGGACTAAGGATCTAGGAAGATGCCTTGTGTGCCTGATATATGATTCTGAGAATTGCATGCTAGTTAGGGCAAAGGGTCTAGGGAGGATGCCTTATATGCCTGTTGTATGAGCTGTATGCTAGGACTGTTTAGTCAGTAGTAGGATGGCCTGCGTAGGTTATGCCTGATTTGATTACCCAATGCACGAATGCTGCTTGCTTTGTGCTATGGGGGTTCTGATCATCTTCAACTAGCTAAGGAACGGATATGTAACAGTATCTGCAAGTTAGCTAGGGGGAAGTGGTGGGGACTCCTAGTGCAGCTGATGGCGGAGGGTAGATCGGAGAATGCCCTAGGGAAGCCTAGGATGAGGTCAGTGGAAAGGGTATCAGTAATCCTTGAGGAAAGAACGGGTAGATGTGGAAGGTAGTATGGCCCCGTACTACTGAAAGCAGAGGACCCGTACTCGAATCAAGGAGGGCCTAGATGGAACCTGGAAACCTTGGAGAGTGTGTTAGACCTCTCGAGAGTATGTGTGATCCTGACATTTATGCGTGTATTTTTCAGCATGGTGACCACGCGACATGGAGCAGGAGGTTCCGGATCAGGATCAGGTTCGGGCTCGGGAGCAGGATCCGAGCAGGTTGATGACGGGCTGCGCGAGTTCATCGCGTCTAAGATCACGAGAGGCATTCTTGAGTCGACCCCTATCATTTTCGGGTCGATCCAGGAAGGGATTGTTGAGCTGATGGAGGATCGCCTCCGAGCATTCAGGAGTCATATGGCGTCTAGCCAGGCGGGTACGCACACACTGTCCTTCAAGGACTTCCGAGGGAGCTGTGCGCCGGATTTCCATGGGGCAAAGGATCCCATTGCTGCCAGGCGATGGATTGCAGACATTGAGTCTGCACAGTTGACTAGCTTCTGCCCCGAGGGGTCGAAGGTGAGATACACAGCAGGATGCTTGAGAGACAGGGCCAGAGACTGGTGGGAGTCTGTTGGTGACTCCTTGGGAGCCTCGGCTGTTGAGGCTATGACCTGGTCAGGCTTTGTGACCAGATTCAGGGAGGAGTTTGCACCAGCTGTTGAGCTTCAACAGCTGGCCAAGGAGTTTTTAGATATGAGACAGACTACGGAAACTGTGGCGGAGATCACCGCCAAGTTCCGGGAGAGGGCGTTGCTGGTGCCCCAGTATGCGGGGGATGAGGATATGAGGAGGACCCGCTACCATGACATGCTACGAGCTGACATTCGGGAGCATGTTAGTTTTTTAGCTTGCCCTACCCTGGATTCCATGGTTGCCAGGGCGAGGGAGAGGGAGATTGATCTGGAGCATATCCGGAAGAGGAAGGTAGAAGAGGGACAGACGAATGGGGCTTCGGGGAAGAAGCCCAAGGGATCAGATGGTAGGCCGAAAGGCCAGCCAGGACAGGGCCGCTGCAGGAAGTGCGGCAGACCGCACGAGGGAGCTTGTAGAGCGGGATCGTCAGGCTGCTACAAGTGCGGCAAGACGGGGCACTTTGGCAGGGATTGTACTGCCCCCGCCCCCACGGTACAGATGACAGACCCGATTTGCTTCCATTGCAATCAGAGGGGCCATAAAAAGGCCAACTGCCCGAGATTGACAGCAGCGTCAACAGTAGTGCCAGCAGTGGCGCCGGTCTCAGCGACAGCGCGGGTTGTAGATGGCCGGAAGGCCAAGTCAGAGGCTCCAGTGGTGCGGAGCCGAGCATTTCAGTTGACAGCCGAGGAGGCACGCGCTGCACCTGATGTAGTGACGGGATCGTTCCATGTGAACGGTATCCCAGTTCAGGTATTGTTTGATTCGGGTGCCACCCGATCATTTGTCTCTCTTGCGCTTAGCAAGAAGTTTCCTGAGTCGTCGGGCACGTTGGATTGCCCTCTAGAGGTCGAGATTGCGGACGACCGGTCAGTGCGAGCGTTAGAGGTATACCGAGATTACGTCCTGCGACTGTTTGAGGAGCGTTATCTGGTAGATCTGGTTCCCATACCTTTGCAGGGGAACAAGGTTATTATCAGTATGGATTGGCTAAGCCCCAATGGGGCAGTGATTGACTGTGCACAGCAGTTGGTGCGGATCAGGACCCCAAGTGGGGGAGAGCTGGTGATTCAGGGCGAGAGGCCACAGCAAGGACCAGCTTTATATTCAGCAGCGAGAGCTAGGCGTTACCTTCAGCAGGGTTGCGCAGGTTATGTCGCCTATGTTATGGATACCCGGGAGGCGGGTAGGGCGACGGTGGGCGATGTGCCCGTGGTACGAGAGTTTGCGGACGTATTCCCCGAGGAGTTGCCTGGGATACCTCCGGAGCGACAGGTGGAGTTCAGGATCGACCTAGTCCCTGGTGCGGCTCCGATAGCCAAGGCACCGTATCGATTGGCTCCTCCTGAGATGCAGGAGTTGTCTACACAGCTGCAGGAGCTGTTAGACAAGGGATTCATTAGACCGAGTAGTTCTCCCTGGGGAGCCCCGATTCTATTTGTGAAGAAGAAGGACGGGTCGCATCGGATGTGTATAGACTATAGGGAGCTGAATAAGGTAACGGTGAAGAACCGTTACCCACTCCCGAGGATTGATGACCTCTTTGACCAGCTACACGGAGCATCTTGGCTCTCCAAGATTGATTTGCGTTCAGGGTATCATCAGATGAGGGTTAGAGAGGAGGATGTGCAGAAGACGGCGTTTCGGACGCGTTATGCCCACTATGAGTTCGTGGTGATGCCTTTCGGGCTCACCAATGCTCCTGCCGCGTTCATGGACCTCATGAACCGCGTGTGTAGACCGATGTTAGACCGGTCTGTGATAGTGTTTATCGATGATATCTTGGTTTACTCCAAGACGCGAGAGCAGCATGAGGAGTATCTGCGAGAGGTTCTGGAGACTTTGAGGAGGGAGAACTTGTATGCTAAGTTCTCCAAGTGTGAGTTCTGGTTGCGCGAGGTGCAATTTCTTAGGCACCTTGTCAACCAGAACGGGATTTCGGTAGATCCGGCCAAAGTTTAGGCCGTGATGAGATGGGAGGTTCCGAGGTCTCCATCTGAGATTCGGAGTTTCCTAGGATTAGCCGGCTACTATCGAAGATTCATCCAGGATTTCTCCAAGATAGTCGTACCCCTTACCAGGCTAACGAGGTAGGCCGTGGTTTTTCGTTGGGGGGCTGAGCAGCAGGCTGCATTAGAGACACTGAGGCAGAGATTGTGCGAGGCGCCAATCTTAGCCCTGCCAGAGGGCATGGAGGATCTCGTCGTGTACTGTGATGCGTCCATCTCGGGTTTGGGAGCAGTATTGATGCAGAGAGGGCAGGTCATTGCTTATGCTTCGAGGTAGCTGAAGCCTCACGAGGCAAACTACCCGACGCATGATTTGGAGCTGGGGGCTGTTGTGTTCGCCCTCAAGATTTGGCGTCATTACCTCTATGGGGTTCGTTGTACGATTTACACGGACCACAAGAGCCTGAGGTATCTCATGGACCAGCCAAATCTGAACATGAGGCAGCGTCGGTGGTTGGACGTGGTGAAGGATTAAGATTGCGATATCCTTTACCACCCGGGGAAGGCCAATGTGGTGGCCGACGCGCTTAGCCGCAAGGCAGCGTCGATCAGGGATATTTGTCTGAGGATGACAGTGGTGACTCCGCTGTTGGAGCAGATTCGGGAGGCCCAGCAGGAGGCCGTGAAGGAGGAACATCAGAAGAGCGAGCGGATTGTGGGGCAGGTTTCCTCCTTCGACTATGATAGCCGAGGGTTATTGACTCTTCACCATAGGGTGTGGGTCCCTTATAATGGAGGCGTGCGCCAGATCCTGATGGAGGAGGCACACAAATCCATATTTTCTATCCATCCCGGAGCGACGAAGATGTATAGAGATCTTCGTCCTGACTATTGGTGGCCCTGCATGAACCGAGATGTAGCATGGTACGTGGAGCGGTGCTTGACCTGCAGGAAGGTCAAGGCCGAGCACCAGAGGCCACACGGCAAGATGCAGCCGTTGGATATTCCGCTGTGGAAATGGGAGGATATTACGATGGATTTTATCACAAAGCTTCCCAGGACCGCGCGGGGAGTGGATTCGATTTGGGTCATCGTCGATCGATTGACCAAGAGCGCCCATTTTATCCCGATTCAGGAAAGTATTTCGGCCGAAAGGTTAGCCGATATCTATATCAGGGAGGTAGTGGCGCGGCACGGGGTGCCAGTTTCGGTGATTTCAGACAGGGTTGTGCGGTTCACTTCCAGGTTTTGGAAGAAATTTCATGACGAGCTGGGTACTCGTCTGCATTTTAGCACCGCCTTTCACCCGCAGACGGATGGTCAGAGCGAGCGGACCATCCAGACATTAGAGGATATGCTACGGGCATGTGTTTTAGACTTCGGAGGTAGTTGGGATACCTACCTTCCGTTGGCAGAGTTCTCGTATAATAATAGTTATCATGCGAGTATTGACCGTCCTCCCTTCGAGATGTTATACGGGAGGAAGTGCAGAACCCCGATATATTGGGGTGAGGTTGGCCAGAGGGTCATGGGGAGCACCGAAGTGGTGCTCAAGACGACAGAGAGGATTCAGCAAGTTCGGAGCAGGCTTCAGACCGCTCAGAGTCGGCAGAAAAGTTATGCCGACAAGCGCCGATCGGACCTGGAGTTTCAGGTCGGGGATATGGTTCTCCTGAAGGTGTCGCCATGGAAGGGCGTCATCCGATTCAGGAAGCGGGGCAAGTTGGGTCCCAGGTATATTGGACCCTTCAGGGTTATAGCCCGGGTGGGCAAGGTGGCTTATAGGTTGGATCTGCCTGCCAAACTCAGTCAGATCCACAGCACTTTCCACGTCTCTCAGCTACGGAAGTGCCTGGTGGACGACTCAGCAGTGGTACCATTAGAGGATATTCAGGTTGATGACAGCCTGAATTACATCGAGCGGCCTGTAGCGATTCTCGACCGGAAGTCGAAGGATCTGAGGAACAAGAGGGTTGAGCTGGTAAAGGTGCAATGGCACGGAAGGGCTCGGAATGGACTTGGGAGCCGGTGGAAGAGATGATGGAGCATTACCCAGAGCTGTTCCAGGATCGAGCAGCAGACTTCGAGGACGAAGTCTAAAATAAGTGGGGGAGATTTGTAGCACCTGGTTCTTGGTATGTATTTTTATTTAAATATTTTGCATTTTTGGCTTTGGACTCGACGAGTTGAAGGACCGAATCGCCGAGTAGAAGCGGGATGAGGCGCGGGATTTAAGTGATGGACTCGTCGAGTCGGGTCCCAGACTCGACGAGTAGGCTCTGACTGGACAAAACCCTAATCTGAGGGTTTGTACCCAATTTAAACAACCTTATGCATCCTCCATCGCCCCTTTATGCTCCCAGAAACCCTCCATAGCAAACCCTAAGTGTTTTGGTGCAAGATCTAAGGCTTTTGAGTGATTTTTGTGGGTTTTGACCTCAAGGAAGAAGGAAGAGCATAGAAGGATCAAGAGGAGACTGAAGGATTCGAGTTTGGTTCATCATTTGCAGTCTTTGAGAGGTATAAAGTATGTACCTTGCTCTTTCATTTGATAGATCCCTTTTTGGGGAGATTTAGGGCTTTTATAAGCCATTTTTGGTAACCAACCATGATTGCAAACATGGTTGGGGGATGAGGCTTTGGAATCAGGTCTTTATAGGGGTCACAAGGCAGATTTGGGTTGCTTTTGCACCCAAGGAAGGCCCCATGCAACACTAGAGCTTATCTTATGTCCTTTTGAGCTCAAAGTCCCATGCATGCACGTAAAGTTTGTAACTTTACGTGCTAGAACGATTGAAGGAGCTTAGATCTATCTTTTGGTCAAGTGTTGTACATCAGAAATCGAGGATTTAGGGTGTGGATGTTATCGACTCGGCGAGTCCGTTATTAGGACTCCACGAGTCTGAGGCTTTGGGTCCCATATCTGTTGAGGGTCAAAAGGACTCAGTTGGGTGTTAGAAGGATTGTAGCTGGACAGAAAGAGTGACCCAACGCATTGGACTTAATTTTAGACCTGGAGTTCATGGGACTCGACGAGTGCTAGAACAGACTCGGCGAGTCAAGGTCAGGACTTGTTCATCAGTTGAAGGTGAAATCGGCGAGTGTTCATCCGACTCGGCGAGTCGGATGAAGGTCCATTCGATGTTCATAACGAAGAGGAACTCGTCGAGTTGTCGCTAAACTCGACGAGTAGAGTCGTGGATATGGACGAGTAAAGGGAAGGGACTCGACGAGTTGACGGCCCAACTCGGCGAGTCCGGTCAATTGGAAGTTGACTTTTGACTTGGACTTGGTTGGGGGTAAAATTGTCATTTTACCCTAAGAGTATATATCAGATTCTGACTGAGTGTTTTGTGGGGATTGTAGCCGGAGGATTTACGGAGCAGTAGCAGATAGAAATTCTCGCACAGATTATCAGCAGCTACTCGTACGAGGTAAGTTACCTTCCAGTAGCGGTGGGTTTACGGCCACAATACCGGCCCACCAGTAGGAGTTGTATGTTAGATGATTGTCTTTGTGATATCATCTAGGTTTGCTACTACCTGATATGTTATATGGTGGCATGATATGTTATATGTGATAGTAGTAGAGTTCGGTTGTTAGGACCGAAGGGTAGGTCAGGCACCCCAGATATGTCTGACAGTATGCGATGATATGTTTATATGCTGGCAAGATATGTTATATGTGATAGTGGTAGTAGGAGGGGGAATAGTCCCCAAGTTCGGTTGTTAGGACCGATGGGTAGTTCGGACACCCCAAATATGTCTGATAGTATGTTTATGTTATGATATATGTGATAGTAGCAGTATAGGGTGGAATAGTCCCCGAGGGTCGGTTGTTAGGACCGACGGGTAGGTCAGCACCCCAGAATGGCTCGACACGGGTAGGTCAGCAGCCCGAAATGTCTTGACACGGGTAGGTTAGCACCCAGAATGGCTTGACACGGGTAGGACGGCACCCCAGAATGGCTGTACAGGGTAGGTCGGGCACCCCAGAATTGTCCGACAGTATGTATGCTTTGTGATTGTATGATATGTGGTATGATGGGGGACTCACTAAGCTTTGTGCTTACAGTTGTAGTTTTGGTTTCAGGTACCTCTTCGTCTAAGGGGAAGAAGCCGACAGTGTAGCAGCGCATCACACACACACACATGATTTCCGCATAGAGTTTTCTGGGATTGTACTCTGACATGCTGTTATTTATGACTTGGGCTTTCAAACATGATACATTGTTTTATGGGTTGATGTGTTGGCACAATATTTCCTTATGAATGTTTTTATGAGTCAGTTCATTTAAAAGAATTTTTTTGGGCTTGAAAATTGAGATGTTACAGCTCAGCAGGAAGCCTTAAAACCAGAGAACAGGCTGGGTGAAGCCTTGAGAGGAATGGAAAAGAACCTAGAGATCAAGGGAGACGGAGTCTATTATTTCATGGACCGGATCTGGACCCCAAAGTTCGGTGGTTACAGAGAGGTTGTAATGAACGAAGCTCACAAGACTAGATACTCCGTTCATCCAGGTTCGGACAAGATGTACCTCGATCTCAAGAAACTGTATTGGTGGCCGAACATGAAAGCAGAGATCGCTACCTTCGTGGGCAAGTGCCTGACTTGTGCCAAGGTGAAGGTCGAATATCAGAAGCCCTCGGGTCTACTTCACCAGCCGGAGATACCTGAGTTGAAGTGGGAGAGAATTACTATGGATTTTATCACCAAATTACCCAAGTCTCCGAGTCGGCACGACGGCATCTGGGTAATTGTCGACCGACTGACTAAATCCGCCCACTTCCTGCCGATCAAGGAAAACTTCTAAATGGAGAGACTCACACGAATCTACATCCGAGAGATAGTTCGACTGCATGGTGTGCCAGTGTCCATTATCTCCGATCGAGATAGCAGGTTCACTTCGAGGTTTTGGCAGTCACTGCAGAAAGCTCTTGGAACTAAGCTGGATATGAGCACAGCTTACCATCCGCAAACAGACGGGCAGAGTGAGAGAACCATCCAGACCTTGGAAGACATGTTGCGAGCATGTGTCATTGACTTCGGTAAGTCATGGGACACTCATTTTCCCATGGTCGAGTTTTCCTACAAGAACAGTTACCACACCAGCATCAAGGTTGCGCCTTTCGAAGCCCTCTATGGTCGCAAGTGTAGATCCCCTCTGTGCTGGGCTGAGGTAGGCGACACGCAGCTAGCCAAGGGGCAAGTCCTTGACAGCACTCTTACTGGCCCAGAAATCATCCGCGAAACCACAGGAAAGATTGTACAAATCCGGGAACGACTAAAAGTTTCGAGAGATCAACAAAAGAGCTACGCCGATAAACGACGAAAACCCTTGGAGTTCCAGGTCGGAGACTGCGTTCTGCTAAAGGTTTCACCCTGGAAAGGCATAATACGCTTTGGTAAGCGTGGAAAGCTAAATCCAAGATACATAGGACCCTTCGAGATCCTCACTAGGATCGGTCCCGTAGCCTACAAACTTCGTCTACCCCGAGAACTTAACAACATTCATCCTGTCTTCCACGTTTCGAATCTTAAGAAATGCTTATCCGACGAAACCCTTGTGGTCCCTCTCGATGAGATTGAAATCAACGAGAACCTAAACTTTGTGGAAGAACCGGTCGAAATCATGGATAGAGAAATCAAACGAACGAAACAAAGTCGCATCCCGATAGTGAAGGTTCGCTGGAATGCCAAGCGGGGGCCTGAATTCACTTGGGAGCGCGAAGATCAGATGAAACAGAAGTATCCGCATCTCTTTCCTAATTCATGATTTGTATTCTATGTTCGAATTTCGGGACGAAATTCCCTCTAACGGGGGGATGATGTGACAACCCAAAATTTCTTTCGTCCAAACTGTTAAAAATAAATCAATTTGGAATTTATTTCTGCTCTTGTCAGCATTATCTCGGGTCTAATTAAATATTTTGAACTCAGTATAATCATTTTTTGGGTTCAAAAACGAGGTTTTCTAAGTCAAAGCATAGCATCCGGACCAAACACCCCTTCGAGAGGAGTGTACGGCCGCAAACTCGAGTTTACGGCCGTACACCCCCACCCTACCCCTTGGCCGAAAACTCACCCCTATATAAGGGATGAGTGGCCTTCATTTCACACTTTACACATCTCATAAGCTTTCTCTCTCTACTCTATCTCTACAATTTTCGAGTTTTTGCTCAAGGATCTTCAAAATGTAAGTGATTCTTCACTTCTATTGTGTTTCAATCCCTTTTCTAGTGATGAATCCATGTTTCATCTCATAAATTTCATCTTTTTCTAGATTTTCTCTCTCACCAAGAACACTAAGAACACACACTAGTTCTTGGTGTCTAAAAACCTCATTCCAAGCCTCTTACAGTAAGTAACTACTCCCTATGCTTGTTATCTACTAGGAATCACTTGTTTTCACCTAAAAATCGACACAAAATCATGAACACGAAATGGGTTTACGGCCGTACACCCTTCAATGGCCGTAAACTCCATTTTTGGTCGGTTATTGGCCTTTAAACCCTACTTTGAGCCGTGCATAAGGCTTAGAACATTCCAAGAGGCTAGAAAGGACCCTGGAACACCAAAAATCACACCTCTCACCAAGTGTTTACGGCCGTAAACTCATGGGCCGTAAACCCATAGGCTGTAATGTGACAACCGTCAAAATTCGAGTCAGTTCTAGATTTAAATAAACTTAGTTGCACATATAGGCACGACACATAATAGACTTAGTAACTAGAAGCTAAGTTATAACCTACTAGAAACTTGGAAACAAGTAGGATCGAATGATAGTGTACTTAGATTTCACATTGATATGTGAATTCTACTACTACTTAACTGTAGTGACTATCCATATTTGGGTCACTCTTTGACTCGAACACCATTTCATGAATCATATACACACATCATGCACTTGACCTAGTAGTAGAAATTAGGTCAAAGTCTCATAGAAACTTAAGTCAAAGTTAAAGACTAGGACTAGTATACTTGATTCCTCAATTTCGCTTGAATCTCGGAATCACTACATAGAATGCCAATAAACCGATAAAAATAAATTACAAACATTATTTATAACTATAAAAGAGTTATAATACCATAAGATAATTTAAAGTCTCAAATATTCTATTTATTTTGATATCCAAAGATTTACAAAATCTCAAGACCCTAAAAGCCATAAAAACTCATATTTATAAACTTTAACCTTAAAAATTCTACAAAAATAATTATGGAACTTATAATATGATCTTATAATAATTAAAATTATGAAAATGAATTTAAGGAAAATAAAATTTAAGTCATTAACAATTGCCCTAAATTTATAAGTCAAAAATCAAGGTTTCATGAGCAAAAACTTGGTTAGGGTGTATATTTTATAAAAAGTTTGATATTTTTATAAAAGAATTGAATTTTTTTATAAAATTAAAAGAGAGGGAGGGCATTTTACACTCAAAACCGTCCACCCTCTTCCCAAGACACCTCCCCTCTTCCCAAAACACATAATCACTCCTTTCTCTATCACACTCCACTTTCTCTCTCATTTTCTCTCACTTCTCTCTACCTTCACCACTCCATTTTCTCTCTTCCTCTCTCTAGGAACCACGAAAATTTCCAGGAAACAAGTCCAAGAACACTCATGATGCTCAAAATATTCATCATCTAGTGGTGTTCATTAAGGTAGAACACGATTTCCTTTCATTTTCCTTCAAGTTTCATGGTTTTTCTTGCATTTCCTTCTTCTTCTACACCTTTCTCTTAGAAAATATGTGTGCATGTTCATTCACTTCAGTTTTGATGATGATGGTGGTAGGATTTCACCCAAAAACAACATGCATGTTGTAAATGGTGAAATCCAAGGACCTAAACCTAAGTCAAGATCATGAAAATGCACTTTTCTACAAGTTTTGGTGGAAAATCACCACATGCACTCTAAGTTTTCTTTCAAAAACGATTTTTGAACATTTCAAACTCATGAATGGTCTTCAAACAAACATGCATGTGATGATCTTCAAGCTTAGATGCTAGATCATCAAAGTATGTTGTTAAAAGTTTTCAAATATGTTCATGAAGGATTTATTTCCAAATAAATATCTAAAACTCCTTTTCTGACCAAATCCAATTTTTACCAGATTCCCATCAACAAAATGAGATGTTCAACAAATTTTCAGAAAATAATTCATTTTTCTCGAATTATTATAATTATTGAAATAAAATAGGACAATAAATCATATAAAATACTTTCTGAGGTCTATAAATCCTAGATAAATTCGTGGATGACCCCTATGCTAAATAATGACCCCACATTAAATTTCATCGGTTTTTGTTATTGTTTAATATGGTTTTGAATTTTTTTTTGTTTGGCTCCAATAAATCATAAAAGCACTTTAGAGAATCCAACAATTTTCGCAGTTGCCACCAGAGGTATAAGACTCAGAAAATTATTTTCAGAATTTTTCATAATGCATTCCTATTTTTCCCCGATTTTTGTATTTATAATGGCCTAAAAATAGAAAAAATAGTTCTGCTCATTCAAAATTCATGAAAATTTACCAGAACACCTTGTAGTACATTAGGAGGCTACATAAAATTTTTGATGATTTTTCTCTTTTGTATACTATTTTTCTCCTATTTTCTAAGATTAAATACACTTAAATACACAAAATCAGATTCCAGTAGATAAAAACCACCTTTGCGATTTTTTCCAGATTATTTACACTGTAAATAAACTTAAAATTTTTTTTTTGGTAATTTACTTTAACTGTTTAATAATTATTCTCCAATTAATGATTATTTAAGAGGATAAAACAAAGAAAAATAGAAAGACTAATTGAAAAATATCTTTTATATTTTTCACAGCTTCTACATGTATAATAAAAGTGTTACAAAAATTTTGGGCAATTTTGGAAACTGTTTTCTATTTATTTCAATTTGTATTAGAATAAACGCGCAAAAATCATAAAATTGCGTTAAACAGTTTAGAAATCAATTTTTATATTTTTCCCAACTTAAGAATGTTTAATAACAATATTACAAAAAGTTTGGGTAATTTTGGAAACTGTTTTATATTTATCCCCATTTTTATTAGAATAAATGCATAAAAATCATAAAATTAGGTTAAACAATTTAGAAACCTCTTTTTATATTTTTCCCAGCTTAAGTATGTGTAATGACATTGTTATAAAAAGTTTGGGGTATTTTCTTAACTGATTTCTATTTTTCATGAATTTGTATCTATTTAGAGAATTAAATATATGAAAAATGGTTATACATATTCATAATCCATGAAAATTTATCTAGAAGTCTTTTAGTACATTTAGAACCAAAATCTGAAGTTTGGTAATTTTTATTAACTGTTTAGTATTTTTCATGATTTTATGGTTATTCAAGAAACTAAAATCGTGAAAAATAGTCAGACAAATCAAAAATTCAAGAAAATTTATCTTGAGGTCTTTGACTTCAATTAAAACTGAAATGCAAACTTTAGGAAATTTTAGAACTAAATTGATTTAGTTTTTGAATATTTAATCATTGGAACACCTCTTAAAATGTTAAATATTAGTATTTCAATAATGGGAAATTTCCACTTAAATTGTTATATAACAATTGATTCATTGAAATTTAATTTTCACAGAAAAATGTTTGTAACTTATCAATATTAAATTTTGACACATTATTGGCATAATTCTATTGTAGTAGTAAGTATACTAGTGTTAGATTTCGATTAGAGACTCACTAGCGAATACCATTATTGTAGGAATCGATAGTGGTACGAGTGGAGCGTAGTCAAGGCACCATTTGCATCATCTCAATGCATTGTGAGTATTCATGCACTCCCTTATTTTTAGTTTTTATGTTTGGGGTGGAAAAACATGTCCCGGAAAACTATTATTTGTTCGTTGTATTTAAATTGATTTGTATCAAACATGATTGCTATTTTATTGCTATATCTCTCTATGTATGTCTATGCAACACGGAACATGAGAACTTATCGTCTTAAGGCCCTTCCCTTACACTTTTCTCTAACCATTAACTCTTTGAGCCAATGGTCATTGTGGATAGCGCTATTAGGAATTGACAACTCCTCACTCGCCCGATTGCTGGAGTGCATGATACCATATAATCTATGGAACGATAAGCATAGATCTTGATAGGGCTTCAGTCATAGGCTTGGTTGAGAACTCATTGTTTGCTCATACACATACAAACTCGTTACTTATTATAGCAATAAACTTTGTATCTCATTATAACAACGAACTTTTGTTACTAAATACTTATTTACTTGTTTTAGCAACAAACTTGGTTGCTTCTTATAGTAACAAACTTGTTTGCTCCTTGTAGCAATGAAACTTGATTACTCATTTTAGTAACAAACTTTATTTCCCATGAGGATATGAACGTTGCATCTCTTTTGGGCAACATACTTTATTTCTCATGATGACAACGAACTTTGTTTACACAAACTTATTTACTCATTTTAGCAATATATTTTTATCTATGGAAACTTATATCAAAATTTTGATTTCGATTCATGAAACCAATATTATTTTTAAACTTGTGAGTACTCACCAACTATTTTTATAGTTGACGCTCGTTTTACATGCTTTTTCAGGAATCATCGAGTAAGTGGCACTTAGGGACACATCACTTATAGGAACATTCACATGTGTTGTATTTCAATTTACATTGTAATTTATTTTAAAAGTTGTTCAAACCCATTGTAAATTTGTAATGATTTTTAATACTATGGTTGGTGTTGTCTTTTAACTTTTGCTATGAAACCCTTTATACTGCCACGCCTCGTGTTTCCGCTTTAGCGGGGTGTGACACATAAACTCATGGGCCGTAAACCCATGGACCGCAAACACTGGGGCCGCAAACTCATGGGCCGTAAACCCTGTTGGGCCGCAAACCCCTGACCGTACACTCCTGACTACGGCCGCAAACTCCCCATCTTCAATCACGTGTGATTCTTGTTGGATTAATGTCTAAGTCCATAACTATATTTGGTATGTACTTGACCCGACCCGACATGGTCCATTTGGGTTGCACTTCACCGACACAATTTATATGGATAGTCTTTTGAGAATAGTATATTTATGATTTATATTAATATATTATAAGTTCTAATATATTAATATGGAATCATATTATTTAATTAGTATTGATCAAGAATTAATTTAGAATTAATTAAGTGATCAAAAAGAACTAATTAAATATGGACTCTTATATATATGGAATGGGCCAAGTTCATTTAGGTTGGGCTAAGCTTTCATGGATGGTCCATGGAGCTTTTAACCCATGGATCCTATGTAAATGAAAGGTCATGGGTATTAGGGTTTACATGGATGTAACCCTAATCCTCCATAATATATAAAGGGGTCCTTGGCTCACAAAATTGGCACAAGTGTGTGAAAATAAGAGTGGGCTGATTTTAGTGTGCATACATATTCTCTCAAGTTCTTCCAAGGTGTTTTGGTGAATTGTGATTCCATTTGAGGCTTCCACACTATTGGGGCTAAGCTCTTAAAGCTTAAAGACATCAAGCTACATCAAAAGGTATGTCATCTAACTAGAACTTTGTAGTATAGGTGCTTCATAATATGCTAGTTAGGATGAAACCTTGGAATAGTTAATATTTGCATGTATAATAGAGAAAACATAGATCCAAGGTTTATAGGGTTTCATGTACACCATAGGAGTGTTAGAATGCTCAAAATCCAACAATTCTAACACTTAGTTTCAAGTGTTTCCTAGTCCCTAAGGTGGTTTCCTTCCATAACAAATAGTGTTATGTCCTCATCTAATACGTGTATGTGTAATCATATGTTAATAGGGTCCACTTGAGTACGAAACATCAATTGACACTTAGCACTCATCCCGATCGTACACTCAAATCCTACGTTAAACAGTGAGTTCATAGCCCTACGCTTTTTCCGAGTTTTTCATGTTTTCAGGGGGAGGGGAATACAAGCAAAAGTACAAGGAAACTTGTGCTCAATGTATATTATTTTGTATAAGATAATTATATTTTCAGCATGCTTTTAAACACAGAAAACAGTTTTACCAAACGATTAAGAAATCAACACGTAGAAACAGTTTTCAAACTAAAGCAATGAACTCGTGAAACATTTCGTAAAATGTATCTCATACAGATTTTAAACGTTATTTTTAGTATTATTACTTGTAAATTGTTAGTCTAAAGTTGGGGACACGTCCTTGGTAACACTCCCACCAAATTCGAGAGTGTAGGACTAGCACTTGTAACCAGAATCTCTTGTAGGGAGAGCGTGACTATTGTGTATAGATCTATACGGGACTGACTATCCCGCACCTAAACTGCTAGCTACAGTTAGGCATACATGCCTGGGGTGACAAAGTCATAAAAGGATACTGGCCCCGTTACGTGCCATATCAAGTTTAAGTACGGTTATGACACCCACAACCCAGATAACAGAAATTTACTTTTGTAATAATGAATCAAGTGAACTAACCTCAACGTAATAACCGATTCGATTACTAGAGGGTATTAATAACACCCTTAGGAATTAGTTCACCACTTATTTATTAGTTTTATTTATGTAATAAGGCTAATATACCTCACAGGAAATAAACAATTTTTTTTCAAGAAAACTACGTCTAACGATACAAGTATGGTAGATACTTGTACACTTCAGACAAGAACAAATAACCAACTATCAACTTTTAGGGAAAATATAGGATTTTCCCGGGATAACTCAACCTTTCATAAACAGACTGTTTAACAAATAACTAATGGATAATCAAACATCTTTCATAAGAAAATATAGGATTCTCTTGGGAAACACTTTTCAAAGGAACAAAGAAACAGTTTTCACCAGAACTAAATACTTATGAACTCACCAGCTTTATGCTGATACTCTTCCAAACTGCTTGTATTCTCAGGGCAGCAATAGACAAGTACTTTTATCAACTTTTGGAGAAGACGGAGCATTTGGAGTCACGTCTTTTACTTTTGTTATATACTCTTATGTACAAACTATGTTTTCAAACATATGTAAATAATCATATTGTAATGTAATGGTTGTGTTTACTTTGCTTACTATGATACAACTGTTGTGATACTACGCATGACGTTACCCGCCCCCGGACGTTTCCGCCGTCCGTTCCGACGGTTCGGGGGTGTGACAATATGACTCTAAGATTTGTTTTTGGAATGAAGTATGGCTCATCTTCTTGATTTAACCACTTCAACAATTCATGATTCCTCTTCTTAGCCATGAGAATGCACTAAGATGTCCTTAGAGGACCAATTGTGATATGGTTTCTTAATCATTAAGATGATAACTAAACATGATACTAAAGTACTCTCCCATCTTTTCATATTTGAGAAACTTTTATCCTTCTGCCTAATTTGATTCTTCTTATTCGTCCTGCAAAACAGTGAAAATTTTTCAATGTTTCAGAATTATACTTAAACTGGTAAGTATAACCATATTTACTAAACTTTAGTAAATCATGGCGAATAATCTAATCGATCTTTTATGGTGGACTTGACTAGTGCACAAGAATGTGTACTCGATCCCTTAATCCTTCACTTGACTCACATATAAATGTGAACAAGGAAATAGTCATAATTTTCCAAAGTTGAAAGTTGTCATTCATCATACTATACAACTTGCATGATTCCAAGTTTCGGTCCAATTGAAACCTTGGGTGATGAGAATCTTTGCTTATTTGGTAAATTTAGACACTACCACAAATGAACGAATCAAATTCATATTTCCATTATTGCTAGAACCATATAAACATCAATTTTCCATAAAAGCCATTGCAAAGAGATATAAACTAAAATAAAATCAAAATTTTATATATTTATAAAATGCGGAAAAACTTTTTCCTTACAATGGAGCTTTAAATGAAAACTATGCTATTATATATTTCCTAGCAATTTATCATAACTCCTAAGTAGTAGCTCAAGAATCCGATCTTCGAACCATGCGATTGAAATCCATCTTCGCGATCAGATTCAACATACTCTTTCTTTAAGTGTCCTTCCCTTTGCTTGATTCTGCCAAACACCAAAATGTAATCGAGTCACATTTTGTATTAAGAATCATCAATAAGGAACTTAACAGAGTTAGATAGGGGACTTACCTGAAGCAGAAGCAAACTTTCTGACTAGACCTTCTCTCAGATATTTCAGGTAGTTAGGGAAGCTTTGCAACCAATGGCCCTTCCTTTTTGGCAATAGAACCATATGGACCCTTTGGGAATGGTACACAGGACTATCTCAGACTTAGCCTTTCTCTTTACCATTTGGTTAACCGAGTTGACTATGGCCGATCCCTTTCCATTGGGAAGAGAAAGCTTTCTGGATTTCCAATGTCACCAATTTGTCAATGTCCATGGTAGTTTGGGAAGTTGATCTACTAATCAAATTTGCTTTACCATAGCTCCAAATCATTTCTGATTCAGCAACACCAAGAAAATAGATAAGATCATTAAGGGTCATGTCATAGTCTTTTACATAGTAGTCCCAAAGGACACCCACTATGTGACTTAGAAAGTGACTGAACAACCAAATTTTTCAAGACTTTGACACCCAACTCTCCCGGCTTGTCAATATGTGACTTCATCTCCAAGATGTGATCACACATAGACCTTGCTTGCCAACAGGGCTTGAGTGACCTTGAACTTATGGGATAGGGAGAATGATTGGAGGAGGTGAAGGAATTGAAGTATGATTTCCATGATCCAATCACGGGACATCATCTTCATTAGGAAAGCCTATTCCAAGAGTTTTGGGAAGATCATAATTGTCAGAACCAGACATCTTTTGGGAGATATTCAAGATAGTTGATTTAAAGTCCTTAATATAACACCCAATATGAAATATTAAGGCTAGGACCCAACACAATATTTTATAACTTAGAAGAGGGATGCCGTAATCCAAGCTATAAAATATTTGAAGGTAGGTGAATGACGATTCACCAATTTCCACCATGAAAAACGAAATAATTTATTAGGTTTTAATTGGATTTGAAACTCCTAGATCTTTGAGATTCATTGAACATTCAATGGCATGTTTCAATCTCGAGTGTGCCCTTCATGTTTTGTGACTGGGATGCCGAGGATCACAAAACAAGGTGTGAAGTAACCATGCAAATTACTTGGTACCCTTGATGTATTACCCCTCAATCGATGTGCCGGTTAACCACACGCGCTCCATCGATACTATGATAAACATTAAGTTACCCTTTTCCTACCTTGTTAAGTCCAGCTAGTGTGCCGGTTAACCACACGCGCTCCACTAACCGACTTAAGCAAAGTGCAAAGTGTAATTTCATGGGTTAGCACCTTATTCACTTTTTCCTAAAATAACTAAGATTGGGAATTTATAAAAACATTTAGTTACTTTATATTCATCATACTTTTAATGAAGATTTAAAGTCCTTGTCTTACCCGTTCGGCTAACGACCCTCCACCGATCAAGGAAGCGGTGGGTGAGAGTGGACACCCATTAAGCTGCCATTTTATAGGCAGCAACCTTATACCCCCCTTATAGACCGGCTTCGTGAATGAGGCCTACTAATGGTAAACGACTTTTTCTTATACATATATAATAATTATTAAACTTATAATATTATAAAGTATAAGGGTTGAATTTTAACTTTTAAAATTCTAGGGGTTGGAACTAATGTTTTTAAGGTGACTTTACATGTTCCAAAACTTGAGGGCAAGTTTTGTAACTTTCAAAACTTTTCATCTTTCATAACTTATAAGTTAAGTGGTTTATTAAAATGAGAGACTTTTCATTTTATGTAACCTATGTGTTTAATAATGGACTTTAAAAGAGTGACTTTTGGTAATCCATAACTTGAGGACAAATTATGGATTCCATTAAAACACATAATGATCAAGAATTAAACTAACAAGTAAGATACAAATAATTGCTATGATCTTCTAAACTCATAAGTTCATGAATATGCATATCAACAATTTTAAGAATCATAAAATTAAACCATACAAAGCTTGAAATTTTGATAATAACCATTTATTTGGATGAGAATAAACATTACCATAACATCAAAATCAAGTTTTATGAACAAAAACACTTTGTGGTAATGATTCTAATCCAAAACAGGCCAAAAATTTACCACCTCGTGGTAAACTGGCAGATTCCAAAAAAAAAAACGATTTTTCTTGCAAATAGCATCAAGTATAAAGAAAACAAACCTAGGGTTTGATACCACTGAAGGGTTTTGAGCATTCTAACACTCTTATGGTGTACATGCAACCCTAGAAACCTTGGATCTATGTTTTTCTATGATACATGCAAATTTGTTTTTCCAAGGTTTATAAGCTATCTAACATACATGGGGATCTTTTAAACATAAAAGATAGTAAGAAATACATACCTTTAGTTGCTTGGATTCCTTGAGAACCTTGTGAGCCTAGCACCTCAAGTGTGATGCCTCAAATGTCTCACACAACACCAAATACATTTGGAATAACCTTGAGAGAAATGGAACACTTTTAAAATCGGCTATGACCTCTTGTTCTCACTTAGTGCCAATTTTGGTTGCTCACATATTCCTTTTATAGTGTGTCATAAGTAGGGTTACACCATGTAAACCCTAACTTGACATGGCTCTTCATTTCCATGATCCATGGGTTCAAAGACACCATGGAGCATCCATGAAGCATCCTATGGGTTTTAGCCTAACTTGATAATCCATGGAGCATTAGCCCACTATACAAGTATGGGTGATTTACACAATCAACCCATATATTTAATTAGTCTCTTTTTGATCACTTAATTAATTTCAAATTAATTCTTTGATCAATACTAATTAAATAATATTATTAATATATTAGAACTTGTAATATATTAATAAACCTTAAGTGTTATTTCTCTCATTTTGGTCTATCCAAATGCATGATGTCATGCAACCCAAATGGACCATGCTAATCGGGTCAAGTACATTCCAGAAATAGTTATGAACTTAGACACCTAATCCAACAGTCTACAAGTCGGTTGCACATTGATTATGTGAAAACGCACCAGTAACTTGGTGTTATAAAACACATCTTTGTGTGTGATTTGATAAGTATATAAAGCAAGCATATGAGTCGAAGTTTATCCATTCCTTTTACCCTTAGAGGGATAAAAGCGATATCTGTGGGCCCCTCGATGATTTAGTGATGACAAACGTAAGTGCTCGGCCGGGCCTGGAGGAATATATGATCCTCGATGATTCAGGAAACAACAGATGGACAGAGAGAATGATTATAATCCATGTCTCAGTCCATATGATATCTAGAATGGAGGAATATATGATCCCTAATCTAATGGACATGTAATTGACTAGGTCAGAGTTCGACAACGGCTTTTAAGAGCTACGATTGCTAGTTGGGATCTTGGAGTCATGCACAATAATAGTTTTAGACTTATCCAAGTGGGAGACTGTTGGATTAGATGTCTAAGCCCATAACTATTATTGGTATGTATTCGACCCGAGAGTAGCATGGTCTATTTGGGTTGCATATCATCAGGATAGTTTGTTAGGATGGACTTTTGAGAGAAGAGGTTATATATGATTTATTAATATATTATAAGTTCTAATATATTAATACGAAATCATATGTTTTAATTAGTGTTGATCAAGAATTAATTTGGAATTAATTTAGTGATCAAAAGATACTAATTAAATCTATGGGGACTAATTATGGTAATTAGTTATATTTATATGTGTTGGGCTTATGATCCATGTTGGACCAAGTTTATGTATGGATACATAAAGAGTTGGGCCACATGAACCATGGATCATAAAACCCATGGGTATGGGTTTGGATTATACCCATGATGAAAGAACCCCTTTCTATACTTTCATATTTCTGAAAGACCCAAACTTTCATACTTGACAATATAGTTACTCCAAAACATGCTACATGCATATTCATAAAACAATATTTTTACATTGATAAAGTCATTACAAAATATTGGATACAAACCGACTACGTTTTAAGATTTTACATGACTACCCAGGATACTGTAAATCTATACAAACCTAAACCAAAATACAAAAATAATATTACAACTATTCTAAGTCTTCCAACTATACTGGGTGCTTATTGCCTGCATTATGTTAAAACATTGGGAGGGGTAAGCGATAACGCTTAGTGAGTTCAATAATAGATACAATATAACGTTATGCCATATATATACCAATATGGCAGAAGCAATTAGAAGCAAGGAACAACAAAGACATAATGTGATAAGCTTTCCCTAACAATCATTGATTTGATTTAAATATATACCATCATTTAGACATAACAATTTCCATACTTGATAAACATCAATAACGCTTCGGCCCAAATGGCACTGAAGACAAACAATTTCTGATTAACATTAATGTAGATTTCAGGTTTTCACGCCCTGTCTAACCATATGCCAATGCCATAGAATAGAGTCATTCACTTACTGGGGGACATGCTCTACCTGGCCAGAGGCTACATACCAGTGCCACTGTGAATCTGAGTTCGTAAACTGATCACATGGTCAAAGGTATAGCTTTGCTATCATAAATAGCAGAAATAAAAATAACACGGGAAAATACTCAGGAATAACATTCTACCGAAGCCAAAGTGATGCCTATGTCATACACTTCATGGTCAACGGTTCATACCAATACCCAAGTGATGCCTATGTCATACACTTCAAGTCAGAGGTACAGCCTTGCTATAAAAATAGCGGATACAACAACTCGAGATGATAACATGGAAACACACATAGCACATATAACACATAACATACAATTGTTTCTACATATTAAACTCACCTTGAATTAACCGGGGGTCAAAATAATAATTTGGGCAGCATTTCGGCTCTAAATATGACTTTCGTCGTTGAAAATCGGGCCTTGCGAAGGTAGAGCTTAGAAACCGAAAAGATAAATTTTCCTGGTCTTCGGGCACCTCGGGGCGTGTTTCGGGTGCTAAAGTTGATACCGGGGCTTCGAGAGAAATCAAAATGGTAAAAATATTGAAAAGGGGTGAAAAAGTGGCAAAAATAATCTTTTCCTCGGCAAGGCTCGCAGGCACTATTTATAGTGTGCGAGCCGGAGTCTTCTGATCCGAGAAGTAGCGAGTCAGCAGCGACGTGGCATCAGGAGGCGAAGGGCACGCGGCAGCAGTAGAGCGAAGCAGGTGGCGCGCATGCAAGGGGCCGGGTGCGAGGCTCCGAAGTGTGACACGGGGCGAGGCACGTCGGACGCACATTGGACCGAAGCTCTGGGCGAACCGGACTGCGACGCGTGTCGGACACGAGGCGTGATCTCGCGAGGGTGACGTGGCCGACTCCAATCCATGCGAATTTCTCGGAAATTTTGCCCCGACCTTCTAAAATCCGTAACTTTTGCATACGGGCTCCGTTTTTGACGTTCTTTATATGCACGCGTAGAGAAAATTATGCTCTACAACTTTCGTTTAGACTTCGTCGGAAAATTTTGACTTTATTTTTATATTATTATTTTTAACAGACCGAGACTGGTAAATCCGTTAAAAATTCATAACTTCTTCATCCGACGTCCGTTTTCTTCAGACTTTTTACCGTTGTACTGCTAATGACGAGACCTTCGATTCTCGTTTAGGTTGTGTCGGCTAAAAATCACTCGATCTAGAATTCGAGTTTTTAGCTGTCTACTGCTACGCTGAAACTTGTAAAAATCATAACTTCCTCATACGTAGTCAGATTTTGGCGTTCTTTTTATCGAACTTCTCGGTTTAACGAATACTATGACTTTCATTTAGATCACTAAGGCTAAAAAGTAGTTTATCAAAAACTCACTTTTTACGTCATTCGGCACCGTGCCGGTTTTATCGCAGATCTTCGATTGGTCATAACTTCTTCGTTATAACTCGGATTTCGACGAGGTTTTCGCCTGCGTGTTTCTAACGAGATTATCTACAACTTTCAATAATAAAATTTTACTTATTTCAAAGTTTATATTTTCGCTAAATTTCACTATTTGGCTTTTAATTGGAATCTCATAAGACTTCCAATAATTTATGAGTGATTCTAAACATAGTTTTACTTCATTTTTAGTCAAAACTATCTGTTAGAACTTAACACTCAATTTCTCATAATATTTCATAATATTATTAACTTTTTAATTTACATAACACGATTTCAAAACGTGTATGTTACACATGACCCTTGAAAAACCACACATATAAATACAAGCGTCTTGACCTAAAATCGCAACCCTTGTGTGTGTGTGCATGTTCTTGGAGTTCATGAAGGTTTAGAGTGCATGAAGATTCTCTCTCAAGTCCTACCTTTGTCCTTGATGTCTTGTGACTTCATTTGAGGCTTCCACACTATTGGGGCTAAACACTTAAGGCCAAATACATCAAGACTTCCAGCCACATAAAAGGTATGTTACATTAACTAGTATCTTGTGTAGTTTACATCTTTGCATGCTAGTTATAGGCTTAATACCTTGGAAACACCTTTGCATGTATAATTAGTGAAAACATAGATCCAAGGTATTTAGGGTTGTATGTGCACCATAGGATGTTGTATTATACCAAAACCCATCATTTCCAACACTATAAATAAGTTTCGCTAATAATATACATATATGTATTTAATTGTTATTAGGATTTCGTTAAGTGCCACGTACACCAACGACCGAGGTTCTCCATTCACAGTTTCGTGTCCGACACTTTCCGCAAGTAAATGTGAGTTCATACCCTTATGATTTTATGGTTTTAATGATTTCAGGGGGAGAATACAAGCCAAACAAAAATGTTTTGTGAATTTATACAAAAGAATTTCAAAACACTTAAAACTGATGCAATGGATATAGTCATACGGTTTCCACTTCTCATAAAATATTTAGATATTTTATCCCTTTTGTATTATGCTGAGCATAAGGGATGTTTTCAAATTACTGCCAAATGGCATAGTTTTCAGAACAATTCATGAACCAAATACATAATTTTCATGCAAACTATAATAGGTATAGTTTGGGGTTTCAAAATACAATATCACAAATTCACTGCTTATACATTGTTAAACATATAAACTATGACAGACTTAGTTTATGATATACGCGGGTAACAAAGATACTTTATTATATAATTATTTAAGTATAATTATTACTCTATAAAGTATGCACACGGGTTTAAGTACAATAGATCAATACAGAACTACATGTAAACTAGATTTTACAGAATTGTGAGACTCCACTTCAAATTGTACCCTTGGGTGTACTGAACTAAATCCTATCATAGTATAACCAGAGTCTCCTGGAGGGAGAGCGTGAGATTTGTGAATAGATCTATTCGGGACTGACAATCCCACACCTGAACTGCTAGCTACAGTTAGGCAGGCATGCCTGGGGTGACAAATGTCATTTATCCGATACTTGAAGAACGTCGTAAAGGTCACTAGGTCATATCAAGCATGCTTATACGACTCACAATTGTATAAACTAACCTTTTGTTTACGGGATTTCATTCTTCATTAGTTTTATTTTAACTAATAGAACTACTATACATTATACTGGAGAGTTCCAGGGAATAAAATACATGGTTTCATTTTAATTAATGGATCTACTATACATACTGGTGGTAACAAGGGTTTTCCAAACAGAACATTTTATACATACCGGTGATAGCCAGGGTTATTCATACAAAAAGGGGTTTTACATTCAAAACAGTTTTATACAATTCATCTGATGGTAAACAGGAAATCAAATTAGTACTTTATGGAACGTTGTAACAAACTCATATGTTAGAAAATATTGGATTTTCTTGGAAACATGTAAACAACTTTCACTGATTCATTAACAAGATTTCATTACAAAAACATGTTTATGAACTCACCAGCTTAATGCTGATACTCTTTTCAAAACCGCTTGTATTCTCAGGAAATCCGTAGACAGGTACCTCAACAGACTTTTGAGAAGGCGGAGCATATAGAGTCACGTCTTTATTTTGATGCTTTTGATGTATATAAACATGAATCAAACAGATATAAATACCTTTTTATATATATTCAATGTAATGGTTGTGTTTACTTTGATTACTATGATGCAATTGTTGTGATACTACATATCACGTCATCCACCCCCGAACGTTTTCATCGTTCTGGTTTGGGGGTGTGACAGATTGGTATCTGAGCTATTTTTTATAGTGAACTAAGTATACCGAACCTTAGATGGTATACAACTATAAACACTAAAGGGGCCGAAGTGCTCTGAAACTAAAAGTATACTTTAAAAATACAAATATTTTTACAAGAAGTATACAAGTATACATACGTACAAGAAGTTATAACTTAGTAAGAACTACATAAAAGTATTTAGGACGAGTTGGACACTACGGTTAAACCTGAATAGTTATGTAGTCATATGTGGGGCCAATATAACCTGATCAACTATATTTATCCGAGATATGACCAACATGTGTTGGGAGTGACTGTGGTGTGTGACCAGTCTAAAACTCACCAAATCTTATACAAATGAAACACAAAGTTAAAATACTATAGGAGTATGTTATGGTTCTATAACACTGCACAGAGTTATCACTATTAGTACAAATCCTCACAATTGAAAGACCTGTAATTCCTCGGTTATGTTAGTAAACTTTTATTGTAGGTCTCTACTATCATTGTAGGATTAAGTTATATCTTGCTCGAAAATATTCGATTCATGATCGTATAGGAGGCTTATCGTTATTTTCCCCTTGTATCTTTTTAGAGAAAAGATGCCTCTCAGAAAGAGACTCAACAAAAAGAACAATGATCCTCCACAGCCACCACCTCCTCAGTTCGATCCTGTCTTGTTCCAGGCAGCAGTTACAACCGCTGTGGCTGCTGCAATGTCACAAATGAATCCGGGCGGTGCTGACGGATCAGGAAGTGGTACCCATCCTCAAAATCTTGATGGTGGTCAGGGACACCCGAAGGAGTGTTCTTACAAAGATTTCATGAACGCGAAGCCCAAGTCCTTCGACGACAATGGAGGAGTCATTGCCTTAACCCGGTGGTTCGAGAAAATAGAATCAATTTCCGAGATTTATGCATGTCCTGAGGCAAGCAAGGTGAAGTTTGCCGCATGCACCTTCACCGACAGAGCACTGACTTGGTGGAATAGCCGGGTCAAATCCTTAACTCTGCCGATAGCAAATGCCATGGGTTGGGAGAGTTTAAAGGAACTTATGCTTGCTGACTACTGCCCTAGGGGCGAGATGCAGAAGTTGGAGCACGAGCTCTGGAACCTAAAGATGAAGGGTTCCGACATTTCCACCTATACAGCTAGATTCTGCGATCTGGCTCTTCTTTGTCCGGGGATGGTCACCCCGGAAAGCAAGAAGATAGAGAGGTACGTTTGGGAATTGACGCCTCCACCAATGTTCGAGCCAGACACTTGGCACTGTCGAACGTAAGGGGTTTCGCTGCTATCACGTTTCCTTGGATTGGAGGAGTTATGTAACGCCCGTAGATCCGGGCAAGTCAATTTAGAGACGATAAGCATCAAAAACAACTTTTTGATGGAAGATTATTTAGAAGGATTAATCTTAACCAAGTTGTAGTATGTGTCTCAAGGTTTCCGAAAATATAAAGAACGCCGAAATCCGAGTTATAACGAAGAAGTTATGACATGTCGAAGTTTCGCGACAGAACCGGCACGACACAGCGCGACGTAAATAGTGAATTTATGTTAGAGCGATATTTGGCCTTAGCGATCTAAACGAAAGTCGTAGAATACGTTAAACCGAGAGCGTGCGTGAAAAGAACGCCCAAATCTGACTTCGTATGAGGAAGTTATGATTTTTCGAAGTTTCGGCTTAGCAGTGTACAACCCGAAGTTCGAATATGAGATCGAGCGAGATTTAGCCGAAAAAATCTAAACGATAATTGAAGATCTCGTTGATAGTAGTCCAACGGTAAAAAGACAGACGAAAACGGACGTCAGATGAAGGAGTTATGAATTTATAACGGAGTTTTCCTGTCCCGGCCTACTAAAAATAATATAATAAAAATAAAGTCAAAATTTGTCAACGGAGTCTAAACGAGAGTTGTAGAGCATAATCTCACCTACGCGTGGATATAAAGAACGTCGAAAACGGAGCTCGTATGCGAAAGTTATGAATTTCAGAAGTTCGGGGCGTGAACCCTAAGGTTGTGTCAGAGCTCACGAGGTGAGCATATGTGGCTCACGAGGTGAGTCAGTTCACGAGGTGAGCATTAGTGACTCACGAGGTGAACAGATGATGGACGTCTTTCAGGGAAAGTGGCCATGACGAACGCAATGACGTATCGAGCTCACGAGGTGAATATTAGAAACTCACGAGGTGAACTCAGAAAATTCACCCTATAAATAGAAATCGAGGGTCAGCCGATTTTGGTTGCTCCTTCTCATCTCTCCCACTCCCGATACTCTCTCTAAGCTCTATTTTAACCCCCCGAAGCCCCGGTTTCATCCCGAGACCCGAAGCAAGTCCCAAAGCCCGAAGATCCCGAGAAGAAAAGAGTTTCCGAGCCGAAGCTCTGCCCGCGAGAAGCCCGGTTTTTGTGAAGATCTTCCAGATCTACCGAAGAATACTACTTCTACAAGCCGTAGTGTTGTCCGATCATCTTCTGATCAAGTGAGTGTATAGTCCCTTTCATAAACACGATCTTAGTACAAGTATTGGTTGAATGTATTATATCTATGTTATGAGTGAGTGTGTAGTTACTTTCTTCTAACACATAAATATTAAGTATTTGCTATGAAATACGTGTTATGTGTTTATATATTGTTGATTATTTGAGATGGGTGTGGAATGGATGTTTTATATAGGTTTTAAATGAGTTAAACTGTATATGTATTTTATATCTACAAGTATGTTGGGTAGAACATGGGTAGACGAAATAGTTGGTGTGTGATGAAGGATGAGTTTGAGGATGAGACGAAAGATAAACCTCGATAGCTATGGATTTAGTATTGTAAAGGTAAACCTCGGTAGCTATGGATTTAGTACTGTATAGATGAACCTTGGTAGCTATGGATTTAATACTGTATAGATGAACCTTGGTAGCTATGGATTTAGTACCGTATAGGCGAACCTTGGTAGCTATGGATTTAGTACCGTATAGACGAACGTTAGTAGCTATGGACTTAGTACCTGTTAGATAAACGTTGGTAGCTATGGACTTAGTACCTACACTGGTAGCTATGGATTTAGTACCCGATGAATGAACCATAGCAGCTATGGAATTAGTGCTTTACGAAAGAACCTTGGCAGCTATTGTCTTAGTGCCTAATAAAGAATCCTGGCAGCTATTGTCTTAGTGCCTAATACGGAGTGAACGAATAGATGACTCTTAGGGTAGACCCTTAAGAGTAAGGAAGATAATGGGGATGGGTAATTGGAATGATCGTTTGATGATTGAATATATATATATATATATATATATATATATATATATATATAAAAGATATAATATTGTGGGTTGAAAACCCTATATGCTCACCAGGCTCCCAAGCCTGACCCACTCAGTTTTCTTTGTATTACAGGTTGTGGCACAAGAGCATAAGTTGGCTGACGTAACGAGAGATAAGGATTATAGGCCCGTAGTTATAATTAACTGTGTAAGGTCTATGTTGTTCTGTTTATGCTTTTGGTCTGTATTGAACATGACATCTCGAGATTTTGTTATATAATGAAAATACATTTCTTTAAAGAAATGCTTTGATAAATTCTTATCATGTTTTGTTTTGGGAACAAATTCCGCAACTGTTTTCTTTAAAAGATTACTCTGATTTTAAAAACAAAGCATAAACAAATAGGTCTTTTCTGGCCGTGAAATTGGGGATGTCACAAGTTAGTCCCCAAATGTATCTCTCTACCTTCCTGCTCTCCGAGGTAACCATCCTTGGGCATAGCGCGACTACATCGTTGAATCTATCGGTGTAGGCTACTATGTCCAAGCCTGCCATGGTAAGGTTTCACAGATCTTGCTCTAGCTTTTGTATCTCGCCCCTCGGGCAGTACTCTTCTAGCATCCCCTCTTTTAGATTCTCCCAGCCCATCGCGTTTGCCACTGGTAGGGTCAGTAACTTGTCATGGCTATTCCACCATGTCAGGGCAGGCAGAAAACTTCACTTTGCTCCCTTCTGGGCACGCGCATATCTCAAAAATCGACTCCGTTTTCTCGAACCATCGCATTAGGGCGATGACTCCCCCACTTCCATCGAAGGATTTGGGTCCACAATTCATGAAGTCTTTGTATGAACACTCTCTTGTGCGTCTGTGGCTTTCTATGTGGTTAGGGTTGTTAGTACCACTACCCGATCCACTGCTACCACTTGCGTGGATTTGAGTCATGACAGCTGTCACTGCGGCTGTTACTGCCACCTGAAAGACAACCGGATCATACTGTGGAGGTGGTGGCGGTGGTGCGTTGTTTTTGTTTCTGTTCGACTTCTTCGGTGGCATCTTTCTGCCATAAGGTTTAAAAGATGAAACGAGGGTAAGTCTGTAGTAGTGGTTACTAGTCGAGTGTTGTTTGGATATAAGTTATCTTAGTTCTGAGTGTATCATGTCCTGACTCTTGAAAGCAATTCATAATAGAGGTCTATGTATAATAGACTTATGAATTTTTAATAGTAATCACCTTTTAAGTGAAATCATGTGATCTGGTTTACTGTTACTAGTTGTTACTGAAGTGGCGATAAGCCTAACACATAATGTGAGTAGTGTAATCACTGAATCACTAAGTTATGTTAATTGGTTAATTATTAGTGTGACACATAAGGTGCTCTACCACCTCGTATACCTCGTGAGCGGTTTCCTTTTTTTCTCTGTCCTAGTTATGATTGCCCTGGTTTCAGCTGTGGGAATTTGTTGTCTCTGTACTTTCCTATAGTGTTCTTGTTCTCCGTACGTGTGTTGAATCCTTGTTATGTCATGCTTCGAGTTTTATCACTGATCTCCATCACTTCATGATGGAAAGTCTGACTCCTCGTATGATTCCTTCTCGGAATCCTCCCCATGTATCCCTTCTTGTTCTTCCTTGTCTACTCTGTTGCCTGTTATGGTGGAGTGGCTATATCTACCTATGTTGTTTGTGCGAGAATATGAATGTCTAAAGGATCTATGAGATTAAGTAAAAACATTTCTATCGAAATTTTTATGATGATCCTTACCGGGTACTCTTATAATCACGCAGTGTATGAAAGTTGTATATAACCAAGATCAAATAGACCTTCGAATAAGTGATCCTACCCTAAAACCACAACCAAATAAGAAACATGTAGTAGAGCGAATATCACAAATTCTAAGTCTATAAGATCTCAATTATATATAACCATGGAAGCATATACTTCGCAATTGTAGAACTGCCAGTAAGGGTCTTTTAGTTTTCACATAAGTTAGTTATAGTGCCTAAAATACTCCTATAGTATTTTAATTGTATGATTGTTTCTGAACTTTCTTGGTATATGGACTTGGTATGTTTTCAGACTTGTTGTTATCTTATAGTACCATAAAATACTTCTATAGTATTTTAACTTTATGTTTTGTTCTAGAGATCCCTTGTATATAGGGTTGGTAAGTTTTAGACTCGTTGCGACACCACTATCACCCCCAAACACATGTTGGTCGTATCTCAAATAAATATAGTTGATCAGACTATATTTATCCTAGATATGATTACATAACTATCCAGGTTTGACTGTAGTGCCCAACATCTAAATACTTCTGTTTTGTTCTTCTTGTGATACTTGTTCTTAGTATGTATGCTTATTCGTATACTTCTCATAAAATATTTATATTTTAAAAGTATACTTTTAGTCAGAGCACTTCGGCCCCATTGTATTTATAGTTGTATATCTTTTATGGGTTGATATACTTAGTTCACTATAAACAATGCTCTTATACCAATCTGTCACACCCCCAAACTGGAACGGCGGAAACGTTCGGGGGCGGAGGACGTCATGTACAGTATCACAACAATTCAATAATAGTAATCAAAGCAACAACAACCATTGTGTTGATATTAAAATGTTACATTGTATTCGAATCACATATGATTGACTTCAAAAGTAAATAGCAAAGTAAAGACTTGAATCTACTATGCTCCGTCTTTTAGGAACCCAGTGCGTGTACCTGTCTACTAGTGCCCTGAGAATAGAAGTGACTTTTGAAAGAGTGTCAACATTAAAGTTGGTGAGTTCATAAGCGTTTTGTTTTAGAAAACGGGTTCTTTGTTCTTTGTAAAACATGCGGTTTTTCTCCAGAAAATCGTATATTTTCTGATGTGATGAAAGATAAGTAAAATGACTCGTACTAGTTCCTTCCACGAGTACTTAGTTTATACAAGTTATATACAATCCAGATCGAACAGACAATCGATTGTGTGATTCTGCCCCAAGCCCACAACCAAACAAAGAACAGGAAATGAGGCGGAAGCCACACATTGCACTGCATGTCGGATCCTCATTGTATATCACTCTAGCGTATTCACTAAGTACTTACAAAGTTAACTGTAATGGTCCTTTAAGATGTGATGAAAGTGTTCCTTAAGAAAATCCTATATTTTCTTAGTAAGAATATGATAATAGCAGTTCCTTCTATGACCACTTAGTTTATACTAGCTATATATAAACCAAGATCGAATGGACAGTTGATTGTGTGGATCTGCCTTAAGCCCACAACCAAACAAGGAACATGAAATGAGGAGAAAACCACACATTCCACTGCCTATCGGATATCTTCATACATAACCTTGATGTATAAACTAGGGAATTATAGAATTAACAATGATTGTTCGTTAGTTAAATGATAAACCGTTTGCTTGTAAAATACTGATGTTTGTCCTGGAAAATCCTACATTTTCCATAAAAGTGAGTTGTTGTCTTAAATGTTCCAAAACTGAAAAGTACAAGTATTTATCCATACTTAAGTTGTTAAAGTGTAGCTTTATTATTAAATAAAACTAACCGAAGACGTGTTTGTTCCGTAAACTAGAAGTGATGTTAATACCCTCCTATGATCTCTTAATACATACGAGTTATAGAAGTGTAGATCGAACAGAAAGTCGATTGGGTAATTCTGCCCTATGCCCATAACCAAACAAGGAACAGGAAATTGGGTGGAAGTCACACATCCCACTGCATGTCGGATGTTTATTTCATATCACCCTTGTGTATATACTAAGTAATCACATAGTTATTAACCCTGGAGACTGTTTGTTAAGTATGTTATTACGTGAACGAGTCGTTGTTTTATCCATGTGAGTTCTTATAACCATACTGATGGACGTTAAACCCTACGACGTATTTCGGACGTCGTAAACGTTAATGACGTTTGTCACCCAGAACGACTGTAGCTAATAGTCAGGGCGCGGGATTGTCAGTTGCGTATAGATCTATACACAAACTCACGCTCTCCCTCTAGAAGACTCTGGTTCATAAGACTAGACTTCCCTTGGCACTTAGGTAAGTATTCGAAGACGTGTCTCACAAATTTGATCCCTCAACGAATTCACGAATAATACAATGAAAACCTTTTTGTAAACAACGTGTAACCTTGTAAAAGTAGTTCGTTCGTTCCATAAACTATAATTAATATAGTTTATAAGTTTGTTTCCGTGTTAAAGTCTGTGCTTGTAAAATAGTTGGTCTTAACATGTTTTGTAAATTGTTTGTAAGTCTAGTAGTCATAATGTTTGCCGTGTTTTAATAAGTTTTGCGTTCAATTGCATATTAACGGTAAGAAAATATAATAAGCAAAATTATATTTTTTTTCAACACAAGATTACTTGTGTTTAACTTGTATGCCCACCCCCCCCCCCCCCTAAAAACATTGAAAAAGCTTGGAAAAATATGGGGGTATGAACTCATCTCAAATGTGCGTTAGCTGGAATAAGCGAGTTGTAGAGACGATCCCCGGGTAAGCGTACGCGCGAATAACGTTATCCTAAAATAATTATATTCGAAGTCGTATTTAAATTAATAATAATATTAATTTAAATAAAAGAGTTAAATAATTATTTAATTAGGTAAAGAATGCTTACAAATTAAATAGGAATTATTTGGAATGTTGCAAAATGGTTCACGGTTGAATAAAATGAGTTTACGGTTGGAGGTAAGTGAGTTCACGGTTGGATATTGAGAATTATGAAGATTTGAAGATTTGTTTGAAGATATGAATATGGGTATGAATGTTCTTGGTATGGAATATGAAGATTTGAAAGAATATGGGCGTAAACACTTGAAGATTGAGAGGAAAAGGAGTTGTTTACGGGTGATAGTTGAGAGAGTTTTGGAGGTGTTTACGGATGAAAATGAGTGGAATGAAAGAGCTCTCGTCCAAACCACATATATATAGGGGTGTTTATGGTTCAGAATGGGCTTGGGCCTTGGGGTTTACGGTTCTAATGTGGGCCTTACAAGGTGTTCACGACCATTCCTTGGCCGTGAACCCTTTTCTCCTTTGAACCATGGCCGTGAACAACAACAAGATTTGATCTCCTAACTGTGAACTACCCTTGTGTATTAACCTAAGCCGTAAACCATTTGTTCTAAAAGCTATTGGACCGTGAACTAGGGATGTCAAAAACCCCTGTGGGACCCCGCTCCCACGGGACCCCGATACCGTACGGGACTAAATTTAAAAAAAAAAACCGGGAGCGGGAGCGGGGGCGGGGGCAGAATTAAACTCCGTTTATTTTCGGGACCAGGGTCGGGAGTCGGTATTTCTGTCCCGTACTCCCGCGGGGGCCCCGGTTGTACATTTATGTAAAAAATATATATTTAATATAAAACAAATATACAAAATAGATTTTCTAATTTTAGGTTTAGTGTAGGTTTCACTTTCCCGTTTCCAATTAATGGATGTTGAAGATGTAGCAAATTGATCATATATTTTTGGACATGTAAGTATTTTATATTTGTAATGTTGGATTTGTCGTATTTTATATTTGTAATGTTGGATTTGTCGTATTTTATATTTGTAAGATTGTTGGAATTGTCGTTTTGTAATGTTGGATTTTTAATTTTTTAGTTTCTAAAAAAGTAGGTTTTAAGCTTTTAAAGTTATTAAAAATAGTTTTTTTTAGCCTAAAACAAAACAGTTTTTTAGCAAAAAAAAAATCGAATTTTAAGCCTATAAACCGGGGGAACGGGGGCGGGACCGGGGGCGATGGAGGTAACCAGGGGCGGGGGCAACAACCGATTTCGGGAGCGGGGGCGGGGGCAGCTATTTCTGCTCCCGTTTGGTCCCGTTGACATCCTTACCGTGAACTCTTTATCTCTTATCCCTTTAGGCCGTGAACATCAAGTTTTAAATACTTTTGGGTAGTGAACATAAGTTCCTTTACTTGATTTGGCCGTAAACACACATGGTGTGTTATTTATGGTTTAAATCCTCATCTTTTGCCAAGTGTTGTATTATACATTCCTAACTTAGCTTAGGTTTCAATTCCTACTCCTTTGTTAGCTCTATAAACAAGCCCTAAGGCTATACAGAGGGCACCATGCAACAATGATTGCAATGTGGCTTCACTTGTACTTTGTTAGAGTTTAGGCTTTACTTGATCTAAAAATTTCGAGTTGTGACAAAAATCATGAACACATAAACATAGGAGATTGATTTTTAATTTGAGAAAACACAATAAACAAACTTATACACATTATAAACTAACTTATATTCTAATATCAACTTAAAACAATGGCGAATAACAAAAAAATTTGCAGTGAACTTGAATAAAACTCACTGAGTAATTAAAGTTTATCATATTTGAACTTTAAACTAGTCACAAAACATTACAGAGTATAAATATTAACACATGCAACATAACCGTGAGTTTTAAAAATTGTAAAATCATATCTACAATTATCATTAATAATGGTGATTTATAGCTTAAAGAAGAGTGTTATCATTACATATTGAAAAAGTAAACATTATTCAGGTAAAGGTATTAACCATACATACTTACATGATTAATAAGATATTTCCGTAAGCGTCACTTCTTCACTTTTAAGCTTATGTTTTGCAATTTTGACCCATCTGATTCCGATATTGTCAAATTAAATTGTTCACGTTTTCCTCATATAGCGTTGGCCACCAATGGCGAGAAGACAGAGATAGGTTATCAATGAATGAACGGTGTAACAATTCCAGATCTAGATGGAGTTGTCGAGACATGGAGGCGGTGAAAACAAAATTAGACGGAGATGCAAGATTGATGACGGAAGATGATTAATTCTAGATCTAGACGGAACTGAGGAATAGCGGAGTCTGTGGATTCAAAAATTGCTGGAGATGAGATCTATGAGGAACAATAGCTCCAAATATGGAAATCGAAGGAAGGAGACGAAGATGAAGGCGGAGGAACAATCACCATCCGGAGGTGAGGCGACGGCGGGAGTAAGGAAGGAAACGACAGTGGTTGTATCGAAGGCGGAACAATGAAGACGTGTGTGTGTGAGAGAGAGAGAGAAAGAGAAGGGACGTGTAAAAAAATGACAAATAAGTGAGATACTTTAGGAATTGTTTTCTTTTTTAGTTGTATTTAATTAATTTGATTATTAGGATTATTAGTTTTTGTGACGGATTTACCCTTATGAACCTATACAAAAGTCATCATATACCATCCAATTTGCTAACAATTACAAATATGCCATCGTTGATCTTAGCCATCGGAAAATTTGATCTAACGTTCCACTTTTAGTTCTCCGGTTTTCGGGAAACTATAAATTCTCAACTGATCCTTCCTCCTCCTCCTCCTCCCCTCTCTCTCTCTCTCTCTCTATATATATATATATATATATATATATATATATATATATATATATATATATATATATATATATATATATATATATATATGTCACACCCCCGGAGCAGAACGGCGGAAACGTCCGGAGGCGGGTGACGTCATTGTGCAGTACCATAACAATTAAATATAAATGAAACATAGCAAATCCAAACATCATACATTAAGATAACAAACTTACATTGTGTTTACATCATGTATTTGTTCTCAAATTACACAAAAGAGACATTAGTAAGTAAATTCCATCTACAGCAAAATAATCCGGAATCCGCGATCCATAAAATTGTTTACTGATTTCCTGAGAATACAAGTCGTTTGAAAAGCGTCAACATATAATATGTTGGTGAGTTCATAAGCACTTTTACATAAAAGTTGCGATAGTTTAGAAACCCAGAAAATCCAATATTTTCTTGTCAAAATAGTTGTAAGTCTTGTTTCCAATCAAGTATAACTACGTGTGTGTTTTAGTTATAACTTTTCGAAAATCGTATAAAATTCATTTTTCCCCAGAAAATCTTATATTTTCTGATATACAAAAATAGCAGTCTTAAAACCCTAAGACTTGTGTGGTAAAATTTCATTTGAGGTAACCAAACCATAGTTGATTATAAACAAAAGGTGTAATCCGCGTAAATATGTTTTGTTATATTCTAAGTGAGTCGTTATAACCATACTAATATGACGGAGCGCCTGTCTATATGTTTTTCAGGCGTCGGTTTTGTTGAAGACATTTGTCACCCTAGACTGGCCGGTCTAGCTGTAGCGAACATCGAAGATGCGAGGTGTCAACCCCGTATAGATCTATACACAAATTCCAGCTCTCCCTCCAGGAGACTCTGGTTATAACCCTTACAGAACTTTAAACATACACTATTATATAGGTACAGTGAAGATGCGTCTGACTAGAATACTAGCCGATATTTACGCAAATAGTTGAAATCCGTTATTTATTTAATAAATAACAATAGTTGTACTCGTTAACTAGATGTTTCGTTTCGTTTCATAACCTTAGTTGTGCTCGTTGACTAGGTGTTTCGTTTCATTTCATAACCTTAGTTGTGCTCGTTGACTAGGTGTTTCGTTTCGTTTCATAACCTTAGTTGTGCTCGTTGACTAGGTGTTTCGTTTCGTTTACTAAAAATAATCCACTTTGAATCATATTTATCAAAAATGACTCAATATTGTTGATGTTAGCAAAAATGGCCATTCTTTTATAAATTATCAAATAAGACCCACATTTGTCAAAAAGTGTCATGAGTGATCCAAAAATACGAGAATTGTTGAAAATGGCCAATTTCTTCTAAAATGCTCATTCTAGACTCATATTTAAGAAAATGTTCAAAATGGCCCTTATTTATCAAATAATTCCATTTCTGGTCCATTTTAAATCGAAATGTTCAATAATTACTCAAATTTATCCCATGTTCTAAAAATGATCCTTATATATAAATATTTGGCCGAAAATGGTCCAGGACATTAATATTTTCATAATTTAACATCTTCAAAAATATTGTGTCCCACAACTTGTTTGAGTAATTTCTTTGAGAAAATCCTTGTGATTCTTGACATAAGGTTTTATGAATCATAGTTCATATAAACACTAGTTTTTATTTCTAATCAACAAATAATATGTGAAATATAGTCCAAACTCTTGAGACTTAACCAAAAATCTCGAGTTTTTGGACTTCTTATAAGGAGTTTCATAACTTCAAACACATACAACATAACATACATGTATAGACAAGCAATTATACCAAGATTTCACAAGACCTTTGACTTGTATCCTCCCCCAAAATAGTGAAAACTCAAAAATAGGGGTATGAAGCTCACCTTGGGTAGAAGAAGGTGTGGTTAAAGAGACGAGGTGAGATATTTGAGCCTAGAACACTTGAAGTGTTGGATGAATCTCTTGAGGATTTTTGCTAGCCTAAGGTTATTAACACATAAAATTATATGTGAGTAGAAGAATTCAAACAACTAAATGTATGAAACATTTACTAGACATGAATTAACTTACAGGAACTTAGAAGAGATTGTGAGGAAATGGCTTCTGGAATTTGGCTTGAATTCTTGGGAAAGTTCACGGAGATTTCACAGAAAGTGAAATGAGTTTGTGAATTGAGAAATGGGGTTTACGCCCCTTCATATGGAATAGAGAAATTGATTTAATATATGCTTGGATAACTGGTGGGTAATGCATAGATTACTGAGATTTGCATTGGAAATTAACCTATTACAACTCACAATCCGTAAACACATTTGAATTGAAAAGGGTTCATGGTCTAAATGAGTTTTCACCAAGGTTTACGCTTAGGGGGGTCTCCTAAGGGTTTACGGCCAAATGGTGGTCCCCCATGGTGTTTACGGCCTAAAGGTTGCCTAGGATGGTGTTCATGGTCATGTTTCCTTCCTCAAATGGTGTTCACGATCCACCCTTGGTGGTTTGAGGTAGTTCACGGCCAAAGTGGCCCCTTGAAAGTTGTTCACGGTCTTGGGTGCTTCCTAGGGAAGTGTTCATGGTCTAGATGTGCATGAACTCTAATATACATATTGATTTTTGTGTTGATGTTTTCCCTAGTTTGACGTAACTTGAATCTCTTAATTGTTTGTATTTCTCATTAGAGCTTAAGGCAATATAATTCCCAAAATTTATATTACACATATCATAATAGTAATATAGTTATAATTATTATACACACGGGACTACTTTGACTTGGTTTTGGGCTTGAAACTTCTAGTTGTGACTATATATATATATATATATATATATATATATATATATATATATATATATATATATATAACTTGAGACCTCCAATCTAAGAGGTAAAGCCTCTACCAAGTGGCTATTCCCACATTAGCTAGTAGCATTATATCGATTATTGGTCATTACGTTACTAATATTAATTTTAATAATAATTTGGCCGTACCTATTAAATTTAGTTTCTCCCTACATATAAGCCCCTTGTAAGCCTTTAGGTAGCGTTTGATGTATGAACATGGTTGGACGGAACTTGACGATATTACTGGACATAATTAAACATATATAATTTATATAATGTTTGGTGTGATTGGGACACGACATTATAAAATGTTAAATTACGAAAATCATCTTTCATAATAAAAATCAAAATTTATCTATACCTTTCAAAGCATATTTAGTACTTCCTATTGAATTGAATTGTCATAAAACTAAAATCTGCAAAACAAATAGATAATATATCTTTTGCATAAAATTTATTAAAAATAAGAAAACCTATTGAAGTCAATTGTCATAAAACTAAAATCTGCAAAACAAATAGATAATATATCTTTTGCATAAAATTTATTAAAAATAAGAAAAAGTGTACCTAGGAGATATGTATTTGTCTTTTTCACTTGCTCATTCTTCATTACCTCATCCAACAGCTAGAGGTGTTTATAGTAAAGTAGTTAGATAGTGAAAAGTAAAAACAAACCTCTACATTGTCTGGACTTGTACTTGTACTTAGGGTTGCTTGAGAAGGCACCATAAACTTGTGTGAATTAGAAACTGAGCCAAATCTAAGTACTCTTCATTTCTTGATACCTCCAGTAACTTTAACCCAAAGTTCATGATCATACGGAGGATGGCTATCAATATCATCACCATATTTAGCCACTATACCCTCCGTATATTCATCCTATTTTATCATAAACCCAATAGTGTCAATTAAGATTAAATATATAACATCATACTTAATTAATTGCTATATTAAAGAGTAAAAAAAATACCACACTCATCATAGGTTTAGGTGTAACATAGTCATTGTTTGAAGTGCTTTCTTTCGGTTTTTTGGTGCGATGTGTTCTATTAAACAGGTCAAGGCGAGAAGGTGGGCACTTCAACTCTGATTCCTACAAAATTTTGAAAAAATGAAACAAATAACAAAAACATATGTTGAGAATTCGAAATAAAATGACAACCTACACAATTTAAAAATATCTTACCAATTTGTCCCTGTGATGAGAAATTGGAATAGAACCACAACAGTGTTTGGAAATTGAACCGTGTTCCATTTTGCTTCTATTTTCCTTTCTTGAATCCGATTTACGTTTCCATTTTTCTGTGTTCCAAACTTCATCAATCATTTTTCCCAATATTCTGATCTTATCCACTTCGGGTTAAATGGTTTCAAAAGTGATATATCACCTAATGCATTGGCATTTTTCGCCTTAGCAAGTATAACAAATTCTTTCAGTGCATTTGTCATCGACTCAGAAAAACAACTTTTCATGACCTCCTTCCATGCATCGTGTATAACTTCATCAGTGTACTTATAAGGATCCCATTGATACAGTCCCTACATAAACATCACTTATATAGTTAGTTATATACCAATTAAACAAGATTTGGTGTATAGAATTATAAACATTATTTGGTGCTATTGGATTCTAAATAATATTATGTACAAACCTTAAAATGTTGCCATAATGTCTCACTATTAATCGCATCAACATCCTTCCATGTGGTCCATGGGCCATTAAACATCGTCTTCAGTATAGAAGGGATTGATCGGATGACATATGCATCTTTAAATATAGGGAAAAAAAGCACACCCTTCCTGTAAAGGTTCATCAGCATCAATGATCATATCATCAGTAGAATCCACTGCATCCATCACCATATGTAAGCACCCATCAAAATCATCATCTTCCATAGGATTAGGCAGTTGCACCTCATGCTGAAGTGTTCTAGTTTTTTCACCATGTGCCCACCAATTTGTATAATTAGCGATGAACCCGTATTGTAACAAGTGGAGCTTTACATCATCTCTTGTTTTGTAGGGCATATGTAATCACCCATCAAAAACATATGTACAATTCTTGAGCTAACATTGAAGAAGAAGAAAATGTGATCCTTTATTTCCCTTCCTATTCTCATTTTGTTCCAGTGGTCAGAGCATCCTACCATTTACATTCGTTAGTTATTCATCCTTAAATTTAACATTGAAAACAACTCATTAATACCACTACATGGAACCAGTAGGTGTAGGGATAAGAGAAATATACAAACACTACCAGATTTTAGCAGCCATTTTCGAAACATTCACAACAATTTTTGAAGTATTCACATCCATGTTTGAAGTATTCAGAAGTTATTTTCGAGGCATTCAAAATATTCAAGAAATCAAAGAGAACTAAGTCTAAGAAATCAACCACACATATTACAGAAAAGAACCAGGTCCAAGAAATCGGAATAACCTAGGGTTACCTGACAGAATCGACTATGGAGTGGCGGAGACGGTACTGCCGGAGACGGATGGACCTGCCGACGAAGGATGGACTACCGGCGATGGGAGTGACGTAGCTTCTTCGTGGGTTTCGAGTTTGGCTGTCTCTATTTGGGAGGGAAGAAATAGGGAAAAGGTAAAGAAAGCGGGAATAAGCAATAGGGAAAAAGAAAACAACGACCGATTTAGGGTTACAATCAAGGGCACATCAGCTAGGGATTATTCCTATCGCTAATCCCTAGCTAATCCGTCGGTGATCCGTCCCTAAAATCCGAATTCCTTCATTTATCACTTAATTTGATTTCCGTCACTGATCCCTATGAAATCTGTCGCTAATGTAGCTAGGGATGCCGTCTATCGCTGATTCCGTCGCTAAAAGTCCATTTTCTAGTTGTATCATACGTGGTTATATGCAGTGAATTTTCATTTTAAAGGTAATAGTTATACCTGGTTATGTGTAGTGAATTTTCATTTTAAAGGTAATAGTTATAGTTAGTGAAGAATGTAGTCCTTCGATGATTCAAGTTTTTCTAGTCATGTAAAATATCTTTTTCAGCAAACATTTTCAGCTAAAGAATTTTTCGAAAATGCTAGCCGAAGAAAAATATATGTTTCTTTCTTTATATTTCCCTTGTATTTTTACCAAAATTTATATAAAATTCTTTTCATATTTCATGGCTAAATTTTAGAATAACCTGGCTTTGAATCTGAAGTTGTAGGGATAAACGATGGTAATGAACATAAATATCTAAAGAGAAATCAAATATCCTATATATTTTGTTTTTATCCATCTTCCTACTTACAAGAAGGGGGATTAAGAAAAAGATTTAATAAATTCCACGGATCATTATTAGTTAGAAATCTACTCTAATAAATGAAAATCTTTTTGCCACATGTCACAGTCTTATTGATTTGACCACATGTTATTTTGTGATTATTTCCAATTAAAAATTTTCAAATGTGGTTTTTTTCATTTTATCAAATTCCACATAATATTTAAATATAATAATTATAATAAATGTAATAATAAATGCATATCAATTTCATTAATTGACTTTCCTTTTAATTTTAAAATTTATAAATTAAAACCTCATTAGTTTCCTTTGTTTATTTATCTAAATTATTTGTTTAAATTTAAAAAAGAAAAAAACACATTAATTTTAATAATTCAATATTTTTTGAATTTTCTTATAAATTCAAACTTTTAAATGTTTAGAATTTCATATTTAATTTTTTTTAAATGAACCTATGTAATACATGGGTTTTACACCTAGTGTATAGAAATAAAACAACTTCCTAATCACTATGATTTAATAGATTCTATATATCATTAAGTTGCAAATGAGTAGAAACAAAAAATATAAGCAAGCATATTTAATTTCCATATTTAAAGAGAAGTCTTCAGAAAAGTCCCAATATTTACGAAAAAGTTACACTTTAGTCCCATGATTTTTTTTTTGAATGAAAAAGTCTTGAAAACCGGCAAAAATTTACAGTTTGACCCTTTTTGACCGGTTGAAACCGGTACCAAATTAATTTGGGACTATTTCGTAAACTAACCCAAAATATTGGGACTTTTCTGTAAACAAAAAATATTAGGACTTTTCTGTAAACAAAAATATTATGACTTTTCTACAAACAAAATCCTTATTATTATTATTATTATTATTATTATTATTATTATTATTATTAAAAATATAAATAAGAATACTATTTTTTGACCTTGTTATTATTAATATTGTTACTAATACATATAAATGCATTTAAATGAATAAATAATATTAATGACATTGTTTAAGGGTGAAGGGTGGAGGAGATGATGATGCTTTTAGCATTGAAATCGTGAATGTCTGTTTGTATATTGTTACTTTGTATATGGTCATTTCACATTTGTTATTATTGTTTTCAATTCAGAATATTAATACTTAACAATTTAAAAGAAGTTGCATCTTTGTAAAATTGTTTATAAATAGTTTAAGGTAGAAGACTTTCTCACTTTGTATATAAAATTGTTTAAGTTAGAATAATAATAATAATAATAATAATAATAATAATAATAATAATAATGCTAATAATAATAATAATAATAATAATAATAATAATAATAAGGGTTTTGTTTGTAGAAAAGTCATAATATTTTTGTTTACAGAAAAGTCATAATATTTTTTGTTTATAGAAAAGTTCCAATATTTTGGATTAGTTTACGAAATAGTCCCAAATTAATTTGGTACCGGTTTCAACCGGTCAAAAATGGTCAAACTGTAAATTTTTGCCGGTTTTCAGGACTTTTTCATTCAAAAAAAAAAATCTTAGGATTAAAGTGTAACTTTTCCGTAAATATTGAGACTTTTCTGAAGATTTCCCCGTTTAAATATTTAAATGTGTGTAAGTCAATTTTCAAAGCTGAGGTATCAAGTCAAAGATGTGTTGCTAATTTTCAAAGTATGTTTTCTATTTTATTTGATGTGAAGTTGAATAGTCTTTCGTGGTTGAAAAGAGTCGACTAACAAAAGTACACTATAAATTTTCTACCAAAAGTACGTCTACCACCATTTCAAGAACACATCATCAATGGAGGTTTATCGCATTATCCTTGTGTCGCTCTCCGGTCTTACATTCTTCATCTTGTCATGTTCTTCTGCAGTAGATAGAGTACATATAAACCAACCAATCAAAGATGGAAACACCATTGTTTCACATGGTGAGATGTATGAACTCGGGTTTTTTAGCCCAGGAAAGTCCAAGAATCGCTACCTAGGAATATGGTACAAGAAGATATCAACTTTTACCGTTGTATGGGTTGCCAACAGGGAGACACCAATCAGCGACACATCTGGTGTCTTTCATATGACTAAAGAAGGAACCCTACTGATATCAAGTGGAAACAATACGCTCATCTGGTCATCCAACTTGACTATATCTTCTGTTATTAATCCCGTTGCACAGCTTTTAGACAATGGAAATCTTGTGGTGTGGGATGAGTTATATACAAACAAAGAAAAACTCATCTGGCAAAGTTTTGATTACCCTGGTAACACTTTACTTCCAGGAGTGAAACTAGGGAAGGATTTGATATCAGGAAGAGAGTGGTTCTTAACATCATGGAAGAACCCTAATGATCCTTCTAAAGGTTTGCATAAATTTTGGGTAGACACAAATGGATATCCACAGATTTTTGTGGGAGAAGCTCAAGATGTTCAAACGTGGATCAGGATTGGACCATGGAATGGTATTGGGTTTCAAGGTCTTCCTGTAGACAACATGAATCCAATTTTCTACATAGAATTTGTTCTCAATGAGAAAGAAATATATTATACATATAAACTTAAGAGTACAACGTCTATTCAAAGATTTGTTTTGGTGTGGGATGGCATGGCACGAAGGCTACAGTGGATTAAAAGAACCCAAGAATGGGTCGGGTATGGGAATGTGTTAGTTGATTCTTGTAGTCGTTATGGACCATGTGGTCCTTTTGGAAGCTGTAGCATTAAAAGTTCTCTTCCTTGTAGTTGTTTGGAAGGTTTTGAACCAAAAGTCCCTGAAGAATGGAATGCATGGGATTGGTCAAATGGATGTCAACGTAAAAAGCCATTAGATAATTTAGATTGTAGGACTTCGGATGTGTTTCATAAAATTTCAGGAGTGATTTTTCCAGATACACGGGGTTCATGGTATAACAAAAGTATGAATCTTGGAGAATGTGAGGTGGTTTGTAGAATGAATTGTTCTTGTTCTGCTTATGCTCATTTAGATATCAGAAATGGTGGAAGTGGATGCTTGCTTTGGTTTGATGAGCTTATGGATATTAGAGAATATGATGATGATCATCAAGAACTTTACATAAGAATGGCAGCCTCTGAGTTATCAGGTATACAAATTTTATTGTAAAGGTTGAATGTATTCGTTTTGATTTGTAACTTTACTAATTATTTTATTCATTAGCAAAAGAGAAATTCAGCTTCAACAAGAAGGGAGAACTTGCCATGGTGCTATCAGTTTCATCAGTTGCATTGCTTCTGGCTGCAGCAGTAGTATATGCATGTATTAAGAGAATGAAAAGGCTTCATAAAATGGGAAGAGGTAAAACAAGTGATTGATTCTTCTTCAAGAAATGAAACATGAACAAGTTAACACTTAACATTACCAATTAAATGTTTTTAAGAGTATGATTTTTGGCAGATTCGTGTAAACATGAGAAATTGAAGATGAGTTTTTTTTGTAGGAAGCAAGGATAGAGATCATACGGGTGTTCACATGGAAAACCTTGATGAGCTACCTTTTTTTAGCCTTCATAAAATAGCCGAGGCTACCAATAACTTTAACATTGATAACAAGATTGGAGAAGGTGGTTTTGGTCCCGTTTACAAGGTAATTAACCTACTGATTCTTTTGAAATAAAATGCAATACATGTCTTTATTAACAAAGTAATATTAGAATCCTTAGCTCCAATATTTATATGTAGGGTGTGTTGGAAAATGGGAGAGTAGTTGCTGTAAAACGTCTCTCAGAAACATCCCAACAAGGACTTGATGAGTTCCAAAATGAAGTCATTTGTATTGCCAAACTTCAGCATCGGAATCTTGTGAAGCTCCTTGGATATTGCATTCATGGAAATGAAAGGATTCTAATTTATGAATACATGGATCACAAAAGCTTGGACTCGTTTCTATTTGGTTTGACTCCTAATGCCTTGCTTTCTCACTTGTAGCAACATGCATAGACTAAGTAATTCGTATTTCACAGATGAAACTAGAAGTTCGATGCTTGATTGGCCTCAACGCTTTCACATTATCCATGGTATAGCTCGGGGTATTCTTTATCTACATCAAGATTCACGCCTTCAAATCATCCATAGAGATCTCAAGGCAGGTAATATCTTGTTGGATCGTGAAATGAATCCAAAGATATCTGACTTTGGCCTAGCTCGAAAGTTTGTAGGACAAGATGCCATTGCTAAGACAAAGAAGGTCCTTGGAACACAGTAAGAATCCATAAAACATTGTGCAATACAAATGAACGCGAATTCAAAATTCCACGAATCTTTTTTTATTAAACAAATTTGGTTGCAGTGGATACATTTCTCCGGAGTATGCAGTACATGGGCGTATCTCTATAAAGTCAGATGTATTTAGCTTCGGTGTTGTTGTGTTGGAGATTGTGAGTGGGAAGAAAAACCGAGGATTCTCTCATGAGGGTCACAGTGACAACCTTCTTGGACATGTAAGTTAATCTTATAGACTAAAAAGGACAAGAAACTATTTATTCCATAACTATATTTTGTAAATATATATATGGAGCCCCATATTAACTCTCCAAAATAGCCCTTGTGGAGATAATGAGAATTCCAACATATATAACCATTTATAAAATTGTGTCGTACTAATGTGAGATACACTAACATATTTTTCTGATATTTGGATTTATTTAGGCATGGAGACTATATAAAGAAGACAAGTCCATTGAACTTGTGAGCACATGTTTACGTGACTCTTGTGTCATGTCTGAAGTACTACGATCAATACATGTTGGATTATTGTGTGTGCAACATCATGCAGAAGATAGACCAACTATGTTGTCAGTAGTTCTAATGCTGATTAGTGAGGGGGCATTGCCTTCACCTAAACAACCAGCTTTTTTCACCGAAGATAGTTACCATGAAGTTGATAATGTTTCATCCCCAAAGGAATACACGATTACATTATTACATGCTAGATAGAAAGCATCTGTCTGTGATGTATACTAACTTTTTAACCATATATTCAAGGTAACTATCAAGTCTTCCAATTTGTTGGAAGCTTTAACTTTCAAGTCTTTGGAATGAGTGACATCATCAACATTTCCAAGACATTTCTTTAGTAGCATTTATGAAAAGTATTAAGGGCAAAATCAAGCTTGAAAGGTTGAAAGTTTGTGATCTAATTTTCTTCAATATTTTGAATAGTACAACATATTTTGGACCCGATTTACCCTTTTAGCAAAACCTCATCATACCCTTCAAAAGTGATACATGTCTTGGTATGTGTTGGCACACTACTGGAACTATGGGTGTGAATTTGGACCGAACCAGACCGGATCTTGGACTAGACCGGTTTGGTAGAAATTGGTGGATCTTGGACTGAGCAGGTCAGGTCCGGCTCAAACAGGTCCAGGTTTTCTGGTTCTTGTACCCATGAGACCGGTACAACTTTAGGTGTATACGGTACAACCCGTTAAAACCCTACCGAAATTTAGTTTATCTATTACGACGTAGGGGTGAGCATTTCGACCGAACCGTACTGGCTCTTGGACCAGACCGGTTAGGTAGAAATTGGTGGGCCTTGGACCGGACCTATTAAGGCTTACCGGTCCAGGTCCGGTTCCGGGTCCGATCCAGAGGTTCAAATGCTCACCCCTAACACGAACCGTCCAATGATTTTTCTCGATACTTTTTTTTCAATTGCTAAAACCACAATTTTCTTTGATATTATCCATAAATCAGATGGATGCGTACAAAAACTCATATTTCGCTAATTTTGGTCATCACTCAAGGTCTTGAACAATCCTATACTCTCCCGTAACGTGCTTTTTGTTTAGTGTCTAAAACATAATGTGTCCATGAGGATTATTCCAAAATGAATTTATTAAAACCCAAACATATGGAAGAAATATAAATACGGAAAATAAACATACACAATCCATAAGAAATCCAAATTCTATTACTATCAAATACCTTATTGACTTATTCTATTTCTAACAAATTATATCTTTGCAACTATTTCTAACAAATTATATCTTTGCAACTTGTGTATATGACAATGAAGGTGAACAAGTTCCAAACATATAAATCAACAAATGAATACTCACTTGTTGTGATGTCATATTGTTCGACAATTTCCGAAAAAAACTTGCATGCTGCCTTCTGCCTTCTGTCATATTGTTATTTTGTGTTAGATATTAAATAAAGTATTACCTTAACCCTTTCACAATTTCCATGGCATACTTAATTGTTAAGCTATTGATTGGACAGGATGAAACAGGGGTGTGTACAAAGGGTAGGATCGTCATTACCAACATACATAACCTTTAGAATGTAATCAAAGGAGCTATGGAATTAGTCTCCAAACTTGGTGCATAATTTCTCTAATTCTCCTGATGATGTCTTTAGATTGATTGCATAAACAATCTTTTCCTACAAACAAAATCAAAAATGTTAAACCCCAACTATACACACATTATTATAACGCAATTGGATTTGGTTCGTATGTACTTCCTTCCATATGCTCATGAACAAGAACAAAAATAGTCAATTAAACATATTTCAATGAACAAAAATCATTGAATTATTTAGAAATGACTTACACTTGTTGAGATTTTCAGCTCTAGTAGAAGTGTGTGTATATCCAGCTTTAATGTAAGACTGCATCCTATCATTATTGTTAGCTTTAATGACATTTTCAAAGAGTTGTGATGTGTTATCAATAGAAGGTCTTCGAATGAAATCTGCATAAAATTATGTAATTTTAGATCAGGGAAAGTTCAATTTTTTTATTCTGTTTAAGAAAAAACAAGAAATTGAAGAAATTCACCAAGAGTTTGACGAAAGATATCAAGAAATCTATTCCCTGCAGCTACTAGCTCCTCATATTTAGCAACCCTACGTGTTATATTACACAATTTTTTTTAAAAAAAATGTACGCATGAATATGCCTTTTGTGAAAACAAAACTAACCTTGCCATGAAATGTGAAAAACTGGGGACAATTTTCTCTTTTATTTCAGAGTTCAATCTGGTTTCTTCTGTTTCCATTCTGAAGAACTAATTGGAAGGTCGAGTGTGAGATTAAGAGTCATGATGGCGTCTGCGTCAAACAGAAATCCGTGATTCGTGATTGGCTGACTGTGTTTCAATGATAGCCCGAGACCAACGGTGATGAGACCGTTGTGAGAGTCGGAAATCGGGAGAATCAGAGGTTGAGAGCTGTTTAGTGAACGATTTGGGTTATTAGGTATAGTAATTTTTCCTTTTCTTTAAGAAAAGGTGAAATGATTGAAATCTTCTTTTAGATTCCAAAATTTGTAGTTTGGTCTCTATTTTTTTTATCTTATTTTTATTTGGACATGTATTCAAGTTTTGATTTTGTTACCGTGTAAAAGACCTAAGTTTTTGTCTAAAATTAATATCTTTAATATTTTCTTTTTTCTTTTTTATTATTTTTTAATTAAAGGAAATAAATTAATTGATTTAAACTCACTTGCACTCCCGCTCCGTCTCCCACACCAGCCACCATTAGTCATTGCCATCCGCCACCGAAAAATAAATACATGTACTACAATACCACAAGAATTGAACCTCAAACAATTATCAAACCATAATCTTGATGGATCTATTAGGTTACAACAAAATGTGCGGAAAACACTTAACAAGTAAGGGCATATGCATACTAAAAGGATATATGTCTTCACATTAAGGCAACATACTCTGAATAACAAAATCTAATATGCATCCTAGTAATTTCGAAAATTAGAAACTAAAGATTCATACCTCAAACTTGTTATAACAAACAAGTTACTTTAATCCTTCATTTGAAGAGCTTTGAAAGCTAGCACCAAAAGGATGATGCCTCTGATGGCTCGCACTCAAACTCTAGAACTAAAAGACACTTGAGGAGATGTATAAATTTCGTTCATAAGCTTCTAAGAAAGAGTATTTACGAAACTTGATGCCCAATGAGTCCTATTTATAGTTTAGGTAACTTAGGGACAAAGCAAGATTTGAATAATTAAATAATGGATTTAATTCCAATTCAAATCCTTTCATTATTAACATCCAGGAGGCTTCTGGAAACCCTAGAAGAGCTCCCAAAACTGTCCACCCTAGGATGGTTCTAAAATTACCTCTTTTGTTCAACTATTGAACAATTGCAATTCACCAATTGCATCTTCAGTTAATTCCAATTAATCCCGATTTAATTCAAGATTAATTCTGATTAATAATTAATCAATTCTAATTGATGTCATATTAATTTATTGATCATATAAATTAATAAATCAACTATCTATTTCCAATTAATATATTAATCATATAATATATTAATAAATAATTTCCTCATCATTTTCAATTAGTTTATTAATTATATAATAATCTAATAAATCATAATCTCTTTATAAATGTCATTCTAAGCAAGTTCTAGTTATGAGAGCAACCTAAAAAGGACTTTGCTTCCAGTTACAAGAATATACCAATTTAGTTACTGGCTTAAACAACTTAATCTAACAGTCTCCCACTTGGATAAGTCTGTAACTACAATTTCAAGTATAGACCTTGAAGTAAACAGCAAAGAGTGCTTTCCAAAGCCACTGTCGAACTCTAATTTAAATCAAACCGTTGACTCTAAGATAAGTGATCAGCCATTCCTTCGTTTTACAAGATATCGTATAAACCGAGTCATGGATTAAATGATCAACCTCATGTTCATTTATTTGTTTCCCGATTTCCCGATTTGTGATCAATTTAGACTACAAAATCGAACACATCAATTTAGTCCGGACCAGGTGCTTGGTTTTCATACATAAACTCAAATCACCGAGGGACCCAAAAATATCGCTTTTTCTAATAAGGCAAAATGAACGAACAAACTTTGACTACATAACTATAACCTTTAATCACCAAATCATACATGATACTACGTTTTATAACATCATGTTACTTGTTAGGGCAAGATCCTCAATCATACTTAGATCCCAGATCTTGAAGAAACCTCAAGATCCTAGCTTTTATTATTATTATTATTATTATTATGTCCTAACAGATTTAACGACTATATTTCTAGTCTCATTCTCACATGTGCAGAAATGGTCAACATAAGACTCATTCTCAATGAAGAAATGTTTCAATCAGGCTTAAGACCCGAAAATACCAAGTCAAACCAATGTGCTTATACTTATTCAAGAGGATCCCAGAAATATAGGACTTTTAGTTACTTAGATTAGACTATAAATACACATGTACTATGCATACTACACACAACTAGACTTACTGCAACATTTGTATTCACATACTTACTTCCATTTCTATAACTCACATTTCAATCAATACAATTAAACAAGGCAAGTGATTATTATCACCTCCCAAGGTTTTATGCCGGAGATCCTAACAAGGATAAATGGCTTTCCTTGTAACCCCTTGTGTGATTTTGTTCTCAATTCGATTCGATACTTATTTCAACTATAACACCACAATCTCTCATTCACTTTGGTTGATATTCATTTGATTGATTTCTAACCAAAACAATTTGGTGCCCACCGTGGGGCCATGGTGTTCATAACTCCAGAAAGTCATCTCTACACAACAAACCCTATATTCTTCCTCTATTCCTACCATTTCCTCGAAATATCTCCCACCACCTCCGAGCGGAACCCCCTGGTTAAAGGAAAACTTCCGACACATCGAAGAAGAGTGCTTCTCCAATTATTAGCTATGGGAATCCAGGATCCCAGGATCCTCCTGCTTTAATCTCTAACAACAAGCTCTTCTCCATGATGCATACATTAATTCGGCAGGTGACTCAACAACAGGAAGACAATATAACACTGCTCAAGGAGGTGGAAAGGATAAGGGAAAAGATCCATAAACCCCAAGAGGTGGCACCATCGATCTTGCAATCCAAGATCCTGAACTTTAACAACACAAGATCACCCAAAGACTACAGCCCCAGGATCCGCGTATGTTTCGACTTAGGGTGTAACCCCAACCAATCAAGCTCCTGTGATCCATGATCTTGACAAAACTTTCACTACTCCTCATAACAAAACTGATGTTGACTTCTTTAACAATAATACTCTTACTATCTCTGTGAACATTGATACAAGAATAAGTCCGGTCATGGCTAATGAAATTCAGCAACTCAGACAGATGACCTCGAGCATTCCAGGAGTGGTCCAACCTATACCAGAAGTATCCCCCACCAATCACATGCTCTCAAGATTCATCCCCTAGATAGTCGACATTGAAGTTCCAAAGCGCTTCCAAACTCCCAGCATGAAGCCTTACGATGAAACCACAGATCCTAAGGAACACATAATTCAATATAGAGAGAGAATGGAAATCATTCCCATTCCTCCATACTTAAAGGATGCCTATTTATGCAAGGGCTTCGGTTCGACTCTTACAGGATCAACCTTAAAATGGCTCCTTAATGTTCCTCTTTACTCTGTTACCTTTGTTGCTCACTTAGTTATCCTTTTTAATAATTAGTTTTCTTGTAGCAGGATATTCAAAAGGATCACTAGTGATCTTTACCGAGTGGTGCAGGATCCCAAAGAATACCTAAGGGACTTTGTAAGCAGGTTTGGCAAGGAAGCCTTGAACAAACCGAACATTGACATGGCCACTATCGTGGAGGCCTTTAAGATGGGCCTAAAGAAGGATTATTCATTCTACGAAGACGTTGTGATGACTCCATGCAAACGAATGGATGAAGTCAGAAGCAGAGCGCTGAGATTCATCAAACTAGAAAAAGACAAAGAAATACAAAAGAGGGCCATCACGCCAAACACCTATGATAATCCTAACAGGAAGGCCGAATCCTCGGACCAGAGATCCTATAAGTCAAAACCATATTCTAAACCTGACCATCATAGGGTTAATGCCCTTGATGATGAAAGAAAGGAAGATGGATTTCCAAAGATTACTGAATATTGCTTTTCTGTGGATGTTTCAGGTCTAATATTCGCTATGCAGGATCTTGGAGGTAAAGAGAGATGGCCAAGAAAAGGGGAGAAATCAAATGGTTGGAAGGACAAATACAAGTGGCGTGCATGTCATGAGGATTTTGGCCACAACACTAAGGATTGCATAGCCCTCAGGAAGGAAATTAGTTATCTCCTGAGTAAGGGGTATCTAAAATAGATCCTAGGAAGGAAAAAAGAAAGTTTCAGAGAGAAAAAGCAAGATCCTACGAAGATCCTAGATAAACCAGGATCCCCTCCCTCGTACGCAAAGGTAATCAATGTTATTTCCATAGGATCTGACATCTGTGGAACTTCTAATTCTGCAGCTAAAAGACACGCCAAAGTATCCAAGACGAAAAAGGAAGAAAGACCCCGAAAGAACATGTCGATAACAAACATCAAGGAAATCATCTTCGATGAACAAGATAAGGAAAACATCTAGGATCCTCATCACGATGGATTAGTGATTACTTTATACATCGCCAATCACATTGTCATAAGGATCCTGGTAGACGGAGGATCCTCAGTGAATATCATACTTCTAGACGCGTTAACCAGGATGAACATCCCAGAATCTGAAACAATAAAAAGATCCTCTTTCCTAATAGGATTCAGTGGTGAAACAAAGCACACCATTGGAGAAATCAAGCTACCCATCTACATTGAGGAGGTAAATTCTATGCAACGTTTTTGTGTAATTGATGTTTTATCTTCCTATAATGTTATATTAGGTAGACCCTGGATCCATGACATGAAATCAGTTCCATCAACATACCACCAGTGCATCAAGATGCCTACCCCATGGGGGAACAACGAAGATCATTGGTGATCAGGAAGAATCTAAAGATTGCTATAAGACCTCGATAAAGTCTTCAACGACACCACGACCAACATATTAATTAAATCAAAGGGCAAGATATGTGCTTGAAGCAAGAGAGTAAGACATAAAAGAAGTTTCCCTAAACCTTGAGGATCCTAAAGCCAAAGTCCTCATAGGATCCTCAATTCCATAACAAATCGAGCAAGACCTAATAGAGTTCTTAAAAGATAGACGATAAACCTTCGCGTGGAAACATGAAGATATGAAAGGTATAAATAAAGAAGTTATAACTCACAAACTCATTATATATCCTTCTTTTAAGCCTGTACATCAAAAAAGAAGGAAATTTTCACCCGAAAGAAACCAAATCATTCAAGAAGAAGTTGAAAAACTTCTCAAGACGGGAATGATAAAAGAGGTAAAGCTCCCTAGATGGCTAGCCAATGTGGTGGTGGTAGAAAAGAAGAATGGAAAGTGGAGAGTGTGTATGGATTACACGGATCTCAACAAGGCTTGTCCTAAGGATCCTTTCCCTTTACCACACATAGACTCAAGGATAGATGCCACGGCAGGACATGAGCTACTAACATTCATGGACGCTTTAGCCGGATTCCAACAAATACAAATGGAACCATCCGATCAAAATGATATTGCCTTCATAACCCCTACAGGTATATATTGCTATATTGCTATGCCTTTTGGTCTTAAAAATACAGGGGCAAAATACCAAAGATTGGTAAATCGAATGTTCAAGGATAAACTGGGAGACACCATGCAAGTCTACATTGGTGACATGGTGGTCAAGTCTAAAAGAGATGACAATCACCTTAGGGATCTTTAAGAAGCCTTCGATATATTAGACAGATATAACATGAAGCTGAATTCGTTCAAATGTCACTTTGGAATGATGGCATGAAAGTTCCTTGGTTATATGGTCACCAAGACTCCAAGAGAGGGATAAAAGCAAGCCCTGAACAGATCAAAGCCATAATTGATCTAAGATCCCCAACTATGACCAAAGATATCCAAAGGTTGACTGGAAGAGTAGCAACTCTAAACATGTTCATTTCAAGATCCTTAGAGAGGTGCAAACCTTTCTACGACATCTTAAAGAAAAATAAGAAGTTCGAATGGACCAAGGAGCATGAAGACGCCTTCCAGGAACTTAAAAAATATTTAAGTTTAGCACCCCTGTTAGTGAAACCATTAGATGGAGAACCACTCCTCCTATATCTCTCAGTATCCTCAAATGATGTAAGTGCAGTTCTGGCCAAGGATCTCGAAGGGGACCAACATATCATTTACTATGTTGAAGCAAGGAAGTGACCCTCTTAAAACTTAGTCAATCCGAAGCCTTCTCCTGATCCGCATTCAGCTTCTCAACCGCAATCACCAACCGCATCCGCAGTTCTCTTCATCAAACATAGACTTAGCTTTATCTGTTCTCTTTTCTCTTTTCATTGCTTTATCCAGTGTGCCTTGCATGGACACTTAAGACAGATTTAAAATTTGTTTATCTTCTTGTAATCTTCGAGACTCTATATATAGAGCTCTCATGTTCCGTTTGAAATATATATCTTACTTCTCTCTTTTACTCATCTCTTACCATTCATATCTTAAAGATTTATCTGAACTTATTAAGATCTAAGCTCTCGATCTCTCATTCGGATCAAGTCCTTGAGACTTCTTCACTTTAGCTGATCACTCTTACTGACTTATGTTTGATTGCAAACCTTGTCACGAATCAGCTTAGTGTTTACTTGATATACAACTTGCTGTCATTTATATTTCCTTACTTTTCAGCAATTACATTTCCGCACCTAACAATCTAACAACTCTAACTTCTATTTATTGTTGAGCTTTATGATCATTTGAGATTAGCTTATTCCACAATATATAACTTGTTCTAACGTTTGTTCAAGTGTGTTTCTCAAAAGTTTTTCTCTCAAAAATTGGTATCAGAGCCAAAGTGGTTGCTTTTTGAACAAAAATATGATTTTGAAAAGCCCTCTATACCACTAAAGCTCATTTCTCTTAAAAATTATAAAACAAGGAAATATGGCACAAGCATTATCTCTTAACGTTTCCAACAGTGTTGGAGGCTCGAATAGAGCTCCAATACTAGTGGCAAACGAGTATCATCACTGGTCACAAAGGATGGAAAGATATCTTAGAAGACTTGGAAGAGATGTGTGGAGATCTGTAGAAGAAGGACCTCATGTCCCTATTCTTACTCCAGTTCAAGCCGACGACGCTCAAGCGAGACTGGGAGGAGGTCAACCAACCATGAATCGTCCCACCAAAGATGATCTTGATAAGATGGAAAATGATGTTGTTGCTTTTTATGAGATATCTTGCGGAGTTGCTCCTGACAACTTCGACATCATCATCAATTGCAAGTCAGCCAAAGAAATCTGGGATGTTATCAAGAACTTGTATGAAGGACCAGAACAAGCTCAAGATAAAAAGCTCACAACTGCACTCAATGAGTTCAACAACTTCAAAGATCTTGCTGGTGAAAGTCTGAAAGACTCCTTCAAAAGGTTCAATCTGATTGTTATGAAGTTATCAAATGCTCGCACCATCCAAAGTAACCATAAGACAAACCTTCAGTTTCTCAATGGTTTGGGTAGACACTGGACTACGGCTAAAATGATAGTCCAAGGAGATAGAAAGATTCATTCTTTATCTCTCTATAAGTTGTATGGTGAACTTCAAGCACAATAATCAACCGTGCTCAAATACTGTGCAGACTTTAGAGGCTCACTCACTCTCATAGCTCAAGCACCTCACACCCAATCCTCACTTTACTCTCCCTCGTATGACAACCCACCACAGTCATACGAAGCAGATTCAGAATACGATGATGAAGAGGAATTCTAAAACGCTATTGCTCTTGTTAGCCAACAGTTCAACAGGCTACCACCCCCATCCTTTCGCAAAAATCAGCAGTATACTAAACCTCCCTTTAACCGCAATTTCAATCCTCAGAATAATCACTCTCGCTACCCTAAAAAATCCTCACCAATCACCGCAACCTATAAACCCTCATCAAGCTAAGGAAATATCGCAACTTGGTAAACCAACTGACTCCGGTCCCTCAACCGAAGTTGAAGAAGATGTTGTCATTTGTCATAAGTGCAACAAAGAGAATCATTTTGCTAAAGACTGTAAAGCAAATGTTGTGAAGGACAAAGCCTTTTATCTCCGAATGGCATAAGAGATGGATGATTAAGAAAAGGGAAGGGCATATGTGGCCCAGGTGAAAAGAGATCATCAAGTATGGTCTTCAGGTGATGAGGATGAAGACGTCTACATCAAGGGCAAGGGTAAGATTTGCATGATGGCAACTGCGGATGAAGATGGGTCGACCAAGCCTGAAATGAACTACTGCTATATGGCCAAGGACGGAACTCTGAGCATAGTCGAACATGTAAAACTTATGATTCAAACTCTTAATTATAACATGCATGACTGTCAACCATTCCTTGATAACCTTAATGACACATGTGCTGCCGTCCTTTCAGACTATAACAAAGCCCTAGACGAAAAAACATAGCGTCCCAGGAAATGTTCCATGTTCGAGGACGTCTAGAAGACAAAAGACTCAAAGTGGCCATGCTAGAAAAAGACTTAGGATTAGAGAAGGATGCAAAAATGTTATGTGAAACCCAATTAGGAATAGCGTTAGATCAGAGGGATTTAGCACAAAAGGAAATTGTACGTTTGAACTTATTAATTGAAAAATTGTTTAATGAAAGCGAGGCCATTGAAAATCTTGTGAATAATGGAACAGTTGACAATACGTACAATTGGGGTTGATCCAACGTGTACTCCACCGCAGAGGATTCATCACCCTGTTTTAACAAAGACCGTCCCTATGTCCCTCCGGACCGAGAGTTTCATTTCCCAGTCAATGAAAAAACCTTTCCCGAAGACATTAGAGCTCATTTCGGTTGACTTCATTATTTGAGTAATAATTGTGTGATCGAGGAAATTCTTCCTGAAACCTCGGATCCTCCATGTGATCAAATACCCATCATTGGCACAATTTATTCCAACTCTCAGACTTCATCTGTTATTGATGAAGAAATTCTTATGGAAGGACCCGAACCGCAATCTGTCCAACTACCTTCTATCAAGTGTCCCACAAAAGAATCAACTTTGACTTATTCTGCGGTAGTCCAATCTTCCTTACCGCAGACTACATTCAAGAGCTCTGTGACTATTCAGCCAATTCATCATGAGTTGCCCATAGAAAATTTCGAATACGGTCAATGCTCTTAGAGTCCTGAACCTTCTACTTTAGATGACTCAAGTCTTCGTTTTAAAAAACAATCGAAGGTTTCCAGGAAACCGCAGTTGAACATCAATGACTGCGGCTCTCCAAAAACTCTGGCAAAATTGGACTTCAAGGAAGAACTTAGACCTCGTAATAAAAAGCGGGAAATATTTTCAAAAAACAAAAGACAAGCTAGAATTTCAAAACATAAGAGTCCAGAAAAACTCATTTTCTCAAATTACTTTTCGAAAAACACTACCTTCAAGAAATCGAACAAAAAGGAATGTACAGTTCCAAAAACATTTTCAAATTCTTCTGACAAAACCCAAAAGCAAGTAAAGTCTTTTCAAAGTAATGGTTTTCAGATCTATTCCTTAGACGACCCAAAATGGAAAGGGATTTTGCAAACTCCAAAACTTTTCAAGTCACCTCAACTTTTCAGAAAAACACAACCTAGGAGATTTACACGTGCTCACACTCCATCAAACCACACTTTTTCAAATCCCAAAGGCACCTTTGTCAGATCTCATTCTCGGACTGGTCATACGACTCACCCTACATGCTCCAGACCGCTGACCAAGTATAGGGTCTGGATGAATGAGAAAAATCTCTCATTTGGATTTTATCTTCAAAAAGGGTCATCTCAAGTCCAATCTCGCACCTTTCAAAAACCTCGTAACTTTACAAAATATCACAACAATCCAAAGGTTCACAAACACCCAGGTCTAGGTCTCAATATTGACACAAAACCTGTCCCTGCAACCTTGGTTCATGCATCTATGAAAAAACCACCTGTCACCCCGGGCTCCAAACTTGTTTGGGTGCCCAAACTAACCATGTAATTTTCAGGAAATGTGCAAGGAGGAACAAGAAGAGGAGTGGTTAATAGACACTGCCTGCTCCTTGCACATGACTGGAAGGTTAGAATACCTTCGGGATTTCAGGCCTATATGCAACGGTGGAAATGTCACATTCGGCAACAATGCGAATGGAATAATCCGAGGTTACGGTGTGCTTACTACAGGGAACTTCTCTATTCAAAAGGTTGCTTACGTGGAAGGCCTCAAACACAATCTCATCAGTGTAGGCCAACTATGCAAAGCAGGCCATCGGGTTGAATTTGATAATGAATACTGCTACATAATGACAAGTGAAAGAAGCACCTGTTTGATCAAATCTAAGTCCGAAGGGACCATGTATCCTTTGAACATCTCTCTGATCATTGGGAAACTGCAGCTGTGTTTTCTATCCAAAGCAGTATCCGAAGTCAGCTGGATATGGCACCGCAAGCTAGCTCATATGAACTTCAGATATATCAACAACCTTTTCACCGGAGAACTCGTACGAGGACTCCCCATTCTTAAGTTCAACAACGATACTCTCTGCCCAACCTGTGAGTGTGGAAAGCAGTCTAAAGGAAGCCATCCTATGGTGATTGATTCATCCATTTCTGAACCCTTAGAACTCCTACATATTGATCTCTACGGTTCATCTACCGTAGCCAGTCTCCATCACAAAAAATACATATTGGTTATCGTTGATAATTTCACTCGTTTCACTTGGGTCTTCTTCCTGAGACTCAAATCAGAAACACCACAGGTTCTGATCAACTTCATCAAAGAGATTGAACTTCAAATCAAATTACCAGTGCACCGAATCCGACGTGATAATGGAACTAAGTTCACGAATCATCTCTTAAACAGTTTCTTGGTGTCAAAAGGTATCAGTCACAACTTCTCAGCTCCCTACACACCGCAACAGAATGGAGTAGTAGAGCGAAGAAACCGTACTCTGGTGGAAGCAGCCAGATCGATGCTCAACTTTGCAACCCTTCCTCTCTACTTCTGGGCCGAAGCAGTGGCAACTGCATGCTTTGTCCAAAACCGAAGCATCATTTGCAAGCGTCTCAACAAAACACCTTATGAAGGCCTTAACAACCACAAACCAAATGTCAGATTCTTTCACATCTTTGGGTGTAGATGCTTTGTGATCAACAACAAGGATCATCTTAACAAGTTTGCATCGAAGTCTGACGAAGGCATTTTTCTTGGCTACTCAACAAACAAAGTGGCCTATAGGGTTCTCATCAGACGCACTAGACTAATAGTCGAAAGCTTCGATGTCAAATTCGATGAATATTATGTCCGCAACACTGCTCATTCAAGTGAAACAAAAGCAATCCTGGAAAGTGATATCCCAGCCTCTTCGGGTCCCTTAAACATAGTTGAAATAAACTATGATGACCTTTTCGATCCCGTAGAGACTGCTTAACTCTCTGAAATTCTTACGTCTCCGGAAGCTCAACAGCAGCATGTCGAAGTCTCTGGTCCAACTCTATCCGATGACGTGTCACTTAACACTTCCACCTTGCCGGTTGAGGGGGAAAGTTCAACTCCTGATTAGATGACAACCATCGAGGTTCCAGTGCTTGAGGAAGCAGTTATGGTTCCTTCCCGCAGAGTCACTCTCCCATCAAATGCCTCCTCAGACTCAGACGATGAAGATATAGAGAATATTGACACAAGAGCCGATTCAAGGATCAACACTCGTTCTACAATCCTGGGGGAACCATCTCAGGTTCAGGGGGAACTCCCATCTGCAATCCAGGGGGAACCTCACTCAATTGCTCAAGTAAATGTTGATCAAGCTCCCACAGTCCAAGACAACTCTGCAGGCTGCTCACAAGTCCAGGGGGAACTGCCGTCTCCAACCGCAGAGCCTTCTGATATTGAAGACATTCCCTCCACCGCAGCCACTGATCATCTGCAACCTCGTCTTCATGTCTGGACAAAGGACCACCCACCGGGTCAAATCATCGGAAACCCATCCGTAGGTGTACATACTTGATCTTCGCATGACCTTACATACCACTGCCACTATGAAGCCTTTATGTCCGCAGTCGAGCCCCGATCCATCAAAGAAGCTCTTCTGGAGCCTGACTGGATCACCGCCATGCAAGAAGAGTTAGCAAAATTTTAAAGAAACAAAGTGTGGAAGCTCATTCCAAAGCCAAAAGGTCACACTATTGTTGGAACAAGATGGGTGTACAAAAACAAACTCGATGAATCCGGTGCGGTCGTGCGAAACAAGGCAAGATTAATTGCCAAGGGGTATAGTCAACCAGAAGGTGTTTATTATGATGAAACATATGCCCCAGTAGCCAGGATGGAAGCAATACGCATCTTCTTAGCGTATGCGGCACACAAAAATATCAAAGTATATCAAATGGATGTAAAGAGTGCATTCCTGAATGGTGAATTGAAAGAAGAGGTTTACTTACAACAACCTCCAGGCTTTGAAAGTCTAGAGTTCCCAGATGACTGTTACAAGCTTGAGAAAGCAGTTTAATGTCTTAAGCAAGCACCAAGGGCTTGGTACGAGACTCTCTCAGAGTTTCTTGTCACGTCCGGATATAAAAGAGGAGTGATTGATCCCACATTATTTAGAAAGGCAAACGGTAATCACCTTATGCTTGTACAAATCTATGTGGATGATATCATTTTCGGATCGACAGATCAGAGGATGGTGGATGAATTTGCAAAGCTCATGACCAACAAGTTCCAAATGAGCATGAATAGAAAGATCAATTTCTTTCTAGGACTTCAAGTAAAACAAGTTCCTCAAGGGATATTCATTCATCAGGAGAAATACACCTCTGAACTTCTGAAGAAATACGAAATGGACAACTGTTCCTCTGCCAATGTCCCAATGGCCTTCAGATATAAGATTTCTGCTGATCCTTCCAGAGAATTAGTGGACCTCAAAACTTATAGAGGAATGATTGCTTCTTTGATGTACCTCACCGCAAGCAGACCAGACATTGTCTTCGCAACAGGTTTATGCGCAAGATACCAAGCCGATCCGAAAGTATCACACATGACCGCAGTTAAGCAAATCCTCAGATACTTGAAAGGAAGCAAAGCTCTAGGCCTCTGGTATCCCACATGGAACGACTTCAGCCTCCAAGCATTCACTGATGCGGATCATGCCGGATGTAGATTGGATAGAAAAAGCACTTCAGGTGGTTGTCAATTTCTTGGAGGAAGACTGGTTAGCTGGTCTTCGTGAAAACAAAATTGTGTTTCTTTGTCTACCGCAGAAGCCGAGTACGTGGCCACAACGAGTTTCTGTTCTCAAGTCCTTTGGATGAAAACCCAACTGATGGACTACAAAATACAAAATGTTGCGGATACCGATTTATTGTGATTCAGAGAGTGCTATAGCAATTTCTCACAATCCTATTCACCATTCGAAGACGAAACACATTGAACTCCGGTACCATTTCATCAAGGACCACATACTCAAGGGTAACATTGAACTAATTTTCGTCCCATCTCATGAAGAGATTGCGGATGTATTTACTAAGGCACTTGATGCAACAAAACTCAACAGTTTTCTTCAAATGTTAGGGATGATGAATCCGGATCCTCAATTCCTTTTGAATTGATAGGTACCGCAGACCACTTCTGGTCTCCATTGCGGTCCTAGATAAATATATCTATCATATATTGGTTCAGTATACTCTGTGTACCGCAACCATATATCATATCTATATTCTTTGGGTCCTTATTGCTTGTTATTTCTGATATTTTTGTCAAGTGTTCCACAGTTTGTACTACCGCAGTCGCATGACCATCCACCACAGTGAAGAATCAATCCACAGTCACACTTAATGACTCTCAACAACTACTTCATAAATTTCTCAAAAAAAAAACATTGTGTGCTATTCAATGTTCTTCATTAAATAAAAATTCGTTCATACTAAATTCAAACATTCATTTTGTAGAATACAACGTTTCAGTTCTTTTCAAATAAACTTTTGGTGTCAGACCTATTTTAGGTTATGTGACAAATAAATTGTTTTTCCCATAAAAGAGATCTTTTAAGAAATCTTTTACCTTTTTCTGTCACATCTGCCTACCCAAGACGTATAATCCGTTTCAACTTCTTCTTTATCCAACGAATTTTCAACCCCCCTCCACACGATCCTTGATCGTGGGCTGACATTCAATAAATGCCCCTTTTTTTTAAAAAAAAAATTATTTTTAATGGCTGATAATGGCTTAAACCCAAGGGTTTTTACCATTAACAGCTGTTAATAAATTAAATATCATAATTATTTGGAATCCGGAACTATAAATACCCTTTTTCCCTCCCAAGAAAGGTTTACGCTTTCTGAACTCTCAAGGCGATCTTTCTCTTCTTCACCTTCTTGCTTACAGTTTTCTGCAAGTTCCTACCCATTTTCAAAACAAAAATGGTGAAATACGGGATTTCAAAGAAGCACTCCAAGGCTTCAGCCTCAGTACAACCAACTGGTTCTGACTCCACAATGAAGAACCTGTCTCCAACAATTGCCTCAAGCAACTTTAGGGATGTGTTCGAAGATCATCAGTCCTAGAACGACCCAATCCGTCTGATGATCAAGTTCTTGTCAATCCACCCTCTATTTGGAGCTTTCGAGTCATTCACTGATATTGTTCCTCTATCAACCCTCTTTAAATGTGAATTCTCTGCATTCCGCCCAATCGACAACTTGCAAGAAGTTCATCTAAACCTAATAAATGATTCCTTGGTCATCTTGACTAAAGAAAAGTTCCTGAATGCCATCAACCTTAGGGTTCCTCCCGCTACAAGAGTTTATTCCCCAAGCATGAACGACATCACAGCAACCCTGTACCAGATGGGTTACCAGAAAAGAATCAAGGGGATTGGAGAATTCAAGAATAATCAATTGCCTGTGGTTTGGCAATTTGTCTGTCACTTTATCATCCGGAGTCTCTCTGGCAGAACCGGAGGCACATGCAATATGGGTTTGAAGCTGTTAGAACTGATGTGGAGCATCTTTACTGGGAATGCTGTTAACTTCGGACAGATTCTATGGGATGACTTTCTTCAATACATTCCTAAGGAGAATCCAAGAGAAGACCCAACCGAACTCACTTGTGCACGCTTCTGGTCTCTCTACATTTCAGACCTTCACAAGGATACGAAGCTCAACATGCGAGATGATATTAATTTCTTTATCACCCGCGATCTCAAAAGGTACACATTCTAAAAAGATCAATCTATTTTTGGACCTTTATGAAGTCTGCCTGTACACATGCTCCAAACCATTGGACTTGAAACCCAAGAGGTCACTGATCACCTCGAGGCTACGGATGGTATTTGTGACAACCATCAAATTCTGGTCAAGTCAAAGTCAAACTAAGTCAACAAATCCAACCAGTCAACTCAGTCAACCCTTGTATATTAGGGTTTACGCTATGTAATTACTGAACAGTTCGCTAATTTAAAGGGAAAACATCAATTGGAAAATTCGTGTATTTAATTTTCCTTAGCCTTGATAGTGCTAAACAATGAAACAAAGCGATAAAACACTATTGCACACTCATCGGGAGTGTGTAGGACACTAAAATCATGGCTTAACGGGGTTTACGGACCTTGCGTTGCGAAGCCGGATGCTCAAAAAGGTCATAAATGGAACCTCTCTAAATCCTCTTCACTCTATCTCTCTCTATTCGAAATCTCTCCCAAATCTCTTCCAAATCTCTCTCAAAAGTTCCCATAACTTTCTGTAATCATTTGGGCCATCCCGACCCTTAACCAGGTCAAAAACCGCTTAAAACGGGGTAAAAACGGGTAAAATACCCTTAAGGACCCGAAACCTACCTTATAGGGCCGAAGCCTCTTAGGGCCGAAAGTTCCCATAACTTTCGCCTCGTTTCGCCTTCGGGCCCAGCAGCCTTGGGACCGAACCTCGGCCTAGCACCGAGAGGTCTCGCAGGTTGCCATTTTCTTCCCGGTTTTCGACTAGTTTTGCGTTCTAAGCCCGATTTTAATTATTTTAACGCGGGATTTTCACCCAAAACTTTATTTTAACATATAAGACCCCATATTTATTAATTAATCACGTTTTTCGGGATAAATCTTATCCAAGATTTAGTGGGTAAAGTACAAGAGGTGGAGTGTTGACTTTGCCTTAGTTTATGACACAAACAACCACCTACACCCACTCTATGACCAGTCACACCTCCCCACCATCCCTAGTCACTTCCTTGTACTTTTCCATCAATAACCAGCCCCTCCCACGTTCTAAGAGCTGGAGCAAATCAACCTCTCTCCTCATTTTCACTCACTTGCTCTCATTTCACCAAAAATCAAACACAAGTTTTCTCTCAAACTTTTCTCTCTATTTCGAGACTCCAAGGCTGATCATCAAGCTTCATTCTACTCTTGGTAAGTATAATTCATCCTCCTTGTGATTATTACACTTCATTCTACCCCAATCATCGATTGCTTACACAAACTCCATCACTTTGATGTTAGATTCTCGAAAATCTTTAAGGCATCTCCCAGTGTTCTTGAGTTGAACACTTCCCTTCTCCAACATTCACCTACTGAAATCACATAAGGTGAGTTCATACCCCTACATTTTCATGTTTTCTTATGTTTTAAGGGGGGGAATACAAGTTAAAACACCAAGAACACAACTAAATTCTTCTAATAGCTTTCATCAGAAAAGTTGGACTCCATTCACGGACTGTTTTGGTCAACTTAAACATTTTTGTTTTCAAAACTGTACAAGGTGCAAGTAGTTCAAGTTCTTAGCTTTAAAATGGATACTTGCACATCTCTATAAGATTTTTCTACAATTTATGGTGATATTTACAAAACTGCCTATCATTTCAAGAGCCAATCCGGACCAGTCTGTGATTATGGACGTTTTCACCTAAGTTGGAGGTCACTAAAAATCGTGAGAAAATTTATGAACAAATTAGACTCATTTTCCAAACTCTCAGAATTTACGGATTTTGATTTGGACCTTTGATGATTTTTCTACAAATTTTTCTAAGAACAGTAATAGAAATTGTTAACAACAGAAAAATGCTATCAATTTCATTACACCTTGTAACATGTTGAGCAAGGTGTATATCTTTATGTGATTATATGTTATTGCATTATATGACATTTTGCCTTAGTATAAGGACATACAACAGTTAACAAATGGATTTTTGCTAGATAAAGCATAGAAATAATAAATTGTTATAATCAAGGTACATCCATTACATACAAACATTTGGATAAACTATGTTAAGTATAGTTTACATACATTACTACTACTACCCTTGTTTTGGTAAACTATAATAGGTATAGTTTATGATACATTACATAATACATACATTTCAAAAGGGTACATTTATACAGAGAGGATTTTCATTACACAACACGTAATTCCGTTAATGACTTTGTGAGACATTCGCTTCACTATACAAATAAGTCCTGTATTGTAACTAGAGTCTCCTGGAGGGAGAGCGTGATAGTTGTATATAGATCTATATTGGGTCTGACAAACCCACACCTTAACTGCATGCAACAGTTAGACCGGCAGGTCTGGGGTGACAAATGTCATAACATTTCCGACGCCTGAAGAACGTCGTTCAGGCCAACTAGGTCATAGCATGGTTATAGTAACTCACAGAAAGTATTAACAAACATAGGAATTTACGGGAATTTCGTAGAAATCAAACGCGTTTATATCGATTTAAACTTACATTATTTTCTATAAGTAAGAAAGGTTACTTATACATTTTGGTCTTTGGATATAAGACTACATCACACATTTTAAGGAAAATATCGGATTTTTTTTTCTGGAACAAACATTACATTTACAAGAGAGAGGTTTTTATCAATACAAAGCAAAAGCTTATGAACTCACCAACCTTTGTGTTGACACTTTTTCAAACAACTTGTATTCTCAGGAAATCACTAAACAGGTAACCAAGTGCATTTTGAGGATGGGACGTTAAGGCGTCAGGCATTTCATGTTTTTGTCAACATATTGTAATTGATTTGGAAACATGTAATTCATACAGTGATGTAACTCTTTCAATTATATATGTTGGTTGTGTTTGCTTGAATTACTATTGCCATTGTGGTTATGATACTATACATGAAGTCCTCCACCCCCGGACGTTTCCGCCATCCTTGGTTTGGGGGTGTGACAGATTGGTATCAGAGCACGGTTTATTGTGAATTAAGTATATCAAACCACATAAGATATACAAACTATAAACACATTTGGGACTAAAAGTCTCTGATTTGAACATTTTCAAATGACTATACTTTTAGAAAGTAAACGGTTTCTCGTTAAAAGTATAAGTACATGCATACATGCTCGCATAGAGTCGTAGTTAGGAAAACATAAAGTAAAAGAGGAGGAGTTGTTCGTATGAGTATGCCTGGGGATATGTGGTCAAGTCTGGGATGGATATAGCCTGATCAACTATATCTGTTCGAGAAGTGACCTGCATATATTGAGGGATAGTCGTAGTGGACAACAAACCTGACAACCTAACATCACCCTATAATGAATACGCTAAGAACCAAACATAACATTTAAAATACTATAGGAGTATTTTGAGAATTTATAACTCGACATTTTAGATTCATTTCATACCTCTTACACCCCTATTCTCGAACAGACAACATGGCGGGATTCCATCTACCTGAAGACCCTTACTTCCCTAATGAGGGAAACGCTGGATGGCTCGAGGCAGAACCCGAGGAGATGATCGAGGAAGATCCTGAGGAAGACCCCGAAGATCCTGAGGAAGACCCCGAAGAGGTTGAGGAAGAAGAAGAACCAGAGGAGGAAGTCATCAACCCTCCTTACATCGGCAGGGTGCCTGCGAACCGCTTTGGCTACAACGGGCCTGAACCCCATTGGGCAACAGTGATCGAGCGATGGGGCCGTTAGCAACGACAGTGATCACCATTTGGTGATCAACGAGGTTACTACGACCTCAGCCACGGGGGACCGGCTGACAGAGCGCTTCCAGTTATGATTCAACAAATAACTAACATCAATGATCGTGATAGGGCGACGACAGATCGAGTTCGGGAGCTGAGTGCCATCATAGAGTCTATTACTGCTCGTACTAGAGACCTAGAGCGGGACTCCCACTACAAAAATCAACTCATTCAGGACCTTCTCGCTGCTCGCGCGGAAGCAAGGGAGTATCGGGAAAGATACTTGGCGCTTGAGGAGAGAATGGTTGCAACCGAACGGAGATTAGCAGAACTGCAAGGCGCATCGACATCATCCCAAGCTCCATCAGGGAAGGATCGTCGTGAGTAGGATTCATTACTACCCACACAACTTCGTAGTATAGGTTTATGAGCATGCGTTGGTGCTACTCTTTTGTATGTAGGTTGACCCTGCGATTAAGTGATTACACTATTCAAGGGGGCTTTTGTGCTATCGAAACTATCTTTTACATTGATGTAATGTAGACCCTTATGAGGTCAAATTTTCTCCAAAACAATATGTACTAAAAGTTCATCAATGAATTTGGCATGCATTTTACTTCATTGGATGTTGACATGAGATTTTACTATGTGGTATTACAAACAATTTACAACTGATAACTCTAAGATTTTTAAGTGTACCTCGTCGTTATGTGTAATTGAAGAAGTAATCGACCTAGAAATGGTGAGTCCGCCTTAGGACCTGTCCCTTGTTTGGTGATGGATTTAGAACAGACTCATTAGTATCAACAACTTATTAAAATTTTAATTACACATAACTGGGGCACATCGAGCGAAGCTTAGGAGTGGGTCAGACACGGAACCGAACACATGACTCCGTTTGAGTCACCACTATTTAATTCATAAGTTTAATTGCATAAACTTTTTCTATGAATTACTTGCTGATGCAATAAAGTCGAGATATAATACAAATGAGATAAAACAAGTAACACTCGACTCGTTATTACTATTGAGGTCTTACCGACTTGTCATTTTAAAAACTTGTGACAGAACTATGCCGCCAAGGAGAAGACCAGGGCCTCCCAGCAGCGCAGCACCACCTCCTCCGCCGCCGCCTCTGCAATTTGATCCGACAATGTTCCAGGCTGCAGTAACAACAGCTGTGGCGGCAGCTATGTCGCAAATCGGCACAAATGGCAGTGGTGGATCTGGATCTGGTGCTACACCCTCTAACCAGGGCGACAGTTCGGGGCGCACAAAGGAATGCACCTACAAGGATTTCACAAATGGCAAACCCGACCTTTTCAATGGAACCGGGGGAGTCATCACACTAATGCAATGGTTCGAAAGGACCGAAGCGGTCTTCGAAGTGTGTGCTTGCCCTGAGGCAAGCAAAGTCAAATATGCGGCCTTCACTTTCACTGGTAGGGCGCTCACTTGGTGGAACGGTCGAGTTAAGTCACTCACTCTCGCGATGGCTAACTCCATAAGCTGGGAAGACTTGAAAGCTTTGATGATGAAGGAGTACTGCCCGAGAGGCGAAGTTCAAAAGTTGGAACAAGAACTCTGGAACCTCAAGATGTCGGGCTCCGACCTTGAAACTTACACCACCCGATTTAATGACTTGGCTCTCCTCTGCCCAGCAATGGTCACTCCAGAGGAGAAGAAGGTGGAGCGATACCTTTGGGGACTGTCTCCTCAAGTTCAAAGTAGTGTTTTGGCTTCAAGGCCAACTACTTTTGACAGTGCCAAGGAACCGACACAACAACTCATTGACCACCGAGCCAGTCATAACACTATAAACACTACCCACGATCAGCCAAGAAGCGGGAACAACAAAAGAAAATTTTGGAACAATAAAAAGAAGCAACCGACACAGGACCATGCCAAGAAGCAACAGACTGTTGCTGTCCTTGCTGCCACTACTGCTACCACTCCAGCACCACCGAAGCAATATGCCAGAAATCTCCTTAAGTGCAACAAGTGCAACTTCCACCACAATGGTGCTTGTCGGGAACTGCACTGCAAAAACTGCGACAGGAAAGGGCATACCGCTCGTCTCTGTAAAGCGCCAGCACGACCGATCAACCAAGTAGCCAATGCTGGGGCAAGCCAAACCTGCTATGGATGTGGTGACGCAGGACACTTCAAGAGAAACTGCCCCAAAGCACAAGCTTCTAATGCTGGTAGTATGGGGAGAGTCCTTGCCATGGGACATGGAGAAGCAATGAAGGACCCCACGGTGGTTACCGGTACGTTTCTCCCCAATAACTATTATGCATGCGTACTTTTCGATAGTGGAGCAGAGAGGAGTTTTGTGAGCCATCAATTCAAACATTTACTTAAACAAGACCCCCAATTACTAAAAGACACATACGTCGTAGAAATGGCAAACGGAAAGGCAGAGCGCGCTAGCGATATATACTCAGGGTGTACCCTCACTCTAGATAATCATTCATTTAAAATAGACCTAATGCCGGTAACAATAAAAAGTTTCGATGTAATCATCGGTATGGATTGGTTAAGTTCTCATCGTGCTGACATTCTATGTTACGAAAGGGCCGTTCGCCTCAATCTGCCAAACGGCGAAACCCTTCTCGTCTACGGTGATAAACCCAGTGCAAACTTACAAATCATCTCTTGCGTCAAGGCTGGAAAGTATCTCCGAAAGGAACACCACGCCTTCTTAGCCCACGTAGTAGATAAGAAACAAGAGATGAAGGATATCAAGGACATTCCAGAAGTGTGCAACTTTCTTGACGTATTCCCGGAAGACCTCCCAGGCGTACCCCTCGCACGGCAAGTCGAATTCCGAATCGACTTGGTCCCCGGAGCTACCCCAGTAGCCAAAGCTCCATACCGCCTAGCGCCGGCAGAAATGCAAGAATTGTCCAGTCAATTGAACGAGATGTTAAGCAAAGGGTTCATCAGGCCGAGCTTTTCACCCTGGGGAGCACCAGTCCTATTTGTGAAAAAGAAGGAAGGATCTTTTCGCATGTGCATTGACTACCGCAAGTTAAATAAGCTTACCATCAAAAACCGATACCCTTTACCCCGAATCGACGACCTCTTCGACCAACTTCAAGGGGCAAGCTACTTTTCAAAAATCGATCTGAGGTCGGGTTACCATCAGCTACGAGTTCAAGAAGAAGATATCCCCAAGACAGCCTTCAGAACTCGCTATGGGCATTACGAGTTTGTAGTGATGCCCTTCGGGTTAACCAACGCACCTGCGGTATTCATGGACCTGATGAACCGAGTGTGTCGACCCTACTTAGACAAGTTCGTGATCGTGTTTATCGACGACATTTTGGTCTACTCACGAAGCAAGGAAGAGCATCGCCAACACCTACGACAAGTGTTAGAAACGCTGAGAGCTGAGAAGCTCTACGCTAAATTCTCTAAGTGCGAATTCTAGATCCGAGAAGTGGATTTCCTTGGCCACGTGGTTAGCAAGAAAGGGATACATGTGGACCCCTCAAAAATCAAAGCGATCGAAAACTGGTCAGCACCTACAACACCAACGGAAGTCCGACAATTCTTGGGACTTGCCGGATACTACCGAAGATTCATCCAAAACTTCTCCAAGATCGCTAAACCACTCACCACTTTGACCCAAAAAGGTGTGATGTTTAAATGGGAAGATAAACAAGAAGCTGCCTTCCAAACTTTAAAACGAGCCCTGTGCAGCGCACCGATCCTATCTCTACCAGAGGGAACCGAAGACTTTGTAGTCTACTGCGATGCATCAAACCAGGGGCTTGGGTGTGTTTTAATGCAGCGAGGAAAGGTCATTGCCTACGCATCGAGGCAATTGAAAACACACGAGGTCAACTACGCCACGCATGACCTCGAATTGGGAGCAGTAGTGTTCGCCCTAAAGATCTGGAGACACTACCTTTACGGAACGAAGTGTACCGTCTTTACCGATCACAAGAGCCTTCAGCACATTCTCAATCAAAAGGAGCTCAACATGAGGCAAAGGCGATGGGTAGAACTACTGAACGATTACGAGTGTGAGATTCGTTATCACCCAGGTAAGGCAAACGTCGTAGCAGATGCCTTAAGTCGAAAGGAATACTCGGGGTGCCGAGTAAAGTCATTAACGATGACAATCCATTCACACCTGTCCACACAAATCAGAGAGGCTCAGCTGGAGGCCTTTAAACCGAAAAATGTGACGGATGAGGCAATTAAGGGGAATGGATAAGAATCTTGAAGTCAAAGACGACGGAGTTCGTCACCTCATGAACCGAATCTGGACACCAAAGTTTGGTGGGTACCGGGATGTCGTCATGAACGAAGCACACAAGACTCGATACTCCATCCATCCAGGATCAGATAAAATGTATCTAGACCTCAAGAAGTTGTACTGGTGGCCGAACATGAAAGCCGATATTGCTACCTATGTGGGCAAGTGTCTGACTTGCGCCAAAGTCAAGGTGGAATACAAGAAACCCTCAGGATTGCTGCAACATTCTGATATACCGGGGTGGAAGTGGGAACGAATAACCATGGACTTCATAACCAAGCTACCTAAGACCACGGGTGGGCTTGATACCATATGGGTAATCGTGGACAGATTGACCAAATCAGCGCACTTCCTGCCGATTAAGGAAACCGACAAGATGGAGAAGTTGACTAGAATATACATCAAAGAGGTGGTACGACTGCATGGCGTGCCGATATCCATTATCTCTGACAGAGATAGTAAATTTACATCGCGATTTTGGCAATCTCTACAGAAATCCCTGGGGACTAGGCTTGACATGAGTACAGCCTATCACCCATAAACTGACGGGCAAAGTGAGAGGACCATTCAGACGCTAGAGGACATGCTTAGAGCGTGTGTGATAGACTTTGGTAAATCTTGGGATACCCATTTACCACTTGTTGAATTCTCGTACAATAACAGTTATCACACTAGCATCAAGGTTGCACCATTTGAAGCCCTCTATGGCCGCAAGTGCAGGTCACCTCTGTGCTGGGCTGAAGTGGGCGACACACAACTGGCTAAGGGACAAGTCCTTAATAGCACCCTCACTGTCCCGGAGATAATAAGAGAAACCACAGAGAAGATCGTTCAAATTCAGGAAAGACTGAAAGCATCCCGAGATCGGCAAAGAGTTACGCGGATAAGCGACGCAAACCCTTGGAATTCCAGGTCGATGATCGAGTGCTACTGAAAGTCTCCCCTTGGAAAGGAATGATACGTTTCGGTAAACGGGGGAAACTAAACCCAAGGTACATCAGACCATTCGAAATCCTTGCCAGGATCGGCCCAGTGGCATACAAACTCCGATTACCACAAGAACTAAATCACGTACATCCTACCTTCCATGTATCAAACTTAAAGAAATGCCTATCCGATGAGACCCTCGTGATACCACTCGACGAAATTGAAATCAACGAGAGTCTCCAATTCGTGGAAGAACCGGTAGAAATCATGGATCGAGAGATCAAAAGAACAAAGCAAAGTCGTATTCCCATTGTGAAGGTCCGCTGGAACGCTAAACGAGAACCCGAATTCACCTGGGAACATGAGGATCAGATGAAACAAAACTATCCACATATCTTCCCAAATTCTTGAAGTCCCATTCAAAAAGCTAATTTCGGGACGAAATTTCCTTCTAACGGGGGGATGATTTGACAACCGTCAAATTCTGGTCAAGTCAAAGTCAAACTAAGTCAACAAATCCAACCAGTCAACTCAGTCAACCCTTGTATATTAGGGTTTACACTATGTAATTACTGAACAGTTCGCTAATTTAAAGGGAAAACATCAATTGGAAAATACGTGTATTTAATTTTCCTTAGCCTTGATAGTGCTAAACAATGAAACAAAGCGATAAAACACTATTGCACACTCATCGGGAGTGTGTAGGACACTAAAATCATGGCTTAACGGGGTTTACGGACCTTGCGTTGCGAAGCCGGATGCTCAAAAAGGTCATAAATGGAACCTCTCTAAATCCTCTTCACTCTATCTCTCTCTATTCGAAATCTCTCCCAAATCTCTCTCAAAAGTTCCCGTAACTTTCTGTAATCATTTGGGCCATCCCGACCCTTAACCAGGTCAAAAACCGCTTAAAACGGGGTAAAAACGGGTAAAATACCCTTAAGGACCCGAAACCTACCTTATAGGGCCGAAGCCTCTTAGGGCCGAAAGTCCCCTTAAGGGACCGAACTGCTGAGAAGCGAACCCCAAGAACCGAACCTGCCTTCGGACCGAACCTCGCCTGACCCGAACCCGAAGCCTCTCGGACCGAACCCTACCTTTGCTTTCGCTCCTAAGCCTTTCGGTCCATTTCGCTTCTTACTCCTTTCGCCTCGTTTCGCCTTCGGGCCCAGCAGCCTTGGGACCGAACCTCGGCCTAGCACCGAGATGTCTCGCAGGTTGCCATTTTCTTCCCGGTTTTCGACTAGTTTTGCGTTCTAAGCCCGATTTTAATTATTTTAACGCGGGATTTTCATCCAAAACTTTATTTTAACATATAAGACCCCATATTTATTAATTAATCACGTTTTTCGGGATAAATCTTATCCAAGATTTAGTGGGTAAAGTACAAGAGGTGGAGTGTTGACTTTGCCTTAGTTTATGACACAAACAACCACCTACACCCACTCTATGACCAGTCACACCTCCCCACCATCCCTAGTCACTTCCTTGTACTTTTCCATCAATCACCAGCCCCTCCCACGTTCTAAGAGCTGGAGCAAATCAACCTCTCTCCTCATTTTCACTCACTTGCTCTCATTTCACCAAAAATCAAACACAAGTTTTCTCTCAAACTTTTCTCTCTATTTCGAGACTCCAAGGCTGATCATCAAGATTCATTCTACTCTTGGTAAGTATAATTCATCCTCCTTGTGATTATTACACTTCATTCTACCCCAATCATCGATTGCTTACACAAACTCCATCACTTTGATGTTAGATTCTCGAAAATCTTTAAGGCATCTCCCAGTGTTCTTGAGTTGAACACTTCCCTTCTCCAACATTCACCTACTGAAATCACATAAGGTGAGTTCATACCCCTACATTTTCATGTTTTCTTATGTTTTAAGGGGGGGGAATACAAGTTAAAACACCTAGAACACAACTAAATTCTTCTAATAGCTTTCATCAGAAACGTTGGACTCCATTCACGGACTGTTTTGGTCAACTTAAACATTTTTGTTTTCAAAACTGTACAAGGTGCAAGTAGTTCAAGTTCTTAGCTTTAAAATGGATACTTGCACATCTCCATAAGATGTTTCTACAATTTATGGTGATTTTTACAAAACTGCCTATCATTTCAAGAACCAATCCGGACCAGTCTGTGATTATGGACGTTTTCACCTAAGTTGGAGGTCACTAAAAATCGTGAGAAAATTTATGAACAAACTAGACTCATTTTCCAAACTCTCAGAATTTACGGATTTTGATTTGTACCTTTGATGATTTTTCTACAAATTTTTCTAAGAACAGTAATAGAAATTGTTAACAACAGAAAAATGCTATCAATTTCATTACACCTTGTAACATGTTGAGCAAGGTGTATATCTTTATGTGATTATATGTTATTGCATTATATGACATTTTGCCTTAGTATAAGGACATACAACAGTTAACAAATGGATTTTTGCTAGATAAAGCATAGAAATAATAAATTGTTATAATCAAGGTACATCCATTACATATAAACATTTGGATAAACTATGTTAAGTATAGTTTACATACATTACTACTACTACCCTTGTTTTGGTAAACTATAATAGGTATAGTTTATGATACATTACATAATACATACATTTCAAAAGGGTACATTTATACAGAGAGGATTTTCATTACACAACACGTAATTCCGTTAATGACTTTGTGAGACATTCGCTTCACTATACAAATAAGTCCTGTATTGTAACTAGAGTCTCCTGGAGGGAGAGCGTGATAGTTGTATATAGATCTATATTGGGTCTGACAAACCCACACCTTAACTGCATGCAACAGTTAGACCGGCAGGTCTGGGGTGACAAATGTTATAACATTTCCGACGCCTGAAGAACGTTGTTCAGGCCAACTAGGTCATAGCATGGTTATAATAACTCACAGAAAGTATTAACAAACATAGGAATTTACGGGAATTTCGTAGAAATCAAACGCATTTATATCGATTTAAACTTACATTATTTTCTATAAGTAAGAAAGGTTACTTATACATTTTGGTCTTTGGATATAAGACTACATCACACATTTTAAGGAAAATATCGGATTTTTTTTTCTGGAACAAACATTACATTTACAAGAGAGAGGTTTTTATCAATACAAAGCAAAAGCTTATGAACTCACCAACCTTTGTGTTGACACTTTTTTCAAACAACTTGTATTCTCAGGAAATCACTAAACAGGTAACCAAGTGCATTTTGAGGATGGGACGTTAAGGCGTCAGAGATTTCATGTTTTTGTCAACATATTGTAATTGATTTGGAAACATGTAATTCATACAGTGATGTAACTCTATCAATTATATATGTTGGTTGTGTTTGCTTGAATTACTATTGCCATTGTGGTCATGATACTATACATGAAGTCCTCTACCCCCGGACGTTTCCGCCATCCTTGGTTTGGGGGTGTGACAGTATTGACCCATACCATTCTTCCCCGCCTCACCCCAGTCAACCTATACTAGCTACTACCGCAACCCAAGGCCCTTCTCGATCCGCACCCGCTACCACAACAACAACTCCTCAATCAGAACCGCAATCAACACAACAAAAATCAAAACCCTTTAAACAAATATCTAAGATAGCCCCACGCTTTAAACACAAGAAAGGATAAATTTCATCCAAGAAACACAAGACAAGAACAATTGAATCTTCGGATGATGCTCCAGTTCCTCCCTCCAACTCTCAAGAAGATGTTGTGGTCAACATCTAAGAAGATTCAGATGATGATTCTGCTCCCATTCTCCATTTTAAAAGAAGGAAGACCAACCCCAGTCCTAGCCATATGCGTGACCGGACAGATACCTCAGTCTCTCAAAAGACTCCGATAGTCCTTGCGGTCCCTGCAAACCGATTTGCTTCTTCCTTCTCCAGCTACTCAGACACATCAAGTGTGTCTGTTTCATCAGATCATGGAGACTCAACCCCAATTGAATCCCAAGAGGATCTAGTTGGTTCTAAATTCCTGAAGGTCTCCAAGGCTTCCCATCTCCATTTCTTTGAAGAACAGGAGTTGCGTTCCATCCTTGATTATGTTATCTAAACACTTAATACACCTGACCAACCGCAGGGAAATTCTTCAGCCCTTGCCAGAATTGGGCCGAGGCCGCACTTGACTACGGGTCAAGGAGACCGAGGAAGCTCAGGAAATCCTACTCTGCTTACCTTACAATCAGGTGGTTTAGGCATGGTGAGCACCAATGTGCAAGGATCCATGAACCCGGGGTTCACCCCGGTGCGTAATCAAGGATTTGACGGTTACAATTCTGATGATACTTGGACTCGGGATCGTCCCACTATCGAGTCCGGTATCAGAAAATATGAGGCTTTTCGCAGGGATTTTCAGGCTCGTAAAGATCAACAGACAAAGCAATTACAGCAGAAGGAAAAAATAATTCAAACTGTTGCCAAGTACTGGGCAGATGTCATCAATAATGCCAACACAGTTGCTACCATCCTGAAGGTTCAATACTGGATGACTAAGATGGTTGAAACCATCCGCAATTCACAAAACCTTCATGATGACGCAGGTCCGTCCAAAGCCCCTCCAACTGCTGATGTCCCTGAATCCAATGATGACGGAACCGCAATCGAAATCAGCTCCGGACCAACCTTTGGTTTTGATAACTTCGATGTAAATGAAGTAAACCAATTGGAGAAATCAGATGATTTTATGATGGGTTTCGAGGAAGAAGAAGAATCCAGTGGTTTACAGCATTCCACTTCCAAGCCCAAGGAGAAAAAGAAGAAGAAGAAACTGGCTGTCACAAGAAAAGAATTCCTCAGTCTCCAAGACAAAGTTGATCAGATATTGGCTGTAGTGAAGTCCAACCAACCGCAGCTTGACGATATGCCCGGACCGCAATCCCTAGTGGAAAGGATAGAACGATTAGACGCAAAGGAAAGAATGGCTGCTGAGAGAATTTATCTCAAGGTGGAAATGGGTATCCGAGCGGTGGATACTAACAGAAAAGATGATCATCAAGAGTTCATGGCCACTGCTGAACGTCTCATCAATGAAGTTTCTGCAATCAAAGCTGAACTTCAATTAACCATTGCGGGTCAAGCTGTTCATTCCAAGAAGCTTGTTGAGGAAACTCACAATGCTTACGAGTCTACAATTGCGGTCCTGCAATCTACCATCAACAGTTTAAGGCGTTCTTTATCCACCAACTTTCATGGCCAGGAGATTCTGAAACTCACCAAGGAGATCCACGACCTTCTGTTTAACACCACAATACCCAACAATCAGCAGCTGAGTGAGATTCTCAAGTCGCAATTTAACGACGTCTTTTCAAAAATTGACGGTCTTAAACAATGGTTTGAGGAGCAAGCAGAAGTTCCTTCCTTAAAAGGGGGAAGTGAAGACCATGACTCAGATCGCATATCTCATCATCACTCTCATCCGCATCAACATTTGCACTCTCCCATTCAATTCGGCCCAAGTCATCAGCAACCAGTCATTCAACAACCAATCATCCAACAGAAAGTTCTCACTCCGCAACCTTCACCGAAACCATCACCTCAAAAGAAGACTCCTGTACCTTCTCCCCATCAAAGTCCAATTCATTCTCCCTATCAGTCTCCGCCACAACAAGTTCAAGAAGTTCAACATCAATCTTCACTGCGACCGGAGACTCCCCCGCACTTCAAAAACTTAGCTCCAACAATGTCATCCGAAAGCTCAAACGACTCCCCCCCAACCAAGTAAAAGAAAGCTGACTGGAAATTAGCAAAGTTCGTAGAGTTGATTTGGAGGGAACACGGTTTTGACATCACTATGGATGAGACCCTCATCAATTCTTGGATCCATCCTATCAGAAGATTACTAGATGAAGACTACAAACCTTTTCTCACCTTTGCAGAACCTCCCTGTGACAGCTATTGGGATATTCCTATCTCCCCCAATGCAAAGTTCTTCGCCGTCTTTGAACCATTTAACCGCAACCTCCCTGATGATCAGAGATTGCCCCTTGAATTTGAAAGACTTAACAGATTTCATGCCAAGCATGGATCGAAAATCGAAAGCATCTGGTCAAACGACAGACCTACTGCAGTCAAGAACTACAAGCCCAGAAAGTTTATGAAATCAGACTTCATTCAATATACTCTCACAAGAAGAAATCAAGACTATATCCGAACCCAAGCAGACTTTCCTTGCATGAATCCGGAGGAAGTCTTCCTGATTGCTAGGGTATTTCATATTAAGTCTGAGAAGTATCCGAAGATGAAGATTGCTTATGAAAGGGCTTGTACGTATCTAAAAGAAACAGTGTGTGATTTTGCTAAAATCGATGCGGATATCCACCCAACTCTTGTTCAGAAGTTCAACCTTCCTCCTTTTGATCCGACTCCGGTGTTTACTGAATGTTTTCAAGAAAGATCTCTTGGAGCAACTAACTTTCCATATCATGGAGTCATTTTCAAGCGTAAAGATAGTGAAACAAAATTCTTCATTCCAACGACTGCCATGCATCGCATGACCCGGAAGCAGCTAGAGATCACTCAAACCGCAATCCTGAAATCAAAACACATTACTGCTGAAGTGAAGTTTGAAATCTCTAGGAGAGTTGTTTGGCTCGGAGAAGTCAGGAAGTTCTGGTGGGTTCTCATCCGATTTCTAAAGCTCGATAGATGAAAGAAAAGTTGAAGAGGTCACTTAGGGAGAAATTATTGAAGAAAGGAAGTGACCCTCTTAAAACTTAGTCAATCCGAAGCCTTCTCCTGATCCGCATTCAGCTTCTCAACCGCAATCACCAACCGCATCCGCAGTTCTCTTCATCAAACATAGACTTAGATTTATCTGTTATCTTTTCTCTTTTCATTGCTTTATCCAGTGTGCCTTGCATGGACAGTTAAGACATATTTAGGTAGTGTTTGTTTTTTGTCTGCAGATCTGCGTGGCCTCTTCTGTCTGCGCCGCGCAGACCAGCGCAGACATTAGCCTTCTCAGACTGTTTGTTTTTTTGAAGACTGCAGACCAAAAAATGTCTGCGCGCCCTCTTCTTGGCGTAGATGTGGACCAGAGTCTTCTAACATCTTCAGACATCTTCTAGCCTAAAAAAACATATATATCTTTACCTTTTTAAAGTTTTTTTCAATTTATATTTTTTCCAACTTTATTAATGATAAACAATTTGAAAAAAAAATTACAAAACTTAAAACAAAAAACGTTCGACGATACAAACATGATATTTTTGACAAATTTATAAATAAAAATGTATTACAATAATAGTCGTTGAAGTTGTTTATATAAATATGAAAAAAAATTATAATATATTATTATATTTTTTTTGCCAAATTTTGTAAAACATTATTTAATACAATATCGTCAATTTCTCGATAAAAAATATTTATGGTACGTTTTTAATGGATTTAATTGAAAAAATCGAAGTTTATTTCCATCCATTTATGTATCAAATTCTTTGATCACTAATTATAATGTTTAGTTATAACGTTGCAACCAAAGTTGTTGGTTTTTATCAAATATATACGTTAATTCATACCATTTTTATTTTTATTTTTTATACAATGATACATAAAAGTTGATCTAGATTCGTTAATTATTTATAACAAAGTCATAAAAATATTAAAAAATCACTTTGAAGTTTAAAAAAATCAGTTTATCTAGATTTCAGTTTATTTTAGTATCCCGCAGATGTTAAAAAAACAAACAGTCTTCTTTTTTCAGACTGCAGACGGTTGGGCCACCTCTTCTACTACAGAGGTCTACAGATGTGGTCCGCAGACTGCAGACATTTTGCCTCAGAAAAAACAAACATCACCTTAGACTTTGTTTATCTTCTTGTAATCTTCGAGACTCTATATATAGAGCTCTCATTTTCTGTTTGAAATATATATCTTACTTCTCTCTTTTACTCATCTCTTACCATTCATATCTTAAAGATTTATCTGAACTTATTAAGATCTAAGCTCTCGATCTTTCCTTCGGATCAAGTCCTTGAGACTTCTTCACTTTAGCTGATCACTCTTACTGACTTATGTTTGATTGCAAACCTTGTCACGAATCAGCTTACTGTATACTTGATATACAACTTGCTGTCATTTATATTTCCTTACTTTTCAGCAATTACATTTCCGCACTAACAATCTAACAACTCTAACTTCTATTTATTGTTGAGCTTTATGATCCTTCGAGATTAACTTATTCCGCAATATATAACTTGTTCTAACGTTTTTTCAAGTGGGTTTCTCAAAAGTTTTTCTCTCAACATACTACATAAGTAAAACTCTTCTAAATCCCGAGGCTAGGTATTCTCATCTCGAAAAACTAATACTTGCACTAGTTACAACTTCTACTAAGTTAATACATTATTTAGAGACTCATACCATACATGTAAAAATTAACTATCCAATTAAGAATGTTATGAGAAAACCAGAAATATAAGGAAGGATGGCCAAATGGTCAGTGAAGTTCAGTACATATGACATCATATACGAACCAAGATCCGTAATAAAATCAAAAGCCCTCATAGACTTTGTGGTCGAATTTGGTGATGATCTACAAGTTGAATTAGAATTAGAAGCTCGACAACTTCTACAAGAATGTTGGATTAGTGTCTAAGGCTGTAACTATATTTGGTAAGTACTTGACCCGATTGTGCATGGTCCTTTTGGGTTGCCTTCACCATAGCAACTTGACAGGATGATTTGTTAAGAGAAAAGAGATATTATTTACATATATTATGAGAATAATATATTTAAGAAATAATAATATTATTTGATTAATATAAGTCATATATTAATTGAGAATTAATTTGGTGACTTAAAGATGTTAGTTGAATAAAGGGCATAAACTGTCAAATGTGTGATAGTTGTATTTTGGGCTATGTATCCTTATGGATATTAGGGTGGACGAAATTTAGGGTTTGGGAACCTTAAATTCGTCCAAGCCTTGTATCTAGAAGGATCTTGGATTGCTTAGGGCCTAAGTCATTCAATTAGGGTTAAAGGAGAAACCCTAATAGCTCATAGTATAAATAGAACCCTTGGGGTGGAGAAATCGGCACTCTTGCAAGCCAAGGAACTCTAGGGCCGATTTCTATCCCTCCTCCCTCTCTCTCAAGATCATCCTCTAGCTAGTTGGTGTTTGTAAGCCATTAGAGGAGTGACAATTGTGACTCTAAGCTCCAAGAAGAAGAAGTATCAAGCAAGTAATTCAAGGTATTCTTCCAGATCTGATTTCATATGATTAGATTCAATATATTACATTAGATATTGTATTGCAAGTCTTGGATTCAATGCATGTTCAATTAGAGAAACCTAGATCCAAGCAATTAGGGTTTGCATGTGCACATAGGAAAGTTCTTATGGCTCAAACTCATCAGTGGTATCAGAGCTTTGATTGATTTCTATTGAATTGATGCATTGATTGATTGCTTGTTGCTTAAAAAATTCGATTTTTGTGAGACTGCCTGATGAACTCGGCGAGTTCCACTGTGGACTCGGCGAGTAGCTCCAACTCGGCGAGTCCATAGAGGTACTCGGCGAGTTTGAGCGTCAGAAGGAGGAAGTTTCGGGATTTCTTGCTGTTTTTCTTGAGGATACTTGCCTTATCTGTTTTGGGTCATTAAAATCCGATTTTAATAATATATATGAGTATATTCTTGACCTAACAAAAGATAATTACCAATTAGTTGAATAATAATTTCCTTATATGATTATTGTTGATTATTTGAATTGAATTGGTGAATTGTTTTGCAAGTAACATTAAATAAGATCAAATTGAGATAATCTAATTAGTTGATTTTATATTATTTGCTATTTGATCCTTATGTTTTGAAAAAAATTCAAGTCTTGTCCTCAAGCTTTGAAATTTATATTTTGTGATTAAATGTTTAATTTGAATAATTTAAAATTCAATCCCTAGAATTTTACAAGTTTAAAATTCAACACTATACTATTATATTATTACAAGCTTAATATATATGTATAATTAAAATGCTAGTCTTACCGTTAGTAGGCCTCATTCACGAAGCCGGTCTATAAGGTGGGTATAAGGTTGCTGCCTATAAAATGGCGCTTAATGGGTGTACATTCACACCCACCGCTTGCTTGACTGGTGGAGGGTCGTTAGCCGAACGGGTAGGATAGGGCAACCTCCTCTCATTAATAAGTATAATGAATCTATATAAAGTAACTAAACATGTTTTATAAAATTCCCAATCTTAGTTACTTTAGGAAAAGTGAATTGATGCAATCCCATGAAATTACACTTTGTACCCTTGCTAAGACATTAATGGAGCGCGTGTGGTTAACCGGTACATTAATTGGGTTCTAAGCAAAGGTGGCAAAGGGTGACTCACTGTTTGTTATAGTTCAATGGAGTGTGTGTGGTTAACCAGCACATTGAATAGGTAATTGTAACAATGAGGGCACCATGTACATTTGCATGGTTATTCACACCCACTTTGTGATCCTCGGCATCCCAGTCACAAACGAGAGGGGCATATCGAGATTTAAACATGCCATTGAAAAGTTCAATGAATCTCAAAGAAATCTAGGAATTCTCAATACATTTAAAACTTAAAGCTTATGTTTTCATGGTGAAGAATTAGTGAATCGTCATTCACTTACCTCCAAATTATTTGCATATTGGATTACGGCATCCCTTTTCTAATGTGTAAATAATGTTGTTGGGTCCTAGCCCTAATTTTCTTTTTGGGTGTTAATTAGGGACTTAATCTAATCAAACTTTGTTTCTTTCTATTTGTAGATGTCTAACATGAACAACGCTACTGCTAGCTCATTTCCCCTAATGAGCCTTTGTCAAAAGGTGACTTTCGATGGAACGAACTTTAGCGAATGGATAAGATACATTCGCACGATCGCGCGTTACGAGGACAAAGAGTATGTTCTCGATGAGAAGCTCGAGAAGGTCAATCCAGAAACTGCTACTCCTGAAGAAATGGCTGTCTTTGAGAACCATGAGCGTGATGCAACGAAGGTCCATTGCATCATGATAGCCACAATGAACTCAGAATTCCAAAAGTCCTATGAGGACATGTATCCTTATGAGATGCATCTAGACTTGATGGAGAGGTATCACCAAAGCGCGAGGCAAGAGCGCTATGAGATCATAACGAATATGATCACTGCTAAAATGGGAAGTGGAGAGTCTCTAACTGTGCACTTGCAAAAGATGCAAAGGTATGTTGATCGTCTTTGCAAGTTGTGTTGGATAAGATGTCTAAGTCCATAACTTATTTGGTATATACTTGACCCGACCCGGCATGGTCCATTTGGGTTGCACTTCACCCAAACTAGTTATGGATAATTTTATGAGAGTTGTATACTTACAATTTATTAATATATTATAAGTTATAATATATTAATATATAGTCATGTTATTTAATTAGTTTTAATCTTGAATTAATTATGAATTGATTTAGTGATTAAAAGGAAGACTAATTAAATCATGGGCTATTATATTTATATGGTGTGGGCTAACACTCATTTGGAATGGGCTAAGCTTATATGGAAGTCCATGGATGATCCATGGAGCTTTTACCCATGGATCCTTGGAACAGGAAAAGACATGGGTTATTAGGGTTTCACTCTAATCATGTACACTATATAAACAAGCTTATGTTGCATGAAAAAGACACTAATGTGTGTGTAAGTGTGGTGGCCAAAATCAAGAGTTAGTATACTCTCTCATACATTTTCCAAGTTTGTGGTGATTTGTGATTTCCATTTGAGGCATTCACATTATTGGTGCTTGGCTCTCAAACTCCAAGGAATCAACAATCAACAAAAGGTATGTAATTCATCTAGTTCTTTTATGGTTAAAAGTACCCCATGCCATGCTAGATAGGCTATAAACCTTGGAAAATAATATTTTGCATGTATCTTAGACAAACATAGATCCAAGGTTTAATAGGGTTGCATGTACACTTAGGAAGTGTTAGAATGCTCAAAACCCAACAGTGGTATCAGAGCCTAGGCTTGTTTGTTTGATACTTGATGCAAAATAGTGATAAAAAGTCGATTTTTTGCTGTCTGACTGATGAACTCGCCGAGTCCATGGGGGGACTCGCCGAGTTCATGTGCAAACTCATCCTACTCGCCGAGTAGGTTCGTGCACTCGGCGAGTAGGAGCCTCAGAATGCAAAGTTTCGACTTTTGCTGCTGGAAATGGACTAGAAACATTACCCTAAACTGTTTTGGTGTTTTAAAACTTGTTTTAGTTGGTGTAATGGTTGTTCTAATCCATTTACAATAGCTTATATCAAAATTTCATGCTTTGTATGTGTTCATATAATTCTTGAAACTTTGATGATCATGTTCATGTTCTTATGAATTTAGAAGATGATAGGAATTATTTGCTGAATTGTTTAGGATTAATTCTTGATCATTTATGTGTTTTAATGGAGTCCATAATTTGTCCTCAAGTTATGGATATCCAAAGGTCACTTCTTTTAAACACACACTTAAAACACATAAGTTACATGGAAATGAAGAGTCTTCATTTTTATGAACCTTTAATTCATAAGTTATGAAATGAAAAGTTTTGAATAGTTTCAAAACATGTCCTCAAGTTTTGGAATTTGTAAAGTTACACACACTTTAATATACTTTAATTCCAAACCCTTAGAGTTTTAAAAGTTAAAATTCAACCCTTATACTATTTATAACATTAATGGTTAATTATTATATATATGTATAAGATCAAAGTCGTCTTACCGCTAGTACGCCTCATTCACGAAGCCAGTCTATAAGGTGGGTATAAGGTTGTTGCCTATAAAATGGCAACTTAATGGGTGTCCACTCTCACCCACCGCTTGCTTGACTGGTGGAGGGTCGTTAGCCGAACGGGTAGGACAAGGACTTATAAATTCTCATTAAAAGTATGATGGATATTATAAAGTAACTAAACCTTTTATAAATTCCCAATCTTAGTTACTTTAGGAAAATGTGAATATGGTGCTAACCCATGGAATTCACACTTTGTACCTTACCAAGTCGTTGGTGGAGCGTGTGTGGTTAACCGGCACACTAACTTGGACTAGTAAGGATCACGAAGGGTGACTTAATGTTTATCATAGATCAGTGGAACGTGTGTGGTTAACCGGCACATTGATTAGGTGATAATATTAAGGGTACCAAGTGAATTTGCATGGTTATTCACACCTTGTTTTGTGATCCTCGGCATCCCAGTCACAAAACTTGAAGGGCACAATCGAGATTGAAACATGCCATTGAAAAGTTCAATGAATCTCAAAGGAATCTAGGAATTTCAAAACCAATTAAACCTAATAATTCATTTCGTTTTCATGGTGGAAATTGGTGAATCGTCATTCACCTACCTTCAAATATATTATAGCTTAGATTACGGCATCCCTCTTCTAAGTTATAATATATTGTGTTGGATCCTAGCCTTAATATTACATTTGGGTGTATTATTAAGGATTCGATATATCTAATCTATACTTGTTTTCTTCTTTTCAGATGTCTTCCGACAACAAAGCTTCGGGCTTTAACCCTACTGGCTCCTTTTCCCTCATGAACCTTTGTGGGAGGGTCATCTTTGATGGTTCCAACTTCATGGATTGGATCCGGAACATCAGGATGGTTACTAGTTACGAGGACAAGGAATATGTCCTCGATAAGGAGCTAAAGGAGCTTGATGAGTCCACTGCTACTCCTGAGGAGGTCGCTGAGTATCAGGCACATGAAATAGATGCCACCAAGGTGGCATGCATCATGATGGCCACCATGACAGCTGAACTCCAAAAGTCCTATGAGGACTATTACCCTTTTAAGATGCATCAGGATCTGATGGAAAGGTACCATCAGAGTGCTCGTCAAGAGCGGTATGAAATAATCTCCTCCATGATCACTACCCGTATGAAGGATAGCGAACCAATCACGAGCCACATGCAGAAAATGCAAAGGTATGTGCACCGTCTAATGAAACTGAATGTGAACTTCCCTGAGGAGTTGGCAATTGATATCATTTTGTACTCCTTGCCATCGTGTTATGATCAATTTCGTATGACATACCACATGAACAAGGAGGAAGTCACACTCAGTAAGCTTTAAAGACTTCTGAAGACTGCCGAAAGTGGTCTTAAGAGTAAGTCGGTTGCTACTCCTACTCCTACTACTACCCCTATTTTGGCTATCGGGCAAGGCATAGGGAAAAAGAGGAAGCACCCTTCGAAGGGTACCAAGAGAAAGTCCCTTGAAGGCTCCTCATCTGGAACCAAAGGTGGTTCTATCACTCCTTCTGCCATCCCTAAGGATGCTGAATGCTTCTACTGTCAAAATAAGGGGCACTGGAAGCGAAACTGCCCAAAGTACTTGCAGGATGTCAAGGATGGGAAAGTGAAACCATCCCATGCAGGTATTTACACTATATTGTCTAATAACTCACCATATTCTAATTCTTGGGTTCTTGATACAGGTTGTGGTATTCACATCTGTTGTGACTTGGAGGGCCTAAGAAGAAGTGAGGATGTGGAGCACGGAAAGATAAACTTAATCATGGGGAACAAGAAGGTTGCATCTGTTACCAAGATTGGAGTTTATACTTTGTTGCTAGATAGTGGGTTAAAGTTAGATTTGAATAAATGTGTGTACTCGTCTGAAATGGCGAGGAATATTATTTCCTTTCATGCTTTGTACAAACAAGGTTTTACCTTTTCTTTTGATAATGAAGTTGGTAGTATTAATGCTTTCTTTAATAATGTTCTTTATTTTAAAGCATTACCTTGTGATGGTGTGTATGAAGCTGTATCGGTTGTAGATAATTTAGGAAATAATGTATTATGTATTGATTCTTCTACTAGCTTGGATAAAGCATCTTTGTGGCATTGTCGTCTTGGACATGTAAGCAAGAAACGCATAGGCCAGCTCCAAAAGGATGGAGTCTTGGAGTCGTTCGACCTCAAGTCGGATGATAGTTGTGAGTCTTGTCTACTTGGAAAAATGACAAAATCACCCTTCACTGGTACTTGTGCAAGGGGTGAGGGTTTGTTGGACCTTATACATACTGATGTATGTGGACCATTCAAAACCGCCACAAGGGATGCTAATCGCTATTATGTGACTTTTATTGATGATTTTAGTTGATATGGTTATGTCTACTTAATCAAACATAAGTCAGAAACTTTTGAAAGGTTTAAAGAGTTTAAACAGGAAGTAGAAAATCAATTGGGCAGGAACATTAAGATGTTTCGATCCGATCGAGGTGGTGAGTATCTTAGTACTGAGTTCCTCGACTATCTTAAGGAGTGTGGGATTGTCTCACAATTGACACCTCCCAGGACACCACAGCTGAATGGTGTAGCTGAGAGGCGCAATCGAACTTTGTTGGACATGGTTTGCTCTATGATGAGTCGAGCTTCGCTACCAATCTCTTTTTGGGGGTATGCCTTAGAGACTGCCGCCCACATCCTTAATCTAGTCCCTACAAAGAAGGTTGCCAAAACACCTCATGAGATGTGGACTGGGAAAGTTCCCAATTTGGACCACATCAAGATTTGGGGTTGCGAGGCTTTCGTGAGGCGCGAGACTCATGACAAGCTCGAACCTCGAAGTGAAAGGTGTATTTTCATCGGCTACCCACAAAAATACTTTGGTTACCTCTTCTACAGACCCAGTGAGAATGTGGTCTTTGTGGCTAGGAGAGGGGTCTTTCGAGAGAGAGAGAATTTATAAGCCAAGGAGACAGTGGGAGGCAAATTGACCTTGAAGAAATTCAAGACTCGATTTGTGAAGGAACCTCAGACACTAGCAATCAACTTGAGGAGGAAATTCCTGTTGATCCAGCTGACGAGTCTATACTTCCGAGGCGTTCCACAAGGGTTAGGAACACACCTGAGTTTTATTATGGATTTCATATTACTACGGAAGGTGATACATTTATCAGTGACAGTACACTGGTAAATCTGGATGAACCTAACAGTGGTAAGGAAGCCATGACAGGCCCAGAGTCTGCTAAATGGAAGGAGGCTATGGACAGCGAGATACAGTCCATGTATGACAATCAAGTTTGGAACTTGGTTGACAATGTACCAGGCCGTAAGACAGTCGGGTGCAAATGGATCTTCAAGAAGAAGACCGACATGGATGGGAAGGTGCACACTTATAAGGCTCGACTGGTTGCGAAGGGGTTTACTCAGACTCAGGGTATTGATTATGATGAAACTTTTTCACCAGTAGCAAAGATTAAGTCTATTAGGGTTATGCTAGCCATTGATGCATTTCATGATTATGAAATATGGCAAATGGATGTCAAAACCGCTTTCCTTAACGGAAAGTTGGCTGAGGATGTTTACATGAATCAGCCAGAAGGTTTTGTCAGTGCAGAGTACCCCAATAGAGTGTGCAAGCTTGAGAAATCCATTTATGGATTGAAACAAGCATCTCGAAGTTGGAATCTTTGTTTCGATGAGAACGTCAAAGAGTTTGGTTTCTCAAGAAGTGAAGATGAGTCCTGCGTGTATGTCAGAGCTAGTGGGAGTATAGTTAGTTTTTTGGTACTGTATGTGGATGACATACTACTCATAGGAAATGACATCCCAACCTTACAGGAGGTTAAGTCCTGGCTTGGGAAGTGCTTTGCTATGAAGGACCTTGGAGAAGCTACCTATATCCTAGGGATAAGGATATTAAGAGAAAGGAGTAAAAGACTAATTGGACTTAGTCAGAGTATCTACTTGGATAAGGTGTTGAAAAGGTTCAACATGCAGAATTCCAAGAAAGGAGAATTACCGATCCAAAGCAATGCCAAACTGAGCAAGGCTCAGAGCCCGAGTACAGAAGATGAGATAGCTGAGATGAGTCGATTACCTTATGCTTCCGCTGTTGGTTCGATCATGTATGCTATGACTTGTACTCGTCCTGATGTGGCCTTCGCTTTGAGCATGGTCAACAGATATCAGGGGAACCATGGCAAGGCTCATTGGACTGCGGTAAAGAATATTCTCAAGTACCTGCGGAGGACTAAGGATTGGATCCTTACCCTTGGTGGGAGTGATGACTTGAGAGTAGTAGGGTATAGTGATGCTAGCTTTCAGACTGATAGGGATAACTTCCGCTCTCAGTCGGGCTGGGTCTTTACCTTAAATGGAGGGGCAATCACTTGGAAGAGTTCCAAACAGGAGACTGTAGCTGATTCGACTTGTGAATCAGACTACATAGCAGCGAGTGAAGCGGCAGAGGAGGCGATATGGCTGAGGAACTTCATCGGAGACCTTGGAGTTGTACTAGCTATTAAGGAGCCTATGGAGATTTTCTGTGACAGCAATAGTGCGGTTGCCTTAGCCAAGGAACCAAGAGATCATGGCAGATCCCGACACATTGACAGAAAATATCACTTCATAAGACACAAGATAGAAGAGGGACTCCTCGTGGCAAAGAGGGTATCGTCAGATGAGAACCCTGCGGATCCCCTTACGAAGGGACTGACGAGGGTGAAGCATTTGCAGCATGCGAGGCGCATCGGGCTGAGGGACGATATTAGTTTTATAGATTAGATAGCCTTTTTCTGAAACTTGTAAAATGTAATCGACGTTTGATGATGAATAAAATTTGTGATTTATTTATGAGTAAAGTGTTGCTATCATTGTCAATTATTTACTATTGTTTTAGTTTTGCATGTTTTGACTTCCAGAATAATTAATTTATTCAAACTCTCCACAGTCGGTCATATGTCGGAAGTAGGTATGAATCAAGACTTTCATGAATTGGGATTGTAGATGACTAAAGGTGTTTAGCCATAGCAATGGTTGCTACAACATTCATGAGTACTCATAAGTTATGAGTATTGGAATAAACCCACGCTCACTTGTATCACTTCATGGAATTTATCTCGAGTGATCGTGAGACGGTAATATCATATAAGTCTTCAAACCTAGAGATATGAGTTGTTACCTATGAGTTGGTTGTGCATTGATTGCACGTAAACACATCAGTAACTTGATGTTATAAAACGTGCCTTTGTGTGCAATTCAATAAGTAGTAGAACAAGCATATGAGTCGAAGTTTATCTGTTCCTTCTAGAAATAGAAGCGATATCTGGGCCCCTCGATGATTTTGTGTTGACCCATGTACCGGGCCCGGTCAGAACTAAATTGATGTGTTCAGTTAAGTTCTTTGTCAAACAAATCGGAAATCGAGAAACAACTGCTAGACAATAAGTAAGACATTGTTCCATGTATTTGTCCGGATGATATCATGAGAGCAGAGGATTATATGATCACTTATCTAAAATGGCGCTTCATAGTTCACAAGAGTTTTCGAGAGCTACGATTGCCGGTTGGTTCCTGAAGTAATATAGGCAAATACAGTTATTAGACTTATCCAAGTTGGAGTCTGTTGGATAAGATGTCTAAGTCCATAACTTATTTGGTATATACTTGACCCGACCCGGCATGGTCTATTTGGGTTGCACTTCACCCAAACTAGTTATGGATAATTTTATGAGAGTTGTATACTTACGATTTATTAATATATTATAAGTTATAATATATTAATATATAGTCATGTTATTTAATTAGTTTTAATCTTGAATTAATTATGAATTGATTTAGTGATTAAAAGGAAGACTAATTAAATCATGGGCTATTATATTTATATGGTGTGTGTAAGTGTGGTGGCCAAAATCAAGAGTTAGTATACTCTCTCATACATTTTCCAAGTTTGTGGTGATTTGTGATTTCCATTTGAGGCATTCACATTATTGGTGCTTGGCTCTCAAACTCCAAGGAATCAACAATCAACAAAAGGTATGTAATTCATCTAGTTCTTTTATGGTTAAAAGTACCCCATGCCATGCTAGATAGGTTATAAACCTTGGAAAATAATATTTTGCATGTATCTTAGACAAACATAGATCCAAGGTTTAATAGGGTTGCATGTACACTTAGGAAGTGTTAGAATGCTCAAAACCCAACAAGTTGAATGTCAACTTTGGGGAAGATTTGGCTATCGACATTGTTCTTCACTCCTTGCCCTCATGCTACAACCAATTTAGGATGACCTACCACATGAACAAGGAAGAGGTCACCCTAAGCAAACTCCAAGGGCTCCTGAGGACTGCTGAGAGCAACCTAAAGGACAAGTCTGTTGCACCAACTCCCAATCCACCCGTTGCTCCTGTTTTGGCTATTGGACAGGGAAGGGGCAAGAAGAGGAAGGCTTTTTCAAAGAACCACCACAAAGGAAAGTCCCAAAATGGTTCCTCTTCTAGTGGGACCAAGGTTGATCCTGCTAAGCCCAACCCAAACCCAAAGGAGGCAGAGTGCCACCATTGCCACAAAATAGGGCATTGGAAGAGAAGCTGCCCGGAATATCTGCAAGCCATCAAGGATGGGAAGATCAAGCCATCTTTCGCAGGTATTTACACAATTAAATCTAATGATTCATCTCATGCTATTTCTTGGGTTCTTGATACAGGGTGTGGTTACCACATTTGTTCTGATTTGCAGGAACTAGGAAGAAATAGGGATGTGGAGCTTGGAAGAATAAATCTGATCATGGGAAACAGAAGAACGTCGCCTGTCACCAAGATTGGAGTGTATTCTTTAGAGCTTAGGAATGGTTTGAATTTAGAATTAAATAATTGTTGCTACTCGCCAGATATGGCAAGAAACATCATTTCTTTTCATGGTTTATTTAGACAAGGATTTAGATATTCGTTTAATAATGAGAATGGTTCGATTTATGCTTATCTAAATGGTGTTTTATATTTTGAAGCAATGCCTTGTAATGGAATTTATGAAACTGTTATGGTTGTAGATAACCTAGGAAATGATGTGTTGTGTATGGATTCTTCCAATGGTATGGATAAAGCATCCTTGTGGCATTGTCGTCTTGGACATGTCAACAAGAAGCGCATAGCCCAACTCCAAAAGGATGGAGTGTTGGAGTCGTTCGACCTTAGGGAAGATGACACGTGCGAATCTTGTTTACTTGGAAAGATGACCAAGTCACCCTTCACTGGCACTTGTGCGAGGGGTGAGGGTTTATTGGATCTCATACATACAGATGTATGTGGACCCTTTAGATCCACCACAAGGGATGCAAATCGCTTCTATGTGACTTTCACAGATGATTATAGCAGATATGGGTATATCTACTTAACCAAGCACAAGTCAGAAACCTTTGAAAAGTTCAAAGAGTTTAAACAAGAAGTGGAGAATCAATTGGGCAGGAAAATCAAGATGCTTCGATCTGATCGAGGCGGAGAGTACCTAAGTCTTGAATTCCACGACTACCTCAAGGAATGTGGAATAGTTTCACAATTGACGCCACCTAGGACACCACAATTGAATGGTGTAGCTGAGAGGCGTAATCGAACCTTGCTAGACATGGTTCGTTCCATGATGAGTCGTGCTTCACTACCTATCTCATTCTGGGGGTATGCCTTAGAGACTGCCGCCCATATCCTTAATTTAGTACCCACAAAGAAGGTTGCCAAAACACCTCACGAGATGTGGACAGGGAAAGCTCCCTCGTTGGCACATATCAAGGTTTGGGGCTGTGAAGTTTTCGTAAGACGAGAAGCTCACGACAAGCTCGAACCTCGTAGTGAGCGATGTATATTCATCGGCTACCCACAGAAATCCTTTGGATATCTCTTCTATAGGCCGAGTGACAATGTTGTCTTCGTTGCGAGGAGAGGGGTTTTCCGAGAGCGAGAACTCATAAGCCAAGGAGACAGTGGGAGGCAAGTCGATTTTGAAGAGATTCAAGAATCTAGCGATGAAGGAACCTCTAACACTGGCGCTCAACCCGAGGAGGAAACTCCAGTTGAACCAATTGACGAGTCCTTACCTCTTAGACGTTCCGAAAGAGTTAGAGTTCAACCCCAGTTTTATGGTTTTCATATTACTACCGAAGGGGACACGTATATTAGTGATGGTACACTAATAAATCTAGATGAACCTAATAGCTATGAGGAAGCCATGGCAGGCCCAGAGTCTGTGAAATGGAAAGAGGCGATGGACAGCGAGATCCAGTCCATGTATGACAACCAAGTTTGGAATTTGGTTGACAATGTACCAGGTCGTAAGACGGTCGGGTGCAAGTGGATCTTCAAGAAGAAGACCGACGTGGATGGAAACGTGCACACTTATAAGGCGCGATTGGTTGCGAAGGGTTTCACTCAAACTCCTGGAGTTGACTACGACGAAACCTTCTCGCCAGTTGCGAAGATAAAGTCTATCAGGGTGATGCTGGACATTGCTGCATTTCATAATTATGAAATATGGAAAATGAATGTCAAAACCGCTTTCCTTAATGGGAAGTTGGCTGAGGATGTTTACATGGCTCAGCCAGAGGGTTTTGTCAATGCGAAACATCCCAATAGAGTGTTTAAGCTTGAGAAGTCCATTTATGGACTTAAGCAAGCATCTCGCAGATGGAATCTTTGCTTCAATGAGAAAGTCAAAGAGTTTGGTTTTGTACGAAGTGAAGATGAATCATGTGTATATGTCAAAGCCAGTGGGAGTATAGTAAGCTTCCTCGTTTTGTATGTCGATGACATACTGCTCATGGGAAACGACATCCCGACTCTGCAGGAGGTTAAGTCCTGGCTCGGGAAGTGTTTCGCTATGAAGGACCTCGGAGAGGCTTCCTATATTTTAGGGATAAGGATAGTAAGAGAACGAAGTAAGAGACTAATAAGACTTAGTCAGAATACTTACTTGGATAAAGTACTAAAACGTCTTAGTATGGAAAACTCAAAGAAGGGAGAACTACCGATACAGAGTAATACCAAATTGAGTAAGACTCAAAGCCCTAGTACAGAAGCCGAGATAGCTGAGATGAGCCGAGTACCATATGCTTCCGCAGTTGGCTCAATCATGTACGCTATGACTTGTACTCGCCCTGATGTGGCCTTTGCTTTGAGCATGGTCAGTAGATATCAGGGGAACCCAGGTAGAGCTCATTGGATTGCAGTCAAGAATATACTTAAGTACCTTCGGAGGACCAAGGAATGGTTTTTAGTCCTCGGAGGGAGTGATGACTTAAAGGTGTGAGGGTATAGTGACGCCAGCTTTCAGACCGACAGGGACAACTACCGTTCGCAGTCGGGCTGGGTCTTTACCCTTAATGGGGAGCGGTGACTTGGAAAAGTTCCAAGCAAGAAACAGTAGCTGATTCAACGTGCGAATCAGAGTACATTGCAGCGAGCGAAGCGTCAAAGGAGGCTATGTGGTTGAAGAACTTCATTGGTGATCTTGGAGTTGTGCCTACCATAAAGGAGCCTATGGAAATTTTCTGTGATAATGAAGGAGCGGTTGCCTTGACCAAGGAACCGAGGGATCATGGTAGATCTCGACATATCGACAGAAAATATCATTTTATTAGACATCGAGTAGAAGAAGGACACCTCGTGGTAAAGAGGGTATCGTCATAGGATAACCCAACAAATCCGCTTACGAAGGGACTTAGCAGGGTTAAGCATTTGCAGCACGCTAGGAGAATTGGGCTAAAGGACGATATTAGTTTAGATTAGATAGTTTGGAAACATGTAATAGATAAATGTAATTGACATTTGATGATTAAATAAAGGAGTATTATTTATAAGTAAAGCTACTGTCTTATGTTAATTGTTTAACTATTGTTTCATTTTGCATGTTTTGACTTCCTGAGTAATTAATTATTTGATACTAATCGAATTATTCGAATAGTCCACAGTCGTTCATATGTTGGAAGTAGGTATGAATGAAGACTGTCATGAATTGGTGTGTAGATTGTCTAAACTGTATTAGACATTGCAAAGGTTTGCTGCAACGTTCATGAGTGCTTATGAACTTGATTTGAGCATTGGAATAAACCCGCACTTGTTGGAATCACTTTATGGAATTTATCACGAGTGATCACAAGATGGTAATATCATATAGTCTTAAAACCTAGATATATGGTTTATTGTTTGTTAATTGGTTATGCATTGATAATGCACAAACGCATCAGTAACTTGATGTTATAAAACGTATTGTTGTGTGTAATTTGATTAGTGGATAGTAAATGCATATAAGTTGAAGTTTATCTGTTCCTTTTATCCTAAGAGGGTAAAAGCGATATCAGGGCCCCTCGATGATTTGATTTGACTTAGGTGCCGGGCCCGGTCAGGACTGAATTGATGTGTTCAATTAAGTTCTATGTCAAGTAAATCTGAGATCGAGAAACAAATTGCAGGACAATAAGTATGACCATGTTCCATGTAATTGTCCGCACGATATCTAGAACAGAGGATTATACGATTCCTTATCTGAAGGACAGGATACTGATAAGATCAGAGTTTGACAGTGTCTTTGAGAGCTACGATTGCTAATCGGATTGTGTTTGCATATATAGTTACTAGACTTATCCAAGTGGGAGACTGTTGGATTAGTGTCTAAGGCTGTAACTATATTTGGTAAGTACTTGACCCGATTGTGCATGGTCCTTTTGGGTTGCCTTCACCATAGCAACTTGACAGGATGATTTGTTAAGAGAAAAGAGATATTATTTATATATATTATGAGAATAATATATTTAAGAAATAATAATATTATTTGATTAATATAAGTCATATATTAATTGAGAATTAATTTGGTGACTTAAAGAGGTTAGTTGAATAAAGGGCATAAACTGTCAAATGTGTGATAGTTGTATTTTGGGCTATGTATCCTTATGGATATTAGGGTGGACGAAATTTAGGGTTTGGGAACCTTAAATTTGTCCAAGCCTTGTATCTAGAAGGATCTTGTATTGCTTAGGGCCTAAGTCATTCAATTAGGGTTAAAGGAGAAACCCTAATAGCTCATAGTATAAATATAACCCTTGGGGTGGAGAAATCGGCACTCTTGCAAGCCAAGGAACTCTAGGGCCGATTTCTATCCCTCCTCCCTCTCTCTCAAGATCATCCTCTTGCTAGTTGGTGTTTGTAAGCCATTAGAGGAGTGACAATTGTGACTCTAAGCTCCAAGAAGAAGAAGTATCAAGCAAGTAATTCAAGGTATTCTTCCAGATCTGATTTCATATGATTAGATTCAATATATTACATTAGATCTAGTATTGCAAGTCTTGGATTCAATGCATGTTCAATTAGAGAAACCTAGATCCAAGCAATTAGGGTTTGCATGTGCACATAGGAAAGTTCTTATGGCTCAAACCCATCAGAAAAAAGGGAAAATGGAGGCTCTTTACAAATGGAGCATCCAACTTCATGGGAACAAGCCTAGGGATCATACTAAAATTGCCACAGGGGGACGTACTACCCCAGACTGTTAGCTGTGAATTTGGCGCAACCAACAATGAAGCGGAATACAAAGCACTACAACTAGCCAAAGATCTTCAAATCAAGGATCTTCAGGTATATATCGATTCATTATTAATAACTAACCACTTTAATGGATCCTATGAAGTAAAAGGCGAAAGACTAGCACGATACCTCCAAATACTCAGGACCTTAGCCTCGGAATTTGAAAACTTTATCTTAGTTCAAGTTCATAGAGAAGACAATACCGAAGCAGACACATTAGCCAACCTGGGATATTCTCTCAGGATCTAGCCAGAAATCAGGATCCCGATGATCCACATAATGATCCCGGCAATAGAAGATCCGACCAAGAAACTAGAAGACCTCGCTACCCATGATCAAATAGCTAGAATTGTAGCAATCGAGGATCTTGACCTCCAACCCTCTAACTAGGGATGTTATTTGGGTCGGAACCGGACCGAACCGACCCGAACCCGAATAACCCGAAAACCGAATAAGGGTAGTTGCATGAACCGAAAACCAGACCGATTAACCAATATGGGTTCGGTTCGGTTCGGGTATTACTCGGTTTGGTTAACCCGAATAACATGTACAAGATAATTAAGGACCTAATATAACCGAAATGAACCAAATAAACCGTATTAGGATTCTATAACCCGAATAATAGAATAACAAAGTACTTTTATACATCAATATAAAACATTCAAATACTAACATAACACAATAACACATTGAAAGAATAGCATTTACATAGTAGAGTAACATAATGAGAATTAATTTCTTACTTGAGTTTCTTGAGTTGGAGCCCAATTTTCCATGACTAGACAAAGTAGGAATTCATGAATCCTTAAAAGCAATAGGAAGGGCCAATTTTGCATGTCTGAAACAAGAGGAAATATCGACATAAGTGATTTCGAGTATGGAAATATTTGAGAAGATTGGTCGATTTTGAAATGACGAGAACGAGCATAGGTTTTTTTTTCTGTTGTGAATGATGAGGACAGACGTGTGAATCGTGATTTTGATTTCTGTCAATTAAAGAAGGGGGATAAGGAATGCTTATTCGGGTTAAGTATTTAAAACAGAATAAGCTCTTATTTAGGTAACCCAAACCGAAAAACCCAAGAACCGAATAAGAATAATATAGATACCCGAAACCCGAATGGAATTGCTTATTTGAGCATAATACAGAGGCTCTAACCATGATCTCAACACTCATGATCCTGGACCAAACAATCAAGATCCTCAACAACAGTTAAGATCGTGAACCCAACCTATTATAGAATACCTCCAATATGGCACAATCCCAAAAGAAGAAAAAAAAATGATAAATAATTCAGAATAAGGGTCTCACACTTTGTCATGATCCAAGGAGTATTGTACAAGAAATCCTTGACAGGACCATATTTGAGATGCTTGGAGGATCATGAAGCTGTGGAAGTATTGAATGACATACATGAAGGGGATTGTGGCAACCATACCGGGGGCAGATCCTTATGTTCCAAGGTTTTGAGAACGGGATATTACAGGCTGACCATGAAGAAATATGCCTTCCTACATGCTCAGAAATGTGACGCTTGTCAAAGACATAACTGTTGGATAAGGTGTCTAAGTCCATAACTATTTCTGGTATGTACTTGACCCGACCCGACATGGTCCATTTGGGTTGCATGGCACCATGCAATTGGATAAACTAAAATGAGAGAAATAACACTTATGGTTTATTAATATATTATAAGTTCTAATATATTAATAATATTATTTAATTAGTTTGATCAAGAATTAATTTAGAATTAATTAAGTGATCAAAAGATAACTAATTAAATATATGGGTAGATTATGTAAATCTTCCATATCTTATATAGTGGGCTAAGAGGCTCCATGGATTATCAAGTTGGGTTCCACCCATAGGATGCTCCATGGATGCTCCATGGGAGTTACAAACCCATGGGTCATGGAAATGAAGATTCATGACACATTAGGGTTTACATGGTGTAACCCTAGATGTGTCAACACTATATAAGAAACACATTCTCCACCAAAATAGGCGACACATAAGAAACAAGAGGGCTAGAGCCGATTTTGCAAGTGTAAGATTCTCTCAAAGTTTACTCCTTTGCATTTGGTGTTGTGTGAAGCATTTGAGGCATCACACTTGGGGTGCTAGGCTCATAAGGTTTCAAGGATCATAATCAACAACAAGGTAAGTTATTCTATCTTTCATTCAAGTTAAAAATGTTCCCCATGTATGCTAGATAGGAATATAACCTTGGAATTCAACTTTGCATGATTATTAGACAAACATAGATCCAAGGTTATTAGGGTTGCATGTACACTTAGGAAGTGTTATAATGCTCAAAACCCATCAGTGGTATTAGAGCGTAGGTTCGTTTGTTGTTTTTTTTTGTGTGCAAACAGCTTGAAGAAAATCGTTTTTCTGTTTTCTGCTCGTATGAAAGTTTGCACATTTGTTGCTGGAAATGGACTAGAAACATTACCCTAAACTGTTTTGATGTTTTAAAGCTTGTTTTAGATGGTGTAATGTTTATGCTAATCCATTTACAATGGCAATTATTAAAATTACAAGTTTTTTTTAAGTGTAATTTTTTATTCTTGAAAGTGTTCATATTCATGTTCTTGAACTTATGAAGATTAGATGATCATATGAATTGTTTGTAACCTTCATGATAGTTTAATTCATGATCATAATGTGTTTTAATGGAGTCCATAACTTGTTCTCAAGTTATGGAAAACCAAAAGTCTCACTTTTATTAAAGCCATTAAAAGAACACAAGAGTTATAAAAATGAAGAGTCTTCATTTTTATTACTCAATTAATTCATAAGTTATAAGAAATGAAAAGTTTTTGAAGTTTACAAAACTTGCCCTCAAGTTTTGGAACAAGTAAAGTCTTGGTTAAAACTTTAGTTCCAACCCTTATAATTTTAAAAGTTAAAATTCAACCCTTATACTTTATAATATTATAAGTTACTAATATATATATGTATAAGATCAAGTCGTCTTACCGCTAGTACGCCTCATTCACGAAGCCGGTCTATAAGGGGGGTATAAGGTTGTTGCCTATAAAATGACAACTTAATGGGTGTCCACTCTCACCCACCGCTTCCTTGATCGGTGGAGGGTCGTTAGCCGAACGGGTAGGACAAGGACTTATAAATTCTCATTAAAAGTATGATGAATATTATAAAGTAACTAAATGCTTTTATTAAATTCCCAATTTTAGTTACTTTAGGAAAAATGTGAATAAGGTGCTAATCCATGAAATTACACTTTACACTTTGTTTAAGTCGTTGGTGGAGCGTGTGTGGTTAACCGGCACACTAACTTGGACTTAACAAGGTAGGTAAAGGGTGACTTAAGGTTTACCATAGCATCGGTGGAGCGTGTGTGGTTTACCGGCACATCGATTGAGTGATAAACCTTGAGGGTACCAAGTGGTTTGCATGGTTACTTCACACCTCGTTTTGCGATCCTCGGTATCCCAGTCACAAAACTTGGAGGGCACACTCGAGATTGAAACATGCCTTTGAAAAAAAAAATTCATTGAATCTCAAAAGAATCTAGGAATTTCTAAGAACCAATTAAAAACCTAATATCTATATTTCGTTTTTCATGGTGGAAATTGGTGAATCGTCATTCACCTACCTTTCAAATATGTTATAGCTTGGATTACGGCATACCTCTTCTAAGTTATAATATATTGTGATTGGATCCTAGCCTTAATATTACATTTGGGTGTTTTATTAAGGACTCTCTTAATATCTAAACTCATCTTGTTCTCTTCTTTCAGATGTCTTCAAACAATGCTGCTTCTGGCTCTAATCCTAATGGCTCCTTTACCCTTATGAACTTGTGTGGGAAAGTCATTTTTGATGGATCCAACTTCAATGAATGGATCAGAAACATCAGGATGATTACCCGCTACGAGGAAAAAGAATATGTCCTTTACAAGGAGCTTAAGGAGATTGATGAGACCACTGCATCTCCCCAGGAGATCGCTGACTTCCGGGCACATGAAAGGGATGCTACAAAAGTGGCATGCATCATGTTGGCCACCATGACAGCGGAACTCCAAAAGTCCTATGAGGACTTCTACCATTTTGAAATGCACCAAGATCTGATGGAAAGATACCATCAAAGTGCACGACAAGAGAGGTATGAAATCATATGCTCTATCATAACAACCATGATGAAGGACGGGGAATCCGTCACGAGCCACATGCAGAAAATGCAAAGGTATGTGGATCGGTTGCTGAAGCTTAATGTGAACTTCCCTGAGGAGCTTGTAATAGATATCATTTTGCACTCCTTACTATCGTGCTATGATCAATTCCGCATGACATATCACATGAATAAGGAAGAGGTCACACTCAGCAAACTTCAGGGACTCCTCAAGACCGCAGAAACAGGTCTTAAGGGTAAGTCAGTTGTTAACACTCCTACTCCAAACTCTGCCCCGATTTTGGCAATCGGGAAAAGTCGAGGGAAGAAGAGGAAGGGCTCTTCGAAGGGTACCAAGGCTAGGACCCTTGATGGCTCTTCTTCAAGTGGAACCAAGAAAGGTTTCGTCACTCCTTCTTCTGACCCAAAAGAGGCTGAATGCTTCTATTGCCATGAAAAATCACATTGGAAGCGGAACTGCCCAAAGTACCAGCAAGATGTGAAGGATGGGAAAGTTAAACCCAACCATGCAGGTATTTACACTATCTTATCTAATAACTCACCCCATTCTAACTCTTGGGTCCTTGATACCGGTTGTGGTATTCATATCTGTTCCGATTTGCAGGGACTAAGAAGAAGTGAGAATGTGGAGCATGGAAGAATAAACTTAATCATGGGGAATAGGAAAGCTTTACCTGTCACCAAGATTGGAGTTTATACTTTATCGCTAAGTAGTGGGTTTAGTTTAGATTTGAATAAGTGTTGTTATTCGCCAGAAATGGCAAGAAATATTATTTCCGTTCATGCATTGTATAAACAAGGTTTCACCTTTTCATTTGATAATGAAGTTGGTTCGATTAATGCTTTCTTTAATAATGTTCTTTATTTTAAATCATTACCTTGTGATGGCGTGTATGAAACTGTATCTGTGGTTGATAACTTAGGAAATAATGTATTGTGTATTGATTCTGTTAATAATAATAACTTGGATAAAGCATCATTATGGCATTGTCGTCTTAGACATATAAGCAAGAAACGCATAGGCCAACTCCAAAAGGATGGAGTCTTGGAGTCATTTGACCTAAAGTCAGATGATAGTTGCGAATCATGCTTACTTGGAAAAATGACAAAGTCACCCTTCACAGGTTCTTGTGAGAGGGGTGAAGGTTTGTTGGATCTTATACACACGGATGTGTGTGGACCCTTCAAACATGCCACAAGGGATGCTAATCGTTATTATTTGACTTTTACTGATGATTACAGTAGATATGGATATGTCTACTTAATCAAGCATAAGTCAGAGACTTTTGAAAGGTTTAAAGAATTTAAACAGGAAGTCGAGAATCAATTGGGCAGGAACATTAAGATGCTTCGATCCGATCGAGGTGGTGAGTATCTTAGTTCAGAGTTCCTCGACTATCTTAGGGAATGTGGGATTGTCTCACAATTGACACCTCCCAGGACACCACAGTTGAACGGTGTAGCTGAGAGGCGTAATCGAACCTTGTTGGATATGGTTCGTTCCATGATGAGTCGAGCTTCGCTACCAATCTCATTTTGGGGGTATGCCTTAGAGACTGCCGCCCATATCCTTAATCTAGTTCCCACAAAGAAAAGTTGCCAAAACTCCTCATGAGATGTGGACTGGTAAAGTACCCAAACTAGACCACATTAAGATTTGGGGTTGCGAGGCTTTTGTGAGACGCGAGACTCATGATAAGCTCGAACCTCGAAGTGAGAGGTGTATTTTCATCGGCTACCCACAGAAATCCTTTGGTTACCTCTTCTACAGACCTAGTGAGAATGTGGTCTTTGTAGCTAGGAGGGCTTTCTTTCGAGAGAGAGAGAGAGTTCATAAGCCAAGGAGACAGTGGGAGGCAAGTTGACCTTGAAGAAATTCAAGATTCAAGTGGTGAAGGAACTTCAAACCCTAGCACTCAACTTGAGGAGGAAACTCCTGTTGTGCCAATTGACAAGTCTGTACCTCTGAGGCGTTCCACAAGGGTTAGGAATGCACCTGAGCATTACTATGGATTCCATATTACTGCGGAAGGTGATACACTTATCAGTGATGAGACACTGATAGGTCTGGATGAACCTAATAGTTACGCGGAAGCCATGGCAGGCCCTGAGTCAGCCAAGTGGAAAGAGGCAATGGACAACGAGATACAATCCATGTATGACAATCAAGTTTGGAACTTGGTTGAGAATGTACCAGGTCGTAAGACTATAGGGTGCAAATGGATCTTCAAGAAGAAGACCGACATGGATGGTAATGTACACACTTATAAGGCACGACTGGTTGCAAAGGGTTTCTCACAAACTCCGGGAGTTGATTATGATGAGACCTTTTCTCCAGTGGCCAAGATTAAGTATATTAGGGTTCTGTTAGCCATAGCCGCATTTCATGACTATGAAATATGGCAAATGGATGTCAAAACCGCTTTCCTTAATGGAAAGTTGGCTGAGGATGTTTACATGAGTCAGCTAGAGGGTTTTGTCAATACAGAGTACCCTAATAGAGTGTGTAAGCTTGAGAAATCCATTTATGGGTTAAAGCAAGCACCTCGCAGGTGGAATCTTTGCTTTGATGAGAAAGTCAAAGAATTTGGCTTTTCTAGGAGTGAAGATGAATCTTGTGTATATGTCAAGGCTAGTGGGAGTATAGTTAGTTTTTTGGTATTGTATGTGGATGACATACTACTCATAGGAAATGACATCCCAACTCTGGAGGAAGTTAAGTCCTGGCTTGGGAAGTGTTTCTCTATGAAGGACCTAGGAGAAGCTGCCTATATTCTAGGGATAAGGATCTTGAGAGACCGGAGTAAAAGACTAATTGGACTTAGTCAGAGTACCTACTTGGATAAGGTGCTGAAGAGATTCGGCATGCAGGACTCCAAGAAAGGAGAGTTACCCATCCAGAGTAATGCCAGATTGAGTAAGACACAAAGCCCTAGTACTGAGGCTGAGATAGCAGAAATGAGTCGAATACCTTATGCTTCGGCTGTAGGATCGATCATGTATGCTATGACGTGTACTCGACCTGATGTAGCCTTTGCTTTGAGCATGGTTAGCAGGTATCAGGGGAACCCTGGCAAGGCACACTGGACTGCGGTAAAGAATATCCTCAAGTACCTACGGAGGACTAAGGACTGGGTCCTTACCCTCGGTGGGAGTGAAGACTTGAGAGTTGTAGGGTATAGTGATGCTAGCTTTCAGACTGATAGGGATAATTTCCGCTCTCAGTCAGGCTGGGGTCTTTACCTTAAATGGAGGAGCAATTTCTTGGAAGAGTTCCAAGCAAGAGACAGTGGCTGATTCAACTTGCGAATCAGAGTATATAGCAGCTAGCGAGGCAGCAAAGGAGGCGATATGGCTGAAGAACTTCATTGGAGACCTTGGAGTTGTACCAGCTATTAAAGAGCCAATGGAAATTTTCTGTGATAGTGAAAGTGCAGTTGCCTTAGCCAAGGAACCAAGGGATCACGGGAGATCCAGACACATCGACAGAAAATACCATTTCATCAGACATCGAATAGAAGAAGGACTCCTCGTGGCAAAGAGGGTATCATCGGATGAGAATCCGGCAGATCCCCTTACGAAGGGACTGACTCGGGTTAAGCATCTCCAGCATGCTCGGAGCATAGGGCTGAAGGATGATATTAGATTTAGTAGTTAGATAACCTTGAAATTTGTAAAGTGTAATTGACATTAGATGATGAATAAAAGGTGTTTTGTTTATGAGTAAAGTGTTGCTATCTGTTGTCGATCGTTTACTATATTTCTTTTGCATGTTTTGACTTCCAGAATAATTATGTTTGGTATATCATATTATTCGAACCTCCACAGTCGGTCATATGTCGGAAGTAGGTATGAATCAAGACTGTCATGATTGGTTGCAGAGGTCTATGTTGTTGGACATGGCTACAACACTCATGAGTGCTCATAAGTTCTGTGCATTGGACTCAACCCACGCTCACTGGAATCACTTCATGGAATTTATCTCGAGTGATCGTGAGACGGTAATATCATATAAGTCTTCAAACCTAGAGATATGATTTGTTACTTATGAGTTGGTTATGCATTGATTATACGTTAACGCATTGGTAACTCGATGTTATAAAACGTGCTTTTGTGTATAATTCAATGAGTGGTAGAACAAACATATGAGTCGAAGTTTATCTGTTCCTTCTTGGATTAGAAGCTGATATCAGGGCCCCTCGATGATTTTGTTTTGACCTATGTACCGGGCCCGGTCAGAACTAAGTTGATGTGTTCAATTAAGTTCTTTGTCAAACAAATCGGAAATCGGGAAACAAACTGCTGGACAATAAGTAAGACATTGTTCCATGTATTTGTCCGGCTGATATCTAGAACAGAGGATTATATGATCACTTATCTTAAATGGCGTATCATCATCTTCTCAGTTCCGAGAGACCTTGAAAGAGCTACGATTGCCGACCGGTTCCTGAAGTATTGCAGTTATAGTTATTAGACTTATCCAAGTGGGAGACTGTTGGATAAGGTGTCTAAGTCCATAACTATTTCTGGTATGTACTTGACCCGACCCGGCATGGTCCATTTGGGTTGCATGGCACCATGCAATTGGATCAACTAAAATGAGAGAAATAACACTTATGGTTTATTAATATATTATAAGTTCTAATATATTAATAATATTATTTAATTAGTTTGATCAAGAATTAATTTAGAATTAATTAAGTGATCAAAAGATAACTAAATAAATATATGGGTAGATTATGTAAATCTTCCATATCTTATATAGTGGGCTAAGAGGCTCCATGGATTATCAAGTTGGGTTCCACCCATAGGATGCTCCATGGATGCTCCATGGGAGTTACAAACCCATGGGTCATGGAAATGAAGATTCATGACACATTAGGGTTTACATGGTGTAACCCTAGATGTGTCAACACTATATAAGAAACCCATTCTCCACCAAAATAGGCGACACATAAGAAACAAGAGGGCTAGAGCCGATTTTGCAAGTGTAAGATTCTCTCAAAGTTTACTCCTTTGCATTTGGTGTTGTGTGAAGCATTTGAGGCATCACACTTGGGGTGCTAGGCTCACAAGGTTTCAAGGATCATAATCAACAACAAGGTAAGTTATTCTATCTTTCATTCAAGTTAAAAATGTTCCCCATGTATGCTAGATAGGAATATAACCTTGGAATTCAACTTTGCATGATTATTAGACAAACATAGATCCAAGGTTATTAGGGTTGCATGTACACTTAGGAAGTGTTAGAATGCTCAAAACCTATCAATAACAACATCCTTCACCAACCGTTAGAAGCCCTGCATCCTATCATCTCACCTTGGCCATTGATGAAGTGGGGAATGGACATAGTTGGTAAATTATCTAAAGCACCAGGAGGAAAGGTTTTCATGCTGGTAATGTCAGATTATTTATCAAAATGGATAGAAGTTGAGACGTTTGTTCAAGTGAGAGATAAAGAGGTTGTCTCCTTCATCAAGCATAACATCCTCACCAGATTCAGGATCCCTTCCGAGATCATATGTGACAACAGATCCCAATTCATAAGCAAAAGGAAAAGAGACTTTTGCACCAGTTGGGGAATTAAAATTATAATGTCCACACCGATTCATCCTCAAACTAATGGACAAGCAGAGTCTAGCAACAAGATCATAGTCAATAACTTGAAAAAGAGATTAGATGAGAAGAAGGGAAGATGGGATGAGGAACTTGCTTTCATACTATAGGTAGATAGGACCACAGTCAAGACGACAACGGGTCCAACCCCATACTCCTTGGTGTTTGGAGTAGAAGCCATGATCCCTATAGAAGTAGTGATCCCAATGGCGAGATACCAACTCCAGACACAAGACAACAACAATAGGATCCTGGTTGAGGAACTTGATACTATTGATAAAATAAGGGATTTCGCCATGATCCACATTGCAGCTCATCAGCAAAAGATCGCTAAAGCCTACAATAGGAATATTAAGATCCGAAGATTCCAAGTAAATGACTTGGTTTTAAGAAAAGAATTTCAAAATACCAAGGATCCTAAAGATGGTAAGCTAGCACCTAAATGGGAAGGTCCCTATCTCATCGATTTAGAAGCAAGAAAGGGGGCATATTGGTTGGCTACTCTAGAAGGAAACCTCTTGCCAAGGTCATGGAACGCAATACACCTCAAGGAATATTTCGTGTAAGTCAAAGTCACAATGTTTCATTATGACTAGAACAAGGTACACACCTACTCCTTACCTTCACCTTTTCCTTTCTGATTAATTTTTTCTCTCTCAAATATCATTACTGACTTGAGCATCGGAGGGGCATTAGCTAGGCTAATGCCCACCCCAAGTTAACATTTGCGAGATGCAGGAATTCAAGGATCCTAACAACTACGAATAGACATTGATCATCTCTCCTTCGACTAAGGGTACTTAATCCCCTCTAAGGTTTAAAGAGTTAATGACCTCTTTCACACTAGTTTAGGTTTCTACGCCTCGCTTTGACACATGATATCTTACTATGGGATGTGAGTAAGGGGATCATTTCACGCTTTAGTGGCTTGGCAACCCTCTTATTTCTGAACATATGTTAAGATCCTAATGTTTAATCTACGGTTTATAACATTGTCATGTTATCTTAAGTTGGGATCTTCTGTATAATATCTTAAGTTGGGATCTTCCCTTGAATATCTCAAGAATGGGATATTTCCCAATATTTTTTAAATTGGGGTTTTCCCTAGCAAAACCTAAGTTGGGTTTTTCCCCGGTAAAAGGTAAGTAAGGATCTTTTTCAACAAATTCCTAAGTTGGATCATCCAAAAAAGAATCCTCCCTATACAAGAACGCATGAAACTAAAATACTTACAACACGAAGCATCTCTAAAAGATAGAAGTCTAAAGGAAAATTATAAAGGCCAAGACTACACCTAATGATCATCAGGTTTTCTCTATCCTTATTATTTTCCTTAAAAGAAGGCTCTCCTACGCTATAATTAATGGTTTATATTTTCTAAGGATCCTAACTGTTTTAAGATGTTGATTAATTATCTCAGATTATCAAGATCCCAAAAAGTTCTTCTAAAACCTGAAACTTTTAGGAACTTGATCATCTAGGAGATCCTTATGAAAACCTGACCTATTTTGCTACTACAATCACATCAACCACGCAAAACAATATGTAAACAACCATATCGTTAAAATAAAAAGAGGTTGCCCATCAAGCCCACAAAAGAAAATATTGTTTTACACACAAAATATTAAAATGTTTTTTAAATTAATCAAACCTAATCCTAGGATTAATCATTCCCAGCTGGGGTCTTCTCTGTCATCTTCTTATCTTTCTCTTCCTCCTTTTTCTTATTCTCTTCCTCCTCTCTCCTATTCTCTGCATGATCCTGACCAGTATTAACAGGCCTGCCGGTGAATTTAGACATGGCCTCATGCCAACCGGCTATGTTCCAAGATCCTGTATTTTCAACATCCTCTGCCAGCTTAATCTTTGCCTCCTAAATGGCCTCAGCAACACTACTCTTGATGTAACATCCCAAAATTCAAGACCAAAAATTTCAATTTTTAATTAAGTTATTATAAAACCAATAGTATAAAAACATCCATAGTGTCATCCTATATCAAAATTAGTATGTCAATAATCAAAACATGTCATAATGAAACAATATCAGAGTATAATCCTAAAGATCTCATGTGCGAAAAACATAGTGTGATGCGTTGCGATCATGCCAAATCCTTTCCTTTTGAAAAAGAAGTACCTGAAACCAAAACTGAAAACTGTAAGCACAAAGCTTAGTGAGTTCCCCCATCATACCACATACCATACAATACATATACTGCCTAGCATATCTGGGTGCTGGCCTACCCCTTCGATCTCTTTCAACCGGTTACAGGGACTATTTCACCCCTACCACTACCACATAATAGAATACATAATCATACTGTCAGGCATATCTGGGTGCCCGACTTACCCCTTTGGTCTTATCGACCGGATACGGGGTCTATTTAACCCCTACCACTATCACATAATATCATAGCATACTAGCACATAAATCATAACAAATAGTGGCATACCAGACAACTATCACAAAGAAAATCATCTAACTATAAACAACTACTAGTGGGCCGATATTGGTGCCTTCGACCCACTTCTACAGGAAGGTAACTCACCTCACACTGCTGAAGTCCCGCGGACAAAACTCTAGCTGTTGGATGATAGATTCCCAAACTGTCAACATCAAAATAACACCCAATTAATAATTGGGTTCCAACACATAACCATAAGTCTATGCTTGGGATAAAATACTACTTTACCCCTCAACTTAGCTTGATTCAAGCCCAAGGCCCAAAAGTCAAACAATGAACCAAAGACCACCATATAGCCCAATTTTCCAAATTGGGCCCAAACCTTTACATGGTCTTACCTTAAGGCCCAACCATTTATTCAAGTCCCAACACTTTGGCATTCCAATGGTCCGACATCTCATAATCATTAAGGCCCAGTTATGGCCCATCTAGTGCCCAATCACCAAAGCCCAATAGGAAGGCCTAACTCAATGCCCAAACAAACTTAGGGTTTTCACATAAAAATGATGATTAGGGTTAAGTGTTCCTACTTAACCCATTAAGGACTTAATCCATTAAGTCCATCACCCACTAGGCCAAGCATACAATGTAATCGGGCATAAGTCATAACATCAATCCCATGGTCCAAAACGCGGGTCCCGACAATCCAAAACCCATATATCCAAAATTTGAGTTTTCCTAAACCCTAATTAGGGTTTCCAACCCCATCGCGTGCCAATTAGACAAATGGTTAAATTTTTAGGTTTATTAATGTTAATTAAGTCGGGCACCACCCACTACCACCTCCGGTAGTAGTGGTCAATGGCGGCTCACGGCGGCGGCCACCACCTCGCGGTGGTGGTGGTTATGATTCTAAACCAAAACATGTTCAAACATATAAACTAGCAATCTAATCACACAATGCACTCCGCCACCCAACGTGGCGGCTGGTGGCGGCAGAAGGCGACAGCCACCACCTCACGGTGGTGGTGGTGGGTTTCCTTCGGGTTTTCCGGCCATTCAATACATTATACATCATAATATCCTAAATAATGCACACACACCCAATATAACACATACACACGCTCAGCCACCCTTGTGGCGGCAGGCGGTGGTCGGAGGTGCTAGCCACCACCTCACGGTAGTGGTGGTGGCTTTTCTCGTGAAATACGGCCAAGCAACCACACGTACGTCATGCGCACTGGTGCCAAAAGCACACACATTCCTTCTGTTCGTAAAATGAACCCATCCACCCACCTGGTGGGGTGTTCAAAAATATCCGCATCCAAACATCCGATCCGAAAAATCCGAAAATCTGATCCAAAAATACCCGAAAAATCGGATATCCGAAATTTCGGATACCCGAAATTCGGATATCCGGTTTTTCGGATTCGGATACGGATATTAAAATGTGAAATATTCGGATATGTCGAATATCTGAAATCCGAAATATATAATTTAAAAAATTATTAAAAATAGTTTTAATGCATTTGGTTTTTTCATTTGAAATTCAAAAAGACAAATTATTAACATTTTTACTTGGTATGCAAAGTGGGGATGATATAAATGTTACCTTTCTTTGTTGATTTTAATAATTTGAGTTTGATTTCTCAAGATCTTCAGGTCGTGTGAGGCATCTTGCATTTAACTGGACCAAGTGAAGTCTTATCATACCTAACAAATGCATTGAAACGTTCTTGTTCTTGGATGGCTTATTTTCTTTATTTAAAACTAATGAAATTCGGATATCCGGTTTAATATCCGAATCCGTATCCGAAATTTCGGATATCGGATATCCGAAATTTCGGATATGGATTCGGATATCAAAATTCAACTATCTGAATTTTCGGATATCCGAAATTCGGATATCCGGTTTTGAACACCCCTACCTGGTGGCGTACGGCGGCGATAGTAACACAGAATGGCGGGCAGTAGCAGTGGCTAACGACGACATACGGAGTTGGGACGTAGCAACGATGAAGCGACGACGCGTGATGAGATTGCAAACGACAGCAGCGCTAGCGGTCGGCGGCGCTGCACTGTGAAAGGAAGGTGGCCTACGGTGGTCCCGGCTGAACGACGTCATGAGGTTGGTCCTCGTCTTTCGCCATGGCAGGAATGGCGACAGTGAAATTATTCCAGTGGTTTCCGGCTTTGACAACGATGGCGGCGGCTGGAAAGTCATGAATCTGCGGCAACCATGACGTCAACTTCTTCTCCGGTCTTCAACTGATGCAGCGCCCTTTCCCGGTTTCCCATCGGTCTTCGTTATTGCCGGTGATAAGAGTCGTTCGATGGTGCTAGGTGGTCGGAGCCGATAGCGGCGGCTGGAGGTAGAGAAGAAGGTGGTGGCTGACTCTTGATGTTAGGGTTAGGGTTACCAGGAAGGCGACGGGTTATATACCCCGACTCCATGAAACTTTATTCCATAATGTCATAATCGGTCCCCCCTTCTCCTTTTTCTTTCAAATTAAGTCCATAATTTACCATTTTAGCCATAGCATCTAAAAATACTTTCATAACAAGCCCAATATTTTACCAAACAACCCCTCCTCTACAAATTATTTTCAACTGAAGTCCATATATTACCATTCAGCCCCTTAGCCTCCAAAATCTTTAAATTTAGGTCCAATATTTACCAAACACTCCCTGACCTCTGAAAATCTTTATAAAACCAGTCCGGACTTACACTTTTAAATCCCCAATTCCCAAATTATGACGTTTAACTCCCCGAAGCCAACACCCCGCTAAATATTATGGATTTTTGGGCTACTATTCATTCATTAACTTTATCTATTCATTTATTTAATAAATGGGATGTTACAACTCTCCCCCACTTAAATTAGATTTCGTCCTCGAAATCACTCCTTACGATTCCTTATATGCCAGACAACTTGAGCAACTCGGCCACAACCCTTAGCATCCCATAGCATTTCTAAGGCAACCGGAACCAACCCTCGTACGGCTCTACAACACAAAGATGAACGAATTCCTTGTGTCATAAACGCATTTACTCGATCTGAAATCTGCAGTCTTGAGATGGTCTGGCTCCCTGACAGACCACCTATGTTGAGCTTTACCAAGCTTAATCTTCCTTGAATGACCGACCAAATGCACACTTCTAGCCGTGATTATCTCGATGCTACCATTAGAAACAAAATCACTGACCATGATCAACTGTAGAGCACGTATACTTGACAGAAGGCTCAGATAATCCTTCGAGTAGAAGATCCATCCCTGCAACGGTTAGACTCAAACGAGAGCTGCGCAACAGGGTCAAACCAATTACTCTGAGATTATTTAATCCAAACTGCAAGTGACTTAGCACTTTCGATCCATAAGCTACTCCACACATATGAATATCCAAATTACTACTACTATCTGAAGCATCACACTGCCTCCTATCTGCTTTCAAAAGGCAACCGAGACCTCCCTGGTCCCCAACTTACCTGGAATGCTGAATTCTTGTCCGCTTGTTGAGCCAAGAGTAACCTCGCCGTCGCCCAACGCGAATTCCGAAGAGGACTTCGGCTATCGAAATCTGCCCTAACCATATTGCCACTCATGGCTCCATTATTCCTTCTGATCTTCCCGATCATAACAGTCCGATAAACTGTCGCCACCGAATCCAATGTGAAAAGTGAATGCTACCAGAATAACTGTAGTCTTACATGTTGCCCAGTCTCCAACGACCGGCTATTTTCTGATTCCAATCATGTTGTGGTCTACCCAAAATCTTGCGAACTGGCCCACCTTGGCCTAATCATCTGAAAGAATCCATGAATGCTACGGGTCATCCTGCAGTTTCACAACACTTCCCACACTCTCTGACCACTAGTGAATGCTACGGTTACCCCCGCAGTCTTACAACACTTTCCATACTATCTGACTACTAGTGAATGCTACGGTTACCCCTGTAGTCTTACAACACTTTCCATACTATCTGACCGCTAGTGAATGCTACAGCTACCACCGCAGTCTTATAACACTTTTCATACTATCTGACCGCTTGTGAATGCTACGGCTACTACCACAGTCTTACAACACGTTCTCCCTAACACAACCGCAACCCGATGCCTTACCCCTAATCTATCAATTCGAAACGCACACAGAGTCGAGCATGTACTTGACCGAACGCCCAAACTGAACTTAACTCATGACCGGAACCCCAACCTGATTCCTTGAATTCCGTTATCAAGCACCAAGAAGACGCGAGCCACATGCTAGGAAGTTATCACACAACCCTCAAACCAAACAGCTACTTGGGCCGCCCTCCTCCTTGACGGGGATCTGAAACTCATCCTAGTTTCGTAACCGCTCCTGCTCCTAAATACCTGAATGATTCTCCCCCACTTTGAATCGACTAAATTCCCAAAGCACATGAGAAGTTAAGGATTCCCAATCCCTCTTACCTTACAACGATCGACCTGACGACAACTAGCGCTTACCAACTAATGCTCCATCACTAGCCAATCTCAACGATTGCCCAATTCCTGGGGTTCAGAAGAGTACTCTTAAGACCATAACCAGTCCGATAATCCAAATCACATCCCATGATACCATACCAATTCCTTGAGTTATTATTCTGACGACTAAGAACCATAAATATTGCCATGTACTGATGAATCTCTACTCTAATTTCTTTCCTCAAGGAATCATTGAACTCTAACCGACTTTAGTCCACGCGAAGGTACGATTCCCTGGACACATCCTATGATCAAACAACTCACACAACTGACACCACCATCTTCAGGCTACCATTCCTTTCCTACCAACGATAGTTGCTTGAACTCCAAAGCTCTTCCATAGGAAGATGTCGATCATTCTCGAACAGATGACAGAACCACTGAACCCTTCCTTCACCGGAGAACTATCCCACTAATTCCTACCCAAAGATCCATCAAATAATACTCCTGAACGGATCTCGATAAGATCCATAATGATAACTGGATATACGCGGAACCCGTTCCGCAAGATACGTCCATTTGAAAGTTCATCAGAGACTTCTCGGCATGCAGAATGGCATATAACAGTCCTTGATAACCGAGGTAATAGCAGCGAACCGACCTGAGATCTAACATAGTTAAACGTAATCAGAAATTCCAAAGTGATACAATTTCCCGACATCCACCTTGTAGTAGCAAAAGATGACATACCCGCAACATCTGAAGGAATCCTGATCACCTCCTCCAAAGATACCTCGACCATCCTGAGAACATGGTGCAAAACTCCCTTCCGATCGTGATGACATGAAGTAACAATAGGATCCTCCTTCCTGAAGTATTCTAAGGATCCATAGACTTTGGGCTCCAGATTAGTCTCCCCCTCCCGGCTCTAGAAATCATATCATTCAGGGTCTCGCACCCTGAACTGCAATAGCTGAAATAACATCTGCCCTAAACCGGGTCACAACTCCTCCCAAGACATAGCCTCCAATTTGAAAGCACAATGAATCGCACAATCAATCCTTGCCGCCTGATACAAGAGATCCAAGGCGAACCGAACCTTAGCTCCTAAGGGGTAGGGACTAGTGCGGAAAACACTTTCCATCTCCTTAATCCAACGCGAACTCAAATCCCTGGCAGTCCTTCCACTAACTAGCTCATCATCGGAGTCGGTACCAACCCTAGTCCTTCCCCATGTGTGCTCATCCCCATCTGACAAGCGACTATCCCCACGATCAAAGCATAACCCATAATTCTCCTTTCCAGAAGCTTCTTAGATTCTCCAAGACTCTCACCAATTTGAGTATGGATCCTGTGCTTTCAGTAGTAAGGGCACGATACTACCTTCCACACCTATCCATACTTTCCTCAGCAATCCTCATGAATCCTCTAAGTCACTTCTTCAAACCATTATGCCAGTCCTCACTGAACAATACTATTAACCCACTGTAGCATATCCTAGGCTTTCCTAGGTTCCCGAACCCACCCAGTCCTTAGATGCTGAAGGATTCCCAGTAATGTCAACTAGCTACCTCAAGAATATAGTCACATGCAACAGAGATCAGATAATCCTTCAAGTAAAAGACTCAATCCTTGAACGGTTGGAATCAGAAGAGAGTTGCGCAATAGGTCCAAGTCCATTACTCTGAGATTATCCAGCCTGTGCCACATGTGACTTAGCATATTTACTTAATAGATAGCTCACATTGCTAAGAGTCCCACAAAGCACAAAGAAAGCAGCATTCGGATAATGGAAAAACTAACCAACATACTCCAATCAAGCCATTCTATTCAACTATCTGAAGCATACTAACAGACAATTCCAAGAGCTCAAACAATCAAGCATAACTTAAACAGACTGTCCTATCACTGACTGATCAGTACTCGCATGCAGATCTACAAGAACATATAATAGGCATATAAGGCATCCTTTCTAGATCCTTAGCCCTAATCTAGCATGCAGATCACATATTCTCAATTCATATCATAACATAACATAATATAACATAACATGTATGGTTATCTTGGGGAAAACTTACTTGAGCTCGACTGATTGCACACATCAATAGATTTGAGTCCAGACACACCCGAGAGTGTGTCCGAATCCCTCAAACCAGGGCTCTGATACCAACTTGTAACAACCCAAAATTCAAGACCAAAAATTTCATTTTTTTAATTAAGTTATTATAAAACCAATAGTATAAAAACATCCATAGTGTCATCCCATATCAAAACTAGTATGTCAATAATCAAAACATGTCATAATGAAACAATATCAGAGTATAATCCCAAAGATCTCATGTACGGAAAAACATAGTGTGATACGTTGAGATCATGCCGACTCCTTTCCTTTTGAAGAAGAAGTACCTGAAACCAAAACTGAAAACCATAAGCACGAAGCTTAGTGAGTTCCCCTATCATACAACATACCATACATACAATACATATACTGCCTAGCTAGCATATCCGGGTGCTGGCCTTCCCCTTCGGTCTCTTTCAACTGGTAACCGCCTAGCATATCAGGGTGCTGGCCTACCCCTTCGGTCTCTTTCAACCGGTAACTTCCTACCATGTCAGGGTTCTGGCCTACCCCTTTGGTCTCTTTCAACCGGTAACTGCCTAACATATCAGGGTGATGGCCTACCCCTTTGGTATCATTCAACCGGTAACTGCCTAACATATCAGGGTGTTGGCCTACCCCTTTGGTCTCTTTCAACTGGTAACCGGGGACTATTTCACCCCTACCACTACCACATAATACCCTAGCATATACATATAAATCACATACTGCCTAGCATATCTGGGTGCTGGCCTACCCTTTCGGTCCTTTTCGACCGGTTACGGGGACTATTTCACCCCTACCACTACCACATAATAGCATACATAATCATACTGTCAGGCATATCTGGGTGCCCGACCTACCCCTTCGGTCTTATCGACCGAATACAAGGTCTATTTCACCCCTACCACTATCACATAATATCATAGCATACTAGCACGGAAATCATAACAGATAGTGGCATACCGTACAATTATCACAAAGACAATCATCTAGCTATAAAAAACTACTAGTGGGCCGGCATTGGTGCCTTCGACCCACTTCTACAGGAAGGTAACTCACCTCACACTGCTGAAGTTCCGCGGACAAAACTCTAGCTGCTGGATGACAGATTCCTGAACTGTCAACATCAAAATAACACCCAATTAATAATTGGGTTCCAACACATAACCATAAGTCCATGCTTGGGGTAAAATACTACTTTACCCCCAACTTAGCTTGATTCAAGCCCAAGGCCCAATCCAAAGGCCCAAAAGTCAAACAATGAACCAAAGCCCAACATATGGCCCAATTTTCCAAATTGGGCCCAAACCTTTACATGGTCTTACCTTAAGGCCTAACCATTTATTCTAGTCCCAACACTTTGGCATTCCAATGCTTCAACATCTCATAATCATCAAGGACCAGTTATGGCCCATCTATGGCACAACTTTCCAAATTGGGCCCAAGCCTTTCCAATGGGCCTTATCCTAAAGCCCATCCAAATATTCTAGTCCATATACTTGTTCCTGGATGGCCCATCAATAGCCCAATCACCAAAGCCCAATAGGAAGGCCCACCTCAAGGCCCAAACAAAATTAGGGTTTTCACATAAAATGACGATTAGGGTTAAGTGTTCCTACTTAACCAATTAAGGACTTAATCCATTAAGTCCATCACCCCACTAGGCCAAGCATTCAATGTAATCAAGCATATGGCATAACATCAATCCCATGGTCCAAAATGCGGGTCCCGACAATCCAAAACCCATATATCCAAAATTAAGGTTCTTCTAAACCCTAATTAGGGTTTCCAACCCCATCGCGTGCACATTAGACAAATGGTTAAATTTTTAGGTTTATTAATGTTAATTAAGTCGGGCACCACCCACTACTACCTCGGGTTGTGGTGGTCAATGGCAGCTCACGGCGGCGGCCACCACATCACGGTGGTGGTGGTTATGATTCTAAACCAAAACATGTTTAAACGTCTAAACCAGCAATCCAATCACACAATGCACTCCGCCACCTAACATGGCGGCTAGTGGTGGCAGCTACCACCTCACGGTGGTGGTGGTGGGTTTCCTTCGGGTTTTCCGGCCATTCAATACATTATACATCATAATATCCCAAATAACACACAAACACCCAATATAACACACACACACACGCTCAGCCACCCTTGTGGCGGAAGGTGGTGGTTGGAGGTGCTAGCCACCACCTCTCGGTGGTGGTGGTGGCTTTTCTCGTGAAATCCGACCAAGAAACCACACGTACATCATGCACACTGGTGGCAAAAGCACACACACATTCCTTCTGTTCGTAAAATGAACCCAACCACCTACATGGTGGAGTACGACGATGGCAGCGACACATAATGGTGGGCAGCAACAGCGGCTAACGGCGGTAGACGGAGTTGGTGTTGGATTAGATGTCTAAGCCCATAACTATTATTAGTATGTACTTGACCCGAGAGTAGCATGGTCCATTTGGGTTGCATATCATCAGGACAATTTGTTAGGATGGACTTTTGAGAGAAGGTTATTTATGGTTTATTAATATATTATAAGTTATAATATATTAATATGAAATCATATGTTTTAATTAGTATCGATCAAAAATTAATTTGGAATTAATTTAGTAATCAAAAGAGACTAATTAAATCTATGGGGACTAATTATGATAATTAGTTATATTTATATGTGTTGGGCTTATGATCCATGTTGGACCAAGTTTATATATGGATACATAAAGAGTTGGGCCACATGAACCATGGATCATAAAACCCATGGGTATGGATTATGGGTTATACCCATGACCCTTGGAATCCTACATATAAATAGGTTACTCCATAGCCAAAATCACCACTTCTTTTCTTAGAGAAATATGGAGGTGTTTTGGTGCATGGAATTCTCTCTCAAGAGCTACCTTTGTCCTAGGTGTGTTGTGATTCCATTTGAGGCATTTCATACTATTGGTGCTAAGCTCTTAAGGCCAAATACATCAAGACTTCAAGCCACATAAAAGGTATGTTTCCCTAACTAGTATATTATATGGTTTATGTCAAATGCATGCTAGTTATAGGTTTAATGCCTTGGAAACCATTTGCATGTATAATAGAGAAAACATAGATCCAAGGTATTTAGAGTTGTATGTGCACCATAGGATGTTGTAGTATACTAAAACCCAACAGTGGTATCAGAGCCATGGGTTGTTTTCTATTATATTTGATGAAAATGTATTTTTTTTTCAAGTTGAAGAAAAAAAAAAGAAAAAAAAACATGAAGTTTGTCAAATTTTATGATAATTACTTGATTTTATAAAAAACTAATTATTTATAAAATTTGAGTCACTTTACTACAAGAGTTGAATTAGGTCAATTTATTAAAAGATAGAATGATATGATTATTTTATTTGTTTTAAAAGTTTGATCTAAATGGTTTTAAGGAGTTACAAATTTTGTCATAAAATTTTGGAACTCAAAAGTTTTTTTTTAAAGTTATGATCTTAAGAGTTTTGAAACTTCCATAAGTTATGGATGTGAAATGTCTCATTTATTAACTCTTTAGGTTATGAATTCCAAGAGTCTTCAAAGGATAATTGTCAAAGTTTCAAGATTTGTATTAGTTTATATGATTATCTAATTTCTTGAAAATTGTTGATGTGAATTATCTTTACTTATGAGTTTAATCTAGATCATAGAAAAATTATTTGATTATTGTGTTAATTGGAATATTTGATCTTAATGGTTTTTATGAACTCCATAACTTGTCCTCAAGTTATGGAAAGTGAAGAGTTTTTCTTTTTAAAGTGTCATTAAGTCTCATAGGTTATGAAAATAGAAGAGTCACTATTTTTAATGTCATCATTAAATGATTTAATGTCTTCCATAACTTGTCCTCAAGTTATGGAACTTGAATTTTTTTTTCATTAAACCTTAATTAAACTCATAAGTTATGAAAAATCCAAGAGTTTTGAAAGGTTTCAAAACTTGTCCTCAAGTTTTGGAATTTGTAAAGTTACCCCCCATGTATACTTTAATTCCAAACTAGACCTTAGAATTTTAAAAGTTTAAAATTCAACCCTTATACTATTATTATAATTTTAATTATATAGATATGTATAAGATAAAGTCGTCTTACCATTAGTAGGCCTCATTCACGAAGCCGGTCTATAAGGGGGGTATAAGGTTACTGCCTATAAAATGACAGTTTAATGGGTGTCCACTCTCACTCACCGCTTCCTTGACCGGTGGAGGGTCGTTAGCCGAACAGGGCACACTCGAGATTGAAACATGCCATTGAAAAGTTCAATGAATCTCAAAAGAATCTAGGAGTTTCAAAACCAATTAAAACCTAATAATACATTTCGTTTATCTTGGTGGAAATTGGTGAATCGTCATTCACCTACCTTCAAATATTTTATAGCTTAGATTACAGCATCCCTCTTCCAAGTTATAAAATAGTTTGTTGGGTCCTAGCCTTAATATATCATATTGGGTGTTATATTAAGGACTTAAATCAACTTTACGTGAATTTCTCCCATTGTTGATGTCTGGTTTAGACAACAATGATCTTCCTAAACCAAGCTTTCCTAATGAATATGACTTCCCGAGTTTGGCTCATGGAAGTCATACTTCTCTTCCTCCACCTCCTCCAATTATTCTCCATAACCCACAAGTTCAAGGTCACTCAAGCCCTAATGGCAAGCAAGGTCTATGTGTGATCACATCTTAGAGATGAAGTCACATATTGACAAGCCGGGAGAGTTGGGTGTCAAAGTCTTGAGAAAGTTGGATGTTCAATCACTTTCTAAGTCACATAGTGAGTTCCTTTGGGACTACTATGAAACAGACCATGACATGAACCTTAATGATCATATCTATTTGCTTGGTGCTGCTGAATCAGCAATGATTTGGAACGATAGTAAAGCAAATTTGATTAGAAGATCAACTTCCAAAAAAATTTATGGACAGTGACAATGGTGACACTGGAAATTCAAAAAAAGCATTCTCTTCCCAATAGAAAGGGATTGGCCATAGTCAACCCGGTTGACCAAATGGTAAAGAGAAAGGGTAAGTCTGAGATAGTCCCATTACCAAAGGGTCCATATGTTTATTTTGCCAAAGGAAGGGGCGTTGATTGCAAAGCTGCCAAATTTACCTAAGGATGTTAAAGTCAATAAGTTTGACTCTACATCAGGTAGAGCCCATTATCTAACTCTTTTAAGTTCTATTCTGAGATCCTCATTACATGATGTGACTGGGTCACATGTTGATGTTTTAAGAATCAAAGAATAGAGAGAAATCTTAAAGGAAGTATATGCTGATTCTGATCGCGAAGGTGGATTTCGATCGCATCAGAATTTTGAGCAGTTGCTTAAGAAGTTATGATATATTGCTAAGGAATAGATAACAACAATTTTCCATGTGGATTGTAAGGATAAGTTTTTCCTCAAAGTTTTAAAATAAAAGAAAATTGTTTAATTTTATTTATTTGAAGTATCCTTACAATGGCATTTGTGGAAAATTGTTGCTTATATGATTTCACTGACAGCAATATTGGAAAATGGATTTGATTCTTTCATTTTGTGGTAGTGTCTAAATTTACCAAATCAGGAAAGTTCCTCATCACCCAAGTTTCAATTGGACCGAAACTTGGAATCATGCAAGTTGAATAGTATGATGAATGAGAAGTTTCAAGCATTGGAAAATCAAGACTAATTACTTGTTCACATGGATGTGTGAGTAGAGTGAAGGACAAAAGGGATCGAGTACACATTCTTGTGCAGTGGTCATGTCCACCACAAAGCTCGTTAAGACTATTTGATTTACTAAAGTTTAGTAAATATGGTTATACTTACAAGTTTAAGTATAATTCTGAAACATTGGAAAAGTCTCAATGTATGGCAGAACGAATGGGAAGAATCAAATTAGGCAGAAAGATAAAAGTTTCTCAAATCTGAAAAGATGGGAGAGTACTTTAGTATCATGTTTGTGATCATCTTAATGATTTAGAAATCATATCACAATTAGTCCTCTAAAGGTCATCGTAGTGCATTCTTATGACTAAGAAGAGGAGTCATGAATTGTTGAAATGGTTAGATCAGGAAGATGAGTCATACTTCGTTCCAAAACAATTCTTAGAGTCATACTCCAAGATTGTAACTTGAGTAACATATCTTAAAGAAAGGTTTAAAACACTTGTCAAATGTAAGAGTAAAAGTGTCCTACTCTTGTACATTTGAAATTGGTAAGTTGTGATGTTTTGGATAAAACAAAGACCAACTAAGGCCAATTGTGTGAAGTGTTTGTCTTGATAAAGAATCCACACTATCTCTTGAATATTTGGCAAGATAATCTTATATGTCAAGAGGATAGTGGGAGTCTTAAAGATCCTAAAAAGAATTTCAAGAACTAATCAAGAATAAAACCTGAGGTTCTTCACTAGCACACGACTTGAGGTTTATAACCTATCGTGTTGACATATTCTGTGCCCATTCCAGTTAAAGTTGGCTTTGCATAGGAGTTCTGAAAGTTCTCAATTGGTTGCATAACAACTTGGAAGCAATGGCAGGCCCTGTACTGCCAGGTGGCAAGAAGTTAAGATTGCATAAGTTCAGTCCATATGAGTTTGGATTTGTCATTATCCTTGTCTTGTGACTATGGTTTTGACGATTCACATGGATAAGAACACATACACCATAAAATCTAAGGGTCATAAGGTTTCTCTCCGATTCATGAAAATGATGGTGAGGAAACACTTCCACCAAGTAGATTTGAAGCAGATGGCAAAAGGTCTAAACAATTGAGACTATGATTACGGCATCCCTTTTCATAGTTCTGAAATTGTTTAGACACACATGCATGCTATCTAAGGAAAGGTGTATGATTTTTATAAAGTTTTATCAAAGCATCTCGTATCAAAAATATGAACTTTGGTAAGAAAGTCAATAAAGTATTGATTTCTAGAAGTCCAGCTGATTTATGAGTACATGTCAAAGCTAGTGGGAGCATAAGTGTTATGCTAATAATCATCATGTTAATGGGAGCATGATAATTATTGTTAGTGTTGCAAGTTAGCAATGTTAATTATAGAAAACAAAAGTTTCAATTCGTGAGGCTACAGGGATTGAAAAAGTTGTTTTGCTATAATTAAGGGAGAGGATATACCTCATTTCAGTTCTAAAGGCTTAGATTGAGACCTTAATCATCTTTAGTCAAGAATATATATATGAATTTCATGTTGGATTGGTTCAACTTAAGGAAATTCTATATATTGCGTTCTCAAAATTCGATTATGATTACGGCATCCCTCTTCATAGTCAAATTTTGAAAACATGGCAAATAAAAATATTGTAGCAAAAGACTGGTCTAGAATCATGTCTTTATGTGAGACATCATGAATCGTGTACCATTTGCTTTGGGTACAGGATCGATTGCATGTGCTATAATATTTGTCATTTCTAAATTTTTCCAAATGCCCAGAGGCATTAAGAAGGGAAAAGGTCTAGAATTGGATATGACTAAAATGATTAAGCAATTGTCGAGGACAATCTGAGGTTTACCAAAGATTAGTTGCTCATGGACAGTTGGAAGTATAGTGCTAATTTTGGAAGGACCATATTGACATATTCTGAAAAGAGGCATCTCTTATTCAGAAGTGATAGTCAAAATGAGAATATGGAGTTGTCTCCATAGGTGGAAGTTATCTGTGTAAGATTAGAAAACTTAATGCAAGAAGCATGTCCAAAGAAATGTACTTTGAATATGAGACTTAGTTTCCATGGAGTTGATCTCCATTGGAATACCTTATAATGACTGTTGACAAGTCTTTGTGACTTTGTACATATTCATTACAGGAGGGTCAGTGCATATAAGTTTAAAATCTAAACAGATTTCGATAAATGATAGGAATTTGAAATTCTCACATTTTTCGATAAGGATTTGGGAGTGTGAAATTAGAATCATTGAAATTATGTTCAATTGGTTTATTTCACAAAGTAAGGATCATAGACAAACATAGAGTGCATACTTGGTGTATGGCAAAGCTATTGTTTAAGAAAAACATAGTGTACATGCTTGGAGCATGGGACAACTAGTGTTTTTAATTCAAGTATAAAGTTGATAAAACCGAAACAATGAATAATGAGTAATCAGTATGGTGATAAATAAAAGTGTTTATTTATATTCATAGGGTTTGATACCATATTTGATTCATTTATTCTTGTGTTTCACTTTGCATGTTTTGACTTCCAGAATAACTAAGTCGCTCTTCCTGAATGATTAAGTTATTCAAACCATCCACAGTCGGTCATATGTTGGAAGTAGATATGAATCAAGACTGTCATGGGTTGGTTTGTAGAGGTCCAAGTTGGTAGACAAAGTGGTGCTACAACACTCATGAGTGTTCATAAGTTCTGAGTATTAGATTCAACCCGCGCTCATTTGAATCACTTCATGGATTTTATCACGAGTGATCATGAGACGATAATATCTTATATTCTTCAAACCTAGAGATATGAGTTGTTACTATGAGTTGGTTATACATTGATTGCACGAAAACGCATTTGGTAACTCGATGTTATAAATCGTGCCTTTGTGTATGATTCAACAAGTAGTAGAACAAGCCATATGAGTCGAAGTTTATCCATTCCTTTTACCTTCGGGATAAAAGCAATATCTGTGGGCCCCTCGATGATTTAGCGATGACACATGTGAGTGCTTGGCCAAGCCAGGACTGATTTGATTTGTTCAATCAGTCAGTCATCATAAATCGAAAATCGGGAAACAACAAATGGACAGAGAGAATGATTATAATCCATGTCTCAGTCCATATGATATCTAGAATGGAGGAATATATGATCCCTTATCTAATGGACGCGTCATTGATTTGTTCAGAGTTCGACAGCGGCTTTAAGATCTACGATTGCTAGTCGGGTTATGAAGTCGTACTTGCAATAATAGTTTTAGACTTATCCAAGTGGGAGACTGTTGGATTAGATGTCTAAGCCCATAACTATTATTGGTATGTACTTGACCCGAGAGTAGCATGGTCCATTTGGGTTGCATATCATCAGGACAATTTGTTAGGATGGACTTTTGAGAGAAGGTTATTTATGGTTTATTAATATATTATAAGTTATAATATATTAATATGAAATCATATGTTTTAATTAGTATCGATCAAGAATTAATTTGGAATTAATTTAGTGATCAAAAGAGACTAATTAAATCTATGGGGACTAATTATGATAATTAGTTATATTTATATGTGTTGGGCTTATGATCCATGTTGGACCAAGTTTATATATGGATACATAAAGAGTTGGGCCACATGAACCATAGATCATAAAACCCATGGGTATGGATTATGGGTTATACCCATGACCCTTGGAATCCTACATATAAATAGGTTACTCCATAGCCAAAATCACCACTTCTTTTCTTAGAGAAATATGGAGGTGTTTTGGTGCATGGAATTCTCTCTCAAGAGCCACCTTTGTCCTAGGTGTGTTGTGATTCCATTTGAGGCATTTTATACTATTGGTGCTAAGCTCTTAAGGCCAAATACATCAAGACTTCAAGCCACATAAAAGGTATGTTTCCCTAACTAGTATATTATATGGTTTATGTCAAATGCATGCTAGTTATAGGTTTAATGCCTTGGAAACCATTTGCATGTATAATAGAGAAAACATAGATCCAAGGTATTTAGAGTTGTATGTGCACCATAGGATGTTGTAGTATACTAAAGCCCAACAGTTGGGACGTAGCAACGATGAAGCGACGACGCGCGATGAGCTTGCAAACGACATCAGCGTCTAGCGGTCGGCGGCGCTGTGCTGTGGAAGGAAGGTGACATACGGTGGTCCTGGCTGAACGATGTCATGAGGTTGATCCTCATCTTCGGCCATGGCAGGAATGGGGACAACGAAATTATCCCGGTGGGTTCTGGCTTTGACAGTAATGGCGGCGGCTAGAAAGTCACGAATCGACGGCAACCACGACGTCAACTTCTTCTCCGGTCTTCAACTGATGCAGTGCCCTTTCCCGGTTTCCCATCGGTCTTCGTTATTGCCAGTGACAAGAGCCGTTCGATGGTTCTAGGTGGTCGGAGCCGATAACGACGGCTGAAGGTAGAGAAGAAGGTGGCGGTTGACTCTTGATGTTAGGGTTAGGGTTACCGGGAGGGTGACAAATTACATACCCCGACCCCATGAAACATCATTCCATAATGGCACAATCGGTCCCTCCTTCTCCTTTTTCTTTCAAATTAAGTCCATAATTTACCCTTTTAGCCCCAGCCTCTAAAAATCCTTTCATAACAAGACCAACTTCATTCCATAATGGGTTGTTCTAATCGAAAGGATCTTCCAGCCTTAGACAGAGCAAGGAACTTCGCGATCTTCTCTTCGGCATCTTCAGCTGTAGGGATGATATCTTCAACCTTGAATCCTGCACCAAATTAAAAAAAATAAGAAATTAAATCTCAGGATCCTTAAAAATAATAAGTAAATCCTACCCTTTTTAGCCCAAATTTTTAGCAGGAGATCCCTGCCAAGAATAGAGTCGCGTTTCACAAAAAAATACTTCTCTTTCCAAGTTCCATCGTTATGTTTTGATTTTAAAACAAGAAGAGATTTATTGGGTTTGACCTTGAGTAGAAAGCGGGAGTTCCTGAAGGTTGAAAGATCATAAACATGAGCCAAATCAGCTAAACCTATGCCTAGGTCATTGGATTGGTTAACCTGATTGATCCAAAACAGGATCCTCCAAATTACAGGCATGGTTTGGATGTATGAGATCTTAGCGATTTTGAAGAATTCACAGATAATGCTAGAAAATGGGTATTTCAAACCCAAAGAAAATAGGTATTCGGGAAAGCAAACCTAAGAAGAAGAAAAAAAGTCTGGTTGAGACTTGACATCTAAAGGTTTGAAAATGGCATCGGCAGGAAAAGATGCAACCAATTTCAATGACTCAATATCGTCGTTGTCAAAAGAACAATTCTCATCACAGGACAAGATGTGATCGACGAAGTCTTCCTCAGAAGGGGAGGTGATACTATCACGAGAGCGAGTAATCTTCTTGCCAATGATTAAAAGATTGAAAAAATAAAAGAGAAGGAGTAAGAGAGATACCATCAAGAATCGTCGATGATGATCAAAAGGAAGCATGAGAAAGTAAAGAAAAATACTCCACTATTTACCCCTATTTATCTTGGTAAAAGATGAGAGAGAAGTAATTTGACCTTGTCATTATGAGCATCAAACAGATAAAATTTTATCCATTAGAGTTTAAATTTCAAAAACCTTATCTCTCTTTTAAATAAAATTATAACTTTAAATATTCAGAATTAACATAAATATTTTGCAGGTATAATTTGGGGGCAATTGTTAGGGCAAGATCCTCAATCCTACTTAGGATCCCAAATCTTAAAGAAACTTCAGGATCCTAAAACATACCTTAGGATCCTAACTTTTGTTATTATTATTTCCTAATAGATTTAACAGCTATATTTCTAGTTTTATTCTCACATGAGCAAAAATGGTCAACATAAGACTCATTCTCAATGAAGAAACATTTCAATCAAGCTTAAGACCCAGAAATACCAAGTCAAACCAACATGCTTATACTTATTCAAGAGGATCCCAAAAATATAGGACTTTTAGTTACGTAGACTAGACTATAAATACACATGTACTATGCACACTACACACAACTAGAATTACTGTAACATTTGTATACGTATACTTACTTCCATTTCTATAACTCACATTTCAATCAATACAATTAAACAAGCCAGGTGATTATTATCACCTCCCAAGGTTTTGTGCCGAAGATCCTAACAAGGATAAATGACTTTCCTTGTAAATTAATTGTGTGATTTTATTCTCAATTTGATTCGATACTTATTTCAACTACAACACCACAACCTCTTGTTCACTTTGGTTTATATTCATTTGATTGATTTTTGAACAAAACAATATTGATGCGTTTTCACAATACCAATGCACAACCGACTTGTAAATTACAACTTACGTATCTTCGTTTGAATAAGAGAAGATATTATCGTCTTAGAATTACTCGTGATTAAATCCATGAAGTAAGCTTTAAGTGTGGGTTTATGTAACACTTGGTTTTGAAATGTTTCTAATTTCGGAATAACGAGCCGTAAATGGATCAAGTAAAGGTTTTGGGCTTTTAAGGGAATAGAGTTTAGATCCTATCAAATGTTGATAATGTTGGTTAAGTGATTAAGCCTTATTTTTGTTCTTTGAGGAAAAAGGGTAAAAAGAGAAAAGTAATATTCTAGGATTCTTACATGGATTATGGTTTTAGTTTGACGTGTATTAAGTCGAAAGAATTTATATAGGATTGTAGGGCTCGTCAATACCTTTCTGTGCATATAAAGATCACTGAAACGGAGTTGAAACGAAGAAGTTATGATTGTTTGGAGTTGGAATGGATTTGGGTGAAAACCCGTTGTTATAAGGAGATAAGCATATTCTCACTACGTGAGGAGCATATTCTCACGACGTGACAAGTAGGTTGTCACGAGGTGAGAACTGGCCAGCCTAAGCCCACAAAATTTTAGGTTTTCTATGTATTAAAAGGGTGGTGCCGTGTTTTGGGGGTATTTTCCACCCTCCTTCACACCTAAAGCCTTTTGAGAGAAACCTTAGCCTCCCTTCACCACTTTTAGCTTCCCATATCCTCTCTCATCCATATTTAGAGTTCTTGGTGGATTTTGGAATGAAGCTCTTTCAAGATCGACTTTTGGAGCCTTGCATAAGAAGATCTCAACTTCCAACTATCTTTTGGACCTTGGATATGATTCAAGGCTGGTGCCGTGTTTTAGGGGTATTTTCCACCATCTCCTCTCTCATCCATGTTTGTGATGTTTTGAGTGATAAGGTTCCATAAAGTTGGCAACTTTATGGATCCTTGGGGTCCCTTTTAGGCTGTATGTTCCAAATCTATGTCCTTTTGATGATTTTGGATCTCTAGTGCAAGTTTGGGTCCATTTCTACCATGATTATGGCCTAGAGTGAAAGGGACATGCATTGGACATGCATGTCCATAAAACACCGATTTTTATGTTGTATTTAGAGTAGGAAAGCCACTAGGAAAGTATGAATGAATAGCTGGAACAATTAAGGACTTAATGCAATTAGGAAATCAGATAAGTTCTCACGGCATGAAGGGTTGGCCTTCACGACGTGAGGGTAGGCTGGGTATCCTGACTGTTTTGTTTGAGGATTCTTACGACGTGATAGAAGCCCTTTCATAACGTGACTATTGATTTGAGGATGATCTAGTTGAATCGGGACTGAGTTAGTGATCAAGCAGGAACCGCTTTCTCACAACATAACCATGGACTGGTCACGACATGAGGTTCAGTCAATAGGAGAGCTGATTTTTGACTTTGACCATTGATTTTTGACCAAGGTTGACCTTTTGGGCAATTTATAGGTTTTAGGGTGTAGACCGAGTGGGTACTTCTTTATTTTTGTTTAGGTGTCTTGTAGTACCAGTCTTCACCGTGTGAGAGCTGTTGTGTTTTAGCTGCTACCTGCAAGGTGATTCTTGTCACTATACTTGCTTGTATGGTAGTATATGCTTGTTGACCAACTGTGTCTTATTTTGTTGATTGTTGTTATATATGAACCTAGTTGTTGATAACTCCTAAACAGTTGTGAGTCTATTGGACTGATGATAGTCCCCGAGGTTGCTGATAACCCGTGAGGTGTGCTATTAATGCACAGGGCGTGCTGTTAGCCTACTGGGACCGCCAAAAGTCCCCAGGGTTACTGATAACCCATAGTTGTTTATTATGTTGTGATGTATGTGATATTTTGGGGAACTCACTAAAATTTGTGCTTACAGTTGTGGATTAAATATTTTGCATGTACTTATCAGATGTAAAAGGCGAGACTGTACACAAACATCAGCATATTTATAATTTGAGATTCCACATTGTCTTCCTATTAACTCCGATATCCGAATAATGGATTATGAACAAATGGGTTGCTCTGGATGTAATTTTGTTAAAATGGATGTTTTTTTACTCTAAAAATTTAGCCATGGTTTTTGGGTTGTTATAGTTTATCCAATACTTAAATCCCTATTTCCAAGTACTCATGAATATTGCAGCAATCCCAGACAATGTCGAATCTCTATGGACAATCTACAATCGATTCATGACTGTCTTAAATCACTACTTACTTCCAATAGTATGTGCGACTGTGGAATTTTGAATAATATTTAAATTACACATGGAAGTAAAACATGCAAAGTGAAACACAATAAAAAACTAATTAACTATGGTATCATACCCATTGATCATAAATAAATCCCTATTATTTAATCACCATAAAAATTATGAATTCATTCATTATATGATCGACTAATCAACTAACCTCTTGAATTAAATAACTTCAATCATGCCATGTTATAAACATGCATACTACACCTCTCGATGGTCCATCCTTTGTGAACAGATCGACTGGACATTACTCCAATGATTCTTATTTCACAATTCTAAATTCTTGACCTTATTTAACATGTAGTGGAATTTAATATTTACATGCATTGTCTTTTTGTGATGTTAAGGTTCTAAAGTCACAAAGACTGAGCCTCCGATATTACAGAATGTTCCACTGGAAATTGTTGCTTGAAATAATTCCATGGTTATGAAGTTTCTAACTCAAGGTACACTCCTAGAACACTTCTCTTGCATTAAAGTTTCCAAATCACATGTAGATTTTACAAACATCTCTCATTATTGAAACATTTCCATATTCCCATATGACCATCAATTCTGACCAAGAAGCATCTCAATCCAAAACGTGTCATGATGGTCCTTTCAAAACAATACCATACTTCCAAATGTCCACAAGCAACCAATCATTGGCAAACCTCATAATGTTCTTGATAGTTGTTTAGCAACTTTAGTCGCATGATATTCCAATCTTTTCACACAATGCTAAAAGCAATAGAATAATCGAATATTATAGCATAAGCAATCAATCCTATATCCGAAGCATATGGGACTCGACTCATTATTACAAGGGTATGATATATGTTCAATTCCTTGCTATAATATTTCCATATATAGAATATCCAATATCGTAACATTTCAACATGCTATTCATATATGTTTTTACTAAGTTGTATTAAAGCGAATTAAAGCGAAACCTTTTGTCACCTAGATTTGAAGGCACATATGTTCCCATCCATGTGGAAATTTCATTTTCAACCTACAGTCACAAGACAAGGTTTAGGACAAACCAAAATCACATTTAGGTCTCCTTCATGGACTTAACTTCGCTAATCTAAATTTCTTGCATTCTGGCAGCACAAGGGCCCACTAGTGCTTCCAAGTTGTTAGCAGCTTACCCATATTGATCAGTGTACTTTCACTGACCAATGTGCTTAGCTTTTGCAGTTAAATGAGGAACATAGAACTCATAAGCATTGCCAACTCAACTGGAAGTGCACAGAAATATGAATATGTTAATTAAAAAACACAACAGGTCATTAACCTCAAGTCGCGTGCTAGTGCTAACTAAAAGGATCATTGTCGGTTGCCTCTTGAAATTCAAGATCAACATGACTCCCACTGACTTCTCGACATATGTGTTTTCTCTCAAGGAACATTCCTTGACGATCTAAAACAAATATTCAAGAGTTCTTGCGGATTTCCGACAAGAAAACACTTCATAGAATAGGACTCGGTTTATCATTTGTTTCTCGATTAACGAAAACATCACAACTCCAATTTTAAATGTGCTAGAGTAAGAAAACATTAGTACTCAACTTATTACGAGGTGTTATCATCCTTCTTAGTTTTGAAAAGAGTTTCAAGATACGATTTATAGTTACTAGAGCATGGATCTAAAACCTGATTGGAACAAAGTATGACTCATCTATGGTCGAACTATTTCCAACAATGTTCGATTCCTCTTCTTAATCATACAATTGCACTAAGATGTACTTGGAGGATTAACTATGATACAATTCCACAATTACTAAGATGATCATAGAACATGATACTAAAACACTCTCATTTCTTTTCAAATTGGAGAATCTTTTATCTTTCTGCTTAATTGATTCTTCTGTTCATTCTGGTACTGTTTGAATCTTTTTTAAAATATCATAATTCTATTTAATCTTATAAACACAATAATATTTACTAAAAGATTAATAAATCAGGACGAATAGACTTATCGTCCATTGTGGTGGATCTGAAGAGTCCATATCAGCATGTACTAGATCCATTAGTCCTTCACTTGCCTCACATAATCATGTGAGCAATGATTTAAGTTATAATTTTCCAATGAACAAGATTCTCATATATTATACAATTCGACTTCTACGACACCAATTATCTATCCAGTTGGTGATGAGATTTCTTTTCACTTGGTTAATTAAGACAATACCACAAGTGATGTCATAAGAATCAAATCCACAACTATATTGATATTATTAGAAACATAACCACCACTTTCATTAATGTCATTACAAGGAAATAAGATAAGACAACTATGTAAACCAAAATTTCGCTTTTATTGAAATAAATGAAAAATTGGAACTTGTCCTTACAATGCATGAAATGAAAAAAACTATATTTCTAAACATATCCAAAGAGTAATAGCAATATATTAAATTATCCTAACTCCCTGGTAGTAGCTCCAAATTCTGACCATCGAACCATGTGACCAAAGTCCATCTATCACGATCAGATTTAGCTCACTTCGCTTAAGCTTCCTTTTTCTCTTAGATCCTGCAATACCATCAAAATATGATCATCACATTATGTATTAAGAGTCTAAGAATATGAACATATGGAGTTAGATAATGGATGTACCTGAAGTAGAGTCACACGACTTGACTTTACCATCTTTAAGATCTTTCAGGTATTTGGGCAGCTTCGCTTCCAATGTCCCTTCAATTTACAGTAAAAACAAATGGACTCATTGGGGTTAACATTAGGAACGATCTCAGAACGAGCCTTTCTCTTTACCATAGGATCAAACGGTTTGATCTTTGCTGATCCCTTTCGATTTGCAAGAGAAATATTTTCTTGATCAACAATGTTACCATTATCAATGTTCATGGAGTTCTTGGGATTAGACCCTATAAGCATTTCTACTTCAGTTGAGTTCTTAAGAATTTATGCTTCAGCAACCATCAACATTTGGGTCAGATCAATTAGGGTAACATCGAGATTCCTCATATGAAAGTTCTCAATAAACTGACCATATGAATTAGGAAGCGAAATAAGAACCAAATCATTGGCTTGCTCCTTTGGGAATACGACACCCATCCTTTCCTACTTGTCAATGTACGACTTCATTTTCAGAATGTGTGCACAAAAATAATTTCCATCTTCATGTTTACATGCCAATAGGGCTTGAGTAGTTTCATATCTTTCAACTCAAGGAAAATGTGACGTTGGGAGAGTCACAATAGGAGGAGGTGGAAGAGTTGAAGAGAGACGATGTCTAGTTCCACCATTTCCTAAAGAAGGGAAGACATTCTCACCTTGGCTTGAAAATGGAAGACCATCTCCAGAAGATTAAGGAAAACTGTTTCCATAAGAACGAGGAAGACCAGTATTGTTTTGATTTCACATGTAAAATTTGGGAAAAGAGAAAATTCAAGTTAGTTGATTTTAATCCTTAATTATTAACCCATAAATTAAATTAAGGCTAGGATCCACATTTTCGATTCGAACTTTGAAAAGGGATGCAGTAATCAAATTCAAATCTATTTTTGGTAGGTAGAGTCATCTTACCAATTTCAATCACATGAAACTCCTAGATCTTTGAGATTCACTAAATTTTATCAATGACATGTTTAATCTCGATTATGATCTTACCAATTATGACTGGGATGCCGATGATCACAATTAAGATGTGAATAACCATGCAAACTCGCTTAAACACCCCCGATCAATTTATAATCTCCCATTGATGTGTCGGGTAACCACACACGCTCCATCAACAATTATAAAGACGAGTTGCTTCATCATTTCATCTTTATAGTCCCAAATTAGTGTGTCGGTTAACCACAAACGCTCCACTAACGACTTATAAAGAAATGATGTGCATTTTCATGGATTAGCATACAATTTTACATTTTTCCTAAAGTAACTAGAGTGAGATTTTAAAAGGTTCTATTACTTTATATAATTATAATTTTAATGAGATTATGTCCTATCGAACCCGTTCGGCGAATGATCCTCCACCACATAGGAGAGCGGTGGGTGAAAAGGACACCAAGTCAATGGTCAGTTTGTAGGTCGTTACCTTATACCCTCTTTATAGCATGGTTTCATGAATAATGGTTACTATTGATTCGACTGACTTTATCTTATACATATAGAAATTAATCTTAATATATATATATATATATATATATATATATATAAGAGTGTATTTTAAAATTGTTTAAAATACTAAGTTTAAGATTAATTATCTGAATTAATTGATTATTTAATTAAACATTTAAACATTTAAAATTAATTATTTTAATCAATTATTTAATTAATCATTTAAACCATTGATGGATTTATAATTATCTTTTAATTAGTCTTAGAATTAAATTAATCATTTAGATCAATTAGGATAATATTAACTAATCTTATAATTAATCATTATCTTGACTAAGATTATCTCATAATATTTAGGGTTTTTATTTTAATCATCTTGGGCAAGCAAAATCGGATTTCGATAGAAAACAAAACATATAATTACCAAATAAAACCACATAAATCCGATTAGGTAGAAAATCCCAAAAATATGGATTTGAGCTGTGTTCACATCATGACAGAGGCTCTGTCACGTCGTGATCTGAGTCTGACAGAAAGTTTTTTGTTCGATTCAACTAATGTGCTTTCAATGTTAGACACACAAAGTAGCTATGATACCATTGATGGATTTATTAGGTTACAACAAAATGCTCAATGTGGAAAACACTTAACAATTAAGAAGGGCACATGCAACCTAAAAGGATCTATGTCTTCACATTAAGGCAACATACTTTGAATAATAAAATCTAAAATGCATCCTAGTAATTTTTAAAATCAGAAACTAAAGATACATACCTCAAACTTGTTATAACAAACAAGTTACTTCAATCCTTCCTTTTAAGAGCCTGAAAAGCTACCACCAAAAGGATAATGCCTATAATGACTCACACCCAAACCCTATAAATAAAAGACACTTGAGGAGAGAGGGGGAGAGGTATAAATTATCTTTCATAAGCTTCTAAGAAAGAGTATTCATGAAAATTGATGCCCAATGGGTCATATTTATAGTTTAGGTAACTTAGGGATAAAACAAGATTTGAATAATTAAATAATGAATTTAATTCGAATTCAAATCCATTGCTTATTAACATCCAGGAGGCTTAAGGAAGAGCTCCCAAAACTGCACATCCTAGGATGGTTCTAGAGTTGCCTCTTTTGTTCAACTATTGAAAAATTGCAATTCACCCATTGCACCTTCAGTTAATTCTAATTAATCCCAAATTAAATCCAGATTAATTTTGATTAATAATTAATCAATTCTAATTGATGTAATATTAATATATCAATCATATAAATTAACAACTCAATTATTTTACCAATTGATCTCATATTAATTTATTAATCACATAATAAATTAACAAACCAACTATCTATTTCCAATTAATATGTTATTCATATAATATATTAACAAATTATTTCCTCATAATTTCCAATTAGTTTAATAATCATATAATAATCTAATAAATCATCATCTCTTTATAGATGTCATTCTAATCAAGTTCTAGTTATGATGGCAACCCAAAAAGGACTTTGCTTCCAATTACAAGAATATACCAATTTAGTTATCGAATTAGACACCTTAATCTAACAAATCTATCCGGAAACCTGAAAATCAACTAACCCCCTTCCTCCTACCCTCCCGCAGGTTCAGATTGACAGTTGAAAATCGGAGAAGAAAAAGATGGATGTTTTGACTTTCACAGATCTGGATCAAAAGCATCGGGGTGGGCACCTCATCTCTTACGGAGGCACTAGGCAGATTGATGTTTCTAGGCAGATCCGTCATAAACTCCAAAGGTTTTACGTTATTTTGAAAACCCCAGTTTACTAACGGTTCGATGGAGTTCGGGCTCAACATCTTCGGAGAAAGAAATAGAGATGGAGGATTACAATAATGGTTGCTCTGATCTAGTACCTAGTGTCGCAGTCATTTTCATTTTTGTTTTGGTGAGTGATGGTGGTTGTGTAGAGAGACATAGACCGGTTGTACAAAAGGGTAGATGTCAGAGACTGGAATAAGGTATGTTGGTGGTGGGGAGAAAGAATAATGGAGCATTGTTTCGTGGTGGGGGTTGAATGTCGAGAAGTGGGCAAAAGAGGGCAAAGATGGTGGAAAATGGTGGTGACAGGGGAGATGTAGAGTTTTATGCTTTTAGAGAGAGAGAGAGAGAGCCCACTTCATTTTTAAAATATTATAATTATATAAAAAATAAGCAATTAAAAAGAAAATAAAAAGGGCAATATAGTCTTTTCATGTATGTTAGGGATGAAATTCACAACAAAAAGAAAACAAATAGATGATCCTAGTGCAAATAAAAGTTAGGGACCAAACACACAATTTTGACAAACCACATGGACAATATCAATGATTTGTTCTTTTTTTTTATTAATAGAAAGACATATTTCCCTAATCCACAAACCAGTTGTTAAGATTTGTGGAGAAATTCGTAAATGTTCTTGTTAACCAATAATATATCGTATTTATCCAACTTAAAATCTGAATATCGTAGTGTTTGCCTAAATATTGTTTTTAACATTTTATAATTACTTTTTATACTTAAAATCGTTCAAGTTAAAAAAATAATAAGTAGATTGACCTTATTACCCCTAAATGTCAATGGGCATGTTTGGTATGCAACGTTTGGGAGCTTCTGGCTTCTAGATTTTCAGAAAACGTTTGTAAAAAAGTAAAAGCTTTGTTTGACGACGGGAGAATTTAGCTTTTAGACTAAACAAAACACTCAAAAATCAAAAGCTACATGGAGAAGCTTTCAACAAAACGCTCCAAAATCAAACGTTACCCACTTCCCGCTACTAGCTAGTTTTACCGAACATGCTTGGTATCTTTTTTTAACATATAATAGATTGACCAAATTGCCCTTAATTATTTAAACCTTCTGGAATCAGATCAAACTTCGCCTAAAATATGTTCATGTTTTTCTGCTACGTTTGAAATTGAAACCTTAAAATACGACATACGTATATGGAGGATACGATGCACGCTTGGAAGGAGAGGCAAATAACCAAAGACATACCAAAAATTGGAAGAGTTCTCCTTGAATCGAAAATGGCCAAAGGGTCGATGATGTGTAATCAAGGTAATAAGTTTGGAATTTCCAAATTCATCACTATCATCAGGTTCGAAAAGTTATGATTATAAAATCTCTTTCTCAGTTTAGAACTATGGAATAACATTAACATTATGGTTATGAAGGAACTAAGATATGAAGTGAAAGCCAATAAACAAAATTATAAGCTCTAAAAAAAGTTTGTTCTTACTTGACTATCACAAGAGCATCAATAATGTCCTTAATTTTCTTCTTGCTCTTAGTGGAACACTTCCTTTTTGTATCAAAATCAACTGGAATGTGGTTTGTTCATGTTGTAATGGATAACCCACCTATTGTTTCTTTTCCAAAGAAGTTACTTTCATTTTAGAGAAAACTTCATCTATACTTTGTTTGAATAAGAGCAATGAGTAGCACTAATTGAACTTACAATATGAAGAAAACCAAATAATATTAGGCCACAAAAAACGACTGTTGTGTAACAAAACCTTAGGTAATTGATCAGTAGGTATTTAACTATAAATATTATTTTGCAAGGGTAGTACATTAATGGGGTTTTCTAGATTACTTCTATGTACTTGCGGAATTTCACATAACAATTATGGGCACATGCAACCTAAAAATTCTATGGCTTTTCTCATAATAGCAACAAACCTTGAAACTTCTAATAACCTAGCTAAAATCAAAAATCACAAAGGTTTAATAAACATACGTTATTGATATTATTGAAAATAGCAATGTACTTTGAAGAACCCTTCTTGGAATGCTAGCCCCAATAGTTTGGAAACCTGTCATGAAACACACCCAAACCCTAGGAAAACCCTAGCATAAAAAATAGAAAGGGTGAGGGATTTCAAAAATTCCTTATGCTTGTTTCAAGAACATCATGAAAATCAGAGTATCAATATCATCTCTCGAAAAAATAAAACAACAAGATGATGTGTACGATCACGCCTTTGCCTTTCCCTAATCATCTGAAGTACCTAAAACATTTAAATCCACAAATGTAAGCCAACGCTTAGTGGGTTTACCGAGAATACCCCACATAACAATACAAATACAATGCATGCACACATGAGCCTACAATCTACTTGGACCACCTTGTAGGGCCTACGGGATACCTGAATCGATGTACAGAGCCTACAGTCTATTGGACCGCCTCGCAAGGCCTATAATACACTGGACCACCCAGGTATCTTGACCTACAACACCAAGCATGACCGCCTCAACCCAACCCCAACGTGTCAATATGCACATAAACAACAAAAGACAATAGCTAGCAATACATGTAATTATAAAAGATCTACCAATCAAACAAATCATATAGCATACCAACATCCTACACATAAGGATACATACTGTAGTACAAATTATAGTAAGAAAACTCACTTTGCAGTCTAGTAGATAACAACACTACTCTCACAATCCAAGAACTGGTACTACTGGTTACCTATACAATAATCAAGGACCAATTCTTAACCTACAACCCAAAATCCTCATATTGACCTAAAGTCAAACTTGGTCAAAAGTCAACAGTCAACAATCAAAATTTTCACAGTTGTTCGCCATGTTGTGGCCAAGATTCAGCCCTGTCATGGTGGCCTCAAGATAAAATAGTCATGGAAACCCCTTATTCATACTACTTATTCATACTTTCCACAAGGCTTTCTCTCATCCAATAAGTCATAAAAATCAGTGCTTTATAGACATGCATGTCGAATGCATGTCTTGAACTCCAACTAGGTCAAAATTAAAGAAAACGAGCTCAAAACCTCATGCAAGGATTTAAAACTTAATTATTCTTCAGATCTAGGACATATAACCACAAGAGGACCTCAATGATCCATAAAGTTGCCAACTTTATGGATTCCAACCATACCAACCAACCCAAACATGAAGAATAAAGCAAAGAAACCTAGATCTATAATCATGAAGAATAAAAGTTGGATCTTGAAGACTCACAAGGGTCTAAAAGATGAGCTAGGAGGTGGATGAGGAGCTTGTTTATTGGATCTACACACACTGGGTACCTTTTTCTTCTTATTCTCACCAAAAATCACCATAAGACTTTAAAACTCAACAATGGTGGCTAGTGTAACATCCCAAAATTCATGACCAAAAAATTTCATTTTTAATATAACTAAAACACATTTGTAACTTGGTTCACACATTGAAAAGCAGCTCAAATAATACATTTATCAGAGTTCATTCCCAGAAATCACATAGTGTAGAAAACATAGGTGTGTGTGCTGCGATCGTCCCGAGCTCCTTTATTTGAAAACTGGAAGTACCTGAAACCAAAACTGAAAACTGTAAACATGAAGGTTAGTGAGTTCCCCAAATACCACATACTATACATATCAACATACTGCCTAGCTGATGAGATAAAAACTCTAAAGACCGTTTAGATTCAAACAGATAATAACAATCAAACACAGAATATGAATCATGAATGTGTCGAATGATTATAAGTCACAGCCTCAGAAGAGCTCGATAAAGAACTGTTACTGTAGAGGTGTGTAGGGTTTAGAATGACACGATTAACCAATACACGATGCATGCATGCACCTTAAATAGTAAAACCCTAATAATTAATCGCGGGTGGACAGGCGCAACCCGGATACACAAAAGACTATTAAAAAATCCCATAAAGACGCAACACAAAATACCCAACAATCTCCCCTTTGCGTCGATTGGGAGGAAGACCTTCATTGTTGAACGCGCTTCCGGATCTTAAATAGCTTGGGCAGAACACTGAGAAGAGAACTGCGAAAGGCAATGTACCAGTGAATCATGTCAGAATAACACTTCTTCACAGCAGCATCGTTCACATTGTTGCTTCCTGTGATGTCCAAAATGTAGGTCAAGCAAACTGTATAAAAAGATGCTTATCTGGCAGTACGAATAGACATTTTTGAATGTCTCCTCTCTCCCTTGAACCTCTCTGGAACATAACCGTCTAGTTATTGGTTTCGATTTTCCCCATTTGCATCTTCTTAATATCACCTGCTAAGCCTTGGGGAAGGACTTTTGGTTTCTTTCGTAAAACCGAAGCGATTTCAACATCGAACTTCGTAACTTCATAAACGTATGAAACCAACATCCTTTGGATGTGAGCAACAACCGGTTCATATTTCTTCTCGTCTTGCATCAGGAAGTGCAACAAAATAATCCAATCATAAGGATTTAAGCATAGAAGATCTGCAAACGAGAACTAAAACACTGAATTTGCAGAACCTTGAGTTGTTTTGAATTTGACATTAACGAAACTCTCGGTTTGAATAGGTCCAATCACTTTAACGACATTGATCTTCTACGAACTCCAGGTCTGGAACTGAGGTTTACCATAATTCAGATAAAAAGTCATGAGAGACTTGTCTACATTCGCATCAGAGTCTGGAGCGTTCGCAACCACATTAAAACATCGAAACAGGAAAGCTTTTGGTGTGATGGGAAAGTCAAGCTGCGAATCGAGAGAGTTCTCCAGCTTGAAAGAAGTAACTGGTTCCAACCAGTGAAGGCTCAGATTGTCTACTGCTTCATTCAGGATTCGCTCCATGGACCAAGGAGGAAATAGCAGTTTCTAGGTAGCTAAGGCAATTTGAGCGTCACGTTCCGCCTTTTCTTTTTCTTCTTCCTCTCTCGCAATGCGTAAGTTTTCATCGAGAATGGCATCACGAGCCTTGCACTTTAGATTCTCATTTTCGTCTTCTTCCTCTTCTTCTTCTTGTATTACTTTCTCTTTTCCCTTTGAACCCGAAGATACATTACCCTTCGGTTCAGATTCAGATGCCTTTGGCTTCTCTTGTTCACTTACTTTCTTGGGTGGAGGTTTCTCAGATTCTGCCCCTTGTTTTGGAAGTGAGGAAAAGTCTAAAACACCCTCAAGGTGATTGAGCATTGAGAATGCAGGGCAGAGTTTATCTGCAAGATGCTTTCGGACGGTGATAGGGATCAGTGGATCACGAGCGTCAACAATGTTTGATAGCAGCGAGTTGACATCGAAAACACAACTTTTTGTAACAGCTCTCTCGGATAAGAGCTCAATAACTTTCTTCTCAACAGTCTCAAGCTTCACAGATAAGACCTTCATTTTTCCTGTCTTGTGTGCGAGTTCATCCATTATTTTGCTCTCAACAGCTAGGTCATCTTGAAGCTTGGTGATTTTGGATGTGATAGAAGAGTTAAGCTCGGATTAGTCAGATTGGATTCCTGTGCGAACCTTCTCGAGAGCCTCCTTCTCAGTGCGAAGGGAAACACTCAGATTCGAGATTGTTGCATTAGCTTTGGCAGTGATGGTCTCAAAGGAGCCCTGAAAGGTGCTCATGAAGGCTTTCACATCAGTAATTAGTTTATCTACTTTTTTGGTCGCTTACTTGCAGGTCATATCCGAATCCTCCATGGCTTTGTTCGCCTTCTCTAGGTTCACAGCATGTTCTTTTAAAGTTGTTTCTATTAAAGCTTTTACTGCTTCCTGGGGATATGAATTGCTAGATGAAGTGTTGGAAGATTGGATTAACGAATGTAGTTTGTCATTGATGGCTTTGAATTGTTTTTGAGTGACTGGTGCGTCATCGTCACTTTCCTCAACAACATGAAAAGGACAGAAGGTGAAATCTTCAAAATTTACATCACCTCCAAAAATAATCTCCGAATCATCGTGTCTTAGTGGAGAAATGGGTGGTGTTGAATGACCGACTGAGTAGCCTGAACTCCTTGCCCCCACATCACATATGTTGACAGTGACTGGAGGTTCGTCAGTGTTAGTGGTTGTAGTTGCGGTTGAATCAGTGAAGAATGGTGTGGATTATGCGAGAATTGTTTGCGTCTGCGAAACCCCGATTGATACTGGTGGGCAAGAGGCGATGGTGATTGGGGTAGAAATAGTGGATGTAAAATAAGGGATGAAAAAACTCCTGGAAAAGATCTTTTGTAATTGGAACAGAGGTTGGGATTTCAAACGTTACGTCAAGATTCGTAGTGTCAGGCTCCGAAACCTTCGGTTGAGATGTAACATCTTCTTCATTGTGAACTTCCGTTTCAATAGGAACATTCGAAACTGTTTCTGACTGCGAATCCTCGTGATCGCTTGGTGTCGGAGTTCATGTTCGACAAGCCATTTTCTTGACTCGCTTCCTTTTTGGTGCTTTCGCTGGTACGGAAGGTTCGGCTTCAGGCTTTCATTTCTTTGGAGATGGTGCTGGTTCAGATGGACCAAATTTCGTGCCCTTCTTTTTGCCTCCCTTCTTAGGTATGTCTGCTTCTTCGAGAATCTTTCGTATTTAATCATTCAATGGGCGAAAGCCAGAAACTGGAATTTTACGATAAGCTTCCAGGACTTTACTTTCAATAGGGACATCACGAAACATTGCCTCAGGGATTGAGCCAATAAAAGAGAATTAGGAATTATCAGCCAATATTCGTTGTGTGCAAAATCGGAATCGCATCCATAAGAAAATCTTGCATGACAGGAATGTTAAGCTTATTAATAGCTCTTTGAACAATCAAAGTCTAGAAACGAGCACAAGATATCTCACTGTTTCGTGTATTAGAGAGAGTACTCTGGACCAATTGAGCCCAAAGCACTATGCCATAATCAAGATTTTGCCCAGAATAAATCCTGTACATGAGAGTCATGAAGAGCTTGTTGGCACAATCTGAGTCTGTAACACGCTCAGAGAAGCTCTTGAAGAGGAGGGTAAACATCCCATTCCACACTGGTAGTAAATTGGGCTTCTTGAACTTGGAAACAGCGGTTAACACCTCCTTGTAGCCCATATGGAAGAACATCTCTATGATGGCGGAGTTGGAGATGGATTCAGGGTTGATTAAGTCTCCTTCATGTGGAAGCCCTAGTAGAGAACACAAATGGGTCTTAGAGATGTGGGTTTTCTTGTTGTAAAGTTTAAACATAATCCTTTGTTCCTCTTTCTGATAGCTGGCACTTGAGTATTCCTTTAACAGGAGAACCATGGGAACGATCTCAGACGTAGTCAAAGCAATGACTAGTGGAGAGTATCTCAGACACTTGACAATGGGTTGAAGAAATCTGTCATATTTGGCCGGATCAAGATCGAGTATCATGTTTTGATTTGCCTTTATGTTAAGAATCAAAGACTGTGCTGATGTTTCTTGGACGGAAGGGGTTTCTGAAGAACGTGTCATTGATGCTTGTTGGTGAAAGAGATGAACAGTAGAGAAAAAAAAATCACCTGAGAATTTTTGAAATATTTTGAGAGTGGTAAGTGATAATGAATCACCAAATCCCTTTATACCCTTAGACAAGAGAAAGAAATTAGGGTGACGGTTGCGTTTTAATGATGAAACATCGCCTAAAAAGGCGTGATTGACAGCTATAAAGCGTGTCAGGCGGCAAAAAGCAAGCGTCGCTTTTGAAAATCACGCGCCCAAATCAATTCTTATCTTTTAAAATTTCCGCATCAGTTTCACCCTCTCGCAGTTATATCAGGAACCATCAATTGTAATTATGTGTCACCAACTTTTCTATGAAACTAAAAGGAAGCATAGGTACCAAGAACCAGAGTTTGGAAAATCTCAAGGTTCTTCGTGCGAGAGTGTGCCAAAGATAAAAAAATAAATCAAAATTATGTGGGATTCTAGTGATGTCTTATTAAGACACGAAGCAGTGGATCCCAGGCAGCGATCTCTTCCATTGGAGTCAACAGAGACTCTAAAGTGTATGTGTGGTTTCCAGTTGAATTACGATCACATGTTTGTTGAGAAACAGTGAAATGCATCTTTTCATTAGGCTTTAAGGGTTGGTTTTATCTTCAACCAAACTACGCAACTTGATATAAGTCCGAACGTTCAGATGAAGTACTTGCCTGGCCGGTGTAGCCATAAAAACAAGTACGCCGCGAAATTATGTTGAGTGACTAGGATAAGTAAAGAAATCTCAAGAAAAACAAAAACTGGATCTATTGGGAAGAAACGTCTTAGGTCTAGAATGTCTCATTAAGATCACTAAAAAAGAAAAAAAAAATTCTTGGCACTGACCACGAAAGTCGACATTCGTTAATTCCAAGGTGAAATATCTAGAACATGTATATTGTTCACCGTCAATTCGTATATATGTGTTGGATTTTGGGTTTCACTCAATTCGTGGTTATAACGAATTTAAGATCATCAACACAGAATTGGTTGTAACCATAAACCTCAGTAGTAATTTCTGAGAGTCTCAAGGGTTACATTTGTGAATGCGAAAGTTGATGGAGAAATGGTATGTGGTGGTTCCAAAGAAAGAATGTACCTCTGTTATGTGAAAATGACAAAGCAGTTAACTCTTAACTCAAATGTGAGAAGAGTCAGGTAGCTCTTGACTTATGTGAATAAACAACCTTATTGGGAAGAACCGATTGGTGTTATCGATTCATTTAGGCTTCTACATAGAAAGTCTTTGAGGCTTCGGTCAACATGCAACAACATGCTTCTAGGGACACTTAACTAGTGCAAAGTTTCGGAATTTATACCTGCCCCGTCATTCGTAATTGAGAACACCAAGATGTTTGCCTTGAAACCTGCACAATTAGCTAATATTTTTGGTATTTTATAATTTTATAATAGAAATAAATGATGAAAATAAAGAAAATATTTTTGTATTTTTGTTTTTCTGAAAAAGAAATAAAAACAGAAAGATATAAAATATTTTTGGATTTTTGATTTAAAAAAAAGAGAAAGAAATAAAAAGAAATAAAGAAAATGCACAAAGGATACAAAGAGTTCCAAACCCCGAATGAACAGTAGACGACGAGTCACTGTGAACATTCGCATCAATTCACAGTGTGAACAGTTGGTTGCGAGTTGCTGCGAGCGTTCGTACCAATTCGCAAGCCAAAACGATGAATGCGAGTCACTGCGAGCGTTCGCACCGATTCGTAGGCCTATCAAAAACTTATGACTACGAAGGTGATTTCGGAACGGATTCAGCTTCTATCATTCCTAAGCCTTGTAGAATGCGATTAAAGGATTGTTCAGGTAAGGCTTTCGTGAAGATGTCGGCTAACTGATCAACGAATCTTACAAAGTGTATCTCGACATTTCCATCTTCCACATGATCTTTGATGAAGTGATACCTCAGTTCTATGTGTTTCGTCTTTGAGTGTTGCGCTGTGTTGTGACATAAGCGAATGACGCTCTCTGAGTCACAAGACAAGGGGATTCACTTCATGTTGATGCCATAGTCACGAAGCTGACTCTGAATCCAGATTACTTGTGAAGTGCAAGATGCAACAACTATGTAATCTGCTTCAGCAGTTGATAGGGAGACCCAACTTTTCTTTTTAGATTGCCAACTTACGAGTTTGCCATCATGAAATTGGCATCCTCCCATTATACTCTTTCTATCTAGACCGCATCCTCCAAGATTAGCATCTAAAACGCTTGCACAAAGAAACCTGAACTCGAAAGGTACCATATTCCCAATGAGGATGTTTGCTTGAGATACTTGAAGATGTTCTTAACAGCTGTCATGTGAGGTTTACGAGGATTCTCTTGAAACCTGGCAGAATAGCAAACCGAAAACATGATATCTAGACGACTAGCAGTCAGATACGTCAATGAACCTATCATTTGACGATATAGTGTCATATCAACATCCGGCTTGTCCAGAGATGGAGTTAGTTTCGTTTCGAATGCCATTGGAACCTTCACTTTTGGATCTCCCACCATTCCAAACTTGGAGAGTAAGGTCTTTGTATAAGCCTCCTGATTGATGAAAATACCTTCCTGACTCTGTCTTATATTCAAGCCATGGAAAAAGTTAACCGAACCCATGGAGCTCATCTCAAACTTAGTTTCCATCAATTTTCGGAACTCAACTGTTAAGCTGGGGTTAGTTGATCCAAAAATGATGTCATCAACGTAAATTTGGACGATCATCAAGTGGTCACCATCTTTCTTGCGAAAGAAGGTTGGGTCGACCGATCCCTGTTTAAATTTAGCCTGTTTTAAAAAACGAGTTAGAGTTTCGTACTAGGCTCTTGGAGCTTGATTTAGACCATAAACTGCCTTGTCCAGAATGTAGCAGTGGTTTGGATACTTTTCTTTTATGAACCCTGGTGGTTGTTCCACATACGCTGTTTTTTCTAGTTCCCCATTGAGGAATGCACACTTGATATCCATCTGATAAACTTCAAAGTTTTTGTATGCTGCATATGCCAGAAAGATGCGAACAGATTCCAACCTTGCAACGGGTGCGAAGGTTTCTTCATAGTTGATGCCTTCTTCCTGACAATACCCTTTAACAACGAGTCTCGCCTTGTTTCGTATCACGTTAACTTCCTTATCGAGCTTGTTGCGAAAAACCCATTTAAGACCAACAACTGATGCATCCTTTGGAGTGAGAATAAGTCTCCAGACTTTGTTTCGTTCGAATTCATTGGGCTCCTCCTGCATTGCCTGCACCCAATCTGAATGATCAAGAGCAATTTGAACATTTTTGGGTTCAATCTTGGAGATAAACGAATTAAACATGCAATATTCCACTTTAGAGAATAATGCAGTTCGTTTCGCATTTTGCTGTGCTCTCGTAAGAACTCCCGAAGACGAATCTCCTATGACTTGAGTTTTTGGATGATCTTTGGTCCATTTAGCCAATGGAGGGTAATTAGGATCATATGTTGGATCCAATTCGACATTCACTTCTTCAAACTCTGATTGTCCATCCGAATCATCATTCGCATTTCCCTTCTCCTCCTCGAATGATGTATATATGTCTTCTTCTGCATTCAGATTATCCTCCAGGAAAGGTGGTTCTAAGCTAATTTCAGGGGTTTTGTTCTCCCCTTGAACATGTATATCAGATGAGGAGGTTGAAGTAGAACCCTCCCCCTACGGTGTAGCATTCGCATCTGTAAATTGAAATGGAACTTCAGGATCTTTCGTAGTGGTTTGTTCCTGTTCCATTTCTTTCGCAGCATCGTCAATAATTTTCTTCAATTGGTCTTCCTTGTTTTCTGCTGCTTTGGACCTTGAGGTGATTGCCTTTTCTGGTTCGTCAAACAAAGTCAAGAACTCATCGTAGAGATTGGAGAGTTGAATGGTAGGAGGATTCGTTTTGGGAAAGATTTGCTTCTATGGACTGTCATTCTTCCAAAACTTCTTCAAGTAATTGTCATCAAAAGTAACATAGTAGGTTTCTTCTACCTTTTTGGATCTTTTGTTGAGAACCCTATATGCTTTAGAAGTTAAAGAATACCCCAGGAAGATACCTTCATCAGCCTTCACATCGAATTTGTTTTGTTGCTCCTTTGAGTTGAAGATAAAGCACCTGGAACCAAAAACATGGAAAAACTTGACATTAGGTTTTCACTTATTTCTGATTTCATATGGGGTGACATAGAATCGCTTATTGAGGATAGATCGGTTTTGAGTAAAGCAAGCAGTTCCTATCGCATCCGCCCATAAGTACAGTGGTACTTGCAGCTTCGCACAATGAACGGTTTCGTCTTTTGACTAACCCATTTTGTTGAGGGGTATAAGGAGCTGAAAAATTATGAGTTACTCTTTTCGCAGTTAGGAGTTCTTTAAATGCTTGGTTTTTGAATTCCATACCGTTGTCACTGGGAACGTTACGAACCAGCTTTCGCAGTTGTAGTTCTATCTGCTTTATGAAGTCCTTCAGCTTAGGAGTGGCTTCTAATTTCTGTTTAAGAAAATGCACCCACGTGAATCTGGAAAAATCATCTACAATAACGAGAATATATCGATTACCACCAATGCTTTCAATCGCAGAAGGACCACAAAGGTCTATATGCAAAACTTCAAGTGGTTCAATGAATTTCGTGTTCACAATCGTTGGATGACTCTTCCTGCTCTGTTTCCCCATTTCACAGGCTGCACGTAGATGTTCTTTGTCAAATTTCAGGAGTGATATCGCACATGATCACCAAGAACAAGCTTGTTGATATCTTTAAAATTGAGATGCGACAGTCTCCTGTGCCACAGCCAGCTGTCATCAGTAGAAGCTTTCGCAAATAAGCAGATTGCAGGCTTCCATTTGATGGGATTCAAATTTAGCGGATACATTTCGCCTTTTCGTTTTGACTTCAGGAGCACAATCTTGGACTTCTTTTCGATTATCTCCGATCCTTACTTGTCAAATGATACTTTGAGTCCTGTACCAACGACTAGCTGCGAAACACGGATGAGGTTGTGTTGCAGTCCTTCCACGTACGCGACCTTGCGAATTGAAAACTCTCCATTAGTTATCATCCCATAACCTTTGACTTCACCAAGATAATTTTTGTCGTATTTCACTCTGCCTCCATCTTTTAGTGCTCTAAACTCTCGCAGTTCCTCCTTCCTACCTGTAACATCCCAAAAATCACGACCAAAAATTTCGTTTTTAAATCATTAATAAACCATAATTATAAATACCATTTAACTAAAACACAAATCATTGTATCAATTCAGAGTATCATTTCAAAACACTTGTTCATTTTATCAGAGTAAAACTTCCCAGGCTTAAACATCTTGGTGTGTGCGATGCAGTCATCCCGAGCTCTTCCCTCCGCTACCGGAAGTACCTGAAACCAAAACTGAAAGCCGTCTGCACGAAGCTTAGTGAGTTCCCCAACCATACACATAACCACATACTGGGCCCCCGCCCACTGCATCGGGACTTGCCCGACATCGGACTCGCTTCGGCATCAGGCCTTGCCTGGCATCGAGCCCCGCTCCGTATACATATATGTTTCTCTTAGGCCTCGCCTGTCTCCGGGCCCCGCCCGCTATACATATACAATCACATAAACATACTAGCACATAAAGCAAGCATACTCTACTGTATTCCTGTTCTAAGGCCTCGCCTAACTTGGGCATCGCCCCTGTTCTGCTAGTGATGAGTCGTGGAATCCCGACCACACTCCTGCTGATAGTGAGATACGGTCCCCCGCCCACACTCGCTTCCCTCCTATCACGGGCCTCGCCCCTACTCTGCTAAATGATGAGATATGGAAACCCATACAGACTCGGCCAGTGATGAGATACGGGACCTCGCCCACACTCACCTCCCTACCAGGCACACACATGTATCACAAAGACAACAAGTATAATCTACTATGCAACATATAACATTCCTCGGGATTACCCCGGAATCGGACCCTAGTCCGGAAACATACTACCGACACATGCAAGAATCAGAAAGACCTCTGGCATACTAACATACCTCGGGCCTCGCCCGACATCCAATCCTAATCCGGAACATATAGCATAAAAATGCCTAGGGCTAACCCCCGGGTCTTCCTACTATACACAAACATAATGGGCTGGCATTGTGGCCGTAGACCCATGCAGACAGTGAGGAGACTCACCTCGCACTACTGAAATCCCAAAGCTAAACCTCTGGTTGCTAACTGGGAACTCCCCAAACTGCTGCTCCTTCGGCTCCTCGAGCTATCAGTACCAAAATAACACTTAGCCCAAAAACCAATAATCCTCCTTAGGGTAAAATGACCATTTTACCGCTAGTCCAAGTTGGTCCACATCTAAGGCCCAAAACCATAATAAAAAAAGGCCCAACATTAGGTAGGCTTCCCAAGCCCACTAGTGGCCCACTAATGGCCCAATTTGCTAAATTGGGCCCAATCCCTCTAATGGGCCTTAACCCACTACGGCCCAAAGACCCAAAGTCCAAAGCATGGCCCAACCCGAGGCCCAGAACATGCCAATCCCATAACTGATGATTACGTGGGGCGTACTTAAGCGCACTGGCTGAATGGGGTGTACGCTGCGCTTACCTGCATGTACGCCCAGCGTACTCCTCTGTTAAGCCACTTTTCCCATTAAGTGCTTAATACTCTACTCCAGAAGCTACAATTACAGATCCAAGTCCTCTTCAACGTCTTAATCCATAAAGTTGATTACTTGGTGGCTTGCAACCCACCAAATGAGCCCGAACTTGAAATGTGACAACAAACTTCCATGGAAATGACTAGATCTCTTGCATGGTCACAAATGGACCTTCAAGATTGAAACTTTACTGCTTATGGGACTCATATGACACTAAGGGTGGCAACCCTAGACCTAGAAAACGAGTTGAGTCATAAAGGTCCATTCTTGGGACCTAAAAGGTCTAAAAAATCCATTAACATAGATCTAAGCATACTTGAGGAAAGTTGCAGGCTTTATACCTCAAGGTGATCTGAAATGGAACCAAAATCTTGGATCTACTGCTTCTCCTTTGATCCCCCACCTTGCTATGCTCTTTACTTGCTTGGAAAATGGCTTCACAACTCCAAAATGCTCTCTAATGGCCTCCAAAGCTCCAAGGACACTCAAAGGAGGTTTAGGGTTTCGTGGTGGCTGTCTAAAGATGAGAGGGAGGTTGATATCTAGGGCATAATGTTCTTTATATAGTGACATGCCCTAAAATTAGGGTTTAGTGACTCTGAGCATACGCTGGGCGTACTGCTCAACCTTCAGCGTTTCACTTATCCAACAGTACACCGGACGTACCCCAGCTTACGCTGGGCGTACTCACCTTGTTGCCACCTTGCATGCATGGGCTCAAATGCAAGCTTTTCTATTCAGGGACCGATTTTGCCAACAACTTGAAAGTACTATAACTTCTTCGTTCTAAGTCCTTTTCCGACGAATTTTATATCCACGAAAAGGTGGCGGGAAAACCTACGCTCTTAGTCACACCCCCAATCCTAAAACCTTCCGAATAAACCCGAGACCCAAAAAAGACCGAATCGTCCCTCCCTTTGGTCTCCTAGACCACAACCGAGTACTTTCAAAACTGGGTGTTACACTACCTGTCATGTGACGCGAGCAGCCACTATCGATGTACTATTCATAGTCAAACTCCTCATCACTTATTACCAGTGAAAGTTAAGCAGATTTAGGAACCCAAAGTTGTTTGGGTCGACGTGAATTTTGATGGGTTTTGAGCATCCTAACAACCTTAATGTGCACATACAACCCTAAATGCTTTGTATCTATGTTTTCTCTAATTATACATGTAATTTGATTTTCCAAAGGATTATCCTAACTAGCATACAAAACATGGGTACTTGTATAACAAAAACTAGTTAGATGACATACCTTTTCTTATAGCTTGATTCCTTGGACCTTTAAGAGCCTAGCACCCCAAATGTGATGCCTCAAATGCTTCACACAGCACCACCAACACTGGAGGACTTGAGAGAGAATGGCTTGCACACAAAATCAGCTATGACTCTTCCAAAGATCACTAGTGGCAGATTTCACTAACCAAGGGGCTTCTTATATAGTGTGTGTAAGTCCCCAAATCTGGAACCAACTAGTGATCAAACACAAGATCAAGTTATAATCAATAAGAATAAGAAGGAGTAGAAGCAGAAATGATTCCAAATTGCACACGTTCTATTAGCCGTAAACGTCAGGTACAATGGAACACACAACAGTCGTCGTTCATTCTGGCACATCTGACACCTATATATAGGGAACAGTGAACCGCATACAGAACACGACCGTAAACAGTTCACGGCCGCAAACAACCTTGCAGCCGCAAACACCACTTGAACCGAAAACAACATCTTTTCGATTCACCCAACCGTAAACACCCTAAATACACAAACAAACACTAACAAGACCTATACATATGGATGCCTAGCTCAAACCAACAAAACATGACCTAACAGTCTCCCCCTTGGTTTGAGGCTAGCATAATTTCATTCTTTTTCTACGACCAGCACATCAGACCTTCCCATCGCACCCAACCACATCTACTTCTCGATAATCTCCGCAATCATGCCTGTAAATTCTTTCGCAGCAACCTCAAAGATCTCATGCTTGCATACAATTTGATGGCGAGACAAGGTGTGAATATCCCATTCACCAAATTGGAACAAATCCTTCTTATCGATGATATGAAAGACACCATCTGGAAATTTGATGACAGCGGAGGCTGTGGCTTCATCATAATCCCAATATTCCATATTGTTAAGTTATCCATCACAAAAATTCTTAAAAATAGGAATCTGAGTTATCTGTTTTGTTGCAGGCCACATCACATACTTGAGGGTCTTGTTGGTTTTAGGATCAAGAAGACCTTTGACACTCTTCATGAAGGATTCGGCAGTTCTCATCCCATCAAATTTCCTCTTAACTTGATTCTCCAAGAAAAGTTTGAAATCAGTTCCGCGAGGATCATTGGTTGGGTTGGAGAATGGAGGTTCAGAAAGCTCAGAGAGGTCTACCTTTGTCCAAGAAGAAAAATCATTATTGTGCTTGTAATATTTCACATTTCCGCTCTTTCGCTTCACCAGCCAGCAATTTAATCTTTCTTGAAAACCCCACATAAGAATTCCTGACCGGTCGCCATATTTGTCTTTGAATCGCTTCTTTCCAATATCAGTTACAGTCAGTGGAGGTTGATCTCCATGAACATTTTTGTCGGAGTTTTTCATGAAGAGCAAACCTCCCTTTCGTTGAGCAATAACTTGTCTTGGACCATGCATCAGAGTTATCCTTGGATGAGCTTGGGCTGGTTAGGACTTAAAGGGATCAACAATTCTTGTGGTTCTGGTTGGTGGATTTGGTTGAGATGTATTAGCAGGGGCACTTTGAGAGGTCTCGACTGCACTTGGTTCTTCGACAGTTGTTTTGAATTTGTCGCCAAATTCTGCTATCAATTTGCTCTTCAGGTCGAAGTAACCAGCGGTCACGGCTGCAAGGTTGAGCTGTAGATCAGAGATTTGTTTGGATTTTTGCGAATTTTCTTCCTTAAGCTCGGAAACTCGAATGTCGAGATTTCCAATCAAAACGTCCTTCTCGATAATCTTCTGATTTAATATTCCAATCTCTGTTCTAAGTTCTGAAATCGATGGGTCCACTTCCTCTGAATTTCCTTCACCAATAAATATCCCTTTTCCTCGGGGTGAAGGGTCTGAATCTTGCTGTGCCAAAAACCTGGCAAGCCTCTCAGAGGCAGCATCATGCGCATGTAGTGTGACAACCCGAAACTTTGTCCGTTTCCGATTACGCGAGTTTCGTTAATAAAATTTCGAATTTGTTAACTTTTCCGTCAAACTTTTTGGTTTAGAAAATAATCTAGTTATATTTAATTAAATTATTTACGAGTCGGAACCAAAAATCACGCGGAAACCCAAAAATCTCGAAAAATCAAGCATTTGCGGTCTAAATGAGATTACGACCGTAAACGTGTTTACGGCCGTAAACTCGTTTACGACCGTAAACTCGTTTACGACCGTAAACCTGTTTACGGTCAGTGAAAAGTGGACCCCCCACTACACTCCTATAAATACGACGCCTCCACCTTCATTAGAACATTTCTGGCCAAAAACTCTCTCCTTCTCTCTCTAAGGATCTTAACCGTAAACACTCAAAACGCCTTCAAGCTTCGGAAAACATTGAGAAACCACGTTTGGAGTCACTTGGGAACGCCTGGAAACGATTATCTCTTCGAAATCAGCAAGCAGAACCATTTTTCTTGAGTTTACGGTCCACCTTCAAGAACCGTAAACCCTGTTCTTGAGTTTACGGTCCAAACTTCAGAAACCGTAAACTCTGTTCTTGAGTTTACGGTCCAAGCCTTCAAGAACCGTAAACTCCTCTTCGACCGTAAACAACTTTTAAGTGGTGTTTTTGGCTGAAAACTCATCTTCTTCGATTCGATCAAGTCCCGGTAACATTCCCCAACCGAATTCAAGTGTACCTCTAACACGTTATCTAACGAAATCGCTAATTTAGATACATATACGTATTTATTTGATAATAGGATTTCGTTAAGTGCCGTGCAACAACTCGAGGATCTTCATTTCCAGTCAACGATTTCACGCAACAACTGTGAGTTCATACCCCTACATTTTCCGTATTTTTAATGTTTTCAGGGGGGAATACAAGCTAATCATAAACGTTTTCAAAACTTATGCAAATCTGATACTTTAACCCTTTTATACTGTGTTGAGCATAAGGGACGTTTTCACAAAAAATTGCATAGTTTTCCGGACACGCTATTCACTATACATGCAAACTATAATCGATATAGTTTGGGATTTTTCTAAACATCACGAGTACAGACACTTTCACTATTAAACATATGCACGAAGACAGAAATAGTTTACAGTTACATCACCACTTTATCATGGTTTTTCATAACTGTAATTATCATTATATACGGTATACATTCGGATTTTCACTATGGTAGAACGCTACTACACTACATGTAAACAAGATTGTACGATACTGTGAGGCGCTACTTCACTACTCTACCCATAGGTGTACAGGGATAAATCCTACCACTGTATAACCAGAGTCTCCTGGAGGGAGAGCGTGAGATTTGTGAATAGATCTATTCGGGACTGACAATCCCACATCTGGACTGTTAGCTACAGTTAGGCGGGCACGCCTGAGATGTACAAATGTCATTTAACTCGACGCCTGAAGAACGTTGGAAAGGTCTCTAGTCATATCAAGCATGGTTATACGACTCACAATATGTATAAATCACCTTTAGTTTACAATTTAACACTCTTCAACAGTTCTATTTTTACTAAATAGCACTGATACACACTACGTAATCTGGCTAAGGCCAGGGTTTTTCAAACAGAACCGATTATGCAATGGTTTCATATATAAAATATTTTTACTTCATGATTAGTTTTAGCTAGTCACGTGAGGTAGTATTCTCTCATATCACTACAGTTTTCAGTAACGAACATTCATGGTTTTATACGAAATCGATAACGCTACCCGTTTTCACTAAAGAAAATATCGGATTTTCTTAGAAACATACAGATATTCATGGTTTATTACAGAACTAATAACACTACGTTTTCACTAAGGAAAATATCGGATTTTCTTGAAACTATTCAAATATTTTCCGAACTCATCAACGATTTTCACTACAAACCACCGCTTATGAACTCACCAGCTTTATGCTGATACTCTTTTAAACTGCTTGTACTCTCAGGAAATCAGTAGACAGGTGCCTGCTGGGTTTTTGAAGAGTTGAAGCAATAAGAGTTTAATGTTATATTCATACAAGTTATATGATGCAATTCAAACAAGTTTCAGAATTGATGTAAACATTTTTACTTAAGTATTCACTGTAATGGTTGTGTTGCTATGATTGCTGTTATTCATTGGTTGTGATGCTATACATGACGTCTTCCACCTCGGTACGTTTCCTCCATCGGTTTCGGGGTGTGACATATTGGTATCAGAGCCCTTGTTTATAGCGAACTAGTATACCGAACCTTACGTGGTATACAACTATAAACACTAAGGGGCATAAGTGCTCTACGCTAAAAGTATACTTTCAAAATATAAAGTATTTTTATAAAAAGTATACGAGCATGCATACATAACAAAATTCGTGTCGCTAGTAGAAAAGAACAAAAGTATTTGGATGCTAGAACGTTGCGGTTAAACCTGGGCAGTTATGTAATCATGTCTAGGGTGAATATAGCCTGATCAACTATATTTAGTCGAGACATGACCAACATGTGCTTGGGAGTGACTGTTGTGTTACAGCAAGCCTAAAACTTACCAAACATCATCTCACATAAAATACTATAGGAGTATTTTCGCTAGAACCAAACTCAGTATACAGATTCACTCTAAGTGTTGCTACCTTTTCTCCCTTAAGCGATAACTTACTTGTATTAGTAACCTTTCATGCTTATCGCTTGGTAGAACACTTGTTTATCAGGATGAGATATATTTTGCTTTTATATCTCGAGGACTTATCATCCTCTTCTTCCTGATTGTTTCTAGAACAAGATGCCTCCTCGACCAAGACCCATCAGAAGGAACGACGACACTCCGCCACCACCACCACCTCCTCAGTTCGACCCTGTCATGTTTCAGGCTGCAGTTACCGCCGTCGTGACCACAGCAATGGCACAAGTGAACGCTGGTGGAACTGGAGGTGGAACCGATCCCCAGAGACAAGATGGAAGTCAGGGACATCAAAAAGAGTGTTCCTACAAGGACTTCATGACTGTGAAACCCAAGTCCTTCGACGGAAATGGAGGTGTCATCGCCCTGACTCGATGGTTCGAGAAGATCGAATCCATCTTCGAAATTTGCGTTTGTTCTGAAGCAAACAAGGTGAAGTTCGCCGCCTGCACCTTCACCGACAGAGCTTTGACCTGGTGGAATGGTCGAGTCAAAACCCTAACCCTGCCAGTGGCTAATGCCATGGGTTGGGAAAGATTAAAGGAGCTCATGCTCGCTGAGTACTGCCCGAGGGGCGAAGTGCAAAAGTTGGAGCACGAACTTTGGAACCTGAAGATGAAGGGTTATGACATTGCTGCCTACACTTCTAGATTCTATGATCTGGCACTTCTCTGTCCGGGAATGGTCACCCCGGAAAGCAAGAAAATCGAGAGGTACATCTGGGGGCTGACACAACCAACAAAAGGAAATGTCTTGGCTGCGAGGCCGACCACATTTGACAGCGCCAAGGATCTGGCACAGACTCTGATCGATCATGGAATCGATCTGGATGAAGTGGCAGCTGTCTCTGAACCACAGAAGGAAAGCGGTGGGAAGAAGAAGAAGTTTGGTAACAAACGAAAGGGTCAGTCTTCGCAGGAGCCCTCCAAGAAACAACAAATAGTGGCAGTTTATGATGTTACTGCTCCTGCTGCTGCTCCCACTGCTGTTCCAACCACCCAATCCCCTACCGGTGGTTATGCTGGAAAACTACCTCTGTGAAACAAGTGTAACTTCCACCATCACGGACTTTGCCGTGAGTTGAGTTGCAACAGCTGTGGAAAGAAAGGACACACAGCTCGATACTGCAAGACACTAGCTCAACCAACCAACCAGGATCCGGGAGCGGGCGCTGGTCAAACGTGTTATGGATGTGGAGAGGCTGGTCACTTCAGGAGAAACTGCCCCAAGGCAACAACTGGTGGCAATGCAGGGAGAGTTTTAGTGATGGGCCAGGAGGAAGCAGTTGCTGATCCTACCGTTGTTACGGGTACGTTCCTCCTTGACAACTCTTATGCATGCATTCTCTTCGATTCTGGTGCGGAGAGGAGTTTTGTTAGTCATACATTCAAACATCTAATCAAATGTAAATCCCAACCTCTAACCGAAACATTTACCGTCGAAATGGCTAACGGAAAGAAGGAGAGCACTAACGACATATTCATAGGCTGTACTCTTACCCTAGGCAATTATTCTTTTCCTATCAATCTTATGCCTGTGTCCATCAAGAGTTTCGACGTCATTATCGGCATGGATTGGCTAAGCTCCAATCGTGCTGATATTCTTTGCTTCGAGAAGGCTATCCGTCTCAATCTTCCCTCTGGTGAAGCTCTCATGATTTACGGAGATAAGCCTAGCTCGAACCTCCGTATCATTTCATGCATCAAAGCTCGGAAATATCTGCGAAAGGAGTGACATGCATTTCTAGCTCACGTTTTAGACGTGATGCAAGGAGTTAGAGACCTCGAGAGCATCCCCGAAGTCTGTAACTTTCCTGATGTTTTTCCTGAAGATCTCCCAGGAATCCCTCCCGAGCGCCAAGTCGAGTTTCGTATCGACTTGATCCCCGGAGCTACTCCTGTAGCTAAATCCCCTTACCGTTTAGCACCAGTGGAAATGCAAGAATTATCCAGTCAGCTCAATGAGCTGATCAGTAAGGGATTCATAAGGCCGAGTTCCTCACCCTGGGGAGCTCCGATCTTATTCGTGAAAAAGAAAGATGGATCCTTTCGGATGTACATTGACTACCGAGAGCTGAATAAGCTGACCATCAAGAACCGATATCCCTTAACCAGAATCGACGATCTCTTCGACCAACTTCAGGGAGCCAGTTATTTCTCAAAGATAGATCTAAGATCAGGGTACCATCAGTTGCGAGTTCATGAGAATAATGTGCCCAAAACAGCATTCAGAACTCGCTATGGACACTACGAGTTTGTAGTAATGCCCTTTGGTCTAACCAACGCACCGGCAATATTCATGGACCTGATGAATCGGGTGTGCCGCCCTTTCTTAGACAAGTTCGTGATTGTGTTCATCGATGATATACTTGTCTATTCGCGGAGTGAGAATGATCATAAACAGCACTTAAGGTAGGTGTTGGAAACATTAAGGGCAGAAAAGCTATACGCAAAATTCTCGAAGTGTGAATTCTGGATCAGAAAGGTGAATTTCCTTGGACACGTGATTAGCAAGGAAGGAATACACGTGGACCCTTCCAAGATCAAGGCGATTGAGAACTGGTCTGCACCGAAGACACCCACAGAAATCCGGCAATTCTTGGGTCTCGCGGGCTATTATCGCAGGTTCATCCAGACCTTCTCCAGAATCGCTAAGCCCTTAACTACCCTGACGCAAAAAGGGGTAACATGTAGTTGGGGAGTTAAGCAAGACACTGCGTTTTAAACATTGAAGCAGACCCTATGCAGCGCACCTGTCTTGTCCCTGCCCGAAGGGACAGAAGACTTCGTTGTCTACTGTGATGCATCCAATCAGGGCCTAGGGTGTGTGCTCATGCAGAGGGGAAAGGTCATCGCTTATGCCTCGAGGCAGTTGAAAACACACGAAGTCAATTACACAACTCACGACTTAGAGTTGGGAGCAGTGGTCTTTGCGTTAAAGATCTGGAGACACTATCTCTATGGAACCAAGTGCACTATCTTCACCGACCATAAGAGCTTGCAACATATTTTCGATCAAAAGGAGTTAAACATGAGACAACGGCGATGGGTAGAGTTACTCAGTGACTACGAATGCGAAATTCGCTATCATCCCGGAAAGGCCAATGTGGTAGCAGATGCCCTCAGTCGAAAGGAGTATTCAGGACGTAAGGTGAAGGCACTAACAATGACCATCCATTCCCATTTAACCGCGCAAATCAGAGAGGCTCAGCTGGAAGCCTTAAAACCCGAGAACGTGGCAAATGAGTCACTGCGAGGAATGGACAAGAACTTGGAGGTCAAAGGAGATGGAGTGAACTATTTCATGAACCGGATCTGGACCCCAAAGTTCGGCGGGTACAGAGAGGTTGTTATGAATGAGGCTCACAAGACGAAATACTCCGTTCATCCAGGTTCGGACAAGATGTACCTGGATCTCAAACAACTTTATTGGTGGCCAAACATGAAAGCGGAAATTGCTACCTTCGTGGGCAAGTGCCTGACTTGCGCCAAGGTGAAGGTCGAATATCAGAAGCCCTCAGGTCTACTTCAGCAGCCGGAAACACCTGAGTGGAAGTGGGAAAGGATAACCATGGATTTTATCACCAAGTTACCCAGATCTCCGAGTGGGCACGATGCCATCTGGGTAATTGTCGATCGATTAACGAAGTCCGCCCACTTCCTGCCAATCAAAGAAAACTTCAAGATGGAGAAACTCACACGGATCTACATTCAAGAGATAGTTCGCCTTCATGGTGTACCTGCATCCATTATCTCCGATCGAGATAGCAGGTTTACATCGAGGTTCTGGCAGTCACTACAGAAAGCTCTTGGAACTAAATTGGACATGAGCACGGCTTATCATCCGCAGACTGATGGACAGAGTGAGATGACCATTCAGACATTGGAAGACATGTTGAGAGCCTGCGTCATCGATTTCGGCGCATCATGGGACACTCATCTTCCTTTGGTTGAATTTTCCTACAACAACAGCTACCATACCAGCATCAAGGCTGCGCCGTTTGAAGCCCTCTATGGCCGTAAGTGCAGATCCCCTCTGTGCTGGGCTGAGGTGGGTGACACGCAGCTAGCCAGGGGTCAAGCCCCCGACAGTACTCTCACTGGTCCTGAGATCATCCGAGAAACAACTGAGAAAATTATACAAATCCGAGAACGACTGAAAGCCTCACGAGATAGACAAAAGAGCTACGCCGATAAGAGACGAAAACCCTTGGAGTTCTAGGTTGGTGACCAAGTCCTTCTAAAGGTCTCACCCTGGAAAGGCATGATACGTTTTGGGAAACATGGAAAGCTAAACCCAAGGTACATTGGACCGTTCGAAATCCATGCTAGGATCAGGCCCCTTGCATACAAACTTCAGTTACCCCGAGAGCTCAGCAACATCCATCCTGTCTTCCACGTGTCGAATCTAAAGAAGTGTCTGTCCGATGAGACACTTGTGATGCCTCTCGACGAGATTGAAATCAACGAGAACCTCAACTTCGTGGAAGAACCTGTCGAAATCATGGATCGGGAAGTCAAACGAACGAAACAAAGTCGCATCCCGATAGTGAAGGTTCGCTGGAATGCCAAGCGGGGACCTGAATTCACTTGGGAGCGCGAAGATCAGATGAAACAGAAATATCCGCATCTCTTTCCTAATCCATGATTTATATCCAATGTTCGAATTTCGGGACAAAATTCCCTCTAACGGGGGGATGATTTGACAACCCGAAACTTTGTCCGTTTCCGATTACGCGATTTTCGTTAATAAAATTTCGAATTTGTTAACTTTTCCGTCAAACTTTTTGGTTTAGAAAATAATCTAGTTATATTTAATTAAATTATTTACGAGTCGGAAACAAAAATCGCGCGGAAACCCAAAAATCTCGAAAAATCAAGCATTTGCGGTCTAAATGAGATTACGACCGTAAACGTGTTTACGACCGTAAACGTGTTTACGGCCGTAAACTCGTTTACGACCGTAAACCTATTTACGGTCAGTGAAAAGTGGACCCCCCACTACACTATACGACGCCTCCACCTTCATTAGAACATTTCTGGCCAAAAACTCTCTCCTTCTCTCTCTAAGGATCTTAACCGTAAACACTCAAAACGCCTTCAAGCTTCGGAAAACATTGAGAAACCACGTTTGGAGTCACTTGGGAACGCCTGGAAACGATTATCTCTTCGAAATCAGCAAGCAGAACCATTTTTCTTGAGTTTACGGTCCACCTTCAAGAACCGTAAACCCTGTTCTTGAGTTTACGGTCCAAACTTCAGAAACCGTAAACTCTGTTCTTGAGTTTACGGTCCAAGCCTTCAAGAACCGTAAAATCCTCTTCGACCGTAAACAACTTTTAAGTGGTGTTTTTGGCTGAAAACTCATCTTCTTCGATTCGATCAAGTCCCGGTAACATTCCCCAACCGAATTCAAGTGTACCTCTAACACGTTATCTAACGAAATCGCTAATTTAGATACATATACGTATTTATTTGATAATAGGATTTCGTTAAGTGCCGTGCAACAACTCGAGGATCTTCATTTCCAGTCAACGATTTCACGCAACAACTGTGAGTTCATACCCCTACATTTTCCGTATTTTTAATGTTTTCAGGGGGGAATACAAGCTAATCATAAACGTTTTCAAAACTTATGCAAATCTGATACTTTAACCCTTTTATACTGTGTTGAGCATAAGGGACGTTTTCACAAAAAATTGCATAGTTTTCCGGACACGCTATTCACTATACATGCAAACTATAATCGATATAGTTTGGGATTTTTCTAAACATCACGAGTACAGACACTTTCACTATTAAACATATGCACGAAGACAGAAATAGTTTACAGTTACATCACCACTTTATCATGGTTTTTCATAACTGTAATTATCATTATATACGGTATACATTCGGATTTTCACTACGGTAGAACGCTACTACACTACATGTAAACAAGATTGTACGATACTGTGAGGCGCTACTTCACTACTCTACCCATAGGTGTACAGGGATAAATCCTACCACTGTATAACCAGAGTCTCCTGGAGGGAGAGCGTGAGATTTGTGAATAGATCTATTCGGGACTGACAATCCCACATCTGGACTGTTAGCTACAGTTAGGCGGGCACGCCTGAGATGTACAAATGTCATTTAACTCGACGCCTGAAGAACGTTGGAAAGGTCTCTAGTCATATCAAGCATGGTTATACGACTCACAATATGTATAAATCACCTTTAGTTTACAATTTAACACTCTTCAACAGTTCTATTTTTACTAAATAGCACTGATACACACTACGTAATCTGGCTAAGGCCAGGGTTTTTCAAACAGAACCGATTATGCAATGGTTTCATATATAAAATATTTTTACTTCATGATCAGTTTTAGCTAGTCACGTGAGGTAGTATTCTCTCATATCACTATAGTTTTCAGTAACGAACATTCATGGTTTTATACGAAATCGATAACGCTACCCGTTTTCACTAAAGAAAATATCGGATTTTCTTGGAAACACACAGATATTCATGGTTTATTACAGAACTGATAACACTACGTTTTCACTAAGGAAAATATCGGATTTTCTTGAAACTATTCAAATATTTTCCGAACTCATCAACGATTTTCACTACAAACCACCGCTTATGAACTCACCAGCTTTATGCTGATACTCTTTTAAACTGCTTGTATTCTCAGGAAATCAGTAGACAGGTGCCTGCTGGGTTTTTGAAGAGTTGAAGCAATAAGAGTTTAATGTTATATTCATACAAGTTATATGATGTAATTCAAACAAGTTTCAGAATTGATGTAAATATTTTTACTTAAGTATTCACTGTAATGGTTGTGTTGCTATGATTGCTGTTATTCATTGGTTGTGATGCTATACATGACGTCCTCCACCCCGGAACGTTTCCGCCATTGGTTTCGGGGTGTGACATGTAGTGGTGGAGAGGAACCCCCAAGAGCTGAAGAGCTCCTGGCTTCATGAGAAGATCGAGCAACACTTGGACCTTCTTTCACAACTTGACTTTCTTCATGGGTCGGTTGGGTTGGTGCAGCAGTAGCAGTGGATTGTTGGACAAGCGGAGCTTGTTCCCTGATTAGCACTCCCGACCTTGGATCGACTCTTCTCCTTTTGATTGGAGGCTGGGAGGCTTGTGTCATAATAAGATCCCGTTCAGATGGAAAAGAGGCTGGAGTAGCAACTGGAAGGGGAGGAATCCATGAAGTTGTATCCATATTCGCTGAGATGTCGGCCATCTGATCCAAAGTAGGAGGCGGCACTTTGAGAACACTACTAACTCCCTCTATCTCCATTGCATGTTGTACAACATCATGGACATTGTCAAAGAAAGCATCGAGATCCTCATTACTTAGCCTTAAATCATTATCCTGCTCAGAGTTGAAGAATAAGTCATCATTATCATATCCAGATAGATCACCACCAAGATCCATATCATCATCTTCATCATCATCATCATCATCATCAACATTCACCTCCACATCAGTCATTTGTACATGTTCCTCGACGATGATTGCAACAGGAGGAACAGGTTCTTCTTCATCTTCAGAAGCTGTAATAACATTGTCTTCAACATCTTCATCGTCATATGAGGTTTCTGATTCTGATGCTTCATTAATCTCTGTAAACTGGCCGAATTTTTCCAGTGGATATTTTCCTTTGAATTCAAATTTTGTACCCTTGCGGTTCGGTTTCATCAGCCCAAAAGTATTTGCACCCAAGGACTTCAAGTCCAAAGTTTCTCCTCTTCTTTCCAACGTTGGATAGCTACTATCAAAAATCATTTGTAGAAACCTTGGGAACATCAGAAACTTCTCCTTCTTCTTTCCTTCCAAGTTTCTTATCATCTCATTTAGAATGTATCTTGAGAAGTTAAACTCAAGCCCCGCCGCAGGAGCAGCAATACCACCAGTATTTTGTAGTGAGATCTCATCAGCACTAGTTCTCCTACCTGAGATGCAGATAGTGAAGGAGTGTGCAAGAAATCTCCAATAAGGAGGCAACAACTTCTTTATGGTAGGAGGAAACACTCCCTCATATCCCATTCTTTCAACAATTTCTTCTGTTTGCTCCATGGAAATCTCAGTATGAAACTCGGGCTGTACATTGATCTGCAACACCTCCCGAATGGTTTGTTCAGACACCATGATCTTCTTTCCATTAATAAGTGATTCTACTGTGTCTTCACTATCTTCTCTTTTCTGAACAGAAGCATTGTTCCATAATTGTTTTATCAAGTCTTGACAAATGATAGGATTAGTCCTGAAAGCATGTGCAAGACAGAATCTTTTGAGTCTATGAATCATGGACTTGAATTCCTGGTGTGCAGCTGGTGGATCAAATAGAAAAGCAGCTATGTTGTGGTTGTCAGAAAATTTCAGGACCGCCATTTGATCTGCACCAACCGAGCCAAGTGAGAAAACTAATGATTTAAACACTTAAAAATAAGTTTTCCTCAATTATCAATTTATTTGGCCTTAATGAAAAAATGATTTAAATGAAAAAAAAATTATGACCAAAAACAAGTTCACGGCCGTAAAGGGTTTGCGGCCGTAAAGGGTTTGCGGTCGTAAACGATGTTCAGTGCCGACAATCGATTTCGCTTCAATAAACCCTCAAAACATGATCGATTCGCATGAAAAACAACTGTGTGGGGTTCGCCTTTGCAGTACGTACACGATTCACGGTTCAATTTCAAATAATAAGAGCCAAAGATGATGAATCGAAATTAAATCAAAGAACAGTTGAGAGAGAGAGTGGATGGGGTTTGCGGCCGTACACGCGAAAATGAGGGGAAAAGGGTTTTCAGCTGCGAACCCTACCCTTTATACCAAGGACCATATCCGGCCCAAGACCCATGGGCTGTAAACCCAATAGCTTCAAATCTAAACCCCAATACATCCAAATTAATCAAAAATAAAACATTTTGAAGACTTAAAAATAAAATTAAAATAAAATAAAAAATAAAATCTAAAATTTAATTCAAACTAATAAATTTTTAAAATTTAAAATTTTTAATTTTTAGAAAAGAAAATAAAATTAAAATTAAAATTAAAATCACACTCATTTCTTTTCACCATTGCTAATATTATTTTCGTGCTTTTGGGATCAAAGTTTTAAGACAACCTTAATCTGTTTTTCAGTACCTCCACCTTCATGAATAGATCTGGTCAATCGTCGGTATTGTGGTCCATTTAAACACGAAAGATTTTGACGAATTTGGACATGCTACAAGTGACAAGACCTTTGACCCTATATACCTAAATGATACTCATAGAGGGACCATTTGGCTGACGACGACCAAGGATATTGTTGTCCATGTAAATTTAGCAGCGAGATCTACAAACAACCTATTAAGTGTTCAATTTTTGATGTACTAGAACATGTTTCCCGCTTCCTGATATACCCCGGTAATCAAGAACTTCCAAAGTACTCCTTACTTTAGATGAGCAGATAATTATTAGGAGGGAAGTCAGATTTAGAATGCATATGTAGTACTCCCAGGTCGGATCTTCCAATCTCGCAGAGGGATTAACATATAACTATCTGGATAGAGGGATTGAGAAATAGAATGGTACATATGTTGTGTTCCAGGTCAGATAAGAACTTATCACGCAAAGGAGACATCATATGATTGACAGACAGAAAGAATTGCATAGATAAGAAGATGCAGAGAAATAGAGTTGCATGTGTTGTAGTCCAGGTCGGATCTCTTCCAATCACGCAGAGGATGCAACATATGACTGACAGAAAGAAAGCCAGAAAATAACCTTCTACAGACCTACTTTATCGGAATTCCCCAGTCGCCCTATCAGTTCCGGAATTAAGGACATACGTCCATACATCGAGGAAAAGTGTAGCCCACAAATTCCCATGTATATCTCACTACTCAATCTACCCGAGCATCGTATTGTCAGACCAAACAGAACTATCTAAGTCAATATTTGTCAAGTCCTTTTAAATGTCTGTCTATATCTAGTCTGGCCCATTGAAATCTTTCGTGCCTACCAGCGCATTGAACATAGAGCCTAGACAGTTCAGCGTTGGTACCTTACACAAATTAAAATTGCCTGTTATCAATTGGTTGATATCACTTCCGAACACATCACCTGCAGACAGACTATCATGAGACACTATTTTTGGATTTTTGATTTTCTAATTTTTGTTTTGGTTTGATTTCTCCCCCCATAAATTTGTGCATAGGAGAGAAAAGAAAGTAAATGCGCAAATTTAAACTACCTAAAACAAAAACCAGTCTTCAAAACGAATCATTTTGAGAAAGCCACAAGCACATCGAATCGAGCTTTGTTAAACAGCTTGGTGAACAGATCCGCTACATTATTATCAGTGTGAATCTGCTCCAACCGGATGAGCGAACGCTCATAACAATCTCTGATAAAATGAACTTTGATGTCGATGTGCTTGGTTTTGGAGTGTTGGACAGGATTTTTAGCGATTTGGATTGCAACATCGTTATCACATAAAATATGGGTTTCTAGAAAATTCAAACCCGTAGTCCAATAGTTGATGTTGAATCCAAATGACTTGAGAGAAACAGGCAGAAGCAGCAACGTATTCCGCCTGAGCCGTTGAGGTTGAGACAATTTGTTGCTTCTTGCACTGCCAAGACACCAGACGGTCGCCTAAGAATTGACATCCCCCGGAAGTTGATTTCCTGTCAAGTTCACAACCTCCATAATAGCTGTCAACAAATGCATATAAATCAAAATCAGAATTTTTAGGATACCAAAGACCCAGTTTTGGGTTAACTTTGAGATACCTAAAGATTCTTTTATCAACAATTAAGTGAGAGAGTTTAGGATTAGCCTCATAACGTGCACACTGACAGACTGCGAACATGATGTCAGGCCTGCTCGCAGTCAGATACATCAGGGATCCGATCATTGATCTGTATTCTGTCTGATCTACGGATTCTCCTTCAGGATCTGGAGTCAACAAGGGTCGTTCAGCCATCGGCGTCAAGGCAACTTTGCAGTCCTTAAACCCAAACTTCTCAAGCATGTCTTCAACATATTTTCCTTGATGTAAAAGGATTCCAGTTGAATCTTGTCGAACTTGCAATCCCAAGAACATGGTCATTTCTCCCAAAGAGCTCATCTCAAATCTCTGATGGGTTTTTGAGCATTCTAACACTTCCTAAGTGTACATGCAACCCTAATAACCTTGAATCTATGTTTTCTCTATATACATGCAAATTTCTTTTCAAGGTTATTTCCTAACTAGCATGGCATGGGGATTACATAGAACATAAAACTAGTAGAAATACATACGTTGTTATTGCTTGGATTCCTTCAAGACTTTGTGAGCCTAGCACCCCAAATGTTGTGCCTCAAATGCTTCACACAACACCACAAGACTTGGAATAACTTGAGAGAATGTCACTTAGCCTCAAAATCGGTTATGCCCTCTCTAGAAAACCTTAGTGCACATTTTGCATGCTATAGGGTTCCTTTTATAGTGTGTCATAATTAGGGTTTACACATGAATGCCCTTAATTGTCATGACTCTTGATTTCTCATGACCCATGGGTTTGTAACTCCCATGCACTATCCATGGAGCTCCATATGGTTATAACCAAACCCATAAACCATGGATCATTAATCCACCATAAAAGAATTGATGATTGTCATAATCAACCCTATATATTTAATTAGTCTCACTTTGATCACCAAATTAATACTAGATTAATACTTGATCAATACTAATTAAATAATACTATTATTAATATATTAGAACTTATAATATATTAATAATCATAAGTGCCTTATTCTCTCATTTAGTCTATCCAGGTATTGCAATGCCATGCAACCCAAATGGATCATGCCGGGTCGGGTCAAGTTCATACCAAATAAAGTTATGGACTTAGACACTATATCCAACAGTCTCCCACTTGGATAAGTCTAATAACTATATTTGCAAATATGACTTCAAAATCCGACTAGCAATCGTAGCTCTTTCAAAGTCTCTCGGAACTGAGATGATGATGATACGCCATTTAAGATAAGGGATCATATAATCCTCTGTTCTCATGATATCAGCCGGACAAACACATGGAACATGGTCTTACTTATTGTCCAGCATTTGTTTCTCGATCTCTGATTTGTTTCGACATAGAACTAAATTGAACACATCAATTAGGTTCTGACCGGGCCCGGCACATAGGTCAAAACCAAATCATCGAGGGGCCCAGATATCGCTTCTATTTCTAGAAGGAACAGATAAACTTCGACTGATATGCTTGTACTAACAACTTGTTGAATTATTCACAAAGGCATGTTTTATAACATCGAGTTACCAATGCGTTTTCGTACAATCAATGAATAACCAACTCATAGTCAACAACTCATATCTCTAGGTTTGAAGATTTATATGATATTACCGTCTCACGATCACTCGAGATAAATTCCATGAAGTGATGCAAGTGAGCATGGGTTGGATCCAATACTCAGCCCTTATGAGTACTCATGAATGTTGTAGCAACCATTGCATTGTCCAAAGCACTTTTAGACAAATCATACAAGCCAAATTCATGACAGTCTTAAATCAATACTTACTTCCAAAGTTTGACTGACTGTGGATGGTTTGAATAATAACATAATTATTCTGGAAGTAAAAACATGCAAAATTGAAACATAGTAAACAATCAACACAAGATAGTAACACCTTACTCATAAATAAATAACAACTTTTATTTATCATCAAATGTCAATTACATTTTACAAGTTTCAGGAATCTAATTATTGAAACTAATATCATCCTTCAGCCCAATGCGCCTCGCATGCTGTAAATGCTTAACCCTGCTCAGTCCCTTCGTGAGGGGATCTGCCGGGTTCTCATCTGATGATACCCTCTTAGCCACGAGGAGTCCTTCTTCTATTCGATGTCTGATGAAATGGTATTTTCTGTCAATGTGCCTAGATCTCCCGTGATCTCTCGGTTCCTTAGCCAAAGCAACCGCACATTCGCTGTCACAGAAAATTTCCATTGGCTCCTTTATAGCTGGTCCAACTCCAAGGTCTCCGATGAAGTTCTTTAGCCATATCGCCTCCTTAGCTGCTTCACTTGCTGCTATGTACTCTGATTCACAAGTAGAATCAGCTACCGTCTCCTGCTTGGAACTTTTCCAAGTAATTGCCCCTCCATTTAGGATAAAGACCCAGCCTGACTGAGAGCAGAAATTATCCCTATCAGTCTGGAAGCTAGCATCGCTATATCCTTCCACTCTCAAGTCATCACTGCCTCCGAGGGTAAGGACCCAATCCTTACTCCTCCACAGATACTTGAGAATGTTCTTTACCGCTGTCCAGTGTGCCTTGCCAGGGTTCCCTTGATATCTACTGACCATGCTCAAAGCAAAGGCCACATCAGGGCGAGTACAAGTCATAGCATACATGATCGAGCCCACAACGGAAGCATATGGTATATGACTCATTTCAGCTATCTCAGCCTCTGTACTCGGACTCTGAGTTTTACTCAGCTTGGCATTACTCTGGATTGGTAATTCTCCTTTCTTGGAATCTTGCATACTGAACCTCTTCAGCACCTTATCCAAGTAAGCACTTTGACTAAGTCCAATTAGTATCTTACTTCTACCTCTCAATATCCTTATCCCTAGGATATAGGCAGCTTCCCCAAGGTCCTTCATAGCGAAACACTTCCCAAGCCAGGACTTAACCTCCTGCAAGGTTGGGACGTCGTTTCCTATGAGAAGTATGTCATCCACATACAACACCAAGAAGCTAACTATGCTCCCACTAGCCCTGACATACACACAAGACTCATCCTCACTCCTAGAAAAGCCAAACTCTTTGACTTTCTCATCAAAGCAAAGATTCCATATGCGAGATGCTTGTTTCAATCCATAAATGGATTTATCAAGCTTACACACTCTATTAGGGTATCTTGTATCGACAAAACCCTTTGGTTGAGCCATGTAAACATCCTCAGCCAACTTTCCATTAAGGAAAGCGGTTTTGACATCCATTTGCCATATTTCATAATCATGAAATGCAGCTATGGCTAACAATACTCTAATAGACTTAATCTTAGCTACCGGTGAGAAGGTCTCATCATAGTCAACTCCCGGAGTTTGAGTAAAGCCCTTCGCAACCAGTCGCGCTTTGTAAGTATGTACCTTCCCATCCATGTCGGTCTTCTTCTAGAAGATCCATTTGCACCCAACTGTCTTACGACCTGGTACATTGTCAACCAAGTTCCAAACTTGATTGTCATACATGGACTGAATCTCGCTGTCCATAGCCTCCTTCCATTTAGCAGACTCAGGGCCTGCCATGGCTTCCCTGTAATTATTAGGTTCATCCAAATCTATTAGTGTAATATCACTAATAAATGTATCACCTTTAGTGGTGATGTGATAACCATAATAAAAATCAGGTGTGTTCCTCACCCTAGTGGAACGTCTTGGAGGTACAGACTCATCTATCGGATCAATAGGAGTTTCCTCCTCAGGTTGGTCGATAGCATTTGAGGTTCCTTCACCACTTGACTCTTGAAGCTCTTCAAGGTCAATTTGCCTCCCACTGTCCCCTTGGCTTATGAATTCTCTCTCACGAAAGACTCCTCTTCTTGCTACAAAGACCACATTATCACTGGGTCTGTAGAAGAGGTAACCAAAGGATCTATGTGGGTAGCCGATGAAAATACACCTCTCACTTTGAGGTTCAAGCTTATCATGAGTCTCACGCCTCACGAAAGCTTCACAACCCCAAATCTTGATGTGGTCCAAATTGGGAACTTTCCCAGTCCACATCTCGTGAGGTGTTTTGGCAACCTTTTTAGTAGGGACTAGATTAAGGATATGGGCGGCAGTCTCTAAGGAATACCCCCAGAAAGAGATTGGTAACGAAGCTCGACTCATCATGGAACGAACCATATCCAACAAGGTTCGATTGTGCCTCTCAGCTACACCATTCAACTGTGGTGTTCTGGGAGGTGTCAATTATGAAACAATCCCACATTCCTTAAGATAGTCAAGGAACTCAATGCTAAGATACTCTCCTCCCCGATCGGATCGGAGCATCTTGATGTTCCTGCCCAATTGATTCTCCACTTCCTGCTTAAACTCTTTGAACTTTTCAAAGGTTTCTGACTTATGCTTGATTAAATAAATATATCCATATCTACTGTAATCATCAGTAAAAGTCACATAATAGCGATTAGCATCCCTTGTAGCAACTCTGAAGGGCCCACACACATCCGTGTGTACAAGGTCCAACAAACCTTCACCCCTATCACAAGTACCTGTGAAGGGTGATTTTGTCATTTTTCCAAGTAAACAAGACTCGCAACTATCATCTGACTTGATGTCAAATGATTCCAAGACTCCAGCCTTTTGGAGTTGGCCTATGCGCTTCTTGTTAACATGTCCAAGACGACAATGCCACAAGGATGCTTTATCCAAGCTATCTGAAGAATCAATATACAACACATTATTTCCTAGATTGTCTACAACATTCACAGCTTCATATACACCATCACAAGGTAATGCTTTAAAGTAAAATACATCATTGTAATCAACATTAATAGCACCATTTTTATTATCAAATGAAAATGAAAAACCTTGTTTGTACAAGCCATGAAAAGAAATAATATTTCTCGCCATTTCGGGCGAGTAACAATACTTATTCAAATCTAACATTAACCCATTATTAAGCAATAAAGAATAAACTCCTATCTTGGTAACAGGTGATGCTTTCTTGTTGCCCATGACTAAGTTTATCTTCCCGTGCTCCACTTGCTCACTTCTTCTTAGTGCCTGCAAATCAGTACAAATGTGAATACCACAACCTGTATCAAGCACCCAAGAATTAGCATTAGATGAGTTATTAGACAATATTGTGTAAATACCTGCATGGGTGGGTTTAACTTTCCCATCCTTTACATCTTGCAGATATTTAGGGCAGCTTCGCTTGAAGTGTCCCTTATCCTGGCAATAGAAGCACTGTGCTTCCTTTGGGTTTGAAGAAGGAGTAATGGGACCTTTCTTTGTCCCACTTGAAGAGGAACCATCAAGAGTCTTACCCTTGGTACCCTTCGAAGGGCTTTTCCTCTTCTTACCCTTTCCCTGCCCAATAGCCAGAACAGGGGCTGTTGAAGGAGTAGAAGTAGCAACCGCTTTACCCTTAAGGCCATTTTCAGCTGTCCTTAAGAGTCCTTGAAGTTTGCTAAGTGTGACTTCCTCCTTGTTCATATGATAAGTCATACGAAACTGATCATAACTTGGAGTTAAGGAATGGAGAATGATGTCAATCGCCATTTCCTCAGGAAAGTCAACATTCAGCTTCAGCAACCGGTCAACGAACCTTTGCATCTTCTGCAAGTGACCGGTGATGGGTTCACCATCCTTCATCCTTGCGGTTATCATGGAGGAGATGATTTCATACCTCTCCTGACGCGCGCTCTGATGGTACCTTTCCATCAGATCCAGGTGCATCTCATAGGGGTAGAAATCTTCATAGGATTTTTGAAGTTCAGGAGTCATGGTGGCCATCATGATGCATGCTACTTTAGTAGCATCCTTTTCATGTGCAACAAACTCCGCAAACTCTTCAGGAGTAGCAGTGGCTTCACTCACAACCTTAAGCTCCCTATCGAGGACATATTCTTTGTCCTCATAGCGGGTAATCATTCTGATGTTTCTGATCCACTCATTGAAATTGGATCCATAAAAGATGACCTTACCACACAAGTTCATAAGGGAAAAGGAGCCTGTTGGGTTTGAGCCAGAAGCATTGTTGGAAGACATCTGAAAGGAAAGAAAGACAAGTTTCATTAGATTAGGAATCCTTAATAATTCACCCAAATGAAATATTAAGGCTAGGATCCAACAAACTATTTATAGTTGGAAGAGGGATGCCGTAATCCATACTATAAAATATTTGAAGGTAGGTAAATGACGATTTACCAATTTCCACCATAAGAACGAAATATTTTATTATTAGGTTTTATTGGTTTTGAAACTCCTAGATCTTTTGAGATACATTGAACTTTTCAATGGCATGTTTGAATCTCGATTGTGCCCTCTCAAGTTTGTGACTGGGATGCCGAGGATCACAAACAAGGTGTGAATAACCATACAAATTGACTTGGTACCCTCAACAATATTACCTAATCGATGTGCCGGTTAACCACACACGCTCCACCGATCTATAATAAGGTCAAGTTACCCTTTGCCACTCTTACTAGTCCATGTTAGTGTGCCGGTTAACCACACACGCTCCACTAACGACTTGGTAAGGTACAAAGTGTAATTTTATGGGCTAGCACCAATTTCACATTTTCCTAAAGTAACTAAGATTGGGAATTTATAATGTATAGTTACTTTATAATTCATTATACTTTTAACGAGTATTTAAAGTCGTATCCTACCCGTTCGGCTAACGACCCTCCACCGATCAAGGAAGCGGTGGGTGAGAGTGGACACCCATTAAGTCACCATTTTATAGGCAACAACCTTATACCCCCCTTATAGACCGGCTTCGTGAATGAGGCCTACTAACGATAAGAATGACATATTCTTATACATATCTATATAATAAAATTATAATAATAGTATAAGTGTTGATTTTTAAACTTTTTAAAAATCTAAGGTTTAATTTGGAATTAAAGTATTAAAGTGTAAGACTTTTCAAATTCCAAAACATGAGGGCAAGATTTGAAACTATTCCAAGTCTCTTCAATCTGTAACTTATAAGTTTTAATGGTTCATAAAATGAAGACTCTTCATTTTATGAAACCTCTTTAGTTCTTTAATCATAATTAAAAGAAGTGACTCTTGGTTATCCATAACTTGAGGACAAGTTATGGACACCATCATAGCCATTAAGATCATGAATTAAACATACATGGAGGTTACATATAATCCCTATGATCTTCTAAAACTCATAAGAACACAAATTCATGTCAAGCAATTTCAAGAAATCATATAAACATATACAATACTTGAAAATTGATAAAAGTCATGTAAAATGGGTTAACATAATCATTATCATTTTGAAAAACAGATTTTACAAGTCCAAAACAGATTGGGATAATGATCTTAATCCATTTCCAGCAACAAAACTCGAAAAACCTGCCCAGCACGCTCCTACTCACCGAGTGCACTATTCTACTCGTCGAGTAGGATGAATTTGTTCATGGACTCGGCGAGTCCTCCCCATGGACTCGGCGAGTCCAGTCGTCAGAATGCATAATTTTTGATTTTTAAGCAGTTTTGCATCAAGTATACAGAAAACAATCCTAGGCTCTGATACCACTGATGGGTTTTTGAGCATTCTAACACTTCCTAAGTGTACATGCAACCCTAATAACCTTGAATCTATGTTTTCTCTATATACATGCAAATTTCTTTTCAAGGTTATTTCCTAACTAGCATGGCATGGGGATTACATAGAACATAAAACTAGTAGAAATACATACCTTGTTGTTGCTTGGATTCCTTCAAGACTTTGTGAGCCTAGCACCCCAAATGTTGTGCCTCAAATGCTTCACACAACACCACAAGACTTGGAATAACTTGAGAGAATGTCACTTAGCCTCAAAATCGGTTATGCCCTCTCTAGAAAACCTTAGTGCACATTTTGCATGCTATAGGGTTCCTTTTATAGTGTGTCATAATTAGGGTTTACACATGAATGCCCTTAATTGTCATGACTCTTGATTTCTCATGACCCATGGGTTTGTAACTCCCATGGACTATCCATGGAGCTCCATATGGTTATAACCAAACCCATAAACCATGGATCATTAATCCACCATAAAAGAATTGATGATTGTCATAATCAACCCTATATATATTTAATTAGTCTCACTTTGATCACCAAATTAATACTAGATTAATACTTGATCAATACTAATTAAATAATACTATTATTAATATATTAGAACTTATAATATATTAATAATCATAAGTGCCTTATTCTCTCATTTAGTCTATCCAAGTATTGCAATGCCATGCAACCCAAATGGACCATGCCGGGTCGGGTCAAGTTCATACCAAATAAAGTTATGGACTTAGACACTATATCCAACAATCTCTTCTTCATGACAGCCTCAAACTCTTTGCACAACTTTGAACTCGTCGACCCGAAGATGATGTCATCAACATATATTTGTACAAGAATTAGGTTGGCATCCACATGCTTGATGAAGAGCGTCTGATCAATCGTGCCTCTGGTATAACCATGCTCGAGCAAATGATCTGTTAGAGTAGCATACCTAGCTCGAGGAGCCTGATGCAACCCATACAGAGCCTTGTCTAATTTGTAGACGTGATTTGGAAAATTTGAGTTGACAAAACTAGGAGGTTGATCAACATAGATTTCTTCTTTCACAGCTCCATATAAAAAGGCGGTCTTGACATCCTTCTGATAAACAGTGAACCCCATGTAGGAGGTATAAGCGAGGAAGATACGGATAGCTTCAAGGCGCGCTACAGGAGCATACACCTCAGTGTAGTTTAAACCTTCAATTTGCCGAAACCCACGAACAACCAGACGTGATTTGTTTCGCACAATCACCCCACAATCGTCTTGCTTATTACGAAACACCCATCGCATGTCCAAAGACTTTTTACCCTTTGACAGCTCAACCAGTTTCCAAACCCCCAATTTCTCAAATTAATTAAGTTCCTCGTGCATCGCATCAATCCAACTAGGCTCATTCATGGCCATTTCCACGTTCTTTGGCTGTATCTGAGAAATGAAGCAAGAGTAGAGACATGTATTGACATCTCCACTCTGACTTCGCGTTTTAACTCCGTCGCCTAGTTGACCAATGACGTTTTCGATCGGATGATCGCGTTGAAGTCTGATGGGAACTTCCTGGATGATATCATTGAGTGTGACAGGAAGGTTGTTGATGTTGATGAATCCGTCATCTACTGAATCATCCGCCTCAGACGCTCTGGAACCGTGAGAGGTGCTAGCCACGTACTCATTTGCGATTTTCTCGGGAAAGAGAAGCTCCATGAAATATTGAGTAGTAGTGGAAGTATCTTTGGTCATGAACTCTCTTTCGGCAGGAGTAAGAGGAGTGGTTTCAGCATCAAGATTGATTCTTTGACTTGGGGAATCTGAAGAAGTACTTGGAACAGGGTCACCCACCGAAGGAGTCGTAGAAGGCACCAAAGGTGGTTTGTACACAACATCTTCCTCTTCATCTTCAATAACAACCTTCGAACCTGAGCAAGAACATGACACATCATCTGAAAACACATTAAATGATTTAAATAAAGAAGCGTAATCAAATAACCATTCAGGATCGACTCGGGCATCTATCTCATTCTCTTCCAGCCTGCGCACATCGAAAGATTCCACAATCTGCTTGGTTTTCTTGTTGTATACTCTGTAAGCAGTTCGTGCGGCGTATCCCACAAAGTAGCAGTCACCAAAATCAAGTGGTGTATCCTAATTTCAAGTGTATTGATGACGTTGTCTTTCCAAATCAAGTGTTTGTTACAACTGGAAATGTTGAAAACATTAAACCAGAATTCACCAAAATGGTCGAAGATGACAACAAGAAGACAACGAATGAAGGATTCTTTTCGAATCAAAGAACAGTCGAAAATACCTTAATAAAGAATTCGTATGTTTTTCAAAGACAAAACCACAACGCAAATGAGTTGAAAAATCAAAAATTGTGAAAGAAGTTCCAACAGAAATTGTTCTGGAAAAAGATACGATTGTCAAATTAAATTCCAAAGAATTTAAAGAACAAATTGACAAGTTGTCAAAAGAAAATACAATTTCAAAAAGACAAGCTCGAAAAACGATTTTTTGGCAAACAATGGAACTTCGAAAACAACAAAATGGATTAAATTTGAAAACAACTGAAAACAAAAAGAATAGATCTGTTGAAAACAAGTTTTCTCATTCATAAATTTATTCAGATCTTAAGCAAAATCCCGCTCACACAAATAAATCTAGATCTGAATTTCAACCAAAAACAAATTTTTTGAAAGTTTCAAATTCATCATTTTCAAGAGATAACAAAAATACATCAAAGGATGTTCAAAATCAATCATCACATGAACGATTTTCTTCTAATCAACAAACAAGGTTTTCTCAAAAACAAAAATCTTCAAATCGATTTTATCTAAATCGAAGTGTTGGAAACAATGATGGAAGTCGATACGCTATGGCATTTCGACCTAAATCAAATGTTGATTTCTTTCCACAAAAACCGAATTTTCCAAATCCTACTGGAAAACAAAATTTAAAAGTTTCGTACACAAAAGGATTGTCTTGTGACAAAAACATCGATCATTGGCTTGAAGGAAAAGGTCGAAAATATCAATCAAGGAAATCTTCTCAACAACAAATTCACGAAGCTTATGAGAATTATGTGAATTCTTCGTCAACTGAAAGCTCGTCATCAAAATATTCGAATGTTTCGGTTAAAACTTAGCGACCGGTTTCGAAAGACAAGCTTGATCATCCTCAATCTAAAAAGACGAAGGCTTGTGTCAGTGGCAATCCCAAACTAACTAAAACTTATGTTTCTGTTTCTTTAAATAATGATGTGGACTTAATTGATAGTCTCAAAACTAAAGTTTGTAATTGGGTTAAAAGTTCTTCATTTCATTCTGTGTTTAAAACTAATTTCCAAGGACCCAAACAGCCTTGGGTACCTAAATTCTTTCATTGATCGTAGGTATTATGTGACGAGCAATATGATGAAAAATGGTATATTGATAGTGGTTGCTCACGTCACATGACTGGACGAAAGGAAAACCTGAGAGATTTTAGTAGCTTGGAGAATGCAGGAGTTGTGAAGTTTGGCAATAATCATAAATGTCAAGTGAAAGGCTATGGTAAAGTCACGAATGGAAAATTCACTATTAATCGGGTTGCTTATGTCGAAGGTCTTCAACATAACTTGATAAGTGTTTCCAACTTGTTGTGGGCACTGGCAATCAAGTGGTGTTTAACGAAGAAGGTAGCATCATTTCAAATGTTGAAACTAATGAAGTCTTGCTCAAATCCAAACGACATGGTGATATGTTTACTCTTGATATCAAACCAATCATTGGTAAACCCTCAGTGTGCTTACTTTCGAAAGCTTCCTCTGACATCAGCTGGTTATGGCATCGACGTTTATCGCATTTAAACTTTCGAAACTTAAATAAATTGGTTGTTGATGATCTTGTTCGTGGTTTACCTGTACTAAAATTTGACAATGAAACATTATGTGCAGCTTGTGAACAAGGGAAACAACACAGGAAAGGCCATCCAATTGTGATAGATTCGAAAATTGTCGAACCGTTGGAACTTCTACACATTGACCTTTGTGGACCATCGACTGTTGAAACTCTTAACAAGAAACGGTACATTTTGGTTATTGTTGATGATTTTTCATGATTCACTTGGGTATATTTTCTCAAGTTAAAATCTGAAGTTGCTCAAACAATGATCGAGTTTATTAAGAAGATTGAGATGAGTCTGAAGAAAAATGTTCGAAAGATCAAAAGTGATAATGGATCTGAGTTTAAGAACAATGTGCTGGATTCGTACTTAACAGAAAAAGGAATTGTGCATAATTTCTCTTCGCCTTATACACCGCAGCAAAATGGTGTGGTTGAAAGACGAAATAGGTCACTTTGTGAAGCAGCAAGAACTATGTTGACCTATGCGAATCTTCCTCAATATCTATGGGCTGAAGCAGTTTCGACAGCTTGTTTCACTCAAAATCGATCTTTCATTCATCGTCGATTCAATATCACTCCGTATGAAATTATCAATAATCGAAAACCTAATGTCAAATTCCTTCATGTTTTTGGCTGCAGGTGTTTTATCATGAATCTCAAAGATAACCTTTCAAAATTTCAAGCTAAAGCTGACGAAGGCATATTTTTGGGATATTCACACAATTCGGTTGCATACATAGTGTTAAATAAGCGAACACGAAAAGTTGAAGAAAATTTCAATCTTACTTTCGATGATTATTATGTCAAACAAGTTGCAAAGGAATTTGAACAAAAACCAATTATTAATGAATCATCTGAAGAAACTGAAGAATCAAATTCATCTGATTTTGATTATGATTTAATTTTTGGTATTTCTGACAGGGCTGTGGATGCTGAAGTTCATGCGAATGATAATCATCACTCTGAATCTTCGAAACAATATGATGACTTGGAAATTCCTCAAAACATCGTAGATGTTAATTCAACGACGAATTCTCTTGGACTTGGCGAAAGTATGATTGATAATCCAGTCGAAGGGGAGCACTTAGATTCGAATACTCTGGTTGAGGGGGAGCATTCTTTCGAGGGGGAGAATGGGAGAATGGATGATGTTGTTGAGGGGGAGCATCTAGTTGAGGGGGAGCATCAAAATGATAATAGTGTTGAGGAGGAAAATGATACAATAAATTTTAATCCAAATGATGATTTTCATGATCTAAATGATAATGTTTCTATTGTAGGATCTGAAAATGAAGAGATGTACGAAGATGCACCTTTGTAATTTGATCCGGCTTATCCACCGTTAGAGAAATGGACAAAGAATCATCCAATAGATCAAGTCATTGGAAATCCGCAAGATGGAGTATTAACAAGAGCTCAGATTCGTGCAAAGAATGAGGTATTAAATACTCATCAAGAATTTTGCATGTTCAATGTTTTCATATATAAAATTGAACCAAAGACAGTTAAGATGGCAATGGAACACTCAGATTGGGTTGTTGCAATGCAATCAAAACTGGATGAATTTGAAAGAAACAAGGTTTGGAGATTAATTCCTAAACCTGAAAATGTTTCAATTGTCGGGTTAAAATGGATTTTCAAAAACAAAACCGACAAAGATGGAAACATTATACGAAATAAAGCACGTTTAGTTGTAAAAGGATATTCGCAACAAGAAGGAATTGATTATGAAGAAACCTTTGCCCATGTTGCGAGACTCGAGGCTGTTCGAATATTCTTAGCATATGCAGCTCATAAGGATTTTGATGTCTATCAAATGGATGTAAAATGTGCCTTTCTCAATGGAGAACTTGAAGAAACTGTTTACGTAGAACAACCTCCAGGTTTCGTGAATGAAATACATCTTGATCATGTATATATATTAGATAAAGTTGTATATGGGTTAAAACAAGCACCAAGAGCATGGTATGCAACTCTTACCAGTTTCTTAAAACAGTCGAAATTTAAGCAAGGATCAGTTGACCCCACATTATTTCGAAAGAAAGTTGGATGTCATCTGATGGTTGTTCAAATTTATGTTGACGATATTATTTTTGGCTCTACTGACCCTGCTTTGTCTAAAGAATTCGAAAATTTGATGAAAAGCCAATTCGAAATGAGCATGATGGGTAAAATCAATAATTTTCTTGGCTTAAACATATGTCAAAACAGAGAAGGCATTTTCATCAATCAAGATAAATATACAAGGAATTTGCTCGAAAAGTTTGGAATGACAAATAGCACGAAGTTAAGAGTACCAATGGCTGTTGGCACGAGGCTAACACCTTCGTTAGAAACGCCTGCGGTTGATCTTACTTTATACAGAAGCATGATAGGTTCATTACTTTATCTTACTGCAAGTAGACCTGATATCATGTTTTCTGTATGTAATTGTGCTAGGTATCAAGCAAATCCTCGAGAACCACATTTAACAGCTGTGAAGAATATCTTTCGTTATCTCAAGGGAACAATTTCGTTAGGATTGTGGTATCCTTCGAAAACAGGATTTTTCATTCAAGCATTTTCAGATGCAGATCTAGGAGGGTGTACATTGGATCGAAAAAGTACAAGTGGTGGTTGTCAATTTTCGGATGGAAAGTTGGTTAGTTGGCAGTCGAAGAAGCAAACATGTGTTTCGATTTCTACTGCTGAAGCCAAATATGTAGCAGCTGGTGCTTGTACATCACAAATTATTTGGATTCAAAGTCAGTTGAGGCATTATGCAGTGAATATGAAAAAGATTCCATTGTATTGTGATTCTCAAAGTGCTATACGAATTTGTCATAATCCAGTACAACATTCGAAAACTAAACATATAGCTCTTCGTTATCACTTTATCAAAGATCATGTGGAAGACGGAAACATTGAAGTTCATTTTGTAAAAACAACTGATCAGCTTGCTGATATTTTTACAAAAGCTTTGGATGAAAAATCGTTTGTTCGAATTTTGACAGGTTTGGGAATGATTGAAGCGAATTCAGTTCTAGGACGGATTTCGAATGTATAGCAAAGGCGTGTTATATAAATGTGTCGATTCAGAGGCAATAAGACGCCATTCAGCGATTACTGTTCATAGTCAACGCTTCGACACGCTTCGAATTCGACAATTAGCATTTTTGCTGTGTGGTACAAAATTTTCGTTCGTTTGTCAAATTTTCGTTAGTTTGTCAAATTTTCGTTAGATTGTCCAATTTTCATTAGTTTGTCAAATTTTCGTAAGAATGGTAAGTTGTAATTTGTTTGTAAAAATGTTTTTCGTAAGTTTGTATTTTAGTTTTATTTTCGAAAAATCAAAAACTCCAAAAAAAAAATTTTATTTTCGTTTTGTTGTTATCTTTTCGAAAAATCAAAAACTCCACAAAGATTTTCTTTTGTTAAATGTTTCATTATTCGAAAAATTCACAAAAACTCAAAAATATGAAAAAGATTTTTGTTATTCTCTTTGTTTCTTTTTCATTGTGCAGATAACAAGAACATTTTTTCAAGGATCATGCTAATGTTTCTATGGGAAGGTAAATTTTCGTCAACTATGTACTAGTTAGGTTGTCCCTAGAAGCATGCTGAAGCATGTTGACCCAAGTCTCTGTAGACTTTATGTGTGTTTACGAAAGCCTTAATGAAATTTTTCATACGAAAATTTCTTCCCAAGTCAGGCTTATATTCACATTAGTCGATTGAGCTACCTTACTCTTCTCACATGAGTTAAGAGTTATATGTTTTGTCCGAATATAACAGAGGTACAATTCGTTTCTCAAAACCAATCTTTTTCATCACAAAGTTCTTACACATTTAGCACACAATGACATATGTCCGAGAGGTCATTGATCAAACCAATCATGACTTAGGCATATCAAAAGTATGTGTTTATAATCTGACGTCATGAGACCGTGATGAAAGTGAAACCCAAAACTCTACTTTCGTAAGGAATTGACGGGGAACCAAGTTCCAGATTTGACGAAACATTTGTTTCAGTACCATTTTTCGAAACTCAAAATCATATTCTATTCTTATGCGTGATCTTGATCAAACTATCGAAACCCACGATGTTTGTTACCTAACAGGATCCAGAACAAATATTTTTTATGAATATGATTTCTGTATGAGTTTCATTTGCTTTCAAAGTTACTATCAACATATTTCAAAAGCATACTTGTCACTGACTACACTGGTCAAACAAGTAATTTCTGTTACAATTCCTCACATTATGTTTAGGATGATATGTAACGAAATTTTAAACCACCCAATGAGCCTAACAAAAGAAGCCCTTCGATACTTTTCTACAAGTATTCGATTGTAATTCACGGGAACATATACAAGCAGTTGATTATCTCTCCTGATAATTAATGAAGTAACCTTTGCCCGGGGTTTCTCTGCTTTTGTGTTGAAATTTTTGACATCACAGATCCAAATTTTTTGTTAATTTGTTTCTTATCTTTTCTTTGGCACACAGCACACACGAAATCCTTGAGGTTCTGAGTAATACCAACTCAGGCTGATGATTTCGACAGTCTAGCAAATGACTTCGTCTCTAAACCCAAAGACGAAAGAGCTTAACCTACATCTGAAGGTTGCTGACGGTTACTATTCCTTGACGCGACACGAACAGACTGTGTGAGGAGACGTTTCCTGGTTTCAAGGCGATGTGACAGTTACTTTTTGACGCATGGCAACTTTATTAGCAGACTGGTGCGACTTTTAAGGTGCCACGTCAGATCTCAATCAATGCCTATCCCGCCTTCAATTCAAATTAAGGGTTACATATAAAAAGGGCATTTACGGGTTCTTTATCTCTTTACGCACACAAAAGAACTCAAATACACAAATTCTCTCTGTTCTTCAAAGCTTCTAAACCCTAATCATGGCTGGTGTTGATTCTACTTCTCGAACAACTGAAGACATCACTTCTCAACCGATCATGAAGATTCAAAGCACCAATTATCAAGTGGAAGCAGATGTATCTTTGTATCCAGAAGAATTGAAGATGCTAATTGTCACACCCCCAAACCAAGGATGGCGGAAACGTCTAGGGGTGGAGGACTTCATGTATAGTATCATAACAACAATTGTAATAGTAATTGAAGCAAACACAACCAACATATATATAATTGAAAAAGTTACATCATTGTATGAATTACATGTTTACGAATCAATTACAATATGTTGACAAAATATGAAATAGTAGACGCCTTAGCGCCCCATCCTCAAAAGCACTTGGTTACCTGTTTAATGATTTCCTGAGAATACAAGTTGTTTTGAAAAAGTGTCAACACAAAGGTTGGTGAGTTCATAAGCTTTTGGTTGGTATTATTAAAAGCCTTTCGTTTGTAAAAGTAGTATTTGTGTTAGAAAATCCAATATTTTCCTTAAAATGTATATGTAGTCTTAAATTCAAAGACCGGAATGTATAAGTAACTTTTCTTACTTATAATAAATAATGTAAGTTTAAATCGACATAAACTCGTTAAATTTTAATGAAGTTCCCGTAAATTCCAATGTTTATTAATACTTTATGTGAGTTTATTATAACCATGCTATGACCAAGGTTGCCTAAAACGACGTTCTTCAGGCGTCGGAAATGTTATGACATTTGTCACCCCAGACCTATCGGTCTAACTGTTGCATGCAGTTTAGGTGTGGGTTTGTCAAACCCAATATAGATCTATACACAACTATCACGCTCTCCCTCAAGGAGACTCTGGTTACAATACAGGACTTAATGGTAATTTGAAGTAAATGTCTCACAAAGTCATTAACGGAATTACGTGTTATGAAAACTTGGTATCGTATGGCCGTACCTTGCTTAATGAAAATACCCTTTGTATAAATGTACCCTTTTTAAATGTATGTGTTATGTAATGTATCATAAACTATACCTATTATAGTTTATCAACCAAGGGTAGTACGTAGTAATGTATGCAAACTATATTCAAAATAGTTTATTAAATGTTTGAATGTATCGGTTGTACTTTGATTATAATCACTTGTTATTCTTTATATTTTATATGTCCAAATCCATTTGTAAACTGATGTGTGTCTAAATATTAAGATAAAATGTCATATATTGCAATAACATATAATCACATAAAGATATACACCTTGCTCAACATGTTACAAGGTGAAATGAAATTGACAGCAACTTTTCGTTGAATACAGTTTCTGTTACTGTTCTTAGAAAATTTATAGAAAAATCATCAAAGCTCCAAATCCAAATCCACAAATTATTAGAGTTTGTGATATGAGTCTAGTTTGTTCATAAATTTTATCATGATTTTTAGTGATCTCTAACAGAGGTCAAAATGTCCATAATCACAGGCTGGTCCGGGTTTGCCTCTGAAATGATAGGCAGTTTTGTAAAAATCACCATAAATTGTAGAAACATCATATGGAGATGTGCAAGTAGCCATTTTCAAGCTAGGAGTTTGAACTACTTGCACCTGGAACAGTTTTGAAAACTAAAATATTTAAGTTGACCAAAACAGTCCGTGATTAAAGTCCATCTTTTCTGATGTAATCTGTTAGAAAAAGTTTAATTGTGTTCTTGATGATTTTACTTGTATTCCCCCCTTAAAACTTAAGAAAACATGTAAATGTAGGGGTATGAACTCACCCTATGTGGTTTCAGTAGATGAAAGTGAGAGAGAGGAAGTGTTCAACCCAAGAACACTAAGAAGATGTCTTGATGATTCGAGAATCTAACATCGAATAAGATGGAATTTGTGTAAGATATCAATGATTTGAGTAGAATGGAGTGTAATAATTATATGAATGATGAAGATACTTACTAATTGAAGAAAGAAATCCCTGAAGAAAGCCTTGAAGTTCTTGAAGTTGAGAGAAAAGATGAGAGAATTTTGGAGAGTGTCCTTTGGTTGCTAAGTGTAGAATGAAAGAACTTTATGGAGAATGAGGAGAGAGGATCAATCCTCCAGCTCTTAGAACGTGGGAAGAGCTGGAGATTGGGTGTAAAGGTCCACTAAGGTGACAAGGAGTAGTGGGAAAGAGTGGCTGATCATAGAGTGAGGTGGTGGTGGTTTGCTTTTGCCATAAATTAAGGAAAAACAAATATTCCCTCAATAATTAGTTCAACCACTAATTCTTTTAATATATTTTTATAAAAACCCTGGGGATTTATATATTTTGGGGCCTTAGTTTATAAAATAAAGTTTTGGGTGAAAATCCCACGTTAAAATAATGAAAAACGGAGTTAAAACGAAATCGTAGTCGAAAAACCGGTAAAAATAGGCTGTCTGCGAGACCTCTCGGATGGGGGTCGAGACTTCGGATTCGGACAAGGACTTCGGTCCTGGGGATTCGGCCTGAGAGCTTCGGATCCTGCGAGCTTCAGATCTTGATCCCTTCGGATGAGAGGCTTCGGTCATGAAGTTTCTGTTTTGGGTCCTTAAGGCTATTTTACCCGTTTTTACCCCGTTTCAAGTGGTTTTTGACCCGGTTAAGGGTCGGGATGACCCGAATGATTCCAAAAAGTTATGGGAACTTTTAAGAGAGATTTGGGAGAGATTTGGGAGAGATTTCAAATAGAAAGAGATAGAGTGAAAACGATTTAGAGAGGTTTCGTTTGTGATTAATTTGAGTGTCCGGCTTCATAACGCAAGGTTCGTAAACCCCGTTAAACCGTGTTTTAGTGTCGTACACACTCCCGATGAGTGTGCAATAATGTTTTATCGTTTTGTTTCAATGTTTATTGCATTTGAGACTTAGGAAATTCAACACACGAACTTTCCAAATGATGTTTCTCTCATTAAAATATTGCATTGTACAGTAATTACATAGTGTAAACCCTAATATACAAGGGTTACTTGAGTCGATTGGTTTTGACTTGTTGACTTTGTTTGACTTGGACTTGACTCAATTTTTGACGGTTGTCACATCATCCCCCCGTTAGAAGGAACTTCGTCCCAAAATTTGCATTTGACTGGGACATCAAGAGTTTGGGAAAAGATGTGGGTATTTTTGTTTCATTTGATCTTCGCGTTCCAAGGTGAACTCAGGCCCTCGTTTAGCATTCCAACGGACCTTCACGATGGGAATACGACTTTGTTTCGTTCGTTTGATTTCCCGATCCATGATTTCGACTGGTTCCTCCACGAAGTGGAGATTTTCGTTAACTTCGATTTCGTCGAGTGGTATTACGAGTGTCTCATCAGACAAACACTTCTTTAGGTTCGACACGTGAAATGTGGGATGTACTTTGTCGAGTTCCTGAGGTAATCGAAGTTTGTATGCTACTGGCCCAATCCTAGCAAGGATTTCGAATGGCCCGATGTACCTTGGATTTAGTTTCCCGCGTTTGCCGAATCGTATCATTCCTTTCCAAGGGGAAACTATTAGTAGTACACGATCACCCACCTGGGATTCCAAGGGTTTGCGTCGTTTGTCTGCGTAACTCTTTTGCCGATCGCGAGATGCTTTCAGTCTTTCTCGAATTTGAACGATCTTTTATGTGGTTTCCCTTACGATTTCAGGGCCAGTGAGGGTGCTATTAGAGACTTGCCCTCTAGCTAGCTGTGTATCCCCCACCTCAGCCCAACACAGGGGTGATCTGCATTTGCGACCGTAAAGAGCTTCGAATGGAGCGACTTTGATGCTAGTATGATAGCTGTTATTGTAGGAGAATTCGATAAGCGGTAGATGGGTATCCCATGCTTTACCGAAGTCTATCACACAAGCTCTTAACATGTCTTCCAACGTTTGAATGGTTCGTTCGCTCTGTCCGTCGGTTTGTGGGTGGTAGGCCGTACTCATGTCAAGCCTAGTTCCCAATGATTTTTGTAGAGACTGCCAAAACCGTGAGGTATATCTACTATCTCTATCGGAGATAATGGATATCGGCACACCATGGAGTCGTACAATCTCTTTGATGTATGTTCTAGTCAGCTTCTCCATCTTGTCGGTTTCTTTTATCGGTAGGAAGTGTGCTGATTTGGTCAATCTGTCTACGATTACCCATATGGTGTCAAGCCCGCCCGATGTCTTAGGCAGCTTGGTTATGAAGTCCATGGTTATTCGTTCCCACTTCTACTCAGGTATATCCGGCTGTTGTAATAGCCCGGATGGTTTCTGGTATTCGATTTTGACCTTGGCGCAAGTCAGACACTTACTCACATAGGTAGCAATCTCAGCTTTCATGTTCGGCCACCAGTATAATTTCTTGAGGTCCAGATACATCTTATCTGACCCGGGATGGATGGAGTATCGAGTCTTGTGTGCTTCATTCATGACGACGTCTCGGAGTCCACCGAACTTCGGTGTCCAGATTCGATTCATGAGATAACGTACTCCATCATCCTTGAATTCTAAGTTTTTATCCATTCCCCTTAATGTCTCTCCTGCCACCTTTTCTGGTTTCAAAGCTTCTAGTTGAGCTTCCTTGATTTGTATGGTCGTGTGGGAATGGATCGTCATTGTTAAGGATTTTACTCGGCGGCCCGAGTACTCCTTCCTGCTTAGAGCATCAGCCACTACATTGGCCTTGCCCGGATGATAACGAATTTCGCACTCGTAGTCATTCAGCAACTCTACCCATCTCCTCTGTCGCATGTTGAGCTCTTTCTGATTGAGGATATGCTGAAGACTTTTGTGATCAGTGAAGATAGTGCATTTCGTGCCGTAGAGGTAGTGTCTCTAGATCTTCAAAGCGAATACCACTGCTCCTAATTCCAGGTCGTGCGTAGTATAATTAACCTCGTGCGTCTTAAGCTGTCTTGATGCATACGCGATAACCTTCCCTCTCTGCATAAGCACACATCTGAGGCCTTGATTCGAAGCATCACAGTACACTACGAAGTCTTCGGTTCCCTCTGGGAGAGACAAGATCGGTGCGCTGCATAGGGCTTGTTTTAACGTTTGGAAAGCAGTTTCTTGTTTATTTTCCCACTTGAATATCACACCTTTCTGCGTCAAGGTGGTGAGTGGTTTCACAATCTTGGAGAAGTTTTGTATAAATCTTCGGTAGTAGCCAGCAAGCCCAAGGAATTGTCGAATTTCGGTTGGTGTCTTGGGTGCTGACCAATTCTCGATTGCCTTGATCTTGGAGGGATCCACATGTATGCCTTTATCACTTACCACATGGCCAAGGAAATCCACTTCTCTAATCCAGAATTCACACTTAGAGAACTTAGCATAAAGCTTCTCCGCTCTTAGTGACTCTAGCACTTGGCGTAGATGTAGGCGATGCTCTTCTTCGCTTCGCGGGTAGATCAAGATATCGTCGATGAATACGATTACAAACTTGTCTAGGTAGGGTCGACACACTCTATTCATTAGGTTCATGAATACCGTAGGTGCGTTTGTTAAACCGAAGGACATCACCACAAACTCGTAGTGCCCATAGCGAGTTCTGAATGCAGTTTTGGGAATATCTTCTTCTTGAATTCGTAGCTGATGGTAACCTGACCTTAGGTCAATCTTTGAGAAGAAATTTGCTCCTTGGAGTTGGTCGAAAAGGTCGTCGATTCGGGGTAGAGGATATCGGTTCTTGATGGTGAGTTTGTTTAGTTCCCGATAGTCGATGCACATGCGAAAGGATCCGTCCTTCTTCTTTACAAAAAGGACTGGTGCTCCCCAAGGTGAGAAGCTTGGTCTGATGAACCCTTTGCTCAAAAGCTCGTTCAACTGACTGGACAACTCTTGCATTTCTGTTGGTGCGAGGCGGTATGGAGCTCTGGCTACGGGGGTAGCTCCGGGTATTAAGTCAATTCTGAAATCGACTTGTCGTGCGAGTGGTACACCAGGAAGATCTTCTGGGAACACATCCGGGAAGTTACACACTTCGGGGATGTCTTTGATGTCTTTCACGTCTTGTTTCTTGTCTACTACGTGGGCCAAGAAGGCGTGGTACTCCTTCCAGAGATACTTTTGGGCTTTGATGCATGAGATGATTTGTAAATTCGCACTAGGTTTGTCACCATAGATGAGAAGGGTTTCGTCATTTGGTAGATTGAGGCGAACGGCCCTTTCGTAACATAGAATGTCGGCACGTTGAGGAACTAACCAATCCATCCCGATGATTACGTCGAAGCTTTTTATGGTGACCGACATCAGGTCAATTTTAAATGTATGGTTGTCTAGAGTGAGAGTACACTCTGAGTATATATCGCTAGTGCGTTCCACTTTCCCATTTGCCATTTCTACTACATAAGTATCCTTTAGTGATTAGGGATTTTGTTCAAGTAATTGTTTATATTGGTGGCTCACGAAACTCCTCTCCGCTCCACTATCGAATAGTACGCATGCATAAGAGTTATTGAGGAGAAACGTACCGGTAACCACCGTGGGATCCTCGACTGCTTCCCCATGTCCTATTGCCAGGACTCTTCCTACTCCACCAGCATTAGGGGCTTGTGCTTTGGGGCAGTTTCTTTTGAAGTGACCTGCTTCTCCACAGTTGTAGCAGGTTCGGGTTGCCCCTGTACTGGCGACTTGGTTGATTGGTCGAGCCGGCGCTTTACAGAAACGAGCAGTGTGCCCCTTCCTGTCGCAGTTGTTACAGTGCATCTCCCTACAAGTACCATTGTGGTGAAAGTTGCACTTGTTGCACTTAGGTAGGGTTCCAGCATATGGCTTCGGTGGTGCTGGAGTGGTAGCAGTAGTGGCAGCATAGACAGCAACAGTTTGTTGCTTCTTAGCGGGGTCGTGTGCTGGTTGGCTCTTCTTTTGGTTCCAAAACTTCCTTTTGTTGTTTCCCCCTTTTGATTGATCAGTGGTGATCGCTATAGTGTCGTGGCTGGCTCTATGGTCGATAAGTTGTTGTGCCAATTCTTTGGCACTTGCAAAAGTAGTGGGTTTCGAGGCTAGCACGCTATCGTGAATCCGGGATGTTAGTCCCCAGAGGTATCGTTCCACCTTCTTATCTTCTGGAGTGACCATTGTTGGGCAGAGGAGGGCCAATTCATTGAATCGGGTGGTGTAGGTTTCAAGGTCGGAGCCCGTCATCCTGAGGTCCCAAAGTTCTTGTTCCAGATTTTGAATTTCACCTCTCGGGCAGTACTCCTTCATCATCAAGGTTTTTAGTTCTGCCTAGGTTATGGAACTAGCCACTTCGAGAGTAAGTGAATTAATCCGGCAGTTCCACCAAGTAAGGGCCCGGCCGGTGAAAGTGAAGGCTGCGAACTTAACTTTGCTCGCTTCGGGGCAAGAGCACACCTGAAAGACTACTTCGGTCTTTTCAAACCATTGCATTAAAGTGATGACTCCCCCGCTCCCATTGAAGTTGTCGGGTTTGCCATTGGTGAAGTCTTTGTAGGTGCACTCTCTTGTGCGCACCCATCTGTCGCCCTGGTTAGAGGGTGTAACACCTGGTCCAGATCCACCATTTCCATTAGAGACAATTTGGGACACAGCTGCCGCTACTGTTACTGCTATTGCAGCTTGGAGTATTGCTGGATCAAATTGTGGAAGTGGCGGCAGAGGTGTTGGTGATGGTGGTGGAGGTGTCGGTGATGGTGATGGTGGTGGAGGTGTCGGTAGTGGTGGTGGAAGTGTCGGTGATGGTGGTGGAGGTGTTAGTAGTGGTGGTGGAGGTGGTGCTGTGCTGCTAGATGGTCTAGTCTCCTTCCTTGGCGGCATGGTTCTGTCATAAGTTGTAAACCAATGTACTTTTAGTACAAGTATATTTATAGGAAGAGAAATCTTTTATACATAAAGTATATTATTACGTTGTTTTCCGGTATGTTTACGATACATACGATTTTATACTTTTAATTGACCCAATACATTGGGCTATGAGGTAAAATGAAAGTCTAAAATATTTTATTTGAGTTTCCTTGTTTCCAAGTATATGACCATTTGTAAGAGTTTCCCATATACTAATTTAGTCGGGACATAATTAATATATTTATTATAGTAACACAAAATACTCCTATAGTATTTGTAAATATTTAGTTTTGAGTTCTTAAAGTATCCTTTGTAGTGTGATATTAGGTTGTTAGATTTGTTGCCCATCCTGACCATCCCCAGGTATATGCAAGTCAATTCTCGGACAGATATAGTTGATCAGGCTATATCCTTCCCAGCATTAATCCACATATACTAAGGCATACTCAAAATGTTCAACTCTTCTTCTTTTGCTTTATGTTTTCTCTAGTCATGATACCATGCGAGCATGTAATGTATGTATGTATACTTTAATCAAGAAAATCGTTTATTTTCTAAAAGTATATTTATTTGAAAAATGCACAAATCAGAGACTATTAGTCCCAATTGTGTTTATAGTTTGTATATCTTATGTGGTTTGATATACTTAATTCACTATAAACTGTGCTCTGATACCAATCTGTCACACCCCCAAACCAGGATGGCGGAAACGTCCAGGGGTGGAGGACTTCATGTATAGTATCATAACAACAATTGTAATAGTAATTGAAGCAAACACAACCAACATATATATAATTGAAAAAGTTACATCATTGTATGAATTACATGTTTACGAATCAATTACAATATGTTGACAAAATATGAAATAGTAGACGCCTTAGCGCCCCATCCTCAAAAGCACTTGGTTACCTGTTTAATGATTTCCTGAGAATACAAGTTGTTTTGAAAAAGTGTCAACACAAAGGTTGGTGAGTTCATAAGCTTTTGGTTGGTATTATTAAAAGCCTTTCGTTTGTAAAAGTAGTATTTGTGTTAGAAAATCCAATATTTTCCTTAAAATGTATATGTAGTCTTAAATTCAAAGACCGGAATGTATAAGTAACTTTTCTTACTTATAATAAATAATGTAAGTTTAAATCGACATAAACTCGTTAAATTTTAATGAAGTTCCCGCAAATTCCAATGTTTATTAATACTTTATGTGAGTTTATTATAACCATGCTATGACCAAGGTTGCCTAAAACGACGTTCTTCAGGCGTCGGAAATGTTATGACATTTGTCACCCCGGACCTATCGGTCTAACTGTTGCATGCAGTTTAGGTGTGGGTTTGTCAAACCCAATATAGATCTATACACAACTATCACGCTCTCCCTCAAGGAGACTCTGGTTACAATACAGGACTTAATGGTAATTTGAAGTAAATGTCTCACAAAATCATTAACGGAATTACGTGTTATGAAAACTTGGTATCGTATGGCCGTACCTTGCTTAATGAAAATATCCTTTGTATAAATGTACCCTTTTTAAATGTATGTGTTATGTAATGTATCATAAACTATACCTATTATAGTTTATCAACCAAGGGTAGTACGTAGTAATGTATGCAAACTATATTCAAAATAGTTTATTAAATGTTTGAATGTATCGGTTGTACTTTGATTATAATCACTTGTTATTCTTTATATTTTATATGTCCAAATCCATTTGTAAACTGATGTGTGTCTAAATATTAAGATAAAATGTCATATATTGCAATAACATATAATCACATAAAGATATACACCTTGCTCAACATGTTACAAGGTGAAATGAAATTGACAGCAACTTTTCATTGAATACAGTTTCTGTTACTGTTCTTAGAAAATTTATAGAAAAATCATCAAAGCTCCAAATCCAAATCCACAAATTATTAGAGTTTGGAATATGAGTCTAGTTTGTTCATAAATTTTATCATGATTTTTAGTGATCTCTAACAGAGGTCAAAATGTCCATAATCACAGGCTGGTCCGGGTTTGCCTCTGAAATGATAGGCAGTTTTGTAAAAATCACCATAAATTTTAGGAACATCATATGGAGATGTGCAAGTAGCCATTTTGAAGCTAGGAGTTTGAACTACTTGCACCTGGAACAGTTTTGAAACCTAAAATATTTAAGGTGACCAAAACAGTCTGTGATTAAAGTCCATCTTTTCTGATGTAATCTGTTAGAAAAAGTTTAATTGTGTTCTTGATGATTTTACTTGTATTCCCCCCTTAAAAATTAAGAAAACATGTAAATGTAGGGGTATGAACTCACCCTATGTGGTTTCAGTAGATGAAAGTGAGAGAGAGGAAATGTTCAACCCAAGAACACTAAGAAGATGTCTTGATGATTCGAGAATCTAACATCGAATAAGATGGAATTTGTGTAAGATATCAATGATTTGAGTAGAATGGAGTGTAATAATTATATGAATGATGAAGATACTTACTAATTGAAGAAAGAAATCCCTGAAGAAAGCCTTGAAGTTCTTGAAGTTGAGAGAAAAGATGAGAGAATTTTGGAGAGTGTCCTTTGGTTGCTAAGTGTAGAATGAAAGAACTTTATGGAGAATGAGGAGAGAGGATCAATCCTCCAGCTCTTAGAACGTGGGAAGAGCTGGAGATTGGGTGTAAAGGTCCACTAAGGTGATAAGGAGTAGTGGGAAAGAGTGGCTGATCATAGAGTGAGGTGGTGGTGGTTTGCTTTTGCCATAAATTAAGGAAAAGCAAATATTCCCTCAATAATTAGTTCAACCAGTAATTCTTTTAATATATTTTTATAAAAACCCTGGGGATTTATATATTTTGGGGCCTTAGTTTATAAAATAAAGTTTTGGGTGAAAATCCCACGTTAAAATAATGAAAAACGGAGTTAAAACGAAATCGTAGTCGAAAAACCGGTAAAAATAGGCTGTCTGCGAGACCTCTCGGATGGGGGCCGAGACTTAGGATTCGGACAAGGACTTCGGTCCTGGGGCTTCTGCCTGAGAGCTTCGGATCCTGCAAGCTTCAGATCCTGATCCCTTCGGATGAGAGGCTTCAGTCATGAAGTTTCCGTTTTGGGTCCTTAAGGCTATTTTACCTGTTTTTACCCCGTTTCAAGTGGTTTTTGACCCGGTTAAGGGTCGGGATGACCCGAATGATTCCAAAAAGTTATGGGAACCTTTAAGAGAGATTTGGGAGAGATTTATTAGAGATTTCAAATAGAAAGAGATAGAGTGAAAACGATTTAGAGAGGTTTCGTTTGTGATTAATTTGAGTGTCCGGCTTCATAACGCAAGGTTCGTAAACCCCGTTAAACCGTGTTTTAGTGTCGTACACACTCCCGATGAGTGTGCAATAATGTTTTATCGTTTTGGTTCAATGTTTATTGCATTTGAGACTTAGGAAATTCAACACACGAACTTTCCAAATGATGTTTCTCTCATTAAAATATTGCATTGTACAGTAATTACATAGTGTAAACCCTAATATACAAGGGTTACTTGAGTCGATTGGTTTTGACTTGTTGACTTTGTTTGACTTGGACTTGACTCAATTTTTGACGGTTGTCACACTAATTGTCGCATTAAAGAGTTCTGTTCTTTCAAAGGGGATGTTCAATTCTTTCTCAGTTAATCTCTCATGGCTTTCTTTGGCAGGATCCACTGCTACTTATGGCAAGGCAATGGATATAATCACCTTTCAACTAGTGAATGACAAGAAGATTAGACTGTCCAAGAAAATCTTTTGTCGGATACTGGATATTCCTAATTCTCCAATTGTTACTGATCTCATGTATGCTCAATCCATTCATATGTACAATGAGATGGGTCATCAACCTCCACTCACGAAGATTAGTGATTTCAAAAAGTCAGCTTTGCTAACGGTCTGGAATTTCTTGTTTGGAATCTTTCTTCGATGCTTGACAGGTCGAAGTGTTGGCTTAGACAAAGGTCGCATGGACGTTTATGCGATGGTGGCTGGATTATACTATGATATCTCTGTCGACTACTCTACTCAACTATGGAAGGAATTTCAAAAGAGTGTCGAAAACACGAATGTGGTTCAAGGCATTTCGTGTGCTAGGTATTGGAGCTTAATCCTTGCTTATTTTTATGATAAAGAAGGAATTGTTGTCCCTGTTGATGAAGAAAAGGCTAAGTTTCTGAAGTATCACTTCCCAAAGGAAGTTTCGGATGATATGGAGGTATTCACACACATTGCTCGGATTCCTGATGCAATGTTAAAAAGGGTTGAGCCAACAAATTTAGCGTTGGTTGAGTACTTGAAAACCATTAATCCAGATGTTGAGACTGGAAAATTATTGTCGAAAGAAGAAGCTGGTCCTTCCACGAAGTCTAAAAGTTCTAAAAAGGATGCAAAAGCTACACTAGAGAAGCCAGTGCACGAATCAAAGAAATCTCCTGATAAGTTTGTGCATGAATCTACGAAGTCTCCAAAGAAGCCTGAGACGGCTGAAGTGAATGTCTCGACTGTTGTCATCAAACCAGTGGAACCTGTTGATGATACTATAGTAGCAGAGAAAATTCCTTCGAAAACTGGTGTTTTTCGTCGTTTGAAGCAAAGGTCTAGGGGTTCAAGAAAATCTTCTGATGGTGGATCAAAATTTTCTCCTTCTAATCTTCGTAAACCACAACTCTCTCATCAAGGAGTTATTTTTCGAGAGGTTCCAGCTCCAGTCTCGCCTCTATCCAAGAAACGAAGAGCTGAAGATGTTGCCAAACATATTTCCAAGAAGAAGAAAAGACAAAGAAAGTTGGTTATTCAAGAGGCATCTTCTAAAGAAGAAATTGTTCCTGAAACACCATAACCAGTTGTTTCACAATCTATATCTACTCCTGAGAAGACAATAGTCATACCACCGGAAGTCTCGTTAACTGAATCAAATACTGAGGAGGTTCGAACTTCAGGCATTTATACACATATATCTGATACGGATGTCAATGTCAACATGGGTGAGGGAGACTCAAACAAGGAGGTTGCACTTATTAATCAAGGTATTCCTGTATCTTCCAAACCAGACAGTTTCGTGTCTTTACCACCTTTTATTCTTCCGAATACTACCAATTCCCCAACTTTTGAAACCATTCTTCATCAACCCTTTACTACTCTTTTTCCATCTCAATCTACTGATTCACCCAAGATTGATTCGCCTGTTAAAACTTCACTTGTTGTTGAAACGGATACTGACAATGAAGGTTTTGGAGGCACATTTGAAGATTTACAGTTTGATGATGAAGAAGATCACTTTCCTGATCATATGTTGATGACAATGAAACAATTCAAGATTCTCAACAAGAAATTGAATTCTATTCTTCAATCTCAAGCCGATTTGGGGAGTAATTCGTATGTATCTCATCTGGATGTTAATAATATGCTGAAAACATTCGAAGGAAAAGTGGTAAGTAAAGTCTCTGGAATGGTCCGAGATTCAGAGATTCGTCTGTTGGAAAAGATTGATCACAATGATCAAAATGATGAATTACGGGGATCAATTCTCTTAATTCGATGCTTCGAGGGGAAGTGAAAGAATTCAAGCATCTGATGAAAGAACGACATGTATTATTCGTTCAGGATGTCAAGAAGGTGAGGGAAGATGTAAATCTGCAAATCCAAGAACTTGGTTAGGATATGCAAAAAGAAATCTCCATCGTACAACGTGATTATGCTTCGATCAATCAGAAAATTGACATTATTTGTGATGTTGTTACCAAATATGTCAAGCTGTACGAAGATTTGAGTCCTCAACTTACTCAATTGTCGACCACCGAAAATAAAAGCTTTGTAGAAGTGCTCAATTCACTAAAGGAGCTCAAAGATTTAACTGTTAAATCAGTTTCATCTCCCTTGATCACTCCGAAATTTTTATCTCAAAAGTTCGTTCATTTTGAAGCCATCTTGCAAAAACAACTTGCTCCACTTTCTCATATTTCTAGCCTTCTTCCGAAGAATGCCCCACCTGTTTTCACATGGGTGCAAGGGGAGAAAAGGATGTTGGTAGTACGAAGGCTAGTGGGGAAGGTTTGCATGCAGATGCAAAGGTTGTTGGGAAATTGTTTTCTTCGAAGATTTCAACAACAAAACCATTTGTGTCAACTGCTGAGCCAGTTAGTTCAACTGTGGTAACAACAATGCCAGTAACAACGAAGCCAATTTCAAGACCAATTTCCAAAGGGATTATGATTGGAGAAGGAGGCAGCAGTTCGAAGCCTAAGGAAAGTGTTGATATTTCTTCTGTAAAAGACAAAGGCAAAACTGTTATGGTCGAAAAGTCAAAGGAAGAAAAGAAAGCTGAAGCGGAGGCTGAGGTTGAAAAGCTCCGAATTGTACAAAGCATTATGCGACTTCGTGCAAATGATCCACCTGGGATGAACAAGGGTGATCCTTCAAAGCATTACAATTATGAGACAATAGAGTCGAAAGTTGCATATAATCATATGTATGATTTCGAAAAGAAGCCAAAGAGAAGCTATGTTGTTCTCAACACTGATATGAGTCAATTAGATTTTCCCATCAATGAAATGATGTTCATTATGGCTCAGTACAAAATTGCTGAGAAATTTGATAATGATGATGAGTACACATACATGAAGATCAGATTTCATGCTGTACTTGGAAAACTTCCAGAGGAAATTTGGTCTCTGGTGAAGATAAAGAAGGTGATAAGCATAAAGCGAGATGTATTGTTCGAAAATATGATGCAGAATCTTCGCTTTATTGTTTCGAGGGCAAATGGGCAAGTATGTGATTTTTCGGTAGCTGATTTTCCCTTAATGAACTTGTATGATCTGTTACAAGTTGCATTGTTACTAAAGGATAAAGACGCTTCATATATTCGAGAAACTGATCCTGAAGTTTTTCGACTTGGGTTGGCTCACATCAAGATTTTCATTGACAACTATTATGAGTGCTTAGCACTTACTGATGTTGAGTTAGCTATAGCAAAGTGATTGACTGTAAAAGTGCCAATAGAACTTCCTTTAACTCAACCTGAGTTGAAGAAGTATGCTGATGGAGAAATATGTTTGAAGCCATTTGGTATGGTGTTTGCTGGGAAAGACAAAAATGGGAAAGCTAAAAGGTTCTTGTTTCAAGCTTCCGAAGTGGAACGATATACAACATCCCAATATACGAATTTCATTGTTCGTATGAATAGCTGCAAGAAGAATAACGAAGGAGACAAGAAGGAGTTAAAGAAGATAATCTCTTGGTACACTAAGATTCGAAGAGTTATGCTGTATGCTATACAAATACTCTTGAACTGACGAAAGTCGACATTATTACAAAGGGGAGATTGTTAGGGTCGAATTATATTGTAGTATGTCGAAGTATGTTTTACCCTTCATATATTTTCTAATGTTTATATACTAAGGTGTATTTCGTATGAAGCTTAATTGTCAATGCCTTAGTAGTTTTTGCATGCTTTCACTGTTCCTATAAATATAGAACTTTACTAGAGTTAGATAAGACTCTTTACAGAACTTGTCTATTTTTCTCTGTAAAAGCTGAAAGCGTAAATGAGCAGAAACCAGATCTTATTTACATCTTGTGTTCAATTTGTGTTTGTTTAACTCTTATTTGATTAATACTTGATTCCACGATTCATCAATATACACAGGACTCATCCTCACTTCTCGAAAAGCCAAACTCTTTGACTTTCTCATTGAAACAAAGATTCCATCTGCGAGATGCTTGTTTCAATCCATAAATGGATTTCTCAAGCTTACACACTCTATTAGGGTACTTTGAATTGACAAAACCCTCTGGCTGACTCATGTAAACATCCTCAGCCAACTTTCCATTAAGTAAAGCGGTTTTGACATCCATTTGCCATATTTCATAGTCATGAAATGCAGCTATGGCTAGCATAACCCTAATAGACTTAATTTTCACTACTGGTGAGAAAGTCTCATCATAGTCAACTCCCGGAGTTTGAGTAAAGCCCTTCGCAACTAGTCGCACATTATAAGTGTGTACTTTCCCATCCATGTAGGTCTTCTTCTTGAAGATCCATTTGCACCCGACTATCTTACGACCCGGTACATTGTCAACCAAGTTCCAAACTTGATTGTAATACATGGACTGAATCTCGCTGTCCATAGCCTCTTTCCATTTAGCAGACTCGGGGCCTGCCATGGCTTCCTTGTAGTTGTTAGGTTCATCTGTCACACCCCCGAACCAGACGGCGGAAACGTCCGAGGGCTCGCGTGACTTAAATTGAAATATCGTTTCAATGAATATATATGAAACATAACACATGCATCACCAACCATTACATAGTACAACTGGCATTGTTTACATCAAGTACAAGGTTTACATTACATGATTCCAAAATATAAAGAGTTTGGTGATTAGCAATTACGAAAGAACTTTCAACACACCGGATGCTTCCTTGTCTAACGATTACCTGAGAATACAAGTTATTTTGAAAACGGTCAACATATATAATGTTGGTGACTTCATAAGTGTGTTTGATGTAAAGCAATTTATGTCGTTTGTAAAACCCAGAAGATCCGATATTTTATGTATTAAAACTTTTCTTGAAAATGTGGTGATGATCCTTTAAGTATATGCGTGAATGATTTCAAAACGTGCATAAATGAGAAGTTTTGCATTATAGTTTTTGAAAGTACAAATGAGTAAGATTGGTTTCCCCGGAAAAGCCGATGTCTTCCGATAAAAAGTTATGATTGTTTTTGCTATATTGAATCGTTACATCGAATGAATATGATTTCCCTTGATTAATGATGTCGGATTTCTACGTGAGTCGTTATAACCATGCATGATAATGACTAGTTCGTCTGTCTTGGTATTCTAATGAACACCGAAATTTGATCTTAAGACTTTGTCACCCTAGACTGGCCGAGTCTAACTGTAGCGAACAGCTTAGGTGTGGGGGAGTCACCCCCGTATAGATCTATACACAAACTCTCGCTCTCCCTCCAGGAGACTTTGATTACAACTACAGACTACGACCGACACTTATTGGTGTCACCCGTTATTACTCACTCAATCCACATGAATTTGATTAACCTTGATTAATGATCTAATTTTATTTTACTTGAAGAGAAGGTAAGCCTAACAGACGAGGAGAAGAGGACTACTAGGCCCTACTAATTTCGTATGTTATTTAAGGCTGTCGAGTATACGAAAAGCGCGTTGACCCATTTCACATATGATTTATTTGGACCATACTACTAATGCTAATGGGCCACTGAGGCCCAATAGCATGTAAAAACCATTGAGGGTCCCTTAAGCATGTAATTGGGTCACAAGAGGCCCAATAACATGTATTATTTTTGTTGGGCCCAAAAGCCATGTTAATGAGTCACGAAGGCCCATTAAGCATGATTAGAATCTCTCAAACCCAACCATTTGAACGTTTACTTGTTTTGCATAGAATTAATGTTGTGAGTTGTTTAATCGATATGTCGTATAAATCACGAATTTGTTTTATAACGATTTATAGATTTATAAAATAGTTGTTTTTCTATTTACAACCCATAGGTTATAAAGTTTTGTATATTTTGACCCATATATTATTATTATCAACATAATTGACCAAAAACATTAGTTTGACCTATTCAGCCCCTTATTTTGTAAAGTTGACAATTTTTGCCCTTTTTAATAAAAATGACATTTTAGGTCCTTGAACCATTTTTCGTGACATCTTTGACCCAAGCACTTATTTAAATAATGTTTTAAGCCCAAAAGTAAATTTTAGAAAGTTTCAACCCTTTAGTTAAAAGATTTGCATTTTAGTCCACCTCTTTTGCAATTTTTACACTTTTTACCCAAAATCCAAAATCTTTGCATTTTCAATCCTTTTTAACAAATATGATCATTTTAAACTCCAGAAATATATTTATTTACCTTTCTACCCACTGTTTTGATAAATTTACCATTTCAGCCCCTTAAATCCATATTTTTCGCAACTTTGGGCCAATGGGCCGAAAAGCCCAAAATTTAGCCCAATAAGCCACAAATTTCATTTTTAGTTCTTTGAAAAACATAATGTTCATAGAAATTTCCATTTTAACTGTTTTGACATTTTGAACCTTGTAAAAACCATAAATGATAACTTTTTCCCAAACTTTTGTTTATTTGACAAAAATAGTTCAATAATGAGTTTTATGTTGTAGTGTGTTATTTTAAAGCTTGTATATTAGTTTATCTTGACATGTTAAGTGAAATATGAACTAGGTCACATATTGTTCCTTCTTGAACTATAGATCTCGAAATATCTTTCCTTTTTAGCACATATATATCACAAAAACACAAGAAATCACACATATCATACAAATACACATAGATCTTCACATTTTACTTGCATTCTCCCCCATAAAACATATGAAAACCGAAAATAGAGGGGTATATACTCACCTTAGGTTTGTTGCTTCGCTTTTGAAGAAAGAAAATGGAAGAGTTTGGTCCTAGCAACTTCCTTGAGTAGATCTCGAACTCAAGAAGATTTCTAAGAGTATACACACCAAAAACTTTCTGTAAAGGAATGATCTAACAAGAGAGTGAAGTTATGAAGCTTAGATGTGTAAAGACATACCAAAGATAATGATTTCTTATGGAAGAACCTCCTTGAAATGCCCTAGATCTCGAATTTTTGATGGAGGAATGAAAGGTGTTCTTGAGAGAATAGTGAGTGTTTGAAAAATGAATTTGGTGTGGGTGTTGGGTGCTCTCGGCCGAAACAAGAAGAGAAGAGAGGGAGAAGAGAGAGATAGATGAAAGGATGGTTGCATGGAGACATGTGAACTTGCATGGAAGTCCAACATGTAATAAGGAGGTGGCTAACCCTCCTTAATCCCCTTAATTCCATTTTTTTCTACTTGGGCCGAGAGAGAGAGAGATGGGAAGGAAAGGCTTGGGCCTTTTGTTCTAGAGTCGATAATATGGAGCCCAAATTAATGATTTTTTGGCCCATTGGACCCATTGGGTAGTTTACGGCCCAAATTGCATAAAAGAATGAGTTTTACGGCCCATTAGGGCTTATTGGATTTGTTATGGCCCAACAAGGCCCATTAAGGTAAACCAATCCATTTTAGGCCCATTATCGCCCAAAAAGTTAAGTTTCATGAAAGTGGGTTGAATTTCAAGCACAACATGAATTAGGGTTTACGAGTTTACAGTAGATAATGTTTACAAGAGTACAGAATTTCCTAGCTAGAATGCTAGTTGTGACATCATCAAAATTTACAAGTGTGCTATCACTGATAAATGTATCACCTTCTGTAGTAATATTGAAACCATAAAACTCAGGTGTATTTCTAACTCTACTGGAACGCCTCAGAGGTATGGACTCGTCAATTGGATCAACATGAGTTTCCTCCTCAGGTTGATTGCTAGTGTTTGAGGCTCCTTCACCGCTTGACTCTTGAAGCTCTTCAGGGTCAATTTGCCTCCCACTGTCTCCTTGGCCTATGAGCTCTCTCTCGCGAAAGACTCCTCTCCTCGCCACGAAGACAACATTGTCAATCGATCTGTAGAAGAGATAACCAAAGGATTTATGTGGGTAGCCGATAAAAATACATCGCTCACTTCGAGGTTTGAGCTTATCGTGAGTCTCACGCCTCACGAACGCCTCACAACCCCAAACCTTGATGTGTGCTAACGAGGGAACCTCCCTGTCCACATCTCATGAGGTGTTTCGGCAACCTTCATAGTTGGGACTCGATTAAGGATATGGGCGGCAGTCTCTAAGGCATACCCCCAGAATGAGATAGGTAACGAAGCTCGACTCATCATGGAACGAACCATGTCCAACAAGGTTCGATTACGCCTCTTAGCCACACCATTAAGCTGTGGTTTCCTAGGTGGCGTCAATTGTGAAACAATCCCACATTCCTTAAGATAGTCTAGGAACTCGATACTAAGATACTCACCACCCCGATCGGATCGGAGCATATTTATCTTCCTACCCAGCTGATTCTCCACTTCTTTCTTAAACTCTTTGAATCTTTCAAAGGTTTTTGACTTATGCTTGATTAAGTAGACATAGCCATATCTACTGTAATCATCAGTATAGAAGCGGTTAGCATCCCTTGTGGCAGTTCTAAAGGGCCCACACACATCGGTGTGTATGAGATCCAACAAACCTTCACCCCTTTCACAAGTACCAGTGAAGGGTGACTTGGTCATCTTTCCAAGTAAGCAAGATTCGCAAGTGTCATCCGTCCTTAAGTCGAATGACTCCAAAACTCCAGACTTTTGGATTTGGCCTATGCGCTTCTTGCTGACATGTCCAAGACGACAATGCCACAAGCATGCCTTATCCAATTCATTGGAAGAATCAATGTGCAATACATTATTTCCTAAGTTGTCTACAACCATCACAGTTTCATATACACCATTACAAGGTAATGCTTTAAAATATAAGACACCATTATAATAAGCATTAATAGCACCCATTTCATTATCAAATGAAAAACTAAAACCTTGTTTGTACAACCCATGAAAGGAAATAACATTTCTCGCCATTTCAAACGAGTAGCAAAAATTATTCAAATCTAATTCTAACCCACTACTCAGCAATAAAGAATAATTCCAATCTTGGTGACAGGTGAAACCTTCCTATTACCCATGATCAAGTTCATCTTCCCGTGCTCCACATCCTTACTTCTTTTTAGTCCCTGCAAATCAGAACAAATGTGAATTCCACAACCTGTATCAAGGACCCAAGAACAAGAATGTGATGAGTTATTAGACAGAATAGTATAAATACCTGCATGGGTGGCCTTAAACTTCCCATCTTTGACATCATGCAAGTATTTGGGGCAGCTTCGCTTCCAGTGCCCTTTATCGTGATAGTAGAAACACTCTGCTTCCTTAGGAATGGAAGAGGGAGCAGCGAAACCAGCCTTGGTTCCACTTGAAGAGGATCCATCAAGAGACTTTCCCTTACGGCTCTTAGAGGGAGTCTTCCTCTTCTTCCCCTTTCCTTGTCCAATTTCCAGAACAGGGGCGGTGGTAGGAGTAGTAACAACCGATTTACCTTTGAGACTACTTTCAGCAGTCCTCAAAATCCCTTGAAGTTTGCTGAGTGTGACCTCCTCCTTGTTGTGACATCCCTATTTTTCACGGCCAGAAAAGACCGATTTTGTTTATGCTTTATAAAAATCAGAGTATCTCCTTTAATAAAAGTGTTGCGGAATTTGTTCCCAGAAAAACATGATAAATACGTTATCCAAGCATTTCCGAAGAATTGTATTTTTATTCATTTTCAAAACCTTGGGATGTCATCGTCAATACAGAAACATAAGCATAAACAGAACTTACATTTATTTACACTAGTGATCTACATCTCTTTTAAATCTCTCAGTGTAAAGTACCTTCACATCGACACCTGTGATACAAATAAACTGAGTGGGTCAGGTTGGGAAACCCGGTGAGTACATAGGGTTTTCAACCCACAATAATATAGTTATTATGTTTAAACATCAAGCAATCAACCCAATTACCCATCCCCATTATCCTTTTTACTCTTAAGGATCTACCCTAAGAAATAGCTATTCCTCGTTCATTCATTCCTAAGGATCATCCTAAGGAATCGGCACGAAATCCATCATTGCCAGGGTTTACTCGATAGGCACTAAGTCGCGTAGTCGCCAGGGTTTAGGCACTAAGTCTCATAGTCGCCAGGGTTTATACAACAGGCACTACGTCGCATAGTCGCCAGGGTTTAGGCACTAAGTCTCATAGTCGCCATGGTTATCTCGTTTATCGACAGTATCGTTTCCGATAATCCACTCGCAATACGTGTCAATGGGTTTTTAGAGTACAGCTAGTGAATACACAGTTCAAATACACCTACAGGTTGCGATCCTGCTAGTGTTCCACTGGATTGTCTAGAATAGTCCGTGGTTGTCATCCATAATCTGCTGAATGACGGGGCCAACACATAGGTAAAAGGCTTCTCTCATGGTTTAACTATCACCCTTATCTCATGGTCTATATCACTTCTCATCATTTTGTTTTTGTCATACAGCAACTATTTCATCTACCCATGCTTTACCCAACACATTTTGTAGATATAAAATACATATACAGTTTAAATCATATAAAACTCGTATACAATCGTTCATCCAGCATAGATAGCAAGTATACAGATAATATGCGCACATAGCACGTAATTTATATAAAATACTTCATATCTATGTGTAAGATGAAAGTAACTATGCGCTCACTTGTTAAGGTGGTGACTCGGAACTCGGACAACACTTCATTATCTCAAAACAATTTTCCCTTGACAAAACCTAGTATCAATACCACTAGGCTTTAGTCTAACGTTAACCGCGACTAATTAATAGTCTAGCTATTATTATTATTATTATTATATAAGCGTTAAACAACACTCTATATAACTCATAATAATAACCCAAATAATTATTTTAAGGACCTAATAACATTACTATAATTATTTAAAGGTATATTAAAAATTTCATAGGCGTAGCTCACTTACAGCGGATTTTAAAGAAAACCGGGCTTTGCTCGGAGCAGCGTTTCCGAACCGAAAGACCCTTTTTCTCGGGACTCCGGGAGCCTCGGGGCTTCCTTCGGGTGCTAGGGGAGTTCCCTAGGGTTTAGGAGGGTTGGAATGGGTTAGGGAGAGAAAGAAGTTAGAGAGAGAAGTGAGAAAGGTGTGAAAAATCCGGAACTCTCGCCTCCCTTTTATAGCCTGCGAGGCCTCGGACTACGCTGGGCGTAATCCTTGGCTACGTGGCGCGTAGATCGGATAAGGGCTCCAGCTCGCGTACACCTGGCTCGCACTCGGACTCGGAAGGGATAAGGCCGGAGTATGCGGGGAGTACTCATCCTCGGACGCTTGGCGTAATGAGAGGCGACGTGTCCTTCATCCAAAGCGAAACCGTGGGGAGCAAGGGAAGGTCGGGATCGTGCCACGTCATTGTATCTTGCATCAGATTTCGCAAATTGCACACTCGACTTTAAAAATTCGTAACTTTCACATACGAGCTCCGTTTTCGACGTTCTTTATATCAACGCGTAGGCGGGAACGTACTCTACAACTTTCGTTTAGACTCCGTCGGCTAATTTTGATATTATTTTAAAAGTTATATTTTTAACAGGCTGGGACAGGATTGGTCCGTTAAAAATTCATAACTCCTTCATCCGACGTCCATTTTCGTCTGTCTTTTTATCGTTACGCTACTATTAAGAAGATCTTCCATTCTCATTTAGGTTGTGTGGGCTAAAAACCGCTCGATCTAATATTCGAACTTCGGGTTGTACACTGCTAAGCCGAAACTTCGAAAAATCATAACTTCCTCATACGAAGTCTGATTTGGGCGTTCTTTTTATAGACGCTCTCGGTTTAACGAACACTACGACTTTAGTTTAGATCGCTAAGGCTAAAAATCGCTTTATCATAAATTCACTATTTACGCTTCCCGGTGCCGTGCCGGTTCCGTCGTGAAACTTCGACGGGTCATAACTTCTTCGTTATAACTCGGATTTCGGCGTTCTTTATATGTACGGAATCCTTGTAACATATACTATAACTTGGTTAAGATTATTTATTCTAAATAATCTTTTGTCGAAAAGTCGTTTTCGACCCCTATTATCTCCAGATTGACTAGCCCGGATCTACGGGCATTACAATTATCTCCCCTTAGGATGATTACATCCCGGAATCATCAACGAAACAGGGCTCACATGATGACTCCATACGTTATCTCTTAATCCTAAGTAATAACCGCAACTTCGATTATTCTTCGAACATGTATCTAACTCTTGGACTCGTTGACTGCAGGCGGTGCTCAATCTTGCACTTGCTCCCTATCTCACGTTAGTCTCCAAATTATGACCTTCAAGTCACAATCTCGATCCTCACTGGATACGAACTTAAGATAAGTTCTTTTATTGCTACAATGGAACGATGTGTCATATTCTAATAACCTATCATCATATGTTGCAACGCTTAGACTTAGGTCTCTTAGAGTCAAACTCCAGAACAGACTATACCTTCCTTCATGTTCTAATGGGATATAATCACATCTTCAAAGGTAGCATTCCTAGCTACAAGAAACTATCGTGATACCTCTACTGATCGCTTTGATTGTCTTTCACTTCAAGCTTCTAGCTTAAGTCAGATGCTACATCGGACTTGGTTCTCTGAACCACGTATAATACTCACTGTAGTCGGACTCAATTCGATATGACCACTAGGGTCGGAATAACAACAATCTTCTTAGTCATTACCGAATCGATGGTAACGACATGCTTGAATAAAATGGAATCAATTACTAGCTTCTTGGTAACCTTATGACTTTCCCTGATCCAAGTGTGAGTCCTGTGCTTCCGGTAGTATATGCATCTACTACCTTTCACACCTACTCATACTCGTCCCAAGTATTGTCTCGCAGTCCCCAAGTCACCATACAAGAAAATCACATAACAGTTTAACACACCAGATAACAAAACGAAGGCTTTATTATTTCTTGAAACTATTACATAGGTGTTCAAGTTCACCCCAGACTATGCCTTTAATAGGCTACATCATATGATTCTATCCTCTTGGTTACTTCATAACTCGATCTTTGGATATCAAACTTTCACTCCTGAATCCTTGCATTGTTATCTGCTTCGTCAAGGATCATTTGAAATGCTCTCGCCTTTGGCTTTGGCGGCACATTTGGCTTTGTAGCCCCTTCTCTCTTTGGGCAGTCTTGCTTGAAGTGCCCTTCCTCGTTACATCCGTAGCACACCCTTTTGTTGAATGTACACTCGTTGGCATAATGCCCATGCTTCCCACACTTGAAACAAGTCACCTCCTCACCGTATTTTCCAGAGTGTTCCTTTTTGCACTTCTCGCACCATTTCGATTCATTTCCTCCTCCTCCGAAATTCTTCGAACCGAACTTGCTCTTCTTATTGTTGGGCTTTAAAGACCCCTCGAACTTCCTCTTCTCGCCAACCTCAACCTTCCTGGCAGCTCTTCCCGTAATCATATCCTCCACATACTTGGCAGCCCAGATAGCTGCCTCTAGAGTATGCGCCTGACGTACCGACACCGCATACTCCCGTGGGAGTCCCTTGGCATACTTGTCGATTTTTGTTAATTCATCTGGCACATGACGCAAGGCAAACTCCATCTTTTCTGTGAAGTTATTGGTGTACTCATCAATCGACATGCTTCCCTTCTTCAAGGTCAGGAACTGGTTCTCTAGCTCGAGCAGGTTTTGGGCTGAGCAGTACTTTGTTTGAATTGCACCAAAAACTTTGCCCATGTCAGTTGCAGGGGCTAATTGGGGCTCAGAGTCTTCCCCAGCGTGTTCCACCAACGAACCGCGCCTCCTCGGAACTGACGCACTGCAAACGTGGTTTGTAGCTTGCCCTTGCAACCACATGTCATGAAGGCTAATTCCATCTCCGAGATCCAATCCATAACTCCGATCGGATCTTCCTTCCCAGTGAAAGTCGATGGCTTGCAAGTTAGAAAATCTTTGTACTTGCATCCATTCCTCTCGACTACATCATCTTGGTTGTTCCTTCTAATTATCGGCGGATCATCTTGACCAACGGTCCTGCTGTAGTTTCCTTCTTCAGACTGCCCATCATTTAATTCAGGCTCTTCAACAGGCATCGTAGGTTCATCCCTCTCTTGTAGCAGTAACCGCCTTGTTTCCTCCATTTGACGATCCAACATCATCTGGATCATCGCTTGTACCCTGGCCATCGTGATTGGCTCAGGAGTGGCTACTACAACGGGTATTTGCTCAATCACTAGTGATTGATTCCTGTTTCCATTCGCGTTCCCGGCTCCACTGCGGGTTCTTGCCATTTCGATCTATACACCAATTCAGATGTTTGGTGTGTAATGACGAGAATTTAGATAGAGAAGATTTTATTTACGATCGACGTGTAAATCTCCCTATCGTTCCGAAAAGTTACATGCCAGTTCTAATACCGTATCTAAACGTTTAGAAATCTGAACACATAAAATTTCCAGATCCGGTCGGCAACAGACCATAGATCCGTTCAGACATTTAGCATCATAAAGCATCATAAATCATTTAGCACATAAAAGCATGTTAGGCATTTTCCCTAAATAAGCTAGTGCTTGTGTCTATTCAGGTGTATTACCTAAGACACACTCCTCACAATCATTGCTTAGCATTCTAAGTTTAAGTCTAGAAATAAATCCATATTCCTAGTTCGCTTAAACTAATGCTCTGATACCAACTGTGACATCCCCATTTTTCACGGCCAGAAAAGACCAATTTTGTTTATGCTTTATAAAAATCAGAGTATCTCCTTTAATAAAAGTGTTGTGGAATTTGTTCCCAGAAAAACATGATAAATACGTTATCCAAGCATTTCCGAAGAATTGTATTTTTATTCATTTTCAAAACCTTGGGATGTCATCGTCAATACAGAAACATAAGCATAAACAGAACTTACATTTATTTACACTAGTGATCTACATCTCTTGTAAATCTCTCTGTGTAAAGTAGCTTCACATTGACACCTGTGATACAAATAAACTGAGTGGGTCAGGTTGGGAAACCTGGTGAGTACATAGGGTTTTCAACCCACAATAATATAATTATAATGTTTAAACATCAAACAATCAACCCAATTACCCATCCCCATTATCCTCTTTACTCTTAAGGATCTACCCTAAGAATTAGCTATTCTTTGTTCATTCATTCCTAAGGATCATCCTAAGGAATCAGCACAAAATCCATCGTTACCAGGGTTTACTCGATAGGCACTAAGTCGCATAGTCGCCAGGGTTTAGGCACTAAGTCTCATAGTCGCCAGGGTTTATACAACAGGCACTACGTCGCATAGTCGCCAGGGTTTAGGCACTAAGTCTCATAGTCACCATGGTTATCTCGTTTATCGACATTATCGTTTCCGATAATCCACTCGCAATACGTGTCAATGGGTTTTTAGAGTACAACTAGTGAATACACAGTTCAAATACACCTACAGGTTGCCAGCCTGCTAGTGTTCCACTGGACTGTCTAGAATAGTCCGTGGTTGTCATCCATATTCTGCTGAATGACGGGGCCAACACATGGGTAAAAGGCTTCTCTCATGGTTTACCTCTCACCCTTATCTCATGGTCTATATCACTTCTCATCATTTTGTTTTTGTCACACAACAACTATTTCATCTACCCATGTTTTACCCAACACATTTTGTAGATATAAAATACATATACAGTTTAAATCATATAAAACTCGTATAAAATCGTTCATCCAGCATAGAGAGCAAGTATACAGATAATATGCACACATAGCACGTAATTTATATAAAATACTTCATATCTATGTGTAAGATGAAAGTAACTATGCACTCACTTGTTAAGGTGGTGACTCGGAACTCGGACAGCACTTCGTTATCTCAAAACAAGTTTCCCTTGACAAAACCTAGTATCAATACCACTAGGGTTTAGTCTAACGTCAACCGCGACTAATTAATAGTCTAGCTATTATTATTATTATATAAGCGTTAAACAACACTCTATATAACTCATAATAATAACCCAAATAATTATTTTAAGGACCTAATAACATTACTATAATTATTTAAAAGCTATATTAAAAATTTCATAGGCGTAGCTCACTTACAACGGATTTTAAAGAAAATCGGGCTTTGCTCGAAGCAGCGTTTCCGAACCGAAAGACCCTTTTTCTCGGGACTCCGGGAGCCTCGGGGATTCCTTCGGGTGCTAGGGGAGTTCCCTAGGGTTTAGGAGGGTTGGAATGGGTTAGAGAGAGAAAGAAGTTAGAGAGAGAAGTGAGAAAGGTGTGAAAAATCCGGAACTCTCGCCTCCCTTTTATAGCCTGCGAGGCCTCGGACTATGTTGGGCGTAATCCTTGGCTACGCGGGGCGTAGATCGGATAAGGGCTCCAGCTCGCGTACAGCTGGCTCGCACTCGGACTTTGAAGGGATAAGGCCGGAGTATGCGGGGCGTACTCATCCTCGGACGCGGGGCGTAATGCGAGGCGACATGTCCTTCGTCCGAAGCGAGACCGTGGGGAGCAAGGGAAGGCCGGGATCGTGCCACGTCATCATATCTTGCATCAGATTTCGCAAATTGCACACTCGACTTTAAAAATTCGTAACTTTCACATACGAGCTCTGTTTTCGACGTTCTTTATATCCACGCGTAGCCAGGAACGTACTCTACAACTTTCATTTAGACTCCGTCGGCTAATTTTGAATTTATTTTAAAAGTTATATTTTTAACAGGCCGGGACAGGATTGATCCGTTAAAAATTCATAACTCCTTCATCCGACGTCCGTTTTCGTTTGTCTTTTTATCATTACTCTACTATTAACGAGATCTTCAACTCTCGTTTAGGTTGTGAGGGCTAAAAACCGCTCGATCTAATATTCGAACTTCGGGCTGTACACTGCTAAGCCGAAACTTCGAAAAATCATAACTTCCTCATACGAAGTCAGATTTGGGCGTTCTTTTTATGGACGCTCTCGGTTTAACGAACACTACGACTTTAGTTTAGATCGCTAAGGCTAAAAATCGCTTTATCATAAATTCACTATTTACGCTTCCTGGTGCCGTGCCGGTTCCGTCGTGAAACTTCGACGGGTCATAACTTCTTCGTTATAACTCGGATTTCGGCGTTCTTTATATGTACGGAATCCTTGTAACATATACTATAACTTGGTTAAGATTATTTATTCTAAATAATATTTTGTCGAAAAGTCGTTTTCGACCCCTATTATCTCCAGATTGACTAGCCCGGATCTACGGGCGTTACACTTGTTCATATGATAGGTCTTGCGAAACTGATCATAACATGGAGGTAAGGAGTGTAGAATGATTTCTATAGCCAGCTCCTCATCAAAGTTCACATTCAGTTTCAACAAACGGTCCACAAACCTTTGCATTTTCTGCAGGTGGGCCGTGATGGATTCACCATCCTTCATCTTAGTTGTTATCATGGAAGAGATGATTTCATACCTCTCTTGACGAGCACTCTGATGGTATCTTTCCATCTGGTCCTGGTGCATCTCAAAAGGGTAAAAGTCCTCATAGGACTTTTGGAGTTCAGCTGTCATGGTGGCCAACATGATACAAGACACCTTGGTGGCTTCCTTCTCATGAGTCCTAAACTCAGCAATCTCCTGAGGAGTAGCAGAAGACTCACCGATTTCCTTAAGCTCCTTGTCAAGGATATATTCCTTGTCCTCATAGCTAGTGACCATCCAGATGTTCCTAATCCAGTCATTGAAGTTGGTACCATCAATGATGACTCTCCCACACAAGTTCATGAGAGAGAATGAGCTAGTAGGGTTGAGCCAGAAGTAGTGTTGGAAGACATCTGAAAAGAAAGAAAGACAAAGTTTAGATTAGATAAGAGTCCTTAGCATAACCCCCAAATAAAATATTAAGGCTAGGACCCAACACAATATTTTACAATTTGGAAGAGGGATGCCGTAATCCAACTTGCAAAATATTTGAAGGTAGGTAAATGGCGATTTACCAATTTCCACCATGAAAAACGAAATTGATTATTAAGTTTTAATTGGATTGAAATTCCTAGATTCCTTTGAGATTCATTGAACTTTTCAATGGCATGTTTAAAATCTTGATTATGCCCTTCAATTTTGTGACTGGGATACCGAGGATCAGAAACAAGGTGTGAATAACCATGCAAATTAACTTGGTACACTTGATGCCATTTATCACCTAATCGATGTGCCGGTTAACCACACACGCTCCACCGATCTGTGATAAACACCAAGCTACCCTTTGCCACCCTTACTAGTCCATGTTAATGTGTCGGTTAACCACACACGCTCCATTAACGACTTGGCAAGGTGCAAAGTGCAATTTCATGGATTAGCATCAAATTCACATTTTCCTAAAGTAACTAAGATTGGGAATTTAATAAAACATTTAGTTACTTTATAATTTTCATCATACTTTTAACGAGAATTAATGTCCTATCCTACCCGTTCGGTTAACGACCCTCCACCAGTCAAGGAAACGGTGGGTGAGAGTGGACACCCATTAAACTGCCATTTTATAGGCAGTAACCTTATACCCCCCTTATAGACCGGCTTCATGAATGAGGCCTACTAACGATAAGATTGACTTGTCTTATACATATATATAATTATTAAACCTATAATATTATAATAGTATAAGGGTTGAATTTTTAACTTTTAAAATTCTAGGGTTTGGAATTAAAGTATACATAAGTGTGACTTTAAAAATTCCAAAACTTGAGGACAAGTTTTGACACTATTTAAAACTTTTCATTTTCTCAACTTATGAGTTTAATGACTTTTAAGGAAAAGACTTTTGGTTTTCCGTAACTTGGGGACAAGTTATGGAGTCCATTAAAACCATTAAGATCATTAATTTAATTAACACAATAATCAAAAATTCATACATGATCTAATTAAACTCATAAGCATAAGATAATTCATATCATCAATCTTCAAGAAATTTGCCTAATCATATAAACTAATACAAATCTTGAAATTATGACAATTATCTTTTCATTCGACAAGCATGATCAATACCCTAATGAAAAAAAAACAGATTTCATGGTTTAAAAAACAGTTTGGGTAATGATCCTAATCCAATTTCTTGCCAAAAGACAAAAATATGCCCACTGGAGCACCAACTCGGTGAGTACATGAACTGGACTCATCGAATTGGTCATTTTATGAGTGGGCTCGGCGAGTCACCCAGTGGACTCGGCGAGTTCACTGAACAGTATGAAGAATTCGATTTTTCAACTTTGAAAACCAATAAAACATCAAGTATAATAGAAAACAATCCTAGGCTCTGATACCACTGATGAGTTTTGAGCATCCTAACAACCTTAAGGTGCACATACAACCCTAAATGCTTTGGATCTATGTTTTCTCTAATTATACATGCAATTTGATTTTCCAAAGCATTATCCTAACTAGCGTACAAAACATGGGTACTTGTATAACAAAAACTAGTTAGATGACCTACCTTTTCTTATAGCTTGATTCCTTGGACCTTTAAGAGCCTAGCACCCCAAATGTGATGCCTCAAATGCTTCACACAACACCACCAACAATGGAGGACTTGAGAGAGAATGGCTTGCACACAAAATCGGCTATGACTCTTCCAAAGATCACTAGTGGCCGATTTCACTAACCAAGGGGATTCTTATATAGTGTGGCAAAACTAGGGTTACACCATGTAAACCCTAATGTGCATGACCTTCCATATTCCTTATGCTCCATGGGTTTAAACCTCCATGGACCATCCATGGGTTATGACATTGGTTTAGCCCAACTTAAAGAACTATGGATAATTGGCCCACATTATAAGAATCAATGATTTACACAATCAATCCCCATATATTTAATTAGTCTCTTTTGATCACTAAATTAATTCCAATTTAAATTCTTGATCAATACAATTAAATAATATGATTTCATATTAATATATTAGAACTTAAAATATATTAATAAATCATAAATAACCTCTTCTCAAATGTCCATCCTTCAGATTGTTCTGGTGCCATGCAACCCAAATGGACCATGCTACCCTCGGGTCAAGTACATACCAATTATAGTTATGGACTTAGACACCTTATCCAACATCTTTTTCACAGGAAAAGAAATAGCAGGATCAACGAAATAAGTTCGTTTTATTAAGGTTGTTTTATCCTTCTTTGTGATTTGAAAAACAGTGATCCTATTGTCTTTTAAGTTCGTATCCTTAGGAGATATTTTTCCTTTGTTTATTTAGGATTTGCTACTTGACAAATTTCTTCTCCTCTTTCTTGAGGTTAGTTTCAAATCTTTTGAGAGGAACTTTTAGGCTCCGAGACAATCTTTCCTTTTCCTTTGACATCATGCGAAGTCTTGGCTGAATGCGGAACACTCACATTAGGAGAAAGGTGAGGTTTGGTTTTCTGCACAGGTTTCGTATGATTTGGAAAGGATGGTTTTTGAAAATCTTTTTGATTTGAAACATGTGCATGATTTATTTCGTTGAGAATTATTAGGTTTCGCAGGTGAAGAAACTTTCGCATTTGGATTGGATTTTTCTCTATGAACTAAGTTGGGATTCTTAGACTTCCAGAACTGTGTTCTTTCCTTGAGATTTTTGTTGTATCTTGCATTCCTTTGGCATTTTTGAGCTGCAAACTGCTCAGAGGATTTATGAATACTCACCCTAGGTTTTGGCTTTCTGGTAGGAGTTTCGGTCCGAACTAACGATGTCTCACTTGGAACGTTCTTAGTTCCACTAGGACTTCCATTTTCGTAGCTTGATTTAACTTTTTTTAGGGGTTCTGCTACGTATCGGATCTTTGTTTTCCAAGCGGTCATTTCAGATAAACCCTTGGTTTCGTCTGCATTATCGATTGGAGCAGACCAGAAGAACTCATCACAACCATCTTTGTTATCATCCTCGACCATGGATGTTAATTCAACTGTTTGGTTTTTGTTCAGTCCTTTAGTTGTGAAAACTTGGTTAGGAACAGTTTGAACTTTTGGAAAACAGTTGCTTTAGCTTTTAAAACTTTAGATTTGTTCTCAGAAACACGTGCGAACTCAACTGAATTTTCAGAAATTAGGAATATCACAGGTATAGGTTCGTTTTTGACAAACCCAGAGCAGTGAACCTCATCCTCCACAGAGATTTCACTCATATCACTTTCATCGTCCAATTCAGAAACATTTTCAACATCGAGTTTATTTTCTGAATTTAACTTGGTTCTTAATGAGTCAAACTTCTGTACAGTTTCAGATTTAATTTTCTATTTGTCTTTTTCATCTAAAATCTGTTTGAGCATGTTTTTGTGATCTTTGGACTTTATGAAAGATTCAATTTTGTCAAGTCCTACTCTGTATGCATCTGATGTTTCGTCTGATGAGACGATGGATTCGCACCTGTAACACTCTGCGTCGATTTCGTCCTCTTTCAACTCAAGAAAGGGCAAAATCATCTTGTGAATTTTCTTTCCAATCTCCCAATTTAGATGCAACCGAGTAATATTAAAATAAAGTCTTTTGGCAATCAAATAGAAAATGTTACGCTGTTTTAAAAGACCTAAATTATCTCTCTGCAAATAAATTGACTCATCCCTAGACTTAGACAAATCAGACTCCAACTTTTCAATCCACATGCGTCTCTCTTCACTTTTTGACGAAACCCTGCCGATTTGATCAGTTAAGTTAGAATTTGTTAAGCGAGTTTGTTTTAAACTATCACTGAAACTTGAAAATGTGTATTTTAAGTTGTTCAATTCAGTTTCATATCTATACACAGGTATATTCAAAGATTCAAGAATGAAGTTTACATCGTTGATCACCTGCTTGCACTCGCTTATCTGCTCAAGAACTGGTTTCGCAGCGAAATAGCTATCGGCGCCACGTCCACCATCAGTTGCATAGCCTCTCATCTCTGATACTTCACTCGTAACCATCAAACATCTTCCATTGAACTGTGAAACTTCATCCTTCGCTGCAAAGCTTCTTCCATGAGTAGGTTTACGAACCTCTTCATCTTTAGAGTCAGTCGACCAGACCTCGACTCTGCCAAATTCATCTTCAGCTTCATTTTCCTGCACAATTAAAGCAACCATAGTGTTATCAGAGTTCTTCTTTTTGATATCCTCTAGCTTTTGGTGATAATATGCTTCATCATCCTCTCCTTCCTTCTTCTCGTTCAATCTTCTCAGCATGCATTCCTTGGCCATATGGTTTTTACCATGACAGTAATTACAATCATAGCCGGAGTCCCCCATAAGCTTTTTATCCTTCTTCGCTTCTTCTTTCTGAGAGTTATTCGCACTCTCATCCTTTACCTTTTTAGAGCTATAACTGCCCTACCAGTTTTGGTTCTTGTTGCGACTAAAGTTGTTCTTTGCAAACTTCCTTGGATTAGACACTATGAATGCATATTCTTGCTTGGAAAGTTCACAATCGGAGAGATCAGACTCCAAACCATCATCTTCTATAGCGTTTTACCCTTCGCAACAAGGGCCAGTGATCCCATACCATAAATAATCTTCCCTTCATTCGTCACTTCATCTTCATGTGACCTCAGTATTCCAACCAGCTTTGCAAACGTGTGGTTCTTGAACTGTTCATGCACTTTTACAGTAAAAACAACAGCCTTCCACTCAGATCTTAGCCCATTCATGAACGTGACTTTTTGCTCAATCAGTTTATGTCCTATCTTATGCTTCATAATCCTACTAAGAAGATGATCATAGCGATTGTAGGTTTGATCAAGACTCTCTTCAGGCTTCTGTACAAAAGCTCCAAACTCTGAAAGCAGTAGAGTTTGAGTGGAATGCTTAAGATTGGCATCAGTTAAATATAGTTCCTTAAGCCTATCCCACATGGCTTTCGCTGTGTCGCATGTGTTGGATTTGGTGTCAAAGCCCATAACTATAACTGGAATGTACTTGACCCAATTATAGCATGGTCTTTTTGGGTTGCCTTCACCAGTGCAATTTGATAGGATATACTTTTGAGAATAAGGTTCTTTATGATTTTTTAATATATTAAAAGTATAATATATTAATATGAGATCATATTATTTAATTAGTATTTATCAAGAATTAATTTTGTGATCAAAAGAGACTAATTAAATATATGGGGATTGATTTTGTAAATCAATGATTCTAATAGTGTGGGCTAATGATCCATGGTTATTTAGGATGGGCTAAACCAATGAGTTAATCCGTGGATAGTCCTTGGAGGTTAACCCATGGATCCTAAGTAATATGAAAGGTCATTAGGGTTTACAAAGTGTAACCCTCGCATTTGCCACACTATAAATAAACCCCCCTAGAGACAAAATCGGTTGCCACAACATTCTTGGAGAGTGATATTGATTTTATGCAAGTAACTTATTCTCTCAAGCCTCCTCTTACATATTGGTGTTTGTGAACCATTATAGGCATCACACTTGAGGTGCTGAAGCTTTCAAAGGTCAAGAACTACAAGTCCTTCTAAGAGGTAAGTCATCTAACTAGTTGTGTTGTTCATTTGACAATTTGTATGCTGGTTAGGAGAATGCTTTTGAAAATTGAAAATGCATGTATAATTAGAGAAAATATAGATCCAAAGCATTTAGGGTTGCATGTGCACCATAGGAGTGTTATAGTGCTCAAAACCCAACAGTGGTATCAAAGCCTAGGATTGTTTTCTGTTATACTTGATGCTTGTTATTTTTCAAAGTTGAAAAAAGTTGAATTTCTGGCCTCTGACTAATGAACTCGCCGAGTCCACTGGCTGACTCGACGAGTCCACTCAGTAGCAAGGGCAACTCGACGAGTCAGTTCATACACACGTCGAGTCCATGGTTCTGGTGGCAGAATTTCAAGTTTTCTTGGCCTAGATTGGATTGGAATCACTACTACAAACTGTTTTACACCATTAAATTTTTTATGATATGGTAGTGATTATGCACATCCAATCACAAGATAATTTTCATAGTTTGAGATAATTGTTGTTTTATATGATAAACAAAGTTTCTTTCAAATTGTTGACTTGATATTATCTTGTTTATGAGTCTAGCTAGATCAATCTTGAATTATATGATAATTTTTAGTTGTTGATAAATTGATCTAAATGAATTTTAATGACCTCCATAACTTGTCCTCAAGTTATGGAAAATGAAAAGTATCATCCATTAAAATTACATTAAACTCATAAGTTATGAATTCTAAGAGTCATCAAAAGATAGTTGTCAAAATTCTTATGATAGTTGTTAGTTTATAAGTTAATCTAATTACTTGTATCATTTGATTTGAAACTATTTTGCCATATGAGTTAGTTTAGATCATGATTAAAAAAATTATATGATAATTTCCTTGTTAGAATTGATCTAAATGTTCTTTAATGAGTTCCATAACTTGTCCTCAAGTTATGGAACATGAAAAGTCTTTTCATAAATGTTTTTTATGAACTCCATAACTTGTCCTCAAGTAATGGAAAATCAAGAGTCTTTTCATAAAACCAACATTATTAAGTTATAGATATGAAGAGTTTTGACAAGTTTCAAAACTTTCCCTCAAGTTTTGGAATTTGTAAAGTCTCACTAATGAAACTTTAATTCCAAACCCTAGAATTTTAAAAGTTAAAATTCAACCCTTATACTATTATAATATTATAAGTTTATATATATATATATATATATATACATATATATATATATATGTATAAGACAAGTCAGTCTTACCGTTAGTATGCCTCATTCACGAAGCCGATCTATAAGGGGGTATAAGGTTACTGCCTATAAAATGACAGTTTAATGGGTGTCCACTCTCAACCACTGCTTCCTTGACTGGTGGAGGGTCGTTAGCCGAACGGGTAGGATAGGACATTAATTCTCCCTCATTAAAAGTATAATGATAAATATAAAGTAACTAAACTTTTATTAAATTCCCATTCTTAGCTACTTTACGAAAATGTGCAAATGGGGCTAATCCATGAAATTACACTTTGCACCTTGTTAAGTCATTAGTGGAGCATGTATGGTTAACCGACACACTAATCTGGGACTGACAATGTGTGGCAAAGGGTAACTTGATGTTAGATCAATGGAGCGTGTGTGGTTAACCGGCACATTGATTAGGTGATTTGTAACATTGGGTGTACCAAGCTAATGTACATGGTTATTCACACCTTGTTTGTGATCCTTGGCATCCTAGTCACAAACTTGAAGGGCACAATCGAGATTTAAATATGCCATTGAAAATTTCAATGAATCTCAAAGAATCTAGGAATTTCAATCCATTTAAAACTTAATAATTTGTTTCGTTTTTCATGGTGGAAATTGGTAAATCGTCATTTACCTACCATCAAATATTTTACAATTGGATTACGGCATCCATCTTTGCAATTGTAAAATATTGTGTTGGGTCCTAGCCTTAATATTTCGTTTTGGGTGTTATATTAAGGACTTAAATCAACTAACTTGAATTTCTCCCTTGTAGATGTCTAGTTCAGACAACTATGGTCTTCCGAATCTTTTGGAAAAAGCTTTCCAAATGAAGATGATATTTCACAGTATCATACTTCACTTCCTCCACCTCCTCCAATGATTCTCCCTGACCCACAAGTTTGAAGACTTGAAAAGTTCAAGGTCACTCAAGCCCTATTGGCTAGTAAACACCAATATGGAAGGTTTGTGTGTGCACATGTCTTGGATATGAAGTCACACATTGACAAGCTGGGAATGTTGGGTTTCGTTTTCCCAAGAAAGTTTGATGTTGACTTGGTTCTTCAGTCACTTCCCGATTCGTATAATCAGTTTGTTAAAGACTGCTATATGACAGACCGCGACGTGACCTATATTGATCTTACCTATTTGCTTATTGATGTTGAGTAAGCAATGATTTGGCGCAATGGTCAAGCAAATTTGATTGGAAGATCTACTTCCCAAGCTGCCATGGACATAGGCAATGACATAGATAGTCCAGAAAAGATCCCATCTCCTATGGGAAGGGAATTGGCTATGGTCAAAAGATTTGACCATAAGAGAAAAGCCAGTTCTAAGATAGTTCCATGTGCAAATGCCAAAGAGTCCACTTGTTTCTACTGCCATTTGAAGGGACATTGGAAGCGAAGCTGCCCTGAATACCTGAAAGATCTAAGAGAAGGTAAAGTCAAAAAGGCTTGACTCTACTTTAGGTAAATCCACTATCTAACTCTATTAAGTGCCTATTTGTAGATTCTTAAGACATGATGTGATAAGATTACATTTTGATGTTTTGTAGGATCAAAGAAAAGAAAGGAAGCTTAAAGAAAAAGCATGCTGAGTCTGATCACGAAGAGATGGATTTTAATTGCATGGTTCGATGACCAGATTTTTGAGTTGCTGCTTAGGAGTGATGATAGATTGCTTAGAAATATGTAGTAACATAGTTTTCATTTGTAATTGCATTGTAAGGAAAAGTCTTTCCGCACCTTCTATAAATAAATAAAATTTTGAATTTTTATCTTATTTATATTTCCTTGCAATGGCATTTGTGAAAATTGATGTTTGTATGCTTCTATTTTAGCAATATGGATTAGATTCTTTGGTTTGTGGTAGTGTCTAAATTTGCCAAATAAGGAAAGATTCTCATCACCCAAGTTTCAATTGAACAGAAACTTGGGATCATGCAACTTGTATTGTATGATGAATGAGAACCTTCATATTTGGGAAATTAGGACTAATTCCTAGTTCAGATACAGAGGTGAGTTAAGTGAAGGACTAGGGGATCGGGTACACTTGGTTGTGCGCTGCTCAGGTCCACCACAAAGAACGATAAGACTATTCGTTATAGTTTACTAAAGTTAGTAAATATGGTTATGCTTATAAGATTAAGTATAATTTTGAGTCATTGAAAAGTCTCAATGTATAGCAGAACGAATAAGAAGAATCAAAGTCGGCAGAAAGATAAAAGTTTCTCCAATCTTAAAAGATGGGAGAGTGCTAGAATATAGTGTTTTATGATCATCTTAATGATTATGAAAAACCATATCATAATTTGATCCTCTAAGGACGCCTTAGTGCATTTGTTTGGCTAAGAAGAGGAATCGGGAATCGTTGAAATAGTTAAATCAATTAAGACGAATCATAATTCGTTCCAAAATCAAATCTTAGAGTCATACTCCAAGATTGTATATTGAGTGACATATCAGCAAATGTAGAGTAAAATGTTTTCTACTATTGTACATTTGAAATTGGTAAGTTGTGATTTTTGGATAAAACAAAGACCAACTAAGACCAATTGTGTGAAGTGTTTGTCTTGGTAAGAAATCGCACTAACTCTTGAATATTTTTTTGTCAAGTAATGTTTCTTGACAGAGAGAATCTTATATGTCAAGAGGTTAGTGGGAGTCTTAAAGGTCTTGAAAAGGTTCAATAACTAATCAAGAGTAAACTTATTGTTAATCACTAGCACACTTGAGGTTTGAAACCTACCGTGTTGACATATTCTTGTTTCTGTGGCCATTCCAGTTAAAGTTGACTATGCATGCGAGTTCTATGAGTTCTCAATTGTTTGCATAACAACCTGGAAGCAATGACAGGCCCTTGTGCTGCCAGGTGGTAAGAGATTAAGATTGAACAAGTTCAGTCCATATGAGTTTGGATTTGTCACTAACCTTCTCTCAAGATAATGGTTATGACAAATTCACATGGATAGGAACACATACACCATTAAAAATCTAAGTGTCATATGGTTTCTCTCCAATTCATGAAAATGATTGTGAGGAAATGCTTTCACTAAGTAAATTTTAAAGAGTTGGCAATTGTGATATTTGCATTCTCAAATTCGATTATGACTACAACATCTCTCTTCATAGTTCGAATTATGAGAAATAGCAAAAGGTCTAAACGTTTGAGACTTATTGTTGTAATTTCTAAAACTGTTTAGACACACATATGAGCTTTCTAATAAAAGGTTTGTGAGCTTAGATAATGGCTTATCGAAGCATCTCGTGTCAGAAATCTGAACTTTGGTAAGAAAGTCAATAAAGTATTGATTTCTAGAAGTCCAGCTGATTTCTGGATTTATGTCACAGCTAATGGGAGCATAAATGTTATTCAAGTAACAAAATAATTGTTATGCAAGTGGGAGCATAATTATTATGGTAAGTGTTGCAAGTTAGCAATGTTAATTATAAAAAAAACAAAGTTTTCAATTCGCAAAGTTGCAGGGTTGAAAAGTTGTTTTGCTATAATTAAGGGAGAGGAACTTATACTTCATTTCAATTCTAAAAGTTTAGATTGAGATTTTAATCAAATTTAGTCAAGGATTTATATGCATACCATTTTTAAATGCATCAACATTGGAAATTCTATATAAAGAAATATTATAGCAAAAGACTGGTCAAGTATCATGTCTTTATGTAAGACATTATGAATCGTATCCCATATTGTTCGGGTATAGGATCGATTACATATGCTATAATATTCATGTCTAACTTTCCAAATGCCTAGGGCCTTAAGAGGGAAAAAGGACTAGAATTGGATACGACTAAACAACTGCTAAGAACAATACAAGGTTCGCCAAAGGTTGGTTGCTTATGGATAGTTGGAAGTATAGTAATGGATGGACCATATTGACATTATTATGAATAGACAGGATTCTATTAACAATGAGTTGTCAAATGAAAAATATGTAAATGTTTCCATAATGGGAGTTGGATATGAAGAATCTATGAGAAAGTTAGAAACTTTTATGCAAGAAGGATGTTTAAAGGAATGTGCTTTAAATATGAGACTTCGGATCTATGGAATTGTCTTGTAACAATCTCTAATGGAAAGTTTTGTAATTGACAAAGTCTCTGTGACTTGTGTATATAGTCATTACAAAAGGATCACTGCATATAAGTTTAGAATCTAACAAATTACAGTAAGTGGCAAGAGCTTGGTATTCTTACACTTACGATAAGGATTTGGAATTCTGAAATGAGTATTGTTGGAAATGTTTACAATTGCTCTATTTCACAAAGTAAGGACCGTAGGTAAACATAGTGTGCATGATTGGAGCATGGGATAGCTATTGTTTTAATTCAAGTACTAGTTGATAAATCGAAACAATATACAATGAATCATGTGTAATCAATTTGGTGATTAAATAAATGGTGTTTTATTTACACTCAAAAGTTTTGGGTCCATATAGGATTAGTATTATTCTTGTGTTTCACTTTGCATGTTTTGACTTCCAGAATAATAAAATTGTTCAAACTATCCACAGTCGATAATACATTGGAAGTAAGTATGAAAGAAGACTGTCATGAGTTGGCTTGTAGATTGTCTAAGGCATTAGACATAGCAAAAGTGTGCTACACCATTCATGAGTGCTCCTGAAATAAGATTTGAGTATTGGATTCAACCCGCGCTCACCTGAATTACTTCATGGAATTTATCACAAGTAATTATGAGATGATTTGACTAACTTGATGTTATAAAACATATCGTTGTGCATGACTTAATGAGTAGTTAGTACAAGCATATAATGTCGAAGTTTATATGTTCCTTTTATCCTAAGAGGATTAAAAGCGATATCTTGGGCCCCTCGATGATTCTGTTTTGACTATGTGTCGGGCCCGGTAAGAACTAAATTGATGTGTTCTGTTATCTTCTATGTCAGACGAATCGGAAATCGGGAAACAAATTGCAGGACAATAAGTATGACTATGTTCCATGTATTTCTATGCATAGATATCATGAGAACAGAGGAGTATATGATCCCTTATCTGAAGGACACGTCACTGACTAGGTCAGAGTTCGACAACGGCTTTTGAAAGCTTATGATTTCTAAGTCGTATCCTAAAGTCGCATTGGCAGTTATAGTTATTAGACTTATCCAAGTGGGAGATTGTTGGATTTGGTGTCTAAGCCCATAACTATAACTGGGATGTACTTGACCCGATTGTAGCATGGTCCTTTTGGGATGCCTTCACCAGTGCAATTTGATAGGATGGACTTTTGAGAATAAGGTTATTTATGATTTATTAATATATTACAAGTATAATATATTAATATGAAATCATATTATTTAATTAGTATTGACCAAGAATTAATTTGGAATTAATTTTGTGATCAAAAGAGACTAATTAAATATATGGGGATTGATTGTGTAAATCAATGATTCTAATAGTGTGGGCTAATGATCCATGGTTATTTAGGATGGGCTAAACCAATGAGATAATCCATGGATAGTCCATGGAAGTTAACCCATGGATCCTAAGTAATATGAAAGGTCATTAGAGTTTACAAAGTGTAACCCTAGCATTTGCCACACTATAAATAAACCCCCTAGAGACAAAATCGGTTGCCACAACATTCTTGGAGAGTGATATTGATTTTGTGGAAGTACCTGTAACAACCGTCAAAATTGAGTCAAGTCAAAGTCAAACAAAGTCAACAAGTCAAAACCAATCGACTCAATTAACCCTTGTATATTAGGGTTTACACTATGTAATTACTGTACAATGCAATATTTTAATGAGAGAAACATTATTTGGAAAGTTCGTGCGTTGAATTTCCTAAGTCTCAAATGCAGTAAACATTGAACCAAAACGATAAAAAAATTATTGCACACTCATCGGGAGTGTGTACGACACTAAAACACGGTTTAACGGGGTTTACGAACCTTGCGTTGTGAAGCCGGACACTCAAATTAATCACAAACGAAACCTCTCTAAATCGTTTTCACTCTATCTCTTTCTATTTGAAATCTCTCCCAAATCTCTCTCAAAAGTTACTTTAACTTTTTGTAATCATTCGGGCCATCCCGACCCTTAACCGGGTCAAAAACCACTTGAAACGGGGTAAAAACGGGTAAAATAACCTTAAGGAACCAAAACCCTCCTATTAGAAGCGAAAACTCTCATGAGAAGCCTCTCAGGACCGAAGCCTCTCATGAGAAGCCTCTCAGGACCGAAGCCTCTCATTAGAAGCCTCTCAGGACAGAAGCCTCGCATGAGAAGCCTCTCAGACAGCCCATGCGAGAGGTCTCGCAGACGGCCGCTCTTTACCGGTTTTTCGACTACGACTTCGTTTTAACTCCATTTTTCATTATTTTAACGTGGGATTTTCACCCAAAACTTTATTTTATAAACTAAGGCCCCAAAATATATAAATCTCCAGGGTTTTTATAAAAATGTATTAAAAGAATTGGTGGTTGGACTAATTATTGAGGGAATATTTGCTTTTCCTTATTTTATGACAAAAGCAAGCCACCACCACCTCACTCTATGATCAGCCATTCTTTCCAACCACCCCTTGTCTCCTTGGGGGACCTTTACACCCTATCTCCATCTCTTCCCACGTTCTAAGAGCTGGAGGATTGGTCATCTCTCCTCATTCTCCTTAAAAGCCCTTTCATTCTACACTTAGCAACCAAGAACACTCTCCAAAATTCTCTCATCTTTTCTCTCAACTTCAAGAACTTCACGGCTTTCTCCAGGGATTTCTTTCTTCAATTAGTAAGTATCTTCATCATTCACATAATTATTAAACTCCATTCTACTCAAATCATTGATATCTTACACAAATTCCATCTTATTCGGTGTTAGATTCTCGAATCATCAAGACATCTTCTTAGTGTTCTTGGGTTGAACACTTCCTCTCTCTCACTTTCATCTACTGAAACCACATAAGGTGAGTTCATACCCCTACATTTACATGTTTTTCTTAAGTTTTAAGGGGGGAATACAAGTAAAATCATCAAGAACACAATTAAACTTTTTCTATCAGATTACATCAGAAAAGATGAACTTCGATCACGGACTGTTTTGGTCAACTTAAATATTTTAGTTTTCAAAACTGTTCCAGGTGCAAGTAGTTCAAACTCTTAGCTTTAAAATGGCTACTTGCACATCTCCATATGATTTTTATACAATTTATGGTGATTTTTACAAAACTGCCTATCATTTCAGAGGCAAACCCAGACCAGTCTGTGATTATGAACATTTTCACCTCTGTTAGAGATCACTAAAAATCATGATAAAATTTACGAACAAACTAGACTCATATTCCAAACTCTCAGAATTTGCGGATTTGGATTTAGAGCTTTGATGATTTTTCTATAAATTTTCTAAGAACAGTAACAGAAACTGTATACAACAAAAAGTTGCTGTCAATTTCATTTCACCTTGTAACATGTTGAGCAAGGTGTATATCTTTATGTGATTATATGTTATTGCAATATATGACATTTTATCTTAATATTTAGACACACATCAGTTTACAAATGGATTTGGACATATAAAATATAAAGAATAACAAGTGATTATAATCAAAGTACAACCGATACATTCAAACATTTAATAAACTATTTTGAATATAGTTTGCATACATTACTACGTACTACCCTTGTTTGATAAACTATAATAGGTATAGTTTATGAAACATTACATAACACATACATTTAAAAAGGGTACATTTATACAAAGGATATTTTCATTAAGCAAGGTACGGCCATACGGTACCAAGTTTTCATAACACGTAATTCCGTTAATGACTTTATTGAAACATTACATAACACATACATTTAAAAAGGGTACATTTATACAAAGGATATTTTCATTAAGCAAGGTACGGCCATACGGTACCAAGTTTTCATTACACTACACGTAAATTCGTTAATGACTTCTGTGAGACATTCGATTCAATTTACAAATAAGTCCTGTATTATAACCAGAGTCTCCTCGAGGGAGAGCGTGATACTTGTGTATAGATCTATATTGGGTCTGACAAACCCACACCTTAGCTGCATGCAACAGCTAGACCGACAGGTCTGGGGTGACAAATGTCATAACATTTCCGACGCCTGAAGAACGTCGTTTCAGGCCAACTAGGTCATAGCATGGTTATAATAACTCACATGTGGTATTAACAAACATAGAATTTACGGGGATTTCACTAAAATCAAACGAGTTTATGTCGATTTAAACTTGCATTGTTTTACTATAAGGAACGAACACTACTTGTACATTTCGGTCTTTGGGTTTTAAGACTACATTTACACATTAAGGAAAATATTGATTTTCTGGAACGAACACTACTTTTACAAGAAAAGGCTTTCATAAACTCACATTAAATATAAACAAACATAGAATTTACGGGGATTTCACTAAAATCAAATGAGTTTATGTCGATTTAAACTTGCATTGTTTTACTATAAGGAACGAACACTACTTGTACATTTCGGTCTTTGGGTTTTAAGACTACATTTACACATTAAGGAAAATATTGGATTTTCTGGAACGAACACTACTTTTACAAGAAAAGGCTTTCATAAACTCACATTAAATATAAACAAACATAGAATTTACGGGGATTTCACTAAAATCAAACGAGTTTATGTCGATTTAAACTTGCATTGTTTTACTATAAGGAACGAACACTACTTGTACATTTCGGTCTTTGGGTTTTAAGACTACATTTACACATTAAGGAAAATATTGGATTTTCTGGAACGAACACTACTTTTACAAGAAAAGGCTTTCATAAACTCACATTAAATATAAACAAACATAGAATTTACGGGGATATCACTAAAATCAAACGAGTTTATGTCGATTTAAACTTGCATTGTTTTACTATAAGGAACGAACACTACTTGTACATTTCGGTCTTTGGGTTTTAAGACTACATTTACACATTAAGGAAAATATTGGATTTTCTGGAACGAACACTACTTTTACAAGAAAAGGCTTTAATAAACTCACATAAAATATTAATGAATATTGGAATTTACGGGAACTTCATTAAAATTAAACGAGTTTATGTCGATTTAAACTTACATTATTTATTATAAGTAAGAAAAGTTACTTATACATTTCGGTCTTTGGATTTAAGACTACATATACATTTTAAGGAAAATATTGGATTTTCTAAAACAAATAATACTTTTATAAACGAAAGGCTTTTAATAATACTAAACAAAAGCTTATGAACTCACCAACCTTTGTGTTGACACTTTTTCAAACAACTTGTATTCTCAGGAAATCATTAAACAGGTAACCAAGTGCATTTGAGGATGGGACGCTAAGGCGTCTACTATTTCATATTTTATCAACATATTGTAATTGATTCGTAAACATGTAATTCATACAATGATGTAACTTTTTCAATTATATATATGTTGGTTGGGTTTGCTTGAATTACTATTACAATTGTTGTTATGATACTATACATGAAGTCCTCCACCCCCGGACATTTCCGCCATCCTTGGTTTGGGGGTGTGACAGATTGGTATCAGAGCACAGTTTATAGTGAATTAAGTATATCAAACCACATAAGATATACAAACTATAAACACAATTGGGACTAATAGTCTCTGATTTGTGCATTTTTCAAATAAATATACTTTTAGAAAATAAATGATTTTCTTGATTAAAGTATACATACATACATTACATGCTCGCATGGTATCATAACTAGCGAAAACATAAAGCAAAAGAAGAAGAGTTGAACATTTTGAGTATGCCTTAGTATATGTGGATTAAGTCTGGGAAGGATATAGCCTGATCAACTATATATGTCCGGGAATTGACTTGCATATACCGGGGGATGGTCAGGATGGGCAACAAATCTAACAAACCTAATAACACACTACAAAGGATACTTTAAGAACTCAAAACTAAACATTTACAAATACTATAGGAGTATTTTGTGTTACTATAATAAATTATCTGAGAATTAAATAGGTCTTTATTTATAGATCAATAGCTGCTAAGTGGATGCGCTAAGGTCATATGTAACTAAGATGCTATAGACTTAGAATTTATGTATCTTTGTTTCACTTCCTGTCCTTGTTTGGTTGTGGTCTTGGAGTTAGGGTCATCTATTCGAAGGACTATTATATCTTAATCACATATGACTGGTATGCACTTTGCAACTAATGAAGTAACCGATAAAGATCTTTTTAAAACATAAATATATTAATTATGTCCCGACTAAATTAGTATGTGTGAAACTTTTACAAACGGTCATATACTTGGAAACAAGAAGCTGCTTCCCAAATGTTAAAACAAGCCCTATGCAGAGCACCGATCTTGTCTCTCCCAGAGGGAACCGAAGACTTCGTAGTGTACTGTGATGCTTCGAATCAAGGCCTCAGATGTGTGCTCATGCAGAGAGGGAAGGTTATCGCGTATGCATCAAGACAGCTTAAGACGCACGAGGTTAATTATACTACGCACTACCTGGAATTAGGAGCAGTAGTATTCGCTTTGAAGATCTGGAGACACTACCTCTATGGCACGAAATGCACTATCTTCACTGATCACAAAAGTCTTCAGCATATCCTCAATCAGAAAGAGCTCAACATGCGACAGAGGAGATGGGTAGAGTTGCTGAATGACTACGAGTGCGAAATTCGTTATCATCCGGGCAAGGCCAGTGTAGTGGCCGATGCTCTAAGCAGGAAGGAGTACTTGGGCCGCCGAGTAAAATCCTTAACAATGACAATCCATTCCCACCTGACCATACAAATCAAGGAAGCTCAACTGGAAGCTTTGAAACCAGAAAAGGTGGCAGGAGAGACATTAAGGGGAATGGATAAAAACTTAGAAGTCAAGGATGATGGAGCACGTTATCTCATGAACCGGATTTGGACACCGAAGTTCGGTGGACTCCGAGACGTCGTCATGAATGAAGCACACAAGACTCGATACTCCATCCATCCCGGGTCGGATAAGATGTATCTGGACCTCAAGAAATTATACTGGTGGCCGAACATGAAAGCTGAGATTGCTACCTATGTGAGCAAGTGCCTGACTTGCGCCAAGGTCAAAATCGAATACCAGAAACCATCCGGGCTATTACAACAGCCGGATATACCTGAGTGGAAGTGGGAACGAATAACCATGGACTTCATAACCAAGCTGCCTAAGACATCGGGCGGGCTTGACACCATATGTGTAATCGTAGACAGATTGACCAAATCAGCACACTTCCTACCGATAAAAGAAACCGACAAGATGGAGAAACTGACTAGAACGTACATCAAAGAGATTGTACGACTCCATGGTGTGCCGATATCCATTATCTCCGATAGAGATAGTAGATTTACCTCACGGTTTTGGCAGTCTCTACAAAAATCCTTGGGAACTAGGCTTGACATGAGTACGGCCTCCCACCCACAAACCGACGGACAGAGCGAACGAACCATTCAAACGTTGGAAGACATGTTAAGAGCTTGTGTGATAGACTTCGGTAAAGCATGGGATACCCATCTACCGCTTATCGAATTCTCCTACAATAACAGCTATCATACTAGCATCAAAGTCGCTCCATTCGAAGCTCTTTACGGTCGCAAATGCAGATCACCCCTGTGTTGGGCTGAGGTGGGGGATACACAGCTAGCTATCGGACAAGTCTCTAATAGCACCCTCACTGGCCCTGAAATCATAAGGGAAAAGAGTCTCGAGATCGGCAAAAGAGTTACGCAGACAAACAACGCAAACCCTTGGAATTCCAGGTGGGTGATCGTGTACTACTAAACGTTTCCCCTTGGAAAGGAATGATACGATTCGGCAAACGCGGGAAACTAAATCCAAGGTACATCGGGCCATTCGAAATCCTTGCTAGGATTGGGCCAGTAGCATACAAACTTCGATTACCTCAGGAACTCGACAAAGTACATCCCACATTTCACGTGTCGAACCTAAAGAAGTGTTTGTCTGGTGAGACACTCGTAATACCACTCGACGAAATCGAAGTTAACAAAAATCTCCACTTCGTGGAGGAACCAGTCAAAATCATGGATCGGGAAATCAAACGAACGAAACAAAGTCGTATTCCCATCGTGAAGGTCCGTTGGAACGCTAAACGAGGGCCTGAGTTCACCTGGGAACGCGAAGATCAAATGAAACAAAAACACCCACATCTTTTCCCAAACTCTTGATGTCCCAGTCAAATGCAAATTTCGGGACGAAATTCCTTCTAACGGGGGGATGATGTGACAACCGTCAAAATTGAGTCAAGTCAAAGTCAAACAAAGTCAACAAGTCAAAACCAATCGACTCAATTAACCCTTGTATATTAGGGTTTACACTATGTAATTACTGTACAATGCAATATTTTAATGAGAGAAACATTATTTGGAAAGTTCGTGCGTTGAATTTCCTAAGTCTCAAATGCAGTAAACATTGAACCAAAACGATAAAAAAATTATTGCACACTCATCGGGAGTGTGTACGACACTAAAACACGGTTTAACGGGGTTTACGAACCTTGCGTTGTGAAGCCGGACACTCAAATTAATCACAAACGAAACCTCTCTAAATCGTTTTCACTCTATCTCTTTCTATTTGAAATCTCTCCCAAATCTCTCCCAAATCTCTCTCAAAAGTTACTTTAACTTTTTGTAATCATTCGGGCCATCCCGACCCTTAACCGGGTCAAAAACCACTTGAAACGGGGTAAAAACGGGTAAAATAACCTTAAGGAACCAAAACCCTCCTATTAGAAGCGAAAACTCTCATGAGAAGCCTCTCAGGACCGAAGCCTCTCAGGACCGAAGCCTCTCATTAGAAGCCTCTCAGGACAGAAGCCTCGCATGAGAAGCCTCTCAGACAGCCCATGCGAGAGGTCTCGCAGACGGCCCCTTTTTACCGGTTTTTCGACTACGACTTCGTTTTAACTCCGTTTTTCATTATTTTAACGTGGGATTTTCACCCAAAACTTTATTTTATAAACTAAGGCCCCAAAATATATAAATCTCCAGGGTTTTTATAAAAATGTATTAAAAGATTTGGTGGTTGGACTAATTATTGAGGGAATATTTGCTTTTCCTTATTTTATGACAAAAGCAAGTCACCACCACCTCACTCTATGATCAGCCATTCTTTCCAACCACCCCTTGTCTCCTTGGGGGACCTTTACACCCTATCTCCATCTCTTCCCACGTTCTAAGAGCTAGAGGATTGGTCCTCTCTCCTCATTCTCCTTAAAAGCCCTTTCATTCTACACTTAGCAACCAAGAACACTCTCCAAAATTCTCTCATCTTTTCTCTCAACTTCAAGAACTTCAAGGCTTTCTCCAGGGATTTCTTTCTTCAATTAGTAAGTATCTTCATCATTCACATAATTATTAAACTCCATTCTACTCAAATCATTGATATCTTACACAAATTCCATCTTATTCGGTGTTAGATTCTCGAATCATCAAGACATCTTCTTAGTGTTCTTGGGTTGAACACTTCCTCTCTCTCACTTTCATCTACTGAAACCACATAAGGTGAGTTCATACCCCTACATTTACATGTTTTTCTTAAGTTTTAAGGGGGGAATACAAGTAAAATCATCAAGAACACAATTAAACTTTTTCTATCAGATTACATCAGAAAAGATGAACTTCGATCACGGACTGTTTTGGTCAACTTAAATATTTTAGTTTTCACAACTGTTCTAGGTGCAAGTAGCTCAAACTCTTAGCTTTAAAATGGCTACTTGCACATCTCCATATGATTTTTATACAATTTATGGTGATTTTTACAAAACTGCCTATCATTTCAGAGGCAAACCCGGACCAGTCTGTGATTATGAACATTTTCACCTCTGTTAGGGATCACTAAAAATCATGATAAAATTTACGAACAAACTAGACTCATATTCCAAACTCTCAGAATTTGCGGATTTGGATTTAGAGCTTTGATGATTTTTCTATAAATTTTCTAAGAACAGTAACAGAAACTGTATACAACAAAAAGTTGCTGTCAATTTCATTTCACCTTGTAACATGTTGAGCAAGGTGTATATCTTTATGTGATTATATGTTATTGCAATATATGACATTTTATCTTAATATTTAGACACACATCAGTTTACAAATGGATTTGGACATATAAAATATAAGGAATAACAAGTGATTATAATCAAAGTACAACCGATACATTCAAACATTTAATAAACTATTTTGAATATAGTTTGCATACATTACTACGTACTACCCTTGGTTGATAAACTATAATAGGTATAGTTTATGAAACATTACATAACACATACATTTAAAAAGGGTACATTTATACAAAGGATATTTTCATTAAGCAAGGTACGGCCATACGGTACCAAGTTTTCATAACACGTAATTTCGTTAATGACTTTATTGAAACATTACATAACACATACATTTAAAAAGGGTACATTTATACAAAGGATATTTTCATTAAGCAAGGTACGGCCATACGGTACCAAGTTTTCATTACACTACACGTAAATTCGTTAATGACTTCTGTGAGACATTCGATTCAATTTACAAATAAGTCCTGTATTATAACCAGAGTCTCCTCGAGGGAGAGCGTGATACTTGTGTATAGATCTATATTGGGTCTGACAAACCCACACCTTAGCTGCATGCAACAGCTAGACCGACAGGTCTGGGGTGACAAATGTCATAACATTTCCGACGCCTGAAGAACGTCATTTCAGGCCAACTAGGTCATAGCATGGTTATAATAACTCACATGTGGTATTAACAAACATAGAATTTACGGGGATTTCACTAAAATCAAACGAGTTTATGTCGATTTAAACTTGCATTGTTTTACTATAAGGAACGAACACTACTTGTACATTTCGGTCTTTGGGTTTTAAGACTACATTTACACATTAAGGAAAATATTGGATTTTCTGGAACGAACACTACTTTTACAAGAAAAGGCTTTCATAAACTCACATTAAATATAAACAAACATAGAATTTACGGGGATTTCACTAAAATCAAACGAGTTTATGTCGATTTAAACTTGCATTGTTTTACTATAAGGAACGAACACTACTTGTACATTTCGGTCTTTGGGTTTTAAGACTACATTTACACATTAAGGAAAATATTGGATTTTTTGGAACGAACACTACTTTTACAAGAAAAGGCTTTCATAAACTCACATTAAATATAAACAAACATAGAATTTACGGGGATTTCACTAAAATCAAACGAGTTTATGTCGATTTAAACTTGCATTGTTTTACTATAAGGAACGAACACTACTTGTACATTTCGGTCTTTGGGTTTTAAGACTACATTTACACATTAAGGAAAATATTGGATTTTCTGGAACGAACACTACTTTTACAAGAAAAGGCTTTAATAAACTCACATAAAGTATTAATGAATATTGGAATTTACGGGAACTTCATTAAAATTAAACGAGTTTATGTCGATTTAAACTTACATTATTTATTATAAGTAAGAAAAGTTACTTATACATTTCGGTCTTTGGATTTAAGACTACATATACATTTTAAGGAAAATATTGGATTTTCTAAAACAAATAATACTTTTATAAACGAAAGGCTTTTAATAATACTAAACAAAAGCTTATGAACTCACCAACCTTTGTGTTGACACTTTTTCAAACAACTTGTATTCTCAGGAAATCATTAAACAGGTAACCAAGTGCATTTGAGGATGGGACGCTAAGGCGTCTACTATTTCATATTTTGTCAACATATTGTAATTGATTCGTAAACATGTAATTCATACAATGATGTAACTTTTTCAATTATATATATGTTGGTTGGGTTTTCTTGAATTACTATTACAATTGTTGTTATGATACTATACATGAAGTCCTCCACCCCCGGACATTTCCGCCATCCTTGGTTTGGGGGTGTGACAGTAGCTTATTCTCTCAAGCCTCCTCTTGCATATTGGTGTTTGTGAACCATTAGAGGCATCACACCTGAGGTGCTCAAGCTTTCAAAGGTCAAGAACTACAAGTCCTTCTAAGAGGTAAGTCATCTAACTAGTTGTGTTGTTCATCTGACAATTTTTATGCTAGTAAGGAGAATGCTTTGGAAAATTGAAAATGCATATATAGTTAGAGAAAACATAGATCCAAAGCATTTTGGGTTGCATGTGCACCATAGGAGTGTTATAGTGCTCAAAACTCAACAGCATGCACTAACCAAACGAAAAATGTCTGGTGGCAAAGAAAATCTGATGATCATCATTGCTTTAACATTTCTTATCGGCCTGTCCTTCTCATCTTGTGATATGTCTTTTACATCAAGAAGAAGTTTGTTGTAGTCTTGTTGAGTTTTAATTTCTCTTCTTGTTCATATATGAGTAAACGTTTGGACAGTAATGGCTTCCCATATCAAATAGCCATGGTCTTCAAGCCCAAGGACGTAGTCTTCAAAATGCAACGCCCACACTTCATTATCGTTGTGGAAAAGAATAGGGATTCTGGTTGTGGATCCAATGATGCTTGAAAGATTTATGGAGTTAACTTGAGAATCGTCTAACATGTTTCAAGATTGATTATAACATGTATGAATCAGATGTGTAAACTAAAATGGTTTTTGGGTAATATAAAGATCAAAGATCAGCGTCGATAACAATGATGATGGTTGAACCTATCCAATAAAAGCGGAAACCCTAAAAACTCTTTCAACAGAAGAGATGTGTATAGATTACACAGTCTCCTGCTCTGATACCAATTGATAAAATAAAACTCTAAAGATCGTTTAGATTCAAACAGATAATCACAATCAAACACAGAATATGAATCAAGAATGTGTCGAATGATTATAAGTCACAACCTCAGAAGAGCTCGATAAAGAACTGCTACTGTAGAGGTGTGTAGGGTTTACAATGACACGATTAACCAATACACGATGCATGCATGCACCTTAAATAGTAAAACCCTAATCATTAATCACGGGTGGACAGGCCCAACCCAGATACACAAAAGACTATTACAAAAGCCCATAAAGACGCAACATAAAATACCCAACACTAGCATATCTGGGTGCTGGCCTACCCCTTCGGTCTCATTCAACCGGATACTGCCATACATAACTGTGAGCCATACATATCATTCATATATCATAATCAAATAAAATGCTATGTCCCAAAACATAGTCTTTCCATTATGCCACAGGCCGCCACGTGGTCTTTCTTGCCAAGCCGGAATCCACCGCCTTCGGTCTTACAAACAGGTGCCAAAATCCACCTCCTGGTCTTCCATGCAAGCATCACAAAGACAAGTAGCATATCAGCATACAGTGTGCCAGGAGCCACCTCCTGGTCTTTCATACATAATGCCTAGGGCTACCCCTGGGTCTCCCTACCATACATAATAGCATATAGTGTGCCAGGAGCCGCCTCTTGGTCTTTCATACATAGTGCCTAGGGCTAACCCCCAGTTCTTCTTACCATACATAAACAAAATGGGCCAGCATTGGTGACTTAGACCCATACAAATAGTGAAGAGACTCACCTCGCACTGCTGAAGTCCTGCGAATAAATCTCTGGTTGCTGAATGACATACCCCTAAACTGTCAACATCAAAACAAAACCCAGTTAACCATTTGGGTTTCAATGCATAATCATAAGTCCATAATTGGGGTAAAAAGACCATTTTACCCCTAACCTAGGTTGGTCCAAAGCAAAGGCCCAAACTCAAACTCGGAAGGCCCAAAAGCCAAATAATAAATCAAGGCCCAACATATGGCCCAACTATGGCCCAATTTTTGAAATTGGGCCCAAACCCCTCACATGGGCCTTACCCTAAAGCAGATCCAAATATTCTAGTCCATGTACTTGTTCTTGGATGGCCCATCAATAGCCCAATCACCAAAGCCCAACATAAAGGCCCAACTCAAGGCCCAACAAAATTAGGGTTTTCATATAAAATGGCGATTAGGGTTAATTAGAAACACTTAACCCATTAAGTACATAATCCATTAAGTCCATCATTCTACTAGGTAACTCATACGATGTGGTCAGGCATAAGTCATTATTCAATTCCACTGGCCCAAAACGCGGGTCCTGATAATTCCAAAGTAACATATTCACAATTAGGGTTTTCTAAACCCTAATTAGGCTTCCAGTCCAATTATGTGCCAACAAAGTTCCAAATTAGGTTTTTAGGATGATTAGGGTTTCACAGCAGCAGCCACCACCTCGTGGTGGTGGTGGTTATGATTCTAAACCCAAAACTTGTCCAATCATCTTAAAAACAATTCAATCACACACGAAGGTACACCGCCGCCCAACATGGCGACTGGTGGCGGCAGAGTAGCAGCGTGAGATGGCAGCCACCACCTCACGGTGGTGGTGACAGGTTTTATGGCCAAAAATCATACATACAACATCATACTTACGAAACCCATACAATACACTCTCACACACACCAAAAACACACACACACCACCCCTCACGGTGGCTGGTAGTGGCAGAGGGAGTAGCATGGGCGGCAGCCACCATGGTTGGCTACCATGGTGGTTATACACGTTTTCCGGCCACCTAGACACACTCACACCCACGACTTGGATTGAAGCTAACTCCCATACGTCGGAAGTCACACACCAACGGAGTAGCAGCCTCACCGTCGGAGGAAGGTGGCGGTCGGAGAACCTACGAATGTGAAACAACGAGAAACGGCGGTGGCGGTCCGGTGACAAAGCAACAACAAAAGGACAGAGAAGGAATGTAGGTCGCGACCCAGAATGGCGAACGACAGCAGCGACAAATCACGTTCTTCTAATCGCCCATTGCCCCGACGAGCAAGGGCAGCCTTCGTCTTCAACATAATGAATGCAGCGGTGGTTGTAATTCATTCTTGACTTCGCCAACGATAGTAGTGAGGGTGGTGCAAGCAACGGTGAGGAGGTGGCGGCTGAGAGGACTCCGGAAAGATGGTGGCAGCTGAAGAAGGCCGCTAGGGTTAGGGTTTCACAATGCTTATATATGAAGGCTTCATATGAGGGTGACGGGTTTAAGCCCGTAAATTTTAAAACTTGACTCATAGTTATACTTCCTACCCCTCCCTCTCAATTCTTTTCGATTCAGCTCCATAAGTTACCATATAGCCCCTCCATGACAAACTATTTTCAACCTAGGTACATAATTTACCATTCGGCCCTCCACATTTCAAAATCTTTTCATAATAAGTTCATAATTTACCAAACACATACTGACTTCTGAAGTCTTTTTTAAATTAAATCCATAATTTACTAATCAGCCCTCAACCTTCAAAATTCTTTACAAATTAATCCATAAATTACATTTTAACCCCAAACTCTCAATTACGACTTTTAACTCCCGAAGACCAACACCCCGCTAAGATATTATGGATTTAGAGCTACAATAAAATATATTATACATCTCGTGGTTTAGGGTTAATTATTTATTTAATTATTTATTTAATTTAAACGGAACATTATAATTCTCCTCCACTTAAATTAGATTTCGTCCTCGAAATCATTCCTTACCATTCCTGTCATGCCAACAACTTGAGCAACATGGCCACAATCCCGAGCATACCCTAACATTCCCAAGGAAACCGGAACCAACCTTTGCAGGGTTCTAAAACCCGAAGATGAACGAATTCCTTGCATCATGATCACATCTACTCCATCTGAAATCTGAAGTTTCGAGATGGTCTGTCTCCCCGATAGACCGCCCACCCTGAATCATTGCTGAATTCATTGCACTTATCTCCTAACTGGATTCTCAACTTCTGGTCACTTGAGAATCCCTCTAGTAGAGCAGAGTCACAGACCAAACTTCCCTGCAGAACACTTATACTTGACAGAAGGCTCAGATAATCCTTCAAGTAGAGGATTCATCCCTGCAATGGTTAGACTCAGATGAGAGCTGCGCAACATGGTCAAATCAATTACTCTAAGATTATTTAATCCCGCTGCAAGTGACTTAGCACTTTCGATCATCAAGCTACTCCACAGACACAAATCCCCAAATCACTACTACTGTCTGAAGCATCACGCTGCCTCCTATCTGCTTTCCAAAGGCAACCGAGACCTCCCTGGTCCCCAACTTATCCAGAATACTGGATTCTTGTCCGGTTGCTGAGCCAAAGAACAACCTCACTGTCGCCCCACGCGACTTCCGAAAGGGAATTTATGCTATCGAAATCTGCCCTAACCATATTGTCACTCATGACTTTATTATTACTTCTGATCTTACTGATCATGACAGTCCGACTACCTGTTGCCATCGAATCTAATACGAAAAGTGAATGCTACTAGAATCACTATAGTCTTACATCACACCTGGTCTCCAACGACCCACCGTTCCCAAATCCGATCGTACAGTGGCCTACTCACATCCGTATGGCTGACTCGCCCTGACCTAAATCATCTGATGGAATTCGTGAGTGAGTCACAAATCCACCACATCCTCACTGTCGAATAGGGACTGGTGAATGCTATGAGCCACCCCGCAGTCTTACAACACTCCCATACTAACTGACCAGTAGTGAATACTATGGTCCACCCCCGCAGTCTTACTATACCACTATACTAACGGCTAACTAACGAATTCTACGGGCCACCCTCGCAGTCTTACAACGTTTCTACTCTATCTGCCAACTGGTGAATGCTACGAGCCACCCCGCAGTCTTACAACACTTCTACAATACCTGCTAACTAGTGAATGCTGTGGGGCACCTCGCAGTCTTACAACACTTATACACTATCTAAACGCTGGTGAATGCTACGGCTATCCCTCAGTCTTACGACACCTTCCATGCTATCTCGCTGCTGGTGAATGCTACGGCTATCCCGTAGTCTTACATCACTTCTCACGCTAACTCAACTGCTGACCGTGGTCTTACTGCTGATTACCAATCCGAACACATCCAAAATTGAGCACACACACGGTCTAACATCTCACACTAAGCTCATGTTCTGACTGGGCTCCTCAACCTGGTTCCCCATAGTCTGCTACACATCAATCAGATGTGGTCCCAAAGTCGGGAAGTTTCCTAAACTTCCATTTCACACTATCCCCTGTCCAGGTAACCACTTGGGCCAACTTTCCTTTCCTGATGGGGATACAAGCTCATCCCAATTTCACACTTGCTTTTGACTTGGATACCTGAACGGTTCTCCCCCACTTCGATCTGACTAAGTCTCCATGGCATACGAGAAAAGGAAGGATTCCCGATCCTTCCTACCTTCCAATGACTGATCTGCTGACAACCGACGCTTACCAAAGCTAGCGACCCATTACCAGGCTAACCTAAAATACCATACAACCCGTAAAGACTAGATGAACACTTTATGAACTCCAGCAATACTGATAACTCCAGATGCCTTGAAATGATACCGTACTCAGGTCTTGAGCTCCAAATAACCAACGCTCCAACCAAAACCTCGGCAATAGACCACTTCCCTTGGCGATCCCATGAGTCACTCTAAGCACAATGACTGAACCCTCTGAAACCTGACATGGGTGGATAACCACCCTACTGAACTCTGACCGCAGACCTTCCACATAATGTCCCTAAACCGATCTCGATTACGAGCCGAGATAATGCTGAACACCCCGAACCAGCAAGATGGAAACGACCTTACAGTAACCACTAATAATTCACGGTATGCAATTGGCATATGACATTCCTTGAAAATATAATCCAAACACAAGCAGAGAATAAACTGATTATATGCTTACCCAAAATGATGCAATACCCTAACAACCATAAACACAGATATAAATAACCTGAAAGAAGGAAAATGATACATACCTGCAGAACTCAACTCCTCTCTGCTGGGGCTCCTTCCCTACCATCTCATCCATCAATGATCCTCAAAGAAGCTGGAGCAGGCGTGCTCACTGCTCCTCCCCTCAAAGTCGGACAGTCGGCCTTCTTGTGTCCTACCCGATCAAAGTGAAAACATAATGGGCTTGCCCCCTGAGGGCAATCCCTGCTGACATGACCACCCCTGCTACACTTGTAGTAGCCCAAACCCCTGGACCGACAAACTCCATCGTGCAGTTTCCCATACGTGCTGCACTGAATCCGGTCTTGCTGGCCTCTTGAATGTTGGTTAGAAGTCTTGGGTCTCTTCTCGGGACCCTCTAAAGTATGCACCTGATCTGACCTCCTCTTCTCAATGTGCTCCAAATCAATCTCCCGCTCTCGGGCTCTAGAGATCATATCATTCAGGGTCTCGCACCCTGAAATACTCACGAATTTCCTAATGGTATCCCGTAGCATATCATGGTAACTTACTTTCTTCATCTCCTCGTCTGCTACATACTGTGGTTCCAATAAAGCCCTCTCCCGGAACTTGGCAGTGATCTCTGCCACCGTCTCAGTAGTCTGGCGGAGATCTAGGAACTCTCGCGCCAACTGTTGTACCTCAATCGTCGGTGCAAACTCAGCTCGGAACCTGGTCGAGAAATCATCCCATGATATAGCATCGACCGCATCATTACCCAACTCACTACCGATCTCCTCCCACTAATCACGTGCCCGATCCTTCAACAGGCAGAAAGCATATCCGACCTTCGCTTCCTCGGGGCAGAAACTCGTCTTGAACGCGTTATCCATATCTACTAACCATCTTCTACTGACAATGGGGTCCCTCTCCCCATGGAACGCAGGAACTCAACAAGCACGGAACTCCCGGAAAGTCAGTGTGCGAGCTCTAATGATAGCCATAACCTCTGCATGGAACACGCCCAAGCGCTCATCTACTATCTCCGTAACACAACGAGAAATCTCCTATGAAATGAAATCCCGTAACTGCTCACTAATCTGCTCAGCACCCACACCTGAGCTAGAACCTAAACATGAACCATTTCTCTGCGAGCTCATCTCCCAACTGAAAAGCAACAAACCAATAATCAGAACATACTCAAGAATCCACCTCTCATAAGCTTCTTAGATTCTCCAAGACTCTCACCGATTTGAGTATGGATCATGTGCTTTCAGTAGTACGGGCCCAATACTACCTTCCACACCTATCCATACTTTCCTCAGCAATCATCCTGAATCCTCTAAGTCACTTCTTCAAACCATTAAGCCAATACTCACTGAACCATTCTACTAACCCACTGCAACATATCCTAGGCTTTCCTAGGTTCCCGAACCCACCCAATTCTCAGCTGCTGAAGGATTCCAATTAATGTCAACTAGCTACATCATGAATATAGCTACATGCAACAGAGATCAGATAATCCTTAGAGTAAATGACTCATTCCTAGAACGGTTGGACTCAGACGAGAGCTACACAATAGGGTCAAATCCATCACTCTGAGATTATCCAGCATGTGCCACATATGACTTAGCATATTCACTTAGTAGCTAACTCACATTGCTAAGAGTCCCACAAAGCACAAAGCAAGCAGCATTCAGACAATGGAAAATCTAACCAACATACTCAAATTAACCATTCTATCCTGTAATCATGAATCTTTACTAGCATGCAATTCAAAGGATCATATAATCAGGCATAACCTAAACAGGCCATCATATCACTGACTAATCAGTACTAGCATACACTTTTATAAGCACATACAGTAGGCATATAAGGCATCCTTCCTAGATCCTTAGCCCTAATTGAGCATGTGAATCACATAATCATATCATATCACGTAACAACATGTATTGGTATTTTGGGAACCACTTACTTGAGCTCGGTCGATTGCACGTATCACACCCCTTTCTCTTTTTAGCAGAATCTTTCTAAAAATACATTTCTCTTTTAAAAATCTTTTTTATAAAGATGATTTCTTTTGAAAAATTTTCATACCAAGTCCTCAGTTTGAGTTCAGGCATAACCAAAAGCATGCCCGCATCCCTCAAACCAAGGCTCTGATACCAACTTGTAACATCTCAAAATTCATGACCAAAAAATTTCATTTTTAATATAATTAAAACACATTTGTAACTTGGTTCACACACTGAAAAGCAGTTCAAATAATACATTTATCAGAGCTCATTCCTAGAAATCACATAGTGCAGAAAACATAGGTGTGTGCGCTGCGATCGTATCGAGCTCCTTTATTTGAAAACTGGAAGGAAGTGAAACCAAAACTAAAAACCATAAGCACGAAGATTAGTGAGTTCCCCAAATACCACTTTAACACCAAGTTTTCAAAGTACTCGGTTGTGGTCTCGGAGGCCAAAGGGTAGGGGCGATTCGGTATTTTATGGGTCTCGGGTTTATTCGTAAGATTTTAGGCTTGGGGCATAACTAAGAGCATAGGGTTTCCCACCACCTTTTCGTGGATATAAAGTACGTCAGAAACGGACTTAGAACGAAGAAGTTGTAGCACTTTGAAGTTATTGTCATAAATGGTCCCTAATGGAAATGTTTGGCAAGCAAGTCCCATGCATGAAAGGGATGCATGCACGTGTCCGGCTGGGTACGCCCAACGTAAGCTGGGTTACGCCCAGCGGATAAGGCCGTTTGGTCGCGGGTGCGAAGAGGTGTACGCCCAGCGTACGCTCAGAGTCACTAAACCCTATTTTTAGGGCATGTCACTATATAAAGAACATTATGCCTTCGATATCAGCCTCCCTCTCATCTTTAGACAGCCACCACTAAACCCTAAACCTCCTTTGAGTGTCCTTGGAGCTTTGGAGGCCATTAGAGAGCATTTTGGAGTTGTGAAGCCATCTTCCAAGCAAGTGAAGAGAATAGCAAGTTGGGGGATCAAAGGAGAAGCAGTAGATCTAAGATTATGGTTCCATTTCAGATCACCTTAAGGTATAAAGACTGAAACTTTCCTCAAGTATGCTTAGATCTATTTTAGTGGAGTTTTTGGACCTTCTAGGTCCCAAGAATGGACCTTTACAACTCAACTCGTTTTCTAGGTATAGGGTTGCCACCCTTAGTGTCATATGAGTCCTATAAGCAGTAAAGTTTCAATCTTGAAGGTCCATTTGTGACCATGCATGAGATCTAGTCATTTCCATGGAAGTTTGTTGTCATATTTCAAGTTTGGGCTCATTTGGTGTGTTGCAAGCCACCAAGTAATCAACTTTATGGATTAAGACGTTGAAGAGGACTTGGATCTGTAATTGTAGCTTCTAGAGTAGAGTATTAAGCACTTAATGGGAAAAGTGGCTTAACAGAGGAGTACGTTGGGTGCACATGTAGGTACGCGCAACGTACACCCCATTCAGCCAGTACGCTTAGCGTACAGAGGAGTACGCCCCGTGTACTCATCAGTTATGGGCTTGGTGTGTTTTAGGCCTCGGGTTGGGCTATGCTTTGGACTTTGGGCCTTTGGGCCGTAGTGAGCCATCAGAAGTCAGATAATTTGGGCCAAGAATGTGTTTGGGCTTAGGGTAAGGCCCATTATAGGGATTGGGCCCAATTTAGCAAATTGGGCCATTAGTGGGCCACTAGTGGCATGGGAAGCCTACCTAATGTTGGGCCTTTTATATTATGGTTTTGGGCCTTAGATATGGACCAAGTTGGACTAGGGGTAAAATGGTCATTTTACCCTAAGGAGGATTATTGGTTCTTGGTCTAAGTGTTATTTTGGTACTGATAGCTCGAGGAGCCGAAGGAGCAGCAGTTCGGGGAATTGCCAGTTAGCATCCAGAGGTTTATCTGCGGGATTTCGGCAGTGCGAGGTGAGTCTCTTCATTGTGTGCATGGGTCTATGGCCACAATGCTGGCCCATTATGTTTGTGTATAGTAGGAAGACCGGGGGTTAGCCCTAGGCATTTTTATGATAGATGTTCCAGATTACAATCCGATGTCGGTCGAGGTATGTTAGTATACTAGAGGTCCTTGTGATTCTTGCATGTGTCGGTAGTATGTTTTCGGACTAGGGTACGATGTCGGGCGGTGCCCGAGGAAGGTTTATATGTATGTTATGTTATTCCGGACCAAGGTCCGACGCCGGGGAAAGCCCAAGGAATGATTGCATGTTAGATTATACTAGTGGTCTGTGTGATACTTGTATGTGCCTGGTAGGGAGGTGACTGTGGGCGAGGTCCCGTATCTCACCACTAGCTGAGTAGGGACGGGGTTCCGTATCTCATTATTAGCAGAGCAGGGACGGGGCGGGGCCCGGGATAGAAGAGAGGTGAATGTGGGCGGGGGCCCGTATCTCACCATTAGCAGGAGCGTGGACGGGGTTCCATGACTCATCAATAGTAGGACAGGGGCGGGGACCAAGATAGGCGAGGCCTTAGAACAGGAATTCAGTAGAGTATGTTTGCTTTATGTGCTAGTATGTTTATGTGATTATATGTGTATAGTGGGCGGGGCCCAGAGATAGGCGGGGCCTAAGGGAAACAGATCTGTATACCGAGCGAGACTCAATGTCAGGCGGGGCCTGATGCCGGGAGGGGCCCGATGCCGGAGCGAGTCCGATGTCGGGCAAGTCCCGATGTAGCGGGCGGGGGCCCAGTATGTGGTTATGTGTATGGTCTGTGGTAGGTTGGGGAACTCACTAAGCTTCGTGCATACGGTTTTATTAATGAAATAAGATGAAATTTTGGGTCTTGATTTTTGGGATGTTACAAGCTGGTATCAGAGCCTTGGTTTGAGGGATTCGGGAACACTCTCGGGTGTGTCTGAACTCAAACTAAGGAAATGGTATAAAAGTTTTCTAAAGAAAATTATTTCTATAAAAGAACTTTGAAAAGCAAAAAGAATTTTGAAAAGGGAAAAGAATTTTGAAAAGAGAAAAGAATTTTGAAAAGAGAATAGAATTTTCGAAAGAGAAAAGAATATTGAAAATAGAAAAGGGTGTGGTGCATGCAATCAGCCGAGCTCAAGTACGTTCTCCCAAATTACCCATACATGTTTGTTTAGATATGATATGCTTATGAGAACTGCATGGTAGATTAGGGCTAAGGATCTAGGAGGATGCCTTATATGCCTGTTATATGTGTATGAGCTTAGAATCGCATGCTAGTATAGATTCCTGATACATGGACAAAATTGCTTGATTATGTTTCTGGTTAGATTTTTTCCGTTTGTCTGAATGCTGCTTGCTTTGTGCTTTATGGGACTTTGAGTGATGGGAGTTAGTTACTGGGTGAATACGTTAAGTCACATGTGATCAGGTTGAATAATCTCAGAGTGCTGGATTTGACCCTACTAAGCAGCTCTTGTCTGAGTCCAACCGTTGTAGGGATGAGTTCTTTACTCGAAGGATTATCCGAGCCTCGTTATATGTGATGGTACTCACGTAGTGGTTAATTGGCATTATGAAGAGTCCTTCAGCAGCTGAGGACTGGGTTGGGTTATAGATTTCCCTAGGGTAAGCCTAGGATGAGATTAGTGTTAGGAGCAATAGTAGTAGTGCAAGGGACTTGGTGGAGTCAAGGCAATCTTTGAGGAAAGTACAGATAGATGTGGAAGGTAGTAGGGGCCCATACTACTGAAAGCAGAGGATCTGTACTCGGTCAAGGAGGGCTGAGATAAAACCAGGAAACTTCTAGTGTGTGTATGTGATCCCTCAGTAGTAATGAGTATTCTGATGTTTATTATGTTGCATGGCAGAATGGTGACGCTACGGGGTAGACCAGTTGGCTGTTCAGGCGCTAGTGAGGGATCAGGCTCGTGTTCAGGAGTTGGGCAGCTTGAGGAGCAGATGAGAGAGTTTATTTTAGCAGAGATTATGCGCAGTATTTTAGACCAGACTCCTTTGATCTTCGGTACGGTCAAGGAGGGCATACTAGAGATTTTGGATGAGAAGCTGGGAGCTTTCCGTACTGAGATGATAGCCATGATGGGAGCGCGTACCCTGACATTCCGATAGTTCAGAGCTTGTTGAGATCCAGATTACCATGGGGCTCGGAACCCCATCGCTAGCAGCAGGTGGTTGGCCGATCTTGCCAACGCTTTCCGTACAAGCCGATGTACTGAGGGGGACAAGGTCTGACTTGCCTCCTGTCTTCTGAAGGATATAGCACGGGATTGGTGGGAGGAGGTTTGACATGCCATTGGGTATGATGCCACATTGGACGCGATGGCATGGAGTGATTTCTCGGCCAGGTTCAAGGTCGAGTTTGCGCCGGTGATTGAGATACAGCAGTTAGCGCGGGAGTTTCCGGATTTACGGCAGACGACTGAGACTGTGGCGGAGATTACCGCCGAGTTCAGGGAAAGGGCTCTTCTTGTTCCGTAGTATGTCGCGGACGAGGAGATGAAGAAGGCCCGATATCACGATATGTTGAGGAGTGACATCAGGCAGTTTGTGAGCAGGTCTAGCTGCAAGATGTTGGAGGATATGATTGCTCGAGCCAGGGAGAGGGAGATCGACCTAGAGCACCTGAGGAAGAGGAAGCCACATGAGATTCAGGTAGCCACAGGTTCAGGCAAGTGAAGAGCATAGAAAGTTGGGGGATCAAAGGAGAAGAAGTAGATCCAAGATTGTGGTTCCATTTCAGATCACCTTAAGGTATAAAGCCTGAAACTTTCCTCAAGTATGCTTAGATCTATGTTAATGGGGTTTTTGGACCTTTTAGGTCCCAAGAATGGACCTTTACGACTCAACTCGTTTTCTAGGTCTAGGGTTGCCACCCTTAGTGTCATATGAGTCCTATAAGCAATAAAGTTTCAATCTTGAAGGTCCATTTGTGACCATGCCTGAGATCTAGTCATTTCCATGGAAGTTTGTTGTCACATTTCAAGTTTGGGCTCATTTGGTGGGTTTCAAGCCACCAAGTAATCAACTTTATGGATTAAGACGTTGAAGAGGAGTTGAATCTGTAATTGTAGCTTCTAGATTAGAGTATTAAGCACTTAATGGTAAAAGTGGCTTAACAGAGGAGTACGTTGGGCGTACATGCAGGTACGCACATCCTACACCCCATTCAGCCAGTACGCTTAGCGTACAGAGGAGCACGCCCCGCATACTCATCAGTTATGGGCTTGGCGTGTTTTGGGCCTCGAGTTGGGCCATGCTTTGGACTTTAGGCCTTTGGGTCGTAGTGGGCCATCAGAAGTCAGATAATTTGGGCCAAGATGTGTTTGGGCTTAGGGTAAGGCCGATTAGAGGGATTGGGCCCAATTTAACAAATTGGGCCATTAGTTGGCCACTAGTGGGCTTGGGAAGCCTACCTAGTGTTGGGCCTTTTATATTATGGTTTTGGGCCTTAGATATGGACCAAGTTAGACTAGGGGTAAATGGTCATTTTACCCTAAGGAGGATTATTGGTTCTTGGGCTAAGTGTTATTTTGGTACTGATAGCTCGAGGAGCCGAAGGAGCAGCAGTTCGGGGAATTGCAAGTTGGCAGCCAGAGGTTTATCTGCGGGATTTCAGCAGTGCGAGGTGAGTCTCCTCACTGTGTGCATGGGTCTACGACCACAATGCTGACCCATTATGTTTGTGTATAGTAGGGAGACCTGGGGGTTAGCCCTAGGCATTTTTATGATATATGCTCTGGACAACGATCCGATGTCGGGCGAGGCCCGAGGTATGTTAGTATGCTAGAGGTCCTTGTGATTCTTGCATGTGTTGGTAGTATGTTTCCGGACTAGAGTCCGATGTCGGGCGGTGCCCGAGGAAGGTTTATATGTATGTTATGTTATTCCGGACCATGGTCCGATGCCGGGGAAAGCCCGAAGAATGATTCCATGTTAGATTATAGTTGTTGTCTGTGTGATACTTTTATGTGCCTGGTAGGGAGGTGAGTGTGGGCGAGGTCCCGTATCTCACCACTAGCTGAGTATGGACGAGGTTTCCTATCTCATTATTAGCAGAGCAGGGGCGGGGCCCGGGATAGGAGGGAGGTGAGTATGGTCGGCGGCCCGTATCTCACCATTAGCAGGAGCGTGGACGGGGTTCCATGACTCATCAGTAGCAAGGCAGGGGTGGGGCCCAAGATAGGCGAGCCCTTAGAACAGGAATTCAGTAGAGTATGTTTGCTTTATATGCTAGTATGTTTATGTGATTATATGTGTATAGCGCGTGGGGCCCAGAGATAGACGGGGCCTACGAGAAACATATATGTATACCGAGCGAGACTCGATGCTAAGCGGGGCCTGATGCCGGGCGGGGCCCGATGCCAGAGCGAGTCCGATGTCGGGCAAGTCCCGATGCAACGGGCGGGGGCCCAGTATGTGGTTATGTGTATGGTATGTGGTAGGTTGGGGAAATCAGTAAGCTTCGTGCTTACGGTTTTCAGTTTTGGTTTCAGGTACTTCTGGTAGCGGAGGGAAGAGCTCGGGATGACTGCATCGCACACACCAGGATGTTTAGCCTGGGATGTCTTACTCTGATTTTTTATATGGAACTCTGATAACAATGTCTTGATGAAATGTTTTGATAACTTATGGTTTTATTAATGAATTAAAATGAAATTTTTGGTCTTGATTTTTGGGATGTTACAACCACATACCATACATATCAACATACTGCCTAGCATATATGGGTGCTGGCTTACCCCTTCAGTCTCATTCAACCGGATACTACGATACATAAATGTGATCCATACATATCATTCATATATCATAATCAAATAAAATGCTATGTGCAAAATCATAGTCTTGCCATTATGCCACGGGCCGCCACGTGGTCTTTCTTGCCAAGCTGGGGGCCACCACCTTCGGTCTTACAGACAAATGCCAAGAGACACCTCCTGGTCTTCCATGAAAGCATCACAAAGACAACTAGCATACATACTACTCTACTTAGCAGATCAGCATATAGTGTGCCAGGAGCCACCTGCTGGTCTTTCATACATAATGCCTAGGTATAACCCCCGGGTCTTCCATACATACATAATAGCATATAATGTGCCAGGAGCCGCCTCCTGGTCTTTCATACATAGTGCCTACGGCTAACCCCCGGGTCTTCCTACCATACATAAACTAAATGGGTCGGCATTGGTGCCTTAGACCCATATAAACAGTGAGGAGACTCACCTCGCACTGCTGAAGTCCCGCGAATAAATCTCTGGTTGCTGACTGACAGACCCCCGAACTGTCAACATTAAACAAAACCCAGTTAACCATTTGGGTTTCAATGCATAACCATAAGTCCATACTTACGGTAAAAATACCATTTTACCCCTAACCTAGCTTGGTCCAAAGCCAAAGCCCAAACTCAAACTCTGGAGGCCCAAAAGCCAAATAATAAATGAAGGCCCAACATATGGCCCATCTATGGCCCAATTTTCCAAATGGGGCCCAAACCCCTCACATGGGCCTTACCTTAAAGCCCATTCAAATATTCTAGTCCATGTACTTGTTTTTGGATGGCCCATCAATACCCCAATCACCAAAGCCCAACAAAAGGCCCAACTCAAGGCCCAACAAAATTACGGTTTTCACATTAAATGACGATTAGGGTTAATTAGAAACACTTAACACATTAAGGACTTAATCCATTAAGTCCATCATTCTACTAGGTAACTCATACGGTGTGGTCAGGCGTAAGTCATTACTTAATTCCAATGGCCCAAAACGCGGGTCCCGATAATTCCAAACTAACATATTCACAATTAGGGTTTTCTAAACCCTAATTAGGCTTCCAACCCAATTACGTGCCAACAAAGTTCCAAATTAGGTTTTTAAGTTGATTAGGGATTCATTAGGTCGGACACCACCCATTTCCACCTCGGGCGGTGGTGGTCGGCGATGGCTCACGGCGGCAGCCACCACCTCGTGGTGGTGGTGGTTATGATTCTAAACCCAAAAACTGTCCAATCATCTAAAAAACAATTCAATCACACACGAATGTACACCGCCGCTCAACATGGCGGCTGGTGGCGGTAGAGTGGTGGAGTGAGGCGGAAGCCACACCTCACAGTGGTGGTGATGGGTTTTCCGGCCAAAAATCGTACATACAACATCATACTCACAAAAAACATACAATACACTCACACACACACACACCACCCCCCCTCATGGTGGCTGGTGGCGGGAGAGGGAGTAGCATGGGCGGCAGCCACCATGGTTGGCTGCCATGGTGGTTATACACGTTTTCTGGCCACCTAGACACACTCACACCCGCGACATGGATTGAAACTAACACCCATATGTTGGAAGTCACACCCCAACGGAGCAGCAGCCTAACCATCGGAGGAAGGTGGCGGTCGGCGAACCCACAAATGTGAAACAGCGAGAAGCGGCGGTGGTGGTCCGGTGACAACGTAACAACAAAAGAACGGGGAAGAAAAGGAGGTCGCGACCCCGACAGGCGAATGGTAGCAGTGACAAATCACGTTCTTCTAATCACCCACTGCCCCGAAAACCAAGGGCAACCTTCGTCTACAACGAAATGAATGCAGCGGTGGTTGTAGTTTGTCCTTGACTTCGCCGACGACAGTAGTGAGGGTGGTGTAAGCAACGGTGAGGAGGTGGCGGCTGAGAGGACTCCGGAAAGATGGTGGCGGCTGAAGAAGGCCGCTAGGGTTAGGTTTTCACAATGCTTATGTTGGGATAAAAACCCTAATTGTGATTTGATAAACGGAAAATAAGAATAAACATAAATATGAAGATATGTCGAATGATCACTCAATTTATTCAATTATGAGGAACAGATTACACTTTAAGAATAAGAATCTAACTCTACAAGAAACCTCATAACGTGGCGGCTACATTTTGCCTCACTCTTAACCCTAATTGTGAATAATACATGACTATTTATATGGAAAAGACAAGTCTTGGGCTTTTAACCTACACATCATCAAGGAGGCCCATTGCCATAATCCATGGAGTACTTTGAAACCCTACAATCTCCCCCCTCAAAGTATGGAATGGATGACAATGCTTCAACTTCCAAAACAAGCATCTAACAAATAAGAAATGATCTCGCGACGAGGAATATTTGAAGCAATCCACGAATCTTGATTCTTCAATAGTCTTCAAAAATGGGTTCTAGGATATATAAACCAAGCACTGAAGTAATGTCTTTAAACTTCATTTTCTAATGTAATCCCATAGATCTTCAATCAAGCCAAACCCACCATAAAAACCCATTTTAGAATTAAGAAACCAAATCACTTCTTGTCTTTGAAGAACTCCCCCTCCAAGTCACAATGATCTTCAAATAAGCTAATGATATAAGCTACCAAAAATTATCATGTAACAACCCAAATTTTAAGATTTGTAACGCCACTTAATCGAGAAAATACTAGAAGTCGGAGATATAACAAGTCCTTAGAAGAGCTCGATGAAGAACTGCTACTGTAAAGGATACTTCTCTGTAAAAGCTTTAGAAGAACTCGATGAAGAACTGCTACTGTAAAAGCTACCTTCATAATTCTACCACAAGCTTTATAAAAAATCTTCAAATTTGAAAAGTCACAAATCCAATTTCGAATGGCCATACCAAATTCTCCCCCGATTTATAATAAAAAACGTGATTATAAAGCCTTCAAATGGTCATGAGAATGATCTTGAATGGATAAAAAATTACTATGCTCCCCCGCGACAAAATGATATACACAATGAAGTATAAAATCCGAAAAAGTCCTGAAAAATTGACGTTATCACGAAAAACGACTTTCCGAACCGCCAAGACTTGATGGAATCTTTATTTTTCTGTTCACGGAAAAATATGTGCATTAAAGATTTCAAAACTGTTCACCAGCCCTCAAATTTGTAAACTATTTGAAAAATGGGCTGAAATTGTCACTTTGCAGAAATTCTAGGACTAAAATTGTAATTCTACATCATTATTTTCCTTTATTTTTAACAAAATCTGGAAATGGTCCAAAAATGCCGAACTATGAAAACACCAGGGACCAAAAGTGTCAAGCTGTTGAAGTGGCAGGGATCAAAAATGAAACTTTGTAGTGTTCTTCCCCAAGTACCCCAATAAACGAATGTGACTGTATCGGTGACTCATAAGAGTGTTCACAAACGAAACCACAGATACGATTCCAATCAATTGCATCTACTTTCGTTCCAAGCTCACTGATACAAAAACGAAACCAGGTTCGTTCCGAGCATCACGATGCGAATCCGATTTCATGACCTTTCGCTTCAAATCAATAGATCACATAAAAAAAGCGAAACCTTAGCCAAACTGAATCCAATCACAGGTTCTCTTTTTGTCCTCCTCTCTTTCGTTCCAAGCACAATCACACGAACCCAAGTTCATTCTGAGCACACGGATACAAACACAAATCCAGGTTCGTTTCGAGCACAAGGCTTCATACCGAGCCCAGTGTTCTAAACGCCAAGTATCACACCCAAAGCGAACGTTCGTAGGTGAACCAATTTTGACTTTTCGTTTGTCAACCCATTCGTTTCGAATCAATTTCACAGATGTCCGTTCGATCGTTCGCAGGTAAGGTTCTTCAAACTAATTTTGACTTTGAGGTTTGACCTGCAAAAGGCGAACACCCTCAAACAATTCCAGTTAAATTCCAAATGCGATTTCATTCATTCGTAGGTTAGGACTTTCACAACGACTTTGAATTGACAGTTTGACCAATGTTCAACCCAATAGAAATTCGATTCGTTCGCATTCAAACTGATTTCCTTGGTTCGCAGTGAGATCGTTCGTACCATGAGATACACAAATTTGATTTTGACCTTTTTCTTGACTGGCAATTGCAAACTTATGATCATAATATTCCGATTAACCCCAATCATTCCAGATACATGCTTGTTTCTGATTGCATTCGCAGGAGAAACAATCGTTTCAATTTTGACAATCAGCTTTGACCATTAAAATCAAACCTCAGTTTTGTTCATCCAATCTTCATCTTTTCATCACTAGTGGACGAAATAGCAATATAACATCCATCCAATCGCTCTTTCAAAATCAATTTGTAGATTCAGTTAGTTAGACAAACTTGATACAATCATCGATGTCTGTTCTTGATGTTCGTCAAAGCACTCATGATCAATGACCCACGAAATTAGGTTTTCAAATCAATCGATTGTAACAAGTAGGACATTCAACCACAAGATTGTACAACAATTAACTCGATTTATCAAGTATTGATGACAAAATGAATCGAAAACGAGAAACACTCTATAACACGAACTCGATAATTAAATCGATTGCAAGAGTTTGTAATCGAACCCATGGAAAACGCAAACTTAATTCTGAATCGATTAAAATACAGGAACATTTAATCGACATGTAGATGAACACATCATTTGAATAAAGAGTTTGATTTTTGAATCCAAACTTGCGATATAGACACTGATATAATTTCTAGATGATGAACAGTGGACGAAAGATTGGGCTAATAGAGAGAAAAGAATGAACAGAAAAGAATCAGATCTAACGCCCAAAAACTAATGAATTTAATTCACGAAGCAAACAATTTATTTTAGACAAGCAATGATCAGATGCAGCTAAGAGAATGAATAGACACACCAAGAAAAATAAATATCCAAGATGAACAGAGAAATACCATAAAACTTCATGAACAATAGAACGAACAAGAACTTGGATTCCATACCGCCAAAACACCAATAATCTTCAATAACTCGTGCAGAAAATCATCAAATCAAGAACCAATACTTCAAAAATCAATAGATCTTCAAAGACCCGCTCTGATACCAATTGTTGGGATAAAAACCCTAATTGTGATTTGATAAACGGAAAATAAGAATAAACACAAATATGAATATATGTCGAATGATCACTCGATTTATTCAATTATGAGGAACAGATTACACTTTAAGAATAAGAATCTAACTCTACAAGAAACCTCACAACGTGGCGGCTACATTTTGCCTCACTCTTAACCCTAATTGTGAATAATACATGACTATTTATAGGGAAAAGACAAGTCTTGGGCTTTTAACCTACACATCATCAAGGGGGCCCATTGCCATAATCCATGGAGTACTTTGAAACCCTACAGCTTATATATGAAGGCTTCATATGAGGGGGACGGGTTTAAGCCCGCAAATTTTAAAACTTGACTCACAGTTACACTTCCTACCCCTCCCTCTCAATTCTTTTCGATTCAGCTCCATAAGTTACCATATAGCCCCTCCATGAAAAATTCTTTTCAACCTAGGTACATAATTTACAATTCGGCCCTACACATTCCAAAATCATTTCATAATAAGTCCATAATTTACGAAACACACCCTGACTTCTGAAATCCTTTTCAAATTAAATCCATAATTTACTAATCAGCCCTTAACCTTCAAAATTATTTACAAATTAATCCGGAAATTACATTTTAACCCCCAAACTTTCGATTATGATTTTTAACTCCCGAAGACCAACACCCCGCTAAGATATTATGGATTTAGAGCTACAATAAAATATATTATACATCTCGGGGTTTAGGGTTAATTAATTATTTATTTATTTATTTAATTTAAACGGAACGTTACAGCTAGGGTTTCTTGAGAATGAAAAGGAGGTGATGAAGGCTGAGGGTGAGCAAACCGCAGCCCTCACTTCCCTTAAATAGGGGCACAAACCCTAAAATTTAGGGTTTAGCATAAAATGGTTGCCACGCTGTCACACCCCCAAACCGAGATGGCGGAAACATTCAGGGGCGAAGGACGTCATGTACAATATCATAACAATGCACAATAGTAAAACAAGCAACAACATCCATTGCATTAATAATATAGTTAATACATGTGTGTTCTTTGTATAGTTGTATGACACCAAATTGTATAGCAAAAATAAAAGACGAGTCTTGAACATGCTCCGTCTTCTCAAAATCTGTGCTAGTGTACCTGTCTACTGGTTCCCTGAGAATACAAGTTATTTTGAAAGAGAGTATCAACATTTAAGTTGGTGAGTTCATAAGTATTTAGTCTCAAATGTTTGTATTTGTTTCATGAAAATGTTAGTATACTTACCATAAAATCCTATATTTTCTGCTAAAAATGAAAAGTAGTCTTTTACCCAAGACCCAACTGTTTGTATGTTTTGTTCTCTTGAAATAGTATAAATGTATGTTTGTACTTGAAATAGTATAACTGTATGTTTTCCATATTTGTAAACTATCTTTACTAGAAAAATAGTATACCTTCTTTATGTGTGAACATCACTGTATGTATGGAATGGAAGATAATATCTTTTAGTAGTTTTGTTTAAAATAAAACCATTGAAGAAATGTTTATGTTGTAAAACCTAATTGGTTTAGTTAATGCTTAATGTGAAAGAGGTTATAACCATACTTAATTGACTAGTATAAAACACGACGTTCTTCAGGCGTCGAAAAAGGTATATCATTTGTCACCCGTAGACCTGTTGGTCCCAACTGTAGCTAACAACAAGGTGTGGGATTGTCAGTCCCGTATATATCTATACACAAACTCACGCTCTCCCTCTAGCAGACTCTGGTTATAAAACATGACTTAGAAATAATGTTGCTAAGTACCATAAAGAAATATATCACATTCTAGTTAACTTGTTTTCGTATAGTATGTATATGTTTCTTGTTCTTGTAAATGAATAATGTACTTTGTAATGAAAAGTAATAGTATGTATGTATTGATTCATGTATTGTTTCTCTGATCTAGAAAGTAGTATGACTTGATTCTCTAAACTATACCTATTATAGTTTACTAGTATGTATGTGTGAAATGTAAATGATTTGGAGAAAAGACTCATTTGCCCAGGATATGCAATTGAGTTAAGTATGTTCTTTGAAAATGAGATTTATTATTCATGTATATATTTAGTATGTATAATTATGATTTAACCGACAGTCGGACCGGTGATCCTACCCTAAGCCCACAACCAAACACGGAACAGAAGTTAAGGTATTAGCAATAGTCCTAAGTCCGTTAAAGCATGATTATACATAAATATACAAACGAATATGATTTTAATAATAAACAGAAATCTAAAATAGTTTAAAAAGAGTTTGAAAATGATTTTTAACAATATTTATAAGCATGAGAATTTCTTTGTTTGTTTGTTTTCACATGTAAGAGTTAACACAATTCTATTGTGTTCTACTTGTATTCCCCCCTAAAAACATTGAAAAAGCTAAATTGTAGGGGTATGAACTCACCTTATGTGAGTGATTCAATTGAAGGTTCGATATAGGAAGTTTTTCCACAAGTTAAATCCCGAGGCAAAAACGAGTCCTAAAAGCATTTCACGTAATATATATGTATACTATTAGTGAATATAATTACAAGTATGATAAGGAAATGGACCAATTTGTAAGTTCCACTTACAAATAAAAGTGTTAGAAGCTAATTTGGAAGGTTGCTATGAGTTTTCAGCCAGCCTCTTGGGTTTTCGGCCCAATGAAGATCTTGGTGTTCTTGGTGAAACCAAGGAGATTTAAGGGTTTTCGGTTGAGGATCTTGATGAAATGAAGAACACTCGATGTTCTAAGCAAGATCCGAAGGAGATACAAGCCCTTTTTGGATGATAGTTGAGAGAGAATAAGGGTTTTCAGTTGGAGTTCTTGAGAGAAAAATGTGTGTTTTCGGATAGAAGAGTAGAAGTGAGGAAGTGTTTTCGGTCTCCCCATATGTATAGGGCCTAAATCGTTGATGGGACACATGCATTGATTTTTGCACCGAGTGGATAAGACCGAAGTTTGCGGTCAGAAGGGAGTTCCCGGCTGCGAACCGAGGTTTGCGGTCCGAAGCGGGTTCTCGGCTGCAAACCGAGGGTTTGTGGTTATCAATCTGACCTTAATAAGTAAATCAAAACAATAAGTTTGACTTTATTTGACATGTTTGACTTTAGTTGGCCCAAGTTTGACTTTGGTTGACTTTTACAATATCGAAAATAACGGGTTGTCACATACGTCGTGGCCAATATATTGCCATGTCGTGGCGCCCACTTAAGATGTGTGTTTCCCTCAAGCATCGCAACGTCGCGGAGGCTATATCTCCACGTCGCGGCCATCTAAAATCTATCCTTCTTTGAACTTGAAATTCACATCAATAAAAAAATTATATATACCTTGATCTTGGCGTTACATTAAGCCTTCTAGAGGTCCCTATTTATATTTGTAGGAAACCCTAATTTGAATTCAAGATAATAATATTATATTGCAATTAAAATTCACTTTCCTTATCAACTAATGTAACGTCCTAAAAACCATGATAAAAATTTTCGTTTTTATAAAACATTTTCACAAAACCATAAGATGATCAACCATTGTTTCAAAATCAAATCCAACAAATCAGACTCTCAATTAATCTCTCAAAACATAAATCAACAGGAGGATGTGTATGATCACGCCTTCGCCTTACCCCAATCATATGATGTACCTGAAAACATTGAAATCAATAAATGTAAGCCAAAGCTTAGTGAGTTCCCCCAAAATACCCCACACAACGAAACATATAAAAGCATGTATATTGGGTCCACAAACATCAGACTGGATTACCCTGGGGTCCACAGTCATCGGACTGGATTACCCCTAAGCCCACATCATAAGTTTGGATTTCCCTCTCGACCCTCAGCATATGTCTGGATTGCTCCCGAGCCCATAACATAGGTCTGGATTGCCCTCCCGACCCTCAGCTTATGTCTGGATTGCTTCCGAGTTTTTTGGTTTCCACACAAAACAGTATCGCCTCAACCCAACCGCACTATGAGACATATGCAACAGATAAATATATAACCAACAATATAGGTAATCATACATATCAACCAATCTAACAGAGCACTACAACATATCATCATCCTATATACCAGGATTCATAAAACAACCTAGTGGGCTGGAATTGGTGCCTTCGACCCACGAGTATAATGAGGAAAACTCAGCTCGCAGAACCGGAGAAGTATAGCAGTGCTCTAGCTCCTTGCACTGCTCAATCCCTCGAACCGACTAACACCCAGAACAGATAAATCCATGATTAACACCCACTTTCCTCCAAGTTTGACCCCATGTCAAACTGGTCAAAAGTCAACGGTCAAAGGTCCATAAGGTAAATGGTCAACTTAGTCAAAGTCAACGGTCACGTCGTGGGGATGCAAAGACAAAATAATCGCGATTCTGGGCACTGCCACGTCGTGACACATCCTTTGTCACGTCGTGCCTACTGGTCAGAAAGCCAAATCTTCATTAAGTTCTTAATCCCTTCAGACCAAGACCCATAACCTCAGATCTAGTTCCTAAATAGCTTCTTAATGAATAAAGTTTCCAACTTTATTTGTTAGAATGGTCCAAACTGATGGGTTTGAGCCATAAGAACTTTCCTATGTGCACATGCAAACCCTAATGCTTGGATCTAGGTTTCTCTAATTGAACATGCAATTTATCCAAGTCTTGCAAACCCTAGATCTAATGAGTATAATTCAAATTTGATGAGACAAATCAGGTCTAGATGATTACCTCTTGTTGCTTGCTTGAGTCTTCTTGTTCTTGGAGCTTAGAGTCACAATTGTCACTCCTCTAATGGCTTAGAAACACCAACTAGCAAGAGGATGATTTGGAGAGAGGTTGTAGGCACTAAATCGGCTCTAGGAACTCCTTAGGGTTTCTGGTGGCCGATTTCTGTAGCCCTTGGGGTCTTTAAATACTTGAGCTGCTAGGGTTACATCCTGAAACCCTAATTGACTAACTTAGGCCCTAAGCAATCCAAGGATCCCTCTAGAATAAGGCTTGAACGAATTCAAGGAGTCCATACACCCTAATTTCGTCCACCCTATACTCACAAGGATCCATAGCCCAAAACCAACTATCACACAATTGACAGTTCCAGTCCCCTTTATTTAATTAATCTCTTTTAGTCACCAAATTAATTCTTAATTAATCTATGACCAATATTAATTAAATAATATGATTATTCCTTTAATATATTATTCTCATAATATATTAATAAATCATAATATCTTCTCTTTCTTCATAAATGACCCTGTCAAGTTGCTATGGTGAAGGCAACCCAAAAGGACCATGCACAACCGGGTCAAATACTTACCAAATATAGTTACTTGCTTAGACACTAATCCAACAGTCTCCCACTTGGATAAGTCTAGTAACTACAAATGCAAGCACAATCCGATTAGCAATCGTAGCTCTCAAAGATGCTGTCGAACTCTGATCTTATCAGTAACCTGTCCTTTAGATAAGGGATCGTATAATCCTCTGTTCTAGATATCATGTGGACAATTACATGGAACATAGTCATGCTTATTGTCCATCAGTTAGTTTCTCGATCTCAGATTCATTTGACATAGAACTTAATGTTGGATTAATGTCTAAGTCCATAACTATAATTGGTAAGACTTGACCCGACCCGGCATGGTCCATTTGGGTTGCATGACATCATGCATTTGGATAGACTATAATGAGAGAAATAACACTTAAGGTTGGTTAATATATTATAAGTTCTAATATATTAATAAGGTTATTTAATTAGTATTGATCAAGAATTAATTTGGAATTAATTAAGTGATCAAAAGGAGACTAATTAAATATATGGGTTGATTGTGTAAATCATTCATTCTTATATATGTGGGCTTGTGATCCAAGATTCCTTATGTTGGACTAAGTCCATGGGGTGACCCATGGATACTCCATGGAGGTTAAAATCCATGGAGCATAAGGAATGGGTAAAGTTATGAGTTACATGGTGTAACCCTAATAGCCACCATATAAAAGAATCCCATGGCTCAAGAAATCGGGCACTAATGTGTGTGTGTGAGGGCTAGACGATTTCAAGGAGTGTTCAAGTTTCTCTCAAGTTATTCCAAGTGTATTTGGTGTTGTGTGAACCATTTGTGGTGTCACACTTGGGGCACTAGGCACTCAAGCTTCATGAAGACATTCTACATCAAAGAGGTATGTATTCTATCTTGTTATATTTATTGTTTTGTATGCTAGATTAGGATAATACCTTGGATGTTCATAATTGTATGTATAACAGAGAAAACATAGATCCAAGGTATTTAGGGTTGCATGTACACTTAGGAGTGTTAGAATGCTCATAACCCAACAGTGGTATCAGAGCCTAGGCTTGTTTTCTTGTTATATTTGCAAAAGTAGCTGAAAAATCGAGTTGGATGCATATATTCGATTGTTTTGGCTGGAATTGGACTAGGAACATTACCCTAAGATGTTTTTGGACTTGTAAACTTGTTTTTGATGTGGTAATGTTCATGCTAATCCAATTTCTAAGATAATTGTCATAATTTCAAGATTTGTATTAGTTTGTATGTTCATGCTAATTTCTTGAAGATTGATGATTTGAATTATCTTGTTCTTATGAGGTTCTTAGATTAATAGAAAAGTTGTGTGAAATAGTTGTTTTCAATCCATTTTAATCTAAGAGTTGATTCCAAAGTGTGTTTTTGTAACTTGTCCTCAAGTTATATGAAAAGTCACATTTAAGAATCATAAAACTCATAAAAGTTGGCAAAGGTTACAAAATGAAGAGTCTAGTTCTAATTAAATGGTTTTATGACTCCATAACTTGTCCTCAAGTTATGGAGGTTCAAGAGTCTTTTCATTAAATTAAAAAAAAAGTGTAACCTTAATTAGTTCCATAAGTTACAATAAAGTTATTTTTTTATTAATTAGTTTAAAGTCTTCCATAACTTGTCCTCAAGTTATGGAACTTGAAGAGTTTTTTTTTTTTTAATTAAAACTACTTTAAACTCATAAGTTATGGAATTAATTAGTTTTGAATAGTTTCAAAACTTGCCCTCAAGTTTTGGAATTTGAAAAAGTTTTCACTTATGAATACTTTAATTCCAAGTTAGCCCTTAGAATTTTAAAAGTTAAAATTCAACCCTTATACTTTATAATATTATAAGTTAATAATATTTATATATATGTATAAGAGTAAAGTCAGTCTTACCGTTAGTAGGCCTCATTCACGAAGCCGGTCTATAAGGGGGGTATAAGGTTACTGCCTATAAAATGGCAGTTTAATGGGTGTCCACTCTCACCCACCGCTTCCTTGACTGGTGGAGGATCGTTAGCCGAACGGGTAGGACAAGGACTATAATTCTCCTTTCATTAAAAGTATTAATGATAAATACTAAGTAACTAAACTCTTATTAATACCCAATCTTAGTTACTTAGGAAAATGTGAATTTGGTGCTAACCCATGAAATTACACTTTGCACTTTACTTAAGTCGATAGTGGAGCGTGTGTGGTTAACCGGCACACTAACCTGGACTTAACAAGGTAGGCAAAGGGTAACTTAATATTTATCATAGTATCGGTGGAGCGTGTGTGGTTAACCGGCACACTGATTAAGGGGTAAATATTAAGGGTACCAAGTATATTTGCATGGTTATTCACACCTTGTTTTGTGATCCTCGGCATCCCAGTCACAAAAACTGAAGGGCACACTCGAGATTGAAACATGCCTTTGAACAGTTCAATGAATCTCAAAGATCTAGGACTTTCAAATCCAATTAAAACCTAATAAATTATTTCTTTTTTCATGGTGGAAATTGGTGAATCGTCATTCACCTACCTTCAAATATTTTATAGCTTGGATTACGGTATCCCTCTTCTAAGTTATAAAATAGTTTGTTGGGTCCTAGCTTTAATATTTCATATTGGGTGTCATATTAAGGACTTTAAATCAACTATCTTGAATATCTCCCAAAAAGATGTCTGGTCTAGACATTTATGATCTTCCCAAATCTCTTGAAACAAGCTTTCCTAAATGAAGATGATGTCCCATGGATATCATACTTCTTTCACCTCCTCCAATTATTCTCCCTAACCCACAAGTTCCTAAAAAGTTTAAGGTCACTCAAGCCCTATTGGCAAGGCAAGGTCTAGGTGTGATCACATCTTGGAGATGTAGTCACATATTGACAAGCCGGGAGAGTTGGGTGTCAAAGTCTTGAGAAAGTTGGTGGCTCAACTACTTTCTAAGTCACATAGTGAGTTCTTTTGGGAATCCTATGAAACAGACTAAGACAAGACCCTTAATGATCTTATCTATTTGCTAAGATCAACTTCCTAAAACGCTATGGACATTGACAATGATGACATTGGATATCCAGTAAAGCTCTCTCTTCCCAATGGAAAGGGATCGGCCATAGTCAACTCGGTTGACCCAATGGTAAAGAGAGAGGCGAAGTCTAAGATAGTCCCATTATCAAGGGTCCATAGGTAACTATTGCCAAAGGAAGGGGCATTGGTTACGAAGCTGCCAAATTTACCTAAGGATGTTAAAGTCAATAAGTTTGGCTCTACTTCAGGTAAAGTCCATTGTCTAACTCTATTAAGTACATGCTGATTCTGATCGCGAAGATGGATTTCAATCGCATGGTTCGGTGATCAGAATTTTGGGCTATTACTTAAGAGTTATGATATTTATATTGCTTAGGAATAGATAACAACAAGGTTTTCATATGGATTGTAAGGATAAGTTTTTCCGCAAAGTTTTAAAATAAAAGAAAAAGGTTTTGATTTTATTTATTTTAAGTATCCTTACAATGGCATTTGTGAAAAGTTGTTGCTTATAAGATTCCATTGATAGCAATATTGGAAAAATGGATTTGATTATTTCGGTTGTGGTAGTGTCTAATATTACCAAATAAGGAAAGATTCTCATCACCCAAGGTTCAATTGGACCGAAACTTGGAATCATGCAAGTTGTATAGTATCATGAATGAGAACTTTCAGCTTGGAAAATTAAGACTAATTCCTTATGTGAATAAGGAAAGGACTAAGGGATCGAGTACACATTCTTGTGCACTGGTCAAGTCCACCACAAAAGATCAAGAAGACTATTCGTCATGATTTACTTAAGTTCAGTAAATATGGTTATACTTATAAGTTTAAGTATAAGTCTGTAGTATTGGAGAAGTTTCAATGTGAGACAGAACGAATAAGAAGAATCAAAGTATGGCAGAAAGATAAAAGTTTCTCAAATCTGAAAAGATGGGAGAGTACTTTAGTATCATGTTTATGATCATCTTAATGATTAAGATACCATATCACAATTGGTCCTCTAAAGTCATCTTAGTGCATTCTTATGACTAAGAAGAGGATTCATGAATTGTTGAAATGGTTAAATCAAAAAGATGAGTCATACTTCGTTCCAAAACAATTCTTAGAGTCATACTCCAAGATTGTAACTTGAGTGACATATCTTAAAGAGGGTTTGTTAACACTAGTCAAATGTAAGATTTGAAATTGGTAAGTTGTGATGTTTTGGATAAAACAGAGACCAACTTAGGCCAATTGTGTAAAGTGTTAGTCTTGATAAAGAATCCGCACTATCTCTTGAATATTTGACAAGGGAGTCTTATATGTCAAGAGGACAGTGGGAGTCTTAAAGCTCTTGAAAGTTTCAAGACTTAATCAAGAATAAAACCTAAAGTCCTTCACTAGCACACGACTTGAGGTTTATAACCTATCGTGTTGAAACTTTTGTGCCTATTCAAGTTGGCTTTGCATAGGAGTTCTGAGAGTTCTCAATTGGTTGCACAACTACTTGGAAGCAATGGCAGGCACCTGAGCTGCCAAATGGCAAGAATTTAAGATTGCACAAGTTTAATCAATATGAGTTTGGATTTGTCACTAACCTTGTCTTGTGATTATGGTTTTGACAAATTCACATGGATAAGAACACATACACTATTAAATCTAAGTGTCATAAGGTTTCTCTCCGATTCATGAAAATGATGGTGAGGAAACACTTTCACTAAGTAGATTTTAGCTAGATAGCAATTGTGATATTTGCATTCTCAAAGTCGTTAGTGGAGCGTGTGTGGTTTACCGGCACACTAACATGGACTTGTGAGAAGTGGCAAAGGTCTAAACAATTGAGACTATGATTACGGCATCCCTTTTCATAGTTCTAAAATTGTTTAGACACACATGTGAGCTATCTAAGAGAGGTGTATGATTTTGATAAAGTTTTATCAAAACAATCTAGTATCAGAAATCTGAACTTTGGTAAGAAAGCCAGCTGATTTCTGAGTACATGTCAAAGCTAGTGGGAGCATAAGTGTTATGCTAATAATCATCATGTTAGTGGGAGCATGATAATTATGACAAAGGTTGCAAGTTAGCAATGTTAATTATAGAAAACAAAAGTTTCAATTCGTGAGGTTGTAGGGGTTGAAAAAGTTGTTTTGCTATAATTAAGGGAGAGGAAATTATACTTCATTTCAATTCTAAAAGCTTAGATTGAGATTTTAATCGTATTTAATCAAGGATATATATATGAATTTCATGTTGGAATGGCTCAACATAAGGAAATTCTATATATGGGTCCATTATTTGCGTTCTAAAATTCGATTATGATTACGACATCCCTTTTCATAATCTGAATTTTGAGAACTTGGCAAATTGAAATGGAAATATTATAGCAAAAGACTGGTTTAGTCTTTATTTGCGTTCTAAAATTCGATTATGATTACGGCATCCCTTTTCATAATCTGAATTTTGAGAACTTGGCAAATTGAAATGAAAATATTATAGCAAAAGACTGGTTTAGTCTTTATGTGAGACATCATGAATCGTGTCCCATATGCTTCGGATATAGGATCGATTACATGTGCTATATTCATCCTTTCTAAAATTTTCCAAATACCTGGGGCATTATGAAGGGAAAAGGTCTAGAATTGGATATGACTAAAATGATTAAGCAATTGTCGAGGACAATCTAAGGTTTACCAAAGATTGGTTGCTCAAGGACAGTTGGAAGTATAAGGTCAATTCTGGAAGGACCATATTGACATAATCTGTAAGGAGGCAACTCTTGTTCAGAAGTGATAGTCAAAATGGAATATGGAAATGTTTCAAAGTTATAAATTATTCAATCTGTGTAAGATTAGGAAACTTAATGAAAGAAGGATGTTTCCAAGGAGCTGATCTCCTTTGGAATGCTCTGTAATGATTGTTGTCAAGTCTTTCTGACTTCGTGCATAATCATTAAGAGGATCAATGCATATAAGTTTAGAATCTAACAAATTTCAGTAAATGGCATGAATTTGGAATTCTTGCATTTGCAGTAAGGATTTGGGACTGTGAAAAGAGGATCATTGGAGTGATGTTCAATTGATCTATTTTACAAAGTAAAGATCATAGACAAACATAGTATGCATACTTGGTGTATGGCATGACTAGTGTTTAGAAAACATAGTGTACATGCTTGGAGCATGGGACAACTATTGTTTTAAATTCAAGTATAAAGTTGATAAAACCGAAACAATGAATAATGAGTAATCAGTATGGTGATAAATAAAAGTGTTTATTTATATTCATAGGGTTTGATACCATATTTGATTCATTTATTCTTGTGTTTCACTTTGCATGTTTTGACTTCCAGAATAACTAAGTCGCTCTTCCTGAATGATTAAGTTATTCAAACCATCCACAGTCGGTCATATGTTGGAAGTAGATATGAATCAAGACTGTCATGGGTTGGTTTGTAGAGGTCCAAGTTGGTGGACAAAGTGGTGCTACAACACTCATGAGTGCTCATAAGTTCTGAGTATTGGATTCAACCCGCGCTCATTTGAATCACTTCATGGATTTTATCACGAGTGATCATGAGACGATAATATCTTATATTCTTCAAACCTAGAGATATGAGTTGTTACTATGAGTTGGTTATACATTGATTGCACGAAAACGCATTGGTAACTCGATGTTATAAAACGTGCCTTTGTGTATGATTCAACAAGTAGTAGAACAAGCCAAATGAGTCGAAGTTTATCCATTCCTTTTACCTTCGGGATATAAGCGATATATGTGGGCCCCTCGATGATTTAAAGATGATACATGTGAGTGCTTGGCCAAGCCAGGACTGATTTGATTTGTTCAATCAGTCAGTCATCATGAATCGGAAATCGGGAAACAACAAATGGACAGAGAGAATGATTGATAATCCATGTCTCAGTCCATATGATATCTAGAATGGAGGAATATATGATCCCTTATCTAATGGACAAGTCATTGACAAAGGTCAGAGTTCATCGACAAGGTCAGAGTTCGACAGAAGCTTTTGAGAGCTACGATTGCTGATCGGTTCCTGAAGTCATACGCAATAATAGTTTTAGACTTATCCAAGTGGGAGACTGTTGGATTAATGTCTAAGTCCATAACTATAATTGGTAAGACTTGACCCGACCCGGCATGGTCCATTTAGGTTGCATGGCATCATGCATTTGGATAGACTATAATGAGAGAAATAACACTTAAGGTTGGTTAATATATTATAAGTTCTAATATATTAATAAGGTTATTTAATTAGTATTGATCAAGAATTAATTTGGAATTAATTAAGTGATCAAAAGGAGACTAATTAAATATATGGGTTGATTGTGTAAATCATTCATTCTTATATATGTGGGCTTGTGATCCAAGATTCCTTATGTTGGACTAAGTCCATGGGGTGACCCATGGATACTCCATGGAGGTTAAAATCCATGGAGCATAAGGAATGGGTAAAGTTATGAGTTACATGGTGTAACCCTAATAGCCACCATATAAAAGAATCCCATGGCTCAAGAAATCGGGCACTAATGTGTGTGTGTGAGGGCTAGACGATTTCAAGGAGGGTTCAAGTTTCTCTCAAGTTATTCCAAGTGTATTTGGTGTTGTGTGAACCATTTGAGGTGTCACACTTGGGGCACTAGGCACTCAAGCTTCATGAAGACATTCTACATCAAAGAGGTATGTATTCTATCTTGTTATATTTATTATTTTGTATGCTAGATTAGGATAATACCTTGGATGTTCATAATTGTATGTATAATAGAGAAAACATAGATCCAAGGTATTTAGGGTTGCATGTACACTTAGGAGTGTTAGAATGCTCATAACCCAACACTTAATTGTACACATCAATTCAGTCCTGACCGGGCCCGACACATAAGTCAAATCAAATCATCGAGGGGCCCTGATATCGCTTTTACCCTCTTAGGATAAAAGGAACAGATAAACTTCGACGTATATGCATTTATTATCCACTAATCAAATCATTCACAACAATGCGTTTTATAACATCAAGTTACTGATGCGTTTACGCATTATCAATGCACAACCAATTAGCAAACAACAAACCATATATCTAGGTTTTAAGACCATATGATATTACCGTATTGCGATCGCTCGTGATGAATTCCATGAAGCGATTCCAGTAAGCGTGGGTTTATTCCAATGCTCAAATCAAGTTCATAAGCACTGATGAACGTTGTAGCAAACCTTTGCTATGTCTAATACATTTTAGACATTCTACATACCAATTCATGACAGTCTTCATTCATATCTACTTCCAACATATGAACGACTGTGGACTGTTCAAATAATTCGATCATTATCAAATAATTCAATTATTCTGGAAGTCAAAACATGCAAAATAAAACAATAGGTAAATGATTAACATAAGACAGTAACATTACTAATAAATAATACTCTTTTATTTAATCATCGAATGTTAATTACAATTTATCTATTACACGTTTCTAAACTATCTAATCTAAACTAATATCGTCCTTCAGCCCGATGCTCCTAGCATGCTGCAAGTGCTTAACCCTGCTCAGTCCCTTCGTAAGCAGATCTGCTGGATTATCTTCTGACGATACTCTCTTCACTACGAGGATCCCTTCTTCCACCCGATGTCGATTAAAGTGATATTTTCTGTCGATATGTCGAGATCTACCGTGATCCCTTGGTTCCTTGGTCAAGGCAACCGCTCCTTCATTATCACAGAAAGTTTCCATAGGCTCTTGTATGGCCGGCACAACTCCAAGGTCTCCAATGAAGTTCTTCAACCATATTGCCTCCTTTGACGCTTCGCTTGCCGCTATATATTCTGGTTCGCACGTTGAATCAGCTACGGTCTCTTGTTTGGAACTTTTCCAAGTCACTACTCCTCCATTAAGGGTAATGACCCAGCCCGACTGTGAACGGTAGTTATCCCTGTCGGTCTGAAAACTGGTGTCACTGTACCCTCGCACCTTTAAGACATCACTCCCACCGAAGACTAGAAACCATTCCTTGGTCCTTTGAAGGTACTTAAGAATATTCTTGACTGCGATCCAATGCGCTCTGCCAGGGTTCCCTTGATATCTGCTGACCATGCTCAAAGAGAAGGCCACATCAGGGCGAGTACAAGTCATAGCATACATGATTGAGCCAACTACGGAAGCGTAAGGTACTCGGCTCATCTCTGCTATCTCGACTTCAGTACTCGGACTTTGAGTCTTACTCAACTTGGCATTACTTTGGATTGGTAACTCCCCTTTCTTTGAATTCTCCATACTAAAACGTTTTAGTACTTTGTCCAAGTAAGTATTCTGACTAAGTCCTATTAGTCTCTTACTTCTGTTTCTCACTATCCTTATTCCCAAAATATAGGAAGCCTCTCCGAGGTCCTTCATAGCGAAGTACTTCCCGAGCCAGGACTTAACATCCTGCAGTGTCGAGACATCGTTTCCTATGAGCAGTATGTCGTCGACATACAATATGAGGAAGCTTACTATACTCCTACTGGCTTTGACATATACACATGATTCATCCTCGCTTCGTAGAAAACCAAACTCTTTGACCTTCTCATCAAAACAAAGATTCCACATGCGAGATGCTTGCTTAAGTCCATAAATGGACTTCTCAAGCTTACACACTCTACTGGGATGCTTCGCATTGACAAAACCCTCTGGCTGAGCCATGTAAACATCCTCAGCCAACTTCCCATTAAGGAAAGCGGTTTTGACATCCATTTTCCATATTTCACAGTCATGAAATGCAGCAATGGCCAGCATCACCCTCATAGACTTTATCTTTGCAACTGGTGATAAGGTTTCGTTGTAGTAAACTCCAGGAGTTTGAGTGAAACCCTTCGCAACCAATCGTGCCTTATAAGTGTGTACATTCCCATCCACGTCAGTCTTCTTCTTGAAGATCCACTTGCTCCTGATCGTCTTACGACCTGGTACATTGTCAACCAAATTCCAAACTTGGTTGTCATACATGGACCGAATCTCGCTGTCCATAGCCTCTTTCCATTTTGCAGACTTCGGGCCTGCCATGGCTTCCTTATAGTTGTTAGGTTCGTCCAGATTCACTAGTGTACTATCACTGATGAACATATCCCCTTCTGTAGTAATATGAAAACCATAAAACTGGGGTGGAACACTAACCCTTTCGGAACGTCTAAGAGGTAAGGACTCGTCAATCGGTTCAACCGGAGTTTCCTCCTCAGGTTGAGCGCCAGTGTTAGAGGTTCCTTCATCGCTCGACTCTTGAAGCTCTTCAAGATCGATTTGCCTCCCACTGTCTCCTTGGCTTATGATTTCTCGCTCTCGGAGAACCCCTCTCCTCGCAACGAAGACAACATTGTCACTCGGTCTGTAGAAGAGATATCCAAAGGATTTCTGCGGGTAGCCGATGAAAATACATCGCTCACTACGAGGTTCAAGTTTGTCGTGAGTCTCTCATCTTACGAAAACCTCGCAACCCCAAACCTTGATATGTGCCAACGAGGGAGCCTTCCATGTCCACATTTCGTGAGGTGTTTTGGCAACCTTCTTCGTAGGAGCTAAGTTAAGGATATGGGCGGCAGTCTCTAAGGCATACCCCCAGAATGAGATTGGTAGTGAAGCACGACTCATCATGGAATGAACCATGTCCAGCAAGGTTCAATTACGCCTCTCAGCCACACCATTCAATTGTGATGTCCTAGGTGGCGTCAATTGCGAAACTATTCAGCATTCCTTGATATAGTCATGGAATTCTAAGACTTAGGTACTCTCCACCTCAATCAGATCGAAGCATCTTGATTTTCCTGCCCAACTGATTCTTCACTTCTTGTTTAAACTCTTTGAACTTTTCAAAGGTTTCTGACTTGTGCTTGATTAAGTAGATATACCCATATCTGCTATAATCGTCTCTGAAAGTCACATAGAAGCGATTTGCATCCCTTGTGGTGGATCTAAAGGGTCCACATACATCTGTATGTATGAGATCCAATAAACCCTCACCCCTCGCACAAGTGCCAGTGAAGGGTGACTTGGTCATCTTTTCAAGTAAACAAGACTCGCACACGTCATCGTCCCTAAGGTCGAATGACTCCAACACTCCATCCTTTTGGAGTTGGGCTATGCGTTTCTTGTTGACATGTCCAAGACGACAATGCCACAAGCATGCTTTATCCATACTATTAGAAGAATCCACACACAACACATCATTTCCTAAGTTATCTACAACCATCACAGTTTTATATATTCCATTACAAGGAAATGCTTCAAAAAATATAAAGCATTATTAAGATAAGCATAAATAGAACCCTTTTTATTATCAAATGAATATTTAAAACCTTGTCTATATAAACCATGAAATGAAATGATGTTTCTAGCCATATCTGGCGAATAGTGTCACAACCAGGAATTCTGATACCTTGTAAAACCCTTAACAAAGATAACATTGTAGTTAAAGCTTGGAAAACATGTATAATGCTTGTTCAATGATCACAAAATTCCATTAAATACTCTACACAAACATTCAAGTAGTCAACAATGGTTGGAAACCTTAAAAATCCCGATTCAAGTCCATTTTGGACTAGGATTTTCTTATTGGGCCTAATGGACAAATAAGCTTCCAATTTAACTATTTTGGGCTTAGAACTCTTGTATGAGCTCTAATTGGACCCACTTTCATGAAACTTAACCTTTTGGGCCTTATAAGCCTAAAATGGACTAGTTTATCTTTAATGGGTCTCATTGGGCCATAACAAATCTAATTAACCTAAATGGGCCATAAAACCCATTCTCTTTGACAAATTGGGCCGTAAGCAATCAAAGGAGCACAATAGGCCGAAAAATAATTATTAGGCCTCATAAATTTCGAACAAGATCAAACAATGGCCCAACATAAACTATTTCCTTCCTCCTAAGTCCAATAAATTCGGCCCAAGATATAAAACAAAATAAGAATAATGGGTGATTAAGGGGGGAGTGACACCTCATAATTATACTTGGGATATCCATGCACCCATCTCATACTTCCAAGCATCTATCACCTCACTCTCTCTCTTCTCCTCTCTCTTTTTCTTCTTCGGCCGAGAACACAAAGGAAAAACACACACACCTCACAAATTCTCTCCAAACACTCTCAAAGAACACCCTTGTTTCTCCATCAAAACTTTCGAGATCTAGGGCATTTCAAGGAGGTTTTTCCGCAAAAATCATCATTCTAGGTAAGTTAATGCTTAGATCCATGGTTTAGCTTCTTGAAATTGTTATAAATCTCCTTCTAACTCATGAAAGTTCATGATCATGCTTCTTAGAACCTATCTAAGCCAAAGTCTTCTCAAGAAGCTTTCTAGAGCCGAGAATAGCATCAAACTTCTTCCATTTCTTCTCCAAATCGAAAACAACAAGCAAAGGTGAGTTTATACCCCTCTATTTTCGATTTTCACAAGTTTTATGGGGGAGAATACAAGTAAAATGTGTAGATCTATGTGTATGTGTATGTTGTGTATGATTTCATGTATGTATGTGTGATTTTATGTGTTTATGTGGTAAATATGTAACACAAAGGGAAGAAATCTCGAGATCTATGGCACAAGAGGGGAAACAAATATGATCTAATATACTTTTCATTGAACAAGTCAAGAAAAGTTTCTATCTAAAGTCATAATAAACATAATGCAACATAAAACTCATTTTTGGGCTATAATTGTCAAATAAACAAAAGTTGGGTTGAAATTTGTCATTTACGGATTTCTTTAGGACTAAACGAGTCAAAACAGTAAAAATAAATGTTTTTATGAATATTATACTCTTTAAAGGACTAGAAATGTAATTTGTAGCTTAATGGGCTAATTTTTGGGCTTTTCGGCCCATATGCCCAAAAATTGCAAAAATACGATTTTTAAACGGCTGAAATGGTACAATTCTCGAAACAGGGAGTAAAAGGGGTAAATAAAACTATTTCAAGGGTTAAAATGCTTTTCTTTTCCAAAAAGGATAAAAAATGTAAAGTTTTTGGAATTTGGGCCAAAATTGTAAAAGTTGCGAAAAAACTGGACTTTAACCGAAAGACTCTTTGCTGGAAGGGCTGAAACTGCCAAAGAGTAAATTTTGAGCTAAAAACATTTATTTAAACAAGTCTATAGGTCAAAAATGTCAAGAAAATGAGTTAAGGGCCAAAAATGTCTTTTTCTTTATGTAAGGGACTAAAATTGTCATTTTTATTAAAAAGGGGCTGAATGGGTCAAATCAATATTTTGAGTCAATTATTTTGGTTTTAAGATATTTGGGTCAAAAGAATACCAAATTACAACTTATGAAAATAGAATGAAGAATATACATATATTTTCAAATATCGTTATAAACAACTGACAAGTTTCGTGTCGTTGAGAATTTAACAATTGTTCAATCAAACTTCCGACCATTATACTATACCTAAAACAAGTAAATATTCAAATAGTTGGTCTTGAAAGATCTTAATCATGCTTATTGGGCCTTCGTGACCCATTGACATGACTTTTGGGCCCAACAATAATAACACATGTCTATTGGGCCTGCTGTGACCCAATTACATGTTTAAGGGACCCTCAATGGCATATATGTGCTATTGGGCCTTGGTGGCCCATTAGCATTGCTAGTAAGGTCCAAACTAAATCAAATATGAAATGGGCCAACGCGTCCTTCGTATAACCAACAGCCTAAAATAACTCACGTAATTAGCAGGACTTTGTATTCCTCTTCTCCTCGTTTGTTAGGCTTATTTGCAATCAAAGTAAACAAAATTCAGGTCGTTAATCAATAGTAATCAATGTTGTTTGGATTAAGTGAGTAATAACGGGCGACACCTCTAAGGGTCGTTCGTAGTCTGTAGTTATAATCAAAGTCTCCTGGAAGGAGAGCGAGAGTTTGTGTATAGATCTATACGTGGGTGACTCCCCCACACCTCAGTTGTTCGCTACAGTTAGACTCGGCCAGTCTAGGGTGACAAAATCTTAAGATCAATTCTGGCGTTCATTAGGATGCCAAGACAGACGAACTAGTCATTATTATGCATGGTTATAACGACTCACATAATTAAATAAATCCAATACTATCCGAGTAATCAAGGAAGAGTAATCAAAATCACTCGTGTGGCGGTATAACAATTTGAACCAATTATATTATGTTATCGGAAAACATCGGGTTTTTCAAGGAAATCAACACCACTCGCTTGTATTTTCAATAACTATAATGCAAAACTTCCCATTTATACACGTTTTGAAATCATTCATGCACCAACTTATGGATCTTCACACTTCGGTATAAACAATTGTCTTTTCAGAAAATATCGGATTTTCTGGGTTTTATAAACTACACAAATCATTTTTATCACAACCCTGCTTATGAACTCACCAACATTCCATATGTTGACGTTTTCAAAATAACTTGTATTCTCAGGTAACAGGTAGGCTGGAGAGTAATATCAAGTACGTTAGGATGTTATGTTTTGAAAACTCTCAAACGATTGATGCTATGGATATGTAATATTTAAACAATGTACTGGATGTGAACAATGTCAATCGTTATGTATTAATGCATGGTGAAGTTTATGTTGTGTTTCATGTATAATCATTGTGATGATATTCAATTTGAGTCACGCGAGCCCTCGGACGTTTCCGCAGTCTGGTATTGGGGGTGTGACAAATAGCAACAATTATTCAAATCCAAATCTAATCCATTACTAAGCACTAAGGAGTATACTCCAATCTTGGTGACAGGCGACGTTCTTCTGTTTCCCATGATCAGATTCATCCTTCCATGCTCCACATCCCTATTTCTTCTTAGTCCCTGCAAATCAAAACATATGTGAAAACCACATCCTGTATCAAGAACCCAAGAAGTAGCATGTGATAAACCATTAGATTTGATTGTGTAAATACCTGCAAAAGATGGCTTGATCTTCCCATCCTTGATGGCCTGCTGATATTCTGGGTATCTTCTCTTCCAATGCCCTGTCTTGTGGCAGTAGTGGCACTCTGCCTCCTTAGGGTTAGAGTTGGGTTTAGCAGAACCAACTTTGGTTCCACTAGAAGAGGTGCCATCTTGGGACTTTCCCTTGTGGTGGCCCCTTGAGGTAGCCTTCCTCTTCTTACCCTTCCCTTGCCCTATTGCCAAGACAGGGGCAGCATCAGGAGTTGGTGTTGATGCAACAGATTTATCCTTGAGGTTGCTCTCAGCAGTCCTCAACAAGCCCTGAAGCTTGCTCAAGGAGACCTCTTCCTTATTCATGTGGTAGGTCATGCAGAACTGGCTATAGCAGGAAGGCAATGAGTGAAGGATGATGTCAATTGCCAGCTCTTCATCTAAGTTCACATTCAACTTCAGCAGACAATCGACATATCTCTGCATCTTTTGCAGATGAGCGGTAAGGGACTCTCCATTACCCATTATGGTATTGATCATCGAAGTGATGATCTCATACCTTTCTTGCCTAGCGCTCTGGTGGTAGCGTTCCAGCAGATCCTGATGCATCTCATAGGGGTACTTGTCCTCATAGGACTTCTGGAGTTCTGCAGTCATAGTAGCTAGCATGATGCAATGGACTTTCGTGGCATCACGCTCGTGGGCCTCATAGGCCGCGATCTCTTCAGCGGTAGCAGTGTCGATGTCAATCTCCTTTAGCTTCTCATCGAGGACATATTCTTTGTCCTCGTAGCGAGTGAACATACGAATGTTGCGGATCCAATTACTGAAATTGGTCCCATCAAAGATCACTTTCCCACACAAGTTCATGAGTGAGAACGAACCAGAGGAGTTTCAACCAGAAGCGTTGTTGTTTGCGTTCGACATCTGAAAAGGAAAAAGAACAAAGTTGATTAGAAATTAATTTCCCCAATTAATCACCCAAATGAAAAATTAGGGCTAGGAACCAACAACATTATTCACAAATTAGAAAAGGGATGCCGTAATCTAATAAGTAAATAATTTGAAGGCAAGTGAATGTCGATTCACTAATTCTCCACCATGAAAAACGAAAAAGAGATTAAGTTTTAAATGTATTGAAAAACTCCTAGATCTTTTGAGATTCATTGAACTTTTCAATGGCATGTTTAAATCTCGATATGCCCCTCTAGTTTGTGACTGGGATGCCGAGGATCACAAAGCGGATGTGAATAACCATGCAAATGTACATGGTGCACTCATTGTTACAGTCACCTATTCGATGTGCCGGTTAGCCACACACGCTCCATCGAACTATGACAAACAATGAGTCACCCTTTGCCACCTTTGCTTAGAACCCAATTAATGTGTCGGTTAACCACACACGCTCCATTAACGTCTTAGCAAGGGTACAAAGTGTAATTTCATGGAATTGCATCAAATTCACTTTTGCCTAAAGTAACTAAGATTGGGAATTTTGTAAAAACATTTAGTTACTTTATATAGATTCATTATACTTTTAAATGAGGAAAGTTTGCCCTATCCTACCCGTTCGGCTAACGACCCTCCACCAATCAAGGAAGCGGTGGGTGAGAATGGACACCCATTAAATGGCCATTTTATAGGCCATAACCTTATACCCCCTTATAGATTGGCTTCGTGAATGAGGCCTACTAACGGTAAGACTAGCATTTAAGTTATACATATATATATATATATATATATATATATATATATATATATATATATATATATATATATATATATATATATATATATATATATTAATCTTATAATATTATAAGTATAAAGTTGAATTTTAAAACTTGTAAAATTCTAAGGTTTGAAATTTAAATAGTTCAAATTAAAACTTTTAATCACAAAACTTAAATTTCAAAACTTGAGGACAAGTTTTGAACTTTTCAAAAGGATCAAACAGCAAATAATATAAATTAAACAATTAATTTAATGATTATCTAAATTTGACCTAGTCAATATTACTTGCAAGATAATTCAACAATTAATTGAAATAATCAATTATTATCAAATAAGGAAATTATTATTTAAACAATTGGTAAATATCTTTTGTTTTGTTGAGAATATTGACAAAAAGATGATAAAATTCGGATTTTATTGAACCAAAACGATTTAGGTAAGTATCCTCAAGCAAAACAGCAAGAAATCCCGAAAATCACTCTGACAGACGCTCCGACTCGCCGAGTCCCCTTATGGACTCGTCGAGTTCATCCTACTCGTCGAGTCCACAATGGGACTCGCCGAGTCTGTTAGTCAGGAGGCAGAAAAACGATTTTTCCAAAGCTAGAACAAATAAACAATGCATCAATTCAATAGAAATCAATCAAAGCTCTGATACCACTGATGGGTTTGAGCCATAAGAACTTTCCTATGTGCACATGCAAACCCTAGTGCTTGGATCTAGGTTTCTCTAATTGAACATGCAATTTATCCAAGTCTTGCAAACCCTAGATCTAGTGAGTATAATTCAAATTTGATGAGACAAATCAGATCTAGATGATTACCTCTTGTTGCTTACTTGAATCTTCTTGTTCTTGGAGCTTAGAGTCACGATTGTCACTCCTCTAATGGCTTACAAACACCAACTAGCAAGAGGATGATTTAGAGAGAGGTTGTAGGCACTAAATCGGCTCTAGGAACTCCTTAGGGTTTCTGGTGGCCGATTTCTGTAGCCCTTGGGGTCTTTAAATACTTGAGCTGCTAGGGTTACATCCTGAAACCCTAATTGAATAACTTAGGCCCTAAGCAATCCAAGGATCCCTCTAGAATAAGGCTTGGACGAATTCAAGGAGTCCATACACCCTACTTTCGTCCACCCTATACTCATAAGGATCCATAGCCCAAAACCAACTATCACACAATTGACAGTTCCAGTCCCCTTTATTTAATTAATCTCTTTTAGTCACCAAATTAATTCTTAATTAATCTATGACCAATATTAATTAAATAATATGATTATTCCTTTAATATATTATTCTCATAATATATTAATAAATCATAATATCTTCTCTCTCTTCATAAATCACCCTGTCAAGTTGCTATGGTGAAGGCAACTCAAAAGGACCATGCACAACCGGGTCAAATACTTACCAAATATAGTTACTGGCTTAGACACTAATCCAACAAAAACAACCAAGATCTAGTCTGTAAGTCTCAAAAGGGCCAAGAATGCATCTTTCTCAACTTAATCTATTAAGTCCAAGTCTCCATCCTTTAGATCTGAATCAAAATGATGTTTAGATGGATAAAGTTTCCAACTTTATCCATAATAATGCCTCAAACTTTCAAAATCTAAACTTTAATGTGCCAAAAATAACCTAAAGGACCAAGATAACTTGCATGGCTAAAAAGGGAGGCAAAAGATCATAACTTTCCTAGTCCATGAGGTCCAAGAAGCATTCCATAATGATCAAAAGATGTTGGAGTTCACTCAACTCCAAGATCACCCATAAAATGGACCAAAAGTGCCAAAAAACCACAAATGACAAGATCTAAATAACTAAAGAGCAAACAGTCACAACTTCTTCGTTTCAACTCCGTTTTTGGCAACATACTTGTCATATCGTGAGGACAGGTTTTCACCCGATTCTACTCCAGCTTCAAACAGTCATAACTTCTTCGTTTCAACTCCGTTTTCGGCGATATTTATATGCACAGAAAGGTATTGACGAGCCCCATATCTCTATACAATTACTTTTGACTTGATATATGTTGAGCTAAAACCATAATTCGTGCAAGAAACCCGAATATTACTTTTCCCATTTTACCCTTTTTCTTCAAAGCACAAATCGAGGGCTTAAATCACTTAATCCAACATTATGAACATCTGAAAGGGTCTAGACTCGATTCCCTTAAAGACCAAGACCTTTACTCGATCCATTTACAACATGTTGTCCCTCGTATTAGAAACATCCTAAAACTAGGTGTTACAAGTAGCCCTAGAGAAGACCTCCAAAACCATCCACTCATAAGGAGGTTCTAGAATGCTTCCTTCAACTTTTGAACAATTGCATTCTAACCCTTAGACCCATTAATTAATTCTAATTAATCTAGAACAATTAATTAAATTAACTCTGATTAATTCTTAAATAATTATTTCCATTTCTAATTAATATATTTAATCCTATAATATATAAATAAATTATCTCTCTCTTTCTCTCAATATCAATCCATGCCTTTTGCTGGTTATGAGGGCAACCCAAAAAGGGCTTTACTGTTATTCACTCAATATACCAATTTAGTTAAGACCTTAGACACCCTAATCTAACATACATTTCCTGGGAAGGTCATATGTTAAGAACCTTGCATCTTGTTGGCATAAAATGTTTTGATGCTATAAGCATTAAGTTCCAATAGGGTCTTATAGAATTTCCAAAGCTAAAAGTAAGTCATAATGGATATGAAATAATACCACAACTGGTTAGTGATTTCTCAAGCAATAGATGGAATTTTTTTTTTCTCAAGCCTTGTATGATGTTTTCGTGATCGTATTGAACCAATTGTTTTACTTGTACTATGTTCCACTGTCCATACTTGATTGCTTTATAATCAATTGTCATGTGATGTTAATTTTTTTTGAAAACTTCATATTCTGCAGAACGGACGGGATACAATTTTGGCCACATGATCCTAGAAAATGATGGAGTTGCTCCCACCAGCACCACCAAAGGAACGCTTGCGACTAAAAAGCGAACTTTACTGCAAGAGGTCGTATTCACTATTTGATTTTGGTCAATAAGATTCATCTAATTTGTCATTATTGATGGTTATTTTTTATAACAACTTACGTTCATTGATTTTAGAGCAAATCGGTCATCATATTAAGGATCGATTGTTACCGATGACATTATAGTCCAATATGTCAACCCAAGCATGTGGCAACGTGATTTCCTCCACTAAAGTCCATGTTTGAGGGATAGCAAGACCGTTACAATTTATCTTTCTTTTGGATTTTATTTTTGGGTTGGGTTTCGGGCACATATTCGGGTTGGGTTTTGGGTACGGATTCAGGTGACGCTTGGGACATATAGCTTTCACCCGCATAATAAGAAGACTTTTGAGAAAAACATGGAGTTTATGGCTACATAACAAATTTCAAGTTAGTTGGAGAAAGCATGAAATTAAATTGTAGGATGTATGGTTGTGACAAAGATTCGAGATGAAAAGGATTGTTGTAAGTAGATGTGTTTGATCTTGGGCGAGATTTATTACAGGCTAATAATAGGGTTATGTAATTTGATGGATTTTGAGAATCCATTTTAGATTAAATTAGAAGAGAAAATAAGATGAAAAAGTAGGTGTTTAATTAGTATTTATGAGGTTTAGGGGAGTGGTAGCTTTGGCAAAGACTCTAAATATCATTTTTACCATATTCTATGTCATCTTGCCATATATGAGGGAGTGGTGCATTATGACAAGAAAGAGATGAGAAGAGATAAAATGGAAGAAAGAGAAAGAGAGACATGACTCGACATTCCAATCCATTTGAGCTTTCCATTTTGCCATGCCATGTTCGGGGGCGGTGTATGCCACACCACCTAGGTGCCACCTCATCTTTTGCCATGTTTATGTCACCCCCACTCCTCCAAGCCTGAGAGGTAATAGAAAAAAAATTTAAACGTTCAACGATCACAAGACAGAAGGAAAGAGAAAAGAGAAACCAATGCCCAATCATAACGGGACTTAGGGGTGCAAACGAGTCAGACTACTCGTGAGCTACTCGGGATCAGCTCGTTAAAAGTTCGACTCAAAATCGATTTTAAACGATGCCGAACTAAACTCGAGCTTAATATTAAGCCCGTTTATTAAACGAGCTCGAACTAGAGCCTATGTCACTAAGCTCGATTAGGCTTGCGAGCCTAAACGAGCCTATATATAATATAACTTATTATTATTTTTATAGATGACAATAAAAAGTATTGGAGGAATTAGGGATTTAACTCGAACTGAACTTAAGCTTATTTAGGCAAGTTATACAAAAAACGAGCCAAATTCAAGCCCGAGCCGAATTTGTATGATTCTTTACGAGCTCGAGCAGAGCTCGGTACAAGAAAACTCAAATCGAACCGAACTAGTGTTCGAATCTTGTATAACTTAAACGAGCCGAAACCAAGCCTGACCACTCGGGGTCGGCTTGATTGGTTTGCAGCCATAGCGGGACTCTCTTTTGCAGAGGCGGCACAGTGTTCCTGGCGGGCACCACAAGTCACATCGGACCCAACCAGTGAGAAAGAGAGGCAGTATGTCGACAAGTAGCTCAACTTAATGGACCAAAACGTAACAAATCTTATAGTACCTTCTGGAACCCGCGTGTATAAGTTTTCAGTGTTTCAAGACAGAATTCCTTGTCAATGTCATCACTCCATTCCATTTCCTTCATTCCACCCTATATCTTTCTCAGCGCTTCACAGAGTTCCTACTTCTGATATCTACAAGCATGAACATCATCAATTGGTATGTGATTATCTTTTTCAGAATTTTGATATAATTAGTTTTCATCGAGCCTCAGGTATTTGTTCTTTTTTATTGATTCGCTAACTCCATTTATTAGTTACTAGTTTCTTCGAGGATCATACTTATCTGTTGATTCGCTAGTGAACAAATTGACTTAATAAGTTGTTTATCTCGAAATCGCGTCCATGTGTGTATAGACGGAATTGCATGTTCGCTTCTCGTCGATTTCAATTTCCAAATCTGATTCGTTAATCATAGTTTGAATCGTTTGATATTATGTGAATTCATTTGATTCTCGTACGAAAAAGGGCTTCTTCATGAATCATGATGTGTGAATCATTTACTTTTTACAATGTTTCCAGTTTCTCCTCATCATATTTCAATTTCTAACCCTTAATAACATCTTAAATTGCTCTGTGATTGCAGAATAATCTTGTTCTTCCTCTTCAGATTTTAAACCTAAAAATGTCAGGTGCCCGGAATACACACTGGTGCTACCAATGTCTTGAACCTGTTCGTCTCCAAGGTCGCAATCCAATTTGCCCTTATTGCTCTGGAGGATTCGTGCAAGAACTGAATGAGGATTCTGGGCCTTTTCATGGAGACGAAGCTTCTGATTACGGATTCTTGAACCCATTCCCAAACCCTAGAAACAGAATCATGGATACCTTTGCTGAGTTAATTAGACAAAGAATGAGCGAGAGAAACCCTAACTTCTTTGAGTTCTTTAATGGAGTTCCAATGGATTCTAATGCTAGTAATATCTTAATGGGGACTGGTTTAGAAGATTTGATTGAACAGCTTATATCTAATAATGGTAGACAGGGCCCACCTCCAGCAACCCAATCTGCAATTGACTCTTTGCCTGTTATTAGGATAACAAATAGGCACCTTCAAATGGAGTCTCATTGCCCAATTTGTCAAGATAAGTTTGATTTGGGGTGTGAAGCTAGGATGATGCCATGTCATCATATCTACCATTCTGGTTGTATTGTACCTTGGTTACTTGAGCACAATTCTTGCCCTGTTTGCAGGCTTGAGCTTCCTGCTCAAGGTACTGATGTTATCAGTAACAGCAGCAGTAGCAGTAGAAACACGCAGGACAATGACCCAAGTGATGGGAGGAGGAATCCATTATCGTTTTTGTGGCCTTTTCACTAAACTAAGAAACTGATTATTGCTATGCAAGGTATTTCTATATGTTTATAACTAGTTGTGAGACTGTTATTACATGAGTTTATTTTAAAAAAAAAAGTTAAATATAAAAGTTTAAACATTTGAGAAGTTTGAATTTATAAGGAAAATTGTTATGCAAGGTACTTCTATATGTTTATAAGTAGTTTTGAGACCTATGTACTACACGAGCTTATTTAAAAAAAGTTAAAATACTTCTATATGTTTATAAGTAGTTGTGAAACCTGTATACTACACAGGTTTATTTAAAAAAAGTTAAATATAAAGGTTTTAAACATTTGAGAAGTTGAATTTATAAGAAAAATTATGATGCAAGGTACTTCTATATGTTGCGTACTATAAAAGTTTATTTAAAAAAAAGTTAAATATGAAGGTTTAAACATTTGAAAAGTTTGAATTTATAAGGAAAGTGAAAAAAATATTGAATTATTGAAATTAAAGTGTTACGTTTTTTTTAAATTTAAACAAAATAGTAACTTAGATAAATAAATAAATGAAATAGTTTGCTTCAGTTTAGGAATTTTAAAATTAGAAAGAGATTTTGTATTAATGAAATTGATATCTATTTCTTATTATATTTATTACAATTATTATATTTAAATATTATTTGAAATTTAATAAAATAGAAAAAAAAACCTGACATGTGACAAAATAATGAGGGTGTCTCATGTGACAAAAAAATTATTTATTAGAGTAAATATCGGTTAAATCTGTTTATTTGGAATAAAGGACATAAAGGATTTTTAATTATAAAAATTGATATGTTTTATATTAAAAAATTGGGTTGATTTTATTAATTGGTATTAATTTGATTTTTTCTTGACAAAAGACCATTGATTTATAAAAGTACTATTAGAATGTAATCAACAAAGTTTACAAAATACATGTATTGTAATGGTGTTTCGTGAATACAAACAAATTGTTTGGTATTTATTTATGATGTTTTTTTATAGAATGTTATTTTGTAAAAATCAAATAGTTTGCTATTCATTTGTGACATTAACCTTAAAAAATAATAATAACACAACTTTGTAACAGATTCTATAAAGAGATATGTGGAAGCTGATAATTTGTGTACAAGGAATAAAAAGAAAAAAAAATGTCTCATGATGCTTGTTACCACGTGTAACGACATATTGAGACAATGTAAGTTACCATTTACCAAGCATGGATGTATGGATTCTCATATAGCACACAAACCCAACCACATGTTAAATGATGATAGTTTATATGTAAATTCTATATTTGAATGACAAAGTTGAATCTCACTTAATAATTGATGTTTAATTGTCGAATATTTTTATTTATGAACAGATAATGAGCAGATTACAAATTGTTTGACAGTTATGTATTGTATTTAGTTGTTCTTTGTTTATACACTTTTGTATAATATAGGGACTCATTTGTAAACTGTATCCTTATATCCACATACACACAAACCCTAATTAAGGGGATTCCACATAATCCAACATAGTATTGCGCCGTCTGGTTCAGAAAAACCCTTTTTTTTGGGACCGTCTCCAATCAGCCTTTACGGTGGTCGGCTTCCTTTCTTTGGCTGCTCACTTTGTTGTTGCTGCTCCATCAATAGTTGTCATCAAGCACCCCTATTATAACTTCTCCTACTCCCAGTCAACTTGCCTTTGCTCTCAACAATGTTTATTCACAGTTTAGTTTCAAATTGTTCGTTATGGGCCATGTCTTTCTCAACATGTGCAAAGGTGCTAAAGTTCATGGACACATCATACACAAATCCTAACCTAAAGGTGATCATGATGAGGATTGGGTGGCCATTAACTCCATTATTGAATCTTGGTTTTATTCTACATCTGTGAAGGTTTGTATCGATCAGATACACTTCAAACATAATAAAGAAGAACAAACTAACTAAGCAAATAAAGAACATAAAAAGTAAAGAACACGAAATAATCAAAAGTTGTCTTTCACTAAGAAAGGGATTGTTTTCACCAAGAAAACAGATTGTCACAAAGACGGTCACCAAGACTTCAACATTAGGGTTTCACCCTAATGTTGAATATATACTAAACTATACTACTATATCCCTTCAATGAAGGGATTGTATCTAATCTATACTAAGAACCGATCATTATCACCAAGATATCAGATCTGTTATCAATTATATATATATATATATATATATATATATATATATATATATATATATATATATATATATATATATATATATAAACATCACATAAGATTACTATCTACACGCTACACTAATAAGGCTTGAGGTGCCGACGCTGGTACTGATGTTGGTGTTGGCGCTGACAGTCAGCGTATAAAGTGTTTGTCTCATCAGATCATAAGGTGTGAACTTATAATTTCCCCCTATCTGATGATGTCAAAACTAATCTTCTTCAGTGGAGTCATCAAAAGAACAATTGTAGAATTTATCAGCTTCTTTCAAGATTTCAGGCTTTACCCACCTGAATTCATCAATTTTAAGTTCTTCCAATCTTTTGCTAAGCTCCAGAGAAATCAGCACACGATATCCTCTTTCCAATTCTATATGATTAATCCTTTAATGCAAAGATGAAATAAATGCTCAGTGGGTGCAACAGGAAGATCATTAGTGCGTTGAAAACACTTGTGATTTTGTCTGTCAAGATAGAAAATACCATGTTATGGTTCTTGAATGAACATGTGTTGAACTGGTTCAACACCCACTGACAATTCGTTTTTGATGTAACCAGTGCCATATGGAAGAAGAAACTTGGAATTCTTGGACATTCTGGGGGCGCTTGTGCTTCATGAAGTGGATGGTCTAGATGAACCAACTGATGGCACAAGATTCAGCTTCTTGACTTTGTTGAATAGCTGTTGATTTTCTAATTTCACCTCTTGTGCATGCATACCTTTATGTTTGTCAATAATTTCCTGAATTTGTATACACTCGTTGTAGCCAAAATTGACAAGTTCACGAGCAAGTATAACTTCACTGTATTCATACTCAGTCTTCTTTCTGACCAAGTGAAGCTTTAGTGACTCGTTCGTTGGTTTAGTACACCTTACCCTGATTCAGTTTTGATCTACGAGCCAGAACATCTCCAAACTTCTTTCTGTTGATCCTGTCATTCAACTCTTAATCCTTTGTTGTTTGTCCACATTATTGTTGAATAGCTGAATATTCTTGTTTTGAACATCGGTGATTTGAACATCAGCACTTTCATCAGCGGAAGCAAGAGCCTGAGAAAATTTAATGGACAATCGTTCTCCTTTTCTAGCTTATTTTCTAGCTCAAATAGTGACATTATTCTCTATCATAAATTCTCTAACTTCCTTAATAGAAATACCCCATTCTTCAACTAAAACATTCAGATCAATAGTAAGCTTAAATTTCTTGGAAGGATGAGGTGTTGAAGGATCACCAACAGTAGAAGAGCTTCCAGCTTCAGCGTCATGAGCTCCACCAAAGAAGGAAGCTTTCCTCTTTCGAGGATTGAGTTGATAATCATTAGAATCTATGTCACTGTTAGTTCCCTGAGGAATCTCCCCCTTAAAGTATGAATTAGGGAAAACTACACTCAAAGGAACAATAGGAACATCAGCTTGTTCCATGCATCCCAAATCAAGAAACCCTTCATAGTCATCAGTCTCCGGTTGATCACAAGCGTCTGGGATAGCCTGATCATATTTTGTTGCATCAACGTTTGGAATGTTGCTCTCTTGTTCAGTAACAACGATTGCCTTTTGACTATAAACTTCAACCCTTCCTGATTCAGACATTCCAGGCTGGGATGGAGTTGATGGAATTACCACCATTTATTGATCAGTGCTTCCTTGACTATTCTCCCCCTTTTTGGCATCATCAGTTTTGGGTGGAGAACCAGGTGGAGTGCGAGGAGGGAAATGAGATGGTGGAAGGGGTGGAGGTGGATTTGATGATGGAGGTGGAGGTGGCGGAGGATTATCACCTGGAGAATTTGGTGGAGTGTCATCAATAACCATATCATCATCATCACCCAAGGTCATAATGCGTTTCATATAGGAAGTCGACATGATTACTTGAGTGTATCAAAAACCCGATCTGATACCAATTAAAGGTTTGTATCGATCAGATACACTTCAAGTATAATGAACAAGAACAACCTTACTAAGAAAATAAAGAACAGAAAAAGTAAAGAACACGAAATGATCAAAAATTGTCTTTCACCAAGAAAGGAGTTGTTTTCACTAAGAAGAAAACAGGTTGTCACAAAGACGGTCACCAAGCCGTTAACATTAGGGTTTTTCACCCTAATGTTGAATAGATACTAAACTATACGAGTATACCCCTTTAATCAAGGGATTATATCTAATCTATATTAAGAATCGATCATTATCACCAAGATATTGGATCTGCTGATGTTGGTGCTGGCACTGGCAGTCAACGTATAGAGTGTTTGACTCATCAGATCATAAGGTGTGACCTTACAATGTGATGCTAATTTTTTACAGATTATATCGAGTGACAATTATACTATGAAAGGCCTATGGGATAAGCTAGATGAGTTCTTCATCAATAACAAGATTTGTCGAATGCTCCGGCTACAAGAGCAATTCTGCAACACGAATAAAGGTGCTTCCTTACTCACCGAATTATGTTATTTAGGTGCTGTTTGTTTTTTTGAAGCAAAAATCCATAAAGTCTGCGGATCACCTCTGCAACCCTCTGCAGTAGAAGAGGTGGACCAAACGGCTGTAGAGTGTAATAAGAAGCGTGTTTGTATTTTTAACATCTGCATGCTGCTGCAGATATTAAAAAATTAAAATAAATTGTTTTTATAATACGAAAATAGTTTTTTAATACTGAAAATTTAATAATGTATGACATTTCGGCAATAATTTATGATATTTCAGCAAAAAATAATGATATTTTAACAAAAAATAAAGATATTTTAGCATAAAATAATGATATTTCATCAACAAATTATTATTATTCAATATAAAAAAAAAAGAAAAAAGAATTCCAACAAGAATAAATAAAAAAAACGAAAAAAATGTGAAATAAGATTTCAGCAATATATAATCAATATTTTAGTAAGAAAAAGAAGAAGAAGAAGAGGTTGGAAGAGATAGGAAGAGGCAAAACAAGTGTTGCGCCAAGAAGAACACACGCATATGTGTTTTAATCCGAAGACTTCTGAAAAACAAACAACTGCTAGATGAAAAGTGTTGCGCGTGTGCTGCGCTGCGCAGCAATAAGAGGTCTGAAGAGTTTTTTTTCCAAAAAACAAACAACACCTTACTCAGGAATTTATTTAATGCCTTAGCCAATTGTGACTCCAATATTGATAAGGTGGAATTGGTCATCCAAGTACTTCGTCATCTTCCTCCTTCCTACCACACCATAGTTGATGTAATCACCAACACAAATCCCTTTCCGTCCTTCCTATAGGCGAATAATATGCTACTTATTCGTGAATCATGAAAAATATAACGATCATTCCGGTGATACATCGGTTACATCCACGATGGCTTTATACACATCTACCTTGTTACATGGAAAATCAGAAAATAAGTTCAATATATGGACAATAATAATGGACAAGTTGCTTGGGGGGGGGGTAATACTGATATTTTTGCTAGTTCTAATAATATGTTAGGTCCTCAAGGCGCTCCAGCTCCATTGCAAGCTTTTTGTGTAGCACAAAACTCCAATGGGTCACTTCTGTCACAACTAAAAGGACTCCTCAGGCCTCCTCCATCGCCTTTTGCCTCTTACGATCATCTCCAACAACCTTAGCTGCCCTCGATCCACAACAACATCCGGTAGCACATGTTGCCGTCAGTTATGTCCAACAGTCGCTGACTAGCGGTTTTTCTCCGGTGATTCAGCAACAACACACGACGCTGCAACAACACCATCAAGTGCCATTTTATGGCTCTCCACATCAAACAAGTCAACCTTTTTATGCTTTGATCATGGCTCCAAATTAGTATTTTCGACAACGATAAAAATTTTCATCCTTTGGAGGTCATGCTACATAATTTGGTGAACATAATTACACATATCTCGCCTCCGTTGTTCAAGCAATTATAGTTCAACCACCTCAAGACAACAACTACTACATGGATCCGGGCGCAAGCTCTCACATGACATTCAAGATAACATGAGTTCTCTAACTTCATGTAATTCTAAATTCATAACGATTGGTAACAGTGATGTTCTCCCTACCAATAGCATTGGACAAACCTTGTTTATTTTTTTTAACAATCGTTTCTTGCTAAAAATCTTCTTGTCTCAACCAAATTGGTCAAAAATCTTATTTATTTTTGTCATTTATGTATTGACAATTCTATCTCTATGGACTTTGATCCCTTTGGTTTCAATGTGAAGGATCTTAACACACGTACTCCGCTGTAACGTTTTGACAACAACCATTTCGATCTCTTTCCCGTTCTTCCTTCAAACACCAGGCCTGACTTTGCTTCTGCTCTTGTTGTTGTCTCCTTCGACATGTAGCATCTACACCTTACTCTTTCTTGTGTGATATTTTGAACTTGTGAACCTCTGGATATAAGTACAAGTATTAGTGGATAGAAGTATTATATTTTTTTTAAGATGATTTCTCTCATTTTTTATGGGTTTTTCCTCTACGTGTTAAATATGATGTTTTCTTTGCCTTTAAAAACTTTCGCTCCTATGTTGTTTATAAATTCAAAACTGATATTCAACTTTTTCAATGTGACATTGGATGAGAATTCAACAACCACCCCCTTCTCGGCTTTTTAGAAAACGCCAACATTAAAATTTGCTTTTGGTTACCCCACAACAAAATGGTAAAGTTGAACGTACCATCAGGATCATCAACAACACAATTCATACCTTACTCGTCCAAGCTTTTCTTCCACCCAACTTTTAGGTAGAGGCTCTCTATTTTGCTACCCACACATTCAATCTTCTTCCTACTAAAAGCCTTCAATTTTCAAATCCCATTTGAAATTCTTTTTGGTTTTATCCCTCTTACACTCACCTTTGTGTGTTTGGATGTCTATGCTACCCTAACACGATTGCCACTATGAGCATAAACTCACATTGGGATCCTTTACCAGTGTCTATCTTGGTCCCTACCTTTGATCATCGTGGCTACTGATGTATAGAACTCAATACCTCATAAATCAGAAGGCCATCATCTCATGTCATGTGAAATTTGATGAAACTCACTTTCTTTATAGTGATTTTCATTCTTCCGCATCATCCATTGCCTTTGAATCCTTTATCCCTAATGATGACCCTTACTTTCCCCTTTGGTTTCTCTTATACACATGCGGTACAAAATACTACTTCCTCCCATCCATCTCCATCTTCTGCCAACATTCTCACTTCCAGAGAACCCTTGGCCCATAACTCATCTCCGGCCTATAGGACCCCATGGAAATGACAGTGCAGAATTAAGAACAATCAACATGAATCAAACGGTAATCAATAGAACACAAGCTGTAAATAATTATATTTAAGCTCATATTAACGATGTACTAACTATGACTAATTTCAAATTTCAAATTTATCAGTTCAAATATCTTTGACATGATATTAGCAAAATCTTTGCTCAATGCCCCATTTGTTGACCTGAAAATTATGTCATCAACATATACTTGATCAAGGATAATATAAGACCTAATTTCTTGATGAATAAATTATTGTCTACTGCTCATCACTCATAGTTGTTCTCTAGTAGATAAGAATCCAGAGTGTCATACCAAGCTCTAGGAGCTTGCTTCAGTCCATTGACAACTTTATCCAGATGATATATATGATCAATGAATTACTCACATGTAAAACCGTGGGGTTATTTTAGAAAGACTTCTTCATGAAGTTACCCATGTAGAAATGTAGTCTTGACATACATCTGAAAAACCTTAAAATTCATATACGAGACATAGGCAAGAAATAATCCTAAGGATTCCAGACGGGCTAAATGGGAAAACAATTCATCATAGTCTAACCATTTGAGCTGAGTGAATCCCTGAGCCACTAGTGTTGCTTTATTTTGAATTACCAAGTCATCTTCATCTATCTTGTTGCGATAGACCCAATGAGTACTAATGTTAGTTTTCCCTTGAGGACGAGGTACTAATTTCCATACGCTACGTATTTCAAACTCATGGAGTTCATCCTACATGGATTTAATCCGGTCAACATCCTTCAGGGCATTATCAATCTTCTTAGGCTCAATCAACCAGAAAAAGTTAACAAACATACAGAAGTTGCTTGATGCTTGACGATGAGTGCGGCCTCCAGTAGATATATCTCTAATAGTTTGAGATACAAAATGATCTTTGACATTTTGGAAATTTGAAGAATCAAGCGTAGATGAGTTTTTAGTAGTGGATGAACCAATTAAATCACGAAGAGTTTCAGGATCAGATCAAGGAATAGGATGATTTTCAGGGTCATGAACATTTGTTGCTGATGAGTTTTGATCAATGATTAAGGGACCATATGGGGTAACTTCTTCAGCGGTTTCTGAATATGCGAAGCAATTAAGTTCATCAAGGATTGAAGACACATGGTCAATTGAGTCTTTTGGATAATTTTCTTTATCAAACTTCACATCTATAGATTCTTCTACCATTTTTCTTTTTATCTTGAACACCCTAAAATCCTTTGAGATTTCAGAATCGCCCAAGGAGAATTGTTCATCAACTTTAGTTTTGAAATCTGACAAATGATCCCTCTGATTAAGAATGAAACACACACAACCAAACACATGAAAATATGAAATTTCAGGCTTCCTACATTTTAGTATCTCGTATCATGTCTTTCCATGATGATTCACTATTATAGATCGATTTTGAGTGTAACATGAAGTGTTTACAGCTTCAGCCTAGAAGGATAGAGGGAGGCGAAAATCAAAAACCATTGTTCGACTAGCTTCAATCAGTGTCCTATTTCTGTGTTCAATGAGCAATTCATTTTTCATTCTAGAAGCCTTCCAGTGTATGATTTCTAAACTCATTTCCATGGTCACTTATATGTTGCTTAACTTGTAGATCATATTGGATCTCAAACTGTTTGACTAAAGATATTATTTCATCAGCAGCATCATTCTTGTTTCTTAGGAACACTACCCATTTAAAGGTTGAATACTCGTCAACAATAACCAGTGAGTATCTTTTTCCAGCATGAGATGCAATAGGAACAGATCCAAACAAGTCCATGTGAAGAGGACTAAATGGATAGGTGATAGATGAACACTACTTTTTCTTGAAAGATGAGTCGGTTTGCTTTCCCTTCTCTTAGGTATTCCTCTTAGTAACTAATCATTTGTGATCTTACAAATGGAAAACATATCTAGAATATATATGTCGTTACGACGATTGGCAGTGAGAACTTTGACATTTTTGGAATCGATCTGTCTACATTCTTTTTTATTGAAATTCACGTAATAATTAGCGTCACACAACTGACTGATAGTGACAAGGTTATGCTTTAGACCCTTAACATATGAAACATTTGAAAATAGGGTTCAATTTTAATTTGTGGTTGGAAAATAGGGTTAGGTTTATGGTTGGGAAATTTTGTTTTATTTTCTTGAGCAAGCTCATTTATGGTTGGAAAATAGGGTTCAACTTCAATTTGTCTACAAATTTCGACAACGTCTTGAATTTTTCCACCAATTATCATTTCACAATAATAATAAATTTGGTCATTTATAATTTTGGTGGCCTTGGTGTGACAATGATCACATTTATCAATTATTCTCTAACAATTTTCAAAAATATTTTAAGCAACGTCTTTTTCACTGATGAGTTTGTGATTAGTAAGAGATACTTCTTTGAATTTAGAGCTCATTAGGGAGAGAGACTTCTCACTGAGTAAAAGATCAGTGTTTAATGATTTAATTTTGTTTATAAATTCAAAACTTCTCCTGATTATATTTTGATAGGTCAAGATGCAAATGCTCAAACATATTTGTTTTGGTCAAAAATCGATCAAAAAGATATTAACCAAATTGTATGAGAGGTTGTGGTGTTATGTCGAATTTGTATATGGGATTGGAATAAGAATAACACATGTGATTTACAAGGAAAGCCCTTGATCATTGTTAGGATCCCCGATAGAAAACCTTGGGAGGTGATAACGATCACATGCATTGATTTGTTTTATTGATTGAAAAGCAAATTACACGAATGAGATTGAAAGTATGAGTGTTTCTATAGCTCTTGATGTCTAAGGTGTCAAAAAACTGTGTCTATTGTGTGAATGTTACAAGTGTATACATAGTCTAGGTTATGTAACTAAAAGTTCAATATTCCCGGGATCCTATTGAACTAGTATTTGCACATTACCTTGATTTGTTATTTCGGGTCTTAAACATGCTTTGAAATGATTCTTCAAAGTTGACGAGTCTTTTGTTGATTGATTTTGCACATGTGAAGAATAATTAAGAAATATATCCATTAATTTTGTTAGAAAAAATAATAATGGTGATGATTAGGATCCTAATTTCAAGTATTTAAAGTGTATGATTTATTTAAGTTGAAATATGGAATTTGAAATTCAAACTCTAACGAATAGAATTTTATCCATTTAATTAGGCATGATTATTCGTCAAATAAATTTTCTCTCCTTTGTGATCCTAAATAAATATGGTATAGGGGTTATCGATCATTCTTTATGTAACAACCCAAATTTCCAATAAAAATTTTCATTTTTAAGTAACGAAATCATTTCCATAAAATATAGAAATCCAATCACATTTGTTTTCAAAATCCATAACATCAAACATCTTATTCATAATTATTAGAGTGTCCCCAAATAAAATGTCGGAGAGTGCATGTCGCGCCATCACGCCGGGCTCTTGCCCCTAGATCCTGAAGTACCTGAAACAACCAACAAACTGTAAGCTAATGCTTAGTGAGTTCCCCAGAGCATACCCCACACAATCCACATACTCACATAAACCATATCAACCATAATAGCTACATAAACCACATAAGCCATGCATACAAACATATAAGGATGCCATGAAAACCCTCCAAGGTCTTACACGGGGTGCCACTGGAACCCCCACGTGGTCTTAACCCACTGCCATGGGAACCACCACATGGTCTTAACTACCTGCCATGGGAACCCCCACATGGTCTTCACTAACTGCCATGAGAACCCCCACATGGTCTTCACTAACTGCCATAGGAGCCCCCACATGGTCTTAGCTAACCAAGGAAATATCATGCAAGCTAAACATACAAACATACTAGGATGCCATGGAAACCCTCCAATGTCTTACACCAAATGCCTTGGGAACCCCTACATGGTCTTAATCTACTGCCACGGGAACCTCCCGGGGTCTTCCATGAAAATGTCATACCAACATAACACGTAATCAACTAACAATCCACATATCACATAATGGGCCGGCCTTGGTGCCCTCGACCCATTAGTATGGTGAGGAGACTCACCTCAAATGCAAATTGTAGCTGAGTAGGTCCAAACACCGAGTATCAGCTCTGCCACCTCCCTAATCATAAACAACTCCTTAGATACAACTCAACCCTTCAAACCCTTAAAAGTTAACTCTGGTCAAGGTCAAATCCAGGTCAAAGTTAACGCTCTGAGTTGACCTAACTCGTCGTGTCATCCCTGTAACTCGTCGAGTCCATCCCAAAGACAGAATCGTGATGTTGCGATCTAACTCATCGAGTTTTCCTACAACTCGTCGAGTTCCTCAGTTTTCCACCAGAATCGGGGTAACCTCAACCCAACTCGCCGAGTTCCCATGTGAACTCGTCGAGTTCTTTAGTCTGTCAACTCACTTAATGAATTAAGCCCTTTTTCTCGAATCCAAAGGTTCCAAACTTCAGATCCCTAACCATAGAGACGTCTAGAAGGGTAAAGTTTCCAACTTTACCCCCAAAGATCATCTAATAAGATTTAGACCCAAACCCTAGTTCCTTTGAGGAGGGTCTTGACCCATTAAGCCTCTAACCCTTGCTTCAACGTTCCATATTACAGACCTGAGGTCCTAAGGCGGTTTAATCACGTAAAGTTTCCAACTTTACGTCCATGCATGCTTGAAACACCCTCTAAGGTTCATTTTTGGCTTCATAATGGGCATATTGAATGAATGGGACATGGAGGCTATTAAAGTTTGCAACTTTAATCCTCTAGAGGTCTTATAGAGGCCAGATCTACAAGCTCAACCTCTGGAAACCTCTTTCCTTTGGACATCCAAGCCAAAGTCCCAAAACTACGAAAGATGAGATCTAATAAACTACATGTCAAGGTTAGGACTTTATACCTCTGAGATGTCCAAGCCTTTGATGTAGATTTTCTGGATCCAAGCTCACTCCTCCAAGCTTGATACTTCTCTCTTCAAAAACTTCCTTCAAAGATCTTCAACAATCAATCAAACACACACAAAACACAATGAACAAGGAGGAAGGCGATTCTAGGGTTTTCTCTGGGCAAGGAGGATGGTAAGGAGGCCAGCCCTAGAGGTTAAGTCCTTTAAATAGGGTACAATGCCATAAAAATTAGGGTTTTCATCCCCAGTGTCAACTCGTCGAGTTGAGGCTCCCTAACTCGTCGAGTTGGGTGCTTAATCTGCGTGTCCAAATAAATCCCTACACGACGAGTTGGAGGTCCATAACTCTTCGAGTTCCAGTCCAAAACTATAAAATGTTGAGATATAAATGATACCTGGACCAAGCGTTACAAATCTCCCCCACTTGAACTAGACTTCGTCCTCGAAGTCTGCTGATGCAAAAAGTTCCAGATAATGCTTTCTCATCTCATCCTCTGGCTCCCAGGTCCATTCGGAGCCTCTTCAATGCTGCCATTGCACCTTAACTAGTCTCACTTCCTTTTTCCGTAGGGCTTTCGTTTTCCGATCTAAAATTGCTATGGGATTCTCCACATAATTCAGGCTCTTATCAACCTGAATATCATCCAAAGAAATGACTACGGCCTCATCAGCGACACACTTCCGAAGTTGGGACACGTGGAAGGTGTTGTGGATCTGACTAAGCTCAACCGGTAGATCCAATTTCTAAGCCACTTTGCCCACCCGGGCAGTAATCCTAAACGGACCAATAAATCGGGGACCTAGCTTTCCCCTCCTCCGAAACCTAATGACACCCTTCCATGGTGACACTTTCAGGATAACAAAGTCTCCCACCTCGAACTCGGGATCCGAGCGACGCCCGTCAGCGTAACTTTTATGTCGGCTCTGTGCGACCCGCAACTTGTCGCGCACCTGCTGAATCAATTTGGTGGTCCTGAGCTCCACCTCGGTGCTTCCCATGACTCGGTGCCTAACCTCTCCCCAACATACGGGATTCCTGCAACTCTGACCATACAACATCTCAAACGGGGGCCGGTCGATACTAGCATGATAACTATTGTTATATGAAAACTCTGCTAGTGGGAGGTATGTATCTCAACTTCCTCCTAAATCCAATACGCATGCTCGTAGTAAATCCTCGAGCGTGTGGATCGTCCGCTCGCTCTGGCCATCTGTCTGTGGGGTGGTACGCGGTGCTAAAATGTAACTGAGTTCCCAACTCTTCGTGGAGCTTCCTCGAAAAACTTGGATGTAAAACGAACATCCCGGTCAGAGACCAGCGACACTGGCACCCCGTGCCTGACCACCACCTCTCGTACATAAATATATGCTAATTTCTCAACAGAGATGCTCTCGGAGATTGGAATAAAATGAGCGCTGTTCGTCAACCTGTCCACAATGACCCAAATGGAATCCACACCCCTCGCCGTCCTCGGTAACTTCGTGATGAAGTCCATGGTGATCTCTTCCCACTTCCACATAGGAATGGGTAGCGGCTGAACCTTGCCGTGATGCCTTTGATGTTCGGCCTTGACCTTCCTGCAGGTCAAGCACCGCTCCACAAACCACGCGACCTCCCGCTTCATCAAGGTGACCAATAACTCAACCTTAGATCCCTATACATCTTTGTGGCCCCTGGATGAATAGAGAACTTGGACTTGTGCGCCTCCTCCAAGATCTTCTGCCTCACACCCCCTGATGGCGGCACCCAGACTCGGCCACATTGTGTCAAAAGTCCCCGAATATCCGAAACAAACAAGGGAATCTGACCCCGAATCCGCTATATCTTCCAGTTCTCTTTCCTCAATCCTTCCACATGAGCCTCCTTGATCATATACAACAAGGGGGAAATCACCGTCATCCTCAAATAAACATCCCTAATCTGAGTACTTGCCGCCTTGCGGCTCAAGGCATCAGCCACCACATTGGCCTTCCCTGGGTGGTACAAAATCTCGCAATCGTAATCTTTCAGTACATCCAACCACCTCCTCTGCTGCATGTTAAGGTTCTGCTGATCCATCAAATACTTCAAACTTTTGTGGCCAGTAAAGATGGTGCACCGGACTCAGTACAAGTAATGCCTCCAGATTTTCAGGGCGAACACAACTGCCCCCAATTCTAGGTCGTGAGTGGGGTAGTTCGCCTCATCAGGTTTCATCTTCCTCAAGGCGTATGCAATCACATGCCCCCTATGCATCAAAACTGCCCCTAACCCCGAGGTAAATGCATCACAATACACCACCAAATCATCTAATCCCTCAGGTAGCGCTAAAATCGGGGCCTCACATAATCTCTGTCTCAATGTCTCGAAAGCCAACTGCTGGTCTGGGCCCCACCGAAAGGTCACATTCTTCTTGGTTAAGCGAGTCAAAGGTACGACGATCTTGGAGAAATCCTAAATAAATATCCGATAGTACCCCGCTAGAACCAAGAAGTTACGGATCTCAGATGCATTCTTCAGTATTTCCCACCGTATCACTGCCTCAATCTTGGCTGGATCAACCAAAATACCCTATTGGTTGATGATGTGCCCCAAAAACTGCACCTCACGCAACCAGAAATCGCACTTTGAGAACTTGGCATAAAGCCTTTCCGCCCTCAGTGTCTCCAATACCTCCCTCAAATGTTGCTCATGCTGCTCCTTGGTCTTAGAATAGACCAAGATGTCATCGATAAAAAAGATCACAGACCGATCCAACATCGGCCTACACACCCTGTTCATGAGGCCCATGAACGATGCTGGGGCATTGGTGAGCCCGAATGGCATCACCACAAACTCATAGTGACCGTACCGAGTCCCGAAAGTTGTCTTAGGTATATCCTCATCCCTAATCTTCATTTGATGGTACCCCGACCGAAGATCAATCTTGGAAAACCAAGATGCACCCTGCAACTGATCGAACAAATCATCGATCCTCGAAAGGGGATAACGTTTTTTCACCGTTAGCTTGTTCAGCTCCTGATAATCGATGCACATCCTATGTGACCCGTGCTTCTTCTTCACGAACAGGATCGGTTCTCCCTATGGGGAACTGCTCGGATGAATAATGCCTTGGTCTAGCAGCTCCTGAAGCTGCGTAGATAGCTCCTGCATCTCAGGTGGAGCTAGCCGGTACGGTGACTTGGCTATCGGGGCAGCACCCGACACCAAATCAATGTGAAACTCTACCTGCCTCCCCGGAGGCACCCTGGGCAACTCCTCGGGAAAGACATCCCAAAAATCTTGTACCACCTGTACACTGCCCAAATTTGTTGTGGACTCAACCCTCGTATCTGAGATGTATTCCAAAATCCCGAACAACCCTGATGGAGAAGTCTCCTAGCCCTCGTAGCTGAACAGAGGGTTGGCCCCTGCGAGGCCCTCTTTCCCTGAATAACCAGTTCTCCCCCACTTGAGGTTCGAACTCTCACCAGCTGGCACTCGCAGTCTATTATAGACCAATTGACCCCCAACCAGTCCATCTCGACGATCATCTTCAGCTTTCGCAATGGTATCAGAACCAGATCGACATGGAACCTCTCCCCAAACACATTCAGGACACAGTCCCGATATACCCTCACAGCACTCACGGTGCATTCATCTGCAATCTCAACCTCAAGCGGGGAATCCAAAGTCCCCGAAGTATCCAGAAACTTCTTGCTAAGTGCAAGAGATACGAATGATCGGGTAGCTCCTGAATCGAAAAGAACATGAGCCGCCATACCATTGACCAAAAAGGTCCCTATATAAGAGCACACAGATACATAAGCATAACAAATTAATATCGAGCGGGAAAATAAATTACGCACCAGCCACGACATCTGGCGCTGCTCGAGCCTCCTCTGTGGTCAACTGAAATACGCGGCTCTTCACCGTAGGAACATCCACCTTGGCAGGGTGGCCATCAGTGATCCTCAATGTGGCGGGCACAGGCGTCGCCACCGCTCCTCCTCCTCCCTGCAACCTTAGACAATTGGCCTTTTTATGGCCGGTCTTGTTGCAGTGGAAAGAAATCAAGCCCTTATTGGGGCAGTCCCTGCTCATGTGGCCTGGCTGACAACATGCATAACATACCAGACCCGTCACCCGACAAACTACACTGTGCGATCTCCCACATTTGGCACACCGGCCACGGCCCTGCTTCCCCTACCAGAAGAATCAGAGGTCTTAGGCTTTTTAGCCTGACCTACAACTGTCTGAACCTGCTCTGGCTTCCACTTGGTGCGGTGCTCCAACTCTATCTCCTGCTCCCGGGCCTTCTCCACCATCTCATTCAGGGTTTTGCACCCCGAAAAGCTCACGAACTCACGAATATCATCCCTCAGCATGGAATGATACCTCGTCCTCCTCATATCCTCATCCGCAACATATTGCGGAATCAACAGTGCTCGTTCCCGAAACTTGGCGGTGATCTCTGCAACAGTCTCGGTGGTCTGCTGGAGCTCCTGGAACTCCCTCACTAACCGTTGCACCTCAATGGATGGTGAAAAATCCAAATCAAAATGCCTAAAAAACTCCTCCCATGACATCTCAGCCACTCCAGCTGATCCCACCTGGTGGGTCACCTCCTCCTACCAGTCCCTGGCTCGGTCCCTCAACATGCACGAAGAAAACCCTATTTTTGCCGCCTCGGGGCAAGAGATCGTGCGCTGGGTTTTCTCCATATCTTCCACCCAGCGTAGACTAACTATGGGGTCCCGGACCCCAAAGAACTCAGTCGCTCCGCAAGCCTTGAACTCCCAGAACGAGCGAGTTCGGGCCCCGACCTGGCCCGCTGCAATCTAGGCTCGGAAAGACCTGAGCCACTCCTCCATGATCTCCATCATCCCCTCCTTGACGGTTTCAAAAATCACTGGGGTAGCATTATGAATGCCTCTCATAACCTCGACTGCGATGAGCTTGCGCAACCTCTCGTCAATGGGCTCGGTACCGTGGCCTGACCTAGATCCAGATCCAGATCCTGATCCTGATCCTGATCCTCCTGCTCCATGACGTGTCACCACCATACTGAACTGAAAAATACCATACAATAAAATGATCAGGATCTTCAAAGGAATTCCTCCGCACAGGTCTCCTTAGAGCTTCCAGATCTAACATTGGTTCGGGTACAGGTTCTGTGCTTTCAGCAGTACGGACCCAATACTACCTTCCACACCTACCTGTACCTTCCCCAAGGCTCTACCTGATAACTCTAATTCATCCCAGAACTACACATATCTCACAGGATACCGTATAACTCAAATCCTAGGCTATCCTAAGATTTGCTCAACCCTATCAATCCAGAAATCAAATCAACCATAACAGGTTGCCCTATGCATGCAAATTATACATAAAACAGGATCAAATAGACTTTTGAATAACAGACTCCACCCTAGGACCACAACCGGACAAGGAACAAGAAATAAGGCCAAATCAATCATTCTAAGGCTATAAGATCCTAACCGTATATAATTGTTAAAGCATACACATAGCAAAATTCATCCGCCTATCATATTCCAAATATCAGTATAGCATGGCTAACATATTGGGGAACCACTTACTTGAGCTCGGCCGATTACGCGCATTGCACTCTCCCTTTTTCGGTTTTAAGAAGTTTTAACTTTGATTTTTGAAAACAATTTTACCATTTCCTTAGTTTGAGTTCTGACACACCCGAGAGTGTGCCCAAATCTCTGAAACCAAGGCTCTGATACCAACTTGTAACAACCCAAATTTCTAATAAAATTTTTCATTTTTAAGTAACGAAATCATTTCCATAAAATATAAAAATACTATTTTTTTTTCAATATCCATTACATCAAACATCTTATTCATAATTACAGTAGTGTCACTAAATAAAATGCCGGAGAGTGCATGCCGTGCCATCACGTCGGCCTCTTGCCCTTAGATCCTGAAGTACCTGAAACAACCAACGAACTGTAAGCTAATCCTTAGTGAGTTCCCCAGAGCATACCCCACACAATCCACATACTCACATAAACCATATCAGCCATAATAGCTACATAAACCATATAAGCCATGTATACAAACATAGAAGGATGCCATTGAAACCCTCCAAGGTCTTACACTGGGTGCCACTAGAACTCCCACGTGGTCTTAACCCACTGCCATGGGAACCCCCATATAAACAACTCCTTAGATACAACTCAACCCTTCAAACCCTTAAAAGTCAACTCTGGTCAAGGTCAAAGTCAACGCTCCGAGTTGACCTAACTCGTCGAGTCATCCCTGAAACTCGTCGAGTCCATCCCAAAGCCAGAATCGCGATGTTGCGATCCAACTCGTCGAGTTCTTCCGTTTTCCAACAGAATTGGGGTAACCTCAACCCAACTCGCTAAGTTACCCTGTGAACTTGTCGAGTTCTTCAGTTTGTCAACTCACTTAATGCATTAAGCCTTTTTTCTCGAATCCAAAGTTTCCAACTTCAGATCCCTAACCATAGAGACGTCTAGAAGGGTAAAGTTTCCAACTTTGAGGAAGATCTTGAACCATTAAGCCTCAAACCCTTGCTTCAACATTCCATATTACAGATCTGAGGCCCTAAGGTGGTTTAATCACGTAAAGTTTCCAACTTTACGTCCGTGCATGCTAGAAACGCCCTCTAAGGTTCATTTTTTCTTCATAATGGGCATATTGCATGAATGGGACATGGAGGCTATTAAAGTATGCAACTTTCATCCTCTAGAGGTCTTATAGAGGCCAAATCTACACCCTCAACCTCTGGAAACCTCTTTCCTTTGGACATCCAAGCTAAAGTCCCAAAACTACAAAATATGAGATCTAATAAACTACATGTCAAGGTTAGGACTTTATACTTCTGAGATGTTGCCTTTGATGTAGAGTTTATGTATCCAAGCTCACTCCTCCAAGCTTGATACTTCTCTCTTCAAAACCTTCCTTTAAAGATCTTCAACAATCACTCAAACACTCACAAAACTCAATGAACAAGGAGGAAGGCAATTCTAGGGTTTTCTCTGGGAAAGAGGCTAGTAAGGAGGCCAGCCCTAGAGGTTAAGTCCTTTAAATAGGATACAATGCCCAGAAAATTAGGGTTTTCATCCCCAGCATCAACTCGTCGAGTTGAGGCTCCCCACCTCGTCGAGTTGGGTGCTTAATCTGTGCGTCCAAATAAATCCCTACACGACGAGTTGGAGCTCCCCAACTCGTCGAGTTCCTGTCCAAAACTCTAAAAGTTGAGACATAAATGATACCTGGACCAAGCGTTACAAATCTCCCCCACTTGAACTAGACTTCGTCCTCGAAGTCTGCTGATGCAAAAAAGTCTGGATAATGCTTCCTCATCTCGTCCTTCGGCTCCCAGGTCCATTCAGAGCCTCTTCGGTGCTGCCATTGCACCTTAACTAGTCTCACTTCCTTGTTCGATAAGGGTTTCGTTTCCGATCTAAAATTACTATTGGCTTCTCCATATAATTCAGGCTCTAATCAACCTGAATATGATCCAAATAAATGATTGCGGCCTCATCAACGACACACTTCCGAAGCTGGGACACGTGGAAGGTGTTATGGATCTGACTAAGCTCAACAGGTAGATCCAATTGGTAAGCCACTTTGCCCACCCGGGCAGAAATATTAAACGGACCAATAAATCGGGGCCCTAGCTTGCCCTCCTCCAAAACCTAATGCCATCCTTCCATGGTGACATTTTCAGCAAAACAAAGTATCCCACGACGAACTCGAGATCCGAGCGATGCCGATCAACGTAACTCTTATGTTGGCTCTACGCCACCCGCAGCCTGTCGCGCACCTGCTGAATCAATTCGGTGGTCCTGAGCACTACCTCGATGCTTCCCATGACTCGGTGCCCAACCTCTCCCTAGCATTCGGGAGTCCTGCACCACCGACCATACAACATCTCAAACGGGGGTCGGTCGATACTAGCATGATAACTATTGTTACATGAAAACTCTGCTAGTAGGAGGTATGTATGCCAAATCCCTCCGAAATCCAATATGCATGCCCGTAGCATATCCTCGAGCGTCTGGATCGTCCGTTCACTCTGGACATCTGTCTGGGGGTGGTACACGGTGCTGAAATGTAACTGAGTTCCCAACTCTTCGTGGAACTTCCTCCAAATACCTGGATGTAAACGGACATCTCGGTCAGAGACCACCGACCCTGGCACTCCGTGCCTGACCACCACCTCTCGTACATAAATATCTGTTAATTTCTCAACAGAGATGCTCTTGGAGATCAAAATAAAATGAGCACTCTTCACCAACATGTCCACAATGACCCAAATGGAATCTCCACCCCTCGCCGTCCTCGGTAACTTCGTGATGAAGTCCATGGTGATCTCTTCCCACTTCCACATAGGAATGGTAGTGGCTGAACCTTGTCGTGAGGCATCTGATGTTCGGCCTTGACCTTCCTGTAGGTCAAGCACCGCTCCACAAACCACGCGACCTCCCGCTTCATGCATGGCCACCAATAGCTCAACCTCAGATCCTATACATCTTTGTGGCCCCCGAATGAATAGAAAACTTGGAATTGTGCACCTCCTCCAAGATCTTCTGCCTCACACCCCCTTATGTCGGCACCCACACCCGGCCACACTGTGTCAAAAGTCCCCGACTATCCCGAACAAACAAGGGAATCTAACCCCGAATCCCCTAAATCCCTCCACCTGAGCCTCCTTGATCATATCCACCAAGGGGGAAATCACGGTCATCCTCAAACAAACATACCTAATCTGAGTACTTTTCGTCTTGCGGCTGAAGGCATCAGCCACCACATTGGCCTTCACTGGGTGGTACAAAATCTCACAATCGTAATCTTTCAGTACATCCAACCACCTCCTCTGACGCATGTTAAGGTTCTGCTTCCCTGAATATCCTTTATCTTTAGGCCTAACTTACCCTTTTTGGCGTCATCTCTAAGTTCTTCGAAGTCACTAAAATGTCCTATATTCAGACTCTGCCTATGATTTGAACGATCCTTTTCTGGATTAATCGGTTGAATTAGTAAATGGATCTCAAGATTGGTCTATCCGAGCTAGCTTACGTATATGATCTCTCAACCTTTGGGTCTTCTTAATTCTTTTTTAAAGTTAAATCCAATAGAACATATCTTGTTTTTAAAACTAAACATACAGTTCCTGGAAAGAGAAGTTTTTCTTTATGAGATGAGATTCTATCCCCAACGGCGATCTCCTACCGACGAATTAGGTCAAGAAGGGTAGTATTTGATTTATTAGGACCCTGAAACTCACAATCCTCTTATTTTGTATGTTTTTTTAGCCATAAGCTCGAAGAAATTGCTCTTGCCAAAAAGAAAACCAAAGAAAAGATAAAGAATCTCCTTGCCTTTGCTAATATTGAAAGAACCTTCAAGTCGAAGCCATCCATCTTCTAAGAGAGCTCATCTACCACCTTCCTAATGTCTACTGGTAAGGATCCTTAATTTATCTATTTTATTTTTTAGGATCCTGAACTTACAAGGATCCTCTGTGATTCTTGGGACCTAAGGCCACTCGTTTTGGTGCTCGATTCACCCTCTCCGAGCTCGAGGAGGCTATGTCAGATGACCATCTTGTGAATAAGAAGGAAAAGCCTTCTTCTTCCCGTCCTCCAAAGAGGGCAGTAACTTACCCGTGAAGACCATTGGGTCTAAGAAGAGGAAGCCTTCTGAGGTCCCATACCTTAGTGTGGAGAGTCTGGGTGTCGAGGAAGTCATGAAGAAGCTGATTTCCTTCTCGCAAGCTGTAAGTACTTCTAAATCCTCTTTTTCTTTTATGCTTGATTTTACTTATTTACCGAATGCATTTTTTCTCAGATTATGGATCATGTTTCCCTATCCACTGAGGATTTAATGCTGAGGGCTAAAGAGGCTAAGTGTGCTCTAAAGGAACAAGAGAAGATTTGGAAGGAGACCAATGAGGATCTTCTGATGAGGGTGGAGAGGTTGAGCAAGGAGAAGGCAGAGAAAGATGAGGACCATGCCTTGGATATTAAGAAGGTGATCACTGAGGTGAAGAGAAGTGTTGTTGAAGCCGTCCCAAAGGGAAAGATCAAGTTGGCGATGGATGTGGAGAATACAAGATCCTGGAACGTGGCTTGTTCGCGTGAAGCCCTAGCCAAGTTGATTGGCAAGCATATTGATGCCAGTCAGGGTCCTATAGTGCAAGTGAAGGAGGGAGAGAAGGAGTTAGAGGTGGCTCATAGTGGTGGTGGTCAAACCACAAATTAGGTTTGATAGGTTTTAAAAACAATTTTTGTTTTTGGTATGTAAAATAATTTTATTTTTTTGCTAGGTTGGTGGGAAACTATTTTCATTTTAATGCTTTGGTTTTATTATCTCTTTGTGTGGTTGATCTGGTTGTATAAAGTAGGTTATTCTAAGGGCTCATAGATGATTAGGACCCTAAAGAGTTTAGGGATTACAAAGACTTTTTAAGATCCTAGGTATCTAAGATAAATAGTTATTTGATTGGGATCTGCAAATAGTTAGAACCGTAAGATTTGAAAGAGAACAAATTTGGTTTAAAAATTAGGAAAACCTTTTAGAAGAAAAGGACATCTTTTTCTTGTTTCAGAGATAAATTTAGATGTAGTAAACATAGAAAATAAGGATAGATAGAACCGGGTAAGAGATTTCTTAATCTCTTAGATTCAATTAGACTTTTAGTTGTTTTGTTGAAATTTTCTTTAGGACTCCGAATTTATGGAAGTGTTTCGCTCTTGAGGTTTGATTTGAGGACTTTGTCATCGCCAGTATGAAGACTTTTCCCCTGGTGCTTTGGGTAGTTTTCCGAATATGTCCATCCCCCACTTCAACCAAGGAGAAATGATGGGGTGTAAGGGTTCCGTTGGTTGATGAATAATAATGTTTTCTCTTTGGCAAGCATCACATTTTTGAGCGTGTAAGAAAGGATCTTTCTTCATGGTTAACCAATAATATCTCATCCTTATTACCTTGGAACATAAGGATATGCCCCCTATATGGTTCCCACAATCTCCTTCATATATATCTTTAAAAACTTCCATAGCTTGATCACCTTCAAAGCATCTTAGATATGGGCCTCCCATGGACTTTTTGTATAATACTCCTTGGACCATCATGAACTGTGAGACTCTCATTCTGAACGTTCTATCACTTTTTTCTTATTTTAGGATCATACAATTTTGGAGGTAATGTATGATGGGTTGGATCCAGGATGTTGAATGTTGTTGGGGATTCTGAATTTTCGATTGCGTATTGGGATCATGGTAAGGGGTTGGAGATCAGGTTCTTTAATTGTTGCGAAGCTATGGGCACTGTGATCCTCTGTTATCCTGGATGTATCTTCTATTTTCGGGATCATTACGTGAACTATCAGAATTTTGGTCTCCGGTGGGATTTTGAGAGAAGATCCTATATTGACTAGTGCATTTACTTCGACATTATCTTCTTTAGCAACTTGGTTTAAACTAAAGTTTTCAAATTCTAAGGCTAACGTTTTAAGTATTTAGAGGTATAATGCTAATCTTTGGTCTTTAACTGTATAGGATCTATTGAAATGGTTAGTTATTAATAGTGAATCGACATATACCTGGAGATCCTTGATTTGAAGATCCTTGGCTAGTTGCAACCCCATGATCAGTCCTTTATATTCTGCTTCATTGTTAGTTGCATCGAATTAACAACTAACTGTAACATCCTGAGATTTTGCAGGTATTTTCAAACCCTCTTCTATCATTACTTTGTCATTTGTAGTCCTTGGGGTTGGAAGTGTAGAGCCAAGTCAAGTATAAGGGCGAAGGTTGCAACCTTGGGTCAAGAAGGAGTACGCTGAGCGTATATAAGAGTACACTAAGCGTACTAGGGCTCGCTTAGTACGTTGGGCGTACACTTGTGTATGCTGGGCGTACTTATATCATGATGAAACCCTAATATTTAGGGTTTGGGGACTATATAAGCAACATTATGAGCACCAAACCCTACCTTAACTCAGCCTCCACTGTTTAGAGTCATTTTCCCCAAACCCTAGCCATTTCCTTGAGTGTGTGAGCTTATTGAGTGTTTTAAGAAGAAGGTGTTGCATCAAGGAGTTGGAGAAGAAGATCAAGCTTGTACATCTGAAGTTGGTTTGTGCCCTAGAAGACCCATAAGGTAAAAAGCTTCAAACTTTATGCATATATGTATAGATCTAACCATTTTTCTTTAAAGAACCATTTTTTGTCCTAAAAAGTCCCAAGATGGTGGATGATGTGATTTGGACGAAATGAACTGTCCTTCTAGACTCTTGAAGGAGTTTTGAGTGATAAAAATGAGGTCTCAATGACTTAAGATGTCCCATGCATAGAGTAGGAAGGTCTTAATGGATTAAGACCAAGTATTAAGAACTTTCTGGATGTCCAAAGTGATAAAGTTCATGAGTTTATGGGTCCTAGGCATATTTGGTCACTGGATCTGAAGTTTGGGCTTAAGTGCTTAAGCGATTAAGCACTTATTAAGTTTTTGGCAAAACGCGATGTACGCCGAACGTAAATCCAGTACGCCCAGCGTACTGGGTCAACCACCCCGATGGTAGTCAACATCAGAACGAGTATGCCCAGCGTACCAGAGGAGTATGCCCCGCGTGCGTCCTCTGTTGGGCTTTTGACATTTGGGCTTCGGGTTTTGGGCTGTTTATGGACTAGTTGGATTTGGGCCTTTGCTGGACTTTATGAATATGATGTTTTAGGCCAAGTTTTGATAATGGGTCTTGGAATTAGACCCAATTTGGTAAATTGGGCCAATAATGGGCTTTGCATAAGGACTTTCAAAGTTATGGACTTGGCATTCGGCTTTGGCCCAATAAACAGAATGGACATGATGGATTGTATGGACCCTTAGTTAAGACTGTTATGTGGTGTATTGACTTGGTCTTTATTATGTGATAGTTCGGGATTTTCGGTGAGACAGTGGTCAGCGGTTTGGTACTTCAGCACTACTTGCGAGGTGAGTTACCTCTCTATACTAAGGGGTCTAAGGCACCAAGGCCGGCCCATTGGATATGATATCCTAGGAGTTGGTAGTATGTTGAGTATGAGATAGTGTTGCATGCTAGTTGCTATGCCAGTTAGGTAGATCTATAGGACTACCTGTATTATTATGTGATTACTTGTACGCACATTAGTTGTATTATATGTCGACATATTATGTGGGGTGGGTTGAGGTGATGCTGCTCCGTGCGGTAACCAACAAATCTGGGAGTATTCCAGATACGAGCTGAGTGCCAGGTGGGGCATGCCAGACTCGTACTGTAGGCTCGGGAGCATTCCAGATACGAGCTGAGGGCCAGGTGGGGCATACCAGACTCGTACTGTGGGCTCGATGGCAATCCAGATGTGAATTGTGGGCCCGAAAGGCAATCCAGACTCACACTGTGGGCCAAGGGGTAATCCAGTTTGTAAAGCTGTGGACCCAGTACATGCTGTTATTTGTATATGTGATATGTGCAGTGTATTGGTATTTTGGGGAACTCACTAAGCCTCGTGCGTACAGTTTCGGTTTATTGTTTCAGGTACATCAGATGATCGTGGGAAGGCAAAGGCATGATCGTACAGCTCCTCATATATATGTTTATGTTTATGGGATACTCTGATATTATACATTTTGAAAACAAGTTTTGTAATGATTAATGGTTTTGAAATGTTTTTAAAAGTTTAAATTTGGCTTGATTTTTATAGGTGTTACAAGTTGGTATCAGAGCCTTGGTTTCAGTGAATTGGAGGAACACTTGTGTGAATCCAGTCTCAAACCAAGGAAAAGATTTTTAAAATGATTTTTTTTCAAAATGGTTTTCAAAATATCAAAGGAGGATGCAGGGTGTATGATCAGACGGAGCAAGTAAGTAGGCCCCAAAATACCATACGATTATTTGATATTATGATATGTTAGAGCAACATGCTAGTACTAGGCTAGGTATCTTCAGGAATTGCATGATAAAATTGCCTGATTACATGATGCCTACTAGCCTAGGGTTTTCTTTATATGAGATTGACGTCGTTACTGTAGTTGTTTAGTGTATGCATCACGGCTGTACAAAATTAAGATCTTATAGCCTGAGAATGTTTGGTTTGGCCTTATTTCCTGTTCTTGTCTGATGAAGGGCTTAGGGTAGGATTAGGTATTCGAAAGTCTATAGGGTCCAACATTATGTATGGTTAGCATACATGAGTGCTACAGGGTTGGTGGACGTTTTTATGGATGGGTGGGTCGTGCGAGGCCGGGAGGCCAATTATAAGATATTTAGCATTCCTCTAGGAGTGAGGATTGAGTGCTCGCTATGTTTATGTATATATGGTTAGGTTGTTGTGGTGATACTTGAGATAAATATGGGTAGGTGTGGAAGGTAGTATGGGCCCGTATTACTGAAAGCACAGGACCCATACGCGTAGCAAGAAAGTCACAACCCCTAGGGTTTAGTTGGAAGTTGGTCCCTGTTATCATATGGATTATCTGATATCTTTCTGGTATGTTTTCAGAATGGTGGTTACAAGACGCTTTGAGACTATATTCGGGTCAGGATCAGGATCAGGAGACGGAGGCCAGGAGGGGCCAACGGCACCCGAGAATGTGGTGCAGATGGCGACAGAGGAGCTAGATGTCAGGATTCGAGAGATCCTGTATGATGAGGTTGCCGCTATGTTCTGGCCTTCCGGGCACAGCTACAAGAGATGTTTGGGTGTATTAAGACCGCCATGGTCGAGTATTTCGACGAGCGTTATGCAGCCCTTGCAGAGACGGCTGCCGCAACTGCATCAGCTGTAACAGCGGCAAGAGGAGGAGGAGTCAGTCGGGCTTTCCAATACAGGGACTTCAATAACATGAAGCCCCCTACTTTTGATGGGACTCAGGACCCCATCAAATCCATGAGACGGATTTCTGATGTGGAGGGGTGTTTCTTTACTTGCTCGTGTCCTACTGACCAGAAGGTCAGATGTGCCCTGAACCTGCTGATGCTCGGGGCCAATGACTGGTGGAGATTTACGACAGGGTCATACACTGATGATCAGAGAGCCTCTGTTACTTGGGAGCAGTTCAGGGATATGTTCTGCGCTCAATACATTCCACGGGTCGAGCGGGAACGTTTGGCTCAAGAGTTTTTGAGTTTGAGACAGGATGGGGAGTCGGTGACGGATATCACCCACATGTTCACTGAGAGGGCGATGTTCTGCCCGGAGTTTGCTTCTGAGCGGGCCCAGATGACACGTTATCTGAGCATGCTCAAGACTGATATTCATCAGTTTGTTGCCACACAACGATGTGATACTCTACTGGATTTACAGGAGGCCTCTAGGCGGCGTGAGTTGGAGATTGAGCTGCAGTTGACGGAGCAGTGACAGGTCCCGACACAGTCACAGTCGACGCCGAAGCGGTCTAAGAATGTTGATTCTAGGGTTGGGAGTCAGCAGAGCCGTACTTGTGGAAAGTGCGGGAAGGATCATTCTGGGGTTTGTCGAGCTGGTAGTGGGTGCCACAAGTGTAGCCAGGACGGGCATTATGTGATGGACTGTCACCAACCCGCCTCGATTCCGAGCATAAGATTGTGTTATCACTGTGATCAGGTTGGCCACTTGAAGGCCAACTGTCCATTACTTGCCACCAAGCCGACGCAGGCTCCCGTGCCAGCTACATTGAGGATTACGGACGGGAGGTCAGGTAGGGCAGAGCCCCCGAAGGCTCAGGGGCGCACCTTCCAGCTCACCGTAGAGGAGGCCAGGGCAGCACCAAATGTGGTTGTTGGTATGTTTCTATCCCTTATCTTACTGATCTAATATGTTTTATGCTTATCTGTTTATACCTGTGTTTAGGTACGTTTTTAGCGAACTACTTGCCTGCATTGGTTTTATTTGACTCGGGGGCGAGTCGGTCATTTGTATCACAAACATTTAGTAGGGAGTTCAGTGTGCCAGTAGGCGAGATAGAGTGTCCATTGCGAGTCTCTATCACCAACGAACACGGGGTTTTTGCTTCTTCGGTCTACGGAGGATGTGAGTTGGAGATCTTCGGGGTATCCTTTCCAATAGACTTGATTCCGATTCCCATGGGGGATGTGTGCGTGATTGTGGGGATGGACTGGCTCAGTCGATTCGGTGTCATGATTGATTGTGAGGTTCATCGGGTAGTAGTTCAAACCCCAAGTGGAGGAAAACTGATTGTACATGGCGAGGGCACCAGAGTGGGATCAGGGTTTTGTTCAGCTGCCAGGGCTCGGCAGTACATTCAACACGGGTGTGCGGGTTATCTAGCGTATGTGGTGGATACGCAGGTCAGGGATCAGATTCCAGTTTTAGAGGTTCTAGTGGTTAGAGAGTTTGCTGATGTGTTCCCGGAGGAGTTACCAGGGATACCTCCGGAGATGCACGACCTGGTGCCGGGTGCGGCCCCTATCGCCAAGGCGCCGTACCGATTGGCGCTACCAGAGATGCAGGAGCTGTCATCACAGTTGCAGGAACTACTGGGCAAACAATTCATTCGTCCGAGAAGTTCTCCATGGGGAGCACCGATCCTTTTCGCCAGGAAGAAGGATGGTTCACACCGGATGTGCATTGATTACCGGGAATTGAACAAGCTAACAGTGAAAAACTGTTATCCGCTCCCGAGGATAGCGATTTATTTGACCAGTTATAGGGTGCATCTTGGTTTTCCAAGATAGACTTGAGATCTGGGTATCATCAGGTCAGGGTCAGAGAGGAGGACGTGGAGAAGACCGCGTTTCAGACTCGTTATGGACATTACGAGTTCGTAGTGATGCCATTTAGGCTCACCAACGCGCCAGCAGTGTTTATAGACCTGATGAATCAGGTCTGCAGACCGATGCTCGATCACTCGGTCATAGTATTCATCGACGATATCTTGGTATATTCCAAGACCCGAGAGCAGCACGAGGAGCACCTCAGGGAGTTACTGGGAGTTATGAGACGGGAACGGCTGTATGCCAAGTTCTCGAAGTGTGATTTTTGGTTACGAGAGGTCCAGTTGCTCGGACATCTCGTTAACTAGGAGGGGATTTTGGTCGACCCGGCCAAAATCGAGGCAGTCATGCAGTGGGAGGTTCCGAAATCTCCCTCAAACATCAGGAGTTTTCTGGGATTGGCAGGCTACTACCGGAGATTCGTACAGGACTTCTCCAAGATTGCAGTACCCCTCACTCGTCTGACGAGGAAGAGGGTGGATTTTTGGTGGTGCCCTGAGCAGTAGAGGGCGTTTGAGACCCTCAGACAGCGGTTATGCGAGGCTCCAGTTTTGACCCTCCCCAAGGGAGTAGAGGATTTTGTGGTTTACTGTGATGCATCCATCACATGTATGGGAGCGGTCCTCATGCAGAGAGGATGGGTTATAGCCTACACATCGCGACAGCTGAAGCCGCATGAGACGAGATACCCTACTCAAGATCTGGAGTTGGGAGCGATGGTATTCGCTCTCAAGATTTGTAGACATTACCTCTATGGGGCGCTTTGTACCATATACACGGATCACAAGAGCCTGAGACACATCATGGATCAGCCGAACCTGAACATGAGACAGCGCAGGTGGTTAGATGTAGTCAAGGACTATGACTGCGAGATCCTTTACCACCTCGGTAAAGCGAATGTGGTGGCGGACGCTCTGAGCCACAAGTCAGTTGGGTCTTCCACCCCAGCGATATGTATTAGGATAGCAGTGGATTCTCCACTCGTGAGTTTAATTAGAGATGCTCAGGTTGAGGGAATGTGACCAGAGAATTGGAAACCAGAGAGGATCAGGGGCGAGAACGCCCAGTTTGTGCAGGATAGCCGGGGATCATTGACCCGATGCTGTCGGGTATGGGTTCTGATGTTTGGTGGGGTAAGACAGACAGTTATGGATGAGGCTCACAATACTCACTTCTCTATTCACCCGGGGTCACCAAGATGTATCGGGACTTGAGTTTGAGTTACCGGTGGCCGTGCATGAAGCGAGAAATCGCTTGGTACGTCGAGAGGTGCTTAACCTATAGGATGGTCAAGGCCGATCATCAGAGGCCGTATGGCAAGCTGCAGCCCCTGTAGATTCCCATATAGAAATGGGAACAGATCATGATGGACTTTATTAGCAAGTTGCCGAGGACGGCGAAGGGGTTTGATTCTATATGGGTCATCGTGGATCGATTGACCAAGAGTGACCATTTCATGGCCATACGGGAGAGTTCATCGGCCGAGAAGTTGGCCGACGTGTATGTCCGCGAGATTGTTGCTCGCCACAGAGTTCCGCTATCCATTGTCTCCGATCGAGATGTTAGATTTACCTCCTATTTCTGGCAGACGTTCCACGAGGAACTAGACACGCGACTGTACTTTAGCACATCATATCATCCGCAGATCGACGATCAGAGTGAGCGGACCATACAGACCCTCGAGGACATGTTGAGGGCTTGTGTCATCGATTTCGGTGGGAGCTAGGATTCCCACCTACCCCTTGTGGAGTTCGCCTACAACAACTACTACCATTACAGTATTGGCACCCCGCCTTTTGAGCTGTTGTATGTGCGGAGATGTCGCACCCCAGTTTGTTGGGGTGAGGTTGGTCAAAGAGCGATGGGACGGACAAAGGTAGTTTTACAAACTACCGAGAAGATTCAACAAATTAGACAGCGAATGCAGACCGCTCAGAGGTCGACAGAAGAGTTACGCCGACAGATGTCGATCTGAGTTGGAGTTCCAGGTAGGTGACATGGTGTTACTGAAGGTTTCACCATGGAAGGGTGTGATTCGCTTCAGGAAGAGGGGAAAATTGGGTCCCCGATACATTGGGCCATTTCGGGTTATCGCCAGGGTTGGAAAGGTTGCATACAGACTGGATCTTCTGGAGGAGCTCCGTCAGATACACAACACTTTTCACGTTTCGCAATTGCGAAAATGCATTATGGATCAGGAGGCAATAGTATCGTTAGATGATATTCAGGTCGATGAACGCCTGAATTATGTGGAGAGGCCCGTGGCCATTCTGGAGAGGAAGATGAAGGTTCTACAGAACAAGGAGATACCTTTGGTAAAGGTATAGTGGGAGCATCTGAGAGGATCCGAGTGGAATTGGGAGCCCGAGTCCGAGATGCGGGAGCATTACCCGGATCAATTTACCGCAGCAGACTTCAAGGACGAAGTCTAGGTCAAGTGGGGGAGAATTGTAACATCCCGAGATTTTGCAGGTATTTCCAAACCCTCTTCTATCATTACTTTGTCATTTGTAGTCATTGGGGTTGGAAGTGTAGAGCTAAGTCAAGTATAAGGTCCAAGGTTCCAACCTTGGGTCAAGAAGGAGTACGCTGAGCGTACATAAGAGTACGCTAAGCGTACTAGGGTCCGCCTTAGTACGCTGGGCGTACTTATATCAGGATGAAACCCTAATATTTAGGGTTTGGGGACTATATAAGCAACATTATGAGCACCAAACCCTACCTTACCTCACACTCCACTGTTTAGAGTCGTTTTCCCCAAACCCTAGCCATTTCCTTAAGTGTGTGAGCTTATTGACTGTTTCTTGAGTGTTTGTGCCCTAGATAAAGATCAAGCTTGTAGATCTGAAGTTGGTTTGTGCCCTAGAAGCTCCATAAGGTAAAAATCTTCAAACTTTATGCATATATGTATAGATCTAGCCATTTTGCTTTAAAGAACCATTTCTGGTCCCAAAAAGTCCCAAGATGGTGCATGATGTGATTTGGACGAAATGAACTGTCCTTCTAGAGTCTTGAAGGAGTTTTAAGTGATAAAAATGAGGTATCAATGACTTAAGATGTCCCATGCATGGAGTAGGAAGGTCTTAATGGATTAATACCGAGTATTAAGAACTTTCTGGACGTCCAAAGTGATAAAGTTCATGACTTTATGGGTCCTAGGCACATTTGGTCACTGGATCTGAAGTTTGGGCTTAAGTGCTTAAGCCATTAAGCACTTATTAAGTTTTTGGCAAAACGCGGCGTACGCCCAACGTAAATCCGTATGCCTAGTGTACTGGGTCAACCACCCCGATGGTGGGCAACATTAGAACGATTACGCCCAGTGTACCAGAGGAGTACGCCCCGCGTACGTCCTCTGTTGGGCTTTTGACATTTGAGCTTCGGGTTTTGGGTTGTTTATGGACTAGTTGGATTTGGGCCTTTGCTGGACTTTATGAATATGATGTTTTAGGCCAAGTTTTGATAATGGGTCTTGGAATTAGCCCCAATTAGGGAGTGGGGCCCAATTTGGTAAATTGGGCCAATAATAGGCTTTGCATAAGGACTTTTAATGTTATGGACTTGGCATTGGGCTTTTGCCGAATAAAGAGAATGGACATGATGGATTGTGTGGACCCTTAGTCAAGACTGTTATGTGGTGTATTGACTTGGTATTTATTATGTGGTAGTTCGGGATTTCCCGTGAGACAATAGTCAGAGGTTTGGTACTTCAGCACTACTTGCAAGGTGAGTTACCTCACTATACTAAGGGGTCTAAGGCACCAAGGCCGGCCCATTGGATATGATATCCTAGCAGTTGGTAGTATGTTGAGTATGAGATAGTGGTTCATGCTAGTTGATATGCCAGTTAGGTAGATATGTAGGACTACATGTATTATTATGTGATTACTTGTATGCGAATTAGTTGTATTATATGTCGACATATTATGTGGGGTGGGTTGAGGTGATGCTGTTCCGTGCGGTAACCAACAAACCCGAGAGCATTCCAGATACGAGCTGAGGGCTAGGTGGGGAATGCCAGACTCGTATTGTGGGCTCGGGAGCATTCCAGATACGAGCTGAGGGCCAGGTGGGGCATACCAGACTCGTACTGTGGGCTCAATGGCAATCCAGATGTGAGCTGTGGGCCCAGAAGGCAATCCAGACTCATACTGTGGGCCCAGGGGTAATCCAGTCTGTAAAGTTGTGGACCCAGTACATGATGTTATTTGTATATGTGGTATGTGCAGTGTATCAGTATTTTGGGTAACTCACTAAGCCTCGGGCTTACAATTTCAGTTTATTGTTTCAGGTACATCAAGTGGTCGTGGGAAGGCAAAGGCATGATCGTACAACTCCACATATTTATGTTTATGTTTCTGGGATACTCTGATATTATACATTTTGAAAACAAGTTTTGTAATGATTAATGGTTTTGAAATGTTTTTAAAAGTTTAAATTTGGCTTGATTTTTATGGGTGTTACACTAACGACCTGGGATAGAATTTCCCCCATGTGGCGATTTTAGTATGATCCCAAGGCATGTTCCTCAGAAGTTAGATGATCCATCTGTAAAAAGTGTCCATTTCCCCATGTTTTGTTCTTCTTGAATTTGTTGAGTCTCTAATTCTACCTCAGTTTGTAGATCATCACTGAAATCAGCCACAAAATATGCTAGTGCGTGTGACTTTATTACTGATATTGGCTCGTATTTTATGTCATATGTACTCAGCTTCACTGACCGTTGGCCATTCTATCTGACATTTCTGGTTTTCTCATTACATTCTTAATAGGATAGTTAGTTTTGACATGTATACTATGAGTTTCAAAATAATGTCTTAGTTTGGTGGAAGATGTGACTAATGGAAGTATTAGTTTTTCAAGGTGAGAGTACCTGGTTTCAGGATCCAGGAGACTTTTACTTACATAGTAAATAGGGTGTTGATCTCCATCAAGATCCTTGGCTAAGACTACACTAACAACATGTGATAACACTTAAAGATAGAGGAAGAGTGGTTCCCCATCCAATGGTTTCACCAATAAGGGTGCTGAACTAAAATATTTCTTAATTTCTTGGAAGGCATCTTCATGTTCTTGGGACCACTCAAATCTCTTGTTCTTCTTCAAGATGTCATAGAAGGGTTTGTACCTCTCTGAGGATCTTGAGATGAATCTATTTTGAGCTGCCAATGTTCCTGTTAACTTTGGATATCCTTGGTTGAAGTTGGAGATTTTAGATCAATTATGGTTTTGATCTGCTCTGGGCTTGCTTTTTTCCCCGCTTAGTGACCATGTAGCCGAGGAACTTGCCTACCTTCATTCCAAAGTGGCATTTGGATGGATTCAGCTTCATGTTGTATTCATCTAATATGTCGAAGGCTCTTCAAGATCCCTAAGGTGATCTTCATCTCTTTTCTATTTCAACAACATGTCATCGATGTATACTTCCATGGAGTCCCCCAGTTTTTCTTTGAACACCCTATTTACATATCTTTGGTACGTTGCTCCTTCATTTTTAGACCAAATGCATAGCAATAGAGAAATATATATCTATAGGTGTTATGAAGGCAATATCGTCTTGATTACATTTTCCATTTGTATTTGTTGGAATCCAAGTGAGCGATCCATGAATGTTAGTAATTCATGGCCTGTCATTGCATCTATCATATAGTCAATGTGTGGAAAAAGGAAAGGATCCTGAGGACACACCTTGTTATGATCCCTATAGTCCACACATACTCGCCATTTACCATTCTTATTTTGTATTACTGCCACGTTGGTCAACCACCTTGGGAATTTGACTTCGTTGATCATTCTTGTGTTAAGAAGTTTTTCAACTTCCTCTTGGATGATTTGGTTCCTCTCCGGTGCAAACTTCATTCTATTTTGGTGTATAGGTCCAAAAGAAGGATCTATATTAAGTTTGTGAGTTAAAATTTCTTTGTTTATACCTATCATATCTTCGTGTTTGCATATTAAGGTCTTTCTTCTGTCTTTTATGAACTTCACTAGGTCTTGCTCGTTTTCTCCAGGTATTGATGATCCTTTAAGTACTTTGGCGTCAGGATCCTCAGGATTTAAGGGCACTTTCTTTATGTCTTGTTCTTTTTCTTCTAGCACGTCTCATGCCCTTTGCTTTAATTGTTATTCTTTTCGTGGTATCGTGGAAGGCTTCATCGAGGTTTTATAGCATTCTTTGGACTCTTGTTGATCACCGACGGTCTTCAGTGTCCACCAAGGAGTAGGCATCTTAATGCATTGGTGGTATGTTGAAGGTACCACTTTCATGTTGTGGATCCAGGGCCTGCCTAATATCACATTAGAGGAAGATAGGGCATCAATAAGACAAAAGTGTTGCATAGAGTTTACCCCTTCGATATAGATATGCAGTTTGATCTCTTCAACCATGTGCTTTGCTTCACCACTGAACCTTATCAACACTGAGGATTTTTTTATGATCTCAGATTTTGGGATGTCCATCTAGGTTAAAACGTCTAAGAGTATGATGTTTACTGAGGATCCTCAGTCCACCAGGTGTTGGATAAGGTGTCTAAGTCCATAACTGTATTTGATATATTCTTGACCCGACCCGGCATGGTCCATGTGGGTTGCATTGAATCATGTATTTGGATAAATTAAAATGAGAGAAATAACACTTATGGTTTATTAATATATTATAAGTTCTAATATATTAATAATATTATTTAATTAGTATAGATCAAGAATTAATCTAGAATTAATTAAGTGATCAAAAGGTGACTAATTAAATATATGGGTTGATTGTGTAAATCATCCATACTTGTGTAGTTGGCTAAATGCTTCATGGATTATCAAGTTGGGCTAAAACCCATAGGATGCGCCATGGATGCTGTGACAACCCGAAAATTTTTTGTTTTGAAAACTCAGCCAGTCAACTCAACTGAGTGTCAGACTCATTGATAATGATTTCTAGCCTGGTTAAAGGTCATTCTAAGGAGTTTTAAGCCTAGTACACTTAAGGAATGAGTGTTAGAATGAACCTGCTAGAGACACTATACAACAAATCAAGCCTTAACCTCTTCATTTAGAGTTCACGGCCACAACACTTGAGTTTACGGCCGTAAACTCAAGGTGGGCCGTAAACTCCCCCTTTTAGACTCATATCCTTCATGTTCTTCATTATTCACATTTCCAAGTCAAGAAAGTCCCATTCTCTCTCAAGTATCATCGAGTTCTTCATCTTAGATCTTCAAAACGTAAGTGTTTCTTCCATCTATTTGTTGATACATCTCTTAATCTAGTATCATCTAATGATTTCATCCATAGAAATCATCTTTTCTTAGATCTTCAAGAAACACCAAGAACACCAAGAACACACACTAGTGTTCTTGGCCAAAATCAACCATTTCAAGCCTCTACATCGTAAGTACTCTTCCCTACACTTGATATCTAGTTAGGACTCATGCTTAGAGCCTTGAAATCATCAAAAACACAAGAACAAAAGGAGTTTACGGCCAAGCCATCTCCCATGGCCGTAAACCCCTTTAAGGGTGCCATTTTGGCCATAAACCCTCCTAGATGCAAAGCTTGTGACCTAGAACCCTTCATGGATGAGAATAGGACCTTAAACTACTCTCAAATACATAATGACCATGAGTTTACAGCTGTAAACTCCTTTGGGCCGTAAACTCATCAAAAGCCTTCATTGAGTTGGTCTTTCTCATCATTGTGTAGAGCAAAAGTCCGTCAAGCTTCCCTAGCCTTCAAACACCCTCATATGCATCTTTGACCATGAGTTTACGGCCGTAAACTCCCTTAGCCGTAAACACATGGCCGTAAACACCAAGCCATGGCCATAAACACCCTTTAGGTCAATCACATGTGATTCCAACACTTGGTCAAAGTGTTTCCTAGTCCCGGAAGGTGTTTCCTTTCATATAGTTGTTGGGTTTTGAGCATTCTAACACTCCTATGGTGTACATGCAACCCTATAAACCTTGGATCTATGTTTTTTTTCCATTATACATGCAAATATTAAATATTCCAAGGTTTCATCCTAACTAGCATATTATGAAGCACCTATACTACAAAGTTCTAGTCAGATGACATACCTTTTGATGTAGCTTGATGTCTTCAAGCTTTAAGAGCTTAGCCCCAATAGTGTGGAAGCCTCAAGTGGAATCACAAATCACCAAAACACCTTGGAAAACCTTTAGAGAATATGGATACTTGGCTCACACTATGAAATCGGTTATTGCCCTCTTTAGTGTATCCACACTAGCCACTAGCATAATTTCATGAACCATAAGACCCTTTATATAGTGTGGAGACCCTAATACCCATGACCTTTCATTTCCTAGGATCCATGGGTTAAAGCTCCATGGACTATCCATGAAGACTTAGCCCAACCTAAATGAACTTGGCCCACTACATATATATATATATATATATATATATACATATATATATATATATATATATATATATATATATAAGAGTCCATATTTAATTAGTTCCTTTTGATCACTTAATTAATTATAAATTAATTCTTGATCAATACTAATTAAATAATATGATTATATATTAATATATTAGAACTTATAATATATTAATATAAATCATAAATATACTATTCTCAAAAGACTATCCATATAAATTGTGTCAGTGAAGTGCAACCCAAATGGACCATGCCGGGTCGGGTCAAGTACATACCAAATATAGTTATGGACTTAGACATTAATCCAACAGTCTCCCACTTGGATAAGTCTAAAACTATTATTGAGTATGACTTCAAAAACCAACTGGCAATCGTAGCTCTTAAAGCCGCTGTCGAACTCTGATCTTGTCAATGAACTCTGACCTTTGTCAATGACTTGTCCATTAGATAAGGGATCATATATTCCTCCATTCTAGATATCATATGGACTGAGACATGGATTATAATCATTCTCTCTGTCCATTTGTTGTTTCCCGATTTTCGATTTATGATGACTGACTGATTGAACAAATCAAATCAGCCCTGGCTTGGCCAAGCACTCACATGTGTCATCGCTAAATCATCGAGGGGCCCACATATATCGCTTTTATCACGAATGTAAAAGGAATGGATAAACTTCGACTCATATGGCTTGTTCTACTACTTGTTGAATCATACACAAAGGCACGTTTTATAACATCGAGTTACCAATGCGTTTTCGTGCAATCAATGTATAACCAACTCATAGTAACAACTAATATCTCTAGGTTTAAAGAATATAAGATATTATCGTCTCATGATCACTCGTGATAAAATCCATGAAGTGATTCAAATGAGCGCGGGTTGAATCCAATACTCAGAACTTATGAGCACTCATGAGTGTTGTAGCACCACTTTGTCCACCAACTTGGACCTCTACAAACCAACCCATGAAAGTCTTGATTTATATCTACTTCCAACATATGACCGACTGTGGATGGTTTGAATAACTTAATCATTCAGGAAGAGCGACTTAGTTATTCTGTAAGTCAAAACATGCAAAGTGAAACACAAGAATAAATGAATCAAATATGGTATCAAACCCTATGAATATAAATAAACACTTTTATTTATCACCATACTGATTACTCATTATTCATTGTTTCGGTTTTATCAACTTTATACTTGAATTAAAAACACTAGTTGTCCCATGCTCCAAGCATGTACACTATGTTTTTCTTAAACAATAGCTTTGCCATACACCAAGTATGCACTCTATGTTTGTCTATGGTCCTTACTTTTTGAAATAAACCAATTGAACATAATTTCAATGATTCTAATTTCACACTCCAAAATCCTTATCGAAAAATGTGAGAATTTCAAATTCCTATCATTTATCGAAATCTGTTTAGATTTTAAACTTATATGCACTGACCCTCCTGTAATGAATATGTACAAAGTCACAAAGACTTGTCAACAGTCATTATAAGGTATTCTAATGGAGATCAACTCCATGGAAACTAAGTCTCATATTCAAAGTACATTGCTTTGGACATGCTTCTTGCATTAAGTTTTCTAATCTTACACAGATAACTTCCACCTATGGAGACAACTCCATATTCTCATTTTGACTATCACTTCTGAATAAGAGATGCCTCTTTTCAGAATATGTCAATATGGTACTTCCAAAATTAGCACTATACTTCCAACTGTCCCTGAGCAACCAATCTTTCGTAAACCTCAGATTGTCCTCGACAATTGCTTAATCATTTTAGTCATATCCAATTCTAGACCTTTTCCCTTCTTAATGCCTCTGGGCATTTGGAAAAAATTAGAAATGACAAATATTATAGCACATGCAATCGATCCTGTACCCAAAGCAAATGGTACACGATTCATGATGTCTCACATAAAGACATGATTCTAGACCAGTCTTTTGCTACAATATTTTTATTTGCCATGTTTTCAAAATTTGACTATGAAGAGGGATGCCGTACTCATAATCGAATTTTGAGAACGCAATATATAGAATTTCCTTAAGTTGAACCAATCCAACATGAAATTCATATATATATATATTCTTGACTAAGGATGATTAAGGTCTCAATCTAAGCCTTTAGAACTGAAATGAAGTATATCCTCTCCCTTAATTTTAGCAAAACAACTTTTTCAATCCCTGCAGCCTCACGAATTGAAACTTTTGTTTTCTATAATTAACATTGCTAACTTGCAACACTAACAATAATTATCATGCTCCCACTAACATGATGATTATTAGCATAACACTTATGCTCCCACTAGCTTTGACATGTACTCAGAAATCAGCTGGACTTCTAGAAATCAATACTTTATTGACTTTCTTACCAAAGTTCAGATTTCTGATACGAGATGCTTTGATAAAACTTTATCAAAATCATACACCTTTCCTTAGATAGCATGCATGTGTGTTTAAACAATTTCAGAACTATGAAAAGGGATGCCGTAATCATAGTCTCAATTGTTTAGACCTTTTGCCATCTGCTTCAAATCTACTTGGTGGAAGTGTTTCCTCACCATCATTTTCATGAATCGGAGAGAAACCTTATGACCCTTAGATTTTATGGTGTATGTGTTCTTATCCATGTGAATCGTCAAAACCATAGTCACAAGACAAGGATAATGACAAATCCAAACTCATATGGACTGAACTTATGCAATCTTAACTTCTTGCCACCTGGCAGTACAGGGCCTGCCATTGCTTCCAAGTTGTTATGCAACCAATTGAGAACTTTCAGAACTCCTATGCAAAGCCAACTTTAACTAGAATGGGCACAGAATATGTCAACACGATAGGTTATAAACCTCAAGTCGTGTGCTAGTGAAGAACCTCAGGTTTTATTCTTGATTAGTTCTTGAAATTCTTTTTAGGATCTTTAAGACTCCCACTATCCTCTTGACATATAAGACTATCTAGCCAAATATTCAAGAGATAGTGTGGATTCTTTATCAAGACAAACACTTCACACAATTGGCCTTAGTTGGTCTTTGTTTTATCCAAAACATCACAACTTACCAATTTCAAATGTACAAGAGTAGGACACTTTTACTCTTACATTTGACAAGTGTTTTAAACCTTTCTTTAAGATATGTCACTCAAGTTACAATCTTGGAGTATGACTCTAAGAATTGTTTTGGAACGAAGTATGACTCATCTTATTGATCTAACCATTTCAACAATTCATGACTCCTCTTCTTAGTCATAATAATGCACTAAGATGACCTTTAGAGGACTAATTGTGATATGATTTCTAAATCATTAAGATGATCACAAACATGATACTAAAGTACTCTCCCATCTTTTCAGATTTGAGAAACTTTTATCTTTCTGCCTAATTTGATTCTTCCCATTCGTTCTGCCATACATTGAGACTTTTCCAATGTTTCAGAATTATACTTAAACTTGTAAGTATAACCATATTTACTAAACTTTAGTAAATCAAATAGTCTTAACGAGCTTTGTGGTGGACATGACCAGTGCACAAGAATGTGTACTCGATCCCTTTAGTCCTTCACTTGACTCACACATCCATGTGAACAAGTAATTAGTCTTGATTTTCCAATGCTTGAAAGTTCTCATTCATCATACTATTCAACTTGCATGATTCCAAGTTTCGGTCCAATTGAAACTTGGGTGATGAGGAACTTTCCTGATTTGGTAAATTTAGACACTACCACAAATGAAAGAATCAAATCCATTTTCCAATATTGCTGTCAGTGGAATCATATAAGCAACAATTTTCCACAAATACCATTGTAAGGATACTTCAAATAAATAAAATTAAACAGTTTTCTTTTATTTTAAAACTTTGCGGAAAAACTTATCCTTACAATCCACATGGAAAATTGTTGTTATCTATTCCTTAGCAATATATCATAACTTCTTAAGCAACTGCTCAAAATTCTGATGCGATCGAAATCCACCTTCGCGATCAGAATCAACATATACTTCCTTTAAGATTTCTCTCTATTCCTTGATTCTTAAAACATCAACATGTGACCCAGTCACATCATGTAATGAGGATCTCAGAATAGAACTTAACAGAGTTAGATAATGGGCTCTACCTGATGTAGAGTCAAACTTATTGACTTTAACATCCTTAGGTAAATTTGGCAGCTTTGCAATCAACGCCCCTTCCTTTGGTAAAATAAACATATGGACCCTTTGGTAATGGGACTATCTCAGACTTAGCCTTTCTCTTTACCATTTGGTCAACCAGGTTGACTATGGTCAATCCCTTTCCATTGGGAAGAGAATGCTTTTTCTGGATTTCCAGTGTCACCATTTTCACTGTCCATAAAGTTTTTGGGAAGTTGATCTTCTAATCAAATTTGCTTTACTATCGTTCCAAATCATTGCTGATTCAGCAGCACCAAGCAAATAGATATGATCATTAAGGTTCATGTCATAGTCTGTTTCATAGTAGTCCCAAAGGAACTCACTATGTGACTTAGAAAGTGATTGAACATCCAACTTTCTCAAGACTTTGACACCCAACTCTCCCGGCTTGTCAATATGTGACTTCATCTCTAAGATGTGATCACACATAGACCTTGCTTGCCATTAGGGCTTGAGTGACCTTGAACTTGTGGGTTAGGGAGAATAATTAGAGGAGGTGGAGGAAGAAAAGTATGACTTCCATGAGCCAAACTCGGGAAGTCATATTCATTAGGAAAGCTTGGTTTGGGAAGATCATTGTTGTCTAAACCAGACATCAACAATGGGAGAAATTCACGTAAAGTTGATTTAAGTCCTTAATATAACACCCAATATGATATATTAAGGCTAGGACCCAACAAACTATTTTATAACTTGGAAGAGGGATGCCGTAATCCAAGCTATAAAATATTTGAAGGTAGGTGAATGACGATTCACCAATTTCCGCCAAGATAAACGAAATGTATTATTAGGTTTTAATTGGTTTTGAAACTCCTAGATCCTTTTGAGATTCATTGAACTTTTCAATGGCATGTTTCAATCTCGAGTGTGCCCTTCAGGTTTTGTGACTGGGATGCCGAGGATCACAAAACAAGGTGTGAAGTAACCAGGCAAATATACTTGGTACCCTTAATATTTACCCCTCAATCGATGTGCCGGTTAACCACACACGCTCCAACGATACTATGATAAACATTAAGTTACCATTTGCCTACCTTGTTAAGTCCAGGTTAGTGTGCCGGTTAACCACACACGCTCCACTAACAGCTTAAACAAAGTGCAAAGTGTAATTTCATGGATTAGCACCTTATTCACATTTTCCTAAGTAACTAAGATTGAGAATTTATAAAAGGTTTAGTTACTTAGTATTTATCATTAATACTTTTAATGAAGGGATAATTATAGTCCTTGTCCTACCTGTTCGGCTAACGACCCTCCACCAGTCAAGGAAGCGGTGGGTGAGAGTGGACACCCATTAAACTGCCATTTTATAGGCAGTAACCTTATACCCCCCTTATAGACCGGCTTCGTGAATGAGACCTACTAATGGTAAGACGACTTGCTCTTATACATATAATATATTAAACTTTTAATATTATAATAGTATAAGGGTGTATTTTAGACATTTAAAATACTTGGTGGTTTAATCTATTAATTAAACTATACTCTTAATTTAATTAAATTTAAACCATGTCATTATGGAATTATTAATTCTCTTTTAATTAAACACTTTAATTATCTATTAATAAAGTCCATAAGAGTTAATTGAATTATTCAATAAAAACATCATAATTCCAATTATTAAATTCAAAATTAAAACCATTTAATTAATTGTTTAAGTTATGAACCTAAGAGTTTTAGAATTCAATTCTTTTTTTTTATCATAAAAAAACTTTTTCCAAATTCCAAAACTTGAGGGCAAGTTTTGTAACTCTTGAAAACTTTTGGATTCCATAACTTATGGAGTTAAATACTTGTTTTATGATGAATCTTTTCATGTTCCATAACTTAAGAACAAGTTATGGAATTCTTTAAAACATTAAGACTAAGTTTTGTAACTCCATAAAAAACTTTGAATCAATTTTTTTAAAAACCTTTTCATATCCATAACTTATGGAGGTTTCAAAAAACTCTTTAGATCAAACTTTTAAAACTAATAAAATAATCATATCATTTTATCTTTTACTAAATTTGACCTAATTCAACTCATATAGCAAATGATTCAAATTTTACAAATAATTAGTTTTTCACAAAAACAAGTAATTATCTTAAAATTTGACAAACGTCATGTTTTTTTCCTTTTTTTCCAACTTTGAAAATAAAACATTTGCATCAATATAACAGAAAACAACCCATGGCTCTGATACCACTGTTGGGTTTTGAGCATTCTAACACTCCTATGGTGTACATGCAACCCTATAAACCTTGGATCTATGTTTTTTTTTCCATTATACATGCAAATATTAAATATTCCAAGGTTTCATCCTAACTAGCATATTATGAAGCACCTATACTACAAAGTTCTAGTTAGATGACATACCTTTTGATGTAGCTTGATGTCTTCAAGCTTTAAGAGCTTAGCCCCAATAGTGTGGAAGCCTCAAGTGGAATCACAAATCACCAAAACACCTTGGAAAACCTTTAGAGAATATGGATACTTGGCTCACACTATGAAATCGGTTATTGCCCTCTTTAGTGTATCCACACTAGCCACTAGCATAATTTCATGAACCATAAGACCCTTTATATAGTGTGGAGGATTAGGGTTAAACCCTAATACCCATGACCTTTCATTTCCTAGGATCCATGAATTAAAGCTCCATGGACTATCCATGAAGACTTAGCCCAACCTAAATGAACTTGGCCCACTACACATATATATATCTAAGAGTCTATATTTAATTAGTTCCTTTTGATCACTTAATTAATTATAAATTAATTCTTGATCAATACTAATTAAATAATATGATTATATATTAATATATTAGAACTTATAATATATTAATATAAATCATAAATATACTATTCTCAAAAGACTATCCATATAAATTGTGTCGGTGAAGTGCAACCCAAATGGACCATGCCGGGTCGGGTCAAGTACATACCAAATATAGTTATGGACTTAGACATTAATCCAACAATAGTTGCTTATAAACACTATATTCATGCCAATATATGTCATTTAGGACTTGTTGTGTCTCGGGACTTCATTCGTGGAACTTCTCACCCTTACGCGCGTATTCGTTGAATCACCCACATCAGGTGAGTTCATACCCCGTAATAAATCTTTTAACTGTTTTAAATGCTTTTAAGGGGGGGAATACAAGTTGAAAACAATGATAATTGTGTAATGTTTGTTATAAACATCTTTCAAAAGGTTGCTTATGTCTTTTATAAGTGATCAAAACATTTCAAAAACTCTTTTAAAGTTATGTTACTTCATAGTTAGCAAAAACTCCGTTTTTAAAGTACAAGCATAACTGAGTAGATAAATGAGTCTTTTCAATAACAGTTCAAGTAAAACATTAGTAAACTATAATGGGTATAGTTTAAAGATTCAGTTCATACTAGATACAATACACGATAACAGAACGAACATACTATATGAGAAACAGAACGAACATAATAAGTTGCTATAGCATGGAACTACTACAGGATCTAATTATACCAATGAATCACTAACTCATTCTAAACAAAAGGTGATAGTTATATTGGGTATACATGATCATATAACTTTAATGTGAATTACACGGCGTAGCAACTAGTTTGCTAAAAAGTCGCGTTTGGTTCCCTTAATCTCTAGACAAGGAGAGCGTTTAGTAGGGGTACTAGCCTTCACATTATGACCAATATAAAATAAACATGTTTTAAGGTCATCAGTACATCCGTATGTCATTTTAAACGACAAATGTGTACTTACATTTCCCATTACTTTTATAAAATGACAGTACCACTTGAAAGTCAAATGCAAACTATTTTCGAGTTAAGATAGTTATAAACTAGGGAAAACTTACATTTTACAAACGACAAACAGAACAGTCGAGTCTAGTACATTCAGTAGAAAGGGACCATAATGCTAACCTTATGATTCCTTAATGTATACATTCAAAGGATATATATATAACAATAGGATCCGACAGATAATAGGATGTGTGCTCTCCGCTTCACTTCCTGTTCCTTGTTTGGTTGTGGGCTTGGAACGGATTCACCCAATCTATTATCTATTCGATTTTAGATATATATATATATATATATATATATATATATGTATATATATATATATATATATATATATATATATATATATGTTCAGTATACATTAAGTCATCATAAGGGTACCAGGTATGGGTCAAGTCATAGGACACAAAGTCAATGCACTGTTTTCTAGTACAACATACTTTCCAAATAAGAACTTTTGGTATACAAAACTAGAAACTTCCCAGTAAAGGGTTTAATCCATTTTATTAAACCAGTATAAACTCAAAGGACCTTAGGTGATTAACTCTATAATACTTTAGTTTATACATCATGGTTATATATAATTAATACCCAATAGGTAGTTGGATGTGTGCTTTCCGCCTTACTTCCTGTTCCTTGTTTGGTTGTGGGCTTAGGGCAGATTCACCCAATTAACTTTCTATCCGATATTAGATCATATATATCCAGTATAAACTAAGTTATTATAGAAGTAATCACTGTGGTCACCATTTTATTATAAGAAATAAGGGTTTTCTTAAAGATCCTTTTCATTAAATATAAAGGAACCATTACAATTAACTCCATGAGTAACAAGTGAATACACCAGGGTTATATACCACAATGATCAAACAAACAATGGGATGTGTGCTTTCCGCCTTAGGGCAGATGCGCACAATCGATTGTTTGTTTACTCTGAGTCTTATATAACTTGTATCCATTTAGTACTCATAGAAGGGATTGTAGAGCCATTTTTACTTATCTTTCATTAAAGTAGGAAATATAGGATTTTCTAGGGGAACAGGCGAACTTTTCTAAACAAAACTTACAACTTACTACATTTTACAACTACATCTTTCAACTACATTTTCAACAACATTTTACAACGTACTTACATCACTAAAATCTTATGAACTCACCAGCTTAATTGCTGATCAATTCTTTCAAATAACTTGTATTCTCAGGAGACTAATAGACAGCTACTCACGCTAGGAATTCAGAAGGTGGAGCATAATAGCTTCAAGTCTTGTTTTGTTATTTGCTTATGAATTCTGTGTTTTGTGAACACACACATTGTAAACACTTTCTTTCTAATGAAATGTATGTTCATTACTTGCTTACTATAATGCATCTTGTGATACTAAACATGATGTCCTCCACCCCCGAACGTTTCCGCCGTTCCGGTTTTGGGGTGTGACAGATTGGTATCACAACATTGTTTATAGTGAACTAAGTATATCAACCGATAAAAGATATACAACTATAAATACAATGGGGCTTAAGTGCTCTGGATAATGATATATTTTAAGAGTATAACGATAAGTTATAAAAATATACCTACTTGCTTATACATGTAGACCAAGTATCACAAGAAGAACAGAACTAAAGTATTTAAAGGCTGAACACTGTCGTCAAACCTGAACAGTTATGTAATCATAGCTAGGATCAATATAGCCTGATCAACTATATTCATTCGAGATGTGACCGACATGTGTTTGGGAGTGATGTGGTGTTGCAACAGTCTTAAAACTTACCTAAACACCAGTCAAGAGAATACTAGATCAAGTACATTAGAGTTAAAATACTATAGGAGTATTTTAGGCACCATATAGATAACTTATGTGATAACTTAAAAGACCGTTACGGATAGGTCTATAATCTTGCAATGTATACTCCCAAGGTTATATATAATTGAGATTTTATAGACTTAGAATTTGTGATCTACGCTCCACTACCTATTCCTTGTTTGGTTGTGGTTTTGGAGTAGGATCAGTTATTCGAAGGTCTATTTAATCTTGAATTATATACAACTTGTATACATTGTACAATTATAGAAGGACTCTGTAAGGATCACCCCATAAAGTCACCTTAAATCTCATAGATTCTTTAGTCACTTCCATTCTCGCACGACAAGCCCAGATAGCTGTAACCACTTCCTCATAGTAGACAACAGAAGTGTCCAGGAGGAACAAGAACAAGTTCATGAGAAGTTTTCAAAGAAGGATCAGCAGAAGTAACCAAAAGGTCTTACACGTCACACTAATAAATAATAATCTTGTTAACTTAATGAGCGAGTGGAGACACTGCTCACATTTTGTGTTAGGATTATTTCTTACATGCAGCTGGTAACAGTTATTCAGGCAAAAGATATTCATTCGAGGACAGCCATTTCAAATTCATAGAGTTTATTAGGTATAGACTCTTTTATGAATTCTTTCTAGAACCCTGTGGAAGTCAGGAACCGATGCACTCAGAACTAGGATAACCTTGTCTTTTGGCTTTCGGTTTATATCCACTGTTTTAGACTCACGAGATCATTCTTCGCCATGCGACAGATCCATGTCTTCACAAGGAGGGAACCGACCACCAGGCGAAGCACCAATTCTGCAAATAGACTCCGCTACCTTTTAGGCTGCGGTCACAGCTGCTGTGACAGCCGTTTTGGCACAGTTCGATACAAATAACGCTAGCGGAAGCGGAGCCAGTTTTGCTCATCACAATAGTAATCAAGGGAACCCGCGAGTGGCTGCTGTCAAGGACACCCCAGACCACGAGCCTAATAACAAGAAGTGAAAATACTGGGCTAGACAAAAGAAAAAGTCGACCCAAGGTTCTAACAATAGACCACAGCCCGTGGCTACCCCTGTGGCCACAACAGCAGTCACAACATCTGACACCTCAGCTACCACTACAACCCCCGGTAAACAATATGCTGGAAATCTCCCAAAGTGCGACAGATGCACTTACTGTCACACCCCGCTAAAGCGGAAACACGAGGCGTGGCAGTATAAAGGGTTTCATAGCAAAAGTTAAAAGACAACACCAACCATAGTATTAAAAATCATTACAAATTTACAATGGGTTTGAACAACTTCTAAAAGAAATTACAATGTAAATTGAAATACAACACATGCGAATGCTCCTAAAAGTGATGTGTCCCTAAGTGCCACTTACTCGATGATTCCTGAAAAAGCATGTAAAACGAGCGTCAACTATAAAAATAGTTGGTGAGTACTCACAAGTTTAACAAAATAATATTGGTTCATGAATTGAAATCAATGTTTTGATAAAAGTTTCCAATAATAAAAGTATATTGCTAAAAGGAGTAAATAAGTTTGTAAAAACAAAGTTCTTTGTCATCATGAGAGATAAAGTATGTTGCCCGAATAAGATGCAACATTCATATTCTCATGGAAGATAAAGTTCGTTACTCAAACGAGTAAACAAGTTTCATTGCTAAAATGAGCAATCAATTTTTTTGCTACAAGGAGCAAACAATTTCATTGCTGAAACATGTATATAAGTTTTCAGTAATAAAAGTTCGTTGTTGTAATGAGAAACAAAGTTCATTGCTATAATTAATAAACAAGTTTATTGCTATAACGAGAAACGAGTTTCTATGTGTATGAGCAAACAATGAGTCTCAACCAAACCTATGACTGAAGCCCTATCAAGATCTATGCTTATCGTTCCATAGATGAATATGGTATCATGCACTCCAGCAATAGGGCGAGTGAGGAGTTGTCAATTCCTAATAGCGCTATCCATAATGACCATTGGCTCAAAGAGTTAATGGTTAGAGATAAGGGAAGGGCCTTAGTACAATAAGTTCTCATGTTCCGTGTTGCATAGACATACATAGAGAGACATAGCAATAAAATAACAATCATGTTTGATACAAATCAATTTAAATACAACATTCAAATAATAGTTTTTCGGGGCATGCTTTTCCACCCCAAAACATAAAAACTGAAAATAGGGGAGTGCGTGAATACTCACAATATGCATTGAGATGATGCAAATGATGCATTGAGCTAAGTTCCACTTGTACCACTATCGATTCCTACAATAATGGTATTCGCTAGTGAGTCTCTAATCGAAATCTAACACTAGTATACTTACTACTACAATAGAATTATGCCAATATTGTGTCAAAATTTAATATTGATAAGTTACAAACATTTTTCTGAAATGGTGAAATTTTATAGCTCATGTGATTAAGACAATTTTGGATATTAATTTCCAGATTTTTGTAATATTAATTGATGGTATTTCAACACATTTAAATGTGTTTTAAGCTCTTAAAAAGCCAAAATATTATCAAACAATTTCCAAAAATTCTCAAACTTTGCATTTTCATTCTAAACACAGTAGAGGTCTTTCAGAAATTTTCCCTTGAATTTTTGTTGTGATTTACTATTTTTCCCAATTTTTAAACCTTCATAACAATATAAATTTGTGAAAAATAGGATCCAGATGATAAAAATTCCCAAACTTTTTATAATACTGCCATTACACATACTTGAGCTGGAAAAAATATAAAAACGGTCTTCTAAATTGTTTAACCTAATTTTATGATTTTTGTGCATTTATTCTAATAAAAATTGAAATAAATAGAAAATAGTTTCCAAAATTACCCAAACTTTTTGTATTACTGTTATTAAACATTATTAAGCTGGGCAAAATATAAAAATTGATTTTTAAACTGTTTAACCCAATTTTATGATTTTTGAGCATTTATTTTAATAAAAATTGAAATAAATAGAAAACAGTTTCCAAAATTGCCCAAAATTTTTGTAGCACTCTTGTTATACATATAGAAGCTGTGAAAAATATAAAAGATATTTTTCAGTTAGTCTTTCTATTTTTCTTTGTTTTATCCTCTTAAATAATCATTAATTGGAGAATAATTATTAAACAGTTAAAGTAAATTACCAAAATTTTTGTAAAGTTCATTTACAGTGTAAATAATCTGGGAAAAATCCCAAAGGTGGTTTTTATCTACTGGAATCCGATTTTGTGTATTTAAGTGTATTTAATCTTAGAAAATAGGAGAGAAATAGTATACAGAATAGAAAAATCATCAAAATTGTTATGTAGCCTCCTAATGTACTACAAGGTGTTCTGGTAAAGTTTCATGAATTTTGGATGAGCAGAACTATTTTTTCTATTTTTAGGCCATTATAAATACAAAAATCGGGGAAAAATAGGAATGCAATACGAAAAATTCTGAAAATATTTTTCTGAGTCTTATACCTCTGGTAGCAACTGCGAAAATTGTTATATATCATTTTAAGATTCTCTAAAGGGCTTTTATGATTTATTGGAGCCAAACAAAAAGAAAATTCAAAACCATATTAAACAGTAACAAAAACCGATGAAATTTAATTTGGGGTCATTGCTTAGCATAGGGGTCATCCACGAATTTACCTAGGATTTATAGACATCAGAAAGTATTTTATATGATTTATTGCCCTATTTTATTTCAACAATTATAATAATTCGAGAAAAATGAATTATTTTCTGAAAATTTGTTGAACATCTAATTTTGTTGATGGAAATCTAGGAAAAATCGGATTTGGTCAGAAAAGGAGTTTTAGATATTTATTTGGAAATAAATCCTTCATGAACATATTTGAAAGCTTTTAACAACATACTTTGATGATCTAGCATCTAAGCTTGAAGATCATCACATGCATGTTTGTTTGAAGACCATTCATGAGTTTGAAATGTTCAAAAATCGTTTTTGAAAGAAAACTTAGAGTGCATGTGGTGATTTTCCACCAAAACTTGTAGAAAAGTGCATTTTCATGATCTTGACTTAGGTTTAGGTCCTTGGATTTCATCATTTACAACATGCATGTTGTTTTTGGGTGAAATCCTACCACCATCATCATCAAAACTGAAGTGAATGAACATGCACACATATTTTCTAATAGAAAGGTGTAGAAGAAGAAGGAAATGCAAGAAAAATCTTAAAAACTTGAAGGAAAATGAAAGGAAATCGTGTTCTACCTTAATGAACACCACTACATGATGAAGATTTTGTGTTTGAGGTGTGTTCTTGGACTTGTTTTCTAGACAATTTCGTGGTGGAGGGAGATAGGAAGAGAGAGTAGAGAGAAAATGAAGTGAGGGAGTGTGAGAGAAAAAGAGATGGAGTGAGTGTGTTGGGAAAGTGATTGAGTGTGTTGGGAAGAGGAGAGAGAGAGGGAAAGAGAAATCCGACTTTTGAGGTTATAATATCCCTCTCCCTTTCATTTGTCTTTATAAATTTTAAATATTTTATAAAAATATCAATTATTTATAAAAGATGCAACTTAACCAAGTTTGTATGCATAAAAGTGTTGATTTTTGGTTTATAAATTAAGGGTAATGTTAATGAGTTAAATTTCATTTTCCTTGAATGCATTTTCATAATTTTAATTGTTATAAGATCATATTATAAGGTTCATAATTATTTTTATAAAATTTTTAAGGTTAAAGTTTATAAATGTGAGTTTTTAGGGCATTTAGGGTTTTTGAGAGTTTGTAAATCTTTGGATATCAAAATTACTTGAATTTTGAGACTTCAAACTATTTTAGAGTTTCATAACTCTTATTCAAATTAGAAATATTGTTTGTAATTTATTTTTAGCGATTTATTGGCATTCTATGTAGTGATTCCGAGATTCAAGCGAAATTGAGGAATCAAGTATACTAGTCCTACTCTTCAACTTTGACTTAAGTTTCTATGAGACTTTGACCTAATTTCTACTTCTAGGTCAAGTGCATAATGTGTGTATATGATTCATGAAATGGTGTTCGAGTCAAAGAGTGACCCAAATATGGGTAGTCACTACACTTAAGTAGTAGTAGAATTCACATATCAATGTGAAATCTAAGTACACCATCCATTGTTTCTATTTGTTTCCAAGTTTCTACTAGGTTATAACTTAGCTTCTAGTTACTAAGTCTAATATGTGTTGTGCCTACATGTGCAACTAAGTCTAGTCAAATCTAGAACCGGCTCGAATTTTGACGGTTGTCACAGTCTCCCCCAGTTGAAAGAATTTCGTCCCGAAATTCAATTCGTGACGTATTCTATTAGAACTCAGCCGAATACAATTGTATAGTTGGAGAGGTGGTGACTTGAAGAGCTCTTTGATTATTTTGGGTTAATTCCTCAAGGGAAAAGCCCAATTCTTTAGCTATAATCAAATTAGTGTCTCCTTAATTCGAGTTCTATCGTCTAGATTGTGGGAAATCTGGTTCATGGAAATCATGATCCAACCTTGGCGACCTAGTTGAAAATATTATCTAGTTAGATATTATCTAACTTAAAAGAATGTTATAAGTTTTGCTGAAGCACCCACTGCATTGAGCGTTAAATCCGCATTGATCCTCAAGTCGCATTCTAAATTAACACTAAGTGTAAATTCGCCGCTTAATAAAGAAGAGATTAGGAACAATTTGTTCACTTCCGGGTTGGCTATTACATCTGGAAAAGATATATTCTGAAATAAGAAGGGGTAGCACGAATGAAAGGGAAATGATCGAGGGTAAGTTCCTAAAAATACGTACTAAGGGTAGGCAACGAAGTTTTGGTACATCTCCAACGTAAAGGCTATTTAAGTGTCGTCTACAAAATAAGTTACGAAATGATTGAGGATCTCCGAGGCTATAATTACTACTATGGTTACTCTTACAATAATAGAACTATATTCGAAGAATATATATATTTAGAGAGTCAATGTTGCAAATGGAGGCGATTAAATCACAGTGTGTAGATAGCATTTTAAGTGTTTAGAAGTGATAAAAATCTCACTGTTATCAAAATGTGTGTTTAGAAATGATAATTAATCTCACTATTATCAAAATATGTAATAATTCCAAGATAACGAAAATACATGTGTGGCGATCAAACGAAGTAGTAAAATAATATAAAGATTTAATTAAGGTTACAGGTTTAAGTCATCAATAAGGGAATTTATACAAAAATATTTTGATTACTCTTTTGAAAAATTGTCTAATTCTCTAAGTCAGGACAAATTCAAGCTTATGAGTCAAAATATTTATAAAAACAAAGTTGAGAGTTTAGGAACTCAATGAAAATTACAAAGTAGAATGTTATTTTAAGAAATATGTAAAATATCGATCATTGAAAATAGTGCATTCTTAATTTACTGTTTCTACAAAAACAATCATTTAGAAAATAGATCATAGTAAAATTCAAGACTTTTGATGTATTTAAAGAAAACAAGAAGCATAAGAAAATGTATTCTTTCACATATATTTTCCGGATATAGAAAATTTTATAAGCATAAGGGTATTCATCTTGTGTATTAATTATAAGGAAAAATACAATGAAACTTGCATTTTAAATCAAATTTCCGAATTTGGAATGAAAGAGCAAATGCAAATAAGGATTACTTGTTTACTGTAGATTTCAAAATAAAAACAAGATGTATATGATAAAAGGCGTAATTGAATATATTAAAGTTGACTAAATCAAAAGTATGCCTTACGACTATATACGTATTAATCGCTCAAAACGAAAGGGTAGACTTCTAATCTTTATGTATACGAACATGATACCACGAGAAGCAAAATAGACAGAAACAAAGTTAGACAATGTATTATGTTACTATTATGGGCGTGCGAGATCTAAAATCAAAAAGAGAGCGAGAAATCAAGTTCGGGGGAAAGAAAAAGGAAGGTAGCGGCGGCAATGATTGTTATTGTTGAAATTATAAGAACAATACATATAGTTAGATTTAAAACCAGGTTGAGATATATTTCAAACTTCAACATGTGATGTATATTGATGATTAAATAGAAATGAAGAAGTTTTAAAGTGTTTTCTAAGGTTTGCTAAAAATTCACGAGTTATCTATTAAGTTAAACTCCATTTGTGAAAAAGAAGAAACACTAAAACTTGTAATTGAAAATCTGACAGTTTTGACCTTTTTGACCGGAGTCCAACAATGCTTAAAACGGATAAGGTAAAGACTTAACATATTTAGATGAATAATTGTGCATTGTCGAAAGTGCGCCACTGGAACTTTAAAAGTGAACACTAAGTTTTGCAATGCTTTATATTTTAGAATCTTTATAGATTATAAAACTATATTGAAGCAAAGTACACAAATAAGGTATGTTTTGAATTACAAGCGTTAGATATGTCTTATAAACATGTTTGAAGTAGACATTTGCATAAATATCATGTTGTGTTTTCGAGAAAACACATTAAAGTAAATTACAATGTCTAAATGAGAAAGCGGTTAAATGTGTCAAAGCAAAAGTGGTTTGGAAAATCCGAGGATGCTTTTACATATAATAGGACTTCAATGTTATATGTTTAAGTTTTATAGCATAGAGTTTAAACACTTTTATAAAAGAAAATGTTTCTAAGTTTTTCGAAAACGTGTCAAAATGGTAAGCAAGGTTTAAAATGGTTTATATGCCCTTAAAACACATCTATCCATTGAAATGGATTTGAAATGAGATTGTAATAGCAAGATTAAAAACAATATTGGTTAAATTGAGTTTTGAAGAAAAGTGTTAAGTTAAAACAAGTTGTCAAAAGATTTTTAGCGAGAATATGGCGTAAATTGTTAGGAAAGGTCTAGTAAGTTGTATGAAGTGGTTATAAAGTATTTTATCGATGATAAATAAAACCGATGAAACGAAATAACTTTTTGATGGAAGATTAAGAAATAAGGAATAAGTATGTTAGTGTAGCTGATCGTACCTAAATACTAAGGTGAGTACAAGGCGAGTACTGATGTCTTTTCCCCAAGATAAAGGACAAGAAAATTTGTTAGTAAAATGTTTTATGGTGTCTATGCAGTTTATGACCTTTTATAGAGGTCAAAGGGATATCCAATGTTAAGTTTTAAGCTCAAGGTGGAAATAACCTAGAGCTAAATCGTAGCGTAGTAATAAGGTCTCACGTATGGGTTAAACCTCCGTGTCTCCTCGTGAGTCGAATCCGGAATGCCCACCAATGGTATCCAAATGATTACTTAGTGGCGACTCATCTACCTCCTTACGCGATGCTCCAATTATCATTCGTGTCGATATCGAAACACTTTTTCATAGTTTTAACTCTAGTACGAAGACGATGAAGAGGTATTGAGGAATAATTGGTATAGGTTTCGACTTATGATTATTACTAGTGTATATCTAGCTACTAACCTTACATCTAAAGTCAATAGCTACCAAGGAATACTCATTCTCAGTACTAAGTGCATTGCTCCTAGAGTGGCTAGTGATATAACCTAAGTGGTTAACCTAGCACTTGATAAGGGATAAGAATATTTCTAAATAAAGGCATTGTTATAAAAGTGCACTTAGTTTCTAAGTGTATCTAGATGAATGCCTATAATATGCAATGCCCGTACGCACACCGAAAAATTTTGTTTTTCAAAAGTTTAAGTTGAAAAACGTTTTGAACATAATTCTACTATAACCGTTTCAAGCCTCACATTAAGTTTCCTTAATTAAGCATAGTTGGCCAGGCTATACTTAATTAAAGTCTGATAATGCGTACTCGAATTAGTTATACCAGTAGTATGTTCAGTATTTTAAAAAACGTTTAGAAATTTTTTGGCTATAGTTGTGGTTTTCCAAAGGAAAACCGGTATTCTCTATAACCTTCGGCTCTGATACCATTTCCTGTCACACCCCGCTAAAGCGGAAAAACGAGGCGTGGCAGTATAAAGGGTTTCATAGCAAAAGTTAAAAGACAACACCAACCATAGTATTAAAAATCATTACAAATTTACAATGGGTTTGAACAACTTTTAAAAGAAATTACAATGTAAATTGAAATACAACACATGCGAATGCTCCTAAAAGTGATGTGTCCCTAAGTGCCACTTACTCGATGATTCCTGAAAAAGCATGTAAAACGAGCGTCAACTATAAAAATAGTTGGTGAGTACTCACAAGTTTAACAAAATAATATTGGTTCATGAATTGAAATCAAAGTTTTGATAAAAGTTTCCAATAATAAAAGTATATTGCTAAAAGGAGTAAATAAGTTTGTAAAAACAAAGTTCTTTGTCATCATGAGAGATAAAGTATGTTGCCCGAATAAGATGCAACATTCATATTCTCATGGAAGATAAAGTTCGTTACTCAAACGAGTAAACAAGTTTCATTGCTAAAATGAGCAATCAATTTTGTTGCTACAAGGAGCAAACAATTTCATTGCTGAAACATGTATATAAGTTTTCAGTAATAAAAGTTCGTTGTTGTAATGAGAAACAAAGTTCATTGCTATAATTAATAAACAAGTTTATTGCTATAACGAGAAACGAGTTTGTATGTGTATGAGCAAACAATGACTCTCAACCAAACCTATGACTGAAGCCCTATCAACATCTATGCTTATCGTTCCATAGATGAATATGGTATCATGCACTCCAGCAATAGGGCGAGTGAGGAGTTGTCAATTCCTAATAGCGCTATCCATAATGACCATTGGCTTAAAGAGTTAATGGTTAGAGATAAGGGAAGGGCCTTAGTACGATAAGTTCTCATGTTCCGTGTTGCATAGACATACATAGAGAGACATAGCAATAAAATAACAATCATGTTTGATACAAATCAATTTAAATACAACATTCAAATAATAGTTTTTCGGGACATGCTTTTCCACCCCAAAACATAAAAACTGAAAATAGGGGAGTGCGTGAATACTCACAATATGCATTGAGATGATGCAAATGATGCCTTGAGCTAAGTTCCACTTGTAACACTATCGATTCCTACAATAATGGTATTCGCTAGTGAGTCTCTAATCGAAATCTAACACTAGTATACTTACTACTACAATAGAATTATGCCAATATTGTGTCAAAATTTAATATTGATAAGTTACAAACATTTTTCTGAAATGGTGAAATTTTATAGCTCATGTGATTAAGACAATTTTGGATATTAATTTCCAGATTTTTGTAATATTAATTGATGGTATTTCAACACATTTAAATGTGTTTTAAGCTCTTAAAAAGCCAAAATATTATCAAACAATTTCCAAAAATTCTCAAACTTTGCATTTTCATTCTAAACACAGTAGAGGTCTTTCAGAAATTTTCCCTTGAATTTTTGTTGTGATTTACTATTTTTCCCAATTTTTAAACCTTCATAACAATATAAATTTGTGAAAAATAGGATCCAGATGATAAAAATTCCCAAACTTTTTATAATACTGCCATTACACATACTTGAGCTGGAAAAAATATAAAAACGGTCTTCTAAATTGTTTAACCTAATTTTATGATTTTTGTGCATTTATTCTAATAAAAATTGAAATAAATAGAAAACAGTTTCCAAAATTACCCAAACTTTTTGTATTACTGTTATTAAACATTATTAAGCTGGGCAAAATATAAAAATTGATTTTTAAACTGCTTAACCCAATTTTATGATTTTTGAGCATTTATTCTAATAAAAATTGAAATAAATAGAAAACAGTTTCCAAAATTGCCCAAAATTTTTGTAACACTGTTGTTATACATATAGAAGCTGTGAAAAATATAAAAGATATTTTTCAGTTAGTCTTTCTATTTTTCTTTGTTTTATCCTCTTAAATAATCATTAATTGGAGAATAATTATTAAACAGTTAAAGTAAATTACCAAAATTTTTGTAAAGTTCATTTACAGTGTAAATAATCTGGGAAAAATCCCAAAGGTGGTTTTTATCTACTGGAATCCGATTTTGTGTATTTAAGTGTATTTAATCTTAGAAAATAGGAGAAAAATAGTATACAGAATAGAAAAATCATCAAAATTGTTATGTAGCCTCCTAATGTACTACAAGGTGTTCTGGTAAAGTTTCATGAATTTTGGATGAGCAGAACTATTTTTTCTATTTTTAGGCCATTATAAATACAAAAATCGGGGAAAAATAGGAATGCATTACGAAAAATTCAGAAAATATTTTTCTGAGTCTTATACCTCTGGTAGCAACTACGAAAATTGTTATATATCATTTTAAGATTCTCTAAAGGGCTTTTATGATTTATTGGAGCCAAACAAAAAGAAAATTCAAAACCATATTAAACAGTAACAAAAACCGATGAAATTTAATTTGGGGTCATTGCTTAGCATTGGGGTCATCCACGAATTTACCTAGGATTTATAGACATCAGAAAGTATTTTATATGATTTATTGCCCTATTTTATTTCAACAATTATAATAATTCGAGAAAAATGAATTATTTTCTGAAAATTTGTTGAACATCTAATTTTGTTGATGGAAATCTAGGAAAAATCGGATTTGGTCAGAAAAGGAGTTTTAGATATTTATTTGGAAATAAATCCTTCATGAACATATTTGAAAGCTTTTAACAACATACTTTGATGATCTAGCATCTAAGCTTGAAGATCATCACATGCATGTTTGTTTGAAGACCATTCATGAGTTTGAAATGTTCAAAAATCGTTTTTGAAAGAAAACTTAGAGTGCATGTGGTGATTTTCCACCAAAACTTGTAGAAAAGTGCATTTTCATGATCTTGACTTAGGTTTAGGTCCTTGGATTTCATCATTTACAACATGCATGTTGTTTTTGGGTGAAATCCTACCACCATCATCATCAAAACTGAAGTGAATGAACATGCACACATATTTTCTAATAGAAAGGTGTAGAAGAAGAAGGAAATGCAAGAAAAATCTTAAAAACTTGAAGGAAAATGAAAGGAAATCGTGTTCTACCTTAATGAACACCACTACATGATGAAGATTTTGTGTTTGAGGTGTGTTCTTGGACTTGTTTTCTAGACAATTTCGTGGTGGAGGGAGATAGGAAGAGATAGTAGAGAGAAAATGAAGTGAGGGAGTGTGAGAGAAAAAGAGATGGAGTGAGTGTGTTGGGAAAGTGATTGAGTGTGTTGGGAAGAGGAGAGAGAGAGGGAAAGAGAAATCCGACTTTTGAGGTTATAATATCCCTCTCCCTTTCATTTGTCTTTATAAATTTTAAATATTTTATAAAAATATCAATTATTTATAAAAGATGCAACTTAACCAAGTTTGTATGCATAAAAGTGTTGATTTTTGGTTTATAAATTAAGGGTAAATGTTAATGAGTTAAATTTCATTTTCCTTGAATGCATTTTCATAATTTTAATTGTTATAAGATCATATTATAAGGTTCATAATTATTTTTATAAAATTTTTAAGGTTAAAGTTTATAAATGTGAGTTTTTAGGGCATTTAGGGTTTTTGAGAGTTTGTAAATCTTTGGATATCAAAATTACTTGAATTTTGAGACTTCAAACTATTTTAGAGTTTCATAACTCTTATTCAAATTAGAAATATTGTTTGTAATTTATTTTTAGCGATTTATTGGCATTCTATGTAGTGATTCCGAGATTCAAGCGAAATTGAGGAATCAAGTATACTAGTCCTACTCTTCAACTTTGACTTAAGTTTCTATGAGACTTTGACCTAATTTCTACTTCTAGGTCAAGTGCATAATGTGTGTATATGATTCATGAAATGGTGTTCGAGTCAAAGAGTGACCCAAATATGGATAGTCACTACACTTAAGTAGTAGTAGAATTCACATATCAATGTGAAATCTAAGTACACCATCCATTGTTTCTATTTGTTTCCAAGTTTCTACTAGGTTATAACTTAGCTTCTAGTTACTAAGTCTAATATGTGTTGTGCCTATATGTGCAACTAAGTCTAGTCAAATCTAGAACCGACTCGAATTTTGACGGTTGTCACACTTACCACCACAACAGAGCTTGCCGAGTGATGCAATGCACAAATTGCAGCAGAAAGGTGCACACGGCCCGTTTCTGCAGGGAGCCGACACGGCCAATTCCCCAAGTAAACTTGGCTTGTTTCAAGTGTGGCAAATCGGGACACTTTAAGAGGAATTGTCCAATGGAGAGGGAAGACGCAGAAGCTCGTTTCTGTGAAACCCCAACTCAGCACATCACTTCCACTACCGATGCGAGTATAGTTCAGGTATGCCATGCATGTGGTGAAATGGGTCATGCCAAGATAGACTGCCCAACAGAGAGAGAGGTGACAGAGGAGGAAGAAACTAACAAGAAGACATAAGGGAGCAGCGAGGTATCCCGTTTTTGATATTTTGGTACGTTTTCGAAATAGTAATTACTTTGAAAATTAATTTATATTCATAAAAGATTAAAACTTGGGGAAAACACTTAAAAAGTAATTATAACAACTCACATATTGAAATGGATCATAGTATTCAAGAGAACTAAAAGATCCGTTTAGAGAAGCTATGATGGCGTAGCATATACATCATGGTTGTGAATAACTAAGTGGCTGCAGGCTTAGAGTGAGTGATTCCGCCTAAAACCCTGTTCCTTATTTGGAAGAGGATTTGAGGCAGAGTTACTCAGTCGACTGTCTTATTCATCTTAAATATTCATAACTTGTATATGACAGGCGATCGTAGTGGTACCAAGGAGGATCATGATGTAAAGTATCATCACCAGTTATCAAAGCACTTTCATTTGTATGTATGCGCACATAGCGGTACGATACGTAGGAGTGTTAACATCAAAGGGAAAACAGAAAGCCCTGGATCATTCACAAAGAGTACATTGTCGAACACACTAGGAGTACATTATCGAACACACTAGGGATACATCATCGTATAACAGACGTTTCTTTCAAATTGGCCAAAACTTTGTTCAGTAAAAAGGTCCGTTGCTATCATTCGTCATGAATTGGCGTGGTCCTCACCATACTAAGTTCATAAATTTATATCGCCTCGATCGGCAAGTTCTCGAAACTTTCGTCATTCGTATCGACAGTCCGACCTAAACCTCGGTTTTATCTTTCGTATTCTAAAACCCCGAAGTACTCGTGCGAAGAGTACTTTGTCCTCCGAAGCCTTATCGTCAGATGTCCGCAGACTATCACGAAATACCACTCGTCCAACAGACCAAGTTCGAGCACAGAAGCTATAGACGAATACAGCCCACCTATCACTATTCAGTGTATATGCGAGGGTGGTATATGATTATGATTACGCATATTTAGTATGTGTGTTTCCGCCCTATCTCCTGTTCCTTGTTTGGTTGTGGACCTGGGGCAGAGTCGCACATCCGACCGTCTTACTAATCCTAATTATATACGACTTGTATACACGAGGTAATGATAGATGGACCAAGTACGAATCCTATCATGAACACCAGGGCAAAGTTGCCAGGTCTACGAGTAGGTATTCTGCCAATCAGAGGAGCGCCCCCAGCAGTGCTGTAAGAAAGCTAATTTCGGGACGAAATTCCATCTAACGGGGGGATGATGTGACAACCCGAATTTTTTTTGTTTTGAAAGCTCAGTCAGTCAACTCAACTGAGTGTCAGACTCATTGATAATAAGTTCTAGCCTGGTTAAAGGTCATTCTAAGGAGTTTTAAGCCTAGTACACTTAAGGAATGAGTGTTAGAATGAACCTGATATAGACACTGTACAACAAATCAAGCCTTAACCTCTTCATTTAGAGTTCACGGCCACAACTTGAGTTTACGACCATAAACTCAAGGTGGGCCGTAAACTCCCCCATTTAGACTCATATCCTTCATGTTCTTCATTATTCTCATTTCCAAGTCAAGAAAGTCTCATTCTCTCTCAAGTATCATCGAGTTCTTCATCTTAGATCTTCAAAACGTAAGTGTTTCTTCCATCTATTTGTTGATACATCTCTTAATCTAGTATCATCTAATGGTTTCATCCATAGAAATCATCTTTTCTTAGATCTTCAAGAAACACCAAGAACACACACTAGTGTTCTTGGCCAAAATCAACCATTTCAAGCCTCTACATCGTAAGTACTCTTCCCTACACTTGATATCTAGTTAGGACTCATGCATAGAGCCTTGAAAACATCAAAAACACAAGAACAAAAGGAGTTTACGGCCAAGCCATCTCCCATGGCCGTAAACCCCTTTAAGGGTGCCATTTTGGCCATAAACCCTCCTAGATGCAAAACTTGTGACCTATAACCCTTCATGGATGAGAATACGATCTTAAACTACTCTCAAATACATAATGACCATGAGTTTACAGCTGTAAACTCCTTTGGCCCGTAAACTCATCAAAAGCCTTCATTGAGTTGGTCTTTCTCATCATTGTGTAGAGCAAAAGTCCGTCAAGCTTCCCTAGCCTTCAAACACCCTCATATACATCTTTGACCATGAGTTTACGGCCGTAAACTCCCTTGGCCGTAAACACATGGCCGTAAACACCAAGCCATGGCCATAAACACCCTTTAGGTCAATCACATGTGATTCCAACACTTGATCAAAGTGTTTCCTAGTCCCGGAAGGTGTTTCCTTTCATATAGTTGCTTATAAACACTATATTCATGCCAATATATGTCATTTAGGACTTGTTGTGTCTCGTGACTTCATTCGTGGAACTTCTCACCCTTACGCGCGTATTCGTTGAATCACCCACATAAGGTGAGTTCATACCCCGTAATGAATCTTTTAAACTGTTTTAAATGCTTTTAAGGGGGGGAATACAAGTTGAACACAATGATAATTGTGTAATTGTTTGTTATAAACATCTTTCAAAAGGTTGCTTATGTCTTTTATAAGTGATCAAAACATTTCAAAAACTCTTTTAAAGTTATGTTACTTCATAGTTAGCAAAAACTCCGTTTTTAAAGTACAAGCATAACTGAGTAGATAAATGAGTCTTTTCAATAACAGTTCAAGTAAAACATTAGTAAACTATAATGGGTATAGTTTAGAGATTCAGTTCATACTATATACAATACACGATAACAGAACGAACATACTATATGAGAAACAGAACGAACATAATAAGTTGCTATAGCATGGAACTACTACATGATTTAATTATACCAATGAATCACTAACTCATTGTTCTAAACAAAAGGTGATAGTTATATTGGGTATACATGATCATATAACTTTAATGTGAATTACACGGCGTAGCAACTAGTTTGCTAAAAAGTCATGTTTGGTTCCCTTAATCTCTAGACAAGGAGAGCGTTTAGTAGGGGTACTAGCCTTCACATTATGACCAGTATAAAATTAACATGTTTTAAGGTCATCAGTATATCCGTATGTCATTTTAAACGACAACTGTGTACTTACATTTCCCATTACTTTTATAAAGTGACAGTACCACTTGAAAGTCAAATGTAAACTATTTTCGAGTTAAGATAGTTATAAACTAGGGAAAACTTACATTTTACAAACGACAAACAGAATAGTCGAGTCTAGTACATTCAGTAGAAAGGGACCATAATGCTAACCTTATGATTCCTTAATGTATACATCAAAGGATATATATATATATAACAATAGGATCCGACAGATAATAGGATGTGTGCTCACCGCTTCACTTCCTGTTCCTTGTTTGGTTGTGGGCTTGGAACGGATTCACCCAATCTATTATCTATTCGATTTTAGATATATATATGTTCAGTATACATTAAGTCATCATAAGGGTACCAAGTATGGGTCAAGTCATAGGACACAAAGTCAATGCACTGTTTTCTAGTACAAAACATACTTTCCAAATCAGACCTTTTGGTATACAAAACTAGAAACTTCCCAATAAAGGGTTTAATCCATTTTATTAAACCAATATAAATGCAAAGGACCTTAGGTGATTAAATCTATAATACTTTAGTTTATACATCATGGTTATATATAATTAATACCCAATAGGTAGTTGGATGTGTGCTTTCCGCCTTACTTCCTGTTCCTTGTTTGGTTGTGGGCTTAGGGCAGATTCACCCAATTAACTTTCTATCCGATATTAGATCATATATATCCAATATAAACTAAGTTATTATAGAAGTAATCACTGTGGTCACCATTTTATTATAAGAAATAAGGGTTTTCTTAAAGAACCTTTTCATTAAATATAAAGGAACCATTACATTTAACTCCATGAGTAACAAGTGAATACACCAGGGTTATATACCACAATGATCAAACAAACAATGGGATGTGTGCTTTCCGCCTTAGGGCAGATGCGCACAATCGATTGTTTGTTTACTCTGAATCTTATATAACTTGTATCCATTTAGTACTCATAGAAGGGATTGTAGAGCCATTTTTACTTATCTTTCATTAAAGTAGGAAATATAGGATTTTCTAGGGGAACAGGCGAACTTTTCTAAACAAAACTTACAACTTACTACATTTTACAACTACATCTTTCAACTACATTTTCAACAACATTTTACAACGTACTTACATCACTAAAATCTTATGAACTCACCAGCTTAATTGTTGATCAATTCTTTCAAATAACTTGTATTCTCAGGAGACTAATAGACAGGTACTCACGCTGGGATACTAAACACGACGTCCTCCACCCCCGAACGTTTCCGCCGTTCCGGTTTTGGGGTGTGATAGATTGGTATCAGAGTATTGTTTATAGTGAACTAAGTATATCAACCGATAAAAGATATACAACTATAAATACAATGGGGCTTAAGTGCTCTGGATAATGATATATTTTAAGAGTATAACGATAAGTTATAAAAATATACCTACTTGCTTATACATGTAGACCAAGTATCACAAGAAGAACAGAACTAAAGTATTTAAAGGCTGAACACTGTCGTCAAACCTGAACAGTTATGTAATCATAGCTAGGATCAATATAGCCTGATCAACTATATTCATTCGAGATGTGACCGACATGTGTTTGGGAGTGATGTGGTGTTGCAACAGTCTTAAAACTTACCTAAACACCAGTCAAGAGAATACTAGATCAAGTACATTAGAGTTAAAATACTATAGGAGTATTTTAGGCACCATATAGATAACTTATGTGATAACTTAAAAGACCCTTACGGATAGGTCTATAATCTTGCAATGTATACTCCCAAGGTTATATATAATTGAGATTTTATAGACTTAGAATTTATGATCTACGCTCCACTACATGTTCCTTGTTTGGTTGTGGTTTTGGAGTAGGATCACTTATTCGAAGGTCTATTTAATCTTGAATTATATACAACTTGTATACATTGTATAATTATAGAAGGACTCTGTAAGGATCACCCCATAAAGTTACCTTAAATCTCATAGATTCTTTAGTCACTTCCATTCTCGCACGACAAGCCCAGATAGTTGTAACCACTTCCTCATAGTAGACAACATAAGAGTCCAGGAGGAACAAGAACAAGTTCATGAGAAGGTTTCAAAGAAGGATCAGCAGAAGTAACCAAAACGTCTTACACGTCACACTAATAAATAATAATCTTGTTAACTTAATGAGCGAGTGGAGAGACTGCTCACATTTTGTGTTAGGATTATTTCTTACATGCAGCTGGTAACAGTTATTCAGGCAACAGATGTGACAACCGTCAATTTTTGGTCAAGTCAAAGTCAACCAAAGTCAACAAGTCAAAACGGTCAACTCATCTAACCCTTGTATATTAGGGTTTCCATTATGATTCTTATTATACTACTCGCAATCCTAATACAAAGCATCACTTAGAGTTTTCACGTGTTCGTAAATTCTAAACCCTAATCAGGGTAACTGATGACTCTACTCGATAAAACATTATTCCTTAACCCTCGGGGGCATATAACAATCATAACAAGACTTAACGAGGTTTACAAACCTTGCGTTAGAGAGCCAAACACTCAAAAAGGTCACAAAAGAAGTCTCTCCCAATCTCTTTCACCCTATCTCTCTCTACCTCAAATCTCTCCCAAATCACTCCAAGTATGTCAAATCTCTCCCAAATCTCTCCAAGTATGTGAAATCTCTTCCAAATCTCTCTCTGAATGAGAAATCTCTCCAAGTATGTCAAATCTCTCCCAAATCTCTCCAAGTATGTGAAATCTCTCCCAAATCTCTCTCTGAATGAGAAATCTCTCCAAGTATGTCAAATCTCTCCCAAATCTCTCCAAGTATGTGAAATCTCTCCCAAATCTCTCTCTGAATGAGAAATCTCTCCAAGCGTGTGAAATCTCTCCCAAATCTCTCCAAGTATGTCAAATCTCTCCCAAATCTCTCTCGAAATCTCTCTCAACTTCTTATAATCACTCGGGGAATCCCGACCATCGATTTAGTCGAAAACCGCTCGAAAACGGAAGTCTACACGAAAAACAGCCTTAAGGAGCCGAACCCTCTTAAGGAGCCGAACCCTCTTAAGGAACCGAACGCTCTTAAGAAGCCGAACCCTCTTAAGGAGCCGAACCCTCCTGAGAACCGAACCTCACCTTCGGTCCGAGAGGTTGACCTTCGGTCCAAGATCCTGACCTTCGGTCCGAGATCCTGACCTTCGGTCCGAGAAAGGCTACTTTCGGCTCCTACTCCACTCTCGGTTCCTTCTACTCTCGGTTCCAATGCACCAGCCGAACCCTACCTTCGGTTCTAGTGCTGCTAAGACCGAGCCTTCGCGACCTTCGACCCCAATTTCGGATTTTCGCCTTTTTGCCCGGTTTTCGACCACGACTCCATTTTAAGCCCGTTTTTAATTATTTTAAGGTGGGATTTTCACCCAAACTCGTATTTTGACATATAAAACCCTAAATATTCATATTTTAATCATATTTTGAGGAAAATCATTGCCTAAGAATAAAATCTATTTGGTGAGATATTTAGGTGGAGTGTTGACTTATCCTTTGGACAAGGACACAAGCAACCTCCCCATACCTTCATAGTGCAACCCCCAGTCACTATTCACCCATACGTAGCCAATCATTGTCCTTTTTACACTCTTTTTCAGCCATAATCTTGAACAAAAGCTGGAGATATCCTTATCTCTCCTCCCACTTTATTCACTCTTTCTCAAGAAGAACAAACACCTCTCTTCCACTTTCTCTCTCTAAAAATTCGAGATTCAAAGGCTGTTCTTGAGTTTTTCCTCCACATTTGGTAAGTATCTTCCTCCTACACTTAGATATTCTACTTTCCTTCATCCAAATCATAGATTGCTTACACAAATATCGTCATATTTGTTGTTAGATCTTCAAATCTTCAAGCATCTCCCAAGTGTTCTTGAGTTGAAAACTTCTTTTCTCCATCATCCATCTACTGAAATCACTCAAGTTGAGTTCATACCCCTACATTTTCATGTTTTCTTCAAGTTTTAGGGGGGAGGGGGGGAATACAAGTTAAAACACCAAGAACACAACTAAACTCAAACAACAGCTTTCATCAGAAAAGTTGAGTCTTATTCACGGACTAGTTATACTATCATAGACTTAATATATTTCAAAACTGTTTAATATGCAAATAGTTCAGGTTCATACCTTTAAAATGACTACTTGCACATCACCATACGATTTTTCTACAATTTATGGTGATTTTTACAAAACAGCCTATCATTTCAAAAACAAATTCGGACCAGTCTGTGAATATGAACATTTTAACACAAAGTAAAGACTTCTAAAAATCATAATAAAAATTATGAATAAACTAGACACATTTTGCGAATTCTCAGAATTTACGGATTCAGTTTTCGACTTCGTATGATTTTTCTATGATTTTTCTAAAACAGTGTTGAAAGGTTAAAAACTAGTTAACAGCTTACAACTTTCATAACACTTTGTAGTATGTTGAGCAAAGTGTATAACCATAAGTTCTAAGTATTGAATGTATTTTCTTGTTAGTTTATCATCATAAACTGAAATTTAGTCATTAATGATAATGTTTACTCATTCATTTCGACCACATATAATAAACTACAATAAGCATAGTTTATGGATTTTTACTACATGAAAAAGGTTCTACTCTCAAAACAAATGGGTTTTTCATATACTACATGATAAACTATAATAGTAATAGTTTAAGGATTTCATATCACTAATTTATTCATAAAAGGTGATTTTACTTTCTCCACGGAAGAGGTTTAATATCAAACTATGTGTAAACTAGTTAACTTAGGTTGTGAGGCAATTCTCTCCCCGTACGTTCGAGTACAGGATTCTAATTCCTGTAAGTTATAACCAGAGTCTCTTGTAGAGAGAGCGTGATAATTGTGTATAGATCTGTATTGGGATTGACACCCCACACCTCGCTGCTAGCTACAGCCGGACCGGCAGGTCTGCGGGTGACAAGAGTCATAGTATCTTAACGTCTGAAAAACATTGTGCAGGTTATATTCTCGTCATAGTATGGTTATAGCGACTCACATAGGTAGTTAACAATCTTTCAAGTTTACATGTAAAATTCTACTTTGAAAAGGGGTTTACTTCTAAAATAAACGAGTTTATGTCGATTTAAACTTGCATGAATTACTTTAAGTATGGAAAAATACTTGTTTATTCTCGATCCTGGGATTTAGGACTACATAACTTTTATAAGGAAAATATTGGATTTTCTTTGGAAACATATTTCTATTAAAACTACATTTCATCTAGAATTGTTAGACTTTAGCTATAATTGCTAAGTGTATATGCTAGAGTTATATAAGAATCTAGTCACAATCGACTTAGAATTGGTGGGCCCGCCTTATCTCTTGTTCCTTGTTTGGTTGTGGACCTAGGGCATACCCATTATATTCAACGGTTTATTTAACTTAAATTTTATATAACTTATATACGCTGGGCGATTATAGAAGGAATCTATGGGTCTTTCTAGGGTTCGTTTTCGCATAACATAGGAGCATTCCTTCCACACTTAACTGAGAAAATATTGGATTTTCTGGAAATCATACTCTATCGCTTTTACAAGGAAAACGGTTTCTTTCTCAAACAAAACTCTTATGAACTCACCAACTTAATTGTTGACACTCTTTTCAAAACTACTTGTATTCTCATGAAATCAGTGAAACAGGAAAACCAACAGCATTTTGAGGATGGGATGATAAATCATCAAACAGTTCATTTTTGTCATCATAATGTAATTGATTTTGAAACATGTAAACTTATTCTATGGTGTAACCTTTTCAATTATATTTATGATGGTTGTATTTACTTTGAGCACTATTATACTCGTTGTTGTGATACTTTACATGAAGTCCTCCACCCCCGAACGTTTCCGCCATCCTTGGTTTGGGGGTGTGACAGATTGGTATCAGAGCATTGTTTATAGTGAACTAAGTATATCGAACCACATAAGATATACAAACTATAAATTCATTGGGACTAACGTCTCTGATTTAACATTTTCAAATAACTATACTTTTAGAAATAAATAGTTTCTTGTTAAAAGTGTACATGCATGCATACATACTAAGGTCAGCATCATTCTAGAACAAAACAAAAGTTGTGATTTTTGAATGACACAAGTAGGCTTGGGGATGTATGGTCAGGTCTGGGAATGACATAGCCTGATCAACTATGTCTAACCCAGAAGTGATTAGCATATGCCCGGGAATGGTTGTGTTGTTGCAACAGGTCTAAAAACTTACCAACTCTATCTACAAAGAAACATTGAAAAACATAAGACAAACATTAAAATATATAGGAGTATTTGGTGATACTATAATCAAATTATGTGAAAACTAAAGACCCCTATTAGTAGGTCTATAATGACTGAGTGCATACGCCAAGGTTATACATAATTAAAGATATTATAGACTCAGAATCTATGACTATTGCTCTACTTCCTGTTCCTTGTTTGGTTGTGGACTTAGAGTAGAGTCATTTATTCGAAGGTCTATTCTATCTCAGATTATGTATAACTGGTATGCACTATGTGATTATAGACGTCACTTATAAGGATCACCCTCTATAAGTAATTATAGGATTAGACGTCTATTAATTATCTCTTCCACCCCTATTCTCGCACGGACATCACGACAAGATCTTACATACCAGGAGACCCCTACTTTCCGAACCCGGAGAGTTAGTGAGTAATGAGGAAAAAAGTCGGAGGTGGAGCCAAAGGTCGACAACTCTCCTCACATAGCCTGGGCTCTTGCGAACCGTCTCGACTCCATCAAACCTGTGCCCCGTTGGGCAGCATTGATCGAGGGATGGAGTCGCCATCAGCAACAGCAACTCGCCATTTGGGGACGTATTATCGTAAGCAGAGTTCATTTTACTCACAAGACCTTGTAGATTAGGTCTATGAGTATGCGTTGGTGTTACTCCCCTCCATGTGTAGGCCCGACCCCGCGAGTTAGTGATTACACTAGTCGAGAGATTTATTTGTGGTCTAAACTTTTCTTGCAATGATGTGGTGTGGACCTGCATCAGGCTCAAAACCTTCCTCTAAAAACTAAATATGCTAAAATCATACAAATAAAAGAGGCATGCGTATTATTTCATTGGGAGCAATACTACTAAAATTCATAAGTTTATCATATATAGACTCTCGTTATGAACTGTTTTCAGAACACCATAAACAACCGGAACACGATACACTCAGAACTAAGATAAATAACTCCCGACGTATAAGCCCTTATTCAAGACTCACTATCATCTCACCTTTTTAAGCCTCATAGTTAAAAGGTGCCCTTTTCGTAGACCTATGAGGGTGCGATCATACCAGCACTAATGCACCGGGTCCCATCAAAACTCCTCAGCCAGGTGTGTTTGGACAAACATGATCCTAAGATGAGGAAAGCTTAACGCCCGCACAAAACCCACTTCTACCCATTTTCTTAACTCCATCTCAGTAGTGTTTAGCAGAAACACTAAGAATAGGACAACAATGTGCAAAATTTATATATATGTATATAAATCGTAAGAATGCACTTGAGATAATCGTCCCCACTCACGAAGTTGTTTTTCATCATGAAACAGAACTATGTCTTCACCAAGAGGCAACCAACCAACTAGCAAGGCGCCAACCCTGCAGATAGACTCTGCTACTTTTCAAGCTGCAGTCACGGCAGCCGTGACAGCCGTCATGGCGCAACTCAATGCTAACAACGCCAGCAGAGATGGAAGAGGTACCGACAATACAAATCGTTGTAACAATCAGGAACACCGGCGGATGTCTGCCAATGAAGGCGCCTCAGGCTACAAACCTACGAACAAGAAATGAAAGTTTTGGGACGAAAAGAAGTGTAACCTACCTCAAAATTTCGCTGGAAGACAACAATCCGTGGCTGCACCTGCCATTACAACACCAGTCACGACACATGCCTCGACACTAGCCACGAGGTCTGTCACCCATGCACCAGTCAGACAATATATGGGAACACTCCCAAAGTGTAACAAGTGTAGTTACCATCACAATGGGGCTTGCCGGGTGATGCACTGTAAAAACTGCAACGAGAACGGACATACTGTCCGCTTCTGCAGAAACCAGACCCAACACCTCGCTTCAACCACCAAGACCAGGGTAGGCCTAGGATGCTACCTATGCGGTGAAACGGGACACTTCAAGAGAGAATGTCCAACTAAGAAGAATGACAGGGAGCAGGAGGAGTGTGACGAAACTAACCAACAGGAGCAACAAGGAAACCCTATTAGGACTTTTGTAATGTTTCCAACAAACAAAAATGTCTGAGTACCATACGTTTGTAATGAATTTGGTATGCATGCTAAAATTACCGTCTTTCAAAAAGTAGTTAAGATACTCTCTCGTTCAAATCAAATCAAAAACACTCATATATGACCTTAGGATCATTACCGGTGAGCTGTGACGACTTTGTGTATACATCATGGTTAATTATAATCATGTACTAAAGACTTAAAGCGAATAATTCCGTCTTGACTCCTGTTCCATATCTAGTAGTGGGGTTAGGGTAGAGCCACTCACTCGATGATTTCACCAATATCAAATTAAATGCGACATACATATACCGCTCGATCATAGAGTGACCTGTCAGGGATCATGATATCAAGTATCATTACTAGCTATCAGAACACACTCACTACCAGCGCTAGACGCTGTGGTATGAATCATCTGCAGTAATAATAACATCGAACAAAACGGATCACACTGAAAAGAAACACAAGATACTCTATCACTCTAATGAGCATTTCTTGCGAATACAACTTAACACATGTTTTACCTAAAAAGATACTATTGTCATCATTCAATTCCGATTGGTATAGCCCTCACCTTCCCGATTTAACGGCTACGAAAGGACCCTTCACCTAACCCTCTGAATATCGGAACCTTCGTCTCTCATAAACACAAATCCGACACAGACCTCTGGGTCATCTCTCGCTGTGAAACCCCAAAACACTCACCAGAGGAGTATTATACCTTCCGAAACCTTACCACAAGTATTTACAGAAGACCCTTCGGGAATGTCACGCATGCAGCAGATAAGGTTCAAGCACAGAAGCTTGGGGCGAATACGGTTAGTCTATCACTACTAAGTGTACACGCGAGGATAATATATAATTAAGATTCTACGGACATTGGATGTGTGTTTCCGCCCTACTTCCTGTTCCTTGTCTGGTTGTGGACTTGGGGCAGAGTCACCCATCCAACTGTCTAGCCAACCTTAAGTACATATGACCTATATGCGCAAGTTAATGATAGATGGACCAGGTACGAGTCCTACCATGAACTTCGGGACCAAGTTACCCAGGAGTGCGAGTGAACGCCCTATCATCCGAATAAGTCTAGTCGTGTAAACCGAACCCATATGTTCCCTACCGATCTAATCAGACGAGAAACACTAAAGCAAACCCTATGCAACGCTCCGAGGAGAAGTTATCACTTATGACTTAGTAACAAATTCGAGAAAGGCTGAAAGCATCTCGAGAACACGGCAAAACCCGAATAAGTCTTATCACTATATAAAAACACAGGGTTTTTACTGGTGAATCTATGATGGCTAGTGTAAACATTATGGTCATATATCATTAAGATTCTATGGACTTAGAATGTATGATTCCGCCTCATTTCCTGTTCCTTGTTTGGTTGTGGGCTTAAGGCGGAGTCACTCATTCGAATGCCCTTGCAATTTTAATGATATACGACTAGTTTACACCAAGCGATTATAAAAGATCTGGTAGGACTTATTTGCAAATTTCATCACAAATTGTTAAAGCATTCGTAATACCAGTACTCACTAACTACATTATAAAATATTCATAGTGGTAACAACAAGGATAAAACAGGGAGCATAAACGCACACATTGAATACACTATCATTCCAAAACAATAACTCCTTTTAAATCGACTCAGCTCAAGTTACAATAAGAAATTCCAAGGTCGTCATTTAACATCACGCGGGTTGTTCCCCACCATAATCAATTTCTTGTACCACGAAAAGTTCCCCCATCTTTCCTCCAAATTCTTGAAGTCCCAGTCGAAACACTAATTTTCGGGACGAAATTCTTTCTAACGGGGGGATGATGTGACAATCGTCAATTTTTTGTCAAGTCAAAGTCAACCAAAGTCAACAAGTCAAAACGGTCAACTCATCTAACCCTTGTATATTAGGGTTTCCATTATGATTCTTATTGTACTACTCGCAATCCTAATACAAAGCATCACTTAGAGTTTTCACGTGTTCGGAAATTCTAAACCCTAATCAGGGTAAGTGATGACTCTACTCGATAAAACATTATTCCTTAACCCTCGGGGGCATATAACAATCATAACAAGACTTAACGAGGTTTACAAACCTTGCGTTACAGAGCCAAACACTCAAAAATGTCACAAAAGAAGTCTCTCCCAATCTCTTTCACCCTATCTCTCTCTACCTCAAATCTCTCCCAAATCTCTCCAAGTATGTCAAATCTCTCCCAAATCTCTCCAAGTATGTGAAATCTCTCCCAAATCTCTCTCTGAATGAGAAATCTCTCCAAGTATGTCAAATCTCTAACAAATCTCTCCAAGTATGTGAAATCTCTCCCAAATCTCTCTCTGAATGAGAAATCTCTCCAAGTATGTCAAATCTCTCCCAAATCTCTCCAAGTATGTGAAATCTCTCCCAAATCTCTCCTCTGAAGGAGAAATCTCTCCAAGTGTGTGAAATCTCTCCCAAATCTCTCTCTGAATGAGAAATCTCTCCAAGTGTGTGAAATCTCTCCCAAATCTCTCCAAGTATGTCAAATCTCTCCAAGTATGTCAAATCTCTCCCAAATCTCTCTCGAAATCACTCTCAACTTCTTATAATCACTCGGGGCATCCCGACCCTCGATTTAGTCGAAAACTGCTCGAAAACGGAAGTGTACGCGAAAAACAGCCTTAAGGAGCCGAACCCTCTTAAGGAGTCGAACCTCCCTTAAGGAACCGAAACCTCCTGAGAACCGAACCTCACCTTCGGTCCGAGAGCTTGACCTTCGGTCCGAGATCCTGACCTTCGGTCCGAGAAAGGCTACTTTCGGCTCCTACTCCACTCTCGGTTCCAATGCACCAGCCGAACCCTACCTTCGGTTCTAGTGCTGCTAAGACCGAGCCTTCGCGACTTTCGGCCCCAATTTCGGATTTTCGCCTTTTTGCCCGGTTTTCGACCACGACTCCATTTTAAGCCCGTTTTTAATTATTTTAACGTAGGATTTTCACCCAAACTCGTATTTTGACATATAAAACCCTAAATATTCATATTTTAATCATATTTTGAGGAAAATCATTGCCTAAGAATAAAATCTATTTGGTGAGATATTTAGGTGGAGTGTTCACTTATCCTTTGGACAAGGACACAAGTAACCTCCACATACCTTCATAGTGCAACCCCCAGTCACTATTCACCCATACGTAGCCAATCATTGTCCTTTTTACACACTTTTTCAGCCATAATCTTGAACAAAAGCTGGAGATATCCTTATCTCTCCTCCCACTTTATTAACTCTTTCTCAAGAAGAACAAACACCTCTCTTCCACTTTCTCTCTCTAAAAATTCGAGATTCAAAGGCTGGTCTTGAGTTTTTTCCTCCACATTTGGTAAGTATCTTCCTCCTACACTTAGATATTCTACTTTCCTTCATCCAAATCATAGATTGCTTACACAAATATCGTCATATTTGTTGTTAGATCTTCAAATCTTCAAGCATCTCCCAAGTGTTCTTGAGTTGAAAACTTCTTTTCTCCATCATCCATCTACTGAAATCACTCAAGTTGAGTTCATACCCCTACATTTTCATGTTTTCTTCAAGTTTTAGGGGGGGTGGGGGGTGGGGGGGGGGGAATACAAGTTAAAACACCAAGAACACAACTAAACTCAAACAACAGCTTTCATCAGAAAAGTTGAGTCTTATTCACGGACTGGTTATACTATCTTAAACTTAATATCTTTCAAAACTGTTTAATATGAAAATAGTTCAGGTTCATACCTTTAAAATGACTACTTGCACATCACCATACGATTTTTCTACAATTTATGGTGATTTTTACAAAACAGCCTATCATTTCAAAAACGAATTCGGACCAGTCTGTGAATATAAACATTTTAACACAAAGTAAAGACTTCTAAAAATCATAATAAAAATTATGAATAAACTAGACACATTTTTCGAACTCTCAGAATTTACGGATTCAGTTTTCGACTTCGTATGATTTTTCTATGATTTTTCTAAAACAGTGCTGAAAGGTTAAAAACTAGTTAACAACTTACAACTTTCATAACACTTTGTAGTATGTTGAGCAAAGTGTATAACCATAAGTTCTAAGTATTGAATGTATTTTCTTGTTAGTTTATCATCATAAACTGAAATTTAGTCATTAATGATAATGTTTACTCATTCATTTCGACCACATATAATAAACTACAATAAGCATAATTTATGGATTTTTACTACATGAAAAAGGTTCTGCTCTCAAAACAAATGGGTTTTTCATATACTACATGATAAACTATAATAGTAATAGTTTAAGGATTTCATATCACTAATTTATTCATAAAAGGTGATTTTACTTCCTCCACGGAAGAGGTTTAATATCAAACTATGTGTAAACTAGTTAACTTAGGTTGTGAGGCAATTCTCTCCCCGTACGTTCGAGTACGGGATTCTAATTCCTGTAAGTTATAACCAGAGTCTCTTGTAGGGAGAGCGTGATAATTGTGTATAGATCTGTATTGGGATTGACACCCCACCACCTCGCTGCTAGCTACAGCCGGACCGGCAGGTCTGCGGGTGACAAGAGTCATAGTATCTTAACGTCTGAAAAACGTTGTGCAGGTTATATTCTCGTCATAGTATGGTTATAGCGACTCACATAGGTAGTTAACAATCTTTCAAGTTTACATGGAAAATTCTACTTTGAAAAGGGGTTTACTTCTAAAATAAACGAGTTTATGTCGATTTAAACTTGCATGAATTACTTTAAGTATGGAAAAATACTTGTTTATTCTCGGTCCTGAGATTTAGGACTACATAACTTTTATAAGGAAAATATTGGATTTTCTTTGGAAACATATTTCTATAAAAAATACATTTCATCTAGAATTGTAAGACTTCAGCTATAATTGCTAAGTGTATATGCTAGAGTTATATAAGAATCTAGTCACAATCGACTTAGAATTGGTGGGCCCGCCTTATCTCTTGTTCCTTGTTTGGCTGTGGACCTAGGGCAGACCCATTATATTCAACGGTTTATTTAACTTAAATTTTATATAACTTATATACGTTGGGCGATTATAGAAGGAATCTATGGGTCTTTCTAGGGTTCGTTTTCGCATAACATAGGAGCATTCCTTCCACACTTAACTGAGAATATATTGGATTTTCTGGAAATCATACTCTATCGCTTTTACAAGGAAAACAATTTCTTTTCTCAAACAAAACTCTTATGAACTCACCAACTTAATTGTTGACACTCTTTTCAAAACTACTTGTATTCTCATGAAATCAGTGAAACAGGAAAACCAACAGCATTTTGAGGATGGGACGATAAATCATCAAACAGTTCATTTTTGTCATCATAATGTAATTGATTTTGAAACATGTAAACTTATTCTATGGTGTAACCTTTTCAATTATATTTATGATGGTTGTATTTACTATGAGCACTATTATACTCGTTGTTGTGATACTTTACATGATGTCCTCCACCCCCGAACATTTCCGCCATCCTTGGTTTGGGGGTGTGACAGATTGGTATCAGAGCATTGTTTATAGTGAACTAAGTATATCGAACCACATAAGATATACAAACTATAAATTCATTGGGACTAACGTCTCTGATTTAACATTTTCAAATAACTATACTTTTAGAAATAAATAGTTTCTTGTTAAAAGTATACATGCATGCATATATACTAAGGTCAGCATCATTCTAGAACAAAACAAAAGTTGTGATTTTTGAATGACACAAGTAGGCTTGGGGATGTATGGTCAGGTCTGGGAATGACATAGCCTGATCAACTATGTCTAACCCAGAAGTGATTAGCATATGCCCGGGAATGGTTGTGTTGTTGCAACAAGTCTAAAAACTTACCAACTCTATCTACAAAGAAACATTGAAAAACATAAGACAAACATTAAAATATATAGGAGTATTTGGTGATACTATAATCAACTTATGTGAAAACTAAAGACCCCTATTAGTAGGTCTATAATGACTGAGTGCATACGCCAAGGTTATACATAATTAAAGATATTATAGACTTAGAATCTATGACTATTGCTCTACTTCCTGTTCCTTGTTTGGTTGTGGACTTAGAGTAGAGTCATTTATTCGAAGGTCTATTCTATCTCAGATTATGTATAACTGGTATGCACTATGTGATTATAGACGTCACTTATAAGGATCACCCTCTATAAGTAATTATAGGATTAGACGTCTATTAATTATCTCTTCCACCCCTATTCTCGCACGGACATCACGACAAGATCTTACATACCAGGAGACCCCTACTTTCCGAACCCGGAGAGTTAGTGAGTGATGAGGAAAAGAGTCGTTATGGTCATATATCATTAAGATTCTATGGACTTGGAATGTGTGATTCCGCCTCATTTCCTGTTCCTTGTTTGGTTGTGGGCTTAAGGCGGAGTCACTCATTCGAATGCCCTTGCAATTTTAATGATATACGACTAGTTTACACCAAGCGATTATAAAAGATCTGGTAGGACTTATATTGCAAATTTCATCACAAATTGTTAAAGCATCGTAATACCAGTACTCACTAACTACATTATAAAATATTCATAGTGGTAACAACAAGGATAAAACAGGAGCATAAAGGCACACATTGATACACTATCATTCCAAAACAATAACTCCTTTTAAATCGACTCAGCTCAAGTTACAATAAGAAATTCCAAGGTCGTCATTTAACATCAGGTGGGTTGTTCCCCACATAATCAATTTCTTGTACCACGAAAAGTTCCCCCATCTTTCCTCCAAATTCTTGAAGTCCCAGTCGAAACACTAATACTAAATGATCTCACGAAGCGATCTGGGAGCGAAGCCTTCAATTTAGTTGCTTCCCCCCTTTTCTTTTCCCTCACCCTACATTTCGGGACGAAATTCTTTCTAACGGGGGGATGATGTGACAACCGTCAATTTTTTGTCAAGTCAAAGTCAACCAAAGTCAACAAGTCAAAAACGGTCAACTCATCTAACCCTTGTATATTAGGGTTTCCATTATGATTCTTATTGTACTACTCGCAATCCTAATACAAAGCATCACTTAGAGTTTTCACGTGTTCGGAAATTCTAAACCCTAATCAGGGTAAGTGATGAACTCTACTCGATAAAACATTATTCCTTAACCCTCGGGGGCATATAACAATCATAACAAGACTTAACGAGGTTTACAAACCTTGCGTTACAGAGCCAAACACTCAAAAAGGTCACAAAAGAAGTCTCTCCCAATCTCTTTCACCCTATCTCTCTCTACCTCAAATCTCTCCCCAAATCTCTCCAAGTATGTCAAATCTCTCCCAAATCTCTCCAAGTATGTGAAATCTCTCCCAAATCTCCCTCTGAATGAGAAATCTCTCCAAGAATGTCAAATCTCTCCCAAATCTCTCCAAGTATGTGAAATCTCTCCCAAATCTCTCTCTGAATGAGAAATCTCTCCAAGTATGTCAAATCTCTCCCAAATCTCTCCAAGTATGTGAAATCTCTCCCAAATCTCTCTCTGAATGAGAAATCTCTCCAAGTGTGTGAAATCTCTCCCAAATCTCTCTTTGAATGAGAAATCTCTCCCAAATCTCTCTCTAAATGAGAAATCTCTCCAAGTGTGTGAAATCTCTCCCAAATCTCTCCAAGTATGTCAAATCTCTCCAAGTATGTCAAATCTCTCCCAAATCTCTCTCGAAATCACTCTTAATTTCTTATAATCACTCGGGGCATCCCGACCCTCGATTTTAGTCAACCGCTCGAAAACGGAAGTGTACGCGAAAAACAGGCTTAAGGAGCCGAACCCTCTTAAGGAACCGAACCCTCTTAAGGAATCGAACCTCCCTTAAGGAACCGAAACCTCCTGAGAACCGAACCTCACCTTCGGTCCGAGAGCTTGACCTTCGGTCCGAGATCCTGACCTTCGGTCCGAGAAAGGCTACTTTCGGCTCCTACTCCACTCTCGGTTCCAATGCACCAGCCGAACCCTACCTTCGGTTCTAGTGCTGCTAAGACCGAGCCTTCGCGACCTTCGGCCCCAATTTCCGATTTTTGCCTTTTTGCCCGGTTTTCGACCACGACTCTATTTTAAGCCCGTTTTTAATTATTTTAAGGTGGGATTTTCACCCAAACTCGTATTTTGACATATAAAACCCTAAATATTCATATTTTAATCATATTTTGAGGAAAATCATTGCCTAAGAATAAAATCTATTTGGTGAGATATTTAGGTGGAGTGTTGACTTATCCTTTGGACAAGGACACAAGCAACCTCCCCATACCTTCATAGTGCAACCCCCAGTCACTATTCACCCATACGTAGCCAATCATTGTCCTTTTTACACTCTTTTTCAGCCATAATCTTGAACAAAAGTTGGAGATATCCTTATCTCTCCTCCCACTTTATTCACTCTTTCTCAAGAAGAACAAACACCTCTCTTCCACTTTCTCTCTCTAAAAATTCGAGATTCAAAGGCTGTTCTTGAGTTTTTCCTCCACATTTGGTAAGTATCTTCCTCCTACACTTAGATATTCTACTATCCTTCATCCAAATCATAGATTGCTTACACAAATATCGTCATATTTGTTGTTAGATCTTCAAATCTTCAAGCATCTCCCAAGTGTTCTTGAGTTGAAAACTTCTTTTCTCCATCATCCATCTACTGAAATCACTCAAGTTGAGTTCATACCCCTACATTTTCATGTTTTCTTCAAGTTTTAGGGGGGGAGGGGGGAATACAAGTTAAAACACCAAGAACACAACTAAACTCAAACAACAGCTTTTATCAGAAAAGTTGAGTCTTATTCACGGACTAGTTATACTATCATAGACTTAATATATTTCAAAACTGTTTAATATGCAAATAGTTCAGGTTCATACCTTTAAAATGACTACTTGCACATCACCATACGATTTTTCTACAATTTATGGTGATTTTTACAAAACAGCCTATCATTTCAAAAACCAATTCGGACCAGTCTGTGAATATGAACATTTTAACACAAAGTAAAGACTTCTACAAATCATAATAAAATTTATGAATAAACTAGACACATTTTGTGAACTCTCAGAATTTTCGGATTCAGTTTTCGACTTCGTATGATTTTTCTATGATTTTTCTAAAACAGTGCTGAAAGGTTAAAAACTAGTTAACAACTTACAACTTTCATAACACTTTGTAGTATGTTGAGCAAAGTGTATAACCATAAGTTCTAAGTATTGAATGTATTTTCTTGTTAGTTTATCATCATAAACTGAAATTTAGTCATTAACGATAATGTTTACTCATTCATTTCGACCACATATAATAAACTACAATAAGCATAGTTTATGGATTTTTACTACATGAAAAAGGTTCTACTCTCAAAACAAATGGGTTTTTCATATACTACATGATAAACTATAATAGTAATAGTTTAAGGATTTCATATCAATAATTTATTCATAAAAGGTGATTTTACTTCCTCCACGGAAGAGGTTTAATATCAAACTATGTGTAAACTAGTTAACTTAGGTTGTGAGGCAATTCTCTCCCCGTACGTTCGAGTACGGGATTCTAATTCCTGTAAGTTATAACCAGAGTCTCTTGTAGGGAGAGCGTGATAATTGTGTATAGATCTATATTGGGATTGACACCCCACACCTCGCTGCTAGCTACAGCCGGACTAGCAGGTCTGCGGTAGACAAGAGTCATAGTATGTTAACGTCTGAAAAACGTTGTGCAGGTTATATTCTCGTCATAGTATGGTTATAGCGACTCACATAGGTAGTTAACAATCTTTCAAGTTTACATGGAAAATTCTACTTTGAAAAGGGGTTTACTTCTAAAATAAACGAGTTTATGTCGATTTAAACTTGCATGAATTACTTTAAGTATGGAAAAATACTTGTTTATTCTCGGTCCTGAGATTTAGGACTACATAACTTTTATAAGGAAAATATTGGATTTTCTTTGGAAACATATTTCTATTAAAACTACATTTCATCTAGAATTGTTAGACTTCAGCTATAATTGCTAAGTGTATATGCTAGAGTTATATAAGAATCTAGTCACAATCGACTTAGAATTGGTGGGCCCGCCTTATCTCTTGTTCCTTGTTTGGTTGTGGACCTAGGGCAGACCCATTATATTCAACGGTTTATTTAACTTAAATTTTATATAACTTATATACGCTGGGCGATTATAGAAGGAATCTATGGGTCTTTCTAGGGTTCGTTATCGCATAACATAGGAGCATTCCTTCCACACTTAACTGAGAAAATATTGGATTTTCTGGAAATCATACTCTATCGCTTTTACAAGGAAAACAGTTTCTTTCTCAAACAAAACTCTTATGAACTCACCAACTTAATTGTTGACACTCTTTTCAAAACTACTTGTATTCTCATGAAATCAGTGAAACAGGAAAACCAACAGCATTTTGAGGATGGGACGATAAATCATCAAACAGTTCATTTTTGTCATCATAATGTAATTGATTTTGAAACATGTAAACTTATTCTATGGTGTAACCTTTTCAATTATATTTATGATGGTTGTATTTACTATGAGCACTATTATACTCGTTGTTGTGATACTTTACATGATGTCCTCCACCCCCGAACATTTCCGCCATCCTTGGTTTGGGGGTGTGACAGATTGGTATCAGAGCATTGTTTATAGTGAACTAAGTATATCGAACCACATAAGATATACAAACTATAAATTCATTGGGACTAACGTCTCTGATTTAACATTTTCAAATAACTATACTTTTAGAAATAAATAGTTTCTTGTTAAAAGTATACATGCATGCATATATACTAAGGTCAGCATCATTCTAGAACAAAACAAAAGTTGTGATTTTTGAATGACACAAGTAGGCTTGGGGATGTATGGTCAGGTCTGGGAATGACATAGCCTGATCAACTATGTCTAACCCAGAAGTGATTAGCATATGCCCGGGAATGGTTGTGTTGTTGCAACAAGTCTAAAAACTTACCAACTCTATCTACAAAGAAACATTGAAAAACATAAGACAAACATTAAAATATATAGGAGTATTTGGTGATACTATAATCAACTTATGTGAAAACTAAAGACCCCTATTAGTAGGTCTATAATGACTGAGTGCATACGCCAAGGTTATACATAATTAAAGATATTATAGACTTAGAATCTATGACTATTGCTCTACTTCCTGTTCCTTGTTTGGTTGTGGACTTAGAGTAGAGTCATTTATTCGAAGGTCTATTCTATCTCAGATTATGTATAACTGGTATGCACTATGTGATTATAGACGTCACTTATAAGGATCACCCTCTATAAGTAATTATAGGATTAGACGTCTATTAATTATCTCTTCCACCCCTATTCTCGCACGGACATCACGACAAGATCTTACATACCAGGAGACCCCTACTTTCCGAACCCGGAGAGTTAGTGAGTGATGAGGAAAAGAGTCGTTATGGTCATATATCATTAAGATTCTATGGACTTGGAATGTGTGATTCCGCCTCATTTCCTGTTCCTTGTTTGGTTGTGGGCTTAAGGCGGAGTCACTCATTCGAATGCCCTTGCAATTTTAATGATATACGACTAGTTTACACCAAGCGATTATAAAAGATCTGGTAGGACTTATATTGCAAATTTCATCACAAATTGTTAAAGCATTCGTAATACCAGTACTCACTAACTACATTATAAAATATTCATAGTGGTAACAACAAGGATAAAACAGGGAGCATAAAGGCACACATTGAATACACTATCATTCCAAAACAATAACTCCTTTTAAATCGACTCAGCTCAAGTTACAATAAGAAATTCCAAGGTCGTCATTTAACATCAGGTGGGTTGTTCCCCACCATAATCAATTTCTTGTACCACGAAAAGTTCCCCCATCTTTCCTCCAAATTCTTGAAGTCCCAGTCGAAACACTAATACTAAATGATCTCACGAAGCGATCTGGGAGCGAAGCCTTCAATTTAGTTGCTTCCCCCCCTTTTCTTTTCCCTCACCCTACATTTCGGGACGAAATTCTTTCTAACGGGGGGATGATGTGACAACCGTCAATTTTTTGTCAAGTCAAAGTCAACCAAAGTCAACAAGTCAAAACGGTCAACTCATCTAACCCTTGTATATTAGGGTTTCCATTATGATTCTTATTGTACTACTCGCAATCCTAATACAAAGCATCACTTAGAGTTTTCACGTGTTCGGAAATTCTAAACCCTAATCAGGGTAAGTGATGACTCTACTCGATAAAACATTATTCCTTAACCCTCGGGGGCATATAACAATCATAACAAAACTTAACGAGGTTTACAAACCTTGCGTTACAGAGCCAAACACTCAAAAAGGTCACAAAAGAAGTCTCTCCCAATCTCTTTCACCCTATCTCTCTCTACCTCAAATCTCTCCCAAATCTCTCCAAGTATGTCAAATCTCTCCCAAATCTCTCCAAGTATGTGAAATCTCTCCCAAATCTCCCTCTGAATGAGAAATCTCTCCAAGAATGTCAAATCTCTCCCAAATCTCTCCAAGTATGTGAAATCTCTCCCAAATCTCTCTCTGAATGAGAAATCTCTCCAAGTATGTCAAATCTCTCCCAAATCTCTCCAAGTATGTGAAATCTCTCCCAAATCTCTCTCTGAATGAGAAATCTCTCCAAGTGTGTGAAATCTCTCCCAAATCTCTCTTTGAATGAGAAATCTCTCCCAAATCTCTCTCTAAATGAGAAATCTCTCCTAAATCTCTCTCTAAATGAGAAATCTCTCCAAGTGTGTGAAATCTCTCCCAAATCTCTCCAAGTATGTCAAATCTCTCCAAGTATGTCAAATCTCTCCCAAATCTCTCTCGAAATCACTCTCAATTTCTTATAATCACACGGGGCATCCCGACCCTCGATTTAGTCGAAAACCGCTCGAAAACGGAAGTGTACGCGAAAAACAGGCTTAAGGAGCCGAACCCTCTTAAGGAACCGAACCCTCTTAAGGAATCGAACCTCCCTTAAGGAACCGAAACCTCCTGAGAACCGAACCTCACCTTCGGTCCGAGAGCTTGACCTTCGGTCCGAGATCCTGACCTTCGGTCCGAGAAAGGCTACTTTCGGCTCCTACTCCACTCTCGGTTCCAATGCACCAGCCGAACCCTACCTTCGGTTCTAGTGCTGCTAAGACCGAGCCTTCGCGACCTTCGGCCCCAATTTCCGATTTTTGCCTTTTTGCCCGGTTTTCGACCACGACTCTATTTTAAGCCCGTTTTTAATTATTTTAAGGTGGGATTTTCACCCAAACTCGTATTTTGACATATAAAACCCTAAATATTCATATTTTAATCATATTTTGAGGAAAATCATTGCCTAAGAATAAAATCTATTTGGTGAGATATTTAGGTGGAGTGTTGACTTATCCTTTGGACAAGGACACAAGCAACCTCCCCATACCTTCATAGTGCAACCCCCAGTCACTATTCACCCATACGTAGCCAATCATTGTCCTTTTTACACTCTTTTTCAGCCATAATCTTGAACAAAAGTTGGAGATATCCTTATCTCTCCTCCCACTTTATTCACTCTTTCTCAAGAAGAACAAACACCTCTCTTCCACTTTCTCTCTCTAAAAATTCGAGATTCAAAGGCTGTTCTTGAGTTTTTCCTCCACATTTGGTAAGTATCTTCCTCCTACACTTAGATATTCTACTATCCTTCATCCAAATCATAGATTGCTTACACAAATATCGTCATATTTGTTGTTAGATCTTCAAATCTTCAAGCATCTCCCAAGTGTTCTTGAGTTGAAAACTTCTTTTCTCCATCATCCATCTACTGAAATCACTCAAGTTGAGTTCATACCCCTACATTTTCATGTTTTCTTCAAGTTTTAGGGGGGGAGGGGGGAATACAAGTTAAAACACCAAGAACACAACTAAACTCAAACAACAGCTTTCATCAGAAAAGTTGAGTCTTATTCACGGACTAGTTATACTATCATAGACTTAATATATTTCAAAACTGTTTAATATGCAAATAGTTCAGGTTCATACCTTTAAAATGACTACTTGCACATCACCATACGATTTTTCTACAATTTATGGTGATTTTTACAAAACAGCCTATCATTTCAAAAACCAATTCGGACCAGTCTGTGAATATGAACATTTTAACACAAAGTAAAGACTTCTACAAATCATAATAAAATTTATGAATAAACTAGACACATTTTGTGAACTCTCAGAATTTTCGGATTCAGTTTTCGACTTCGTATGATTTTTCTATGATTTTTCTAAAACAGTGCTGAAAGGTTAAAAACTAGTTAACAACTTACAACTTTCATAACACTTTGTAGTATGTTGAGCAAAGTGTATAACCATAAGTTCTAAGTATTGAATGTATTTTCTTGTTAGTTTATCATCATAAACTGAAATTTAGTCATTAACGATAATGTTTACTCATTCATTTCGACCACATATAATAAACTACAATAAGCATAGTTTATGGATTTTTACTACATGAAAAAGGTTCTACTCTCAAAACAAATGGGTTTTTCATATACTACATGATAAACTATAATAGTAATAGTTTAAGGATTTCATATCAATAATTTATTCATAAAAGGTGATTTTACTTCCTCCACGGAAGAGGTTTAATATCAAACTATGTGTAAACTAGTTAACTTAGGTTGTGAGGCAATTCTCTCCCCGTACGTTCGAGTACGGGATTCTAATTCCTGTAAGTTATAACCAGAGTCTCTTGTAGGGAGAGCGTGATAATTGTGTATAGATCTATATTGGGATTGACACCCCACACCTCGCTGCTAGCTACAGCCGGACTAGCAGGTCTGCGGTAGACAAGAGTCATAGTATGTTAACGTCTGAAAAACGTTGTGCAGGTTATATTCTCGTCATAGTATGGTTATAGCGACTCACATAGGTAGTTAACAATCTTTCAAGTTTACATGGAAAATTCTACTTTGAAAAGGGGTTTACTTCTAAAATAAACGAGTTTATGTCGATTTAAACTTGCATGAATTACTTTAAGTATGGAAAAATACTTGTTTATTCTCGGTCCTGAGATTTAGGACTACATAACTTTTATAAGGAAAATATTGGATTTTCTTTGGAAACATATTTCTATTAAAACTACATTTCATCTAGAATTGTTAGACTTCAGCTATAATTGCTAAGTGTATATGCTAGAGTTATATAAGAATCTAGTCACAATCGACTTAGAATTGGTGGGCCCGCCTTATCTCTTGTTCCTTGTTTGGTTGTGGACCTAGGGCAGACCCATTATATTCAACGGTTTATTTAACTTAAATTTTATATAACTTATATACGCTGGGCGATTATAGAAGGAATCTATGGGTCTTTCTAGGGTTCGTTATCGCATAACATAGGAGCATTCCTTCCACACTTAACTGAGAAAATATTGGATTTTCTGGAAATCATACTCTATCGCTTTTACAAGGAAAACGGTTTCTTTCTCAAACGAAACTCTTATGAACTCACCAACTTAATTGTTGACACTCTTTTCAAAACTACTTGTATTCTCAGGAAATCAGTGAAACAGGAAAACCAACAACATTTTGAGGATGGGACGATAAATCGTCAAACAGTTCATTTTTGTCATCATAATGTAATTGATTTTGAAAAATGTAAACTTATTCTATGGTGTAACCTTTTCAATTATATTTATGATGGTTGTATTTACTTTGAGAACTATTATACTCGTTGTTGTGATACTTTACATGAAGTCCTCCACCCCCGAACGTTTCCGCCATCCTTGGTTTGGGGGTGTGACAACAGATATTCATTCGAGGATAGCAATTTCAAATTCATAGAGTTTATTAGGTATAGACTCTTTTATGAATTATTTCTAGAACCCTGTGGAAGTCAGGACCCGATGCACTCAGAACTAGGATAACCTTGTCTTTCAGCTTTCAGTTTATATCCACTGTTTTAGACTCACGAGATCATTCTTCGCCATGCAACAAATCCCTGTATTCACAAGGAGGGAACTGACCACCAGGAGAAGCACCAATTCTGCAAATAGACTCTGCTACCTTTTAGGCTGCACTCACAGCTGCTGTGACAGCCGTTTTGGCACAGTTCGATACAGATAACGCTAGCGGAAGCGGAGCCAGTTTTGCTCATCACAATAGTAATCAAGGGAACCCACGAGTGGCTGTTGTCAAGGACACCCCAGACCACGAGCCTAATAACAAGAAGCGAAAATACTGGGCTAGACAAAAGAAAAAGTCGACCCAAGGTTCTAAAAAGAGACGACAACCCATGGCTACCCCTGTGGCCACAACATCTGACACCTCAGCTACCACTACAACCCCCGGTAAACAATATGCTGGAAATCTCCCAAAGTGCGACAGATGCACTTACCACCACAACGGAGCTTGCCGAGTGATGCAATGCACAAATTGCAGCAAAAAGGGGCACACTGCCCGTTTCTGCAGGGAGCCGACACGGCCAATTCCCCAAGTAAACTTGGCTTGTTTCAAGTGCGGCAAATCGGGACACTTTAAGAGGAATTGTCCAATGGAGAGGGAAGACGCAGAAGCTCATTTCTGTGAAACCCCAACTCAGCACATCACTTCCACCACCAATGCGGGTATAGTTCAGGTATGCCATGCATGTGGTGAAATGGGTCATGCCAAGATAGACTGCCCAACAGAGAGAGAGGTGACGGAGAAGGAAGAAACTAACAAAAAGACATAAGGGAGCAGCGAGGTATCCCGCTTTTGATATTTTGGTACGTTTTCGAAATAGTAATTACTTTGAAAATTAATTTATATTCATATAAGACTAAAACTTGGGAAAACACTTAAAAAGTAATTATAATAACTCACATATTGAAATAGATCACAGTATTCAAGAGAACTAAAAGATCCGTTTAGAGAAGCTATGATGGTGTAGCATATACATCATGGTTGTGAATAACTAAGTGCGAAGAGTACTTTGTCCTCCGAAGCATTATCGTCAGATCGGCAAGTTCTTGAAACTTTCGTCGTTCGTATCGACAGTCCGACCTAAACCTCAGTTTTATCTTTCGTATTCTAAAACCCCGAAGTACTCGTGCGAAGAGTACTTTGTCCTTCGAAGCCTTATCGTCAGATGTCCGCAGACCGTCACGAAATACCACCCGTCCAACAGACCAAGTTCGAGCACAGAAGCTATAGACGAATACAGCCCACCTATCACTATTCAGTGTATACGCGAGGGTGGTATATGATTATGATTACGCAGATTTAGTATGTGTGTTTCCGCCCTATCTCCTGTTCCTTGTTTGGTTGTGGACCTGGGGCAGAGTCGCACATCCGACTGTCTTACTAATCCTAATTATATACGACTTGTATACACGAGGTAATGATAGATGGACCAGGTACGAATCCTATCATGAACACCAGGGCAAAGTTGCCAGGTCTACGAGTAGGTATTCTGCCAATCAGAGGAGCGCCCCCAGAAGTGCTGTAAGAAATCTAATTTCGGGACGAAATTCCATCTAACGGGGGGATGATGTGACAACTCGAAATTTTTTTGTTTTGAAAGCTCAGTCAGTCAACTCAACTGAGTGTCAGACTCATTGATAATAAGTTCTAGCCTGGTTAAAGGTCATTCTAAGGAGTTTTAAGCCTAGTACACTTAAGGAATGAGTGTTAGAATGAACATGCTAGAGACACTGTACAACAAATCAAGCCTTAACCTCTTCATTTAGAGTTCACGGCCACAACACTTGAGTTTACGGCCGTAAACTCAAGGTGGGCCGTAAACTCCCCCTTTTAGACTCATATCCTTCATGTTCTTCATTATTCTCATTTCCAAGTCAAGAAAGTCCCATTCTCTCACAAGTATCATCGAGTTCTTCATCTTAGATCTTCCAAACGTAAGTGTTTCTTCCATCTATTTGTTGATACATCTCTTAATCTAGTATCATCTAATGATTTCATCCATAGAAATCATCTTTTCTTAGATCTTCAAGAAACACCAAGAACACACACTAGTGTTCTTGGCCAAAATCAACCATTTCAAGCCTCTACATCGTAAGTACTCTTCCCTACACTTGATATCTAGTTAGGACTCATGCTTAGAGCCTTGAAAACATCAAAAACACAAGAAAAAAAGGAGTTTACAGCCAAGCCATCTCCTATGGCCGTAAACCCCTTTAAGGGTGCCATTTTGGCCATAAACCCTCCTAGATGCAAAGCTTGTGACCTAGAACCCTTCATGGATGAGAATAGGAGCTTAAACTACTCTCAAATACATAATGACCATGAGTTTACGGCTGTAAACTCCATTGGGCCGTAAACTCATCAAAAGCCTTCATTGAGTTGGTCTTTCTCATCATTGTGTAGAGCAAAAGTCCCTCAAGCTTCCCTAGCCTTCAAACACCCTCATATGCATCTTTGACCATTAGTTTATGGCCGTAAACTCCCTTGGCCGTAAACACATGGTCGTAAACACCAAGCCATGGCCATAAACACCCTTTAGGTCAATCACATGTGATTCCAACACTTGGTCAAAGTGTTTCCTAGTCCCGGAAGGTGTTTCCTTTCATATAGTAGCTTATAAACACTATATTCATGCCAATATATGTCATTTAGGACTTGTTGTGTCTCGGGACTTCATTCGTGGAACTTCTCACCCTTACGCGCGTATTCGTTGAATCACCCACATCAGGTGAGTTCATACCCCGTAATGAATCTTTTAAACTGTTTTAAATGCTTTTAAGGGGGGGGGGGAATACAAGTTTAACACAATGATAATTGTGTAATTGTTTGTTATAAACATCTTTCAAAAGGTTGCTTATGTCTTTTATAAGTGATCAAAACATTTCAAAAACTCTTTTAAAGTTATGTTACTTCATAGTTAGCAAAAACTCTGTTTTTAAAGTACAAGCATAACTGAGTAGATAAATGAGTCTTTTCAATAACAGTTCAAGTAAAACATTAGTAAACTATAATGGGTATAGTTTAGAGATTCAGTTCATACTAGATACAATACACGATAACAGAACGAACATACTATATGAGAAACAGAACGAACATAATAAGTTGCTATAGCATGGAACTATAGAATCTAATTATACCAATAAATCACTAACTCATTGTTCTAAACAAAAGGTGATAGTTATATTGGGTATACATGATCATATAACTTTAATGTGAATTACACTGCGTAGCAACTAGTTTGCTAAAAAGTCGCGTTTGGTTCCCTTAATCTCTAGACAATGAGAGCGTTTAGTAGGGGTACTAGCCTTCACATTATGACCAGTATAAAATAAACATGTTTTAAGGTCATCAGTACATCCGTATGTCATTTTAAACGACAACTGTGTACTTACATTTCCCATTACTTTTATAAAGTGACAGTACCACTTGAAAGTCAAATGCAAACTATTTTCGAGTTAAGATAGTTATAAACTAGGGAAAACTTACATTTTACAAACGACAAACAGAACAGTTGAGTCTAGTACATTCAGTAGAAAGGGACCATAATGCTAACCTTATGATTCCTTAATGTATACATCAAAGGATATATATATATATATATATATATATATATATATATATATATATATAACAATAGGATCCGACAGATAATAGGATGTGTGCTCACCGCTTCACTTCCTGTTCCTTGTTTGGTTGTGGGCTTGGAACAGATTCACTCAATCTATTATCTATTCGATTTTAGATATATATATATATATATATATATATATATATATATATATATATATATATATATATATATATGTTCAGTATACATTAAGTCATCATAAGGGTACCAGGTATGGGTCAAGTCATAGGATACAAAGTCAATGCACAGTTTTCTAGTACAAAACCTACTTTCCAAATTAGAACTTTTGGTATACAAAACTAGAAATTTCCCAGTAAAGGGTTTAATCCATTTTATTAAACCAGTATAAACTCAAAGGACCTTAGGTGATTAAATCTATAATACTTTAGTTTATACATCATGGTTATATATAATTAATACCCAATAGGTAGTTGGATGTGTGCTTTCCGCCTTACTTCCTGTTCCTTGTTTGGTTGTGGGCTTAGGGCAGATTCACCCAATTAACTTTCTATCCGATATTAGATCATATATATCCAGTATAAACTAAGTTATTATAGAAGTAATCACTGTGGTCACCATTTTATTATAAGAAATAAGGGTTTTCTTAAAGAACCTTTTCATTAAATATAAAGGAACCATTACAATTAACTCCATGAGTAACAAGTGAATACACCAGGGTTATATACCACAATGATCAAACAAACAATGGGATGTGTGCTTTCCGCCTTAGGGCAGATGTGCATAATCGATTGTTTGTTTACTCTGAGTCTTATATAACTTGTATCCATTTAGTACTCATAGAAGGGATTGTAGAGTCATTTTTACTTATCTTTCATTAAAGTAGGAAATATAGGATTTTCTAGGGGAACAGACGAACTTTTCTAAACAAAACTTACAACTTACTACATTTTACAACTACATCTTTCAACTACATTTTCAACAACATTTTACAACGTACTTACATCACTAAAATCTTATGAACTCACTAGCTTAATTGCTGATCAACTCTTTCAAATAACTTGTATTCTCAGGAGACTAATAGACATGTACTCATGCTGGGAATTCAGAAGATGGAGCATAATAGCTTCAAGTCTTGTTTTATTATTTGCTTATGAATTCTATGTTTTGTGAACACACACATTGTAAAAACTTTCTTTCTAATGAAATGGTTGTTCATCACTTGCTTACTATAATGCATATCTTGTGATACTAAACATGACGTCCTCCACCCCCGAATGTTTCCGCCGTTCCGGTTTTGGGGTGTGACAGATGCTCCATGGAGGTTTAAACCCATGGGTCATGGAAATGAAGAGCCATGTTACATTAGGGTTTACATGGTGTAACCCTAATTGTAACACACTATATAAGGACCCTTATGTTCACCAAAATTGGCTACACTAAGAAATAGAGAGGGCAAGCCGATTTTAGAAGTGTTCTACATTTCTCCCAAGTCATTCCAATAGCATTTGGTGTTGTGTGAAACATTTGAGGCATTACACTTGGGGTGCTAGGCTCTCAAGGTTTTCAAGGAATCAAATCAACTACAAGGTATGTAATTCTAGCTATCTTTTCTGTTTATAAGTTCCCCATGTATGCAAGATAGGATTAAGAACCTTGGAAATCAAATTTTGCATGTATTTTAGACAAACATAGATCCAAGGTTTCTAGGGTTGCATGTACACCTTAGGAGTGTTAGAATGCTCAAAACCCATCAGTGGTATCAGAGACTAGGCTTGTTTGTTTGATACTTGATGCAAAATAGCTGAAAAATTCGAAATTCTTGACGTCTGCACAGGGGACTCACCGAGTCCATGGGGGGACTCGACGAGTCCAAGCGTATCTTCAACCAACTCGGCGAGTTAGTTCATGCACTCGACGAGTTGGTCAGGCAGAATGCAGATTTTCGATTTTAGCTGCTGGAAATGGACTAGAAACATTACCCTAAACTGTTTTGGTGTTTTAAAACTTGTTTTAGATGGTGTAATGGTTGTTCTAATCCATTTACAATAGCCAATATCAAAATTCCATGTTTATATGTGTTCATATGTTCTTGAAATTTTGATTTGAATATTCATGTTCTTATGAGTTCTTGATAGATCATAGGAATTACTTGTTAAAATTGTTTAATGCTTAATTCATGATCATTATGTGTTTTAATGGGATCCATAATTTGTCCTCAAGTTATGAATTACCAAAAGTTTTTTCTTTTAAAGTCCATTATTAAACGCATAGGTTACATAAAATGAAAAGTCACTCATTTTAATGAACCATTTAACTCATGAGTTATGAATTGAAAGGTTTTGTAAAGTTACAAAACTTGCCCTCAAGTTTTGGAACATGTAAAGTCATCTTAATAAACTTTAGTTCCAACCCCTAGAATTTTAAAAGTTAAAATTCAACCCTTATACTTAGGTTGTGAGGCAATTCTCTCCCCGTACGTTCGAGTACGGGATTCTAATTCCTGTAAGTTATAACCAGAGTCTCTTGTAGGGAGAGCGTGATAATTGTGTATAGATCTATATTGGGATTGACACCCCACACCTCGCTGCTAGCTACAGCCGGACTAGCAGGTCTGCGGTAGACAAGAGTCATAGTATGTTAACGTCTGAAAAACGTTGTGCAGGTTATATTCTCGTCATAGTATGGTTATAGCGACTCACATAGGTAGTTAACAATCTTTCAAGTTTACATGGAAAATTCTACTTTGAAAAGGGGTTTACTTCTAAAATAAACGAGTTTATGTCGATTTAAACTTGCATGAATCACTTTAAGTATGGAAAAATACTTGTTTATTCTCGGTCCTGAGATTTAGGACTACATAACTTTTATAAGGAAAATATTGGATTTTCTTTGGAAACATATTTCTATTAAAACTACATTTCATCTAGAATTGTTAGACTTCAGCTATAATTGCTAAGTGTATATGCTAGAGTTATATAAGAATCTAGTCACAATCGACTTAGAATTGGTGGGCCCGCCTTATCTCTTGTTCCTTGTTTGGTTGTGGACCTAGGGCAGACCCATTATATTCAACGGTTTATTTAACTTAAATTTTATATAACTTATATACGCTGGGCGATTATAGAAGGAATCTATGGGTCTTTCTAGGGTTCGTTATCGCATAACATAGGAGCATTCCTTCCACACTTAACTGAGAAAATATTGGATTTTCTGGAAATCATACTCTATCGCTTTTACAAGGAAAACGGTTTCTTTCTCAAACAAAACTCTTATGAACTCACCAACTTAATTGTTGACACTCTTTTCAAAACTACTTGTATTCTCAGGAAATCAGTGAAACAGGAAAACCAACAACATTTTGAGGATGGGACGATAAATCGTCAAACAGTTCATTTTTGTCATCATAATGTAATTGATTTTGAAAAATGTAAACTTATTCTATGGTGTAACCTTTTCAATTATATTTATGATGGTTGTATTTACTTTGAGAACTATTATACTCGTTGTTGTGATACTTTACATGAAGTCCTCCACCCCCGAACGTTTCCGCCATCCTTGGTTTGGGGGTGTGACAACAGATATTCATTCGAGGATAGCAATTTCAAATTCATAGAGTTTATTAGGTATAGACTCTTTTATGAATTATTTCTAGAACCCTGTGGAAGTCAGGACCCGATGCACTCAGAACTAGGATAACCTTGTCTTTCAGCTTTCAGTTTATATCCACTGTTTTAGACTCACGAGATCATTCTTCGCCATGCAACAAATCCCTGTATTCACAAGGAGGGAACTGACCACCAGGAGAAGCACCAATTCTGCAAATAGACTCTGCTACCTTTTAGGCTGCACTCACAGCTGCTGTGACAGCCGTTTTGGCACAGTTCGATACAGATAACGCTAGCGGAAGCGGAGCCAGTTTTGCTCATCACAATAGTAATCAAGGGAACCCACGAGTGGCTGTTGTCAAGGACACCCCAGACCACGAGCCTAATAACAAGAAGCGAAAATACTGGGCTAGACAAAAGAAAAAGTCGACCCAAGGTTCTAAAAAGAGACGACAACCCATGGCTACCCCTGTGGCCACAACATCTGACACCTCAGCTACCACTACAACCCCCGGTAAACAATATGCTGGAAATCTCCCAAAGTGCGACAGATGCACTTACCACCACAACGGAGCTTGCCGAGTGATGCAATGCACAAATTGCAGCAGAAAGGGGCACACTGCCCGTTTCTGCAGGGAGCCGACACGGCCAATTCCCCAAGTAAACTTGGCTTGTTTCAAGTGCGGCAAATCGGGACACTTTAAGAGGAATTGTCCAATGGAGAGGGAAGACGCAGAAGCTCATTTCTGTGAAACCCCAACTCAGCACATCACTTCCACCACCAATGCGGGTATAGTTCAGGTATGCCATGCATGTGGTGAAATGGGTCATGCCAAGATAGACTGCCCAACAGAGAGAGAGGTGACGGAGAAGGAAGAAACTAACAAAAAGACATAAGGGAGCAGCGAGGTATCCCGCTTTTGATATTTTGGTACGTTTTCGAAATAGTAATTACTTTGAAAATTAATTTATATTCATATAAGACTAAAACTTGGGAAAACACTTAAAAAGTAATTATAATAACTCACATATTGAAATAGATCACAGTATTCAAGAGAACTAAAAGATCCGTTTAGAGAAGCTATGATGGTGTAGCATATACATCATGGTTGTGAATAACTAAGTGCGAAGAGTACTTTGTCCTCCGAAGCATTATCGTCAGATCGGCAAGTTCTTGAAACTTTCGTCGTTCGTATCGACAGTCCGACCTAAACCTCAGTTTTATCTTTCGTATTCTAAAACCCCGAAGTACTCGTGCGAAGAGTACTTTGTCCTTCGAAGCCTTATCGTCAGATGTCCGCAGACCGTCACGAAATACCACCCGTCCAACAGACCAAGTTCGAGCACAGAAGCTATAGACGAATACAGCCCACCTATCACTATTCAGTGTATACGCGAGGGTGGTATATGATTATGATTACGCAGATTTAGTATGTGTGTTTCCGCCCTATCTCCTGTTCCTTGTTTGGTTGTGGACCTGGGGCAGAGTCGCACATCCGACTGTCTTACTAATCCTAATTATATACGACTTGTATACACGAGGTAATGATAGATGGACCAGGTACGAATCCTATCATGAACACCAGGGCAAAGTTGCCAGGTCTACGAGTAGGTATTCTGCCAATCAGAGGAGCGCCCCCAGAAGTGCTGTAAGAAAGCTAATTTCGGGACGAAATTCCATCTAACGGGGGGATGATGTGACAACTCGAAATTTTTTTGTTTTGAAAGCTCAGTCAGTCAACTCAACTGAGTGTCAGACTCATTGATAATAAGTTCTAGCCTGGTTAAAGGTCATTCTAAGGAGTTTTAAGCCTAGTACACTTAAGGAATGAGTGTTAGAATGAACATGCTAGAGACACTGTACAACAAATCAAGCCTTAACCTCTTCATTTAGAGTTCACGGCCACAACACTTGAGTTTACGGCCGTAAACTCAAGGTGGGCCGTAAACTCCCCCTTTTAGACTCATATCCTTCATGTTCTTCATTATTCTCATTTCCAAGTCAAGAAAGTCCCATTCTCTCACAAGTATCATCGAGTTCTTCATCTTAGATCTTCCAAACGTAAGTGTTTCTTCCATCTATTTGTTGATACATCTCTTAATCTAGTATCATCTAATGATTTCATCCATAGAAATCATCTTTTCTTAGATCTTCAAGAAACACCAAGAACACACACTAGTGTTCTTGGCCAAAATCAACCATTTCAAGCCTCTACATCGTAAGTACTCTTCCCTACACTTGATATCTAGTTAGGACTCATGCTTAGAGCCTTGAAAACATCAAAAACACAAGAAAAAAAGGAGTTTACGGCCAAGCCATCTCCTATGGCCGTAAACCCCTTTAAGGGTGCCATTTTGGCCATAAACCCTCCTAGATGCAAAGCTTGTGACCTAGAACCCTTCATGGATGAGAATAGGAGCTTAAACTACTCTCAAATACATAATGACCATGAGTTTACGGCTGTAAACTCCATTGGGCCGTAAACTCATCAAAAGCCTTCATTGAGTTGGTCTTTCTCATCATTGTGTAGAGCAAAAGTCCCTCAAGCTTCCCTAGCCTTCAAACACCCTCATATGCATCTTTGACCATTAGTTTATGGCCGTAAACTCCCTTGGCCGTAAACACATGGTCGTAAACACCAAGCCATGGCCATAAACACCCTTTAGGTCAATCACATGTGATTCCAACACTTGGTCAAAGTGTTTCCTAGTCCCGGAAGGTGTTTCCTTTCATATAGTAGCTTATAAACACTATATTCATGCCAATATATGTCATTTAGGACTTGTTGTGTCTCGGGACTTCATTCGTGAAACTTCTCACCCTTACGCGCGTATTCGTTGAATCACCCACATCAGGTGAGTTCATACCCCGTAATGAATCTTTTAAACTGTTTTAAATGCTTTTAAGGGGGGGGGGAATACAAGTTTAACACAATGATAATTGTGTAATTGTTTGTTATAAACATCTTTCAAAAGGTTGCTTATGTCTTTTATAAGTGATCAAAACATTTCAAAAACTCTTTTAAAGTTATGTTACTTCATAGTTAGCAAAAACTCTGTTTTTAAAGTACAAGCATAACTGAGTAGATAAATGAGTCTTTTCAATAACAGTTCAAGTAAAACATTAGTAAACTATAATGGGTATAGTTTAGAGATTCAGTTCATACTAGATACAATACACGATAACAGAACGAACATACTATATGAGAAACAGAACGAACATAATAAGTTGCTATAGCATGGAACTATAGAATCTAATTATACCAATAAATCACTAACTCATTGTTCTAAACAAAAGGTGATAGTTATATTGGGTATACATGATCATATAACTTTAATGTGAATTACACTGCGTAGCAACTAGTTTGCTAAAAAGTCGCGTTTGGTTCCCTTAATCTCTAGACAATGAGAGCGTTTAGTAGGGGTACTAGCCTTCACATTATGACCAGTATAAAATAAACATGTTTTAAGGTCATCAGTACATCCGTATGTCATTTTAAACGACAACTGTGTACTTACATTTCCCATTACTTTTATAAAGTGACAGTACCACTTGAAAGTCAAATGCAAACTATTTTCGAGTTAAGATAGTTATAAACTAGGGAAAACTTACATTTTACAAACGACAAACAGAACAGTTGAGTCTAGTACATTCAGTAGAAAGGGACCATAATGCTAACCTTATGATTCCTTAATGTATACATCAAAGGATATATATATATATATATATATATATATATATATATATATATATAACAATAGGATCCGACAGATAATAGGATGTGTGCTCACCGCTTCACTTCCTGTTCCTTGTTTGGTTGTGGGCTTGGAACAGATTCACTCAATCTATTATCTATTCGATTTTAGATATATATATATATATATATATATATATATATATATATATATATATATATATATATGTTCAGTATACATTAAGTCATCATAAGGGTACCAGGTATGGGTCAAGTCATAGGATACAAAGTCAATGCACAGTTTTCTAGTACAAAACCTACTTTCCAAATTAGAACTTTTGGTATACAAAACTAGAAATTTCCCAGTAAAGGGTTTAATCCATTTTATTAAACCAGTATAAACTCAAAGGACCTTAGGTGATTAAATCTATAATACTTTAGTTTATACATCATGGTTATATATAATTAATACCCAATAGGTAGTTGGATGTGTGCTTTCCGCCTTACTTCCTGTTCCTTGTTTGGTTGTGGGCTTAGGGCAGATTCACCCAATTAACTTTCTATCCGATATTAGATCATATATATCCAGTATAAACTAAGTTATTATAGAAGTAATCACTGTGGTCACCATTTTATTATAAGAAATAAGGGTTTTCTTAAAGAACCTTTTCATTAAATATAAAGGAACCATTACAATTAACTCCATGAGTAACAAGTGAATACACCAGGGTTATATACCACAATGATCAAACAAACAATGGGATGTGTGCTTTCCGCCTTAGGGCAGATGTGCATAATCGATTGTTTGTTTACTCTGAGTCTTATATAACTTGTATCCATTTAGTACTCATAGAAGGGATTGTAGAGTCATTTTTACTTATCTTTCATTAAAGTAGGAAATATAGGATTTTCTAGGGGAACAGACGAACTTTTCTAAACAAAACTTACAACTTACTACATTTTACAACTACATCTTTCAACTACATTTTCAACAACATTTTACAACGTACTTACATCACTAAAATCTTATGAACTCACTAGCTTAATTGCTGATCAACTCTTTCAAATAACTTGTATTCTCAGGAGACTAATAGACATGTACTCATGCTGGGAATTCAGAAGATGGAGCATAATAGCTTCAAGTCTTGTTTTATTATTTGCTTATGAATTCTATGTTTTGTGAACACACACATTGTAAAAACTTTCTTTCTAATGAAATGGTTGTTCATCACTTGCTTACTATAATGCATATCTTGTGATACTAAACATGACGTCCTCCACCCCCGAATGTTTCCGCCGTTCCGGTTTTGGGGTGTGACAGATGCTCCATGGAGGTTTAAACCCATGGGTCATGGAAATGAAGAGCCATGTTACATTAGGGTTTACATGGTGTAACCCTAATTGTAACACACTATATAAGGACCCTTATGTTCACCAAAATTGGCTACACTAAGAAATAGAGAGGGCAAGCCGATTTTAGAAGTGTTCTACATTTCTCCCAAGTCATTCCAATAGCATTTGGTGTTGTGTGAAACATTTGAGGCATTACACTTGGGGTGCTAGGCTCTCAAGGTTTTCAAGGAATCAAATCAACTACAAGGTATGTAATTCTAGCTATCTTTTCTGTTTATAAGTTCCCCATGTATGCAAGATAGGATTAAAAACCTTGGAAATCAAATTTTGCATGTATTTTAGACAAACATAGATCCAAGGTTTCTAGGGTTGCATGTACACCTTAGGAGTGTTAGAATGCTCAAAACCCATCAGTGGTATCAGAGACTAGGCTTGTTTGTTTGATACTTGATGCAAAATAGCTGAAAAATTCGAAATTCTTGACGTCTGCACAGGGGACTCACCGAGTCCATGGGGGGACTCGACGAGTCCAAGCGTATCTTCAACCAACTCGGCGAGTTAGTTCATGCACTCGACGAGTTGGTCAGGCAGAATGCAGATTTTCGATTTTAGCTGCTGGAAATGGACTAGAAACATTACCCTAAACTGTTTTGGTGTTTTAAAACTTGTTTTAGATGGTGTAATGGTTGTTCTAATCCATTTACAATAGCCAATATCAAAATTCCATGTTTATATGTGTTCATATGTTCTTGAAATTTTGATTTGAATATTCATGTTCTTATGAGTTCTTGATAGATCATAGGAATTACTTGTTAAAATTGTTTAATGCTTAATTCATGATCATTATGTGTTTTAATGGGATCCATAATTTGTCCTCAAGTTATGAATTACCAAAAGTTTTTTCTTTTAAAGTCCATTATTAAACGCATAGGTTACATAAAATGAAAAGTCACTCATTTTAATGAACCATTTAACTCATGAGTTATGAATTGAAAGGTTTTGTAAAGTTACAAAACTTGCCCTCAAGTTTTGGAACATGTAAAGTCATCTTAATAAACTTTAGTTCCAACCCCTAGAATTTTAAAAGTTAAAATTCAACCCTTATACTTTATAATATTACAAGTTAATAATAATTATATATGTATAAGAACAAAGTCTTTTTACCGTTAGTAGGCCTCATTCACGAAGCCGGTCTATAAGGGGGGTATAAGGTTGTTGCCTATAAAATGGCAGCTTAATGGGTGTCCATTCTCACCCACCGCTTCCTTGATCGGTGGAGGGTTGTTAGCCGAACGGGTAGGACAATGACTTAAAAATTCTCATTAAAAGTATAATGATTATTATAAAGTAACTAAATGTTTTTATAAATTCCCAATCTTAGTTACTTTAGGAAAATGTGAAAAAGGTGCTAACCCATGAAATTACACTTTGCACTTTGATTAAGTCGTTAGTGGAGCGTGTGTGGTTAACCGACACACTAACTTGGACTTAACAAGGTAGGTAAAGGGTGACTTAAGGTTTTTCATAGGTTGGTGGAGCGCGTGTGGTTAACCGGCACATCGATTGAGTGAAAAACATTAAGGGTACCAAGTATTTTGCATGGTTACTACACACCTTGTTTTGTGATCCTCGGCATCCCAGTCACAAAACCTGAAGGGCACACTCGATATTGAAACATGTCATTGAAAAGTTCAATGAATCTCAAAAGAATCTAGGAGTTTCTAAGACAAATTAAAACCTAATAATTTAATATTTCGTTTTTCCATGGTGGAAATTGGTGAATCGTCATTCACCTACCTTTCAAATATGTTATAGCCTAGATTACGACATCCCTCTTCTAAGTTATAATATATTGTGATTGGGTCCTAGCCTTAATATTACATTTGGGTGTTTTTATTAAGGACTATCTTTATATCTAAACTAAGCTTGTCTTTTCTTCTTTTTCAGATGTCTTCCAACAATGCTGCTTCTGGCTCAAACGCTACCGACTCCTTCTCTCCCATGAACCTTTGTGGGAGAGTCATCTTTGATGGATCCAACTTTACAGATTGGATCAGGAACATTAGGATGGTCACTCGGTATGAGAACAAAGAATATGTTCTCGACAAGGAGCTTAAGGTACCCGAGCCGTCTGCTACTCCTCAGGAGATCGCTGAATATGAGGCACTTGAAAGAGATGCTACCAAAGTGGCATGCATCATGTTGGCCACTATAACAAACGAGCTCCAAAAGTCCTATGAGGACTACTATCCTTTTGAGATGCACCAGGATTTGATGGACCGCTACCATCAGAGTGCTCGTCAAGAGTGATATGAAATCATCTCCTCCATGATAACAACCCGGATGAAGGATGGTGAACCCATCACGGGCCACATGCAGAAAATGCAAAGGTATGTGGACCATTTGATGAAGCTGAATGTGAACTTTCCCGAGGAGTTGGCAATAGATATCATTTTGCACTCCTTACCTTCGTGTTATGATCAATTCCACATGACATACCACATGAACAAGTAGGAAGTTACACTTAGCAAACTTCAAGGAATCCTAAAGACCGCTGAAAGTGGTCTTAAAGGAAAGTCGGTTGTTACCACTCCTACTCCTACTGAAAACTCCGCCCCTGTCTTGGCAATCGGGAAAAGTAGAGGGAAGAAGAGGAAGAACCCTTTAAAGGGTACCAAAGGTAAGACCCTTGATGGCGCCTCTAAAAGTGGAACCAAGAAAGGTTTCGTCAATCCTTCTTCTGATCCAAAAGAGGCTGAATGCTTCTATTGCCATGAAAAGTCGCACTGGAACTGGAACTGCCCAAATTACCAGCAAGATCTGAAGGATGGGAAAGTAAAACCCAACCATGCAGGTATTTACACTATATTTTCTAATAACTCACCCTATTCTAACTCTTGGGTCCTTGATACCGGCTGTGGTATTCATATTTGTTCTGATTTGCAGGGACTAAGAAGATGTGAGAATGTGGATCATGGAAAGATAAACTTGATCATGGGGAATAGGAAAGCTTCACCTGTCACCAAGATTGGAGTTTACTCTTTATTGCTAAGTAGTGGGTTTACTTTAGATTTGAATAAATGTTGTTACTCGCCTGAAATGGCAAGAAATATTATTTCCTTTCATGATTTGTACAAACAAGGGTTTACCTTTTCTTTTGCTAATGAAGTTGGTGGAATAAATGCTTTCTTTAATAATGTGTTTTATTTTAAAGCATTACCTTGTGATGGTGTGTATGAAGCTGTGTCTGTTGTAGATAACTTAGGAAATAATGTGTTGTGTATTGATTCTACTAATGATAATAACTTGGATAAAGCATCATTATGGCATTGTTGTCTTGGACATGTAAGCAAGAAACGCATAGGCCAACTCCAAAAGGATGGAGTCTTGGAGTCATTTGACCTAAATTCAGATGATAGTTGTGAATCATGCTTACTTGGAAAAATGACAAAGTCACCCTTCACAGGTTCTTGCGCTAGGGGTGAAGGTTTGTTGGATCTAGTGCACACACACAGATGTGTGTGGACCCTTCAAAACTGCCACAAGGGATGCTAATCGTTATTATGTGACTTTTACAGATGATTATAGTAGATATGGATATGTCTACTTAATCAAGCATAAGTCAGAGACTTTCGAAAGGCTTAAAGAGTTTAAACAGGAAGTCGAGAATCAATTGGGCAGGAACATTAAGATGATTCGATCCGATCGTGGTAGTGAGTATCTTAATACAGAGTTTCTCGATTATCTTAAGGAATGTAGGGTTGTCTCACAATTGACACCTCCCAGGACACCATAGTTGAATGGTGTGGCTAAGAGGCGTAATCGAACCTTGTTGGACGTGGTTCGTTCCATGATGAGTCGAGCTTCGCTACCAATCTCATTCTGGGGGTATGCCTTAGAGACTGTCGCCCATATCCTTAATCTGTTCCCTACAAAGAAGGTTGCCAAAACACCTCACGAGATGTGGACTGGAAAAGTTCCTAATCTAGTCCACATCAATATTTAGGGTTGCGAAGCTTTCGTGAGACGCGAGACTCACGATACGCTCGAACCTCGAAGTGAGAGGTGTATTTTCATCGGATACCCACAGAAATCCTTTGGTTACCTCTTCTATAGACCTAGTGAGAATGTGGTCTTTGTAGCAAGGAAGGGTGTCTTTCGAGAGAGAGAGAGTTCATAAGCCAAGGAAACAGTAGGAGGCAAATTGACCTTGAAGAAATTCAAGAGTTAAGTGGTGAAGGAACCTCAAACCCTAACAATCAACTTGAGGAGTAAACTCCTGTTGATCCGACAGAAGACTCTGTACCTCTGAGGCGTTCCACGAGAGTTAGGAATGCACCTGAGCATTACTATGCATTCCATATTACTGCGGAAGGTGATACACTTATCAGTGATAGCACACTGGTGAGTCTAGATGAACCTAACAGCTACACGAAAGCCATGGTAGGCCCTAAGGCTGCTAAATGGAAAGAGGATATGGACAGCAAGATACAATCCATGTATGACAATCAAGTTTGGAACTTGGTTAACAATGTACCAGGTCGCAAGACAGTTGGGTGCAAATGGATCTTCAAGAAGAAGACCGACATGGATGGTTATGTACACACCTATAAGGCACGACTGGTTGCAAAGGGCTTTTCTCAAACTCCGGGAGTTGATTATGAAGAGACCTTTTCACCAGTAGCCAAGATTAAGTCTATTAGGGTTATGTTAGCCAATGCTGCATTTCATGATTATGAAATACGGCAAATGGATGTCAAAACCACTTTCCTTAATGGAAAGTTGGTTGAGGATGTTTACATGAGTCAGCCAGAGGGTTTTGTCAATACAGAGTACCCTAATAGAGTGTGTAAGCTTGAGAAATCCATTTATGGATTAAAGCAAGCACCTCGCAGATGGAATCTTTGCTTTGATGAGAAAGTCAAAGAGTTTGGCTTTTCGAGGAGTGAAGATGAATCTTGTATATATGTTAAGGCTAGTGGGAGTATAGTTAGATTTTTGGTACTGTATGTAGATGACATACTACTCATAGGAAATGACATCCCAACTCTACAGGAAGTTAAGTTCTGGCTTGGGAAGTGTTTCGCTATGAAGGGCCTTGGAGAAGCTGCCTATATTCTAGGGATGAGGATTCTGAGAGACCAGAGTAAAAGACTAATTAGACTTAGTCAGAGTACCTACTTGGATAAGGTGCTGAAGAGATTCAGCATGCAGGATTCCAAAAAGGGAGAGTTACCTATCTAGTGTAACACCAGATTGAGTAAGACTCAGAGCCCAAGTACAGAGGCTGAGATAGCTGAGATGAGTCGAGTACCTTATGCTTCCACTGTAGGCTCGATCATGTATGCTATGACTTGTACTCGTCCTGATGTGGCCTTTTCCTTGAGCATGGTCAACAGATATCAGGGGAACCCTGGCAAGGCTCACTGGACTGCGGTAAAGAACATTCTCAAGTACCTGCGGTGGACTAAGGACTGGGTACTTACCCTCGGTGGGAGTGATGACTTGAGAGTTGTAGCGTATAGTGATGCTAGCTTCCAGAATGATAGGGATAATTTCCGCTCTCAATCGGGCTGGGTCTTTACCTTAAACGGAGGAGCAATTACTTAGAAAAGTTCCAAGCAGGAGACAGTGGCTGATTCAACTTGCGAATCAGAGTATATAGCAGCAAGCGAGGCATCAAAGGAGGCAATATGGCTGAAGAACTTCATTGGAGACCTTGGAGTAGTACCAGCTATAAAGGAGCCTATCGAAATTTTCTGTGATAGTGTAAGTGCAGTTGCCTTAGCTAACGAACCAAGGGATCATGGGAGATCCAGACACATCGACAGAAAATACCATTTCATCAGACATCGAATAGAAGAAGGACTCCTCGTGGCAAAGAGGGTATCATCGGATGCGAACCCAGCAGATCCCCTCACGAAGGGATTGAGTAGGGCTAAGCATCTCCAACATGCAAGGCGCATAGGGCTGAAGGATGATATTAGTTTTAGTAGTTAGATAACTTTGAAATTTGTAAAGTGTAATTGACATTTGATGATGAATAAAAGTTGTGTTTATTTATGAGTAAAGTGTTGCTATCTTTTGTCAATCGTTTACTATTATTTCTTTTGCATGTTTTGACTTCCAGAATATTTATGTTATGTTTTACATATTATTCAAATTATCCACAGTCGGTCATATGTTGGACGGAGTTATGAATTAAGACTGTCATGAAGTTGGCTTGTAGAGGGCCATGTGGTTAGACATGGCAAGAGATGCTACAACACTTCATGAGTGCTCATAAGTTCTGAGTATTGGATACAACCCACTCTCGCTAGTATCACTTCATGGAATTTATCTCGAGTGATCGCGAGACGGTAATATCATATAAGTCTTCAAACCTAGAGATATGACTTGTTGCCTATGAGTTGGTTATACATTGATTGTACGAAAACGCATTAGTAACTCGATGTTATAAAAAGTGCCTGTGTGTATGATTCAACAAGTAGTAGAACAAGCATATGAGTCGAAGTTTATCTGTTACTTCTTGGATTAGAAGTGATATCTGGGCCCCTCGATGATTTTGTTTTGACCTACGTACTGGGCCCGGTCAGAACTAAATTGACGTGTTCGATTAAGTTCTTGTCAAACAAATCGGAAATCGGGAAACAAACTACTGGACAATAAGTAAGACATTGTTCCATGTATTTGTCCGACTGATATCTAGAGCAGAGGATTATATGATCACTTATCTTAAATGGCATAACATCATCTTCTCAGTTCCGAGAGACCTTGAAAGAGCTACGATTGCTGATCGGTTCCTGAAGTCATACTTGCAGTTATAGTTATTAGACTTATCCAAGTGGGAGACTGTTGGATAAGGTGTCTATGTCCATAACTATATTTGGTATATACTTGACCCGACCCGGCATGGTCCATTTGGGTTGCATGGCATCATGTATTTGGATAAATTAAAATGAGAGAAATAACACTTATGGTTTATTAATATATTATAAGTTCTGATATATTAATAATATTATTTAATTAGTATTGATCAAGAATTAATCTAGAATTAATTAAGTGATCAGAAGGTGACTAATTAAATATATGGGTTGATTGTGTAAATCATGCATACTTGTGTAGTGGGCTAAATGCTTCATGAATTATCAAGTTGGGCTAAAACTGTAACGCCCGTAGATCCGGACTAGTCAATTTAGAGACGATAAGCGTCAAAGATGACTTTTTGATAAAAGATTATTTAGAATGAATAATCTTAACTAAGTTGTAGTGGTCATGACAAGGTTTCCGAATATATAAAGAATGTCGAAATCCGACTTATAACGAAGAAGTTATGACCTGTCGAAGTTTCGTGACAAAACCGGTACGAAACTGCGTGATGTAAATAGTGAATTTACGATAGAGCAATATTTAGCCTTAGCGTTCTAAACGAAAGTCGTAGAATAAGTTAAACCGAGAGCGTGCATAAGAAGAACGTCTAAATCTGACTTCGTATGAGGAAGTTATGATTTTTCTAAGTTTCGACTTAGCGGTGCGCAGCCCAAAGTTCGAATATGAGATCGAATGATATTTGGCCGAAAAAATCTAAACAAGAATCGAAGATCTCGTCGATAGTAGTCCAACGGTGAAAAGACAGACGAAAACGGACGTCGGATGAAGAAGTTATGATTTTATAACGGAGTTTTCCTGTCCCGGCCTACTAAAAATAATATAATAAAAATATATTCAAAATTAGCCGACGGCGTCTAAATGAAAGTTGTAGAGCATAGTCTCACCTACGCGTGGATATAAAGAACGTCGAAAACAGAGTTCGTATGAGGAAGATATGAATTTCTGAAGTTTTTAAATAATTAAAATATATTTATTTAATTATAAAATCGGATAATACCAAACCCGTGACTCATCCGACCCTATCCACCCGGTACGCCCATCGTACCTAGATGTACGCCCAGCGTACATGTTGACGGAGGATTACGCCCAGCATAATTTGGGGTTACGCCCAGCGTAACTCGGGGTTTCAGCCCGTATAAATAGAAGTCGAAGACAACCGAGTTCTTTGCTCATTTTCTTTCCTTCTCTCTCGTTTTTGCATCGTTTTACGTGCAAGAAACATCCCGAAGCGCCGGTATTAATCCCGAGCCCCGAAGCGAGTCCCGAAGCCCCGAAGATCCCGAGAAGTAAAATTCCCGAGCCGAAGCTCTTCCCGCGTGAAGCCCGATTTTTGGAGAAAACATCCCGGTTTCGTCGGAAAAGATTATTTCAAGAGACGAGGTGCTGTCCGATCATCGTCTTATCAAGTGAGTGTATAGTCCTTTTCATAAACACGATTTTAATACAAGTATTGGTTGAATGTATTACATCTATGTTATGAGTGAGTGTGTAGTTACTTTCTTCTAACACATAAATATGAAGTATTTGCTATGAAATACGTGCTATGTGTTATGTATTGTTTGTTTATTTGAGATGGGTGTGGAATGGATGTTTTATACAGGTTTTTAAATGATTTAAACCGTATATGTATTTTATATCTACAAATATGTTGGGTAGAACATGAGTAGATGAAATACCTGGTGACTATGAGACGTAGTGCCTATTGTGTAAACCCTGGTGACTATGTGACGTAGTGCCTATTGTATAAACCCTGGTGACTATGAGACGTAGTGCCTATTGTATAAACCCTGGCGACTATGTGACGTAGTGCCTGTTGTATAAACCGTGGAAGCAAATGGATTTTTGTGCCAATCCCTTAGGTCAATCCTTAGGAATGAATGAATGAAGGATAATTTACTCTTAGGGTAAAGCTTTAAGAAACAGAAGAAGATAATGGAGATGGGTAATTTGGGTTGATTGTCTGATGATTAAATATAATATTATATCTTACTGTGGGTTGAAAACCCTATATGCTCACTAGGCTCCCAAGCCTGACCCACTCAGTTTTCTTTGCATTCAGGTAATGGCACAAGAGTATAAGTTGGTGGACATGACGAGAGATTTTGGATTATAGATCAGTAGTTATAAATAACTGTTGTAAGGTTTACTTTCTATTGTTTATGCTTTTGGTCTGTATCGGAACATGACATCCCAAGATTTTGTTATTTAATGAAAATACATTTCTTTAAAGAAATGATTTGATAAATTCTTATCATATTTTGTTTTGGGAACAAATTTCGCAATTCTTTTAATCAAAGGATTACTCTGATTTTATAAAACAAAGCATAAACAAATCGGTCTTTTCTGGCCGTGAAAATAGGGATGTCACAGTTGGTATCAGAGCATTAGTTTAAGCGAACTAGGAATTTGTAGGATTTCTAGACTTAAACTTAGAATGCTAAGCGATGATTGTGAGATGAGTGTCTACCATATTTTAGACACGAGCAGTAGTATATTTTAGGAAAGATGCCTAAAATGCTTTTATGTGCTAAATGTTATATGTTTGCCATATATGATATTGTTTGTTCGGATCTATGGTCTGTTGCCGACCGGATCTGGAGACCTTATGTGTTTAGGATTCTAAGCGTACGAATACGATATTAGAACTAGCATGTAAACGTTTCGGAGTGATAAGGATGATTTGAATATCTATTGTGAATGAGGATCTAATTTCACCTTACTCGGTGTATAGATCAAAAATGGTGAGAACAATGAGTGGAGTTGAAAACAGGAATCAAATACCTGTGATAGAGCAATTAGCTGTTGCAGCAACAGCACCTGAGCCAATGACTATGGCTGGAGTACAATTGATGATTTTGACGATGCTGGATCGTCAGATGGAGGAAACCAGATGTCTGCTTAGGCAGAATCGCGAAGAACTGTCAATTCAAGTCGAAGAGCCCGAAGTAAATGGAGGGCAGTCTGAAGGAGGAAACTTTAGTGGGATCATTGGTCAAGACGAACCACCGATTGTTAGGCAGAATAACCAGGATAGAGGAAGCGATGGAAGAGGATGCAAGTACAAGGACTTCATGGCATCCAAACCCCCATGTCTTTCTGGAAACCCAACACCGGTACAAGTTATGGACTGGATCTCCGAGATGGAGACGATGTTTGAAAGTTGTGAATGCAGCAACAAGCAGAAGACCGCTCTTGCGATTCCTCTGTTAAAATCAGGAGTATTGAGCTGGTGGAAGCTACTTGCTAGTTCTATGCCTAAGGGGGAAGCTAGCAAGATGTCGTGGGAGGATTTTATGGTGCAACTAAAGATGCAATACTGCTCTGAGCAGGATCTTCTGGAAATCAACAATGAGTTTCAAAATCTGAAAAAGGGAAAATTGAGCGTCACTGAATACGCTACAAGTTTTACGGAGAAGATGAAGCTTATCCCATATCTACTTCCAACCGAACTTTCCAAGGTCAACAAGTTTGCCCACGGATTACCAGCGGACTTTGGTCCAGTGGTCAAGCAAGCAACCACTTTGAAAGCCGCCATCTGGGCTGCTAGGAATGTCGAGACTCAGATCAGAGAGAAAGGTCTGGAGAGAGCTGAAGTTGGAGAGAAAAGGAAGCATGAGGGATCTTCAGTGATCAACAAAGAAAGCAAATTCTCGAAATCTGGGGGAAGAGATGAAGCTAATTGGTGCGAGAAGTGTAAAAAGAAACACTTCGGGAAGTGTAGCGATGAGATGACTTGCTACAAATGTGGGAAGACAGGGCATTACGCCAACAAGTACGCATCCAACAAAAAGGTGTGCTACGGGTGTAACGAAGAAGGGCATGTTTCTAGAGACTGCCCAAAGAAAAATGCATCGCCACAGCCAAGGGCATTCCACATGATCCTCGACGAAGCGAATCAAGGATAAGGATTTTATATCCAAGGATCAAGTTATGAAGTAGCTGTGCGAATAGTAACTTATGATGTAGCCTGTTAGAGGCATAAAATAGGGTGAACTTGAATTTTTGTGTAATCATTTCAAGTTATAATATAAACCCTGGTTTTGATATCTATGTGATATTTATTGTTTTAATACCTGATGTGTTAAATGATTGTGTGATTTTTGTATAGTGACTTGGTTAGACTGAGAGACAATACTTGGGACGAGTATGAGTAGGTGTGAATGGTAGTAGAGATCTATGCTACCGGAAGCACAGGACTCGTACTTGGATCAGGGAAAGTCGCAAGGTTACCGAGAAACTAGTAATTGATTCTGTTTATTCAAGTAAGTCACTACCATTGTTTCGATAATGACTAGTAAGATGGTTGTTATTCCGACCCTAGTGGTCATATCAAATTGAGTCCGACTACGATGAGTTGTTACGTGGTTCCGAGAACCAAGTTCGAAGTAGCATCTGACTACGGTCAGAAGATTGAAATCAATGCGACCGATAGCATCGCGCTCGTTGTTAAATAGGTTTGTTGCTAGAAATGCTACAAGTTAAGATGTGATTATATCACATTAGAATATAAAGGAAGGTATATTCCATTTCGGAACTTGACTCTAAGAGACTTGAGTCTAAGCGTTGTATTATACGATGAAAGGTCATTAGAACATGACCCATCGGTCTGTTACAATAGGTAAACGAAAGTACTTATCCTAAGAAGAAGAAGGAGTCATCAATAAGGAATTATATTGTAACTCGAAGGTTTCGATTGAAAGTCCAACATAGTACGAAGAGGAGATGCAGGATTGAGCACTACCTGCTATAGAGAATTCCAAGAGTTAGTTACTCTTTCGAGGAAACATAGAACTTATAGTTATTACCTAGGATGAAGAGATAACGTATGGAATCATTATACGAGTCCTATTTCGTTTATGATTCCGGGACGTAATCATCCTAAGGGGGAGATAATTGTAACGCCTGTAGATCTGGGCTAGTCAATTTAGAGACGATAAGCGTCAAAAATGACTTTTTGAAAAAAGATTATTTAGAATGAATAATCTTAACTAAGTTGTAGTGGTCGTGGCAAGGTTTCCGAATATATAAAGAATGTCGAAATCCGAGTTATAACGAAGAAGTTATGACCTGTCGAAGTTTCGTGACAGAACCGATACGAAACTGCATGACGTAAATAGTGAATTTACGATAGAGCGATAATTAGCCTTAGAATAAGTTAAACCGAGAGCGTTCATAAGAAGAACGTCTAAATCTGACTTCGTATGAGGAAATTATGATTTTTCTAAGTTTCGACTTAGCGGTGCGCAGCCCAAAGTTCGAATATGAGATCGAATGATATTTGGCCGAAACAATCTAAACGAGAATCGAAGATCTCGTCGATAGTAGTCCAAAGGTGAAAAGACAGACGAAAACGAACGTCGGATGAAGAAGTTATGATTTTATAACAGAGTTTTCCTGTCCCGGCCTACTAAAAATAATATAATAAAAATAAAGTAAAAATTAGCCGACGGAGTGTAAATGAAAGTTGTAGAGCATAGTCTCACTTACGCGTGGATATAAAGAACGTCGAAAACAGAGTTCGTATGAGGAAGATATGAAATTCTGAATTTTTAAATAATTAAAATATATTTATTTAATTATAAAATCGGATAATACCAAACCCGTGACTCATCCGGCCCTATCCACCCGGTACGTCCAGCGTACCTAGATGTACGCCCAGCGTAATTTGGGGTTACGCCCAGCGTAACTCGGGGTTTCAGCCCCTATAAATAGAAGTCGAAGACAACAGAGTTCTTTGCTCATTTTCTTTCCTTCTCTCTCGTTTTTGCATCGTTTTACGTGCAAGAAATATCCCGAAGCCCCGGTATTAATACCGAGCCTCGAAGCGAGTCCCGAAGCCCCGAAGATCCCGAGAAGTAAAATTCCCCAGCCAAAGCTCTTCCCGCGTGAAGCCCGGTTTTTGGAGAAAACATCCCGGTTTCGTCGGAAAAGATTATTTCAAGAGACGAGGTGCTGTCCGATCATCGTCTTATCAAGTGAGTGTATAGTCCTTTTCATAAACACGATTTTAATACAAGTATTGGTTGAATGTATTACATCTATGTTATGAGTGAGTGTGTAGTTACTTTCTTCTAACACATAAATATGAAATATTTGCTATTAAATACGTGCTATGTGTTATGTATTGTTTGTTTATTTGAGATGGGTGTGGAATGGATGTTTTATACATGTTTTTAAATGATTTAAACCGTATATGTATTTTATATCTACAAATATGTTGGGTAGAACATGGGTAGATGAAATACATGGTGACTATGTGACGTAGTGCCTATTGTATAAACCCTGGTGACTATGAGACGTAGTGCCTATTGTATAAACCCTGGCGACTATGTGATGTAGTGCTTGTTGTATAAACCGTGGAAGCAAATGGATTTTTGTGCCAGTCCCTTAGGTCAATCCTTAGGAATGAATGAATGAAGGATAATTGACTCTTAGAGTAAAGCTTTAAGAAACAGAAGAAGATAATGGGGATGGGTAATTTGGGTTGATTGTCTGATGATTAAATATAATATTATATCTTACTGTGGGTTGAAAACCCTATATGCTCACCAGGCTCCCAAGCCTAACCCACTCAGTTTCTTTGCATTACAGGTAATGACACAAGAGTATAAGTTGGTGGACATGACGAGAGATTTTGGATTATAGATCAGTAGTTATAAATAACTGTTGTAAGGTCTACTTTATATTGTTTATGCTTTTGGTCTGTATCGGAACATGACATCCCGAGATTTTGTTATTTAATGAAAATACATTTCTTTAAAGAAATGATTTGATAAATTCTTATCATATTTTGTTTTGGTAACAAATTCCGCAATTCTTTTAATCAAAGGATTACTCTGATTTTATAAAACAAAGTATAAACAAATCGGTCTTTTCTAGCCGTGAAAATGGGGATGTCACAAAAACCCATAGGATGCTTCAAGTCTTGTTTTATTATTTGCTTATGAATTTTATGTTTTGTGAACACACGCATTGTAAACACTTTCTTTCTAATGAAATGGTTGTTCATTACTTGCTTACTATAATGCATATCTTGTGATACTAAACATGACGTCCTCCACCCCCGAACGTTTCCGCCGTTCCGGTTTTGGGGTGTGACAGATGCTCCATGGAGGTTTAAACCCATGGGTCATGGAAATGAAGAGCCATGTTACATTAGGGTTTACATGGTGTAACCCTAATTGTAACACACTATATAAGGACCCTTATGTTCACCAAAATTGGCTACACTAAGAAATAAAGAGGGCAAGCCGATTTTAGAAGTGTTCTACATTTCTCCCAAGTCATTCCAATAGCATTTGGTGTTGTGTGAAACATTTGAGGCATGACACTTGGGGTGCTAGGCTCTCAAGGTTTTCAAGGAATCAAATCAACTACAAGGTATGTAATTCTAGCTATCTTTTCTATTTATAAGTTCCCCATGTATGCTAGATAGGATTAAGAACCTTGGAAATCAAATTTTGCATGAATTTTTGACAAACATAGATCCAAGGTTTCTAGGGTTGCATGTACACCTTAGGAGTGTTAGAATGCTCAAAACCCATCACCAGGATGCTTCTAACAAATTGATTGGCGATGTAGAGAGTTAACACCAGTCCGTCGTGGTGAGGATCTTGGATTTTCTCTCTATCTTGTTCATTGAAGGTGATTTCTTTCTCATTTGTGACCGACGTGTTCTTCCAGGGTCTCTCTTATTTTTCTCCTTGGACACCTTAGCATGTATTTTTGCTGCAGATTAAGAAGTTCCACAGATGTGAAAACTTATGGAAATAATATTAATTACCTTAGCGTCTGAACGAGGGGATTATGATTTTTCTTGGATCTTCGTGGGAACTTACTCTTTTTCTTTACATCTTTCTTTCCTTCTTCCTAGGATCTTGTTAAGATACCATTTGCTCAGGACATAGCTAATTTCCTTCCTGAGGGCTATATAGTCCTCAGTGTTGTGGCCAAAATCTCCGTGGTATGTACCACATTTAAATTCGTCTTTCCAACCACTTAATCTTTCTCCTTTCCTTGGCCACCTTGCTTTATCACCAAGATCGTGCATAGAGAAGATTAGACCTGAAACATCCACATAAAAGAAATAGTCAGTGATCCTCATCCCCTTCATCATCAAGGGCATTAACCATATAATGATCAGGTTTGGAGTATGGTTTTGATTTATAGGATCTTTGGTTTGAGAATAGACCTGGCAATGGGGCGGGTTTGGAGCGAATCGACAATGATCCAAACCTATTTAACAAATTTCAAAATCCAATCCAAACGTGATTCATAACCCGTAGGGTTTTGAATAATAAAACACATACCTTTATCCACTGAATCAGCAGGATCCAAACCCGCCCCGTAACCCGTAGGTTTTTTGAATAATCAAACACATTTTAGTAAATTCTTAAAATAACATATCTTAAATAAAACAAATGTTGGTTTAGAAAACGCATTACGTACTCGAGGACTTTCGATTGGAATTAAAATCACTATTATAGTAACTTCCGATTGATTTTTGACTTTCGGATACAGTGATAAAGAATAGCAAATGCAACATTTCTTTCAACTGATAAACGACTATTGATTTGTAAATAAAACTAGTGATTGCTTGATGAAATATAAATGAAATTACATAATGATTCTTGGTAGCAGGCTAGAAGTCTTCAAGTTGACTCGTCGACTCCTACATAAAAACAGTTTGGTCTTTAGCCTTTGCCCTTTGGATTTTTGATTGCAATTTAAATTAAACTTTAGAAAGTATAAAATATAAATGTATAATTCTAAAATTTATATGGAGCAGGATATAAGCGGAGCGGATCAGTGATGTTCCATACCCGACCCTTTTAATAAAAGTGTTAGAGGGTATGGGTCGTTAACGGGTAAAGGAATCAAAAACTATGCTCCAAACCCATATAATTCTTAAGGGTTTAGATCGAATCAGGGTCAAAACCAGCTCCATTCTGAGGACTTGGCCTTCCTGTTAGGTAGGCCTGGCAATGGAGTGAGTTTTGACCCTGATTCGATCCAAACCCTTAAGAATTATATGGGTTTGGAGCATAGTTTTTGATTTGTTTACCCGTTATCGACCCGTACCCGCTAATCCTTTTATTAAAAGGGTCGGGTATAGATCATCACCGATCCGCTCCGTTTATATCCCCTCCATATAAATTTGACAGTTATACGTTTATATTTTATACTTTCTAAAGTTAAATTTTAATTCCAATGGAAAGTCCAAAGGGAAAATGCTAAAGACCAAACTATTTTTACATAGGACTTGACGAGTCAACTTTAAGACTTCTAGTCTTCTACCACGAATCATCATGTCATTTCATTTATATTTCATCAAGCAATCACTAATTTCATTTACAAATCAATAGTCATTTATAAACTGAAAGAAAGTTTGAAATTGCTATTCTTTATCACTGTATTCGACAGTCAAAAATCAATCGGAAGTTACTATAATAATGATTTTAATTCCAACCAAAAGTCCTCGAGTATGTAATGCGTTTTCTAAACCAACATTTTTTTTATTTAAGATTTGTTATTTTAAGAATTTAGTAAAATGTGTTTGATTATTCAAAAAACCTATAGGTTAGGAGTGGGTTTGGATCCTGCTGATTCGGTGGATAAAGGTATGGGTTTGATTATTCAAAATCCTGTAGGTTATGAATCGGGTTTGGATCGAATTTTGAAATTTGTTCAATGGGTTTGGATCATTGTCGATTCACTCCAAACCCACCCCATTTCCAGGTCTACTGTTAGGGTTGTAATAAAAAATTTGGAGTGTTGGCTGTAACGTCCCGATTTTCAACCTAAAATTTTCATTTTTATTTATTAAAATATTCAGTTATATATCAGAGTATAATATGGAAACATGATTGCGAATGTTTGTGTGTACAGTCGAACCTTGCCCTTCTCACGAAGCGATAAAATGCCTAATAACGTTTATAACAACTGGGTAATCGTTAGACTTAGTGAGTTCCGCAATATACCATATACTATAATACATATACATGCATACAAGTAATGGTTGTATTTTAGGCTTACAACCTACACACGACTTCGTCTTCAACACAAGTCTACGTGCACATACGACCTACACGTGTCAATGTATACTTACGGCCTACATTCCATTTTGTTAACACGTGGTCTTATAGGCTCCCGACCTCTTTGTCGTGCTGCCTTCATACCCTAACTAATTCGTTATAACTTTTAAGCATATCAACAGTCACGCACATAGATATTATATATTTGGATCTACATGCACATAGAAAACTATACTATGGCTATACACTACTGGTTCCTATATCCTAACATACACAGACACACACACAGACATACACACACACACACACACACACATATATATATATATATATATATATATATATATATATATATATATATATATATATATATTGGAGTACATAATATAGTGAGATGAATGCACCTGCAGTTGCTCTGAAAATTAACAACAATCTTGTAACATCGGGTTCCTAGTATGTATTTAAATTATAATTTTATTCATCTTTATGTAGAAACTCGACGAGTTGAAGGCCCCAAACTCGTCGAGTAGGGAATAAATTTGGACGCGAGTTTTGAAGTCTACTCGACGAGTTGGAAGCCTCAACGCTACGAGTAGTACTGCCAGAATGAAACCCTAATTTCGGGGTTTTACACCGTATTTAAGCATCTTAATCCCCTCATGCCAGCCTCATTAACAGTCTCGAAGTCCCAAACCCTAGATCCAGAAACCCTAATGCATCTGTGAGCTTGTGAGCCAATTTTTGAGTGAAGTTTTTTGTGTGTTGAAGCTTGTGAAGGAAAGAGAAACTTGGGGATTGAAGAAGAAGCTAGTAGATCCAGAGACTCCATTTCATTCTCATCATTTTCTGGTAAGCAAGTCTCAAACTTGCTTAGTAACTTCTTAGATCTCCTTATTTTCATTTTATTGAGTTTTTGGCCCAAGAAGCATGATCCTTGGGAAATGGACGTCCCAAGTGAGTATACCATCAAATCTGGAATCATGGAGGGCTTTCATGGCATAAAGGTGCAAACTTTATGGCCATTGAAGCCCCATGCAAGCTATAGGATGTCATTTTGGCCTTTTAAGCTCCAAAAGGCCATGCATAGAGAGAAAGGTGTAAGCTTTACGTGTTCATTTAGTGTCTAGGGTCCAGATCTCAATGTATATGCATTAGTTTGGAGTATTGATGGCTTGTGGACCAAGATCTAGGTTCTAAAGAATTAGGGTTTGAGCTAAATCCTTTAAGTAAGGGTATTAACGGGTAAATTTGGAAATTTACCCTTAAAAGGATATTTCTAGTGTGTAGGTAAAGTATGAAGCTCAGATATGAAGATGGCTTAATAGACTGAAGAACTCGTCGAGTCCATAGAGGAACTCGACGAGTTGGGACGAAGTGTCCCCATTCTGTTAAAGGGAAAACTCGACGAGTTCAAGGATGACTCGACAAGTTGACTAGAGAAGTCCCGGTTCTGTTAATAGGAGGAACTCGACGAGTTGGATAGCGATTTCAAGGTTTATGATTCATGGAACTCAACGAGTTGATGGACCAACTCGGCGAGTTGAGTCAACCCAAGATGTTCACTTTGACCTTGACTTTGACTTTGACCAAGGTTGACCCGTGATGGGGTTTTGAGTATAGAATGTTATCTAAGAGGTTATCCTGTATAGGGTGTGAGTAGATCCGGTTGCGGAGTAGGGACTTTCAGCTATTCACGACATTGAGGTGAGTTTCCTTCAGTCGGAACGGGTCTATGGCACCAAGGTCAACCCGTATATGTGATATGATTAGTAGCTGAGTGTGGGCGGGGTCCGTATCACTTAGATAGCCAATATGGTACAAATTTATATGCTTAGTTATACTTGTTGTCTGTGTGATACATGTATGTATTTTCATGACTAACTGAGTGTGGGCGGGGCCCGTATTTCATAGAAGCTGAGTGTGGGCGGGGCCCGTATCTCATAGTAGCTGAGTGTGGGCGGGGCCCGTATTTCATAGTAGCTGAGTGTGGGCGGGGCCCGTATCTCATAGTAGCTGAGTGTGGGTGGGGCCCGTATTTCATAGTAGCTGAGTGTGGGCGGGGCCCGTATTTCATAGTAGCTGAGTGTGGGCGGGGCTCGTATCTTATAGTAGCTGAGTGTAGGCGGGGCCCGTATCTCATAGTATCCGAGTGTGGGCGGGGCCCGTATCTCATAGTAGCTGAGTGTGGGCGGGGCCCGTATCTCATTGAGTGTGGGCGGGCCCCGTATCTCCTAGTTTATTGTTATGTGTATGGTATGTGGTAGTTTGGGGAGACTCACTAAGCTTCATGCTTATAGTTTTCATTTTTGGTTTTAGGTACTTCCGGTAGCAAGGGGAAGAGCTCGGGATGGTTGTAGTGCACACACCATTTGTTTAGCCTGGGATGTTTATACTCTGATATATTTTGACAAATGTTATGTTATTTTGAGATACACGACTTATGGTTTTTATATGATGTTTGGATAACTATGGTTTTATTAATGATTTTAAAATGAATTTTTTGGTCATGATTTGTGGGACGTTACAAGTTGGTATCAGAGCCTTGGTTTGAGGGATTCGGGCACACTCTCGGGTGTGTCTGGACTCAAATTGAGGACTTGGTATAAAATCTTCAAAGGAAAAACCATTTTTATAAAAAAGATTTTGAAAAGAGAAAAAGGGTGTGGTGCATGCAATTAGCCGAGCTCAAGTAAGTACTCCCAAATTACCCATACACGTTTATGTTATGATATGCTTATGAGAACTTCATGCTAGATCAGGGATGAGGATCTAGGAAGGATGCCTTATGTGCCTGTTATATGTGTATGAGCTTTATGAACAGCATGCTAGTACTAATTAGTCAGTGATATGAAGGCCTGAGTAGGATATGCTTGATTATGTTTACTCAATGCTCGAGTGCTGCTTGCTTTGTGCTTCTAGGAGTTCTAGTTATCTTTAACTAACTAGTAAACGAATATGTTAAGTTACATATTACGAGGACTAAATAATTTAATAAGGTTAGGTTTAGCTCTATTTCGCAGCTCTTGTTTGAGTCCAACGGTTATAGGGTAAGACCTCTTATTAGAAGAATTATCTAGTCTTAGGGACATGTAATGGTATTCGTAAGCTAGTTAGAGGGAGATAGAAGGGAATTCTTATGCAGCTGATGGCGGAGAGTGGGTTGGTGATTACCCTAGGGCAAGCCTAGGATGAGATTAGTATGAGATCAACAGTAGTAGTAAAAGGGACTTGCTGGAGTGAAGGCAGTTCTTGAGGAAAGTACAGATAAATATGGAAGGTAGTATGGGCCCGTACTACTGAAAGTAGAGGATCCGTACTTGAATCAAGGAAGGCTGAGATGAATCCAGAGAACTTGCAGTGTATGTGATCCCTCGAGTTATGATGAGTATTCTGCTATTTGTAATGGTGTATTTTCAGAATGGTGACGCTACGCACTAGACCAGTTGGGACTTCGGGAGCCGGTGAGGGATCAGGCTTGGGCTCTGGAGCCCGACAGCTTGATGAGCAGACGAGAGAGTTCATCTCATCTGAGGTCACGTGTAGTATTTTAGACCAGACTCCTGCGATCTTCGGTACGGTCAAGGAGGGCATCTTGGAGATACTTGATGAGAGGTTGGGTGCATTCTGCACCGAGATGGAGGCCATGCTAGGGGCACGCACGATGACTTTTAGAGAGTTCCAGCTTGCGGAGCTCCAGACTACCATGGGGCTCGGGACCCCATTGCTAGCAGCAGGTGTTTGGCTGATGTCGCCAATGCCTTCCGTACGAGCGGATATCCCGAGGGGGACAAGGTCCGACTCGCTTCCTGTTTTCTGAAGGACAGAGCACGTGACTAGTCGGAGGAGGTCGGCATGCCATTGGAGATGATGCAACTCTTGATGCTATGACTTAGAGTGACTTTTCGGCCAGGTTCAGGACCGAGTTTGCACCTGTGATCGAGGTGCAACAGCTTGCTAGGGAGTTCCAGGATCTCCAGCAGACGACTGAGAGAGTGACAGAGATCACCGCCATGTTTAGGGAGAGGGCCCTTCTCGTTCTGCGGTATGTGGCGAACGAGGAGGTGAAGAAGGCCCGGTATCATGAGATGTTAAGGAGCAACATCAGACAGTCTGTGAGCCGATCCAGCTGCAAGACGCTGGAGGATATGATAGCGAGGGCTCGTGAGAGAGAGAGATTGATTTAGATATGGAGAGGAAAAGGAAACCAGAGACGGTGTTTGGCATGGAGGACTCGGGCAAAAAGCCCGAGGTAGATTCTCGAGGGAAGGGCCGACAGGGTCGAGGCCGCTGCGGCAAGTGTGGTAGGATGCACGTGGGCATGTGCATGGTGGGTAGTTTGGGCTGCTTCAAGTGTGGCCGAACCGGACAGTTCAGCATGGATTGCACTGCTACCACCACCACTAGAATATCTGATCTAATTTGCTTCCAGTGGAATCAAAGGGGCCACAAGAGGTCCCAGTGTCCGAGTTTAGCAGCAGCAGGAAAGGTGGTGACACCCGCTCCTGCTATGTTGAGGATTACAGACGGCCGATAGGGCCGGACAGAGGCGCCAGTGGCGAAGAGCAAAGCCTTCCAGTTGATAGCCGAGGCACGTGCAACTCATGATGTCCTTACGGGTATGTATCTTCTCCTTATCTCTTTATTTATATTTATTGTCACTCATGCTTATGTGTTTCATTATAGGATCGTTCTTAGTGAACGGTATATCTGCTCTCGTATTGTTCGATTCGGGGGCTATCCGATCTTTTTTATCGTTTTCGCTTAGCAAGCAATTTGTTGGAGCTCCGGGGGAGTTAGAATGTCCGCTGGATGTAGAGATAACAGATGATAGGACCGTTCGGGTTGGCAGAGTTCATCGGCGGTGTACACTGTAGTTGTTCTTCGCCACTGGTCACTCGACCGATCTGTTGCAGTTTACAAGTCGGTTGCATATTGATAATATGAAAGCGCATCGGTAACTCGATGTTATAAAACGTATTGTTGTGTGTGATTTGATGAGTAAATAGAGCACGCATATGAGTCGAAGTTTATCCGTTCCTTTTACCCTAAGGGGATAAAAGCGATATCTGTGGGCCCCTCGATGATTTAGTGATGACAACCCTAAGTGCTTGGCCAAGCCTGGACTGATTTGATTTGTTCAATTAGCCGTTCGTCATAAATCGGAAATCGGGAAACGACACATGAACAGAGAGAGTGATTATAATCCATGTCTCAGTTCCTACGTGATCTAGAATGGAGGAATATATGATCCCTTATCTAATCGATGCGTCATTTGATTTGTTCAGAGTTCGACATCGGCTTTTAAGAGCTACGATTGCTAGTCGGATTTTGGAGTCGTACTTGCAATAATAGTTATTAGACTTATCCAAGTGGGTGACTGTTGAATTAGGTGTCTAGGCCCATAACTATAATTGGTATGTACTTGACCCGAGAGTAGCATGGTCCATTTGGGTTGCCTTCAGCAGGACAATTTGATACGATGGACTTTTGAGAAAAAGGTTATTTATGATTTATTAATATATTATAAGTTCTAAATATATTAATATGAAATCATATTATTTAATTAGTATTGATCAAGAATTAGTTTTGAATTAATTCTGTGATCAAAAGAGACTTATTAAATATAAGGGGTTGATTTGGTAAAATCATTCATTCTTATGGTGTGGGCCAATGATCCATGATTCCTTAGGTGGGGCTAAAACCATGTGACAATCCATGGATGATACATGGAGGTTTAAACCCATGGACCCTAAGGAATATGGAAACTCATGCCCATTAGGGTTTACATGGTGTAACCCTAATCTTGCCACACTATATAAGAAGCCCCTTAGCATCCAAAATGGCACACTAGTAATCCTTGGAGTCCCATGAGCCGATTTATGGTGCATAACCTTTCTCTCATTTCTCATCCAATTCTTCATGGTGTTTGTGAACCATTTGAGGTGCAACACCTGAGGGACTAAGCTCTTAAAAGGTCATTGTCTACAAGCTACAACAAAGAGGTAATCTTCTAATTTGTCTTTTATGATTTATATGTCAATTGTATGCTAGTTGTAGGCTTAAGGCTTTGGAAACAATATTGCATGTATACATAGAGAAAACATAGATCCAAAGCATTTAGGGTTGTATGTGCACCATAGGATGTTGTAGTATACCAAAACCCAACAGACTGCTCCTATACTCATCAAAATCACACACAACAATACGTTTTATAACACCGAGTTACCGGTGCGCTTTCATATTATCAATGTGCAACCGACTTGTAAAATGCAACTCATATGTCTTGGTTTCAAGAATATAAGATATTATCGTCTCATGATCACTCGTGATAAAATCCATGAAGTGATACAAATGAGCGTGGATTGAATCCAATACTCAAATCTTATTACAGGAGTACTTATGAATACCGCAACAAACTTGTGCAATGTCTAACTCCTTAGAGAATCCTACAGACCCATTCATGACAGTCTAGCTTCAATGCCTACGTCCAATGTATTTATCGACTGTGGATGGTTTGAATAACCTAGTTATTCGGGAAATCAAAAATGCAAAGTGAAACACAAGAATAATACTAATCCTATATGGCCCTAAAACTTTTGAGTGTAAATAAAACACCTTTTATCTAATCACCATATTGATTAATCATTATTCATTGTATAATGTTTCGAGTAATCAACTTAATACTTGAATTAAAACAATAGTTTTCCGATGCTCCAAGCATGCATACTATGTTTGCCTATGGTCCTTTCTTTGTGAAATAGATCAATTGAAAGCATTTCAATGATGCTCATTTCACAATTCCAAATCCTTATGATAAAAGTAAGAATACCAAATTCTTGCCATTTACTGAAATCTGTTAGATGCTAAACTTATATGCAATGATCCTCTTGTAATGACTATGCACAAAAGTCACAGAGACTTGGCAACAGACATTACAAAGTATTCCAATGGAGAACAATTCCATGGATACGAAGTCGCATATTCAAAGTATATTCCTTTGAACATCCTTCTTGCATTATGTTTTCTAATCTTACATAGATTTAAAGAATAATTTCCACTTATGGAAACATTTCCATATTCCCATTTTGACTATCACTTCTGAACAAGAGTCACCTCTTTTCAGGAATATGTCAATATGGTCCTTCCAAAATTTTCAAAGTACTTCCAACTGTCCATGAGCAACCAATCTTTGGTAAACCTCAGATTGTCCTCGACAATTGCTTAACCACTTTAGTCATATCTTGTTCTAGTCCCTTTTTCCCTTTAAATGCCCTATGCATTTGAAAAAATTAGACCACGAGAATATTATAACATATGCAATCGATCCTATACCCGAAGCATATGGGATGCGATTCATAATGTCTAAGATAAAGACATGATACTTGATCAGTCTTTTGCTATAATATTTCTATTTGCCATGTTCTCACAATTCGAACTATAAAGAGGGATACCGTAATCATAATCGAATTTGAGAACGCAATTAACATTTTTACTAAATTTTATTAAAATCTCAATCTAAGCTTTTAGAATTGAAATGAAGTATAAATTCCTCTCCCTTAATTATAGCAAAACAACTTTTCAAACTTTGCAACTTTGCAAATTGAAACCTTTTGTTTTTCTATAATTAACATTGCTAACTTGCAACACTTAGCGTAATAATTGTGCTCCCACTAGCATAACAATTACATTCTTATTATCATAACACTTATGCTCCCACTAGCTTTGACATGTACTCAGAAATCAGCAGGACTAATGGAAATCAATACTTATTGACTTTCTTACCAAAGTTCAGATTTCTGATACGAGATGCTTCTATGCTTCTTCAACTCATACACCTTTCCTTAGATAGCTCACATGTATGTGTAAACAATTTAGAACTTACAACAATAAGTCTCAAATGTTTAGACCTTTTCCATTTCTCACAATTCGAACTATGAAGAGGGATGTTGTAATCATAATCGAATTTGAGAATACAAATATCACAATCGCTAACTATTTAAAATGTAGTTAGTGAAAGCGTTTCCTCACAATAATTTTCATGAACTGAAGAGAAACCTTATGACGCTTAGATTTTTTTATGGTGTATTTGTTCCTATCTATGTGAATTTGTCATAACCATAATCACAAGACAAGGTTAGTGACAAATCCAAACTTATATAGACTGAACTTGTTCAATCTTAATGTCTTTCCACCTGGCAGCACAAGGGCCTACCATTGCTTCCAAATTGTTATGCAAACAATTGAGCACTCATAGAACTCACATACATAGTCCACTTTAACCGGAATGGGCACATAAACAAGAATATGTCAACACGATAGGTTACAGACCTCAAGTCGTGTGCTAGTGATTAATAACAAGTTTATTCTTGATTAGTTCTTGAACCTTTTCAAGATCTTTAAGACTCCCACTGACCTATTGACATATAAGACTCTCTTTTCATGAAACATTCCTTGACAAACAAATATTCAAGAGTTAGTGCGGATTCTTATCAAGACAAACACTTCACACAATTGGTCTTAGTTGGTGTTTGTTTTATCCAAAACATCACAACTTACCAATTTCAAATGTACAAGAGTAAGAAACATTTTACTCTACATTTGATGAGTGTTATAAAACTTTATTAAGATTATGTCACTCAAGTTACAATCTTGGAGTATAACTCTAAGACTTGATTTTGGAACGAAGTATGACTCATCTTCTTGACTTAACCATTTCAACAATTCATGATTCCTCTTCTTAGCCATACAAGTGCACTAAGGTATCATTAGAGGATCAATTGTGATATGGTTTTCCATAATCATTAAGATGATCATAAAACACGATACTAAAGTACTCTCCCATCTTTTCAGATTGGAGAAACTTTTATCTTTCTGCCTAATTTGATTCTTCTCATTCATTCTGCCAAACATTGAAACTATTCCAATGTTTCAGAATTACACTTAAACTTGTAAGCATAACCATATTTACTATTTTTTAGTAAATTATAACGAATAGTCTTATCGCTCTTTGTGGTGACCTGACCAGCACACAACCGAGTGTAGCCAATCCCCTAGTCCTTCACTTGACTTGCATATACATGTGAACAAGGAATTAGTCTTATTTCCCAAAGATGAAAATTCTCCTTCATCACACAATACAACTTGCATGATTCCAAGTTTCTATCCAACTGAAACTTGGGTGATGAGAATCTTTCCTTATTTGGTAAACCTTGACACTACCACAAACGAAAGAATCAAATCCATTTTCCACATTGCTATTAATGGAATCATAAAAACAACAATTTTCGCAAATGCCATTGTAAGGCAACTTACAATGCAAATACATATGAAAACTATGTTGTTATCTATTCCTAAGCAATCTATCACAACTCTTAAGCAACAACTCAAAATTCTGATCACCGAACCATGCGATCGAAATCCATCTCTTCGCAATCAGAATCAGCTTACTCTTCCTTTAAGTTTCCTTTCTTTTCTTTGATTCTCCAAAACATCAAAATGTAATTACATTACATCATGTATTAAGAATCTGCAAATAGGAACTTAATAGAGTTAGATATTGGACTTACTTGAAGTAGAGTCAAACTTTTGACTTTACCATCCTTATAATCTTTCAAGTAAATAGAGCAGCTTCGCAACCAATGCCCCTTCTTTTGGCAATAAAAGCAAACAGATTCTTTTGGAATTGTACACGGGACAATCTCATACTTAGCCTTTCTCTTTACCATTTGGTCAACCGAGTTGACTATGGCCGATCCCTTTCCATTGGGAAGAGAAGACTTTCTGGACTACCAATGTTTCCATTGTCAATGTCCATGGAAGTTTGGGAAGTAGATCTTCCAATCAACTTTGCTTTACCAGTGCACCAAATCATTGCTGATTTAGCAACAACAAGAAAATATGTAAGATCGATAAGGGTCATGTCGTGGTCTGTCATATAGTAGTCCTTCATGAACCCGCTATACGACTCAGGAAGTGATTGAAGAACCCAGTCAAGAGCTTGTTGGATTAATGTCTAAGTCCATAACTATATTTGGTATGTACTTGACCCGACCCGGCATGGTCCATTTGGGTTACACTTCACCGACACAATTTATATGGATAGTCTTTTGAGAATAGTATATTTATGATTTATATTAATATATTGTAAGTTCTAATATATTAATATGGAATCATATTATTTAATTAGTATTGATCAAGAATTAATTTAGAATTAATTAAGTGATCAAAAAGAACTAATTAAATATGGACTCTTATATATATGAAATGGGCCAAGTTCATTTAGGTTGGGCTAAGCTTTCATCGATGGTCCATGGAGCTTTTAACCCATGGATCCTATGTAAATGAAAGGTCATGGGTATTAGGGTTTACATGGATGTAACCCTAATCCTACATAATATATAAAGGGGTCCTTGGCTCACAAAATTGACACAAGTGTGTGAAAATAAGAGTGGGCCGATTTTAGTGTGCATATATATTCTCTCAAGTTCTTCCAAGGTGTTATGGTGATTTGTAATTCCATTTGAGGCTTCCACACTATTGGGGCTAAGCTCTTAAAGCTTGAAGACATCAAGATACATCAAAAGGTATGTCATCTAACTAGAACTTTGTAGTATAGGTGCTTCATAATATGCTAGTTAGGATGAAACCTTGGAATAGTTAATATTTGCATGTATAATAGAGAAAACATAGATCCAAGGTTTATAGGGTTGCATGTACACCATAGGAGTGTTAGAATGCTCAAAACCCAACAGTGGTATCAGAGCCATGGGTTGTTTTCTGTTATATTGATGCAAATGTTTTATTTTCAAAGTTGGAAAAAAAAGAAAAAAAAACATGACGTTTGTCAAATTTTAAGATAATTACTTGTTTTTGTGAAACACTAATTATTTGTAAAATTTGAATCATTTGCTATATGAGTTGAATTAGGTCAAATTTAGTAAAAGATAAAATGATATGATTATTTTATTAGTTTTAAAAGTTTGATCTAAAGAGTTTTTTGAAACCTCCATAAGTTATGGATATGAAAAGGTTTTTTAAAAAAATTGATTCAAAGTTTTTTATGGAGTTACAAAACTTGGTCTTAATGTTTTAAAGAATTCCATAACTTGTTCTTAAGTTATGGAACATGAAAAGTTTCATCATAAAACAAGTATTTAACTCCATAAGTTATGGAATCCAAAAGTTTTCAAGAGTTACAAAACTTGCCCTCAAGTTTTGGAATTTGGAAAAAGTTTTTTTATGATAAAAAAAAGAATTGAATTCTAAAACTCTTGGGTTCATAACTTAAACAATTAATTAAATGGTTTTAATTTTGAATTTAATAATTGGAATTATGATGTTTTATTGAATAATTCAATTAACTCTTATGGACTTTATTAATAGATAATTAAAGTGTTTAATTAAAAGAGAATTAATAATTCCATAATGACATGGTTTAGATTTAATTAAATTAAGAGTATAGTTTAATTAATAGATTAAACCACCAAGTATTTTAAATGTCTAAAATACACCCCTATACTATTATAATATTAAAAGTTTAATATAGTATATGTATAAGAGCAAGTCGTCTTACCATTAGTAGGCCTCATTCACGAAGCCGGTCTATAAGGGGGGTATAAGGTTACTGCCTATAAAATGGCAGTTTAATGGGTGTCCACTCTCACCCACCGCTTCCTTGACTGGTGGAGGGTCGTTAGCCGAACAGGTAGGACAAGGACTATAATTCTCCTTTCATTAAAAGTATTAATGATAAATACTAAGTAACTAAACTTTTTATAAATTCCCAATCTTAGTTACTTAGGAAAATGTGAATAAGGTGCTAATCCATGAAATTACACTTTGCACTTTGTTTAAGCTGTTAGTGGAGCGTGTGTGGTTAACCGGCACACTAACCTGGACTTAACAAGGTAGGCAAATGGTAACTTAATGTTTATCATAGTATCGTTGGAGCGTGTGTGGTTAACCGGCACATCGATTGAGGGGTAAATATTAAGGGTACCAAGTATATTTGCATGGTTACTTCACACCTTGTTTGGTGATCCTCGGCATCCCAGTCACAAAACCTGAAGGGCACACTCGAGATTGAAACATGCCATTGAAAAGTTCAATGAATCTCAAAAGAATCTAGGAGTTTCAAAACCAATTAAAACCTAATAATACATTTCGTTTATCTTGGTGGAAATTGGTGAATCGTCATTCACCTACCTTCAAATATTTTATAGCTTGGATTACGGCATCCCTCTTCCAAGTTATAAAATAGTTTGTTGGGTCCTAGCCTTAATATATCATATTGGGTGTAATATTAAGGACTTAAATCAACTTTACGTGAATTTATCCCATTGTTGATGTCTGGTTTAGACAACAATGATCTTCCCAAACCAAGCTTTCCTAATGAATATGACTTCCCGAGTTTGGCTCATGGAAGTCATACTTCTCTTCCTCCACCTCCTCCAATTATTCTCCCTAACCCACAAGTTCAAGGTCACTCAAGCCCTAATGGAAAACAAGGTCTATGTGTGATCACATCTTAGAGATGAAGTCACATATTGACAAGCCGGGAGAGTTGGGTGTCAAAGTCTTGAGAAAGTTGGATGTTCAATCACTTTCTAAGTCACATAGTGAGTTCCTTTGGGACTACTATGAAACAGACTATGACATGAACCTTAATGATCATATCTATTTGCTTGGTGCTGCTGAATCAGCAATGATTTGGAACGATAATAAAGCAAATTTGATTAGAAGATCAACTTCCCAAAAACTTTATGGACAGTGACAATGGTGACACTGGAAATCCAGAAAAAGCATTCTCTTCCCAATGGAAAGGGATTGGCCATAGTCAACCCGGTTGACCAAATGGTAAAGAGAAAGGCTAAGTCTGAGATAGTCCCATTACCAAAGGGTCCATATGTTTATTTTGCCGAAGGAAGGGGCGTTGATTGCAAAGCTGCCAAATTTACCTAAGGATGTTAAAGTCAATAAGTTTGACTCTACATCAGGTAGAGCCCATTATCTAACTCTGTTAAGTTTTATTCTGAGATCCTCATTACATGATGTGACTGGGTCACATGTTGATGTTTTAAGAATCAAAGAATAGAGAGAAATCTTAAAGGAAGTATATGCTGATTCTGATCGCGAAGGTGGATTTCGATCGCATCAGAATTTTGAGCAGTTGCTTAAGAAGTTATGATATATTGCTAAGGACTAGATAACAACAATTTTCCATGTGGATTGTAAGGATAAGTTTTTCCGCAAAGTTTTAAAATAAAAGAAAATTGTTTAATTTTATTTATTTGAAGTATCCTTACAATGGCATTTGTGGAAAATTGTTGCTTATATGATTCCACTGACAGCAATATTGGAAAATGGATTTGATTCTTTCATTTGTGGTAGTGTCTAAATTTACCAAATCAGGAAAGTTCCTCATCGCCCAAGTTTCAATTGGACCGAAACTTGGAATCATGCAAGTTGAATAGTATGATGAATGAGAACTTTCAAGCATTGGAAAATCAAGACTAATTACTTGTTCACATGGATGTGTGAGTCAAGTGAAGGACTAAAGGGATCGAGTACACATTCTTGTGCACTGGTGATGTCCACCACAAAGCTCGTTAAGACTATTTGATTTACTAAAGTTTAGTAAATATGGTTATACTTACAAGTTTAAGTATAATTCTGAAACATTGGAAAAGTCTCAATGTATGGCAGAACGAATGGGAAGAATCAAATTAGGCAGAAAGATAAAAGTTTCTCAAATCTGAAAAGATGGGAGAGTACTTTAGTATCATGTTTGTGATCATCTTAATGATTTAGAAATCATATCACAATTAGTCCTCTAAAGGTCATCTTAGTGCATTCTTATGACTAAGAAGAGGAGTCATGAATTGTTGAAATGGTTAGATCAGGAAGATGAGTCATACTTCGTTCCAAAACAATTCTTAGAGTCATACTCCAAGATTGTAACTTGAGTGACATATCTTAAAGAAAGGTTTAAAACACTTGTCAAATGTAAGAGTAAAAGTGTCCTACTCTTGTACATTTGAAATTGGTAAGTTGTGATGTTTTGGATAAAACAAAGACCAACTAAGGCCAATTGTGTGAAGTGTTTGTCTTGATAAAGAATCCGCACTATCTCTTGAATATTTGGCAAGATAGTCTTACATGTCAAGAGGATAGTGGGAGTCTTAAAGATCCTAAAGAGAATTTCAAGAACTAATCAAGAATAAAACCTGAGGTTCTTCACTAGCACACGACTTGAGGTTTATAACCTATCGTGTTGACATGTTCTGTGCCCATTCCAGTTAAAGTTGCCTTTGCATAGGAGTTCTGAAAGTTCTCAATTGGTTGCATAACAACTTGGAAGCAATGGCAGGCCCTGTACTGCCAGGTGGCAAGAAGTTAAGATTGCATAAGTTCAGTCCATATGAGTTTGGATTTGTCATTATCCTTGTCTTGTGACTATGGTTTTGACGATTCACATGGATAAGAACACATACACCATAAAATCTAAGGGTCATAAGGTTTCTCTCCGATTCATGAAAATAATGGTGAGGAAACACTTCCACCAAGTAGATTTGAAGCAGATGGAAAAAGGTCTAAACAATTGAGACTATGATTACGGCATCCCTTTTCATAGTTGTGAAATTGTTTAGACACACATGCATGCTATATAAGGAAAGGTGTATGATTTTGATAAAGTTTTATCAAAGCATCTCGTATCAGAAATCTGAACTTTGGTAAGAAAGTCAATAAAGTATTGATTTCTAGAAGTCCAGCTGATTTCTGAGTACATGTCAAAGCTAGTGGGAGCATAAGTGTTATGCTAATAATCATCATGTTAGTGGGAGCATGATAATTATTGTTAGTGTTGCAAGTTAGCAATGTTAATTATAGAAAACAAAAATTTCAATTCGTGAGGCTGCAGGGATTGAAAAAGTTGTTTTGCTATAATTAAGGGAGAGGATATACTTCATTTCAGTTCTAAAGGCTTAGATTGAGACCTTAATCATCTTTAGTCAAGAATATATATATGAATTTCATGTTGGATTGGTTATCATTTCAGTTCTAAAGGATTAGATTGAGACCTTAATCATCTTTAGTCAAGAATATATATATATATATATATATATATATATATATATATATGAATTTCATGTTGGATTGGTTCAACTTAAGGAAATTCTATATATTGCGTTCTCAAAATTCGATTATGATTACGGCATCCCTCTTCATAGTCAAATTTTGAAAACATGGCAAATAAAAATATTGTAGCAAAAGACTGGTCTAGAATCGTGTCTTTATGTGAGACATCATGAATCGTGTACCATTTGCTTTGGGTACAGGATCGATTGCATGTGCTATAATATTTGTCATTTCTAAATTTTTCCAAATGCCCAGAGGCATTAAGAAGGGAAAAGGTCTAGAATTGGATATGACTAAAATGATTAAGCAATTGTCGAGGACAATCTGAGGTTTACCAAAGATTGGTTGCTCAGGGACAGTTGGAAGTATAGTGCTAATTTTGGAAGGACCATATTGACATATTCTGAAAAGAGGCATCTCTTATTCAGAAGTGATAGTCAAAATGAGAATATGGAGTTGTCTCCATAGGTGGAAGTTATCTGTGTAAGATTAGAAAACTTAATGCAAGAAGCATGTCCAAAGCAATGTACTTTGAATATGAGACTTAGTTTCCATGGAGTTGATCTCCATTGGAATACCTTATAATGACTGTTGACAAGTCTTTGTGACTTTGTACATATTCATTACAGGAGGGTCAGTGCATATAAGTTTAAAATCTAAACAGATTTCGATAAATGAGAGGAATTTGAAATTCTCACATTTTTCGATAAGGATTTGGGAGTGTGAAATTAGAATCATTGAAATTATGTTCAATTGGTTTATTTCAAAAAGTAAGGACCATAGACAAACATAGAGTGCATACTTGGTGTATGGCAAAGCTATTGTTTAAGAAAAACATAGTGTACATGCTTGGAGCATGGGACAACTAGTGTTTTTAATTCAAGTATAAAGTTGATAAAACCGAAACAATGAATAATGAGTAATTAGTATGGTGATAAATAAAAGTGTTTATTTATATTCATAGGGTTTGATACCATATTTGATTCATTTATTCTTGTGTTTCACTTTGCATGTTTTGACTTACAGAATAACTAAGTCGCTCTTCCTGAATGATTAAGTTATTCAAACCATCCACAGTCGGTCATATGTTGGAAGTAGATATGAATCAAGACTGTCATGGGTCGGTTTGTAGAGGTCCAAGTTGGTGGACAAAGTGGTGCTACAACACTCATGAGTGCTCATAAGTTCTGAGTATTGGATTCAACCCGCGCTCATTTGAATCACTTCATGGATTTTATCACGAGTGATCATGAGACGATAATATCTTATATTCTTCAAACCTAGAGATATGAGTTGTTACTATGAGTTGGTTATACATTGATTGCACAAAAACGCATTGGTAACTCGATGTTATAAAACGTGCCTTTGTGTATGATTCAACAAGTAGTAGAACAAGCCATATGAGTCGAAGTTTATCCATTCCTTTTACCTTCGGGATAAAAGCGATATATGTGGGCCCCTCGATGATTTAGCGATGAAACATGTGAGTGCTTGGCCAAGCCAGGACTGATTTGATTTGTTCAATCAGTCAGTCATCATAAATCGAAAATGGGGAAACAACAAATGGACAGAGAGAATGATTACAATCCATGTCTCAGTCCATATGATATCTAGAATGGAGGTATATATGATCCCTTATCTAATGGACAAGTCATTGACAAGGTCAGAGTTCGACAGCGGATTTAAGAGCTACGATTGCCAGTTAGGTTTTGAAGTCATACTCAATAATAGTTTTAGACTTATCCAAGTGGGAGACTGTTGGATTCATGTCTAAGTCCATAACTATATTTGGTATGTACTTGACCCGACCCGACATAGTCCATTTGGGTTGCACTTCACCGGCACAATTTATATGGATAGTCTTTTGAGAATAGTATATTTATGATTTATATTAATATATTTATGATTTAATTAGTATTGATCAAGAATTAATTTATAATTAATTAAGTGATCAAAAAGAAGTAATTAAATATGGACTCTTATATATATGGAATGGGCCAAGTTCATTTAGGTTGGGCTAAGCTTTCATGGATGGTACATGGAGCTTTTAACCCATGGATCCTATGTAAATGAAAGGTCATGGGTATTAGGGTTTACATGGATGTAACCCTAATCCTCCATAATATATAAAGGGGTCCTTGGCTCACAAAATTGACACAAGTGTGTGAAAATAAGAGTGGGCCGATTTTAGTGTGCATACATATTCTCTCAAGTTCTTCCAAGGTGTTTTGGTGATTTGTCATTCCATTTGAGGCTTCCACACTATTGGGGCTAAGCTCTTAAAGCTTGAAGACATCAAGCTACATCAAAAGGTATGTCATCTAACTAGAACTTTGTAGTATAGGTGCTTCATAATATGCTAGTTAGGATGAAACCTTGGAATAGTTAATATTTGCATGTATAATAGAGAAAACATAGATCCAAGGTTTATAGGGTTGCATGTACACCATAGGAGTGTTAGAATGCTCAAAACCTAACAGAGCTAACTTCCTTCAGACTTCGACACCCAACTCTCCCAGCCTGTCAATATGTAACTTCATCTCCAAGATGTTGGCACATACATACTTCCATCTTAGTGGTTGCTTACCAATAGGGCTTGAGTGACCTAAAACTTTTCAAGTCTTTGAACTTGTGGGTTAGGGAGAATAATTGGAGGAGGTGGAGGAAGTGAAGTGTGATTTCCAGTCCCATTAATGCACGACATAGGGATTAACCTTGATCACCATGTGGAATACCATCTTCATTAGAAAGCTCTTTCCAAAAGAATAAGGATGACCATAGTTGTCAGAACTAGACATGTATGAGGGAGAAATTCAAGTTAGTTGATTTAAGTCCTTAATATAACACCCAAAACGAAATATTCAGGCTAGAACCCAACACAATATTCTACAATTGCAAAAAGGGATGCTGTAATCCAATTGTAGAATATTTGAAGGTAGGTAAATGACGATTTACCAATTTCTACCATGAAAAACGAAAGAGATTATTAAGTTTTAATTGGATTTGAAATTCCTAGATCCTTTGAGATTCATTGAACTTTTTCAATGGCATGTTTAAATCTCGATTGTGCCCTTCAAGTTTGTGACTGGGATGCCGAGGATCACAAACAAGGTGTGTATAACCATGCAAATTAGCTTGGTACACCAAATGTTACATATCACCTAATCAATGTGCCGGTTAACCACACACGCTCCATTGATCTATGATTAACATCAAGTTACCCTTTTCCACACATTGTCAGTCCCAGATTAGTGTGTCGGTTAATCACACATGCTCCACTAACGACTTAAGAAGGTGCAAAGTGCAATTTCATGTATTAGCAACAATTCCACATTTTTCCTAAAGTAACTAAGATTAGGAATTTAATAAAAGTTTAGTTACTTTATATATTTTTTTTCATTATACTTTTAATGAGGGAGAACTAATGTCCTATCCTACCTGTTCGGCTAACGACCCTCCACCAGTCAAGGAAGCGGTGGGTGAGAGTGGACACCCATTAAACTTGCCATTTTATAGGCAGTAACCTTATACCCCCTTATAGACTGGCTTCGTGAATGAGACATACTAACGGTAAGACTGACTTATTCTTATACATATAAGCATTAAATTTTAATATTATAATAGTATAAGGTTTGAATTTTAACTTTTAAAATTCTAGGGTTTGGAATTAAAGTATTCAAAAATGAGACTTTACAAATTCCAAAACTTGAGGGCAAGTTTTGAAACTTGTCAGAACTTTTGGAGTTCCATAACTTATGAGTTTTAATGTGGTTTTATGAAAAACTTTACATGTTCCATAACTTGAGGAAAAGTTATGGAAGACTTTAGAAACATTAAAATAACTCTTAAAAATGAGACCTTTCATTTTTCCATAACTTATGAAAACTTATGAGTTTTTGATATTCATGAATTAGACTTTTCACATAACTTGAGGACAAGTTACAAAAACTCATATCATGAACAACTTTTAGATTAATTTCAATCAAAAATAATTATCACATAACGTTTCTATTAATCTAATCTAACTGATAGCAAAGCAATTAACATCAAATATTACAAATAATCATCTAATTATCTAAACATTTGACAATTGACTTTTAAAGGGATGAGGATTATCATTACCAACATAGAAAATACAATTTTTATGTTTACAAAACAGTTTGTGGTAATGACTCTATCCATTTCTAGCCAAAAACTCGAATTTCTGCACACACATGCACCAACTCATCGAGTGCATGATATGAACTCGCCGAGTTGATGGTTTAATGAGTGGACTCATCGAGTCTGTTCATGGACTCGGCGAGTTCATCTGTCAGGATGCAGAAAACTCGATTTTCCAGCTTCGAAAATTAAGCAAGCATCAAATATAATAGAAAACAACCCATGGCTCTGATACCATTGTTGGGTTCTAGTATACTATAACATCCTATGGTGCACATAAAACCCTAACTGCTTTGGATCTATGTTTTCTCTAATTATACATGCAATATTGTTTCCAAAGCATTAAGCCTACAACTAGCATACAATTGACATATAAATAATAAAAGACAAGTTAGAAGATTACCTCTTTGTTGTAGCTTGTAGACATTGGCCTTTTAAGAGCTTAGTGCCTCAAGTGTTGCACCTCAAATGGTTCACCAACACCATGAACAATTAGATGAGAAATGAGAGAAAGGTTATGCACCATAAATCGGCTCATGGAACTCCAAGGATCACTAGTGTGCCATTTTGGATGCCAAGGGGCTTCTTATATAGTGTGGAAATATTAGGGTTACACCATGTAAACCCTAATGGGCATGCCTTTCTATATTCCTTAGGCTCTATGGGTTTAAATCTCCATGGATCATCCATGTATTGTCACATGGGTTTAGCCTAACCTAAGGAATCATGGATCATTGGCCCACACCATAAGAATAGATGATTTCACCAAATCAACCCCTTATATTTAATTAGTCTCTTTTGATCACAAAATTAATTCCAAACTAATTCTTGATCAATAATAATTAAATAATATGATTTCATATTAATATATTTAGAACTTATAATATATTAATAAATCATAAATAACCTTTTTCTAAAAAGTCCATCCTATCAAATTGTCCTGGTGAAGGCAACCCAAATGGACCATGCTACTCTCGAGTCAAGTACATACCAATTATAGTTATGGGCTAAGACACCTAATCCAACACGGTCTGTGATAGTATTCATAGATGATATCTTGATTTATTCCAAGACTCAGGACCAGCATGAGGAGCACCTGAGGGAGGTGCTGGAGACAAAGAGGAGGGAGAAACATTTCACAAAGCTCTACAAGTGTGAGTTCTGGTTGCACGAGGTGCAGTTTCTGGGGCACCTTGTCAACCAGAAGGGTATTCTGGTCGATCTGGCCAAGATAGAGGCCGTGATGCAATGGGAGGTTCCAACGTCTCCATCCAAGTTTTAGAGTTTTCTTGGTCTAGCAGGTTATTATCGGAGATTCATCCAGGATTTCTCCAAGGTTGTCGTTCCCTTGACCCGACTGACCAAGAAGTCGGTGACATTCCACTGGGGGCCTGAGCAGCAGGCAGCCTTTGAGACTCTCAGACAGCGATTATGCGAGGAAAAGATTCTGACGTTGCCGGAGGGCGTCGATGATTTCGTGGTTTACTATGAAGCTTCGATCACGGGTATGGGTGTGGTAGTAATGCAGCAGAATCATGTGAGAACTTATGTCACACCCCAAAACCGAGAACGGTGGAATACGTTCTGGCGTGGAGGACGTCATGTACAATATCATAACAATGCATAATAGTAAAGACAAGCAACAGCATCCATTGCATTAATATAATAATTGTAGTACAAGCGTGCTCTGTACAGTTTGTTAGACACCAAAAGTATAATCAAAATAAAGAGGAGTCTTGTATGTGCTCCATCTTCTCAAAAGCTGCATCTGTACGTGTCTACTGATGACCTGAGAATACAAGTTATTTTGAAAGCGAGTATCAACATAAAGCTGGTGAGTTCATGAGTATTTAGTGTCATTGCTTGTATAAAAATGATTACAACCATGTAGTATAATAATTGATCTCAATGTTTGGAAAATAGTATGCTCCCTAGGAAAACCCTATGTTTTCTAGTAAAAGTGGTCTTCTACGAAGACCCGGTTATATGTATGTTTGATCCTTTGAAAATGTAAAAGTTTTCCCAGAGAAACTATTAGTAGGAAAATATACTTTTAGACTTCATTCATGTAAAGTAATTGGGAAAATAGTGTTTTACCCCAGCAGTATCACTGCCAGCTAATGAAATGAAAATGCAGACTCCAGGTAGTATTTAATGTACAATACACCTCGGGGAGTCTGTTTTGCCTTTAATTCTTAATGTATTAATTAAAGGTCGAAATGTGAACTTGTATGTAACCATGCTGATTGACGATCGAATCCCTGATGACCCTCCGAGTCATCTGTGGAAATGTGACATTTTGTCACCCCTGGGCCTAGTCGGCTCAGACTGTAGCTAGCAGTCGGGATGTGGGAGTGTCTGTCCCGTATAGATCTATACACATAATGCCCGCTCTCCCTCCAGGAGACTCTGGTTACACGGTGATAGCACAGTGAAGTGTCGTATCGAGAGATAGTATGTCACATTCTGTTGTAGTATGTTCTCTTTGTATAATGTATAATGTACTTTCTGGTATAGTGTATAGAGTGTTCTCTTGTATAGTATATAGTATTCTCTTTTTATAGTGTTTAACATGTATTGACTCATAACTGTTCGGACTCTGGTAGGTACCATTGTAATAGTATACACGAGTAGTAATCCTTAACTATACCTATTATAGTTAAATAGTAAGGTTGGTTGCATGCCTTTGATACACAAAGGTATTGAACTGAAGTGAAGACTTTAATATTCAACACGAATATATATAATATATAACTAAGAATTCAACGACAGTCGGACAGATAACAATATACCCTAAGTCCACAATCAAACAAGAACAGGAAGTAAAGTGAGCTATCAGTCCTAAGTCCTTCAAGTCTTACTTATATAAATATATTGGTGTAGATATGGTTTGGGAACAGAAGGAGTTTAAAAGAGTTTAGAAATATTTTTATAACAATTTAACATGAAAATGAGTTTGATAAACACTTAAAGCAGTTTTGTTGGTAAAGCAGTTAAAAGTATAAAAATCCTTTTGGTTGCAAGTTATAAATCACATGTGATTGATACTATAGCTTGATTGATTCAACTTGTATTCCCCCCCCCCCCATAAAAGCATTTAAAAACATTTAAAAGGTTGATTAAGGGGTATGAACTCACCTGCAATGAGTGAAGTGGATGGAAGTGTCGGGTAGGATGCTAGGTGTCAAGTGAGGACTTGATCACACACACGGATCCTATGTAATATGTAGTGATACATAAATGTATCTAATTAGTTATTTAATCACTAATTAGGTAAGTAAAGACACTCTAATGCATGAAGACACTTTGTTTCAAGTGCAAGGAGTGCTAAAGGTTGCATCTAAGGAGTGTATGGCCTCACTATGGAGTTTACACTTCAATTGGTTACACTTAAGTGTGTTTACGGTTTCTGGACCATTGTCCCCATGAGTTTACGGCCGTAAACTCATGGTAATGGTGCCATTGGGTGTTCAAAGGTCTTAAACTACTCAAGGAATTATGCTAGACTCGAATCCATGGCTTAGGAAGTGATTGGGGCTAGAAATGGACACTTCTTGGAGTTTACGGTCCTTGGACCACTCCCTTGGGAGTTTATGGCCGTAAACACATGAGTTTACGGTCGTAAAATCATGTTGGTTCATTTCTCTTGTGTTTTGGTGGTTCTAGGCTATGCATGCAAGGTTCTAGTCACTTACACAAGCATAGGAAGGTTTTTAAGGCACTTAAACATTCTTAGAAGGTGTTTACAGTTTTGGGAGGCCTTCCCAAACCGTAAACTCATGTTTGTCTCATCCTTACACGTTTTTGGGGTTCCTAGTTCATGCATGTAAGTCCTTAGTGCATTACTCAAGCATTGGAAGGAGTTTGGGGCTTCAAAACCCTTCTTTGGGGTGTTTACGATTTTGGAATGTTCCAAAACCGTAAACCCATGTTCTTGGGGTTTTTGGGTGTTTAATCTATGAATACTAAGCCAATAACTAGTTAGATGAAGTATACTTACTTATAGGAAGCTTGTAGAGGTGATTTAGGACTCAAAAACGCAAATGTGTTCTTGGTGTTCTTGAAGATTTGAAGATTCTTTGAAGATCTAAGTAAAAATCGGAATCCTTTGGATGAGAAGGTGTAGAAACACTAGATTAAGTGTTGTTTAAAAGGATCAAGGAAGAAAACTTACATTTTTGGGCGGATTTAGAAGAAGATGATGATGATACTTGAGAGAAAAACTTGTGTTCTTGAGTGGAAGGTGGTAAAAAGTGAGGACAAGGGGTAAACTCATGTTGTATGCATGAGTTCTTGGAGAGAAGGGTGTTTACGGCCCAAACACCCCATGTTTGGCTGTGAACACCTAGTTAAGGTGTCGGGTTGTCCGGTTTATTACACGCCACTAATTACGTCACTTCCAATTAATAAACTGTTTGATGAAAAATAAAATAAAACACCAAACGGGTTTAAATCCGGCCAAAATGCATTTGAAATGTTTTTGAATATATTTTTTTTGACGTATTTAACTGTGGAAATTATACAAAGAAAATTTCGGGTTGTCACAACTTACGCTTCGAGGAAGTTGAAGCCTCATGAGGCGAAATACCCGACGCACGATTTGGAGTTGGGGGCTATGGATCAGCCGAATCTGAACATGAGGCAGCGTTGGTGGTTACATGTGGTGAAGGATTACGATTGTGAGATCCTTTATCACCCAGGGAAGGCCAATTTTGTGGCTGATGCTCTTAGCCACAAGGCAGTGGCGGAACCAATACGAGACATATGTCAGAGGATGACAGTGGTTACTCCATTGCTGGAGCGGATCAGAGAGACGCAGGTCGAGGGTATGAAGGAAGAGCATCGGAAGTGTGAGCGGATCGTAGGCCAGGTGGCCTCATTTGATTACGACAGCCATGGGTTGTTGACCCTGCGTCGGAGGGTGAGGGATCCTTACTATGGCGGGGAACGCCAGATTCTGATGGATGAGGCTCACAAGTCAAGATTCTCCATCCATCCCGCGGTGACGAAGATGTATCGAGATCTTCTCCCTGATTATTGGTGGCCCTGCATGAAGCTGGACATCGCATGGTATGTGGAGTGGTGCTTGACTTGCAGGAAAGTGAAGGCCGAACATCAGCGATGTCACGGCAAGACGCAGTCGTTGGAGATTCCCGTGTGGAAATGGGAATATATCACTATGGATTTCATCACGAAGCTTCCCAGGACCGCATGTGGAGTGGATTAGATTCGGGTCATTGTGGACCGGTTGCCCAAGAGTGCTCATTTCATCCTGATCCAGGAGAGTATATTGGCTGAGAAGCTTGCCGAGATCTACGTACGTGAGGTAGTGGCAGTCATGGAGTGCTGGTTTCGGTCGTGTCAGACTGAGATGTTCACTTTACTTCCAGATTTTGGTAGAGGTTTCATGACGATATGGGTACTTGTCTTCACTTTAGTACCGCTTTCCACCCTCAAACGAATAGGCAAAGCGAGAGGACGATTCAGACTCTCGAGGACATGCTGCACGAATGTGTTTTGGTTTTCGGTGGCAGTTGGGATACGTATCTTCCGCTATCAGAATTTTCGTATAACAACAGTTACCACGCCAGCATAGGCCGACCTACCTTCAAGATGCTCTACGGGAGGAAGTGTAGGACCCCAATCTGTTGGGTCAAGGTCGGATAGAGGGTCATAGGGAGTACCGAGGTGGTACTCAAGACTACTGAGAGGATCTAGCAGGTACGGAGCAGGCTCAAGACTACTCAAAGTCGGCAGAAAAGCTATGCCAGGAAGCATCGTTCAGACTTAGAGTTTCAGGTGGGCGACACGGTTCTCCTGAAGGTGTCACCTTGGAAAGGTGTCATCCGGTTCAGGAAGCGGGGAAAGTTGGGCCCCAGGTACATCGGTCCTTTAAGGGTTATAGCCCGGGTGGGCAAGGTGGCGTATCGATTGGATCTTCCAACAGAGCTCAGCCAGATCCACAACATCTTTCATGTTTCCCTGCTGCGGAAGTGCTTTGTGGATGACTCCGTGATTGTGTCATTAGAGGATATCCAGGTGGATGACATCCTGAACTACATTGAGAGGCCAGTGGCGATTCTGGATCACAAGACTAAAACCTTGAGGAACAAGTTTTTTCAGCTAGTGAAGGTGCAGTGGCAGCACTGTAAGGGCTCGGAGTGGACTTGGGAGCCATAGGAAGAGATGAAGGAGCACTACCTAGAGTTATTCGAGGCAGCAGACTTCGAGGACGAAATCTGAGAAAAGTGGGGGAGAATTGTAACACCGGTTTCCTGGTATGTATTTAATTATAATTTTATTCATCTTTATGAAGAAACTCGATGAGTTGGAGGCCCCAAACTCGTCGATTGGGGAATGAATTTGGACGCGGGTTTTGAAGTCTACTCGACGAGTTCGAAGGCTCAACTCAACGAGTAGGACTGCCAGAGTGAAATACTAATTTCGGGGTTTTGCGCCCTATTTATGCATCTTAATCCCCTCATGCCAGCGTCATTTACAGCCTCCAAGTCCCACACCCTATATCTAGAAACCCTAATGCATTTGTGAGTTTGTGAGCCATTTTTGAGTGAAGTTTTGTATGTGTTGAAGGTTGTGAAGGAAGGAGAAGCTTGGGGATTGAAAAAGAAGCTAGTAGATCCAGAGACTCCAATTCATTCTCATAATTTTTTGGTAAGAAAGTCTCAAAATTGCTTAGTAACTTCTTAGATCTCCTTGTTATCATTTTATTAAGTTTTTGGTCCAAGAAGCATGATCCTTGGGAAAAAGACGTCCCAAGTGAGTATACCATCAGATTTGGAATCATGGAGGGCTTTCATAGCATAAAGGTGCAAACTTTATGGCCATTGAAGCCCCATGCAAGCTATAGGATGTCATTTTGGACATTAAGCTCCAAAAGGCCACGCATGGAGAGAAAGGTGGAAGCTTTACGTGTTCATGTAGTGTCTAGGGTCCAGATCTCAATGTATATGCCTTAGTTTGGAGTATTTATGGCTTGTGGACCAAGATCTAGGTTCTAAAGAATTAGGGTTTGAGCTAAATTCTTTAAGTAAGGATATTAACGGGTAAAGTTGGAAACTTTACCCTTAAAAGGATATTTTCAGTGTGTAGGTGTATGAAGCTCATATCTGAAGATTAGGGGCTTAATCTCTTAAGATGGCTTAACAGACTGAAGAATTTGCCGAGTGCGTAGAGGAAATCGACGAGTTGGGACGAAGTGTCCTGATTTTGTTAAAGGCAAAACTCGACGAGTTCAAGGATGAATCGACGAGTTGACTGGAGAAGTCTCGATTCTGTAGATAGGAGGAACTCGATGAGTTGTGAAAGAACTCAACGAGTTGTGAAAGAACTCGACGAGTTGAATCGCGATTTCAGGGTTTATGATTCGTGGAACTCGACGAGTTGATGGACCAACTCGGCGAGTTTGATCTTGACTTTGAATTTGAGCAAGGTTGACCCGTGAAGGGGTTTTGAATATGGAATGCTATGTAAGAGGTTGTTCTATATAAGGTGTGAGTAGAGCCAGTTGCGGAGCAGGGACTTTCAGCTATTCACGACATTGAGGTGAGTTTCCTTCAGTAGGAACGGGTCTACGACACCAAGGCCGACCTGTATATGTGATATGATTAGTACCTGAGTGTGGGCGGGGCCTGTGTCACTTAGATAGCCGATATGGTACAAATATATATGCTTAGTTATACTTTTTGTCTGTGTGATACCTATATGTATTTTCATGACTAGCTGAGTGTAGGCGAGGCCCGTATCTCATAGCAGCTGAGTGTGGGCGGGCTTCGTATCTCATAGTAGCTTAATGTGGGCGGGGCCCGTATCTCGTAGTAGCTGAGTGTGCGTAGGGCCCGTATATCATTGAATGTTGGCGGGGCCCGTATCTCCTAGTTGCATGTTATGTGTATGGTATGTGGTAGTTTGGGGAGACTCACTAAGCTTCGTGCTTACAATTTTCAGTTTTAGTTTCAGGTACTTCCGGTAGCAAGGGGAAGAGCTCGGGATGGTTGCAGTGCATACACCATTTGTTTGGCCTGGGATGTTTATACTCTGATATATTTTGACAGATGTTATGTTATTTTGAGATACACGACTTACGGTTTTAGTATGATGTTTGGATAATATTGGTTTTATTAATAATTTTAAAATGAAATTTTTGGTCATGATTTTTGGGATGTTACAATCTATCGACGATCCAACTGATGGTAACGTACCCGAGGAGTATTAAACTATAATATTGTCGCTTATTAGATACTAGGGAAATATGGCAATGTGGGTTAGGCCTATCACTAATCCCAGTGAATACTAATAGTTCTATCAAAAAAGGATCAGCCAGGCCAGATAATTGGAAGGCAGGACCATTTCGGCGTATAGCCTTACTGAAATCCAACAACCTAGCCAACATGAGCATTCTATTCACCTCTCCCGTAAGTAGATCAATCAGTATAATAACTTGGAATTACCGAGAAATCTTAATTATAGGTTCCTAGAAACGACTTATAATCATAATTATAAATTACACGAGGAAGAGTAAGTGTAGCTCGCTTACAAAGTACTATTGATGAGAACCGGGATCTAAGCTGGCAGAACACTGACTCGGGAACTCCTACTCGAAGATTACAACTAGGTGAGCACTCATGGGTGTCGGAGGGCTTCGCCAGAGTATAGAATTCTAAGGAAAATGGCTTAAAAGTAAGCACTACTCGAGAGAAAAGTTATGTACGGGTGTGGATAATGGAGCATATATAGAGAGCTCTATATATAGAAAATAAAAGTGAAGTGCGCCATGCACATATAGGGGCACGTCGTGCACTATAGGGGTGTTGGCTCTAGCCTTCTTCTACCATGTGTCACTTTCGGGTTCGTCCACATCGGCTCTTCTAGAAGATTGTCACGGTTCCTATTTTCATGGCGCCACGTGACACGATCTTCTTGGGCCACATGGCCTTCTCTCCCGAGAGAGTAGACCGCTCGACCATGCCACGTGTTGTCTCCATACGGTGCCACGTCGTCATGCGCGTCGCGTACTTTACGCATACGATTTTCCATATTTTGAAAATGGCGTAAGTTCTTCATACATGCTCCATTTTCGACGTTATTTATATTGTCAGAAAGCTCTCGATGAGATCTACAACTTTCCTTTAGGTACTAATAGCTAATTCTCACTCTATCATATATTTTTGATAGGCTTAGACTGTTTAGAGATCGTTGCAGAAAGCATAACTCCTACATACGGACTCTGCTCTCGATGTTCTTTATATCGATAGAATCCTATGGATAAGATCTTCAACTCTCAATTAGATTATTTTTCCTAGTAATATACGGTTCTAAAATTCGATTTTTTTTCGCACACTGTTATACGTGGTTGAACGGAAACTTTGAAAAATCATATCTATTCCATACGAAGTTGGTTTTGGACGTTCTTTATATGCACACTCTCGGTTTAAGGACTACTATGAATTTTGTTTAGATTTCTTAGGCTAAAAAATGATTTATCAAAAATTCAACTTTTACGATTTGTAGAGATATGCCGGTTTAATTACGAAACTTCAAAGAAACACAACTTCTTCATACGGTGTCAGATCTAAGCGTTCAATATATCTACGAAAATCGTATCGAAGTTTCCTATATGTTTATAAGGATTACTTGGGCTAAATAGTAATATTTTTCTACTTTGAATTTTATAAACAATGGTTTATATTGAATCCTACGAAACGGTAAAAATGGGGTGTTACAACTCTCCCCCACTTACAAAGATTCCATCCCCGAAATCTGATTCCTATTGCACCAAGAAGCTATCTTATTGGAGTTATCAAGATCTAGTCGATGTTGTTGCATTTACGCATCTCATAAAACTTCATTTTCTACCTTAAACGTACTCCTGAGCTCCTCACGAAGTCTTCCAAAAACCGGGAACTTGTCGTTTGGGACTCTCTGATTTAATGTTTTATGATGAATGGTCACCTTCAAACGTGAAATGTTGATTCGTTCTGTGGACTAGGAACACTGTTGACTTGTTTTAACGTGAGTAACTAGGGAAATTAATCTATGAAGTCCTAGTGGAAATCACTTTCAAGAACATGCCTTTATAAAAGGCTTATAGTGTATTGTTTTGACCTTGTGTCCTATATTTTTTTTTATAACGTACCCTTAAACCACTTATGATCCTAGATTGTAGGTAGCTTATCTGTCTAGTTCAGGTGTCCTAGCAACTTGAAATTTAACTAACGGGTTTACTAAATCCTTACTATGGTTTGAATTAAATTTCTAAGTCTTGTATATGTATTGAGTATTTGATGCTTTTCATAGCGATCTATGCAACCTACATAATTTATTATCTACCAATCCTATGCTGCAAGGATAAATCATATATCCTACGAACATATCGGTTCCTCTTGTGTAACATCCCAAGATTTTCAGGTATTTCCGAACCCTCCTCTATCATTTCCTTGTCGTTTTTGGCCCTTGGTGATTGGAAATGAAGGCCAAGATAAGCTGAAGGACAAAAGTTGTAACTTTGGGCCAAGAAGGAGTACGTTGCGCGTACATAGGAGTACGCTAAGCGTATTAAGGTCCGCCTTAGTACGCTGTGCGTACACTTGTGTACGCGGGGCGTACTCATGTCTGGGGGAAACCCTAATATTTAGGGTTTGGCGACTATTTAATCAACATTATGAGCACTTTCCTTTCCCTTACCTCAGCCTCCATAGATCGAACTTGTCTCTCAAAACTCTAGCCTCTCCTTTTGTGTGTTAAATCTCATTTGGTGTGTTCTTGAGTGTTTTAAGAGGGAACCATTGCATCAAGGAGTGGAAGTAAGTGGCCAAGCTTGTAAATTTGAAGTTATTTTGTGCACAAGAAGCTCCAGAAGGTATCAAGTTCCAAAATTTATGCATCTATGCATGGATCTCATTATTTTACTTCATTAGAAGCAATTCTTGTCCCAAAAACCATGAAGTGGTGCATGTTGTGATTTGCACGAAAAGAGCTATCCTTCCAGGCTCTTGAAAGGACCTTGAGTGATAAAAATGAGGTCCCATTAGCTGTATGTGTCCCACCCAATAGAAATAAGGTCTTAATGGATTAAGACCAAGTATTAAGAACTTTATGGACGTCCAAGGTGATAAAGTTCGTTACTTTATGGATCCTAGGCATGTTAGGTCCCTGGATCTGAGGTTTAGGCTTAAGTGCTTAAGTCATTAAGCACTTAATAAGGTTTTGGAAAACTGTAGAGTACACCCAGCGTACTGGGTCAGTCACCCCGATGGTGGTCAACGACTACGCCCCGCGTACCACAAGAGTACGCCCCGCGTACGCCTTCTGTTGGGCCTTAGACAAATGGGCTTCGGGTTTTGGGCTGTTTATGGACTAAATGGAATTGGGCCTTTGCTGGACTCTGTAAATAAGATATTTTGGGCCAGGTTGTCATAGTGGATCATGGGGTTAGGCCCAATAGGGAGGTTGGGCCCAATTTAGTAAATTGGGCCAATAGTGGGCTTATGTATATAGACTTTCAAGTCAAGGACTTGGTGTTGGGCTTTGGCCCAACAAAAAGGGAATGGACTTAATGAGTTATGTGGACACTTAGCCAAGGAAGTAATGTTGGGTATTAACCTAGTATTTATTATTATGTGACAGTTCGGGATTCCCGGTGAGAAAGCAGTCAGAGAGTTGCAGTATTTCAGCACTTCTAGTGAGGTGAGTTATCCTAACTATACTAAGGGGTCTAAGGCACCAATGCCGGCCCATTGGATATATTATCCTAGCAGTGTTAGAATGTCGAGTATGAGTACTATTGTATGTTAGTGGATATGCTAGTTAGGTAGATCTGTATGGCTACCTGTGCTGTTATGTGATTATATGAATGCTCAATGGTTATGTTATCTGTTGATGTGTTATGCGGGATGGGTTGAGGTGATACTGCTCCGTGCAGTAACCAACAAACCCGAGAGCATTCCAGATACGGGCTAAGCGAGACTCGTACTGTGGGCTCGATGGCAAGCCAGATGTGAGCTGTGGGCCCGTAAGGCAATCCAGACTCACACTGTGGGCCCAGGGGTGATCCAGTCTGTAAAGTTGTGGACCCAGTACATGCTGTTGTTTATGTATGTGTGTTATGTGCAGTGTATTGGTATTTTGGGGGAACACACTAAGCTCTCGGGCTTACAGTTTCAATTTATTGTTTCAGGTACATCAGGGGATCGCGGCAAGGCGAAGGTGTGATCGTACAGCTCCTCATGTTTTGTTTATGTTTATGGGAAAACTCTGATATGAACTATTTTGGAAAACGAATTTGTAATCATTAATGGATCTTAAATGTTTTGAAACGTTCAAATTTGGTTTGATTTTTTTGGATGTTACAAGTTGGTGACAGAGCCTTAGTTTGAGTGAATTGGAGGAACATGCGTGTGAATCCAGTTTCAAATCAAGGAAAGGTTTTCAAAATGATTTCTAAAATGATTTTCAAAATAAGTAAAGGAGAATGCAGGGTGTACGATCAGCCGGAGACAGTAAGTAGACCCCAAAATACCATACAGTTATCTGATTATGTGATATGTTAGAACAACATGCTAGAGATAGGCTAGGGATCTTCAGGAATTGCATGATAGAATTGCCTGATTATATGATGCCTGCTAGCCTAGGGTTTTCCTTATATGAGATTGATATCACTAATGTAGTTGCTTAGTGTGTGCATCACGGTTATACATAATTAAGATCTTATAGCCTGAGAATGTTGTATTTGACCTTATGTTCTGTTCCTATGGATTAGGGCTTAGGGTAGTGATAGGAAATTATCCTTGACGATCGAATAGATTAAAGCAGGTAAAGAACGCGATATGATCAAACTGGTGCTGAATGATTAATTGTCACAACTCAGAAGAACTCGATGAAGAATTACTTATGTAGAGGCGTTAACTAGGGTTACAAAGATAATTATGAGACTTGACATAAATACGTAGCATGCATGCACCTTATATACTATAACCCTAGCAATGAATACGAGTGGACAGGACCAACTCGTTTATACAAAATGGACTAGTCAAAATAGGCCCAATGACGCAACAAAATATCTTCAACAATCTCCCCCTTTGCATCAATTGAAACCATAGCCATTTTAATTCGATATTCGCTTCTGCACCTCGTAGACTTTTGGAATGAAACTCAGCATCAGCTTGCGAATATGATTGTACCAAGTGATCACATCAGTGAAACACATCACATCATCTTTGTTGTTTCCCTTAAGCTTCACAAAAAGATCCAAATAAACTCCAAACAAGCAGTAGTAAACAAGTGCTTGTCATCAAGATGAAAGAATAACTTGCGCCGATCTACTCGTGGACGATCTCTAGCAGTGTAAACCACGAACCATCCTTCCTTGTAAATCTTTCCTGGCTTGAGCTTCTGGAAGTCTTTCGGAGCTTCTTTAGGAACAACATTTGGTTTTTGCCTCAGAACAGTGGCAATATCTGTTGGGTTTTGAGCATTCTAACACTCCTATGGTGTACATGCAACCCTATAAACCTTGGATCTATGTTTTCTCTATTATACATGCAAATATTAAGTATTCCAAGGTTTCATCCTAACTAGCATATTATGAAGCACCTATACTACAAAGTTCTAGTTAGATGACATACCTTTTGATGTAGCTTGATGTCTTCAAGCTTTAAGAGCTTAGCCCCAATAGTGTGGAAGCCTCAAATGGAATCACAAATCACCAAAACACCTTGGAAGAACTTGAGAGAATATGTATGCACACCAAAATCGGCCCACTCTTATTTTCACACACTTGTGTCAATTTTGTGAGCCAAGGACCCCTTTATATATTATGGAGGATTAGGGTTACATCCATGTAAAACCTAATACCCATGACCTTTCATTTACATAGGATCCATGGGTTAAAAGCTCCATGGACCATCCATGAAAGCTTAGCCCAACCTAAATGAACTTGGCCCATTCCATATATATAAGAGTCCATATTTAATTACTTCTTTTTGATCACTTAATTAATTCTAAATTAATTCTTGATCAATACTAATTAAGTAATATGATTCCATATTAATATATTAGAACTTATAATATATTAATATAAATCATAAATATACTATTCTCAAAAGACTATCCATATAAATTGTGCCGGTGAAGTGCAAACCAAATGGACCATGCCGGGTCGGGTCAAGTACATACCAAATGTAGTTATGGACTTAGACATTAATCCAACAGTCTCCCACATGGATAAGTCTTAAACTATTATTGAGTATGACTTCAAAACCTAACTGGCAATCGTAGCTCTTAAAGCCGCTGTCGAACTCTGACCTTGTCAATGACTTTTCCATTAGATAAGGGATCATATATTCCTCCATTCTAGATATCATATGGACTGAGACATGGATTATAATCAATCTCTCTGTCCATTTGTTGTTTCCCCATTTTCGATTTATGATGACTGACTGATTGAACAAATCAAATCAGTCCTGGCTTGGCCAAGCACTCACATGTGTCATCGCTAAATCATCGAGGGGCCCACATATATCGCTTTTATCCCGAAGGTAAAAGGAATGGATAAACTTCGACTCATATGGCTTGTTCTACTACTTGTTGAATCATACAAAAAGTCACGTTTTATAACATCGAGTTACCAATGCGTTTTCGTGCAATCAATGTATAACCAACTCATAGTAACAACTCATATCTCTAGGTTTTAAGAATATAAGATATTATCGTCTCATGATCACTCGTGATAAAATCCATGAAGTGATTCAAATGAGTGTGGGTTGAATCCAATACTCAGAACTTATGACCACTCATGAGTGTTGTAGCACCACTTTGTCCACCAACTTGGACCTCTACAAACCAACCCATGACAGTCTTGATTCATATCTACTTCCAACATATGACCGACTATGGATGGTTTGAATAACTTAATCATTCAGGAAGAGCGACTTAGTTATTCTGTAAGTCAAAACATGCAAAGTGAAACACAAGAATAAATGAATCAAATATGGTATCAAACCCTATGAATATAAATAAACACTTTTATTTATCACCATACTGATTACTCATTATTCATTGTTTCGGTTTTATCAACTTTATACTTGAATTAAAAACACTAGTTGTCCCATGCTCCAAGCATGTACACTACGTTTTTCTTAAACAATAGCTTTGCCATACACCACGTATGCACTCTATGTTTGTTTATGATCCTTCCTTTGTGAAATAAACCAATTGAACATAATTTCAATGATTCTAATTTCACACTCCCAACTCCTTATCGAAAAATGTGAGAATTTCAAATTCCTATCATTTATCGAAATCTGTTTAGATTTTAAACTTATATGCACTGACCCTCCTGGAATGAATATGTACAAAGTCACAAAGACTTGTCAACAGTCATTATAAGGTATTCCAATGGAGATCAACTCCATGGAAACTAAGTCTCATATTCAAAGTACATTGCTTTGGACATGCTTCTTGCATTAAGTTTTCTAATCTTACACAGATAACTTCCACCTATGGAGACAACTCCATATTCTCATTTTGACTATCACTTCTGAATAAGAGATGCCTCTTTTCAGAATATGTCAATATGGTCCTTCCAAAATTAGCACTATACTTCCAACTGTCCCTGAGCAACCAATCTTTGGTAAACCTCAGATTGTCCTCGACAATTGCTTAATCATTTTAGTCATATCCAATTCTAGACCTTTTCCCTTCTTAATGCATCTGGGCATTTGGAAAAATTTAGAAATGACAAATATTATAGCACATGCAATCGATCCTGTACCCAAAGCAAATGGTACACGATTCATGATGTCTCACATAAAGACATGATTCTAAACCAGTCTTTTGCTACAATATTTTTATTTGCCATGTTTTCAAAATTTGACTATGAAGAGGGATGCCGTAATCATAATTGAATTTTTAGAACGCAATATATAGAATTTCCTTAAGTTGAACCAATCCAACATGAAATTCATATATATATTCTTGACTAAAGATGATTAAGGTCTCAATCTAAGCCTTTAGAACTGAAATGAAGTATATCCTCTCCCTTAATTATAGCAAAACAACTTTTTCAATCCCTGCAGCCTTACGAATTGAAACTTTTGTTTTCTATAATTAACATTGCTAACTTGCTACACTAACAATAATTATCATGCTCCCACTAACATGATGATTATTAGCATAACACTTATGCTCCCACTAGCTTTGACATGTACTCAGAAATCAGCTGGACTTCTAGAAATCAATACTTTATTGACTTTCTTACCAAAGTTCAGATTTCTGATACGAGATGCTTTGATAAAACTTTATCAAAATCATACACCTTTCCTTAGATAGCATGCATGTGTGTCTAAACAATTTCAGAACTATGAAAAGGGATGTCGTAATCATAGTCTCAGTTGTTTAGACCTTTCGCCATCTGCTTCAAATCTACTTGGTGGAAGTGTTTCCTCACCATCATTTTCATGAATCGGAGAGAAACCTTATGACCCTTAGATTTTATGGTGTATGTGTTCTTATCCATGTGAATCGTCAAAACCATAGTCACAAGACAAGGATAATGACAAATCCAAACTCATATGGACTGAACTTATGCAATCTTAACTTCTTGCCACCTGGCAGTACAGGGCCTGCCATTGCTTCCAAGTTGTTATGCAACCAATTGAGAACTTTCAGAACTCCTATGCAAAGCCAACTTTAACTGGAATGGGCACAGAATATGTCAACACGATAGGTTATAAACCTCAAGTCGTGTGCTAGTGAAGAACCTCAGGTTTTATTCTTGATTAGTTCTTGAAATTCTTTTTAGGATCTTTAACACTCCCACTATCCTCTTGACATATAAGACTATCTTGCCAAATATTCAAGAGATAGTGCAGATTCTTTATCAAGACAAACACTTCACACAATTGGCCTTAGTTGGTCTTTGTTTTATCCAAAACATCACAACTTACCAATTTCAAATGTACAAGAGTAGGACACTTTTACTCTTACATTTGACAAGTGTTTTAAACCTTTCTTTAAGATATGTCACTCAAGTTACAATCTTGGAGTATGACTCTAAGAATTGTTTTGGAACGAAGTATGACTCATCTTCCTGATCTAACCATTTCAACAATTCATGACTCCTCTTATAAGTCATAAGAATGCACTAAGATGACCTTTAGAGAACTAATTGTGATATGATTTCTAAATCATTAAGATGATCACAAACATGATACTAACGTACTCTCCCATCTTTTCAGATTTGAGAAACTTTTATCTTTCTGCCTAATTTGATTCTTCCTATTCGTTCTGCCATACATTGAGACTTTTCCAATGTTTCAGAATTATACTTAAACTTGTAAGTATAACCATATTTACTAAACTTTAGTAAATCAAATAGTCTTAACGAGCTTTGTGGTGGACATGACCAGTGCACAAGAATGTGTACTCGATCCCTTTAGTCCTTCACTTGACTCACATATCCATGTGAACAAGTAATTAGTCTTGATATTCCAATGCTTGAAAGTTCTCATTCATCATACTATTCAACTTGCATGATTCCAAGTTTCGGTCCAATTGAAACTTGGGTGATGAGGAACTTTCCTGATTTGGTAAATTTAGACACTACCACAAATGAAAGAATCAAATCCATTTTCCAATATTGCTGTCAGTGGAATCAGATAAGCAACAATTTTCCACAAATGCCATTGTAAGGATACTTCAAATAAACAAAATTAAACAATTTTCTTTTATTTTAAAACTTTGGGGAAAAACTTATCCTTACAATCCACATGGAAAATTGTTGTTATCTAGTCCTTAGCAATATATCATAACTTCTTAAGCAACTGCTCAAAATTCTGATGCGATCGAAATCCACCTTCGCGATCAGAATCAACATATACTTCCTTTAAGATTTCTCTCTATTCTTTGATTCTTAAAACATCAACATGTGACCCAGTCACATCATGTAATGAGGATCTCTGAATAGAACTTAACAGAGTTAGATAATGGGCTCTACCTGATGTAGAGTCAAACTTATTGACTTTAACATCCTTAGGTAAATTTGGCAGCTTTGCAATCAACGCCCCTTCCTTTGGCAAAATAAACATATAGACCCTTTGGTAATGGGACTATCTCAGACTTAGCCTTTCTCTTTACCATTTGGTCAACCGGGTTGACTATGGCCAATCCCTTTCCATTGGGAAGAGAATGCTTTTTCTGGATTTCCAGTGTCACCATTGTCACCGTCCATAAAGTTTTTGGGAAGTTGATCTTCTAATCAAATTTGCTTCACTATCGTTCCAAATCATTGCTGATTCAGCAGCACCAAGCAAATAGATATGATCATTAAGGTTCATGTCATAGTCTGTATCATAGTAGTCCCAAAGGAACTCACTATGTGACTTAGAAAGTGATTGAACATCCAACTCTCTCAAGACTTTGAAACCCAACTCTCCCGGCTTGTCAATATGTGACTTCATCTCTAAGATGTGATCACACGTAGACCTTGCTTGCCATTAGGGCTTGAGTGACCTTGAACTTGTGGGTTAGGGAGAATAATTGGAGGAGGTGGAGGAAGTAAAGTTCCAAGAGATTTGGGAAGATCATAGATGTCTGAACTCGACATCTTTTGGGAGATATTCAAGATAGTTGATCTAAAGTCCTTAATATAACACCCAATATGAAATATTAAGGCTAGGATCCAACAACCTATTTATAACTGGAAGAGGGATGCCGTAACCTATTTATAACCTATTTATAACTGGAAGAAGAAATTGCCCTCAAGGTAGGTAAATGACGATTTACCAATTTCCACCATGAAAAATGAAATAATTTAATTAGGTTTTTTACTTGGATTTTAAACTCCTAGATCTTTTGAGATTCATTGAACTTTTCAATGGCATGTTTCAATCTCGAGTGTGCCCTTCAGGTTTTGTGACTGGGATGCCGAGGATCACAAAACAAGGTGTGAAGTAACCATGCAAATATACTTGGTACCCTTAATATTTACCCCTCAATCGATGTGCCGGTTAACCACACGAGCTCCACCGATACTATGATAAATATTAAGTTACCCTTTTCCTACTTTGTTAAATCTAGGTTACTGTGTCGGTTAACCACACACGCTCCACTAACGGTTTAAACAAAGTGCAAAGTGTAATTTCATGGATTAGCACCTTATTCACATTTTCCTAAGTAACTAAGATTGGGAATTAATAAAAGGTTTAGTTACTTAGTATTTATCATTAATACTTTTAATGAAGGGAGAATTATAGTCCTTGTCCTACCTGTTCGGCTAACGACCTTCCACCAGTCAAGGAAGCGGTGGGTGAGAGTGGACACCCATTAAGCTGCCATTTTATAGGCAACAACCTTATACCCCCCTTATAGACCGGCTTCGTGAATGATGCCTACTAATGGTAAGACGACTTGCTCTTATACATATAATATATTAAACTTTTAATATTATAATAGTATAAGGGTGTATTTTAGACATTTAAAATACTTGATGGTTTAATCTATTAATTAAACTAGACTTTTAATTTAATTAAACTCAAACCATATATTTATGGATTTAATAATACTCTTTTAATTAAACGCTTTAATTAACTATTAATAAAGTCCATAAGAGTTAATTTGAACTATTCAACAAAACATCATAATTCCAATTATTAAACTCAAAATTAAAACCATTTAATTAATTGTTTAAGTTATGAACCCAAGAGTTTTAGAATTCAATTCTTTTTTTCATAAAAAACTTTTCTCAAATTCCAAAACTTGAGGGCAAGTTTTGTAATTCTTGAAAACCTTTGGATTCTATAACTTATGGAATTAATGGTGTTTTATGATGAAACTTTCCATGTTCCATAACTTAAGAACAAGTTATGGAATTCTATAAAATATTAACACCAAATTTTGTAACTCCATAAAAACTTTGAATCAAATTTTTTTTTAAAAAAAAACTTTCATATCCATAACTTATGGAAGTTTCAAAAACCCTTAAGATCACAACTTAAAAAAAACTTTTGAGCTCCAAACTTTTACTAAATTTGACCTAATTCAACTCATATAACAAATGATTCAAATTTTACAAATAATTCGTTTTTCACAAAACAAGTAATTATCTTAAAATTTGACAAACGTCATGTTTTTTTTTTCCTTTTTTTTCAACTTGAAAATAAAACATTTGCATCAATATAACAGAAAACAACCCACGGCTCTGATACCACTGTTGGGTTTTGAGCATTCTAACACTCCTATGGTGTACATGCAACCCTATAAACCTTGGATCTATGTTTTCTCTATTATACATGCAAATATTAACTATTCCAAGGTTTCATCCTAACTAGCATATTATGAAGCACCTATACTAAAAAGTTCTAGTTAGATGACATACCTTTTGATGTAGCTTGATGTCTTCAAGCTTTAAGAGCTTAGCCCCAATAGTGTGGAAGCCTCAAATGGAATCACAAATCACCAAAACACCTTGGAAGAACTTGAGAGAATATGTATGCACACTAAAATCGGCCCACTCTTATTTTCACACACTTGTACCAATTTTGTGAGCCAAGGACCCCTTTATATATTATGGAGGATTAGGGTTACATCCATGTAAACCCTAATACCCATGACCTTTCATTTACATATGATCCATGGGTTAAAAGCTTCATGGACCATCCATGAAAGCTTAGCCCAACCTAAATGAACTTGGCCCATTCCATATATATAAGAGTCCATATTTAATTACTTCTTTTTGATCACTTAATTAATTCTAAATTAATTCTTGATCAATACTAATTAAGTAATATGATTCCATATTAATATATTAGAACTTATAATATATTAATATAAATCATAAATATACTATTCTCAAAAGACTGTCCATATAAATTTTGCCGGTGAAGTGCAACCCAAATGGACCATGCCGGGTCGGGTCAAGTACATACCAAATATAGTTATGGACTTAGACATTAATCCAACAATATCCACATCCATCAAACCTACTTCCTGAATGTACGACTAGATCATGATTTGAAAATGGGCAAACACAGGTTCGTACCTCTCCTTCTCTCGCAGCAAAATGTTGAACATCACCATCCAGTCATGGGGGTTCAAGCATGGCAGATCTGCGAGAGTGAATTTGCAGGCTTGATGTGCAGATCCTCTCGCAACTTTAAACTTCGCATTAGGGAAGCTTTCAGTTTCGATTGGACCAGTGACCTTCACAGCTACAATTTTATTCGCACTCCAGGTCTCATACTGGGGCTTCATATGCTTCAGGTAGAAGGCAAATTGTTAGGGTGCAAAGTCACTCTTGGATGTAGTGTTTTAGGCTTTCCCCTTTGTATCTGTAAATGGGTTGAGTCTTTCCTATAAATAGGAAGTGAGTGACTCCCATTATGTAAGGAACCATTTGGAGTGTTAGACTAGAGAGAGAAATTTGTAAAACCCATTTGTATATCCTTTCTAGATCTAATATGAGCTTACAAAGATTTATTTACTCCTTGTGTTCTTGAATTTGTATGATGATTCACTAGATCTTTCTAATTCCGCACATGTCATCATAATCAACACCACTACAATTGGTATCAGAGCGGGTATTCTTGATTTGATCAAGAATTGATCCTTGATGGCAATCTTGATTTGGTGATTCATTTTTTGATCTTTGATCTTCATGTTTTAGAGATTTTTTGGATTCTAGAAATCGAATTCATCTTTGATTCTATTCATAATTCGATTTTCTTCACTAGAATTCAAGTGATTTTTACTTTCTCTCTCTTGAAAACCCATTCAAAATCACTTTCTCTCTCTAGAAAATTTCAAGTTCTTGTAATCATGGAGAAATGGATGATACATAGTAAGGATGTTCAAGGTGAATGCACTTTTGAATATCTTCTTTATAGCTTGACTGTTGGATTGAAAAGTGAATTTGATATCTTTGTAAATGGAGAAAAGAATGAAGTTGGAGAATTAATTAGTTGTCCAATTTTTCAAACCAAAGATTTGTTTGATCGTTTGGTTACAACATATCAAAAGAGACGAAGAAATAGAAGAGATGGAGAAGTCATAAAAGGAATTTCTCGTGCTGAATGCAAATATGGAAGCAATAAACTTGAATATTATGCAGATTGTCGTGAAGCTCGGGAAGGTGTTCTTGATGATGATATTGATGTTCAAGAAAAAGGCGTTCAAGTTGATTTTCAAGATGAAAAAGTTTTTTGCTCGATTGGAATTCAAACCGATGATAGTTTGTGTTCTTGGGATTCGTTTGAAGGAATGACTCCTTATCGGAAGTCGGTGATCCAAGAAATTCACAAATATCAAACTCCAAAAGATTTGATTCAAACTCACAAAGTTGATGTTGTGGAAAGCGGGTTTGTTCATGAAATCAAGTCTTCAAGATGCAAAAAGATGAGAAAGAAAAAGATGAAGAAGATTAATCGGAAGAACAAGCGGGTTTATTCACAAAAATCGTCAAATGTTGTGAAGCCAAAATCCGTGAAGCAAATTTGGGTTCCAAAGAAACAATCTCCAAATGTTGCATTGAATTTGAAGTCAAAACCCAAATGTGTTGATGGTTCTTTTGAAGATGTTCTTGGATCGTTGAAGAACACGAAGAACGAATTGTACATCTCGCATAGTGGGTGGTACAATGTTCAAATTGGAGATTTTCTCATTCCAACAAAAGAACCAAGATCTTCTAAATTTGATTCGTTTGTTGAAAATGGAACTCGATTCGTCAAGAAGGTAACTCAAATTCTCAAATGGATTCCAAAATTTCCATGATTTCGATTCATATTTTTCGTTTTTCATTTTTGATCGATTTGTCTCATTGGATCAAATCCGTTTCAGCCCCATTGATTGATCTAATTATTTTTTGTTTAAGATCAAAATCATTAAATGAAAATTAAAATCATGTTTTCTAATATCTTATTGAAGCCCAATTCGTGTGATCTGCTTACTGTTCATGTCCAAACTTTTAGCCCAAGAGATGATAAATTCCTTCCGATTTCTAACAATAGCTGATTGAGTCGACTTTATCATACGCTTTTTACCTTCGTGACTGTCTTCAAGATCGATTTCTTGTGTTTTGTTTTCTTTCACTTTGAATAGAACACCCCTTTGATCGAGTCTTAATAATTGTTTTGAAGTTTGAATTGGATCACGAGAATCGATTTTTATTAATCGATTTTGACTAATTTTGAAAGATAATTTGTGGTTGACCTGTAACATCGAAATTATTGGAATCCAAATTGAATCAGATCAATCTCAGTTTTGAGGTCAATAATCGATTGTTTTTGTTTAGAGTTAGAATCGAATGCAAATGTTGTTTGGTGTTGAATGCCTTGGAGTCAAACTTGTGAATGGTGGGTGTATTTGTGTTCGCATAAGGTTTGATTTGGGATTCAAATTTGATTTGGGATAGTTGATGTCGTGAGTTTTTTTTTGTTGAAGTCGATTCGAAAGCAAAGTGAAGAACTCAAGTTGATTTCTTGAAATTTGTTCTTGAAGTTGGATTCTGAGAATAGTCAAACAGAGAAAAGTCAAAATCCAAGGTTTCTAGTGCAAATTCGATTAGAATGATAACTGTATTTTGTTTGACTGGTATGATTTGGGTCGAAATCAATTGGAGATGGAGTTATAAGGGCGAATGCTTTTCATTTCGAAGATTTGGTGATGTGAAATCGAATTCGATGCTGATAGTTAAGTTGGATGTCGAATTTAATTTTGGAATCGAATTGGCTGATAGGTATCGATTTTATGAATTGGGTTGAACTCAATGACTATGGCGGATAACGAAATCGAGTTTGTGTTCATCGAGATGTTGATTAAAAGCAAAGGTTGTGTGATAATCGAATTTGTGTTGGGTTACATAAAAGCGAAGCGTGATGTTTTGGGATGTTGAATGAAAAGCGAAAACGAAATCTGTGATGTTTTATATGTTTGGGAATTTGATTTTGGGGTCTCAAAATTTTCGTTTTCAATGGTCAATAATGGATGATGAACAGGAAGCAAAGATTGAAGAACTGATTGCAAAATTGCTGTTTGGGAACGCACCAACTAACGAACTTAAATGTTCGTTCTTTGCTTGAAAGGTGAGTCGACGTGGTTTTTGATCGATTGGGAAGACTGGATTTCGAAAGTTTGAAGTCTGGGTTTGATTTTTGTTCGTGAAGTTGAGTTGCTGTTGAACAAAAAGCGAATTTTTTTTATGTCGATGTTTTTGATTTCCAAAGTATGTGATATCGATGTTGGTTTGGTAACTGAATCTAACGAAGGGTTGATGTACGAAGGGTGTTTGAAATCAGTGTGATGTATTAAGAAATTGTTGATGAACGAAGGGTATGTGGTTAAAGAACGAAATTTTTTTGATTTTGGGAAGAACTGTAAGAATTTGGTGTTAATGTACGAAGGGTCCCTGTGTTTGGATTTTGAAGTGAAATAATTCGATTCAGAGGTTGAATGATTAAGAGGTTACTGTTCATTAAGAGGCTTCGAATGCCTTCGAATTCGTGTGTTTGGGAAAATTTTCGTATGAAGAGGAAAAATTTTCGTATGATTGGATGCAAAATTTTTGTATGTTTGGAATGGAGAAGTAAAATTTTCGAATGTAGTCCCTCAAATTTCGAATGGTTGACAAATGGAAAAAAGCTTTGAATGTATGATCAAAATTTCGTATGTTTTGAACAAAAAGCAGAATTTTCGAATTCAGCCCCTGAACTTTCGAATATTTGGCAAACTCCACAATTAATTGAAGTTTCGAATGTTTGACACTTTTCACCCAAATTCGAAAATTTTCTGAATTTTCGAATGTTTGGGACAACTCTACGTATGTTTGGAACACAAATGGCAGAATTTTCGAAAATAGTCCCTGAGGCTTCGAATGTTTGGCGGTTCATACCCAAATTCGAAAAAGGACTGTTTTTGCTGAAAATTGAAGAATATGCATTTCAAGCCCCTACAGTTTGTTCAAATTGACGCTTTCTACCCAGCTTTGGAAAAGGGGGAGAGTTTTGCATATTTGGCTGTTTTGGGCGCGACGGGTCCCTGCAGAATTCAGAAAGTGACGATTTTTACCCGGTTTTTGAAAAATCTTGCAACTTTCACCCAAAAAGTGAAAAATTTTCATAAATTGGAAATTTTTTTGTGGCTTTTTCGTGATTGTTTTTCCATGCAAGATTTTTGGTGATTCATTTTTGGTACACATCAATGGGGAGTATCGTGAAGACTATTCCTCGGGCGCTGCTCATCCTTAGTGGGTTTTATAATCATTTTTTTGATTATAAAAAGGGGGAGAATGATGGGTATTCGAAGCTTCTCGGGTTTGTCGAATATTCATTTGTGGATTTGAAGACCGGTGTTACTTCGTGGGGGAGTTTGGTCTTGATCGTGCTAGCTCGTTGGAGATTAAAGCCGGACATCCAATCCTAACATTGAGGGGGAGAATGTTAGGGTGCAAAGTCACTCTTGGATGTAGTGTTTTAGGCTTTCCCCTTTGTATGTGAAAATCGGTTGAGTCTTTCCTATAAATAGGAAGTGAGTGACTCCGATTATGTAAGGAACCATTTGGAGTGTTAGACTAGAGAGAGAAATTTGTACAAACCCATTTGTATATCCTTTCTAGATCTAATATGAGCTTACAAAGATTTATTCACTCCTTGTGTTCTTGAATTTGTATGATGATTCACTAGATCTTTCTAATTCCGCACATGCCATCATAATCAACACCACTACACAAACAATAGTTGATCCCCAGTGCTGTTTGAGAAAGGAACATTCGCGATCTTTATAAAGGCATGAACCTGAAGGCCTTTGATGTAATAAGAAGATCCAGCTGCGAATCCTGTGAATTTTGGACATCAAAAGAAGCAATAGGATCGAGCCAAAACTGACTTGGCATATCAACAGCTTGCTTTCCATTCGCTTCAGGGTCCACTTTGGAAATAATAGCATTTTGCTTTTAAGAGTGGCCTGAGCTTCCTTTTTAGCTCTTTCTTTTTCTTCTGCCTCTCTGACGATGCGAGCATGTTCATCAATTTCCGCCTCGCGAACCTTCCGCCTTTTAAGCTCAGCTTCATCAGGTTCTTCGTCTTCACTATCATCAACAATGGGTTCATTACTCAATAACGTTTATTTATCCATTAGATCTTGCTTGATGATAGGAGGTTTAACGGAAATATTAGGGTTGATATCTCCCGTTTGAGCTTTAGACGTTTGAGCCTTTGAACTACCTTCTCCCCTTGTTTTGCGAAAGACACCGGCGGCGAAACACCCTCCAAACGGTGTAACATTGCAAACACCGGTTTGAGCTTTTCACCCAGATACTTTCGTACTGTGATAGAAATCATAGGATCACGGGTCTCAATGATATCAGAGAGCAGTCTATTAACATCAGAAATACAACTTCGGGTAACTGCTTTCTCTGCTAGCAAATCGTCGACCTTCTTTTGAGTGAAGTGGAGCTTGGTCTCCAACACTTTGCATTTTTCCTCCTTGACTGCGAGAGCATCCATGATCTTGTTCTCCATTGCCAACTCTTCTTGAAGCTTTGTGAGTTTCACATCGATAGAGGACTGTAATGCTTCATGATCGGTTTTAAGGACGGTGCGAAGTTCAGCAAAGTCCGCCTTTTCGGCTTGAAACATGGCACCAAAATTCTGAATAGCCTTGTTCGTTGTGGTGGTGTTGGCGTTGTAGGTAACCTTGTAAGCTTCCATAAATTCCCTTGTATCAGCAATTAGTCTATCAACTTTTTCGGTCGTTTCCTTACATACGACAGCAAAATCAGAAACTGCCTTGGATAAAGTGGAAGTATTGGCAGTATGTTCCTTTGTGACTTTCTCAAGGATTGACTCAACTGCAGCTTTAGAATAGGCTTCAGAAGTGGTAACACTGGATGCGAGAAGCAGCTGATCAAGCTTCTCATGAAGAGATTTGAATTCCGCTTTCATAGTTGAGACATCATCTTCATCGTCAATCCTGATTTGAAAAGGACTATAAGTGAATCCTTCCAAATCATCACCTTCATCATCTCCGAAAATCATGTACGGATCATCTGTGCGAATGGGAGAGATGGGTGGTGTAACATGGGTTGAAAAACTAGAAGTGTTAGCCCCCGTATCAGATACGTTGACGGAACTCACAGGTGCAGTCGAGGTTTGAGGTGGAACAGTGGAATCAATGAAAATAGGTATGGAAACTGGAATAGTTGTGGGTGTTTGAGATGATACAGGTGGTGGCAGAGGAGCAATAGTGATTGGTATAGAAGTAGTTGTTTTTGGTGAGGGAGGTGGAGAAAGAATAGAATCAGTAAGGGGTGGAGTTACCTCGCGATGAGGAGACGGAATCTCAGTGCGAACATGTTCTTCTTCCTCATTGCGAACATGTTCTTGTTCTTCAGTGCGAATGAGTTCATCTTCCTCATTGGGAACTGGGGAATTCTGCTCAATGCGAATCTCCGACTCGGTATCAGAATTTGAGTTTGCCTCTTCACTCTGAGATGGAGTGGGAGTTGGAGACTTTCGCCTTTTAGCAGGTTGCTTCCTTCTCTTTGGTGCAGCAGTAGAGGTAGTAGGAGCCTTTCACTTCTTGGATGGAGGTTTTGAAGCCTCAGAAGGTCCTTCGTTCGTAGAATCTTTCTTGGTAGGTCTCTTGGACCCTTTGCCCCCTTTCTTGGGTTTATCAGCCTCAGCCAAAATGGCTTGGCACTCATCAGTTAAAGGACGAGGTCCAGAAGGATAAAGAGCACGATATCCCTCTAGAATTTTACTTGTAGGAGGAACATCACGAAACATTGCTTCCGAGATTCAGCCAATAAAATCAAACTTGGACCTATTAGCCATAATAATACCTGTAGTATGGAATGTCGCAATGGAAGCCATCAGTGCATCAGTCATCACTGGAATCCTGAGCTGCTTAATAGCTCTGTTGACAACAATGGTCCAGAATCTCGCACAGGAGATCTCACTGTGACGAGTAACAGAGTGAGTGCTCTGGATAAATTGAGTCCAGAGGATAGAACCGTAGTCGATGTTCTCACCAGTGTATAGGCCATACATCAGACCCATGAAGAGCTTGCTGGCACAGTCGTTGCCTGTGACCCTTTCAGAAAAAGATTTGAACAGAATGGTGAAAAGGGCATTCCAAGTTGGTGGAAGATTGGGTTTCTTGAACTTGGATATAGCAGTGAGTGTTTCCTTGTATCCCATCTGATAAAACATCTCCAAGATGGCTGCGTTGGGGATGTGTTCCGGATTGATCAGATTATCAGATTGTGGAAGCCCTAGCAGATTGCAGAATCGGGTCTTGGAGATTGAAGTTGTGTGATTATGGACATCGAAGTAAATCCTTTGCTCATCTTTGACATAGTTGGTAGTGGTATATGCTTTAGAGAGAATCGAGAGAGGAACAAGCTCAACTTGAGACATAGCAATGGTGAGAGCAGAGTACTTCAAGCACTCAATCAGAGGTAGAAGAAAAGCATCATATTTTACCGGATCTAAATCGATGATGAGATTCTGATGTTGCTTCACTGAAAGAAGTGTTGAATGAGCAGTTTGATCGTGAACAGACTGATTCTCAGATGAAGCCGCCATTAATGAAGCTTTGAAGAATATGAACAGTAGAGAGCTTTTGAATCGCCAGAAATATTTGAGAGAATTTTGAGAGTGGTAATGAAATAATGAACCGTCAAAATCCTTATATACGATTTGATTTGGTGAGAGAATTCAGGAGAGAGAATCTCGAGAATTGAACCGTCGCCTGAAAAAGCGCGATGTGACAGTTATGACAAGTCAGAGGGCGTGCGTCACGCGGCGTAAGAATAGCTGTTCGTTCAACTTTTCACGCGCCCATTTGAATTCTGATCTTTGAAAATTTGTCGCGTCAACCTATCTTCTTTCGCAGTAAGGAAATGACGTTGAATACTTACGACTGTGAACCTGTAAGTTAAAAGTAACCACGAACAAGACTTTTAAAAATCACATGGATCTTTGTGCAAGAGTGTCAAAGAAAAAGAAATAAAACAAAGTTTATCTGTGGGATGTTGTGATGTCATATATGTGACACAAAACTATTGATCCCATGCAAAGATCTCTTTCTTCATGGTCAAGAGAGACTAAGAAGTGTCTGTTCGGTTTCCTGTTGAATACGATCAGTTGTTTGTTGAGAAACACTGAAAGGCTTCTTTTATGTAAGGCTGGTAAAGGTGGTTTATCCGTTAACCAAACTACGAACTTGACATAAGTGCGAACGTTGGAAAAGGAACTCGTGTGACCAGTGTAGTCAGTTGAACGAGTAGGTGAGGAATTCAATGTCATTGACTTGTAAAAATATTGAAATCTCAAAAAACATAAACTGGATCTTTTGGGTAGAAAAGTCTTGGTGTAAGACAATTTCATAAAGATCACGCAAAAGATAAAAAGAGATTTCATGGTACCTCCCACGAAAGTGGTTTCGTTAACTCTTGGGTGAAAACTAGAACATATGATTGTTCACCGTCAATTCACTGTGGGTATTGAATTTTGGGTTTCACTCAGTTCATGGTAGAACGAAACTAAGATCATTAACACATATGTTTGTATAACCATAAACCTCAGTGGTAATTGCTGAGAGTCTTAAGGGTTACATTTATGAATGCGAAAGTGATGGAGAAGAGAGCAGATAGTTTCAAGAAAATAGAAGTACCTTTGCAATGCGAATGTGACCATGCAAATAACTCTAAACTCAATGCGAGAAGAGTAAGGTAGCTCATGACTAATGTGAATTCGCAGCCTGATTGGGAAGAAATGATTAGTAATATCAATTCATTAAGGCTTCACAGTTGAGTCTTTGAGGCTTAGGTCAACATACAACAGCATGCTTCTAGGGATACTTAGCTAATACATAAGTAACGAGATTCATACCTGCCCCATCACACAAATAGATAGCCATTGCGATTTTGATGTTTTTGAAAAGCAGTAAAATTAAGCAAATAAATTATTTTTGGTTTTTGGAGTTTTTCTGAAAACAAGAAAAATAAGGTAAAATTAAGCGGATAATGAACAGTGGACTGCGAAAGCCTGCGAACGTTCGCACCGATTCGCAGTGAAAAATAATTTTGAAAACTGAGATAAGATTAGCAATTTGAACATGTAAAGAAGCAAAGATACACAAAATATTCAAAAGGATATGCGAAATACCAAACCACGAATGAACAGTGCTCTGCGAACCACTGCGAACGTTCGCACCGATTCACATTGGTAAAATAGACTGTTAATGACCAGTTTACTGCGAAAGCCTGTGAACGTTCGCATCAATGCGCAGTGAAGAATTTATGAATGAGATTGTGGATTTCGTACGGAATCAGCTTCCATCATTCCCAGCCCTTGAAGGATTTTAGTAAATGTAGCTTCAGGTAGAGCCTTGGTGAATATGTCAGCCAATTGATCAGCGGATCGTACGAAATGAATCTCAACATTGCCATCTTCCACATGATCCTTGATGAAGTGATACCTCAGTGCTATGTGTTTCGTTTTTGAGTGTTGCACTGGGTTGTGACATATGCGAATAGCACTTTCGGAGTCATAATAGAGAGGAATTATTTTCATATTCAATCCATAGTCACGAAGTTGGCTTTGAATCCAAATGACCTGAGATGTGCACGAAGCTGAAGCTATGTATTCAGCCTCAGCTGTTGACAACGAAACACATGTTTGTTTCTTTGATTGCCAACTCACCAGCTTGCCATCGAGAAATTGGCATCCACCAGTTGTGCTTTTTCTATCTAAACCACAACCCTCTAAATCAGCATCTAAATGCTTGTACAAAGAAACCTAAGTTCGCAGGATACCAAATTCCAAGAGAGGACGTTCGTTTCAGATAACGGAAGAAATTCTTGACAACCACCATATGAGGTTTGCGTGGATTTGCTTGGAACCATGCACAATAACAAATTGAAAACATGATATCCAGTCTACTAGCTGTTAGATACATGAGTGAACCAATCATCTGACGATAGAGAGTCATATCAGCAGCCAGTTTATCCAGTAAAGGAGTCAGTTTCGTTCCGAATGCCATTGGAACCTTCGTCTTTGAGTCTCCCAACATTCCAAACTTAGCGAGTAAAGTTTTCGTGTAAGCTTCTTGATTAATAAAATCCCCTTCTGGTCCCTGTCTAATGTTCAATCCGAGAAAAAAGTTAATCGGACCCATTGAGCTCATCTCAAATTTAGTTTCCATCAACTTTCGGAACTCAGCAGTTAGGCTGGGATTAGTAGATCCGAAGATGATGTCATCAACATAAATTTGTACGATCATCAAGTGGTCACCCTCTTTCTTGCGAAATAAGGTTGGGTCAACCAAACTTTGCTTGAATTTTGACATTTTAAGAAAACGAGTAAGAGTTTCATACCAGGCTCTTGGAGCTTGCTTTCAACCGTAAACCGCTTTGTCAAGAATGTAATAGTGGTTGGGATATTTTTCATTTATAAACCCAGGTGGTTGCTCCACATAAACGGTCTCTTCCAATTCTCCATTTAAGAATGCACACTTCACATCCATTTGAAAAACTTCAAAGTTTTTGTGTGCTGCATATGCCAAGAAGATGCGAACGGATTCCAATCTTGCAACGGGTGCGAAAGTCTCTTCGTAGTCAATCCCTTCTTCCTGGCAATAACCTTTGACAACCAGTCTAACTTTGTTACGGATCACGTTTCCTTCTTTATCCAATTTATTCCTAAAAACCCATTTTAAACCAACAACCGATGCATCAGGAGGAGTTGGAATCAATCTCCAAACTTTGTTTCGTTCAAACTCATGGAGTTCATCTTGAATTTATTGCACCCAATCAGAGTGATCGAGAGCAATGTTGTAGGTTTTGGGTTCAATTTTGGATACAAACAAATTAAACATACAAAATTCTACTTTGGAGAATAATTCCGTTTGTTTTTCTTTTAGTTGTGAACGGGTAAGGACACCTGCAGAGGATTCACCAAGTACTTGAGCTTTTGGGTGATCTTTTGTCCATTTGGTCATAGGAGGGTAATTTGGATCTAAGGATGGATTCAGTTCAGCATTGACTTCCTCAAATTCAGATTGAACAGATTTGGCATCTGAGTCGTCATTCGCTTCATTACTCTCCCGCTCGAATGAGGCAAACTCGTTGACTTCAGGAATTGAATCATCATCTGCGAATGGAGTGTCATGGGTCAAAGTGTGTGGGGATTTATCTCCAACAGAAGGAGACTCAGTAGAAGTGGGTGATGCTAAACCCTCCCCCTGGAATGGAGTGTTAGACCCAGAATTCACCCCTGGAAATGTGTGCTCGTGTCTTGAGGGTCATTCGCAGTGTATGGCTTTTGAGGCAAGTCTTTCGCAGCGTCATCGATAATCTTCTTAAGTTCGTCGACTTTATTATCCAATCCTTTCGCTTCCGATGAGATAGCTTTCGCAGGTTCATCGAAGAGTAACATGAATTCTTCATAAAGATTGGACACATGAATAATGGTTGGACTTGGTTTAGGGAAGATTTCTTGGTCTTGACTTTTAGTGGACTGACGTTGTGTTAAGAACCTATCGTCAAACGTAACATAGTAGGTCTCTTCTATTTTCTTCGAACGTTTGTTGAGAACCTTGTACGCCTTTGATGTTAATGAATATCGCAAGAATATGCCTTCGTCAGCTTTCACATCGAACTTGTTCCGTTGTTCTTTGGAGTTGAAAATGAAACATCTGGAACCAAAAACATGGAAAAACTTAACGTTAGGCTTGCGATTATTGATGATTTCATAAGGAGTGATTGAGAATCGCTTATTTAGAATGGATTGATTTTGGGTAAAGCAAGCAGTAGCTATCGCATCAGCCCAGAAGTAGAGTGGCAGACATGTGAACGACAACATGGTTCGTGCAGCTTCACACAAAGAACGGTTGTGTCTTTCAACTACGTTGTTCTATTGTGGAGTGTAGGGAGCAGAGAAATTGTGTGTTACTCCATTTTCAGCAAGAAATTCTTCAAACGCTTGGTTTTTGAATTCAAGCCCATTGTCACTGCGAACGTTACGAACCAGCTTTGGCAGTTAAACTTCAATCTGCTTGATAAAAACCTTGAGCTTTGGAGTTGCATCAGATTTCTGTCTAAGAAAGAACACCCAAGTGAAACGAGAAAAATCATCAACAATAACAAGCATATACTTACTACCACCAACGCTTTCAGTAGCAGAAGGACCGCAAAGGTCGATGTGGAGCAGTTCCAAAGGTTCGATAACTTTCGTGTTCATAATAGTTGGATGACTTTTTCTACTTTGCTTTCCCATCTCACAGGCGGCACACAAATGATCCTTGTCAAATTTTAATAGAGGAAGTCCTCGCACATGATCACCAAGAACGAGCTTGTTGATGTCTTTGAAGTTTAAGTGCGAAAGACGCCTATGCCATAACCAGCTTTCATCTGAGTGAGCTTTTGTAAGCAGGAAAATGGCAGGCTTTCCTCGTATCGGGTTCAGATTCAGTGGAAACATTTCACCCTTTCGTTCTGACTTGAGAACAATGTTTTTGGTTTTCTTTTCAATAATTTTTGAACCTTCGTCAGCAAAGGATACTTTCAATCCTGTTCCCACAACCAAGTGCGAGACACTGATTAGGTTGTGCTGCAAGCCTTCAACATAAGCCACCTTTCGAATAGAGAACTCTCCATTTGTTATCATGCCATAACCTTTTATTCTGCCAAACGAATTATTTCCATATTTCACATTGCCGCCATCCTTGAGAGACCTGAACTCTCGTAGCTCCTCCTTCCTTCCTGTCATGTGACGCGAACAGCCACTGTCGATGTACCATTCAGTGTCGTACTGTTCGTCACAAATAACCTGCAACAATTAAGCAGATTTAGGAACCCAAAGTTTCTTGGGTCCTTGTGAGCCTTATACACAACTAGGAAAATTAATATCAAGATTAACCATATATGTGTGCTTTATTAGAGTGGTTTCATCTTTTCGTTTGATGGTGAAAACTTTGATTTTGTTATCATTTGAGATAGCTTCTTTGGAATCAAAGGTTTTATTCTTGTTATGGATTTGACTTTTGACAAGTTTCTTTTCAGCCTCTTTGGGATTCACATTAGTTTTTAGAGCTTTTGGTTCTGAAAACATCTTTCCCTTGCCTTTGATATTGTTATTTGTTGACTTCATGGATTTAGAAAAACAAGGCTTTGGTTTGTGCATTTGTTGCTTTGCGGAGAACGTTTGTGGAGTTCCTTTTTGCTGAGAGTCCCTTGGACTATGAGAGCAACAGTGCACACACTGATCGGAGTCTACTTGTGAATGAACTTTCGCTTTAGGATTCTTCCTTCTTTCATGGCGAACATAATCCGAATTTTGGGATTGCCAAAATTGCTTTCTTTCACTGAGATTTCTTCTATATCTGTCATTTCTTTGTCGTTTTTGATCAGGAAGTTGTTTTGACGACTTATGGATGTTCACCTTAGGATTCGCTTTTCTTATTCCATATTCGCTTTTCTTCATGGAGTTGGATTCGCTTTTCTTCCCAGAGTTGGGTTCGCTTGTCTTCCCGGAATTGGGTTCGCTTTTCTTCCCGGAATTGGGTTCGCTGCGAACCTCCTTTGTACCACTAGGACTACCTTTTTCAAACGCTGAGGGATTATTTAAAGGTTTGGCCACATATCTTCCTCTGACCTTCCAGGAAGTTCTTTCAGATAGACCAACAGTTTCGTCAGCATTGTCTATGGGAGCTGACCAGAAGAATTCATCACATCCTTCTTTGTTGTCTTCATCGACAATGGTTTTCAGCTCGACGGTTTGATTTTCTGTTACTCCATTGACTTTAAAAACTTGATTTGGCATTACTTGGACTTTTGGGAAAACAGTTGCTTTTTCTTTCAAGATTTCAGGTTTGTTTTGAACAACTCTACCGAATTCAATAGAATTTTCAGAAATAAGAGGTTTCACAGGTTTAGATTCACTTTTAACAAACTCTGAACAGTCAAGCTCATCCTTTACAGAAATTACATTCATATCACTTTCCTCATCAAATTCAGAAGTACTATCAACATTTATTTTGCTTTCTGAACTTAATTTGGCATTCAATGAATTAAATTTATGCACAATATTAGATTTGATCTGCTTTTTGTCATTCTCATCCAAAATTTGTTTTAACATGTTTTTGTGATCTTTGGACTTAATGTAATTTTCAATGCGTTTAAGACTGACTTTGTATGCATCAGAAGTTTCTTCAGACGAAACGACAGATTCGCATTGGTAACAATCTGCGTCTATTTCATATTCCTCTAATTCGAGAAACGGCAAGATCATTTTATGGATTTTCTTACCAATTTCACAATCAAGGTGCAGTGGAGTAATATTAAAATAAAGCTTTTTTGCAATTAAACAAAAAATGTTTTGCTGTTTCAAAAGCATTAAATTGTCTCTTTGTAAATAAATAGACTTATCCCTAGACTTAGATAAATCTGACTCAACCTCTGGATCCACATACGTCTCTCGTCACTTTTGGATGTTGCCCTGCTCAATTGATCGGTTAGGTTAGAGTTTGATAGACGCGTTTGTTATAAACTATTGCTTATACTTGAAAGGGTGAATTTTAAATCATTGAATTCTGTTTCGTATCTAGATGTGGGAATATTAAGTGATTCAAGAATGAAATTTACCTTATTGATCAGCAGTTCGCATTCGTTGATTTGTTGTGGAACAGTCTTTGTCGCGAAACAGCTATGTTCGCTCCTTCCACTCTCACTTGCATTTTCCTGCATCTACGATACGCCTTCAGACACCATCAAGTACCTTCCTGAGTACTGCGAATATTGTTGTTTCGCAGTGAACGCCCTTCCATGTGTGGGCTTGCGCACCTCTTCATCTTCTGAGTCTGTTGACCAAACTTCCACTCCTCCAAACTCTCCTTGAGCCATGTTTTCATGTACAACAAAAGCAGACATAGAATTATCATTATATTTCTTCTTCTTAATCTCTTCCAGCTTTCATTTGTGATAAGCCTCTTCATCCTCCTCTTCATTCTTCTCATTCTTCCTTCGCAGCATGCACTCTTTAGCCAGATGGTTTTTACCATGACAATAATTGCAGTCGTATCCGGAGTCTCCAACTAACTTTTTCTCCTTCTTCTCTTCTTCCTTTTGAGAACCACTTTTATTTTCTTCTTTCACTTTCTCTGAGCTGTAGCTTCCTTGACAGTTTCGATTTTTATTTGAGGGAAACTTTTTCCTAGCAAATCGCTCAGGGTTGGACACCATTAATGCATAGTCCTCATTTGAGAGCTCGTACTCAGAATGATCGGAATCACATCCGTTATCAGCAACAGTCTTGCCTTTCGCAACTAAGGCTAGAGACCCCATCCCAGATATCACCTTAGCTTCTTTCATTATCTCACTCTCTCGCGCCTTCAAAATTACCACAAGCTTCACAAGAGTATAGTTCTTGAACTGTTCGTGTGCTTTCACAGTTGATACCACCGCTTTCCACTCTGGTCGAAGTCCGTTCATGAACGTGACCTTTTGCTCAATCAGTTCACGTCTAATTCCGTGCTTCATCATCTTGCTGAGAATATGATTATATCGATTGAAAGTAGCACTTAGAGTTTCTTCAGGCTTTTGAAGGAATTCGCCAAACTCAGATAACAAAAGCGTTTGAATTGAGTGTTCTATATCTGCGTCTGTAGAATAGAGTTCTCTCAGCCTATCCCTTATATCCTTCGCTGTATCATACGAACTTACAAGACGAAAAGTATCTGCTTGCAATGCGAATCTGATGATCCTCATTCCTTTAATGTTGCTCATGATTTTTTCTTTTTCATCTTGAGGCACGTCCTTCACGTCAAGAAGCAGCTGGTTGTATTCTATATGGGTTTTGATGGCTCTTTTGGTCGTTGTGTGAACAAACGGACCTAGAGTGATTGCTTCCCAAATCAGATACCCATTGTCTTCTGAACCCAATACATAATCTTCAAAGTGCATCGCCCAAACTTCATATTCTTGAGGAAAGAGAATTGGAATTCTAGTGGTTGATCCGATGCTGCTTGAGATATTCAAGGAGTTAATATTTGAGTCTTCGTTCTGCATGATGAATGATCTTTTAATACCTGCAACTAATCAGACTGTAAACACTTATTAGGTTAATATTGAGATCACAGAGTAACGTCAATAAATCAGTGACGGCTCTAAACAGATTCAATATTTGCAGAAACCCTAATAATTTCTTCAAACATAAGAGATGCTTATTAAGAACACAGTCTCCTGCTCTGATACTAATTGATAGGAAATTATCCTTGATGATCGAATAGATTAAAACAGGTAAAGAACACGATATGATCAAACTAGTGCTGAATGATTAACTCTCACACCTCAGAAGAACTTGATGAAGAATTACTTTTGTAGAGGGGTTAATTAGGGTTACAAAGATAATTATGAGACTTGACATAAATAGGTAGCATGCATGCACCTTATATACTATAACCCTAGCTTGAATACGAGTGGACAGGCCCGACTCGTTTATACAAAATGGACTACTCAAAACAGGCCCAATGACACAACACAATATCTTCAACAAGTAGGATCGAATATTCGAAATTCTATAGGGTCCAACGTTATGTATGGCTAGCATACACTAGTGCTACAGGGTTGGTGGAAGTTTCATGGATGAATGGTTTATGAGATATCTAGCATTCCTCTAGGAGTGAGGATTGAGCGCGCATTATGTTTATGTATTAGTGGGGTGTTGTGGTGATACTTGAGACAAATATGGGTTGGTGTGGAAGGTAGTATGGGCCCGTACTACTGAAAGCACAGGACCCATACACGTATCAAGGAAGTCATAGCCCCTAGGGTTTAGTTGGGAGTTGGCTCCCAGTTATTTATGTGGATTATCTGATATCTTGTGGTATGTTTTAGAATGGTGATGATGAGACGCATTGTGAATGGGTCCAGCTCAGGATCAGGATCAGGAGATGGGGGCCAGGAGGGGCCAACAACACGTGAGCCCGTGGTGCAGATGGGTACAGAGGAGTTGGATGCCAGGATTTGGGAGATCCTGCATGATGAGGTTGCTGCTGCTTTCCAGGAACAGCTGCCGGAGATGTTTGGGTCTATTAAGACCGCCATGATCGAGTACTTCGACGAGTGATACCCAACCCTTGCAGAGACGATTGCCACTGCAGCTGCATCGGCTGTAACAACAGCAGGGGAAGGAGGAGGAGCCACTCGGGGCTTCCAGTACAGGGACTTCGATAACACGAAGCCCCCTACTTTTGATGGGACGCAGGACCCCATCAAGGCTATGAGGTGGATCTCAGATGTGGAGGGGTGTTTCTTTACCTGCTCGTGCCCTACTGATCAGAAGGTTAGGTGTACTCTGAACCTGCTAAGGTCCGGGGCCAAGGACTGGTGGAGATTGGGGACAGGGTCATACACTAATGATTAGAGAGCTGATGTTACTTGGGAGCAGTTCACGGATATGTTCCGTACCTGATTAATTCCATGGGTCGAGCAGGAATGGTTGTCACATGAGTTTTTGAGTTTCAGATAGGATGGGGAGTCAGTGACGGAGATCACCCGCATGTTTACAGAGAGGGTGATGTTCTGCCCAGAGTTCGCTTCCAAGCAGGCTCAGATGACTCGTTATCTGAGCATGCTCAATACTGACATCCGTCAGTTTGTGTCTACCCAACGATGTGATACTCTTTTAGAGTTGCAGGAGGCCGCTAGGCGGCGTGAGTTGGAGATTGAGCTGTGGTCTAAAACCGCTGATTCTAGGACCGCGGGTCAGCAGAGCCGCACTTGTGGAAAGTGTGGCAAAGGTCATTCTGGTATGTGTCGAGCTAGTAGTGGGTGCCACAGGTATGGCAAGGAGGGTCACTACGCGAAGGACTGTCTCCATGCAGCCCCGGTTCAGGGTATGAGATTATGTTATCACTGTGATCAGGTTGGCCGCGTGAAGGCCAACTGTCCGTTGCTTGCCGCTAAGACGATGCAGATTTCCGTGCCAACTGCATTGAGGATTCCTGATGGGAGGCCAGTTAAGGCAGAGCCTCCAAAGGCTCAGGGGCGTGCTTTTCAGCGTACGGCCGAGGAGGCAAAGGCAGCACCGGATGTGGTTGCTCGTATGTTCATATCCTTTATCTCATTTACTATATATGTCGTATGCTTATCTGTTGTACCTGTGATTAGGTACGTTTCTAGTGAACTCCTTACCTGTATTGGTTTTATTTGACTCGGGGGTGAGTCGGTCATTTGTATCACAGACTTTTAGTAGGGAGTTCAGTATGCCGGTGGGCGAGCTAGAGTGTCCGTTGCGAGTCTCTATCGCCAACGAACACGGGGTTTCTGCTTCGTCGGTCTACCGAGGATGTGAGTTAGAGATCTTCGGGGTGTCCTTCCCGATAGAGTTGATTCTGATTCCCATGAGGGATGTATGCATGATTGTGGGGATGGACTGGCTTAGTCGTTTCGTTGACCTGATTGATTGTGAGGGTCAGCGGGTAGTAGTTCGAACCCTAAGTGGGGGAGAACTGATTGTATATGGCGAGAGCACCAGGGTGGGATCAGGGTTTTGTTCAGCCGCCAGGGCTCGACAGTATATTCAGCATGAGTGTGCGGGTTACCTATCGCTAAGGAGTTGCCAAGAATACCTCCGGAGAGGCAGGTCGAGTTCCGGATCGACCTGGTGCCAGGTGCGGCCCCTATCGCTAAGGCGTCGTACCGATTGGCGCCGCCTGAGATGCAGGAGCTGTCATCACAGCTGCAGGAACTGTTGGGCAAGCAGCTTATTCGACCTCGTAGTTCTCCATGGGGAGCACCGATCCTCTTCGTCAGGAAGAAGGATGGGTCGCACCGGATGTGCATTGATTATAGGGAGCTGAACAAGTTAACGGTGAAGAATCGTTATCCACTCCCGAGGATAGATGATCTCTTTAATCAGTTACAGGGTGCATCTTGGTTTTCAAAGATCGATTTGAGATCTGGGTATCACCAGGTTAGAGTGAGGGAGGGGGACGTGGAGAAGAACGTGTTTCGGACTCGTTATGGACATTACGAGTTCGTGGTGATGCCGTTTGGGCTCACCAATGCATCAACAGTGTTTTATGGACCCGATGAATCGGGTCTGCAGACCGATGCTTGACCGTTCAGTCATTGTATTCATAGATGATATCTTGGTGTGTTCCATGACCCGAGAGCAGCATGAGGAGCATCTAGGGGAGTTATTGGGAGTCTTGAGGTGAGAACGGCTCTATGCCAAGTTCTCGAAGTGTGAGTTTTCGTTACGAGAGGTCTAGTTCCTTTGACATCTCGTTAACCAGGAGGGGATTTTGGTCGATTGGGCCAAAATCGAGACGGTCATGCAGTGGGAGGTTTCGAAATCTCCCTCAGACATCAGGAGATTTTTGGGGTTAGCAGGGTACTACTGGATATTCATTTAGGATTTCTCCAAGATTGCAGTACCCCTCACTCGCCTGACGAGGAAGGGGGTGGAATTTCCTTGGGGCTCTGAGCAACAGAGGGCGTTTGTGACCCTCCGACAGCGGTTATGCGAGGCTCTAGTCTTGACACTCCCGGAGGGAGTTGAGGATTTTGTGGTGTTCTGTGATGCATCCTTCACAGGTTTTGGGGCGGTCCTCATGCAAAGAGGACGAGTGATAGCTTATGCATCGCGGCAGCTGAAGCCGCATGAGACGAGATACCCTACTCATGATTTAGATCGGGGAGCGGTAGTGCTCGCTTTCAAGATATGGAGGCGTTATCTATATGGGGTCCGTTGTACCATATACACGGATCACAAGAGCTTGAGGCATATTATGGATCAGCCGAACCTGAACATGAGGCAGCGCAGGTGGCTGGATGTAGTCAAGGACTACGATTGTGAGATCCTTTACCACCCCGGTAAAGCGAATGTGGTGGCGGACGCTTTGAGCCACAAGTCAGGTGGGTCTTCCACCCCAGCGAGATGTATGAGGATAGCAGTGGATTCTCTGCTTGTGGATTTGATCAGAGATGCCTAGGTTAAGGGTATGCGACTGGAGAATTGGAAGCTGGAGAGGATCAAGGGTGAGAACACCCGGTTTTTGCAAGATAGTCGAGGATTATTGACCCGATGCGGCCGGGTTTGGGTTCCGATGTCTGGTGGGGTCAGGAAGACGGTCATGGAGGAGGCTCACAAGTCTCATTTTTCTATTCACCCGGGGGCCACCAAGATGTATAGAGATCTGATTTTGAGTTACTGTTGGCCATGTATGAAGCGAGAAATCGCTTGGTACGTCGAGAGGTGCTTGACTTGCAGGATGGTCAAGGCCGAGCATCATAGGCCGCATGGTAAGCTGCATCCCCTAGAGATTTCCATGTGGAAATGGGAACAAATCACGATGGATTTCATTACCAAACATCCGAGGACGGCAAAGGGGTTTGATGCTATATGGGTCATCGTAGATTGATTGACCAAGATTTCTCATTTCTTGGCTATACGGGAGAGTTCTTCGGCCGAGAAGTTGGCCGACGTATATGTTCGCAAGATTGTCGCTCGCCATGGGGTTCCAGTCTCTATTGTTTCCGACCGAGATGTTAGATTTACCTCCCGGTTCTGGCAGAAGTTCCACGAGGAACTGGGCACGCGGCTGTACTTTAGCACGACATTTCATCCGCAGACCGACGGTCAGAGTGAACGAACCATTCAGACCCTAGAGCATATGTTGAGGGTGTGCGTCATTGATTTCGGTGGGAGCTGGGACTCCCACCCGCCCTTTGCAGAGTTCGCCTACAACAATAACTATCATTCCAGCATTGGCGCCCCGCCTTTCGAGCTGTTGTATGGGCGGAGATGTCGCACCCCAGTTTGTTGGGGGTGAGTTCGGACACAGGGTGATGGGACGGACGGAGGTAGTCTTGCAGACTACCGATAAGATTCAGCAGATTAGACAGCAACTGCAGACCGCTCAGAGTCGGCATAAGAGTTACGCCGACAGACGCCAATTCGAGTTAGAGTTCCAGGTGGGTGATATAGTGCTCCTGAAGGTCTCACCCTGGAAAGGGGTGATCCGCTTCAGGAAGAGGGGGAAACTGGGTCCCCGCTACATTGGACCGTTTAGGATTATTGCCAGGGTTGGCAAGGTGGCATACAAGCTAGAGCTTCCGGAGGCGCTTAGTCGGATTCACAACACTTTCCACGTTTCGTAATTGCGAAAGTGTGTTATGGACCAGGAGGCGGTGGTATCCTTGGATGACATTCAGGTCGATGAGCGCTTGAACTATGTTGAGAGGCCCGTGGCCATACTAGAGAGGAAGGTAAAGATTCTACGGAACAAGGAGGTACCTTTGGTGAAGGTACAGTGGGAGCATCGGAAGGGATCGGGTGAACGTGGGAGCCCGAGTCCGACATGAGGGAGCATTACCCGGATCTATTTACCGCTACAGACTTCGAGGACGAAGTCTAAGTCAAGTGGGGGAGAATTGTAACATCCCGAGATTTTCAGGTATTTCCGAACCCTCCTCTATCATTTCCTTGTCGTTTTTGGCCCTTGGTGATTGGAAGTGAAGGCCAAGATAAGTTTAAGGACCAAAGTTGTAACTTTGGGCCAAGAAGGAGTACGCCGCGCGTACATAGGAGTATGCTAAGTGTATTAAGGTTCGCCTTAGTACGCTGGGCATACACTTGTGTACGCGGGGCGTACTCATGTCTGTAGGAAACCCTAATATTTAGGGTTTGGGGACTATTTAAGCAACATTATGAGCACTTTCCTTTCCCTTACCTCAGCCTCCATAGATCAAACTCGTCTCTCAAAACCCTAGCCTCCCCTCTTGTGTGTGAAAGCTCATTTGGTGTGTTCTTGAGTGTTTTAAGAGGGAACCATTGCATCAAGAAGTGGAAGGAAGTGGCCAAGCTTGTAGATCTGAAGTTATTTTGTGCACAAGAAGCTCCATAACGTATCAAATTCCAAACTTTATGCATATATGCATGGATCTCATTATTTTACTTCATTAGAAGCAATTCTTGTCCCAAAAACCATAAAGTGGTGCATGTTGTGATTTGGACGAAAAGAGCTGTCCTTCCAGGCTCTTGAAAGGACCTTGAGTGATAAAAATGAGGTCCCATTAGCTGTATGTGTCCCACCCAAGAGAAATAAAGTCTTAATGGATTAAGACCAAGTATTAATAACTTTATGGACGTCCAAGGTGATAAAGTTCGTTACTTTATGGATCCTAGGCATGTTAGGTCCCCGGATCTGAGGTTTGGGCTTAAGTGCTTAAGCCATTAAGCACTTAATAAGGTTTTGGCAAACTATAGAGTACGCCCAACGTAAATCCAATACACCCAGCATACTGGGTCAGCCACCCCGATGGTGGTCAACGACTGGACGAGTACGCCCCGCGTACCAGAAGAGTACGCCCCGTGTAAGCCTTCTGTTGGGCCTTGGACAAATGGGCTTCGGGTTTTGGGTTGTTTATGGACTAAATGGAATTGGGCCTTTGCTGGACTCTCTAAATAAGATATTTTGGGCCAGGTTGTGATAGTGGATCATGGGGTTAGGCCCAATAGGGAGGTTGGGCCCAATTTAGTAAATTGGGCCAATAGTGAGCTTATGTATATGGACTTTCAAGTCAAGGACTTGGTGTTGGGCTTTAGCCCAACAAAAAGGGAATAGACTTAATGAGTTATGTGGACACTTAGCCAAGGAAGTAATGTTGGGTATTAACCTAGTATTTATTATTATGTGACAGTTCGGGATTCCCGGTGAGACAGCAGTCAGAGAGTTGCAGTATTTCAGTACTTCTAGTGAGGTGAGTTATCCTCACTATACTAAGGGGTCTAAGGCACCAATGTCAGCCCATTGGATATATTATCCTAGCAGTGTTAGAATGTTGAGTATGAGTACTATTGTATGTTAGTGGATATGCTAGTTAGGTAGATCTGTATGGCTACCTGTGCTGTTATGTGATTATATGTATGCTCAATGGTTATGTTATCTGTTGATGTGTTATGCGGGATGGGTTGAGGTGATACTGCTCCGTACGGTAACCAACAAACCCGAGAGCATTCCAGATACGGGCTAAGGGAGACTCGTACTGTAGGCTTGATGGCAAGCCAGATGTGAGCTGTGGGCCCGTAAGGCAATCCAGACTCACACTGTGGTCCCAGGGGTGATCCAGTCTATAAAGTTGTGGACCCAGTACATGCTGTTGTTTATGTATGTGTGTTATGTGAAGTGTATCGGTATTTTGGGGAAACTCACTAAGCTCTCGGGCTTACAGTTTCAGTTTATTGTTTCAGGTACATCATGGGATCGCGGCAAGGCAAATGCGTGATCGCACAGCTCCTCATGTTTTGTTTATGTTTCTGGGAAAACTCTGATATAAACTATTTTGGAAAACGAATTTGTAAACATTAATGGATCTTAAATGTTTTGAAAGTTCAAATTTGGTCTGATTTTTATGGATGTTACATCTTGGTTGTCTGATTTGTATCCAGGAAATTGGTAAATTCCTAATTCCTATCTAATGCTTGGGAGGAATTAAGAAATCTTTCCTTGAGAAGAAAGAAGTGTTGGATTTTGAGCATTCTAACACTTCCTAAGTGTACATGCAACCCTATTAAACCTTGGATCTATGTTTGTCTAAGATACATGCAAAATATTATTTTCCAAGGTTTATAACCTATCTAGCATGGCATGGGGTACTTTTAACCATAAAAGAACTAGATGAATTACATACCTTTTGTTGATTGTTGATTCCTTGGAGTTTGAGAGCCAAGCACCAATAATGTGAATGCCTCAAATGGAAATCATAAATCACCACAAACTTGGAAAATGTATGAGAGAGTATACTAACTCTTGATTTTGGTCACCACACTTACACACACATTAGTGTCTTTTTCATGCAACATAAGCTTGTTTATATAGTGTACATGGTTAGGGTGAAACCCTAATAACCCATGTCTTTTCCTCTTCCAAGGATCCATGGGTAAAAGCTCCATGGATGATCCATGGACTTCCATATAAGCTTAGCCCATTCCAAATGAGTGTTAGCCCACACCATATAAATATAATAGCCCATGATTTAATTAGTCTTCCCTTTTAATCACTAAATCAATTCATAATTAATTCAAGATTAAAACTAATTAAATAACATGACTATATATTAATATATTATAACTTATAATATATTAATAAATCGTAAGTATACAATTCTCATAAAATTATCCATAACTAGTTCGGGTGAAGTGCAACCCAAATGGACCATGTCGGGTCGGGTCAAGTATATACCAAATAAGTTATGGACTTAGACACCTTATCCAACAAGAAGCTCATTGCCTATGGATAATCTTAGCAGGAGACTTTCTTTACCCTAAACCTAAATAAAAACCTCTATCTATTTGGGTCGTATTCCTTACTATGAATCTGAAATAAACAATGTCAACCTAACTGTGATGCCAATCCTATACCTTAGTGTCAAAGCCGAAAGTCGAGCTGCTCCTTGTACTTCTTCGTTAAGGGTTGGTACTCCCCCACTTGTGTTCAACCCATTATCTGCTACTACTTGTTACTGATCAAAGCTTAAGTTGGCTTTGTTAGTTCATTTTTGACTTTGAAGAAACTCATGTTATTCATATCCAATAGTCTTCGATATTGCTATTGTACTACTACTACTTGTAGTCTTCACAAGTGAGCTCCTTAAAATAGGATTAGCATAAGTTGCTTAGAAATATACTAATGAATACGTTTGACCATCCTTAAAACTAGAAACCAGGCATAAAGTAAACATCCCATATTTATTATAATTTTGTTGTCGTACATTTATTACATTAGTTGAAACCTAAGAGTACTATTGAATTCTACAACATGATCTCACTCATGCTGGAGCTTTCCCTCGATTAGAGGAACAACCATCCATGTTCTCCGGTGCTTCCCTTGCTTCCTCTGTTATGAGTTGAAAGGCTCGCCCTTTGACTCTTGGGGATTCAACTCCACCTCGTCTCCTATCGGTTATCCTTAATGTTGCAGGTGTTGGAGCTTGTATTGCACCTGTTGGGTTTATAAGAGGACAATTGGTCTTGAGATGGCCCATTTGGTTGCATTGGAAATAGATGGACACTCCCTATGCTCATTCCTTACAGTATCAGTTGTAATGTCCTTACTTGCCGCAATTGTAGCATATTATATAACGACAAATCCCTTTGTGTTATTTTCCACACTTATCACACCTTGGACCTTTTTGTCCTCCAGACTTTGAATCCGTGTGCTTGGATCTTTTGGTTGTTGTCTGGGATGGAGCTGGAGTATGTCTATTTTCCTTCTCTTGAGTTTCCAATTCAATGTCCCTCCTCCTGGCACGATCTTGCGTCTCTTCAAGGGTCTTGTATCGATTGCTCGATACAAACTCTCTGATATCGGTCTTGAGTATATTCAGGAACCGAGAGATCTACACTTGATCTGAGGACGAATATTCTAGGGAGAATATTGCCCTTTCTGTGAACATCTTGGTGATCTCGGTCACCGAATTCGTTGTATTCTTAAGCGACAAGTATTCCTATTCTAGTCGCTCCCTCTCTACAAGTGGAACATACTCTTCCCTAAACATTTCCACAAACTGTTCCCATGTCACTATGCTCTTCTCAGTCGGTGAATAGTCATTTGTGACAAAGTACCACTAGTCTTTCGCCCCATGACGTTAAGCAAGAAGTATTCCTGAGCAAGTCGCTCCCTCTCTACAAGTGGAACATACTCTTCCCTAAAATTTTCCACAAACTGTTACCATGTCACCACTCTCTTCACATCCAGTAAATAGTCCTTTGTGACAAAGTTCCACGAGTCTTTCGCCCCATGACGAAGAAGATTCTACGCATACCTAAACTTTAGGTTGGCTGGGCAAGCACAAGTGTAGAAGAATCCTTCTACGTTGGAGATACACCTCATTGCAACGATTAGATCGCTGAAACCTTTAAACTCCGGGGTTGGTGTTATTGAACTCCCTATATGGTATCTCCTTCTACCTAAGCAAGGTTGCAACAGCAACAACACTAGTGGTTGTTGCGACGGCGGTGCTAGCTACAGCGGCATACTGTTCGTCGAACATGGGGATTAGTTCGGTCTTGATACATCCGAACATATCTGGAATCATTTCTCTTATGGTGGCTGATATTGTTGCTTCTATCTAGTTGTGAATGTGAGTCTCGCTTGGTCCTGATCCTTCTGATCCAGAACCCGAACCGCATCCCCATGTGATTATTACCATTTTGGAGATATAGATGGGGCTAGATTAATACGAATCTATAAACTATATCGGGATAACGATCGATACTTTCCAGCCTCTTAATAATCTTGTGTCTCTTCTTGATTCAAGTATGAACCCTGTATTTCCGGTAGTATGGGCTCTTATACTACCTTCCATACCTGTTTATACTCATTCCAAGAATTATACCAATGTTTCTAAGTCACTACACTCTCCTATAAACAAGCCTTATCACTCACACAATGTTCAAGGGTCTAGCTATCTCTTTCCTAGACTTTGCTAGGATCTTAGGTTTCTACCGACGTCCTATTATACGAATATATGTACTATCGAGCATATAATAAATTCCCTAGACTCTATTTCTAGGACTACTTCTACTCTACCCTAGTACTTTCCGAGGAAGAACTTCTACTAATACTAACTAATTATCTGATGAGTACTATTGCATGCCTCTAAAGTCAAACAGTCTGCTGACTAAATGATCCCACACTAGAATGGTGAGACTCAAAGGAGACGTGCGCAATAGCGCCAAATCAGGCAATCTAAAACTATTTGATTATGAGAGCATGCAACCTAACGTATTTTTCAAATAACTAACTAATATGAGTATAGGTTCTAAGTAGAAATTAACAAGTACATCCCTAGGCTATAAGACATCTAATTTATCAGGCAATTCTAACCGGCAATTCCTGAAAAGATCCCTAGCCTGCATGTATTTGTGACATTTCGTATATAAAAATATGGATATTTTGGGAATCACTTTTCTTTATGAGCTTTGGTTGACTGTATGCATTGCATTCTTTTCTATTGAATTTAGTATCTTGTCTTAAAAAGATTTTTTAAGATATTCAGATCCGCGGTTTGAGTCTGGAATCACACGAGTGTTCATCCAATTCTCTCAAACCAGAGCTGTGGTACCAACTTGTAACATCCCGATTTCCAACCCAAAATTTTCATTTTTATTGATTAAAATATTCAATTACATTAGAGTATAATACGAAAACTTGATTGCGAATGCGTGCGTGTATAGTCGAACCTTGCCATTCTGAGGAAGCGATGAAGTGCCTAAAAACATTTATAACAAATGGTTAAGCGCTAGGCTTAGTGAGTTCTCCCAATATACCGTATACCACAATACACATACATGCATACAAATAATGGTTTATTTTAGACTTATGGCTTACACTCCACTTCGTCTTAAACACGAGTCTTCGTGTACTTACGGCGTACACACTATTTCATTAACACGTGTCAATGTATACTTACGTTCTACATCCAATTTCGTTAACATGTGGGCCTATAGGCTCCCGACCTATTTGTCATTTTGCCATCATATCCTAACTAATTTGCAAAAATATTTAAGCATATCTATAATCACACACATAGATATTACATATTCGACTCTATAGGCACGAAAAACTATACTATGGCTCTACACTACTGGTACCTATATCCTAACATACACGGATATCTACTGGAATACATAATATAGTGAGATGAACTGAAATAATACTACCACATATTAGAAACTAGGGAAATCTGGCAATTTGGGTTAGGCCTATCATTAATCCCAATGAATACTGATAGTTCTATCAAATGAGGACCAACCAGGCCAGATAGTTGGGAGGAAGGATCATTTAGGCGTATAGTCATTCCGAAATCCAACAACCAAGCTAAATGACCATTCTAGTCACCTCTCCTATAGGTAGATCAATCACTATAACAACTTGGAATTACTGAGAAATCTTAATTATTGGTTCCTAGTAACGACTTATAATTATAATTATAAATTACACAGAGGCAGAGTAAGTGTATCTCACTTACAGAGTACTATTTATGAGAATCGGGATCTAGGCGGGTAGAAGACTAACTTGGGAACTCCTACTCAAAGATTATAACTAGCTGAGCACTCAGGTGTATCGCAGGGCTTCGTCGGAGTACATAAATCTAAGGAAAATGGTTTAAAAGTAAGGAATACTCGAGAGAAGAGATGTGTGGGGGTGTAGGGAATGAAGCATATATAGAGAGCTCTATATATATCCAAGAAAAGTGAAGCACGTTGTGCACATATAGGGGTGTGCCTTGCACTATAGGGGTGTTGGCTCTAACCTTCTTCTGCTATGTGTCACTTCTAGGTTCATACACATTGGCGCTTATAAAATCTTGTCACGTGTCCTATTTTCCTGGCGCCACATGTAACGATCTTCTGGGGCCACGTGGCCTTTTCTCTCAAGAGAGTAAGCCGCTTGACCATGCCACATGTCGTTTCTATACAACGTCACCTCATCATGTGCGCCGTGCACTTTGCGCGCACGATTTTCCATATTTTCAAAATGATGTATCTTATTCATACGAGCTCCACTTTCGACGTTCTTTATATTTCCGGAAATCTCTCGACGAGATCTACAACATTCCTTTAGGTACCAATAGCTAATTCTCACTCTGTTAAAAAATTATATTTTGATAGGCTTAGACTGTTTAGAGATTGCTACAGAAAGCATAACTCCTACATACGGACTCCGTTATCGATTTTATTTATATTGACGGACTCCTATGGACGAGATCTTCAACTCTCGTTTATATTTTCTTTCTAAAAATCTACCATTCTAAATTTCAATTTTTGTGTTGCATACTACTATACCCGGTTGCACAAAAACATTGAAAAATCATATATATTCTATACGGAGCCGGATTTGGGCGTTCTTTATATGCATGCTATCAATTTAATGACTATTATGACTTTTATTTAGTTCTCTTAGGCTATAAAGTGATTTATCAAAAATCCACTTTTTACGATTCACAGAGTCGCACCAGTTTAATCGCGAAACTTCAAAGAAGCATAACTTCTTCATACGAAGTCGGATCTAAGCGTTCTATATATCTACGGAAATGATATCGATGTTTCCTATATGTTTATGGTGATTACTTGGGCTAAAGATTAATATATTTCTACTTCAAATTTTATAAACAATGGTTTATATTGAATCCTACGGAACAGTAAAAATGGGGTGTTACACTGGCCCACTTCTAAATTTCTTTGTCTTCTTCTAGTTGATACACCTCAGTGCTCTACTTCGGACCTCATCCATTCTCTTGCATGTAGTTATCACAAGATCTTAGTAGAATGGAGAATCCTTCTTTAGGGCCATTTTAAAGGTTTCCATGGAAGTGGCCATGTCAATGTTTGGTATGTTTAATACTTCCCTACTAAATTTGCTTAGGAAGTCCCGAAGGGATTCCTTACGATCGAGGACAACTCGATAAAGATCACTAGTAAACCTTTCAAGTATCTAGCTACAGGAAAATTGATTGTTGAAATGATTAACTAAGTGAGCAAAAGAAGTAATAGAGTAAGGAGGAACATTTAGAAGCAATTTAAAGGTTGATCCTATAAGAATTGAACCAAAACCCTTGCATAAACAGGCTTCTTTTAAGAGAAATGGAATGGCAATGATTCCCATTTTTCTATATCGTGTTATGTGTTCCTCAGGATGTCATGTTGGGATTTTGGAACTGCTTTAGGAGTTTAGTGTCAACTATCGAGGAAATAATCTCAATACTCTATGACTGGTGGGGAATACTTCTGGTATTGATTGAACCACTCCTAGCACACTCGAGGGCATATGTCTTATTTGTTGAAGTTCCTTAGCCATGACTGGACTTATTCATGCATCAAGATTCACAGAGTTAGTATTATAAGTATTACTTTCAAATAAGTTACCAGCATCTATGTTATTAGGGGTTGTGAAAATTTCATTAAGATCATGGATCATAGGAGTTATGTTGTTTGGGATTACACCCACAGTTGGAGTAGCAACAGATGTTGGGGCTATTGTCTCCGGATGTTTCCCAAAAGATCTTGCGCTATTGAAATTCAGGATCTTGGGTTGCAAGATCGAGGATGTCGCTTCATGGGGTTTGAGGATATCTTATCTTATCATTTCCACCTCCTTGAGCAATGTTTTGTTTTCTTCTTATTGTTGCGTTACTTGTTGCATTAACATCTTCCTCATGGAGAAGAGTTCGTTGTTCGAGATCGAAACTGGAGGATCTTTGGACCCCAGGTATCTTGGATTCCTATGGCTAGTGATCGGAGAGGTGCTATTTTTAGAAGCATCAAAAGTTTTCCTTTGATCAGGGGGTCCGCTTGGAGGTGGTGGAAGATTTTTTGAAGAAATGAGAGGAATAGAGGAAGAAGATAACGTGTGTTGTGTATACAAGGTTTTTGAGAATTATGAACACCACAGCCCCACGTTGGGCGCCAAATTGTATTGGTAAAAAATCGATCAAAAAGATATCAACCAAATTGCATGAGATGTTATGGTGTTATGTCGAATTTGTATATGGGATTGGAATCAGAATAACACTAATGATTACAAGGAAATCGCTTAATCCTTGTTAGGATCTCTTGCACAAAACCTTGGGAGGTGATAATGATCACCTGCCTTGATTTATTTTATTGATTGAAAAGCTAATTACAGGAATGATATTGAAAGTACGTGTACAAGTGTTTCTATAGCTCTAGATGTATAAGGTGTCAAAAAATTGTGCCCACTGTGTGAATGTTACTAGTGTATATATAGTCTAGTTTATGTAACGAAAAGTCTTATATTCCCGACATCCTGTTAAACTAGTATTTCCACGTTGCCTTGACTTGGTATTTCTGAATCTTAAGCCTGATTTTAAACGATTCTTCAGAGTTGACTATGATTTTTTTGACTAATTTTGCACATGTGAAGAATAAATAAGAAATATATCTTTTAATTTTGTTAGGAAAAAATAATAACAATGATGATCAGGATCCTAAGATTCCTTTATGGTCTGGAATCCTGAATAGGTTTAAGGATCTTGACCACTAACTGTAGTTATTTTTTCATTATCATAGTAAGTTATAATATTCTTAACTTGATACACAGATGGGGAAGCCTAATTCCGATCATTGGAATCCCTAGCAGCTTTATAAATTTCAGCTTCAAAGGTACTAGTGTTGTTATTAGATTCCGCAGTGAATGGCACATAAGTGGTTGCCATCAGACTGCCAACATTTCCCTTGAATTCTTCATTACAAGACTCCTCTTCTTCAACCCATTCCTCCACTTCAGCCAAAAGAACTTTGGAATCCATATTTTTCTTCTTGAAAGAAGCAAATAATCTTTTATACTTTATCTCATATGACTCATCCTTTATATCATTCTTATTCATCTTGTAGTCCATTGCAAGATGGTTAGTGCCTCCATAGTTGAAGCATTTGTCCTCATCTTTCTTTTCAATTGTAACTTTGCCCAAACTACCAGTGTCAAAAATTCTTGATGTTGAGGAACTAAAATTGGACTTCCTTGGTCCACTAAACTTCTTCCCCTCTTCAAACTTCCTAAAGTGATTTACTATCCAAGTAGCACTTGAAGCGAGCTCAGCATAAAATTCACTATCAGAATCAGTATGCCCAGTGTTATCGTTGTCATTGTCAGGAGCATGGTTTGACATCTTTTAGATCACGATGCACGATTTGTTCTTGAAGTTATATTTCACGATCTCCTTGTGTAGGATCTTGGTTTCTTCATAGTTGCACATATTTCCAAACAAGCTTTCCAGATCCATAGTTTTGATCTTCTCGTTGTTCTTGCGAACACCATGATGTTCCTACTTATGATCAAAGGAATTTAAAAAATTTAGCACAGGAACAGTTCATTCTTTAATATGTTAAATCTTCGTACATCATTAACTGTACAATTAAAGTGATTAAAAGTGTAATTAAGAGTTTCATTCCTATACGCGAAGATTTGTTCATACTTTCAATTGAAGCTATTATCATGAGTAATTATGACCTCATTAGTGCCTTCATTCATATACGCATAGAGTTATTCATACTTCGAGTTTTAAACTAAATGATAGATCTCATAAGGCAAGGAATTTTCGATAGCATCCCGAGTACGAACGTCAAGATTGATCAGCTTCTTGTCGTCTTTAGTATAAGCATGTGCATGAGTTCTTTTTAGTTCACCAGCAACACTAACTTTCATCTTTGTCAAATTTGTAAAAAAAAGTACCCTGTTGGATAATGTTCAACATGTTGTAGTTCATGGTTTCGAGAACAACCATCGCTTTTCTTTTCCACGTCGTGAATTTTTTCTCATCGGAGAACAAAATCTTCTTTAAGGACATACATCCAGAGGTTGATTTTGTAGTACTTGAGGAGGTAGACATTTCTTAAAGTTAAAAGAGAGCCTACTCTGATAAAAAATATTTGGATCGTTGACGTTAGGAACAAACAATAAAATTGACGAAAGAACAAAACGTTTCACAAAGTCTGAATCGAAAAAAACTTTTTATTAAGGTTCTCACAAAGAGAAAGATGTCTAAAAAGAGTATTAGGGTTACAAGTTACAATGAATGTAAAACCTAGTAAGACTTATATACTAAGAAGTATAAACTATCAATGGAAATCCCCACATATCAGGGATTCAAAACATACTATACAAAGATAAGCTCTAAATCTCCAAGATTGTAGATCTGGAAACCATAGTGCATAAGTAATCTTCACATTGTTGGTCAATAGGATGGTTAGTGGATGATATGCAGACACTAATGAATCAACTTAAAGGTAAGATTTATTCATCAGATTATAAGACTTGGCCTTACAATCCTCACACTTAGAAAAATTGATTATAGCACTTGTCACAACTTCAACTAAATTTAGACATTACTTTGAAATCCATCATATCTGTGTTAAGACTAACTTTCCTATTAAGTGTGTTACGAGGAAGCCAGAAATGTCAGGCATAATGTCAAAATGGGAAGTTGCATATTTTGTGACAGATTTCAACATGGATATCCAACCTGAAGCAGATATGGAACTTAAACAACTTCAAGATGAGGATGGACCAAAAAAATGGACTCTTTATAGAGATGGAGCCTTGAATTCCAGAGGAACGGGATTGGGAATTGTGCTCAAATTTCCATAAGCGGACATAATACCCCAAGCAGTGAGTTGTAGATTCCACGCAACAAACAACGAAACCGAATTTGAAGCAATGATTCATGGTTTGAATCGTGCTTACGATCTTGACATCAAGGACATCCATATTTACATTGACACTCTATTAACTGTTAACCATTTTAATGGATCTTATGTAGTAAAGGGTGAAAAGTTATCTGAATTCTTAGAAATAGTAAAAAAATTGGCAAAAGATTTTGAAAACTTCGACATGGATCCAATTCATAGGGAAGACAATACTAAAGCAGATGCACCAAAAAATATTGGATCAGCTCTCAAGATTCATCCTCACATAAAGATTGCAATCATCCACATAACAAACCTAGCAATCAATGAAAAAAACAAGTCAATGAAATCGAAGATGAAGCTTCAACATCTCATTCAGGATCTGACTCAACATCCTAGCTGGAATCATGGATCTCGCTTATTATTAAATACATTCAAGACAAAGTTATCCCTGAAAATGAAACAAACCCAAGGGCTTTTAGGTTAAAAACTTCTCATTTTCATATTACTGACAATGAACTCTTTAGAAAATCCTTGGCAAGACCTTACCTGAGATGCTTAGAGGATGCTAAAGTAAAGCAAATCCTCAAAGAAATTCATGAGGGTGACTGTGGAAGTCACACCATGGGCAGACCCTTCTTTTCAAAAGCCCTAAGAACCGAATACTATCGGCCTAAAATGAAGAAGGATGTTGTTGAATATGTTACGAAATATGACGCATTCCAAAGACACATAAACATTGTCTACCAACTAGTAGAACTAATGCATCATATCTTATTGATGGTTTTTCAGTATTACATCAATCCTATGGTGCACATGCAACCCTAAAGCTCTGGATCTAGGTTTTCTCTAGATAAACATGCAACAAAATTATTCAAAGCTATAACCCTATTCTAGCATGCCTAATTTGAAATTTAAATCTAATACAAAGTTAGAATATTACCTTATAATTGTAGCTTGCTTGATCTTCAACCTTTAAGAACTTAACACCTCAAATGTGTTGCCTCTAATAGATCACAAACACCAAGTGAAAGTTAGAGGAATATGAGAGAGAGGCTAGGGATCAGAATTTCGGCTGGTACTCTTCTAGGGTTCAAGTGGCCAATTTCTAGAGTCCCAAGGGTATAGTTGAGCTACTAGGGTTTCAGTCAAAACTCTAATCTGATTGCTTAGGCCTTAAGAAGTCCAGTAGATCCTTCCAGAAGATCCCTTTGGATGATTTCTATGTGGGCTACACATATAAATTCGTCCACCTCTTCTTAAGGGTTCACAAGCCCAACTTTCAATTATCATATAATTGCAATATCAGTCCTTATAATTTAATTAATCTCTTTTGACCACAAAATTAATTCTAAATTTATTCTTGACCAATATTAATTACATAATATGATTTCTTTTTTAATATATTATTCTTATAATATATTAATAAATCACAATTAACCTCTTTTCTCATAATTCACCCAATCAAAGTGCTTTGGTGAAGGCAACCTAAAAGGACCATGCTACTATCGGGTCAAGTACATACCAATTATAGTTATGGGCTTAGACACCTAATCCAACAGTCTCCCACTCGGATAAGTCTAATAACTATAAATGCAAGTACGACTTCAAAATCCGATTAGCAATCGTAGCTTTCAAAAGCCGTTGTCGAACTCTGACACGTCTTATAGATAAGGGATCATGTAGTCCTCCGTTCTCAAGATATCATGTGGACAATCACATGGAACGTAGTCATACTTATTGTCTATTAGTTTGTTTCCCGGTTTCTTATTTGTTTGACATAGGACTTAATTGAACACATCAATTTAGTCCTGACCGGGCCCGGTACATAAGTCAACACAAAATCATTGAGGGGCCCAAAATACCGCTTTTAATCCTCCTAGGATAAAAGGAACAGATAAACTTTGATTTATATGCTTGTACTATTTACTCATTAAATCGTACACAAAAATACGTTTTATGACATCAAGTTACTGATGTGTTTACGCATTATCAATGTACAACCAACTTGTAAACAACAACTCATGTATCTCGGTTTAAAGACTATATGATATTATCGTCTCACAATCACTCGTGACAAATTCCATGAAGTGATTCATGTGAGTGCGGGTTTAATCCAATACTCAAATCTTATTTCAGGAGCACTCATGAACGTGGTAGCAAACTTTTTTTCTATTTCTAAACGCTTAGACAATCTACAAGCCAATTCATGAGAGTCTTTCCTCAATACCTACTTCCAAAGTATGATCGACTGTTGATAGTTTGAATAATCCTGTTATTCAGGAAATCAAAACATGCAAAAGTGAAACAATAGTAAACAATTGACACAAGATAGTAACTTTACTCATGTATAAAACTCCTTTATTCAATCATCGAATGTCAATTACATTTTATCTATTACAAGTTTCTAAGATCTATCTAATCACTAAAACGAGTATCGTCCTTCAGCCCAATACTCCTAACATGCTGCAAGTGCTTAACCCTACTCAGTCCCTTCGTAAGGGGATCTGTTGGGTTCTCCTCTGACGATACCCTCTTCACTACGAGGAGTCCCTCTTCTACTCGATGTCTGATGAAGTGGTATTTTCTGCTGATGTGCCTGGATCTGCCATGATCCCTTGGTTCCTTGGTTAAGGAGACCGCACCCTCGTTATCAGAGAAATTTCCATGTGCTCTTTTATGGCAGGTACAACTCCAAGGTCTCCAATGAAGTTATTTAGCCATATTGCCTCCTTCGACGCTTCGCTCGTTGCTATGTACTCTGATTCGCACGTTGAATCAGCTACGGTCTCCTGTTTGGAACTTTTCCAAGTTAGTGCTCCTCCATTTAGGGTAAACACCCAGCCCGACTGAGAGCGAAAAGTATCTCGGTCGGTCTGAAAACTGGCGTCACTATACCCTCGCACTATCAAGTCATCACTCCTACCGAGGATAAGGAACCAGTCCTTAGTCCTTCATAGGTACTTAAGAATGTTCTTTCCCGCAGTCCAGTGAGCTCTACCAGGATTCCCTTGATATCTGCTGACCATGCTCGAAGCAAAGGCCACATCAGGGCGAGTACATGTCATAGCATACATGATCAAGCCAACAGCGGAAGCATATGGTACTCGGCTCATCTCTGCTATCTCGGCATCGGTACTCGGGCTTTCAGTCTTACTCAACTTGGTATTGCTTTGGATTGACAATTCTTCTTTCTTGGAATTCTCCATCCTAAAACGTTTTAGCACTTTATCCAAGTAAGTACTTTGACTAAGTCCTATTAGTCTTTTACTCCTATTTATTAATATCCTTATCCCTAGAATATAAGCAACTTCTCTGAGGTCCTTCATAGCAAAGCACTTCCCAAGCCAGGACTTAACCTTCTGTAAGGTTGGGATTTCGTTTCCTATGAGTAGTATGCCATCCACATACAAAATGAAAAAGCTAACTATACTCCCACTAGCTTTGACACATACGCAGGTGTAACGCCCGTAGATCCGGGCTAGTCAATTTAGAGATAATAGGGGTCGAAAATGACTTTTCGACAAATGATTATTTATAATAAATAATCTTAACCAAGATGTAGAATATCTCTCAACGGTTCCGTACATATAAAGAATGTCAAAATCCGAGTTGTAACGAAGAAGTTATGACCCGTCGAAATTTCGCGACGGAACAAACACGTCACCGGGAAGCGTAAATAGTGAATTTACGATGGAGTGATTTTTAGCCTTAGCAATCTAAACGAAAGTCGTAGAATATGTTAAACTGAGAGCGTCCGCAAAAAGAACGCCAAAATCTGACTTCGTATGAGGAAGTTATGATTTTTCGAAGTTCCGGCACAACAATGTAGAGCCCGAAGTTCGAATATTAGATCGAGCGGTTTTTAGCCGACACAACCTAAACGAGAATCGAAGATCTCATTAATAGTAGCATAACAATAAAAAGATAGACGGAAACGGACGTCGGATGAAGAAGTTATGAATTTTTAACGGATCAATCTTGTCCCGGCCTGTTAAAAATATAACTTTAAAAATAAAGTCAAAATTAGCCGACGGAGTCTAAACGAAAGTTGTAGAGTACGTTCCCGCCTACGCGTGGATATAAATAACGTCGAAAAACGGAGCTCGTATGCGAGAGTTATGATTTTTAGAAGTCGGAATGTCAAATTACGAAACCTGGTGCGAAGATGATGACGTGGCCGAATCCTAGCCGTCCGATGTTAATCGAAGAACTCGCTTCGGATCGCGACATGTCGCCTTCGGTACGCCCATCATCCGAGCTCGGGTACGCGTCGCGTACAGCTGCTTTCCTCGGCCCAAAAGCGACCACGTCGCCCCACCGAAATGAAACCATCTGTCATCCTTATCCGAACTATGCCCCGCGTAGCCGAGGACTACGCCCAACGTACGTCCAAGGGTGGAGCCTATAAAAAGGGTGCGAAGTTGCTCAGATTTTCCACAGATTTCTCAACTCCTTTCTCTCTCTACTTTCTCTCTCTAGCTCCTTAAGCCCCCTAAAGCCTAGGTACACCCCCTATCACCCGAAGGAAGCCCCGAGGCTCTCGGAGTCCCAAGAAAAAGGGTCATTCGGCTCGGAAACGCTTCTCCAAGCGAAGCCCGGTTTTTGAGAAAACCCACTGTAAGTGAGCTACGCCTACGCTATTTTTAATATAGCTTTTAATTAGTTATAGTAACGTTATTAGGACCTTATAATAAATTTTTGAGCTATTATTATGAGTTATATAAGTGTCGTTATAATATCTTTTAAAGGGCCGCATAGGGTTGTTGGATTTCAGAAGTGCTGTATGCCAAAATGGTCCTGCCCTCCGGTGTTTTATGTTTGGCCCCTGTCTGTACATAGTGGGTGAAGAGTATTATTTAAACGCTTATATAATAGTAATAATAGCTAAACTATTAATTAGTCGCGGTTAACGTTAGACTAAACCCTAGTGGTATTGATACTAGGTTTTGTCAAGGGAAATATTGTTTTGAGATAACGAAGTGTTGTCCGAGTACCGAGTCACCACCTTACCAAGTGAGTGCATAGTTACTTTCATCTTACACATAGATATGAAGTATTTTATATAAATTACGTGCTACGTGTGCATATTATCTGTATACTTTCTATCTATGCTGGATGAACGATTTTATACATGTTTTAAATGATTTAAATTGTATATGTATTTTATATCTACAAAATGTGTTGGGTAAAACATGGGTAGATGTAATAGTTGTTGTGTGACAAAATAAAATAATGAGAGGCCTCCTTATTGATGTTATTGATGATCCAGTCATCTAGCGGAGTATAGATGACGACCACAGATTATTCTAGACAGTCTAGTGGAACGCTAGCAGGCTCGCAACCTGTAGGTGTTTATTTGAACTGCGTGCTCACCAGCAGTACTCCATCCGCCACATGGTTGCCTTATTTGACATGAATTGCTGAGGAACCCCCAAAGCATGTGTTGTCACCCCGATGAAAGTCCTTAGACTAGGTCCCTTGTGTTAGATGTTTTAGGGACGTAAAGTGAGGGTAACGGGAAGGGGTAATCGGGTTTGATTGGTTTGACAAAGTTAATAAACTTAATTATTGTGGGTTGAAAACCCTATGTGTTCTCCAGGCTCCCAAGCCTGACCCACTCAGTTTCTTGTATTACAGGTAGTGGCGCATGAGCATAGATGTTTGGATGAGAGATAAGGGATTGTAGGCCTGTAAATATGAAATAATGTAGTAACGCATACATTGTATTGTTTATGCTTTTGATCTGTATCGAACATTACATCCCGAGGTTTTAATGAAATACATTTCTTCGGAAATGCTTTGATAAATCTTTATCATATTTTATTTTGGGAACAAATTCCGCAACACTTTTATTTAAAATGTTACTCTGATTTTTAAACAAAGCATAAACAAAATCGGTCTTTTCTGGCCGTGAAAATGGGGATGTCACAGTAGGACTCATCCTCGCTTCTCGAAAAACCAAACTCTTTAACTTTCCTAGCGAAACAAAGATTCCATCTGCGAGATGCTTGTTTTAATCTATAGATGGATTTCTCAAGCTTACACACTCTATTAGGGTGCTTCGCATCGATAAAACCCTCTGGCTGACTCATGTAAACATCTTCAGCCAACGTCCCATTTAGGAAAGCGGTTTTGACATCCATCTGCCATATTTCATAATCATGAAATGCAACAATGGCTAGCATAACCCTTATAGATTTAATCTTCGCTACCGGTAAGAAGGTCTCGTCATAGTCAACTCCATGAGTTTGAGTAAAGCCCTTCGCAACCAATCGCGCCTTATATGTGTGTACTTTCCCATCCATGTTGGTCTTCTTCTTGAAGATCCATTTGCACCCGACCGTCTTACGACCTGGTACATTGTCAACCAAGTTCCAAGCTTGATTGTCATACATGGACTGAATCTCGCTGTCCATAGCCTCTTTCCATTTCTCAGACTCCGGGCCTGCCATGGCTTCCTTATAGTTGTTAGGTTCATCCAAATTTACCAGTGTGCTATCACTGATAAACGTATCACCTTCAGTAGTAATATGGAAACCATAAAACTCATGTCGAACGCTAACTCTACCGGAAAGTCTAAGAGGTAAGGACTCGTCAACGGGTTCAATAGGAGTTTCCTCCTCGGGTTGATCGCTAGTGTTAGAGGTTCCTTCATCGCTTATCTCTTGAAGCTCTTCAAGATAAATTTGCCTCTCACTGTCCTCTTGGCATAATAGTTGTCTTTCACGAAAGACACCCCTTTGCGCTACGAAGACCATGTTCTCACTAGGTCTATAGAACAAATATCTGAAGGATTTCTGTGCGTAGCCGATGAAAATACATCGCTCACTACGAGCTTCGAGTTTGCCGTGAGTCTCTCGTCTTACCAAAGCCTCGCAACCCCAAACCTTGATGTGTGCCGGCGAGGGAACTTTCACCGTCCACATCTCGTGAGGTGTTTTGGCAACCTTGTTAGTTGGGACTAGATTAAGGATATGGGCGGTAGTCTCTAAGACATACCCCCATAATGAGATAGGTAACGAAGCACGACTCATCATGGAACGAACCTTGTCCAAAAAGGTTCGATTGCACCTTTCAGCCACACCATTAAGTTGCGGTGTCCTAGGTGGCGTTAATTGTGAAACAATTCCACATTCCTTAAGATACTCGTGGAACTCGATACTAAGATAATCACCACCTTGATCGGAACGGAGCATCTTTATCTTCCTGCCCAGCTGATTCTCCACTTCTTGCTTAAACTCTTTGAACTTTTCAAAAGTTTCTGACTTGTGCTTGATTTAGTAGATATACCCATATCTGCTATAATCATCGGTAAAAGTCACATAAAAGCTGCTTGCATCCCTTGTGGTGGATCTAAAGGGTCCACACACATCCATATGTATGAGGTCCAATAAACCCTCACCCCTTTCACAAGTACCAGTGAAGGGTGACTTGTTCATCTTTCCAAGTAAGCAAGACTCGTACGTGTCATCCGACTTGAGGTCGAATGACTCCAACACTCCATCCTTTTGGAGTTGGTCTTTGCGTTTCTTGTTAACATGTCCAAGACGACAATGCCACAAGCATGCTTTGTCCAAACCACTGGAAGAATCGATATGCAAAACATTATTTCCTAAGTTGTCTACAACCATCACAGTTTCATATATACCATTACAAGGCAATGCTTCAAAATAGAAAGTACCATTCAAGAAATCATTAATAGAACCAATTTCATTATTAAACGAAAATCTAAAACCTTGTTTATACAAACCATGAAATGAAATAATGTTTGTCGTTATTTCTGACGAGTAGCAACAATTATTCAACTCTAAACCTAACCCACTACTAAGCAATAAAGAATAAACTCCAATCTTGGTGACAGACGACGCTTTCCTATATCCCATGATCAAGTTCATCTTCCCGTGCTCCACATCCCTACTTCTTTTTAGACCCTACAAATAAAAACAAATGTGAAAACCACATCCTCTATCAAGGACCCAAGAAATAGCATGTGATGAGTTGTTAGATTGAATAGTGTAAATACCTGTGAAGGTGGGTTTTATCTTTCCATCCTTAATGTCATGCATATATTTAGGGAAACTTCGTTTCCAATGCCATTTGTCGTGACAGTGGAAGCACTATGCATCCTTTGGATTGGAAGAGGGAGCAGTAGAACCACCTTTGGTCCCACTAGAAGAGGATCCATCATGGGACTTTCCCTTGTGGCTCTTAGAATGAGCCTTCCTCTTCTTCGCTTTCCCTTTTCCAATTGCCAAGACAGGGGAAGCAGTAGTAGGAGTAGTTGCAAGAAGTTGATTTGGTTATTTTATAAAAACAAATCATTAAATTTAGAAAAAACTAACACTTGAGGGTAAATTAGTTATTTTTATAATTCAGCACTGGAATTCAGAGGTTCCAACCAAACAACATTTGAAAATTCAGATCTTAAAAATTAGACTCTCTTAGAAATTCAGACCTCTTAAAAATTCAGCTCTTAAAAATTCAGATGTTGCCAAACAGGCCCTAAATATCCAGAAACTTCACTAATTTAAAAAATAAATTTTGCGTGGAACAACATGATGGACTTTTATATGCATTCTTATCAAGGATGTTCTTTACATTCTATACTATTATTTGTAATCTATAAGGTTCTTCGTATTTCAGAATACGACAGTTCATTCCAGAATAGTAAAAGAGTAGCGCTAAAGATAGGAATAAAACCAAATATTATTTTTCTAATTTATGAGAGGATCCATAATGAGAAATAAGTAGCTTTCTAAGGCTTTAGATATGATGTAACTATTATGTTTTAATCAAAAATAGTCTATAATAAACTACGAGATTAGCAACAGAAGCATTAAAAATTGAATAGCAAAAAAATCATTTTATCCCACCAACGATCATTTCGCAAAACATGGAAAGATTAAATCAACCATAAAAGGAAAAAGAACTACAACCTTTGGAGACTTTTCTTCTCATGGGAGATTGGAAGTTGATAAAATGAGGCAAAAACTCCAAAGTAGAAGTTCTTTATAATGTATCCACCAAACAAAAGTAAACTACTTGAAGATGCTAGTCTACACTTGTATAATATACTTCTTAAGCCATTAAGAACTTGTATGAAATAAGCATTAAGGAGAAGCACTAATTAAACTACCAAATACCCAAGTCTTCTTCAAAAGAAACCTAAAGAAGGAGATAGAATGAGTTCACGGTTTTTAAGAGAAAAGAAGATAAGAAAAAACTAGCTAGTTGTTGTTCCATACTCTTCTTTATATACTTAGTTATGAAGTAAGGACCACTTACTTATGAAGTAAGGACCATCGCTAATTAAATAAGAAAGTATGGTTGTGTAACAAGGCATGGGATGTAAGACGCAAGTCAAAAAAACAAACCTGACATCCTTTCTCATACTCACTACTTTCATGAAGGAAGTATGGACAAAGGGTGTGTTCCAATTTATCTTACTAACTCGCTAGTTACATGTTCCAACTCGATGAATAACAAAGTGTCCAAATAAATGTACATGACATAAATATATATATTAATACCATATAAATATAACTAGTTTTGTTCTCTTTTATTATTATTATTTCCCAAAAACAATAATTTCCTATTTATTGTTAAAATATTACTTTCATAGAATAATAATTTTTCAATTAAATACAAGTGTCGATAATATTTATTAAAATCGAATTACTTTAATAAATAATCAATTAGTAGTAACTTGTTGTAAGGTGTGACCTTATAGGATCATATGTCATTAGAATATATCATTGTATAATGACTCTTGGAAATAAAGATTTTTCAATCTCCCACTTACACAAGACTCATCATAGATTAATATAGACAGTGGTTAATGTCTAGCAATATTTTATTGCCCCCAATACCACACGACGAATATTGTCATTCATCAACATCCAATTCCCAAATTATCAGAGCCACAATTGATGTATAAGGTACTTTTATCAGTTTTCCCTTTGTTATAGACATCTTGTTGTACATGAGACTAGGATGGCAATCAATCTCATTTTGTCTTCAACTTTGGGTAATGCTCATTAAATATCTAGCTCTTAACATATAAGATAAACAAATTCCATCTTGGCTATGTACTCCTATTGTATAGTTCATACCATACCTAACAATAGTCTTTATAACTGCTTGGTCAAAGAACAACATCTATGAAACTTCCTCTTTTTCATTTTACTGTATAGTTTAATATAACATTTTTGTTATAAAATTCGAATAAGAAATATATAAATTTTTAGCCAGATTAATCTTCATGAAAGATGTAGTAGACGTCAACACGAGAGAGTAAATATAAAGAACGCTTAAATATGACTTCATATGAAGAAGTTATGATTTTTTAATGTTTCGCATTAGACACGATCCAATAATGTGTGTCATAAAATATGAAATGTAGATATGTCGCTTTTTAGCCAAAACAATGTAAACGAAAGTTGATTTTTACATAATTACGAATCCGTCGATATAAAAAAATCAAGAATGGAGTTCGTATAAAGAAGTTATGATTTTCGCAGCGTCATTTTATAGTGTACCTTCTCAGACTGTAAATAAAAAAAAATTGAATGTGAATTAGCCGATGAAGTCTAAATGAATTTTGTAGTACTCGTTTATAGGAAAGTGGGGATATAAAGAATGTCAAAAATGAAGCTTGTGTGCGAAAGTTACGATTTTTAGAAGATTGCAAAATTCCGATCACCAAGAAGCTGACACGTGGTGTAACATCCCAAAAATATAAGGTAAAAGTTTCGTTTTTAATTCAACCATAAACACCAATTATCCTTTTTCTAGTCATTCAAAACTATTTCAGAATAAAAACAATTATCAGAGTACAATCCCAAAATCATACAGTTACGGAAACATGGGTGGATGCGCTACGATCAAGCCAAATCCTTCCCTTTTGAACTGGAAGTACCTGAAACCATAATCATAAAACTGTAAGCACAAAGCTTAGTGAGTTCCCCAAAATACCACATAACAATACATATCATTGGGCCTAGCCCGTGCATTGGGCCCCTCCCACCATAATGGGCCTAGCCTTTCCAAGTCAATATGCCCAGCCCAACATACAAATGCAAGAGTCACAGAGATAGCTAGCGTCCTACATAACATATATTAGGCCAATCCCTTTCTGATCCATGGGCCCAGCCCAACATACAAATGGGCCTAGCTCGTCCTACAATGGGTTTAGCCCAACATACCATGCAAGGGTCACTAAGATAACTAGCATAACAGATCCTAGTGGGTCGGCATTGGTGTCTTCGACCCATGGGTACAGTGAGGAGACTCACCTCAATCCGTGATAACTGAAACACACGTGTTGCTGCTACCGAAATCCTCACACTGAGCACGACCAAATATCCCTAATCAATAAGTAAGGTTATTTCCCAAAATCCAAGGTCCAAGCCATATTTTGTCCATCTAAATGGATAAAAGACCATTTTACCCTTCCCATATCTGACCCAACAGCTCATAGCCCACTTCCCAAAAGACCCAAGGACCAAAAGGAGCATCTTCGGAGTACGCATCGCATACTGCTCGCCGAAGCATAAGGTATAACTCGTCATAGCCTAAAACGGGGAATCCATGCATTACAGTGAGCGTATGCATACGTATGCCTAACGTAGCCCCAGGTGTCCATTTCCCATATGAAGCAATTAATTCTTAAGAGAAAAACGTCCAAACTCGGATCTGACCTCTAGATAAGGTCTTAATCCATAAAGTTTCTAATTTTACCCCTTTGCATGTCTTAATGGGATCCAAACCCGTTTTTAACCACCTAAGTCCATAATATGAACACCAACTCTATCATGATTCATCAAAACCCATCAATATGACATTTTTATGCACCCACAACCTCGAAAATGCTAAGATCTGACATTCTAAGCTTCTGAAGTAGCTCATACTCACAAGGATGACTCAAGGGACCATAGTAAAACCAAAAGAATCCCTAGGCTAGATCTAACACCTAGAGTCATCAAGTTATAAGCTTAATACCTTTTGGAAGTTGATCAAGATGATTAAGTCTTAGATCCACAAGCTTCAAGCCATGAAATGCTTCTAACAAGATCTCCTTCTTCTCCAAGGCAGACGAAAAATCACACCACAGCTTGAAATTCACACAAGAGATACTAGGGTTTTGAATTTAGGGTTAAATGGTATGGAGGCTTAAGATAAGAGGGTTTAAAAATGAGTTAAGGCCTTTAAATAGGGTCCATGACCCTAAATTAGGGTTTGATCCTGACTTGAGTACACCCAACATACTCCAGGTATGCTCAGAATACTCCATGGTGCATCCACGATCCCTTTGTCCAGTACGCCCATCGTACACCTCTATACGCCCAACGTACTAGACTAACCCATAATCCTCCTAACTTCCGAAGGCCATAACTTCTTCGTTCTAACTCTGATTCCGACGATCCTTATATCCACGGAAAGGTAATGAGAAGCTCTATAATCCTATCAACTCTCCTTTGCCTTATAACCGTCCAAACTTAAATCCTAAATTCATGAAAGTGCCAAACCACCACTTTACTATTATACCCTTGGGTTCCAAAGCACAAACCAAACTCTCGGATCACCTTACTCTACATTACCCACATTGAAAGGGGTCTAAACCTCTATTTCCGCTAGGGCTAGAATCCCAATGATAATTGATCTTCAGGTCATGGTCTCGAAATATGAAACGATTCAAAACCGGGTGCTACACATGGCACCACCAGAAGGGTGGCACGTGTTGCAACCAGAGCTCACTCTTTCTCCCTAATATTTTCATGTGCCCCAACCAGAAACCGACATGTGGCACCACAAATAGATGAACTCGTCGCCACAATGCATGGAGCGCCTGCCTCCATGGAGCGACTTGGCATTTCCAAATTTCTATAAATAGACATTTTCTTCATATTTTTGGCACCTCTCTGTTTACTCACATCCCTAACCTCTCGAAGATCTAATTTTTGAATTTTTAGTTTGTTAGCGAAGCACTGCAGCATCGAAAAGCTCGGCGGAATAAAGCTTTTGGTATCGAAGTTCTACCCGCGTAATTTCCGTTTTTTGCTAAGAAACTTGTAAGTTGACTTATGCTTACTGTGCTTTAAGTATAACTTATAGCAATCGTTATTGTGCTTTAAGTATAACTTATATTTATGTTCATAGTCATTATTATGAACTTATAAATAAGATTTATCAGTAATACCAATCGTTATACCATTTGATCTACTTAAGGGAGTGATGTCAAGGCTAGAACAAGTGAGGGGCTTAAAGTAGATTTTCCAAATAGTATACTCTGTATACCCAACAGATCCTACCTCCAATGATCTTACCTAGTTATTCCTTATCAGCTAGAAATTGAAGTATTCATTTGTATTATTGGATTAATGAAGGATCTAAATATTAATCATTGTACTCAAATATTTAATAGCCTATAAAGTATATTATAGGTTGATACGTGTTAGTCAAATTGTCTGAAACTCTACATACTTAGGTGCTTCGAGACTATTCAGGTGAGTTATCTCACTGTACTATATATTACAATATATATTCATATATGATAGGATGTACGATCTAGTAGAGAAAGTTGTATGTATTAGATTGGTAGAGTCTCTTTATAATTGAATGTTATTTATATGATTAGTTCATTAAGTATTTATAAGGAGCTAACGACGGAACATCGACATGCCACAAGCCTATGGACTCGGGTTAATGACGGAACGGTGTTAGGCTGTGAGTCCAGATACACACATTATTGGTTAGATGTCGAAAGGGCGTAACAATTATTTGTATGGATGTATGTGTATTGTGAAATATGTTATTTTGGGGAACTCACTAAGTCTTGGATTACATTTTTTAAGTAACTATTTTTCAGGTTGTTCTTCTGGTCGTGGAAAGGTTCCAGTATGGTTGTACTCTCATCAACGAAATAAATATGTTTTTAGACTTCCGCTAAGACTTTATTTTGTATTAATAAATATATAACAATGATTTATTAATAAAAATGGGATTTTATAGTATATTATGTATGTTTTCAAAATGAAAATTTTATGTTGAAAATCGGGATGTTACAAATTAACCATGTCAAAGTATAGTCCTCCTTACACTCAAGTCCTAATATGCATCTCAAGTATTAAGGATACAAAGATAGTACATTTTATCATGTATCATTTATGATAGCGATCGATGAGGTTATCTTGATGTAGTTAATATCCAATACTTTTTCTCTAACAAGTACTTATGAATCATGGTTACAACCTCTTGCCTACTTTCATCTTATTAGAGTCAACCAATCCAATTCATATTAGTCTTACTTCATAATTTCTCCCATAATTATAATCAACTATAAACTTTTAGAATAATTAAATTATTCATGGATTAAACATGTGAATACATAACACAAAAAGTATTAATGTGAAGATGATATCTCAATATCAAAACCATATAATAGTTTTTTTCACAATGTTCCAATATTCAAATACTAAATCCAAATCAAAACACATTTCTAGAATAACAAATTCCTATAGCTCAAGCATGAAATTGCATGCATATCTTAAAGGAAGGACTTTATTAATGGGTATGACTAAATTTAATTCTTATGAATTCCGTGAATACGATCATCTCCAATATTTAACTTTATTCGAAGTACAGTTAAATATCTATAAGAATATGAGTGGTGTTCTGATGTGAATTAGAGTCTCTTAGCTTGATTTAGTATACTAATGAAGTCAAAAAAAGATTTCTTGGTTGTCTGTGAATGGAAGGACACAACTTATTTTTAAATTAACTCATTCATCCAATCATATTTGATTACATCTTTAAAAGAAGCAATTTATTTTGATTCTGTAGTAGATTGTGCAATTTTGTTTTGCTTGGAGCTTATTCAAACAAAACTTATTTTCATTCATAATGAATTCATAATCCAATTTTGATTCATAATTATCTCTATTTTTTTGAAGTTACCATCTTATATAACTCTTTTACATAAACATCTTCTTCTAAACTGATTAACTCATATACATTCTCTTAGTTCTTCTCAAGTACTATTAGATTGTTCTTATATTCATCTAATCATTATCACATGTATATTATTGGTATCTTATGATATTTTCATAGAATAATCATATATCTTGTCTTGCGCATAATTTGGCATAAATGATAAATTCATTTTTCAAAGCAAAAAAATATATAAATCATTTCATCTAGATCAAACCTATGTATTAGTTCCTTTTGATCAAGCTCAAAATGTGCCTTGTAGCAATCCCAAGAGTCCTCAAACGGAATCTTGTATCTTGATCTCTTTCAAGATATTGTCAACATATGCATAAAGGTTTAAAACTTTAACATTCATCTTTATCTATCTCCATAGATTTTACGTTCCAAGAATATATTTTGTCATTACTAAGTCTTTCATCTTAGAAACTCTTTCCGAGTCAAGGTGAAACACCCTTTCATAGTCAGAATGTAATTTCTCATGATTAAGTATGTCTTATTCATACAAGCTTAGGAATATAATTATGCTCCCATTAGTTCTTAGTAAACACAAATGTTATCTTCAATTTATATAAACACACACTTCGTTTTTTCATATTAAAATGACAATTCCAACCTTGAGATGTTTGCATTATATCTACAAATGGATCTTAAGTCATACACATTGTTAGGATATCTTGGATTAACAAAACCTCTAGGCTAAACTATATAGTCATCTCCAAGTAGGTGTTTATTAAGAAAAATAGTTTTCTTGAAATCTATTTGCCTTATCTTATAATCATAATATATAGTTATGGTAAATAATATCCTTGTTGATCTAATCATAGCTACTTAAGAAAAGTTTTATCAATAGTCAACGAAATCAGTATGAGTGAAGCCTTTTATAACAACTTTTGCTTAATATGTGTAGATTTCCATGTTTGTTTTTTTTAAATATCACTTTCTCCTTCGAATCTTACTATAGGGAGGAAGATTATTTAATCTTGTACTTGTTTATTAGACATGGATTACATATCATTGTTCATGACTCGAATTCATTTATCATATTCAAGATCCGATGTAACATTTTGCTAGTTGATAGGCTTACCAGAAACTATCAAGAAAACTCATCAATGAGAGATTCCATATTTTTCATGTTATAGATGATTTCCACCATATATGCAAACATTTGTATGTATGAATGTCTATTATTCATTTTTGACAATTTCTTGTTAAAACTAATGCCAAATTTAAAAACATTAGGTTATGATCATTGAGCCACTTCGAGTTCCATGTGCCTCCCACTTGATTTCTCACTAGAAGCTAGCTTTCTGAGAACTCAACTTTTAGAGGAATAATAGAACTTATTCTTGGTAGGTTTGTACACAATAATCTAAATAACCCTTTTAGAATATTCTACATATAGGTATTTTGTAGACTTTGGTTGTAGAAGCTTTAGACTAACATAGGCTTCAAATCCTCAAAATATTAAGTAAGATAAGGATGGAGTCTTTCCATACTAAATCTTATAAATTGTTTTATCTACCTATTAGTTGGTGTTTGTATTCAAAGTATAAGTGATTGTGATTATGGCATATTCCCAAAAAGATAAATGAAGATGATTTATACCGATTAGAAAGTAAACCATATCTAGTAAGCTTTAGTTTATCCTTTATTATATCTAAGGCTTTAGATGGTACTACCGAATTGTTTCTCAACTTCTTATTTGAAAACTTCAAGAAATGTTTCACAATTACCTTTTATCATGTAAAATACAATTACAACGACTATAGTTATTGATAAAGTTGATGAGGTATCTTAATTATACTAAATCTAGACATACATTACAGTGTATAATTCCTTAATAATTATTTTCTCTACCATGTAGTGAAAATATCATTAGTAGTCTTTTATATATACATAAGATACACATATGTTAAATAAACTACATTATTTTCCTTCAAAAACCACCATTTCTTGAAGTTGGAATATGTGTATTTTATTTATATATAAAGATATCAATGTCATAGATAAGTTTGATTCAAATCATATTTGAGTTAAAAGTATTTGCTTATAGAACTTATTATTTAGAAAATCTTAATATTTACTTTATAAATCTATTTAGAGATCTAGTTCTCGAAATAAAAATAATCATTTCAAAATATGAATGTGATCGCTATGAAAAACGATTAAGTAAATAATCAATCATCTAATCAATTAACTCAAACATATATTAAGGCAAGCTAAATTCAAAACATACATTGTTCCAAAACAAACATTGTTTTACAATACAAGTATTTTATGTTCTAAGCATAAATAATAAACTCCACGAGTGAAGTTTCAACTTGCTGGTGCTCAATTGCTTACTCTTCTTGAATATATCTAAACATTTACAAGTATTATATTAATAAAGTATCAAGTACTTGAGTGCTAAATTAAAAGTACAATTTCTATCTAATAGATACCTGAATTACTGGTCCAGCCAATATTCTTCACACTTCAGACATCTTTTTCGCAATCCAGACAAGGTTTTTTGGTTAATACTCCATAAAAACATATAAGCAAATAAAAGAAGCAAGAACTAACACGTAAAATCTCAATATCGTTATGATCATGTGCCATTTTTTACTTCGTCAAAGAAGTTCGAGTTGTTGTGTGTCTCAATGTAAATTCCAAAATTGCATTTCATATGGTCCACTACATAGGAAACACATTTTGGACAAGTCGAACGTGTTTGACACGAAGCGTTTAACAGCTTCTAGCTTCTAGCGTTTGACAAAACGCTCCGTTTAGAATAGAAAGCATCATTTGCTACTACAAGCTTCTAGCGTTTAGTTTAAAAAAAACTCTCCAAATTTAAATGCTACCCCACATAGCATTTAACAAAACTCTACTAGCTACAAGCTACCCATTAACCGCTACCATCCAGTTTTGCCGAACACACACACACACACACACATACATATATATATATATATATATATATATATATATATATATATATATATATATATAGAGAGAGAGAGAGAGAGAGAGATAGAGAGAGGGGGAGGGGGAGGGAGGGAGAGGAAGGATCATTTGAGAACTCTTAGTTTCCCGAGAACCCAAGAACTAAAAGTTGACCGTCAGATTAAAAGAATTAATTGCTAAGATCTTTTATGTCACTTTTCTAAATAAATGGAAAAATTAAACATTAGGGTATGGTTCTAAAATTAATCGAAGGGCATTTATGGTACTGAAAAGATGATTCCCCCAAATCAATTGATGCCCTCTTTCTCCCAAATACCTCAATCGTCTCGTCATCCCTCTTTCTGTTACAACTTCATCGTCGATCGTTCCCCAATCTAAAACCAACATCTGAAATCTATGGTTTCCTCCGTCAACTGTCTTCCTATTAATTGGATTGAGTAAGGTGAAGACTCTATGCGACTCGTTAAAATATAGTATCTATCGAATATAAATTCTACGCCATAAAATGCAGTGACATTTCCGTTTGCGTCGTCTCATCATCCTTGAGTACGTTGCGAGGTGAACTTTAGGCTACCAAACGATGTAGATCCAACGTCAAAACATTACGACGCAGCGTCTGAAATAACATCTTCCAATCAAATATTAAAGGTCTGTGATATTGTACATATTGTGAAAAAGTTGCAAAACATAAAGAAGTTAAGAGGACACAGAGATGTTGTCTATTGCGCAAGATATATATATATATATATATATATATATATATATATATATATATATATATATATATTCTTCTTCTTCTTTTAACCTTTGATCTGTTTTAATTTAACAATATATGATCACTCTGGGAGATACGGGATTAGGGGATCAGAAGACCGTTTGGTAAATGGAAACGGCATTTTCCCTTGCCAGTTGTTAAGGGAATAGGGAACGTATGTCACTTAGATCACTCTTTCTCTCTCTCTCTCTATGTGTGCAGTTATCATCACCATGTTTTGTTTTAATTTCAACAATTACATTGCACTTGAAGGGTGACATTACTAACTTTGCAGTAAATTTAAACAATAGTTTGGTGGCATCTGCATCAAATAACTACAATATTTGTGTTGTAAGTATTATCTGGTTGCAAGATCAACAACTATAATTTGTGCTTGTTTTCTGTTGATGTTGTACATATTGAATGCATGTGATACTGTATTCGATCAACATTATAGGACGGACCATACATTTGAAAGCGATAGAAATATTTTCATATCTGTAGGCAGTAAATTAGTAAATGGAAGTACTGTTGATTGGTTCTCCAATTATGGCTTGGTATGAAAATTAATGTAATCGAATCTGGTAGATATTTTTAGAGGATAAATTGGAATGTGAACTCATACACTACTAAACAAATTGCATATCTATGCTTGATAGGCTTGACATGGATGTTTACATTGAATGATTCTCTCTCAAATAGATAAGTACTAGTCTTTCTGTTATCTATTTATCAGCTTGAATGAAAGGAAGGAGTTACGGGTTTAGTGCTCTATTTTCAAATAGATGAGGTTATTATGGTGAGTAGTTTTTTTGCCTAACTTGTGTAAGAATTTCTCGTTTTCGATTGATGATCTATTTTACATTTATCAATAAATATTTTTTTCTGCTATTTTAGCATTATCTTTTGCTATGTCAATTCCATTCCATCCTATAATCATTGGAATTCAAACATTTGACCGAAAAAACTTGATGTGTATAAGTTTTTGAGGCATGATTCCAACTCCAGTTTCAATTTTGGCATTGTTTCATAGTTTGTGTTGTGATCATCTAAAAGATGAGAAATCGAACCTTAAGATTTCAATTCCCATAAATAAGAAAGTTGTAACATCCCGATGTTGAGGTATTTTCAATTTTAACCCTTGGGTATAAGGAAAGTTGCTAGAATGGCCCTTAGTGGAAATATGGTAATTTTGATCAAGTCTAGTACGCTGAGCATACATTGTGTATGCTAGGCGTACTAGGGCATGCCCTAGTACGTTGGGCATACACGTCGTATGTTGGGCGTACATGGGGAGAGTGCAAACCCTGATTTTTAGGGTTTGGTTCATATAAAAGTATCCTTAACTCTTCATTTCCTCATTTCCCTTCAGCCTCCCCCTGTGATAAACGATCCCAAGCTAACCCTAAGTGAGAATACTGCATTTTGAGCCCAGTGGAGTGTTTTTAATGTGTTCTTGATGAAGAAGAAGAAGGTGGTGAGAAGAGCTTGGAGCTTGGAAGCATCTTGGATCTGGAATTTCCTTCTTGTTAGCAACCTCCAGAAGCTATAAAGTTTTCAACTTGATCAGTCCATCATGTAGATCTAAACATTTCTTCCTTTAAGAAAGTTTTTGTCCCAAATATTGTGATTCTTGAACATAACATGTTCTTGACCTAATAATTCGTCCTTTCAGACCTTAGGATGGGTCTTAAGTCAAAAATGTGGTCTTGATGGTTAGTTTTTCTCCATGCATGCTATCGGAGGTCTTAATGCATTAAGATGTTTGGATTTTGTGGTTAAAGCATTTAATGGACATGTAAAGTCATAAAGTTGGAAACTTTATGACTCATGATGGTGTTTTAGTCTTAGATATGCAATTAGACATGTCAAAACGAAGAAACAAGGACTTAATAGATTAAAAGATGGGTTGATGTGTATGTTGGGCGTACCGCAAGGTACGCTGCATGTACGAAGATTTGGCCCTGATGCATCGGACACGGTTGTACGCCCTGCGTACCTCTAGAGCACGCCCCGCGTACGAGGTCTGAGTCAACTCGATTGAGTTGACTCAGCTGGGTTGGCTCGGTTAAGTTTGACCAGTTTTGAACAAGGGTATTTTGGGGAAAATATTAATTAATGGATAATGTTTGGACATTTAGGATTTGGGTTGAGTCGGTATTTGGGAGCAGAGTATTGATTAGCTATTCGTCAAATTGTGAGGTGAGTTTTCCTCACTATACTTACGGGTCGAAGGCACCAAAGTCGGCCCATTGGATTGATATCCTGTTATAAATTGATTTATGATATGCGGAGTAAGGGATAGACCTTTATGGCTATATGATAGTTGCGGATATACATATAACGGTAGATCTGTAAGACTACCTGTGATTTCTGGATGCATGATTATATGTCTGTTGATTTTGTTTGTTATCTGTTATATGTCGACATATTGTGTTGGGTTGAGACTTTACTGCTTTATTTGTGACTAAGTGCACCCGAGGGTATTCCAGTCCGATAACTAAATGGGCCCGCTGTATTTTGATTTTCCAGTCCGATGACTGAGTGGACCTGTTGTATATTGGCATTCCAGTCTGATGACTGATTGGGGGAAACTCACTAAGCGTTGGCTTACAGTTTTTTGTTATGGTTTCAGGTACTTCCAAGGATCGTGGGAAGGCGAAGGCGTGACCATACACATCTTGATTTTTATGTTGTTGATCATGGGAGACTCTGTTTTGATAACAATGGTTTTCTAAATACTTTTATTAGCAAATGGTTTGATTTTAAATGTTTAAATTGTTTGTGATTTTTGAGATGTGGAAGGTAGTATGGGTTCGTACTTCTGGAAGCACTGGACCTCTATGCATAATAGGAAAGTCACAACCCCTAGGGTTTTGTTGGTAAATGGTTGCTATGGTATGATATGCATTTTATATGATATCTCCCTGGTTTATTTTCAGTATGGTGGTTACGAGGCGATTTGGGTCAGGATCCGGATCAGGAGCCGGAGCTGGTGGCCATGATGGGGCAGGATTGACTGAGGACCGGGTTAGGGAGATAATTCATGAGGAAGTTGTTTCTATTTTCCGTGGGAAGATACCGGAGTTGTTTGGGTCTATCAAGACCGCCATGATGGAGTTCTTTAAAGACTGATACGTTGCACTTTCGGAGGCTGCTGCTGCTGAAGCCACCATAGCCATTGTTGCGGCAGGGATTGGCATTGTGAGAGCCTTCCAGTACTGGGACTTCGAAAATAGGAAGCCCCCCGTGTTTGACACAGTTCAGGATCCGATCATTTGTATGAGGTGGCTTTCAGATGTAGAGGGATGTTTCTTTACTTGCTCCTGCCCAGCTGACCATAGGGTCAAGTGTGCTCTAAACCTTCATAGGTCCGGAGCGAAGGATTGGTGGAGACTGATTACTAGTTCATACACTCCAGAGCAGAGGGTTGCAGTATCATAGGAGTAGTTCTCTGAGATGTTCCGCTCAAGATATGTTCCATTGGTGGAGCGGGAGAGGCTCAGGAGTACTTGGATATGAGACAGGGGACCGAGTCGGTGACAGAGATCACCAAGATGTTTACAGAGAGATTCATGTTTCGCCTTGAGTTTTCTTCTTTTGAACAAGCTCAGATGAACTGGTACTTGATGTAACACCCTCGTATAATAACATCCCAGAATCCTCAAAAAATTTCTCAAAACTCAAATGTATAAATGTATAAATGTATAAATTGTTCAAAACACAAAAACACAAAACTGGAATCACATTTCTCAAAACCACAAAACCACATAAAACCCAATATCACATTTCTCAAAACTCAAATGTATAAATTGTTCAAAACACAAAACCACAGTTGTACAATAACATCCCAGAATCCTCAAAACATAATCTCAAACTGGTGTGTACAGTCAAGCAGGCGCCTTCCCGCGATCCTGGGAAGTACCTGAAACACATATCACACAATATTGTAAGCACGAAGCTTAGTGAGTTCCCCAAAATACCATGCACAAATAATTAGCCTCTCATGGGTATATCTCAATAAAGACTCTCCGGTCATGTGTCTCAGTGAGGACCCTCTGGTCTCATAGCTCGGGTCAGACCCTCCAGTCTGGTATCTCAGTGAGGACCCTCCGGTCTCATAGCTTGGTGTGGACCCTCTGGTCCTAACTCAATAAAGTACAAATATAATATATAACATAAATCACAAAGACAAAATGCATGATATCACATAACTCAGTATAAGCATATAAGACCTTCCGGTCAGTAACTCAAATAAGACCCTCTGGTCAATACTTAGATAAGACCCTCTGGTCACTCAATATTACCACTCAGGTAAGTATAGTGAGAAGACTCACCTCGTAAGCAAATCAAGTATGTCTCGTACTCAACAATCGGTCTCGACTCCGCCTACATATGTCATAATCACCTCTAATTAACACTTTGTAATAACCACTCTAAAGATATTAAGTCAACCCCTTTACTAACTCTTGGAAAGGGTGAAAAGACCATTTTACCCTTCCATGGTCTCCATAATCCATAACTTGACCAAACCCTAAAAGTCAACGACCGTCAACACTCGAGTAAACAGTCCATGTTGACCCAAGTCGTCGAGTGCATCTATGCGACTCGCTGAGTCGCTCCTATTCTCAGAAAATCAGGAAAACTCCAACTCAACTCGCCGAGTTGTCTCATCAACTCTTCGAGTTTTCACGCGTCCAGACTGTTTGGGAAAAGCCTAACCGACTCGTCGAGTTGGCTAATGCACTCGTTGAGTCCCTCAAGTCCATTTCTCGTTCAGACGATTCTAAGCAGAACTAAAGTCCCAAACTCTAGATCTAGCCTCCCAAGGCTGAAATACCACGTAAAGCTGCGAGCTTTACGTCCATGCATGGCACCTACGGCTCAAAATGCCAAAACAAAGCTCTATAGAAGGTTTAATGTTTGGAACTTGGCTAATAGCTTGATAAAGCTTGAATCTTTATGCTCAAGGGACCTCATACTGTCCAAATCTGAAGTTTCAGCTTCATGTCATGCTCAAATGGCTTAAAGACTCAAAGAGGAGATGAAAATAGCTACAAACTCCCTAGAGAAGAGATCTAACCAAACAATGATCAAGGTGATAACTTTTTACCTCCAAATAGCAGCTAGTACTGAAGGAACACTGGATCCAAGGCCTTCTTCTCGTTCCAAGCCTTATACTCTTCTATCTTCTTCCAAGAATGCACCAAATCACATACTTTTAGTCTCTTTCTCTCTCTCTCTCTCTCACAAATGAATACAGCTCGATTAGGGTTTCTCTCAGTGTGTCAAAATGATAAGGGAGGTGGAAATGAAGGCATAAGGTCCTTTAAATAGGGTACAAACCCTGAAAATTAGGGTTTTCACACTCAGTACCTACTCGTCGAGTTGGGTCCTCCAACTCTTCGAGTAGACTCTAAAAATCTCGCGGCTAACTCCATCTCTACTCGGCGAGTTGGGGCCTCCAACTCGTCGAGTCGCCCTGACAAAATGAATATAACATAATTAAATATTATACCTGGGAGTCAGGATGTTACAATTCTCCCCCACTAGAATCAGACTTCGCCCTCGAAGTCATTCTCCAGAAACAACTCTGGGTACTGCTCACGTATCTTGGACTCCGGCTCCTAAGTCCACTCGGATCCATACCCATGCTGCCACTGAACTTGACCAAGGACACCTCCTTGTTCCTCGGAATCCTTACATTCTTATCCGCATATTGCTATTGGCCTCTCGACGTAGTTCGGATGATCAACAACCTGAACATCCTATAAAGGAACCATTGCCTTCTCGTCGGCTACACATTTTCTCAGCCGGGACACATGGAAGGTATCATAAATCTAGCTCAACTCCTCAGAAAACCCTAACCAATAAGTTATCTTGCCCACTCGAGCAGTCACTCTGATGGAATCAACGTAGCTAGGGCCCAGCTTGCCCCGCTTCCTGAATTAGACCACCCCCTTTCCACGGGGATAGCTTCAGGAGTACAAAGTCACCGACCGGATACTCGAGCTCGGAGCGCATCCGGTCTGCGTAACTCTTCTGACGACTCTGGGCCGTTAGCAATCTCTATCTAACCTACTGTGTTTGCTCTATCGTCTTGAGCACTATCTCGGTGCTCCCCATCATTCTCGGTCCAACCACACGTCCTACCCAAACTATCTTGAGGCGACTGATGAAAACGAGTTCCTGGCCATAATCGGCTTTCGACCACTCATGTCTGATATACCAACCGATCCTGACCCCTAACCCAAAAGAAACGGGGGGCCACCTCGAACCGAAGGCCAACCACCGATACTACTATCAGAACCTATCTGAAAAATGAACTTCAATACTCTGCCCTCATACACTAGAAGAGTGTCATGCCGATTCACATGGAACCAAACTCTACACTAAGTCTGACCTCTCGTCGGACAGAACTACTCCACCACCAAACCAGGACGATTCAGCTCCGACCCCGAACTGATGTGCCATGCCCGACCGAAACTATCCACTGGTATTCGCAACACAAGCTCCAACTATCTCTAAATGCTTAACAACAATTTCGAAGGCAAGATCGACTCCCGACCTAGAAATGGAACAGTCACAGGCTACTCTTAGCACCTTTGGCAATACGACTTCCTAGCTGTTCTATCCAATGGAACTATCTCACTCAACCACGTTGTATACGCAGTCACTAAGTTTGCTTTACCCCAAGCGAATATTACAACCGATCTCTAGTCACTTATCACCTCTGACCTCAGTCGTTTATTCCTTACTAATCTTCGTGTGCGTTGTGGCCCTCCCCACACCAATGAACCGACCCACACACAAGTCTAAAACACTGGAACCCATAATCACTCAAATGAAATCCGTCTAAAAATCCGAAGTCTCAACCCGCTATTCAAGTCATGTCTTAAGGTTCGCGAATTTACACGTGCCGCATAGTCTCAATACTTCCGATGTGCGGCAACCCCTTCCCTAAATCGGGATCTAACGGTTCCCGACCATCATTGAGACCCCAGTCTCACACCTGGTCCGGCAAACCGGACCCTCAAGGTCCTAATGACAAGGCTACCCAAGCCTAAGAACACCTTTGTGTCACACGCTGACTAGTGGATGCTACGGCTCCCCGCAGTCCCACAACACTCTATCTCACTGACTAGTGAATGGTACGGCTCCCCGCAGTCTTACAACACCTTCTCATCGACTAGTGAATACTACGGCTCCCCGCAGTCATATGATACTATCTCACTGACTCGTGAATGCTACGGCGCCCCGCAGTCTTACGATACTCTCTCACTGACTCATGAATGCTATGGCTCCCTGCAGTCTTACGACACTCTCTCACTGACTCGTGAATGCTACGACTCCCCGCAGTATTACGATACTCTCTCTTGCTGACTCGTGAATGCTACGGCTCCCTGCAGTATTACGATACTCTCTCGTACTGTCTCGTGAATGCTACGGCTCGCCACAATATTACAATACTCTCTCTTACTGAATCGTGAATGCTACGGCTCCCTGCAGTATTACGATACTCTCTCTTACTGACTCGTGAATGCTACGGCTCCCCGTAGTATTAAGATACTCTCTCTCACTGACTCATGAATGCTATGGCTCCCCGCAGTATTCTGATACTCTCTCTTACTGACTTGTGAATGCTACGGCTCCCCGCAGTATTACGATAGTCTCTATTACTGACTTGTGAATGCTACGCTCCCCATAGTCTTACGATACTCTCTTACTCGCCATGGGCTCATCCCACGGTTTTCACTGACAGTCCTAAGTGATTACTCCCACCTGGACACACTCACTCTCTTATCACCCCACAATCTCATCATCAAGCCATCACCATATTGAGTTCACTAACTCATGCTCCGCGGTCCAACATAGATAGGTGCACACACCTACCCAGATTATGCTTTACTACTTTTGACAAAAATACTCGTAGACAAGGCACTTTCCCTCAGTATAGTTTACACCCTTGGATAATCCCCGTCTGACGACAATTAACTGATGGTCTCACATCTGAAAATATAGTCGCTTAGTGTTCCACTTGCCGTCTAACAAACCCAAGTCTCATAGTAATCCAACAATTTAGGGCATTGTACTCGGATACCTCGATACACAATTACAGAATCTCACGATGTCTTGCCACGACCACAGATCTTCCACTCACACAGCTCGAAACCTAGAAGTGCTCCAACTCACAACTTGAAGCATGGAGGAATCGTCAATGACTGAGAACACGTTGACAACAATCTAAAGGCCCATCCTCTACTAATCAAGCCCATGCGAAATTACTCATACCGACTCTGAAGTTGATTGAAAAATAGAATGTTGCCCTTACCGGAGTACAGATAACAACCTATACGTCGAGCTATCAATCGAATCTTGACCTCAGCAACCCAACCGTCTCGAAACTCAAACATTGGCAAACCCGAAGAACACGGGCCACAATCAGATTCGTGTCCAACGGCCACCTTCGGTGAAGACACTCATTCGCTCCTGAGCATATGCAACATCCATCCTCTCGCTATGTATGTTGCCTTAACTACCACATGACCCCACTACAGACTAGCTCACCAGATGTACCATTCCTGACTCATGGAATGTACCACGCAGCACTCTATGATCTTCCAGATAATGACCAAATTACTCCAAGTATCCCGTATCTCAGAAGAAAACCTCGGAATCCTCCTAATGTGACTGCCTCTAGTCACCCAAAATCTCATATCGACACATCACCAGACATCTCGACTGTCCCGAATTAGTTACGACTCTCAACTTGAGAATAATGAACTATCACACATACCTCATATCTGATTCCTTAGCCAACATTCCATCGTGTGAATTATCATATCAGCAAGAGACCTTGCTCTCACAGTCGATATACCACATAAACAATAAGGGTCGTCGCCTTGATGTACTCCTCTTGATTACCTGGAACTGCTGCTAAAATATGCCTTACTATACTCAACTAAGGCATATCCTTGTCCTCATCCATCTCAGTCCCCACCGATGACTCTCTTATGGTATAAGAAATACCCCGCAGCAGACATACTACAAAATACTCTAGTGAAAATATCGCAACTATATGCTACCCCATGGGGTTAACCTCCAAACTCTGAAACCGGAAGCTCGTTATCTCTTTCTCTCCACACGGGAAGCGGAAATAGTGTAATTCTCGTAACAGAAAGTGACATCTCAACCATCGGCTGATCACTCAACCCAGACCGCAGTCCCCCACAAAGCATTATCTACACTTTTCCTTGATTCCTGCGACTCCAAATGGCAGCTCACCAGTCAAACCCCTCGCGATCTAAACTCAATTTTCCTCACAAGGTACCCTCTATTGAAGCTCGACCGACATGGCCCTCTGACCCCATAGTTTACCATATCCATCCTCAGTGTGAACACCCATCGTCGGATAACTGGTAAAGACGGAAACATACTCTGCTATGAATCATGGTAACCGAACCATGTTATCTCCCTCAACCTGCTACTTAGAACCTCTGGAATTTTCCTTGTTTCGAGTATGGTTCCTCTACTTTCAGCAGTACGGTCCCATACTACCTGCCACATCTTCCCATACTTTCCACACACATCGTCCCAGATTTCCCGAGTAGCTGATCAACCTTCTCGATCACCAATCCCATTACTCATGTTCGCTCTCAAGCGAATACTCACTACTAAACAACGTACTACTCGGACTAAAATTACTCCCTAGGCTCTCCTAGTTTCTCACACTTCTCTGCCATCAGTGGCTGAAGAACTCCTCATGACGCCAACCATCTACCTCCAGACTATCGTCATATTCACTTAGTAGCTGACTCTCATCATTCAAGAGTTCCACAAAGCACAAAGCAAGCAGCATTGGGGCATCAAATAACCTCCACCAGCACATGAAACCACTCTAGCATACAACTCCAATTGCTCTATCCACAACTCAAAATACATCACCGAACTCAGGCAATCCACCTCTCGTGGGTATCTAACTACTCTCTCAGTAGATTCCTCAAATCCACATCTAGGTATCTGTAACGCCTGGTTCCTGGTATGCACTTAAATGATTTATTTATTCATTTTGGAAGGGCTACTTGACGAGTTGGTGGCCCTAAATTTTCGAGTAGAAGGCAGAATATGTGCGGGTTTTATGTGAGCTACTCGACGAGTAGGACAGTCTGGATGAAACCCTAATCTTTAGGGCTTGCACCCTATTTAAGCATCATATCTGGCCTCCACCCCATCCTCCATCACCTCCAAACCCTCATCAACCTTGAGTGATCTTGAGCTATTTCTTGCCATTTTTGTTATTTAAGGCTAGAAAAGGGAAGCAAGGACTTGGAGTTGCAGAAGGAAGGATGAAGATCCAGAGCTAAGGACTCATTTGTGTCTTGATAGAGGTATAAAACTTATACCTTGGCTTCTATTCACTTAGATCTTCATTTGAGCTTGCATATTGTCACTTTTGGGCCATTTCCAAGGTCATTCCAAGATTTGAACTCTTGGGGACGTAAGGACTTCAGATCTGGGCACTCTTGAGCTTTAGAAGCTCAAAGTTGCCACCTTTATTCAGCCATGGCCCTATTCCATGACTTAGACCTCCATTTTAGCTTGTGGTGGGTGTTTTAGCTTCATAACACCATGCATGCACGTAAAGTTAGCAACTTTACGTGTAATGCTAGTCTAAGGAGTCCAGATCTATGAGTTGGAAGCATTGGAATTTATTAGAATCGACTGTATGGATTTGGCATATGGGGGACTCAACGAGTTGTTCTTGGACTAAGCGAGTCGGGTCGTGGACCCCTAACCCTTTTCTGATTTAAGTGAAATCGTTGAGCCTAGAAGATGACTCGGTGAATTGGGCAAGATTAGGACTCGGAAACTGAAGAACTCGACGAGTCCAAGGAGGGACTCAACGAGTTAATACGTTTTGTCCCGATCTTATGGCAGGAAGAACTCGACGAGTCTGGGAAGGGACTCGACGAGTTGACTCGGTTGACCACGAGTCAGAGTAGTACATGAACTCGCAGAGTTGGGAGATAACTCGACGAGTTGGGGTTGACTGGGAGTTGACCTTGACTTTGACTTTGACCTGGATGTTGACTTTGACCAAGGGTAAAATGGTCATTTTACCATGAGAAGGATTATCAGATTTTTGATTAAGTGTATTATGTAGTTGATAGTTGCGGAGTCGTCGGAGCAGTAGTCAGAGATTCTTCACTCGAGTTTCAGCAGTCAGCCTTACGAGGTGAGTCCTCTTCCAGTAGGAACGGGTCTAAGGCACCAATGCTGGCCCGTGTAGTTTATATGTTCTTGATAGGAACACGGAGTGTGGGCGGGGCCCGTATCTCATTATTACTATAGTATAGATATCAGTCAGATTGTTGGATTGCTATACTTGATGTCTGTGTGATACTTGTATGTGGTTGTTTATGTATGTGAGTGTGGGCGGGGCCCGTATCTCATTATTATTCGAATGTGGGCGGGTCCCGAATCTCATATTAGCCGAGTGTGGGCTGGGCCCGAATCTCGTAGTATTATTTGAGTATGGATATGTGACTGGTTGATAGAATTAGATATACTTGTTGTATGTGTGATACTTGTATGCATGTTAGTAGCATAGTGTGGGCGGCGCCCGAATCTCCTAGACAGTAGAGTGTGGGCGGGGCCCAAATCTCCTAGAAAGCAGAGTATGGGCGGGGCTCGAATCTCCTAGAGAGCGAAGTGTGGGCGGGGCCCGAATCTCCTAGACAGCGGAGTATGGGCGGGGCCAGAATCTCCTAGACAGTAGAGTGTGGGCGGGGCCCGAATCTCCTAAACAGCAGAGTGTGGGCAGGGCCAAATCTCCTAGACAGCGGAGTGTGGGCGGGGCCCAAATCTCCATGAGAGTGGGCGGGGCCCGTATCTCTTAGTTGCATGTTATGTGTATGGTATGTGGTAGTTTGGGGAGACTCACTAAGCTTCGTGCTTATAGTTTTTAGTTTTGGTTTCAGGCACTTCCACTAGCAAGGGGAAGATCTCAGGATGATCGCAAGGCATACACCACCGTTTTAGACTGGGATGTTTAGATTGTGATATTTTTCTCATATGATTTTGACACAGTATTTGACATAATTTTTTGAGATACATGATTCTTGATATTCTTTATGATGATGGATGATTCATGGTTTTACTAAATGATTTTAAAAAGAAATTTTTGGAATGTATTTTTGGGATGTTTTAGTATCTCTCCTAGATTACTCTGCTACTCAAAGCTCTTTCTGAAAGATTCTTGCTAGGTACTCCTACTCAGCACATACTTAGAGCAAATAGCATATAATTTCAATCTATAGCATCCATAGGCTAAGGCATCATGAATCAAGCAACTCTAGCTCTAAATTCCTGAAATGCCTAGCGTATCCTCTAGCATGCAGCTCTAATATCTCATAAGTATCTCATAATATAAACAAGTAATGGTATTTTGGGAAATCACTGTTCGGGCTCTGGCTAATTGTACACACTGCTTCATCTCGTTTTCTCTTAAAGCTCTTACTCGTTTTAGAAAACTCATTTTTTAGAAAATTTTCTCAAATCCTCAGTTTGAGTCCAGACATACCCGAGAGTACATCCGAATCCCTCAAACCAAAGCTCTGATACCAACTTGTAACACTCTAATTTTTCCAAACAAATTTTTCATTTTTAAAATCACATAAAACCCAATATCACATTTCTCAAAACTCAAATGTATAAATTGTTCAAAAAACAAAACCAAAATTGTATAATAACATCCCAGAATCCTCAAAACAAAATCTCAAACTGGTGTGTACAATCAAGCTGGCGCCTTCCCGCGATCCTGAGAAGTACCTGAAACACATATCACACAACATTGTAAGCACGATGCTCAGTGAGTTCCCCAAAATACCATGCAGAAATAATTAGCCTCTTATGGCTATATCTCAATAAAGATCCTCCGGTCATGTGTCTCAGTGAGGACCCTCCAGTCTCACAGCTCAATGTGGACCCTCTAGTCCTAACTCAATAAAGCACAAATATAATATACATCATAAATCACAAAGACAAAATGCATGATATCACATAACTCAATATAAGCATATAAGACCCTCCGGTCAGTAACTCAAATAAGACCCTCCAGTCTATACTCAGATAAGATCGTCTGGTCACTCAATATTGCCACTCGGGTAAATATAGTAAGAAGACTCACCTCGTAAGCAAAGCAAGTATGTCTCGTACTCAACGATCGGTCTCGACTTCGCCTACATATGTCATAATCACCTCCAATTAACACTTTGTAATAACCACTCTAAAGATATTAAGTCAACCCCTTTACTAACTCTTGGAAAGGTGAAAAGACCATTTTACCCTTCCATGGTCTCCATAATCCATAACTTGACCAAACCCTAAAAGTCAACGACAGTTAACAGTCGAGTCAACAGTCCATGTTGACCCATCTCATCGAGTGCATCTATGCGACTCGTCGAGTCCCTCCTTTTCTCAGAAAATCGGGAAAACTCCAACACAACTCGTCGATTTTGCACGCATCCAGACGATTGGGGAAAACCCTAACCGACTCGTCGAGTTGGCTCATGCACTCGTCGAGTCCCTGTAGTCCATTTCTCATTTAGACGATTCTAAGCAGAACTAAAGTCCCAAGCTCTAGATCTAGCCTCCCAAGGCTGAAATACCACGTAAAGTTGTGAGCCTTACGTCCATGCATGGCACCTAGGGCTCAAAATGCCAAAACAAAGCTCTATAGAAGGTTTAATGTTTGGAACTTAGCCAATAGCTTGAAAAAGCTTGAATCTTTAGGCTCAAGGAACCTTATATTGTCCAGATCTGAAGTTTCAACTTCATGTCATGCTCAAATGGCTTAAAGACTCAAAGAGGAGATGAAAATGGCTACAAACTCCCTAGAGAAGAGATCTAACCAAACAATGATCAATTTGTTAGCTTTTCACCTCCAAATAGCAGCTAGCATTGTAGGAACACTGGGTCCAAGGTGTTGTGTGTTTAACATTTATATCTAAAATTTTGCTTAAAAGCCTTTAATTCAAAGGTGTTGTGTGTTTAAGAAGGAAAACTTTTAGAACCGAGAACCCTCGCATCTTTTTCTTCTTTCTTTACTTCGGGCCGCAAACCTCGCATGAGCCGTGAACCATTCTTTGCACCGCAAACCTTCGGATTCTATCTCCTCGGGAAGGGTGTACGATCGCAATCTCACATCTTATCGTCTCGGGATGTGTTCTCGGCCGTGAACCCAACCGTAAACGGTTTGCAGCCGTGAACTGTCTCTCTATATATAGATGAAGTCTAAAAATTTCTCTCATTCTTCACATATCTGCCGAAAACACACCATTTTCTCTCTAGATATTCAACCAAAAACCCCCTCTCTCCTTGATCTTGTAATCAGCTTACAAACACTTCCAATCTTCTACCTTTGGGCCGTGAACTCAAGAACACCAAGTTTTCTTGGGCCGTGAACCCCTCTTCTGGCCGTGGACTCCAATTAGCTTCCATCTTTGCTTCTAACACTCTTATTTGTAAGTTAAACTTACGAATCAGTTCATTTACTTATCATATTTATGATTATATTGACTAAAAGTATACATATATTACATGAAATGCTTATAGGACTCGGGATATAACTCGTGGAAATAACATCCTATATTGAACCTCCAATCGAATCACTCACAAAAGGTGAGTTCATGCCCCTATATTTTTATGATTTTTAACTGTTTTAGGGGGGAAATACAAGTGAAATACAATGAAAATTGTGTTAATATCTAAAATACTTTTAAATTTCTTTTAAGTTTTTAAATTGTTGTAATTATCAAAAATTACATATTTATATATATGTAAATTATATAATTTGGATTCAAAAGATTTAAAATATATAATTTGACCCCATTTCTTGTTCCTTGTTTGGTTGTGGGCTTGGGGTAAGGTTATTTAATCGAAGGTCTAATTAATCATAATTATATAAATATTACATTTATATAAATATAAAAGGGTTTTCAAACAGTTTAGTACTATTTGGTACAAACAGTGAACTTCATGGAATAACAGTATTACCGATTCTTATCAACAATTAAACTATAATAGGTATAGTTTAGAGAACTCATTCATTGGTTTCAAATTTCAAAGCACATAACAGAAAACAAATAGAGTACTTAATGGAAAACAAGTAGAAAACATTTCTTCATAAAACAATCAGAAAACAACCATATAAACAATATCTTATATAGTTTATGAAACTGACCTACTGAGTATTTATTACAAAGTAACTTGTCAATATAACAAAGTAACTTTTATAAGTACCCCCAAGTCCTGAAATTAAAACCAGAGTCTCCTGGAGGGAGAGCGCGACACTTGTGTACAAATCTATACGGGACTGACAATCCCGCACTAGAGCTGCTTGCAACAGCTAGGTCGGCAGACCTGTGGTGACAAATGTCCTACCAATTGCGACGCCTGAAGAACGTCGTGTTCAGGCGATCACAGGTCATCTATTATGGTTATAATAACTCACACTATGATATTGAATAAAATGATTAGTGTATGAATAAGTAAAACTTCACATAGTTTTATCTTTATAAAACTATAACACAGTATTTTACAAGTATAAATACGGAATACTATTTTCGTATAGGAAAACACCTTTCTTTATCGTTTTATGTAAACTAAACTACATTTTTACCACTTAAGAACATAGAAACTTTCATTCTTTTGCGTAGCGTATAATACAACAGAAAATGTAGGATTTTCTGGGAAAAACGTGTTTACTTTATCAAAGAACGAGAAAACGGATTTGAGTTATAAACATGCTGATGAACTCATCAACTTAATTGTTGACACTTTTTCAAAACTAATTGTATTCTCAGGAAATCAGTAGACAGGTACACCACCTCTTTTGAGAAGACGGAGCTCTTTAAACTCATGTCTTTTGAACTTATACCTTTGCTGTCATGAATATTATGTTTTGAACACAGATGTAAAACTTGTAACTTTGTAAATACAATGGTTGTTATTGTACTTTGATTACTATTATGCATTGTTGTGATACTGTACATGACTTCCTCCGCCCCCGAACGTTTCCACCGTTCCGGTTTGGGGGTGTGACGGATTGGTATCAGAGCATTGTTTATAGTGAACTAAGTATGTCAGACCATAAAAGATATACAAACTATAAATGCTATGGGGCTGAAGCGCTCTGACTAAAAGTATACTTTTAAAATCTAAGTATTTTATAAGAAGTATACTAACCTATATATATATATATATATATATATATATATATATATATGTATGTATATATATATATATATATATATATATATATATATATATATATATATGTATATATACAAGAAGCAGTGTCACAGTAAGAACTATACCAAAAGTATTTGGATGTTGGACACTACAGTTAAACCTGGACAATTATGTAATCATATATGGGATCAATATAGCCTGATCAACTATATCTATTTGAGATATGACCAACATGTGTTTGGGAGTGATAGTGGTGTTGCAACAAGTTTAAAACTTACCTAAGTACCAGAAGAATTCTAGAATCAAACATAAAGATAAAATACTATAGGAGTATTTTATGACACAATGACATAGAAACAACAAGATACAAGAGATTCATCCTTTCTTGAAACAAACATGTGAAAACAAAGGATCATTACTGGTTAAGCTATAATTACTAAGTGTATACATAAAGTGATATATAATTAAGGTTTTGTAGACTTAGAATCTGTGATTTAGCTTTATTTCATGTTCCTTGTTTGGTTGGGACTTAGAGTAGAATCACTTATTCGAATGTCTATTTAGTCTTGATTATGTATGATTCGTATACACTAAGTGATTATAGAAAGACCGAGTATGGATTTCATTGTAAATATTCAATTGAAGAGATACCACAAGTACCATTGCGATTGTTTACTTCAATTAGTAAACTCTTGTTGTAAATCGCAGAATACTAGGAAAGTCAGGATATAATGTGATTCGAGCTAAATATATTTGTTCAAAATCACCTGACTCATAATTACTATAGAAAACTTATTATTATTTTCTCTTAAATTATTCTAGAGAAAGATGCCTCCTAGGGAGTCTAACAGGAAGAACAACAACAGTCCACCAAATCTACCACCACCACCACCTCCACAATATGACGTTGATGTCTTCCAAGCAGCAGTAGCTGCAGCCGTGGCCGCTGCCATGACGCAAATTAATGCTAGTGGTACAAGTGGAGCTGGCAGTGGTGCTCTTAACTCTAATCATGGGGAAAATCTAGGACACCCTCGTGAGTGTTCGTACAAAGATTTTACAAATGCAAAGCCCAAAACTTTTGATGGCACCGGAGGTGTCATTACTCTGACACGCTGGTTCGAGAAAACCGAATCAGTGTTCGAAATCTGTGCTTACCCCGAGGCAAGCAAAGTAAAGTTTGCAGCATGTACCTTCCAAGACAGAGCCCTTTCCTGGTGGAATGGCTATGTGAAATCCTTATCCCTTCCAGTCGCCAATGCTATGGGCTGGGATGATTTAAAAATCCTGATGCTAGCAGAATATTGTCCCCGAGGCGAAATTCAAAAGCTAGAGGTAGAACTCTGGAGTCTGAAGATGAAAGACTCCGATATTGCTGCATATACTGCCAGGTTCAATGATCTGGTTATTCTGTGTCCAGGGATGGTTCCCACAGAGAGCAATAAAATTAAGAGATATATATGGGGACTCTCTCCTCAGATACAAGGAAATGTAATAGTCGCTAACCCTCTTACTTTTGGTAGTGCCAAGCGTTTAGCACAGACACTGGTAGACCACGGAGTTCTTCAGGGCTTTATGGTACCCATCCCGGAGAAACCCAAGGAAGGGGCCAGTAAAAAGAAATTCTGGAACAAGTGAAAAGGGAAATCATCTCAAGAGCCCTCGAAAAAGCAACAAACAGTGGCAACACACACTGCTATTGTTCCTGCTGCTGTTCCAGCCCCTGTTCCTACTTCTGTATCTACTACTCCAGCAACCCCAAGTGGATGTGTTGGATTATTGCCAAAGTGCAACAAGTGCAATTACCATCATAAGGGAGATTGTAAAGAAATGCACTGCCGGAACTGCAACAGAAAGGGGCATACTGCCCGTTTCTGTAGGTCACCAGCACAACCCATTTCCCAAGTCCTGTTGTGGGAGTGAACCAAACTTGCTATGAATGTGGGGAGGTAGGGAATTTCAAAAGAAACTTCCCTAAGTTAAAGAATGCTGGTGTACAGGAAGAGTTTTGGCGATGGGCTATGAAGAAGTCGTACCAGATCCTAATGTGGTGCCGGTACGTTTCTTCTCAACAATTCTTTCACATGCATTCTTTTCGATACCGGTGCAAAGAAAAGTTTCATAAGCCATAAATTCAAACATTTGTTAAACAAAACCCCGAAGCATTAAAAGATACATTCACCGTTGAGATGGCCAACGAAAAAACCAAAAGTACCAATAACATATACATAGGATGCACACTTACTCTAAATAACCATTCATTTCCAATTGACCTTATGCCGCTCTCAATTAAAAGTTTTGACATCATAATCGGCATGGATTGGTTAAGTCTTCACCATGCTGATATCCTATGTTTCGAGAAATCCATCCGTCTTAATCTGCGAAGTAACGAATCTCTCGTTATCTATGGCGACAAATCTGGTGCAAATCTCCAAATCATTTCTTGCATCAAGGCTCAGAAATATATTCGCAAAGATTACTGTGCCTTACTAGCTCACGTTGTTGATAAGACACAAGAAGTAAAAAAGCATCAAGGATATTCCTGACGTCTTTGATTTCCCTGATGTGTTCCTTAAAGATATCTCAGGAGTCCCTCCTGAACGCCAAGTCAAATTCCGAATCAACTTAATTCCCTGAGCTACCCATGTAGCTAAAGCCCCGTATCGTCTTGCACCTTCTGAAATGCAAGAGCTATCCATCCAATTGAACGAAATTCTCTGTAAAGGCTTCATTAGACCAAGCTTCTCACCCTGGGGAGCACCGATCTTATTCGTGAAAAAGAAGGATGGATCATTTCGCATGTGCATAGACTACCAGGATTTAAACAAACATATTGTTAAAAACCGATACCCTTTACCACAGATAGATGACCTCTTCGATCAACTCCAAGGAGCTAGTTTCTTCTCCAAGATTGACCTAATATCGGGATACCATCAGTTACGAGTCCAGGAGGCCGAAATTCCAAAGACTGCTCTCAGAACTCGCTACGGTCACTATGAATTTGTAGTGATGCCCTTTAGTCTAACGAATGCGCCCACAGTATTCATGAACCTGATGAATCGAGTGTGTCGACCTTACTTAGACAAGTTCATTATAGTCTTCATTGACGATATATTAGTCTATTCTCAGAGTAAGGAAGAACATAGCCAACACTTGCGACAAGTTTCGGAAACCTTAAGGGAAGATAAATAGTATGGGAAGTTCTCAAAATGTGAATTTTGGATTCGAAAGATGGAGTTCCTAGGTCAGGTAGTCAGCAAGGATTGGATACATGTTGATCCCTCCAAGATCAAGGCTATCGAAAGTTGCGCCAGGAACCCCAACATAAATTCGTCGTTCCTAGGTCTCGCTGGCTACTACAGGAGATTCATTCAGAATTTTTCAAAGATCGCGAAGCCACTCACCACCTTGACCCAAAAAGGTGTGATATTCAAATGGGAGGAGAAACAAGAAACTGCTTTCAAGACATTAAAGCAAGCCCTTTGTAGCGCACCGATCTTGTCCCTCCCAGAAGGGACGGAAGATTTTGTAGTCTACTATGATGCGTCCAAGCAAGGGCTAGGCCGCATTCTTATGCAGCGAGGAAAGGTTATATCCTATGCCTCGAGACAGCTTAAGAACCACGAAGTCAACTATACCACACACGATCTCAAACTGGGAGCACTGGTTTTTTCCTTGAAGATCTGGAGGCATTACCTATATGGTGCAAAATGTACAGTCTTTACTGATCATAAAAGCCTTCAGCATATCTATCAGAAAGAACTCAACATGAGACAACGACGATGGGTAGAGCTACTAAATGATTACGAATGCGAAATTCGTTATCATCCCGGCAAAGCTAATGTCGTAGCAGATGCCCTTAGTCGAAAAGAGTACTCGGGCCATCGAGTAAAGCCTCTGACAATGACTATCCATTCCCACCTATCTACACAGATCAAGGAGGCTCAGCTGGAAGCCTTGAAACCAGAGAACATGCCAGGTGAAACCTTAAGGGGAATGGAAAAGAATTGGGAAATCAAGGGTGATGGAGTTCGTTATTTCATGAATTGAATCTGGACACCGAAGTTCGGTGGCTACAGAGATATTGTCATGAATGAAGCCCATAAAACTCGATACTCCGTTCACCTGGGTTCAGACAAGATGTATCTGGACCTAAAGAAACTATATTTGTGGCCAAACATGAAAGCTGGGATAGCTACTTTTGTGGGCAAGTGTCTAACTTGCGCCAAAGTCAAAGTAGAATATCAAAAGCCCTCAGCTTTACTGCAACAGCCAGAAATACCTGAGTGGAAGTGGGAGCGGATTACAATGGATTTCATAACCAAGTTACCCAAGACAAGGGGTGGTCATGATACCATTTGGGTTATTGTCGATAGATTAACCAAATTCACACACTTCCTGCCAATGAAAGAAATTGATAAAATGGAAAAGTTAACAAGGACATACATTAAAGAGATAGTACGATTGCATGGTGTGCCAATATCTGTTATCTCTGACCTAGATAGTAGATTTTCCTCGCGGTTTTGGCAATCACTTCAAACATCCTTGGGAACGAATCTTGACATGAGTACATCGTACCATCCTCAGACTGATGGGCAAAGTGAGAGAACAATTCAAATGCTGAAAGACATGTTAAGGGCCTGTGTGATAGATTTTGGTAAAGCTTGGGATACCCATTTACCACTTGTTGAATTGTCATACAACAACAGCTATCACACTAGCATCAAAGTTGCACCCTTTGAAGCTCTCTATGGCCGTAAGTGCAGATCCCCTCTATGCTGGGCTGAAGTGGGCGATACGCAACTAGCAAAGAACCAAGTACCTGATAGTACTCTAACCGGTCCTGAGATCATTCGTGAAAGCACAGAAAAAAATTTCCAAATCCGGGAACGATTGAAAGCTTCTCGAGATAGACAGAAGAGTTATGCGGATAAACGACGAAAACCCTTCGAATTCCAGGTTGGTAACCGCGTCTTGTTGAAGGTCTCACCCTAGAAAGGAATGATACGTTTTGGTAATCATGGCAAACTGAATCTGAGGTATATTGGACCATTCCAGATCATTGTTAGAATTGGTCTGGTTTCTTACAAACTCAATCTACCGCATGAACTCGATAACATTCACCCCGTTTTTCATGTCTCGAATCTCAAGAAGTGTTTGTCTGACGAGATTCTTGTTATCCCACTCGATGAAATCGAGATAAAAGAGAGCCTCAATTTTGTAGAAGAACCGGTAGAAATCCTTTACAGGTCAGTGAAAAGAACTAAACAAAGCCGTATCCCGATAGTGAAGGTTCGCTGGAATGCAAAACGAGGACCTGAATTCACTTGGGAACGGGAGGATCAAATGAAACAGAAGTATCCACATCTCTTTCCCTAGTCTTCTGTATCTGTATAATCCTAAATTTCGGGACCAAATTCCCTCCAACGGGGGGATGATGTGACAACCCGAAATTTTCATTCTTGTAAAAGTCAATATTAGTCAACAAAAGTCAAACTTCTCATTTTGATCTATCTTATATTAAGTAGATTTACATCTAAAATTTGGATTAAAAGCCTTTAATTCAAAGGTGTTGTGTGTTAAAGAAGGAAAACTTTTAGAACCGAGAACCCTTGCATATTTTTCTTCTTTCTTTCCTTCGGGCCGCAAACGGCTTCTAAGCCGCAAACCTCGCATGAGCCGTGAACCATTCTTCGGACCGCAAACCTTCGGATTCTATCTCCTCGGGAAGGGTGTACGACCGCAATCTCACATCTTACCGTCTCAGGATGTGTTCTCGGCCATGAACCCAACCATAAACGGTTTTCTGCCGTGAACTATCTCTTTATATATAGATGAAGTCCGAAAATTTCTCTCATTCTTCACATATCAGCTGAAAACACACCATTTTCTCTCTAGATATTCAACCGAAATCCCCTCTCTCCTCAAGAACATGCAAAATTCTCTTGAATTCAACTGAGAATCTTGTAAGAAGCACACATTGATCTTGTAATCAGCTTACAAACACTTCCAATCTTCATACCTATGGGCCGTGAACTCAAGAACACCAAGTGTTCTTGGGCCGTGAACCCCTCTTCTGGCCGTGAACTCCAATCAGCTTCCATCTTTGCTTCTAACACTCTTATTTGTAAGTTAAACTTACGAATCAGTTCATTTCCTTATCATATTTATTATTATATTCACTAAAAGTATACATATATTACATGAAATGCTTATAGGAATCGGGATATAACTCGTGGAAATAACATCCTATATTGAACTTCCAATAGAATCACTCACAAAAGGTGAGTTCATGCCCCTACAAGTGAAACACAATGAAAATTGTGTTAATATTTAAAATGCTTTTAAATGTCTCTTAAGTTTTTAAATTGTTATAATTATCAAAAATTACATATTTATATATGTGTAAATTATATAATTTGTATTCAAAAGATTTAGAATATATAATTTGACCCCATTTCTTGTTCCTTGTTTGGTTGTGGGCTTGGGGTAAGGTTATTTAATCGAATGTCTAATTAATCATAATTATATAAATATTACATTTATATAAATATAAAAGGGTTTTCAAACAGTTTAGTACTATTTGGCACAAACAGTGAACTTCATGGAATAACAGTATTACCGATTCTTATCAACAATTAAACTATGATAGGTATAGTTGAGAGAACGCATTCATTGGTCTCAATTTTCAAAGCACATAACTGAAAACAAATAGAGTACTTAATGGAAAACGAGTAGAAAACATTTCTTTAGAAAACAATCAGAAAACAACCATATAAACTATATCTTATATAGTTTATGAACTGACCTACTGAGTATTTATTACAAAGTAACATGTCAATATTCTATACATAATAATCAATATAGCATTTGTGAGGCAACCTTCATGTACTTTTATAAGTACCCCCAAGTCCTGAAATTATAACTAGAGTCTCCTAGAGGGAGAGCGCGACACTTGTGTATAGATCTATACGGGACTGACAATCTCATACTAGAGCAGCTTGCAGCAGCTAGGTCGGCAGACATGTGGTGACAAATGTCCTACCAATTGTGACGCCTGAAGAACGTCGTGTTCAGGCGATCACATGTCATCTAGTATGGTTATAATAACTCACACTTTGATATTGGATAAAATGATTAGTTTATGAATAAGTAAAACTTCACATAGTTTTATCTTTACAACAGAAAATATAGGATTTTCTGGGAAAAACGTGTTTACTTTATCAAAGAACGAGAAAACGGATTTGAGTTATAAACATGCTTATGAACTCACCAACTTAATTATTGACACTTTTTCAAAACTAATTGTATTCTCAGGAAATCAGTAGACAGGTACACCACCTCTTTTGAGAAGACGGAGCTCTTTAAACTCATGTCTTTTGAACTTATACTTTTGGTGTCATGAATATTATGTTTTGAACACAGTTATAAAACTTGTAACTTTGTAAATACAATGGTTGTTGTTATACTTTGATTACTATTATGCATTGTTGTGATACTGTACATGACTTCCTCCGCCCCCGAACGTTTTCGCTGTTCCGGTTTGGGGGTGTGACACAAAGCGGTTCAAGGCTGATGATGTTAGATCTTAGAGTCAGAGGGGCCGCACTTGTGGGAAGTGCGGCAAGGTTCATGACGGTACTTGTTGTTCTTCTTCCGGATTCCAAAAATGTGGCAGGCAAGGCCACATTGTGAGGGACTGTCTTCAGCAGGCTCCAGTACTCAAGACCAAGATTTATTCTCACTATGACCAGTTTGGCCATGTAAAGGCCAGTTGTCCCTTGCTTGCTTCTAGACCGGTGTAGGCTCTAGCACCGGCTACTATGAGGATCACTGATAGGAGCCAGGGCAGGATGAAGCCACCGAGGGCTCGAGGTCGTGCTTTTCAGCTCACAGAAGAGGAGGCCAGGGCGGTGCCAAATGTCGTGACGGGAATGTTTCTATTTATTGTTTGTTGATTATTATATGGTATGCTTATATTTATGATTCTGTTAGGTACCTTCCTAGTAAACTATTTGCCTGCTCTTGTGCTTTTTAACTCTGGTGCGAGTCGGTCTTTTGTATCCCAGACGTTCAGTAAGGAGTTTGATATGCCTATTGCAGATTTAGAGTGTCCGTTGCGGGTTTATATCACCAACGAACACGGAGTTTCTGCATCCAGAGTGTATTAGGGTTGTGTATTGGAGATCTCCAGGGTGCCTTATCCGATTGATTTGATCCTTATTCCCATGGGGGATGTATGCGTGATAGTGGGTATGGATTAGCTGAGCAGGTTTTGTACTATGATTGATTGTGAAGGTCAGCGAGTGATAGTTCGAACCCCACGTAGGGGAGAACGGGTTATCTATGGAAAGGGTACCAGGGTTGGATCAGGGTTTTGTTCGGCGGCCAGGCTCGACAGTATATTCAGCATGGGTGTGCGGGTTATCTTGCCTACGTGGTTGATACTCGGGTAAGGGAGCACACAACAATTTCAGACGTGCCAGTTGTCAGGGAGTTTGTTGATGTGTTTCCAGAGGAGTTGCCCGGTGCGCCTCTTGAGAGCCAGGTTGAGTTCAGGATTTATCTAGTGTCAGGTGCGGCTCCGATTTACAAGGTGTCGTGCTGATTAGCACCTCCCGAGATGTAGGATTTGTCCTCTTAACTTCAGGATCTGTTGGGCAAGCAGTTCATCAGACTGAGTAGTTCGTCAAGAAGAAGGATGGTTCACATCGGATGTGCATTCATTACCGGGAGTTGAACTAGTTAACGGTGAAGAACCGTTATCCTCTTCTATGGATTGACGACCTCATTGATCAGCTGCAAGGTGCATCTTGGTTATCCAATATCTATTTGAGGTCAAGGTATCATCAGGTGAGGGTAGGAGAGAAGGGCGTGGAGAAGACCGCGTTCCGGACTCGTTATGGGCAATACGAGTTCGTAGCGATGCCATTTGGGTTCACCAATGTATCTGCAATGTTTATGGATTTGATGAATTAGGTGTGCAGGCTGTTATTGTGTTCAATGATGATATCTTGGTGTATTTCAAGACCATAGAGTAGATCAAGGAGCATCTTCGAGATCTTTTGGGAGTGTTAAAGTGAAAATGGTTGTATGCCAAGTTATCATAGTGTGAGTTTTCTTTACGAGAGGTCCAGTTCTTAGGACTTCTCGTTAACTAGGATGGGATTTTCGTCGATCCGTCCAAGATCGAGGCCGTGATGCAGTGGGAGATTCCAAAATCTCCCTCTGAGATCAGGAGTTACTTGGGTTTGGTGGGATATTATCGGAGATTTATTCAGGACTTCTCCAAGATCGCAGTACCCCTCACTCGTCTGACGAGGAAGGGAGTGGATTTCCGATGGGGCCTTGAGCAGCAGGTTTATTTTGAGATGCTGCGATAGAGGTTATGTGAGGCCCCGGTGTTGACCCTTCTAGAGGGTGTCGAAGATTTCATGGTATTTTGAGATGCATCCATCACTGGTTTGGGGGCGGTCCTTATGTAGAGGGGACGATTGATTGCTTATGCTTCTTGGCAGCTGAAGCCTCATAAGGCACGATATCCTACTCATGACCTGGAGTTAGGGGCAGTAGTGTTTTCCCTTAAGATTTGGAGACATTATCTTTATGGGGTCCATTGTACTGTTTACACGGATCACAAGAGTTTGCGATATTTTATGGACCAACCGAACCTAAACATGACGTAGCACAGGTGGCTGTACGTGGTCAAGGATTTTAACTACAAGATCCTTTACCATCGGGGTAAAGCAAATGTGGTAGCGGATGCCTTCAGCCGCAAGTCGATTGGATATTTAGTTGGAGAGATGTGTATGACGATATCCGTTGATTCTCCACTTTTAGGTTTGATCAGAGAGGCACAGGAACAGGGAGTTAGAGAGGAGAATTGGAAACAGGAAAGGATCATGGGCGAGATCAACATGTTTACACCGATAGTCGAGGTTTGTTGACCCAATGCGGTCAGGTTTGGGTTCTCGTTTCTGGTGGGATCAGGAAGATAGTGTTGGAGGAGGCTCATAAGTCTCGATTTTCTATATACCTGGCAGCTACCAAGATGTATCAGGATTTGAGATTGAGTTACTGGTGGCCATGTATGAAGAGGGAGATAGACTGGTATTTTGAGAGGTGCTTGACCTGTAGGATGGTCAAGGGCGAGCATTAGAGGCCACATGGCTAGCTGCAGCCTTTGGAGGTTCCCATGTGGAAGTGGGAACACATCATCATGGATTTTATCACCAAGTTGCCAAAGAATTCCAAGGGTTTTGATGCTATATGGGTCATCGTTGATTGATTGACCAAGAGTGACTAATTTGTATCCATTTAGGAGAGCTCTTCGGTCGAAAAGTTAGCCGATATGTATGTCTGGGAGATTATTGCTCGTCATAGGGTTCCTGTCTCAATTGTTTAAGACTGCGATGTTCGGTTCACTTCCCGATTTTGGTAGAAGTTCCATGAGGAACTGGGCACGAGGCTATATTTCAGCACTACGTATCACCCGCAGACTGACGATCAGAGTGAGCGGACCATCCATACTCTTGAGGATATGTTACGGGCTAGTGTTATAGATTTTGGTCGGATTTAGGATTCCTACCTACCTCTTAAGGAGTTTTCATACAACAACAGTTATCACTCCAACATTGGTGCCCCGCCTTTTGAGTTATTGTATGGTCGGAGATGTTGTACCCCGGTAGGTTTGGTAGAGGTTGGTCACAGAGTCATGGGAAGGACAGAATTAGTCCTTTAGACCATAAAGCTTATTCAGCAGATCAGACAGAGACTGAAGACAGCTTAGAGTCGGTTTCGATCGGAGTTGGGTTGACCGGTTTCGATCGGAGTTGGAATTTCAAATCAGTTATTGAAGGTCTCACCCTGGAAGGGTGTGATACGTTTTAGGAAGAGGAGGAATTGGGTCCCCGGTATATCGGACCATTCCGTGTGATCGCCAGGGTACGCAGGGTGGCCTACCTGTTGGATTTGCCGAGTGAGCTTAGTCAAATCCACAACACTTTCCATGTCTCTCAGTTGTGAAAGTGTGTGTTGGACGGTGAGGCAGTGGTCCCTTTTGAAGACATTTAGGTCGATGATTCGGTGCCTATATTAGAGAGAAAGATGAAGGTCCTATGCAACAAGGAGATACATTTGGTAATGGTTCAGTGGCAACATCGGAGAGGCTTCGAGTGGACCTAGGAACGAGAGGCTGAGATGCGGGAGCAATATCCGGAGTTATTCACGATGGCCAACTTCAAGGTCGAAGTCTAGTTCAAGTGGGGCAGAATTGTAACATCCCGATGTTGAGGTATTTTCAATTTTGACCCTTAGGTATAAGGTAATTTGCTAGAATGGCCAATAGTGGCAATATGGTAATTTTAACCAAGTCTAGTACATTGAGTGTATCTTGTGTACGCTAGGCGTAGTAGGGCATGCCCTAGTATGCTGGGCGTACACCTCCTACACGGGGCGTACGTGGGGAAAGTGCAAACCCTAATTTTTAGGATTTGGTTCATATAAAAGCATCCTTAACTCTTCATTTCCTTATTTCCTTCAGCTTCCCTCTGTGATAAATGATCCCAAGCTAACCTTAAGTGAGAAGAATGCATTTGAGACCATTGGAGAGTTTTGGAGGTGTTCTTTAAGAAGAAGAACGTGGTGAGAAGAGCTTGGAGCTTGGAAGCATCTTAGATCTGGGATTTCTTTTTTGTTAGCAACCTCCATGAGGTATAAAGTTTGCAACTTGATCACTCTGTCTTGTAGATCTAGACATTTCTTCCTTTAACACACTTTTTGTCCCAAATATGGTGACTCTTGAGCATAGCATGTTATTGACCCAATAAGTCGTCCTTTCAGACCTTAGGAGGGGTCTTAAGTCATAAATGTTGTCCTGATGCTTAGTTTTGCTCCATGCATGCTATAGGAGGTCTTAATGCATTAATATGTTGGGATTTTGTGGTTTAAGCACTTAATGGACATCCAAAGTCACAAAGGTGGAAAATTTGTGACCCATGATGGTATTTTAGCCTTCGATCTGCAATTAGACGTGTTAAGACAAAGAAATAAGTGCTTAATAGGTTAAAAGATGGGTTCTTGCGTGTGTTGGTGTCACACCCCGAAACCGATGGCGGAAACGTTCCGGGGCGGAGGATGTCATGTGTAGTATCACAACAGTTGTATCATAGTAAGCGAAGTAAACACAACCATTACATTATAATAAGAATATTTACATTGTTGAAAGCATGGTTTATACATAACAATATATATAGCAAAAGTAAAAGACGTGACTTCAGAATGTTCCGTCTTCTCCAAAAGTTGGCAGGAGTACCTGTCTATTGATGCCCTGAGAATACAAGCAGTTTTAAAATATCAGCATAAAGCTGGTGAGTTCATAAGCATTTAGTTCTGGTGAAAGAAATGTTTCTTTGATCCTTTGAAAAATGTTTCCCAAGAAAATCCTATATTTTCTTATGAAAGAGGTTTGATTATCCATTAGTTTTATGTTAAACAGCCTGATTACGAAAGGTTAAGATATCCCAGGAAAATCCTATATTTTCCTTAAAAGTTGATAGTTGGTTATCGATTCTGAAAATGAGGTGTACAAGTATCTACCATACTTGTATCGTTAGATGTAGTTTCCTTGAAAAACATTGTTTACTCTCTGTGAGATGTATTAGCCTTATTACATAAATAAAACTAATAAAGAAGTAGGTAACTAGATCCTAAGGGTATTATCAATACTCTCTAGTAATCAAATCGGTTATTACTTTGAGGTTAGTTCACTTGATTCATTATTACCAAAGTAAATCTCTGTTATCTAGGTTGAGAGTTTTATAACCATACATTAAACTGGATATGGCACGTAACGGGGCCAGTATCTTTTATGACTTTGTCACCCGTAGACCTGACGGTCCCACTATAGCTAGCAGCGAGGTGCGGGGTAGTCAGTCCCGTATAGATCTATACACAATAGTCACGCTCTCCCTACAAGAGATTCTGGTTATAAGAGTTAGTCCTACACTCACGAAATCCGGTGGAGTGTTACCAAGGACGTGTCTCCAATCCTAAAATAACAAACTTACAAGTAATAGTACCGAAAATCCTGTTTAGGTTTTTGTATAAATCCTTTATAAAATATCACATTTTATGACAAGATTTACAAGTTCCCTGCTTTAGTTTTGAAAACTGTTTCTACGAGTTGATTTCTTAATCGTTTGGTAAAACGGTTTTCTGTGTTAAAAGCATACTGAACATATAATTATTTTAAACAAAATAATTTACTTGAGCACAAGTTTCCTTGTACTTTTGCTTGTATTCCCCCTTGAAAACATGAAAAACTCGGAAAAAGCATAGGGGTATGAACTCGCCTGAAGTGAGTGATGCGAATGTAAGATCGGAAAAAGGATGCTAAGTGTCAAGTGAAGACTTGAGCACACACGGATCCTGTTTAGCATATAAAGGGACATATATGAATACAATTAGTGTTTACTCAACTAATCAGGTAAAGAATAACACTTTAAGGACTAAGAAATCCTTAATGGAAGTGTTACAATCACTTAGGATTGCATAAGGGGTTGTAAAGCCACTTAAGGGAAGTTTTCGGTCCAAGTGGTTTTTCGGTCCATGGAGGGTTTTCGGTCCATGAAGGGTTTTCGGTCCATGAAGGGTTTTCGATCCATGAAGGGTTTTCGGTCCATGAAGGTGACCGAAAACTCATGATGTTCGGTGCATGTGGTGATTTTCAAGGGCTTTCAAACATGCATAGGGGTTCTAAGTTTTATCCGAAGCCTTAAGTGAGTTTTAAGGTCTTAAAGGCACCTTTCTTTAGGGTTTTCGGTCTAAGGAAATGCACTAACCGAAAACTCCTTTTGTTCTTGGAAAATGACGATTTCCAGGCCCTAAATCAAGTATCCTTACTAGATAACAAGTATAGGAGATAGATACTTACAATATGGAAGCAAAGAAGGGTGTTTTCGGCCCAAAACACTAGTGTGTGTTCTTGGTCTTCTTGGTGTTCTTGAAGATTAAACCCAAAAGATGAAGTTAAGGGATGAAATCGAAGGGTGCTATTAGTTAGGAAGATCTAATAACAAAACAAGGGGAAAAGAAACACTTACATTTTCGAGAATTTGAAGATCAAAGTGAAGAACTTGATGATACTTGAGAGAGTTTTCGAGTTCTAGACTTGTAAAAAGGGAAAGAATGATCAAAATGATCATGAAATATATATGTATAGGGGAGTTTTCGGTCCCTTGACCGAAAACTCTAAGGTCTTGACCGAAAGCTCCTTTTTGAGGAGGTTTTTCGTTTTGCTTCATGTCTAGAACTTCAACAAATTCATCCTAACACCGATTCCTTTGATGTACTAAGTTTAGAATATTCCGTTAGTCCAAAAATAACACTGACGTGAACAGAAATAAATCCGAATTGATTGATTTAAACGCAAAGTCCTTCCCAAACTATCAAATTTGACGGAATAAAAAAAACTCAAATTTGATTAACGAAAATTGAGTAAGGATAACGGAAAAAGTTTCGGGTTGTCACATCATCCCCCCGTTAGAGGGAATTTCGTCCCGAAATTTGAACATAGAATACAAATCATGGATTAGAAAAAAGATGTGGATACTTCTGTTTCATCTGATCTTCGCGTTCCCAAGTGAATTCAGGTCCCCGCTTGGCATTCCAGCGAACCTTCACTACCGGGATGCGACTTTGTTTCGTTTGTTTGATCTCTCTATCCATGATTTCGACTGGTTCTTCTACGAAGTTCGGATTCTTGTTGATTTCAATCTCGTCGAGAGGAATCGTAAAGGTTTTGTCGGATACACATTTCTTAAGATTCGAAACATGGAATACAGGATGAATGTTGCTAAGTTCTTGCGGTAAACGAAGTTTGTAGGCTACGGGACTGATCCTAGCGAGGATCTCGAAGGGTCCTATGTATCTTGGATTTAGCTTTCCACGCTTTCCGAAGCGTATCATGCCCTTCCAGGGTGAGACTTTTAGCAGGACACGGTCTCCAACCTGGAACTCCAAGGGTTTTCGTCATTTATCGGCGTAGCTCTTTTGTCTATCTCGTGAGGCCTTAAGTTGTTCTTGGATTTGTACGATCTTTTCGGTGGTTTCGCGGATGATTTCTGGACCAGTGAGAGTATTGTCAGGGACTTGCCCCTTGGCTAGCTGCGTGTCACCCGCCTCAGCCCAGTACAGAGGGGATCTGCACTTGCGACCATAGAGGGCTTCGAAAGGCACAGCCTTAATGCTGGTATGGTAACTGTTGTTGTAGGAAAATTCAACCAAAGGAAGATGAGTGTCCCATGACGCGCCGAAATCGATGACGCAGGCTCTCAACATATCTTCCAATGTCTGAATTGTTCTCTCACTCTGTCCATCAGTCTGAGGATGGTAAGCTGTGCTCATATCCAGCTTAGTTCCAAGAGCTTTCTGTAGTGACTGCCAGAACCTCGAAGTGAACCTGCTATCTCGATCGGAGATAATGGACACAGGCACACCGTGCAGTCGGACTATCTCTTGGATGTAGATTCGCGTGAGTCTCTCCATTTTGAAAGTTTCTTTGATTGGAAGGAAGTGGGCGGACTTCGTCAACCGATCGAGAATTACCCATATGGCGTCGTGCCCACTCGGAGACTTGGGTAGTTTGGTGATAAAATCCATAGAAATTCTCTCCCACTTCCACTCAGGTATCTCCGGCTGGTGGAGTAGACCTGGGGGTTTCTGATATTCGACCTTCACCTTGGTGCAAGTCAGGCATTTTCCCACGAAGGTAGCGATCTCTGCTTTCATGTTTGGCCACCAATACAGTTTCTTGAGATCGAGGTACATCTTGTCCGAACCTGGGTGAATGGAGTATTTAGTCTTGTGAGCTTCATTCATTACAACCTCTCTGTAACCACCGAACTTTGGGGTCCAGATCCGGTCCATGAAATAATAGACTCCGTCTCCCTTGATCTCTAGGTTCTTTTCCATTCCTCTCAAGGCTTCACCCGGCATGTTCTCTGGTTTTAAGGCTTCCAACTGAGCCTCCTTGATTTGCGCGGATAAATGGGAATGGATAGTCATGGTCAGTGCCTTCACTCTACGACCTGAGTATTCCTTCCGGCTGAGGGCATCTGCCACCACATTGGCCTTGCCAGGATGGTAGCGGATTTCGCACTCGTAATCGCTGAGTAGCTCAACCCATCGCCGTTGTCTCATGTTCAGCTCCTTCTAGTCGAAAATATGTTGCCGGCTTTTATGGTCAGTGAAAATGGTGCACTTGGTTCCGTAGAGATAATGTCTCCATATCTTCAGTGCGAAGACTACTGCTCCTAATTCCAGATCGTGTGTTGTGTAGTTGACTTCGTGTGCTTTCAGCTGTCTTGAGGCATAAGCAATGACTTTTCCCCGTTGCATGAGCACACAGCCTAGGCCCTGATTAAATGCATCACAGTAGACAACGAAGTCCTCTGGTAGGGACAAGATAGGTGCGCTGCACAAGGCCTGCTTCAATGTTTGGAATGCAGTGTCTTGCTTTTCACTCCAACAAAAGGGTACACCTTTCTGCGTCAGAGTGGTTAAGGGTTTGGCAATTCTAGAGAAATTCTGGATAAAACTGCGATAGTAGCCAGCGAGACCCAAGAATTGACAGATTTCTGTAGGCGTCTTCGGTGCTGACCAGTTCTCTATCGCCTTGCTTTTGGAGGGGTCCACATGTATGCCTTCCTCGCTTACCACGTGACCTAGGAAGGTTACTTTTCGAATCCAGAATTCGCACTTGGAGAATTTCACATATAGCTTCTCCGTCCTTAGGGTTTCCAGCACCGATCTCAAGTGTTGTCGATGATCTTCCTCACTTCTAGAATAGACAAGTATATCGTCGATGAACACGATTACGAACTTGTCCAGGAAAGAACGGCACACCCGATTCATCAGGTCCATGAATACTGTCGGTGCGTTGGTTAGACCGAAGGGCATCACTACAAATTCGTAGTGACCATACCGAGTCCGAAATGCTGTCTTAGGACCATCACTCTCATGGCCTCGCAGCTGATGGTACCCTGATCTTAGGTCTATTTTGGAAAAGTAGCTGGCTCCTTGAAGTTGATCGAAGAGGTCGTCGATTCGAGGAAGAGGGTAACGGTTTTTGATTGTGAGCTTGTTCAGCTCTCGGTAGTCAATGCACATCCAAAAGGATTCATCCTTCTTTTTCACAAATAAGATCGGGGCTCCCCAGGCTGAGGAACTCAGTCTGATGAATCCTTTGCTGAGCAGCTCATTGAGCTGACTGGATAACTCCTGCATTTCTGTCGGCGCTAATCGGTATGGGGATTTAGCTACGGGGGTAGCTCCGGGGAGTAAGTCGATACGAAACTCGACTTGGCGTTCGGGAGGGATTCGCGGGAGATCTTCGGGAAAAACATCGGGAAAGTTGCAGACTTCGGGGATGCTCTCGAGGTCTTTAACTTCCTGCTTCTCGTTAATGACATGGGCTAGGAATGCATAACACTCCTTTCGCAGGAGTTTCTGGGCTTGGATGCATGAAATGATACGGAGGTTCGAACTGAGTTTATCGCCGTAAATCATGAGAGTTTCATCAGAGGAGAGATTGAGGCGGATAACTTTTTCGTAACAAAGGATATCAGCATGATTAGGGCTCAACCAATCCATGCCGATGATTACATCGAAGCTTTTTATGGAGACTGGCATATGGTCGATGGGAAAATAATGATCGTTTAGGGTAAGAGTACATCCTACATATATATCATTAGTGCTCTCTTTCTCACCGTTAGCCATCTCGACGGTAAATGTTTCAGTTAATGGTTGAGGTTTATGCCTAAGAAGATGCTTGAATGCATGGCTAACAAAACTTCTCTCCGCACCAGAATCGAAAAGAATGAATGCATAAGAGTTGTCGAGGAGTAACGTACCCGAAACAACGGTGGGATCAGCGACTGCCTCCTCTTGCCCCATCGTTAGTACTCTCCCTGTGCCACCTGCTGTTGTTGCCTTGGGGCAGTTTCTCTTGAAATGCCCGACTTCCCCACAGCCATAACAGGCTTGACCGACACCTGCTCCAGATGCCTGGTTGGCTGGTGGTACTGGTGTTTTGCAAACTCGATATGTGTGTCCCTTTTTGGTGTATGATATTTCTCGGCATGGGCCGGGGATGCGATGATGATAGTTGCATTTGCTGCACCAAGAGAGGGTACCAGTATATCCACTGGTAGGTGCTTGAGTGGCAGGAGCAGTGGCAGGAGTAGTAGCAGCGTGGACTGCCACCGTTTGTTGTTTCTTCGAGGGCTCCTGTGAAGACTGGCCCTTCCGCTGCTTCCAAAACTTTCTTTTCTCACCACTCCCTTTAGCTGGCTCAGGAGCAGTTGCCACTTTATCAAGATCAACTCCGTGATCTATGAGAGTTTGCGCCAGACACTTAGTGTGACATCCCCTAATTTCTCGGCCAGAAAAGACCGATTTAATTTATGCTTTTTAAAATAAAATCAGAGAAATCTTTTCAAAAGATATTGCGGAATAGGTCCCCAATATAAAACATTATAATGTTTATCAAAACCTTTCTTTAAGAAATATATAATTTCCTTTTGATATTAAAACCTCGGGATGTCATGTTCCGATACAGATCAAAAGCATAAACAAGACATTATAAGCCTTACAACAGTTATTTATAACTACTGGCCTATAATCCATAAATCACTCATCATCATCATCCGACTATGCTCGGGGTCCACTACCTGTAATCATAAAAAGCTGAGTGGGTCAGGCTTGGAAGCCTGGTGAGCATATAGGGTTTTCAACCCACAATAAATAAATTTATTGTACTTAAACATCAATCAATCAACCAAATTACCCCAACCCCGTTATCTTATTTATTTCTTAGGGGTTTACCCTAAGAATCAACTATCACTCCTTCCTAAGGATTCATCCTAAGGAATAGACACAAGGTCACACCATCACCAGGGTTTATACAACAGGGGCTAAATTCATAGCTCTTATTTATTGACGGTATTATTAAAAGTATTCACCCCTGTCATACATGTCAATGGGTTTTTAGAGTACTCCAAATGAACATATAGTTCATTACACCTACAGGTTGCGGGCCTGCTAGTGTTCCACAGACCATCTAGAATAGTCCATGGTTGTCATCCCTACTCTGCTGAATGACGGGGGCCAACATTTTGGGTAAGTGATTCTCTCAAATTTCACCACTCACCCTCAACTCATGATCAATATTACTGATCATCTCCTTTATCCAACTCACCTATCATCACACACCCATTATTTCATCTACCCATGTTTTACCCAACATTTTTGTAGATAAAAATACATATACAGTTTAAATTATTTAAAAACATGTATAAATCACACCTTCAACAACCAACTCAAATAAACAAACAATAAATATTCACACAGCACGTATTTTATGTAAAATACTTCATATCTATGTGTAAGGTGAAAGTAACTACACACTCACCTGATTTAATGAAAATCGGGCAGCAATTCGTTTCCTAAAACGATCGTTTCTAATAAAACCGGGAGTTTTATTGAGAAACCGAGCTCTGCGAAGGGTCGGGCTTCGAAACCGAAAAGATAAATTTTTCAGGCTTCTCGGGCACTTCGTGGCGTATTCCGGAGGTTATAATTGATACCGGGGCTTCGAGGGAAGTTGAAATGAAAGAAATATTGAAAAAAGGGCTAAAAATGACAAGTTTTCAAAGTTTACCCGGGAGGTCTCGCACCCTCCTATTTATAGGGCCGAGCCTCCTGATCCAACGGCTGAGAAGAAGCCACGCATCGCAGATCCGAGGGCTCGCAGGGAAGGCTCGCACGTGGGCTCGCACATGGCTGCGCATGCGAGGGCCTCGCTGGAGGCTTCTGATTGGACCGCTTCGGACAGCTGGTGCGACACGCGTCGGGGCGAGGTAAGGCGGCTTCGGATGGAGGAGTCACCTGGCACGCGTCGGACTCTCGGCTGCACACGCGTCACTCCTCGGATGCTTCCACGACTTCGGTGACTCATCAGAATTTCGGACACGTGGCACCTGCGAGGCGAGGACACGTGGCCGAAGTCCACCTATGCGAAATTCCTCGGTTTTGGGGATTTTTTCTCGTTTTTCGTGCCAAAACTTCTAAAATGCATAACTTTCGCATACGAGCTCTGTTTTTGACGTTCTTTATATGCACGCATAGGTAAAATTACACTCTACAACTTCCATTTAGACTTCGTCGGCTAATTTTGATTTAATTTTTATATTATTATTTTTAACAGACCGGGACAGGAAATCCGTTAAAAATTCATAACTTCTTCATCCGACGTCCGTTTTCGTCAGACTTTTTACCGTTGTGCTAATAATCACTCGATCTAAAATTCGAGTTTTTAGTTGTCTACTGCTAAGCTGAAACTTCGAAAAATCATAACTTCCTCATACGAAGTCAGATTTGGGCGTTCTTTTTATCGAACTTCTCGGTTTAACGAATACTACGAGTTTCGTTTAGATTACTAAGGCTAAAAAGTAGTTTCTCAAAAACTCACTTTTTACGACATTCGGCACCGTGCCGGTTTGTTGCGAAACTTCGACAGGTCATAACTTCTTCGTTATAACTCGGATTTCGGCATTTTTTATATATCTGTAATCCTTGTCACGCCCACCACAAGTTTCTTAATAGATATCGGCTTTATCTAAAATTTAATTTTTGACGCTCATTTTTATTCTTAATTATTTAAACCCTAATAATTAAGCATAAAACACATAAAACACATAATATTCACATAATTCCTTTTCATTTCTCCAAAATGAGTCACAAAAGTTAACCTAGACCATTATGTCAATATTAATGCCTAGCCTAGAAACACGGGCGTTACAACTCTCTCCCCCTTAGGATGATTCCGTCCCCGGAATCACACAACGACAAACAACTACGGGTAGCGACTCCCCATATCACTCTCCGTTTCCCAGGTGAGATTTGGCCTGTTTATATGTTTCCAACGCACAAGCACTAAATCGACTATCTTACGTTACAACTTCTTAGTCTTACGGTCAACGATTGCCTCGGGTTCTCCAATTAACCTCTTGCTCTCATCCAACCTTAATTCAGAAATGGGAATTATGTCGGGCACACCTCCCGTGAACTTCCTCAAATAACACACATGAAATGTTTTATGAATACCCTCCAGTTCTTCCGGTAATTCTAGCTTGTAAGCTTGATTCCCGATCCTCCGAAGAACTTTAAATAGTCCAATAAACCTTGGACTCAACTTTCCCCTTCTACCAAACCTTATAAGTCCCTTCCATGACGAGACTTTAAGTAAAACCGAATCTCCAACTTCGAATGATATCGGTTGTCTTTTCTTGTCAGCATAGCTCTTTTGAGCAGCTAACATCCTTTCCCTAATCACTTTCAACTTTCCAGCAGTCTGATGGACTATTCAAGTCCCATAAGCTGCTTTTCCCCAGCTTCCAGTCACCATGACGGCATTCAACACTTTTCCCCATACAAAGCGTGATATGGTGTCATCTAGATGTTCGAGTGGAAACTGTTATTATAGGAAAATTCTACTAAAGGTAAATGTTCATCCCAGTTACCTTGGAATTCCAGGGTACATGCTCTCAGCATATCCTTCAACGTTTGAATCGTTTATTCGCTCTGACCATCGGTTTGCGGATGGTAAGCTGTACTCAAACACAACTTGGTACCCAATTCCTCTTGTAGACTCCTCCAAAACCTTGAGGTAAAAAGGCTGTCACGATCGGATACAATCGTTAATGGAACACCGTGAAGCCTCACAATTTCCTTCACGTAAGAATTCACAAGTTTATCCATAGACCATTTCTCGTTAGCGGCTATGAAATGCGCATTGTTAGTGAAGCGATCAACGACCACCTAAATCATGTCGTGACCGTTCCTTGTTCTGGGCAGTTTAGTCACAAAATCCATAGTGATGTCTTCCCATTTGCCCATGGGTATAGGCAAGGGTTCTAAACTCCCATATGGTTTCTGATGTTGTGCCTTAACCCTAGCACAAGTTACATACACTCGGCCACATACTTTGCTACATCGAGCTTCATCGCCGGCCACTAGTAATAGGGTTTTAGATCCCTATACATTTTCGTACTGCCGGGATGAATCAAGTGCATGGTTTTGTGAGCTTCTTCCATCAGAAGACCTCTTACTCCTCCCGCCTTAGGTACCCAAATCCTATCTTTGAATACCTTCAGTCCTTGACCGTTTGTATCAAACACCAACGTTTTGCCCAAACGTTCCTCCTTTCGGTCATTTCTCTCTAAAGCTTCCTCTTGAGCTTTCATAATTGTCGAGACAACTTCAATTCTCAATGCTCTTGGCCTTTTCTTTTCAAGATTTACCTTCCGACTGAGAGCATTAGCAACAACATTTGCTTTACCAGGGTGGTAAAGTATCTCACAGTCGTAGTCCTTGAGTAACTCTAGCCAGCGTCGTTGCCTCATGTTCAATTCCTTCTCCATACCTTTAAGCCGAATACTACCGCTGCCAACTCCAGACCATGAGTGGGGTAGTTCTTTTCATGCACTTTCAATTGCCTCGATGCATACGCTATCATTTTATCCCTTTGGGTCAGAACACAACCTAACCCAACTCCAGAGGCATTACTATAAAATGTGAAGTCATCAACTCCTTCAGGTAACGAAAGAATCAGTGCTTCACACAACTTCTTCTTTGACTTCTCAAAGCTTCCTATGCTTCTTATTCCAAGTATAGACACCTCCTTTGTGGGTCAAAGCTGTCAATGGAGTCGCGATCGAAGAAAAGCCTTGGATAAATTAGCGATAATATCCAGCTAATCCTAAAAAGCTTCAGATCTCCATATGACTTTCAATCGTAACCTTCGAGTTACAAAATAAATCCTTATTGAGGACTCCTTCTTCTTCTTAGAATAAGTATTTTCCTTCGTTTATTGTAATAGACCGATGGGTCATGTTCTAATTATCTCTCATTGTATACTGCACTACTTAGACTCAGATCTCCTAGGGACAAATTTCGGAGCAAACTATACCTTCCTTCATGTTCTAATGTGATACAATCACAGTTCAACATGTATCATTTCTAACTACCTACTTCTTTAACAATGATTGCGATACTTCTATTGATCGATTTGATCATTTCTCACTTCAATCTTCTGGCTTAAGTCAAATACTACATCGAACTTGGTTCTCTGAACCACATAATAAACTCATCTTAGTCGGACTCGATTCGATATGACCTCTAAGGTCGGAATAAGAATCATCTTCTTAGTCATTACCGAAACGATGGTAACGACATACTAGAATAAGACGGAATCAATTACTAGCTCCTTGGTAACCTTGTGACTTTCCCTGATCCAAGTGTGAGTCATGTGCTTCCAGTAGTATAGATCTCTACTACTATTCACACCTACTCATACTCGTCCCAAGTACTGTCTCGCAGTCCCCAAGTCCTAAAATCACAAAACAATTTAACACATACGAATGTGTCCAATTAATCATAAAATTTTTCTAGACTCTACTAGGACTTCTTCCATGCGTATCTTAAATCATCAATTCTGCTTCAACTTGGTTGGTGATGGAAATTCCAGACGATTGGGACAACTTCAAAAATTACACCAACCATTCCATTCATCAGATAACAAAACCAGGGTTTATATTATTTCCTTGAAACGATTACACAAAGGTTCAAGTTTACCCTATACTATGCCTCTAATAGGCTAAACCACTTGTTACTATTCACATTATTACTTCGTAACTTGATCTTCGGGTATCAAGTCTTTACTTCTACTTCCTAGCATTATTAATTGCTTCGTTAAGGATATTCTAAAATTCCCTTGGCGTTGGCGGTGCACTTGGCCTTGTTACTTCATTTTTCTTCAGACAGTCCTTAGAAATATGGCCTTCTTCCTTACATACATAACACACCCTCTTGGGAATCGTACAGTGATTGGCGTAATGCCCTATTTCTCCACACCTAAAGCACCTCACCTTCCCGTCATAATTCCCAGAGTGTTTATTTTTGCACTTTCCGCACCATTTTCCTCTACCTCTTCTTTTGCCAGACTTTGAGGATATGTTGCTCTTGTTGGGCCTTGAAGACCCCTCAAATTTCCTCTTCTTGCCAACTTCAATCTTGTTGGCGGTCCTGTCATTGATCATTTCTTCAATAGACTTAGCAACCCAGATAGTTGCCTCAAGAACACATGTCTGACGTACTGGCACAGTAAGTTCATCCTTACTTTGTTGAAGTAAACGTTTTGTTTCTTCCATCTGTTGATCCAACATGGTACGCACCATTGCCTGCACCCCAGTCATCGTGATTGGGTCAGGCTGCAGATTATCGTTTCCGAATTCACTTTGTGTACTCGCCATTTCGATCTATACACCAATCGTAGGTGAATTTAGATCTTTAATTTCGATAGACGTTAAATCTTCGTTATTACTCCGAAACGTTTATATGTTAGTTCTAATATCGTAGTCATACGTTTAGAATCCTACACACATAAGGTTTCCAGATCCGGTCGGCAACAGACCATAGATCCGAACAAATAATAGCATCATTATAGCTATAACACAAAACATTTAGCACATAAAAGCATTTTAGGCATCTTTCCTAAAATAAACTAGTGCTCGTGTCTAAAATATGGTAGACACTCATCTCACAATCATCACTTAGCATTCTAAGTTTAAGTCTAGAAATCCTACAGTTTCTTAGTTCGCTTAAACTAATGCTCTGATACCAACTGTGACATCCCCTAATTTCTCGGCCAGAAAAGACCGATTTAATTTATGCTTTTTAAAATAAAATCAGAGAAATCTTTCCAAAAGATATTGCAGAATAGGTCCCCAATATAAAACATTATAATTTTTATCAAAACCTTTCTTTAAGAAATATATAATTTCCTTTTATATTAAAACCTCGGGATGTCATGTTCCGATACAGATCAAAAGCAAAAACAAGACATTATAAGCCTTACAACAGTTATTTATAACTGTTGGCCTATAATCCATAAATCACTCATCATCATCATCCGACTATGCTCGGGGTCCACTACCTGTAATCATAAAAAGCTGAGTGGGTCAGGCTTGGAAGCCTGGTGAGCATATAGGGTTTTCAACCCACAATAAATAAATTTATTGTACTTAAACATCAATCAATCAACCAAATTACCCCAACCCCATTATCTTATTTATTTCTTAAGGGTTTACCCTAAGAATCAACTATCACTCCTTCCTAAGGATTCATCCTAAGGAATAGACACAAGGTCACACCATCACCAGGGTTTATACAACAGGGGCTAAATTCATAGCTCTTATTTATTGACAGTATTATTGACAGTATTCACCCCTGTCATACATGTCAATGGGTTTTTAGAGTACTCCAAATGAACATATAGTTGATTACACCTACAGGTTGCGGGCCTGCTAGTGTTCCACAGACCATCTAGAATAGTCCATGGTTGTCATCCCTACTCTGCTGAATGACGGGGGCCAACATTTTGGGTAAGTGATTCTCTCAAATTTCACCACTCACCCTCAACTCATGATCAATATTACTGATCATCTCCTTTATCCAACTCACCTATCATCACACACCCATTATTTCATCTACCCATGTTTTACCCAACATTTTTCTAGATAAAAATACATATACAGTTTAAATTATTTAAAAACATGTATAAATCACACCTTCAACATCCAACTCAAATAAACAAACAATAAATATTCACACAGCACGTATTTTATGTAAAATACTTCATATCTATGTGTAAGGTGAAAGTAACTACACACTCACCTGATTTAATGAAAATCGGGCAGCAATTTGTTTCCTAAAACGATCGTTTCTAATAAAACCGGGAGTTTTATTGAGAAACCGGGCTCTGCGAAGGGTCGGGCTTCTCGGGAACTTCGTGGCGTATTTCGGGGGTTATAATTGATACCGGGGCTTCGAGGGAAGTTGAAATGAAAGAAATATTGACAAAAGGGCTAAAAATGACAAGTTTTAAAAGTTTACCCGGGAGGTCTCGCACCCTCCTATTTATAGGGCCGAGCCTCCTGATCCAACGGCTGAGAAGAAGCCACGCATCGCAGATCCGAGGGCTCGCAGGAAAGGCTCGCACGTGGGTTCGCATATGGCTGCGCGTGCGAGGGCCTCGCTGGAGGCTTCTGATTGGACCGCTTTGGACAGCTGGTGCGACACGCGTCGGGGCGAGGTAAGGCGGCTTCGGATGGAGGAGTCACCTGGCACGCGTCGGACTCTCGGCTGCACACGCGTCACTCCTCGGATGCTTCCACGACTTCGGTGACTCATCAGAATTTCGGACACGTGGCACCTGCGAGGCGAGGACACGTGGCCGAAGTCCACCTATGCGAAATTCCTCGGTTTTGGGGATTTTTTCTCGTTTTTCGTGCCAAAACTTCTAAAATCCATAACTTTCGCATACGAGCTCCGTTTTTGACGTTCTTTATATGCACGCGTAGGTAAAATTACGCTCTACAACTTCCGTTTAGACTTCGTTGGCTAATTTTGACTTTAATTTTTATATTATTATTTTTAACAGACCGGAACAGGAAATCCGTTAAAAATTCATAACTTCTTCATCCGACGTCCGTTTTCGTCAGACTTTTTACCGTTGTGCTACTAATGACGAGACCTTCGATTTGTTTAGGTCGTGTCGGATAAAAATCACTCGATCTAAAATTCGAGTTTTTAGTTGTCTACTGCTAAGCTGAAACTTCGAAAAATCATAACTTCCTCATACAAAGTTAGATTTGGGTGTTCTTTTTATCGAACTTCTCGGTTTAACGAATACTACGAGTTTCGTTTAGATTACTAAGGCTAAAAAGTAGTTTATCAAAAACTCACTTTTTACAACATTCGGCACCGTGCCGGTTTGTTGTGAAACTTCGACAGGTCATAACTTCTTCGTTATAACTCGGATTTCGGCATTCTTTATATATCTGTAATCCTTGTCACGCCCACCACAAGTTTCTTAATAGATATCGGCTTTATCTAAAATTTAATTTTTGACGCTCATTTTTATTCTTAATTATTTAAACCCTAATAATTAAGCATAAAACACATAAAATTCACATAATTCCTTTTCATTTCTCCAAAATGAGTCACAAAGGTTAACCTAGACCATTATGTCAATATTAATGCCTAGCCTAGAAACACGGGCGTTACACTTAGTGCTGTCAAAGGTGTTTGGCCTAGCAGCCAAGACATTTCCTTTGGTGGGTTGTGTCAGTCCCCAAATGTATCTCTCTCTATCTTCTTGCTTTCCGGGGTGACCATTCCCGGGAAAAGAAGCGCTAGGTCTTCAAACCTAGAAGTGTAGGCAGCAATGTCGGATTCCTTCATCCTTAGGTTCCAGAGTTCGTGCTCTAGTTTCTGCATCTCGCCCCGTGGGCAGTACTCAGCAATCATGAGTTCCTTTAAGCTTTCCCAACCCATAGCATTTGCCACTAGTAGGGTTAGGGATTTGACCCGACCATTCCACCAGGTCAGTGCCCTGTTGGCGAAGGTGCAAGCGGCAAATTTTACTTTGTTGGCTTCAGAACAGGAACAGATTTCGAAAATGGACTCGTTCTTTTCGAACCATTGAGTCAGGGAATAACTCCTCCTTTGTCGTCGAAAGATGTGGGCTTCGCGCTCATGAAGTCTTTATAGGAACACTCCTTTTGGTGTCCCTGACCACCTTCATGATTTTGGGGATGCGTACCACCTCCCTGACCACCAGATCCTCCAGGATTCATCTGTGACATCGCGGCAGCCACAGCAGCAGTAACAGCTGCTTGGAACATAACGGGATCGAACTGAGGGGGCGGTGGTGGTGGTGGAGCGTCGTCATTCCTTCTGATAGGTCTTTTTCGAGGAGGCATCTTGTTCTAGAAACAATCAGGAAGAAGAGGATGGTAAGTCCTCAAGATATATGAAACAAAATATATCCTATCCTGATAATAAAGTGTTTACCAAGCGATAAGCAAAGGAAAGTTACTAATACAAGTAAGTTATCGCTAAGAAACGAATAGGTAGCAACACTAGGAATGAATTTCTACAATGTATTAAGCTCTGACTAAAATACTCCTATAGTATTTTAAGTTGGATTGATACTGGGTAAGTTTTAGGCCTGTTGCAACACCAAAGTCACTCCCAAGCACATGTTGGTCATGTCTCGAATAAATATAGTTGATCAGGCTATATTGACCCTAGACATGATTACATAACTGCCCAGGTTTAACCGCAGTGTTCAACATCCAAAATACTTTTGTTTTGTTCTACTTATGATACTGATTCTGGTACGTAGGTATACTTGTATAGTTTTTGAGAAAATACTTGTATTTTAAAAGTATACTTTTAGTTCAGAGCACTTCAGCCCCTTAGTGTTTATAGTTGTATACCATATAAAGTTCGGTATACTTAGTTCACTATAAACAATAGCTCTGATACCAATCTGTCACACCCCGAAACCGATGGCGGAAACGTTCTGGGGCGGAGGACGTCATGTGTAGTATCGCAACAGTTGTATCATAGTAAGCGAAGTAAACACAACCATTACATTATAATAAGAATATTTACATTATTGAAAGCATGGTTTATACATAACAGTATATATAGCAAAAGTAAAAGACGTGACTTCAAAATGTTTCGTCTTCTCCAAAAGTTGGCAGGAGTACCTGTCTATTGATGCCCTAAGAATACAAGCAGTTTTAAAATATCAGCATAAAGCTGGTGAGTTCATAAGCGTTTAGTTCTAGTGAAAGAAATGTTTCTTTGATCCTTTGAAAAATGTTTCCCAAGAAAATCCTATATTTTCTTATGAAAGAGGTTTGATTATCCATTAGTTTTATGTTAAACAGCCTGATTACGAAAGGTTAAGTTATCCCAGGAAAATCCTATATTTTCCTTAAAAGTTGATAGTTGGTTATCGATTCTGAAAATGAGGTGTACAAGTATCTACCATACTTGTATCGTTAGATGTAGTTTCCTTGAAAAACCCTGTTTACTCTCTGTGAGATGTATTAGCCTTATTACATAAATAAAACTAATAAAGAAGTAGGTAGTGAACTAGATCCTAAGGGTATTATCAATACCCTCTAGTAATCAAATCGGTTATTACTTTGAGGTTAGTTCACTTGATTCATTATTACCAAAGTAAATCTCTGTTATCTAGGTTGCGAGTTTTATAACCATACATTAAACTGGATATGGCACGTAACGGGGCCAATATCTTTTATGACTTTGTCACCCGTAGACCTGACGGTCCCACTATAGCTAGCAGCGAGGTGCGGGGTAGTCAGTCCCGTATAGATCTATACACAATAGTCACGCTCTCCCTACAAGAGATTCTGGTTATAAGAGTTAGTCCTACACTCACGAAATCCGGTGGAGTGTTACCAAGGACGTGTCTCCAATCCTAAAATAACAAACTTACAAGTAATAGTACCGAAAATCCTGTTTAGGTTTTTGTATAAATCATTTATAAAATATCACATTTTATGACAAGATTTACAAGTTCCCTGCTTTAGTTTTGAAAACTGTTTCTACGAGTTGATTTCTTAATCGTTTGGTAAAACGGTTTTCTGTGTTAAAAGCATACTGAACATATAATTATTTTAAACAAAATAATTTACTTGAGCACAAGTTTCCTTGTACTTTTACTTGTATTCCCCCCTGAAAACATGAAAACTCGGAAAAAGCGTAGGGGTATGAACTCACCTGAAGTGAGTGATGCGAATGTAAGATCGGAAAAAGGATGCTAAGTGTCAAGTGAAGACTTGAGCACACACGGGTCCTATTTAGCATATAAAGGCACATATATGAATACAATTAGTGTTTACTCAACTAATCAGGTAAATAATATCACTTTAAGGACTAAGAAATCCTTAATGGAAGTGTTACAATCACTTAGGATTGCATAAGGGGGTTGTAAAGCCACTTAAGGGAAGTTTTCGGTCCAAGTGGTTTTTCGGTCCATGGAGGGTTTTCTGTCCATGAAGGGTTTTCGGTCCATGAAGAGTTTTCGGTCCATGAAGGGTTTTCGGTCCATGAAGGTGACCGAAAACTCATGATGTTCGGTGCATGTGGTGATTTTCAAGGGCTTTCAAACGTGCATAGGGGTTCTAAGTTTTATCTGAAGCCTTAAGTGAGTTTTAAGGTCTTAAAGGCACCTTTATTTAGGGTTTTCGGTCTAAGGAGATGCACTAACCGAAAACTCCTTTTGTTCTTGGAAAATGACGATTTCCAGGCCCTAAATCAAGTATCCTTACTACATAACAAGTATAGGAGATAGATACTTACAATATGGAAGCAAAAAAGGGTGTTTTCAGTCCAAAACACTAGTGTGTGTTCTTGGTGTTCTTGGTGTTCTTGAAGATTAAACCCAAAAGATGAAGTTAAGGGATGAAATCGAAGGGTGCTACTAGTTAGGAAGATCTAATAACAAAACAAGGGGAAAAGAAACACTTACATTTTCGAGAATTTGAAGATCAAAGTGAAGAACTTGATGATACTTGAGAGAGTTTTCGAGTTCTAGACTTGTAAAAAGGGAAAGAATGATCAAAATTATCATGAAATATATATGTATAGGGGAGTTTTCGGTCCCTTGACCGAAAACTCTAAGGTCTTGACCGAAAGCTCCTTTTTGAGGAGGTTTTTCGTTTTGCTTCATGTCTAGAACTTCAACAAATTCATCCTAACACCGATTCCTTTGATGTACTAAGTTTAGAATATTCCGTTAGTCCAAAAATAACACTGACGTGAACAGAAATAAATCCGAATTGATTGATTTAAACGCAAAGTCCTTCCCAAACTATCAAATTTGACGGAATAAAAAAAAACTCAAATTTGATTAACGGAAATTGAGTAAGGATAACGGAAAAAGTTTCGGGTTGTGACAATTGGGTGTACCGGAGGGTACACTGTATGTATGCAGATTTGGCCCTGATGTCTCGTACATGCTTGTACGCCCGCATACCTCCGGAGTACGCACCGCATACAAGGTCTAAGTCAACTTGAATGAGGTGACGTGGTTGGGTTGACTCGGTCGACTTTGACCATTTTTGACCATGGGTATTTTGGGAAAAATATTATTAATGGATAATGTTTGGAAATTTAGGATTTGGGTTAAGTCAGTATTTGGGAGCAGAGTATGGATCAACTATTCGGTAAATTGTGAGGTGAGTTTTCTTCACTATAATTACGGGTCGAAGGCACCAAGGCCAGCCCATTGGATCGATATACTGTTATAAATTGATTTATGATATGTTGAGTATGGGATAGACCTGTATGATTATATGATAGTTGCGGATATACGTAGACAGGTAGATCTGTAGCACTACCTATGAATTCTGGCAACATGATTATCTGTCTGTTGATTTTGTTTGTTATCTATTATTTGTCGACATATTATGGTGGGTTGATACTTTACTGCTTTGTGTGTTAGTTAGCAGACGGGGGGTATTCCAGTCCGATAACTGAGTGGACCCGAGCGTATTCCAGTCTGATGACTGAATGGGCCCGCTGTAATTTGGTATTCCACTCCAATAACTGAGTTGGCATGTTGTATATTGGCATTCCAGTCTGATGACTGATTGGGCTAGGGGTAATCCAGCCCGATGGCTGTTGACCCGTGGGTATTCCAGTTTGATGACTGATTGGACCCAACATGCTTGTTCTTTATGATATGTCTTTTGTGTGGTGGCACTTTGGGGGAAACTCACTAAGAGTTGGCTTACAGTTTTTGGTTATGGTTTCAGGTACTTCCGAGGATCATGGGAAGGTGAAGGTGTTACCGTACACATCCTGGTTTTTATGTTGTTGATTTTAGGAGACTCTGCTTTGAACACTATTTTGAAAATAATGGTTTTGTAAATACTTTTATTAGTACATGGGTTGATTTGAAAAGTTTAAATTGGTTGGTATTTTTTAGATGTTACACAAGTGAAAAAGTCCTTGGAATTTTCATTGATACTGGGAAAGGTATAAGTGGTAAAGAAAAGTCAACTTATGTTAAGGTCCATAAACTAGATGATTGATTGCATGTTATGGAAGTGTTGTGCTCGAGGAAGAACAGGGTATTATAACTCATCATTCTGTTTACTTTTAATTTTTTCCAAATTATTTTTCCGTCTTCTGTTTGTTTTGAAATACTTGTTAAACACATATTTATAAATTTGTGAAGGTTCATCTGGAACTCGTGATATTGACAAAAATAAAATTTGGTGTTGAAGGGAAAAGAAAAAGAAATACCCATTGTAAGTTTTTAATGTTTTTTTTATTAATTTAAAAAAAAGAAATGAAAATTTTATTAATTTAAAAACATGATCATGAAATGTAATGGCTCACTCCATTCCTTTAAGTATGATTATATATCATCTCAATTGTTTTATTCAAGAAATGAAAAAGAAATTCTTTTATGTGGATAAATATGCAGGCTCCTATAAACATGGTGGTAGGCATGGACCATCATCATACAACAACACTAAGGATACATCAGGTGGTTTCTAGTGGCTATGGTTCTCATGAGGTATAATTTATAAAATTAATCTATTATTTGCATTTTTTTCTTCTTCTGGATTAAGATTATTAGTTTATTAATATTAATATGTGAAGGGAATCCAGAAATAGGTATGGGTTCAGAAATAAGTTGTAGTAAATTCTGGTTTTTACTCTTGTTAGTAAGGTAACATTTTCTCTTATTATTTATTTCTCCTTATAAATTTAGTAATATTTAACATTTGACTTTCTATAGTTTAGTAAAAGTTTTTGATTGATGATCAGCAAAATTGATTTAATTGTGAATTATTTAATTTTATTTTCGCTACATGTTTTGAAATGGTTTGTGCAATCCTTTGTCTTTTGTAGATAAAAGTTTGAAAAGAAGATAGTCAAGACTTGAAGTCTATAACTAGTTTCAATCTCTAGCATGTAAATATTTTTATATTCTATAAGGTTTGGTATATTATCTCAATGATTTATGTTATGGAACTATAGGATCTGTTGAGAAGTTGTCACACACTATATGATGCAATTATTTAGAAATTTGGCAATACATACACCATTTTGGAGTTTGATTTCGTGAAACCATAGAGTTCATGACATAGGAAAGCCAAGGTAAAATAATTGTCTCATCTGATGCAATTTTTTAACGACTAGTGTGCATGTAATGATTTGAATTAATCAATTATGCTTATTTTAACTTTTTTTATTGGATGATTTACCACTTCTTCATTATGTATAATGGTTAACTTGAAGTCATTTTGTTCACAACATAACAACTTTTGAGCATTTGACTTACATGTGATTCACATGTAAATCACTTGTAATTCACATATGAATCACATGTAATTCACATGTAAATCACAAGTGAATTACATGTGATTCACATGTAAATCACATATGAATTACATGTGATTCACATGTAAATCACATATGAATTACATGTGATTCACATACAAATTATATGTGATTCACATGTAAATCACAAGTGAATCATATATGATTACGTCTATATGCACACATGCATTTGGTGTGAATTACATGTGATTCACATGTAAATCACAAGTGAATCACATATGAAACCTACATGATATATACATATGCTTTTTTTTGAGTTATCTTGCATTAATAAAATAATAATTTTCTGGTCGATTTGGAAAAATTTGTGGAAAATATTGAAGATGTGAAAAGTGATAAATTTAAGATAATATTGAAATATTGAAACAAAGAAATGATAACAATGTGAATCTTTGTAGCATATTTTGTTATTTATTTTGTATCGAATATAATATTTGTACTATTGTGTTTATAGATTAGTAAATAAAAATCAGATTTTTTATGATTTACTTATGAATAATATATATATATATATATATATATATATATATATATATATATATATATATATATCATGGTTGTAAAAATCGGTCTAGGCGGCCAATTAATCGGCGCCTAGGCGCTTGGCGGCCTCCAACCGCCTACGAATAGGTGTTAGAGGGTTAAACTAGGCGTCCTTGGTCAATATCGGTCAAAGCCGGCCCCACTCGGACCTAATCGGTCCAGCTGGCTCTAAAGGACCCACCAGCTCAAAGGAGCCGGTTTGCCTAAAACATAAGTGCATTTGTTCTCTTAGGGAGGATTCCCTTTTATAGAGTAATTTTCATTGATAGAATGTTCCCAGCTTCGATGTGGGATGGTCAAACTTTTACTCTTCCATAATATGTTTTTTGCATCTCGTTCTTCCCCAATTTTCTTGATGGTCTGACTCCTCGCCTACTCGACTCTGACTCCTCCCATGTTGCCGTTAGTCTTCTACCATCATCTTCTGCCACGCTATCAAAGGAACAACATCAAACTGAGCACAGTCATACGGCAAGTACCGAACCCAATCAACAATCAATAATCGAGTAATCTGGAAAGGATTGGTGACGAGGATATTAGGTCAAATCGAGGGTGAAGAAAGATGAGGTCGAATCGAGGGTGAAAAACCTAAACCAGGTGGTTTAACTCCTATTTTCTTATTTTCTTCTTTGCTTCTTCTTAGTTCACGTAACAGGTGGTTGAAGATGATGATTATTGTTGAATCGATTTGTTTGATCTGAAAATCGATTTCAGAAAATTGTTTTTGTTGGTCGTCGGTAATTCAATTCAATTGTCAAAGCAGTGAAAGTCAAAATTGAAGATTTCAAGTCGGAATTGGTGAGATACAAATGCGTGATCAAAATTGAATGTGATTGTTCCAAGATTAGATCGATTCGAAGAAAGTGCTGTTGTGCTGAAGGTGATCAGATACCAATGAGTAATCAAGATGAATGTTGAAGGTGCTGTTGTGTATGGCTCTACATGGGTGGTATGTTATGTTCATCTATTATTTCTCTTATCAATCATCTTGGGATATTATTATTGATTTATTCCCATATCCTGCATTGATATGTTTACTTTTTAAAAATTGTGACATAATGTGACTTCTACTGGCAGGGGCTTGCAAATGTGATCAGATATAAATGTGATCAGATGCAAATATGATCAGATATGAAGGTGCTGTTGTGCAGGGCTCAAACTTGTTTTGGAATTATGAATTGTATTTTTTAGACTATGAAGGACCTGTCATCATCAGTGCTAATTCATGGAGCCTGGTGTATTTTACCTACAATTAAAAAAAATCCGAAAATTTGATTTATTATTTTAATTTTTATATCTATTTATTAATATTTCAAATAATACAAAAAATCAGATATTAAATGAGATTGGTAAGATGATGATCATATCCTTAGTGAGTTAATTTTAATCTAATGTACCACCTTTAGTTCTCTGGTTCCAGTGAACTATGAGTTCTCAACGGATCACACGCACACACACACACATATATATATATATATATATATATATATATATATATATATATATATATATATATATATATATATATATATATATATATATATATATATATATATATATATATATATATATATAGGCTTAAGTTATTGTGTTCTAACTAATTATTGTGTGGATGTAGGAATGATTGTGAGCCAATCATTTTAGTTTCTTTAAGAAAGTGATTAATGTATGTTATTAAATTAAAAATAATTGAAAAATATCATCTACTTTCATTATAAGGGTATTTTAGCCAACTAACATAAATTTAAAAATGGAAAATTCCATATTTTTTGGGATAATTAATTCTCCTGATTTAAAAATTCTGATTGTTTTGTTAATTAAAGAGTAATTTACACAAATGGTCCATATGGTTTGGGGTAATTTGCACGTTTCGTCCCTAACTTATTTTTTTAACTCGGAAAGTCCCTACTGTTTGTTTTTGTTACGCACTTGGTCCCTATTGTTTGTTTTTGTTATGCGTTTGGTCCCTGTATTACCTAAAAAGACTATTATTTAAATAGTGAAAAATGGTGGAGTAGGCAAGGTAAGGTGATGGGGTGGGGTTGGGGATGTGTTTATTTAAATAAATTAAAAAATCACGGGAAAAATAGTTTTTTTAGGTAAGACAGAGACCAAACGCATGACAAAACCAAACAGTAGGGACCTTTCGAGTTAAAAAAATAAGTTAGGGACCAAAAGCCCAAATTACTCTAACTCATAGGGACCATTCGTGTAATTTACTCTTAATTAAATTTTAAGTGTAACATAATTTTTAATTATACCTGATTTTATTCTGTTAGAATGATATTGTGTTAGAATGATATTCTACAAAAATTCTAGGATACATATTTCTGAGAGAATACTTATTTTACTTAAATGAATTTCTTCAAGAAAAACAACATTGTTAAACTATCGGTTGAAACATAATAATATCCTTATATATTCATAGACATTTGAATATAAATATGAATTCATACATATTCTTACAGAATAGTAGTCGTATATATTTAAATACAATTACACATATTCCAACAGAATGTCATAAAAAATAAATAAAAGCCGTAAAAATAGCATTCTTAAATATATAATTCTTGAACGCACTTGATCATCTTCAATGGTCCATTCTTACGAAAATGACATTCTATGAGAATAACATCGGTAAGAATGATTTTTTTGTACAAATATCATTTTGTGAGGATATATTTATCTTCATCATGTAACATTTAAAATGAACCTGTCTCTACAAAATAAAAAATGTATATATTATTGTAAAACCATGGCGAGATGATGAGAAGCAACATTAAAAAATGAACATACGAGAATCAACATATAATAATAATTTCTATTCTGACGGAATAAACGTACAAGAACATGAATTTACTCATGATCAATCTACGAAAAACAATTATTACACAATGGATCGTTTATGTCTCTCTTATTCGTCGATGTTGCTACCAAAAATGTATTGTCATTGAACTTTTTAAGAATGATAATCAAAGAACCTAGACTGGCTTCTTTCTCGTTGTTTAATCGATTTGTAGGTGGGTTTCCTCCAAGACTAAGAACAACCGAACAAGAAGACAAGTTACCTGGGTCACAAATTCCATAAAATTTGGATTGTTAGTGATAATATTGAGAAAAAACGATCAGGTTATCATCAAAAATCAAACATAGATGTACTATTTCAAGTGTGAATAACAATATTTATTAAACAATTTCCAATATGAATGACAAACCAATTTGATTAACATCAATTTATAAATTTATGTAAAAGTGGGTGGTTTAGGTTTGTTTCTCATAGAATACCTACCAAAAAAGATATAAAACCCTATTATACAAATATCACCTGGAAATAATTTTAATTACAATGTCTTTCACAATTGAGTGATAATATAAAAAGTTGTAATTACACCATCAAGTTATTAACTTTCTAGAAATTGCTCATCCTTGACTTGTAAAAAATGTAACACGGGCCATGTTTTGATCGTTCATTGCATTAGTGTTGCACATACACACGAATTTACATAACATTTTGATTAAACTTAATGTCAAAAATACGAATTAGAAAGAAATAATAAGCCACGTCCTTTTTTTCATCGATTTGACTAACGTAGAAACAAAGCATATTTAATCTAAGTCTAGTATAGTATAAGAAATTCTATTGATTCTAAGTATACAAATATTAATATAAAGAGTCTGGTGGGGTGTTTGTGATATATTCAAGAATTCACTCCCAAACATAAGAACCCATATTCCACCTCCTAAACATAAGATGTAACACCCTGTTCCGAATTGTTTCCTAATGCGGGGTGGTGACCCGAAGACCGAGTATCATCATGCTTAGGGCCTTTGAGGAAAAGATATTTAGACCCATTTGGGTATGGGTAAGGTAATTTGGATGATTCGGGAAGTTCGGTTTGTGTTTTGGATCAAATGGGTATTTTGATAAAGTGTCAGTTTGGGCTTTTATAGAATTTGAATTTTTGTTGGATAGTTTTTAGGTCATGTATGAGTTGATAGAAGTGTAGAGCTTCTCGTTAGCTTTTCGTGGATATAAGGATCGTTGGAAACAGACTTAGAACGAAGAAGTTATGGCCTTCGGAAGTTTTGGTGGTTTTAGGGTGAAACCGAGTACGCGGGGCATACACAAGTGTACGCGGGGCGTACTAGTGTTAGACTAGTACGTGGGGCATACATTTATGTACGTTGGGCGTACTAACCAGATGCATCATTGGTGTTCTTCGGAATACGTCGGGCGTACTCCCGTCAGACCCAGACCTTGCAAAGTTTTGGTGATTATTATGGACTTTATTAAGGTTTTGGTCCCATTAAGCCTTGCAAAGGAGTAAAGTTGCCAACTTTATGTGTTAAGACATCTCATTAGGGTCATATCCATGTTTGGAAGTCACTATCTTAACCATTAAGAGCTTAGTTTGGATTTTTGGACCCTAGAGGAGTACGTTAGGCATACGCAAGTGTACGCTCAGCGTAATTTTGTTTTTATGCATCAAGAACTTGTACGTTGTGCTTCGAGGGTGAGTATGTCGGGCATACCATTCTGGTAAGCGGGGTGTACTCCCCAGCTGGTCGCTTTGGGATTTTTTAGGTTTGGGCCTTATTGGGCCATTGGGCTTCTGACTTTGGGCCATGGATGGACTTAGGGTTTCCTCAGAAGTAGGTACATGATGGTTTTTGGGCCCAATCAGGTTATTAGGCCAAAATGTGTTTTTGTTACTTTTGATTTGGGTTTTGGATTGCCATTTTTTGTTTTGGGATTTTTATGCATTTTGGGTTGGGCTTTGGTTATGGAATAAGTAAGAAAATGGTAAATTGGTATTTTACCCTTTAGGTAGTTGGTTTATGGAGTGGGCCTCAAATTTTGGGTTATTGGGTTAATTATTGATTAAATTTTTATTAATTGATTAGTTGGCGCGAGGCTATCCGTTTCTACGGTTCAAGCAGTTATTTGATCGTCAACGGATTGAGGTGAATTTCCTTAATGTGTCTAGTGAGTCTAAGGCACCAATGTCGGCCCATGATTGTTATGCTTAGGATGCAAGATGTATGTGTGACTCTTGCATAGGTTTTGTGGACTATATGTTTACCGGGCGAGGCCCGATGCCAGGCGAGGCCCGATGCCAGGCGGGGCCTGATGAGTATATTGTATGTTAGTTATTAGTATGTGTTTTATGCTTATCGGGCAAGGCCCGATGCCGAATGGGGCTCGATGACTGTATGGTATGATATTGTCTTTGTGATTATCGCATGTGTTTGTATGATTATATGTTTATATTATTATGTGTGTATTGGGCGGGCCCCGATGCCAGGCGGGCCAAATGAACGACAGATCTGTAATCCGAGCGGGGCGCGGTACCAGGCAGGGTCTGAGGTAGGGCGAGGGCCCATTATATGTTGATATCTATAGTATGTGGTATTTTGGGGACTCACTAAGCTTTGTTCTTACGGTTTTCAGTTTTGGTTTCAGGTACTTCATGTTCAAAAGGGAAGGGCCCGGTTTGATCGCAGCGCATCCACCCATGTTTCCGCAACGTGTCGATTTTGGGATTGTACTCTGATAACTTTTCTACTTTGAATGCTTTTGTAAAAGATAATTGGTGATTTGATTGTATTTAAAATGAAATTTTTACCTCATAATTTTGGGACGTTACATAAGAACTCAAATTCAACATATAAAACTAATAAAGTCATTTAATCCAATAGCTTTCGTTTTATTTTCCCCAACCATACAATTGTGTTCATTACCACAAAAGAATTTAAATGCAAATACAATATACAATCAAGAAGGCTATTACAAATCTGTAGAAAATGCCAAAAAGGGTTTAAGAAATAAATCAAGAAAGGGTTTAGAATTTAAAAACAAAAAAAAAAAAAGCTATGCTAGGTTCATACATAATCGGATATTCCAAAAAGAGTTTAAGCAATAAATTCATTAAATATATGAAATCAAAACCTTTATGAACGATGATTCGATGAACCATGTACAGAAATAGAGGATCAAAGGAGAACCCAATATTCATTGGTGACTATGGAATGTCGATGAATAAATTATATTCTTCTTTTATTGGTGGAGGTTGAAGAATCCCTTCCTCCCACCACCATCGCCTCCACCATTGTCAATTTTTGAATTCCTCGCTCGAAATCTAAATCCCTAACAGGTGAATAAACAATTTCCTAATGTGAAAAAACAATCTCATATTGGAGGTTAGGGCTTGTAGTCGATGATGATTGATCGATTAAAGAAAAAAATGAGTTTATTAAAAGAAAGAAAAGCTTAATAATTGATTGGAGAAGGATAATTAGGTGGTAATGGGGTTTGAATCTTGATTATCGATTGTAGAAGAAGAAGAAGAAGCGGTGGATCAGAAATGATGGTGAGTTCGATTTAGGGCTAATGTTCTAAATTTATCTTTGCTTCTTGCGCCTTATCAGGAATATAGCTAATATCATATTATATCTCTACTATACCATAATTAATTAGTAATAAGATTACAATAATACCCTTATATTTTTTATTAAATGATTTAATTTATCTAAAATCTGATTGATGCATACATTCACACAATAGATAATTATAACAAATAAACCTTTATATATATATATATATATATATATATATATATATATATATATATATATATATATATATATATATATATATATATATATATAGTTAATGAATATCCAAAGTTAAAACATTGTCTTTCTAACAACCTCTATTTTATGATCAATCTCCAACTCATAACATTTATTGTCCTAACAATAGGAACGTAGGTGCAAACCAAAATAAAACATTTATTGCTCTAATAATATGAACATAGGTGCAAACCAAAATAAAACATTTGCATTTCGTAAATAGTTTACAGATTATAAACTAACTTGTAGCATAAATAATATAATTTAGATATGAAAAATTAAATTTTCATTTATAGTTTCTTTCTGTTTATCTTCTTATTCATGTAAAATTATGACATGTGAATAGCACTAATTTTCTTTTTAAATTTCTTCTTTTGATTTTGATACATTTTTTGATCTAATAGATCGGAAGATAAGTAGTAAGAATGTAAAAGAATATTTGAATGTCGTTATCATTATTGATAATAATATAAGAGCACGCCAATTAACCCTCACTAATCATGCGTCACAAACTATTTGAACTTAAAATTTTGGTGAAAAATCTATTTGATGGTTTTACAAATTTTTATTATGTCCAATGATAAAAACGTTACATAAGCATACGTCCATCATTAAATCATTTGTCAACTCTCAATACCACATGGATGGCCTTGATGCAAATATGCCTCGGCCAATTTTCTCACATATCAGGAAAGAGTTCGGGTGCTGACCGAGTGCATTTTATCCTTCATCGCCAAGAAAATGTCACTTGAAAATAAGTTTTTTCTACTATGACAAATTTACTTATAGCCAAAATTACTTTCAAAAAGAGTAAATTACGTGAATGGTCCCTATGGTTTGGGGTAATTTACGCGTTTAGTCCCAAACTTATTTTTTTAACTGTGAAGGTCGATACTGTTTGTTTTTGTTGCGCGTTTGGTCCCAATCTTACCTAAAAATAGTATTTTGCCCTTGATCTTTTAATTTATTTAAATAAACACACCCCCATCCCCAACCCCACCTCACCTTATCTTACCTAAAAAGACTATTTTAATTTATTTAAATAAGGGCATAATAGTCCTTTTAGGTAAGACAGAGACCAATCGCATAACAAAAACAAACAGCAGGGACCTTCCGAATTAAAAAAATAAGTTAGAAACCAAACGTACAAATTACTCCAAACCATAAACACCATTCGTGTGATTTACTCCTAAATAAACTTCCCAATTATTGTTCTTTTCATCACTACGTCTTTGTTAAAAATAGTATAATATTACGTCCTCAAAGGCCTCAATGTCACCATTTCAATAAAAAAAAAGGGTCAACATGACGATTGCATTTTATATTGGGCACAAAAGGTTATGTAATCACATGCATAAATTCAATTTTCTATTTGAACTAACCCAAAATAAGTTTAGTGTGGAACAGAAGAAAGATATATTTTTTCTATATATATTCTTACAAAATTCATGTTAAAATTATATATTTGTTTGTGCTCGTCATAATAAAAATATTGATATTACTTATTTAGCCTACCATATGATATAATAGAATAACTATATATTTAATGTAGATAAAAGGAAAAAGAATTACGTGATTAAAAAAGAATAATGTTTAACACTTGATTAATTTTATTTTTAAAAGTAATGTTGGCTATAAATAAATTTGTTATAGTAAAAAAAAACTTATTTTCAAGTGACATTTGCTTAACTGTGAAAGATAAAATGCACTCGGTCAGCCCCCAAACTCTTTCCTAATATGTGAGGAAATTGGCCGATGCATATTTGCATCAAGGCCATCTAGGGATGAGCAAAAGGACCGAACCGGCCGGAACCGGACCCGACTCGGGAACCGGTTTCGGCAAAAATCAAGAACCGAACCGGCCCGGCGGTTCTACCGGTTCCGGTTCTACCGGTTCCCGGTTCCTACCGGTTCTTGTCGTGTCTTTAAATGTTGGAACCGGTCCTCGAAAAATTGCATCATACAGTTTCGGTTTTTGCCGTTTCTACCGGTTCCGGTTATATCGGTTCCGGTTACTACCGGTTCCCGGTTCCAAAAATCCACAAAAATAACGTCCTGTTCCCGGCCCGACCGGTTCCATCGGGTTCCGGTTCCGGTGCCAGTTCCGGTACCGGTTCCGGCCGGTTCCCCGGTCCAAATGCTCATCCCTAAGGCCATCCATGTGGCATTGAGAGGCGACGAATGATTTTCTGATGGACATATGCTTATGTAACGTTTTTATCATTGGATACAATAAAAATTTGTAAAAACATCAAATGGATTTTTCATCCAAATTTTAAGTTCAAATAGTTTGTGACTGATGATTAGTAATGGTTAATTGGCATGCTTTTTGCATGCTCTTATATTATTATCAATAATGATAACGACATTCAAATATGCTTTTACATTCTTACTACTTATCTTCCGATCTATTAGATCTATCAGAATCAAAAGAAGAAATTTAAAAAGAGAATCAGTGGTATTCACATTTCGTAATTTTACATGAATAATAAGATAAATAAAAAGAAAATATAAAAGGAAATTTAATTTTTCATATCTAAATTATATTATTTATGCTACAAGTAAGTTTATAATCTATAAACTATTTACGAAAAACGTTTTATTTTGGTTTGCACCTATGTTCATATTGTTAGAGTAATAAATGTTTTATTTTGGTTTGCAACTACGTTCCTATTGTTAGGACAATAAATGTTTGACCGATGAGTTGGTGTTTGATCATAAAATAGAGGTTGTTAGAAAGGCAATGTTTTAACTTTGGATATTCATTAACCATATATATATATATATATATATATATATATATATATATATATATATATATATATATATATATATATAGTGAGAGAGAGAGAGATAGAGAGAGAGTAAGAGAGAGAGAGAGAGCTAAGTTCATTTGTTCTAACTATCTATTGTGTGAATGTATGCATCAATCATCTTTTAGATAAATTAAATCATTTAATAAAATATATGGGTATTATTGTAATCTTATTACTAATTAATTATGGTATAATAGAGATATAATAGCATATTAGTTATATTCCTGATAAGGAGCAAGAAGCAAAGATAAATTTAGAACATTAGCGCTAAATCGAACTCACCATCGTTTCTGGTCCACCGCTTCTTCTTCTTCTTATAAAATCGATCATCAAGATTCAAAACCCATTACCAGGTAATTATCCTTCTCCAATCAATTATTAAGTTTTTCTTTCTTTTAATAAACTCTTTTTTCTTTAATCGATCAATCATCATCGACCACAAGCCCTAACCTCCAATATGAAATTGTTTATTCACATTAGGAAATTGTTTATTTAGTTGTTAGGGATTTAGATTTCGAGCGAGGAATTCGAGAATCGACAATGGTGGAGGCAATGGTGGTGGGAGGAAGGGATTATTCAACCTCCACCAATAAAAGAAGAATATAATCGATTCATTGACGAATCGTAGTCACCATTGAATATTGGGTTCCCCTGTGATCCTCTGTTTCTGTACGTGGTTCATCGAATATCATTCATAAAGGTTTTGATTTTATATATTTAATGAATTTATTGCTTAAACTCTTTTTGGAATTTCCGATTATGTATGAACAACGCATAGTTTTTTTTTTAAATTCTAAACCCTTTCTTGATTTATTTCTTAAATTCTTTTTAGCCTTTTCTAAAGATCTGTACATTACGAAGTACACTGTACTTTATAGCCTTCTTGATTGCATATAGTATTTGCATTTAAATTATTTTGTGGTATTGAACACAATTGTATGGTTGGTGAAGATAGAACAAAAGTTATTGGATTAAATGACTTTATTAGTTTTATATGTTGAATATCAGTTCTTATGTAACGTCCCAAAATTATGAGGTAAAAATTTCATTTTAAATATAATGAAATCACCAATTATCTTTTACAAAAGTATTCAAAGTAGAAGAGTTATCAGAGTACAATCCCAAAATCGACACGCTGCGGAAACATGGGTGGATGCGCTGCGATAAAACCGGGCCCTTCCCTTTTGAACATGAAGTACCTGAAACCGAAACTGAAAACCGTAAGCACAAAGTTTTGTGAGTTCCCCAAAATACCACATACCATACATATCAATATATAATGGGCCCCCGCCCCGTATCGAGCATCGCTCGGCCTCGGGCCACGCCCGGCATTGAGCCTCGCTCGGCCTCGGGCCCCACCCGACATCGAGCCACGCTCGGATTACAGATCTATCATTCATTAGGTCCCGCCTGGCATCGGGCCCCGCCCAGTACACACATAATCACATAAACATATAATCATACGAACACATGCGATAATCACAAAGAATATAACATACCATACAGTCATCGAGCCCTGCCCGACATCGGGCCTTGTCTGATAAGCATAAAACACATACCGATAACTAGCATACAATATACTAATCAGGACCTACCTGGCATCGGGCCTCACAAAGTGAGGAAACTCACCTCAATTTGTTGATGATCAAATAACTGATCGAACCGCAGAACCGGATACCCTCTCGCTAACTAATCAATAAATACAATTTTAATCAATAATTAACCCGATAACCCAAAATCTGAAGCCCACTCCATAAACCAACTACCTAAAGGGTAAAAGACCATTTTACCCTTTTCTTACTTGTTCCATAACCAAGGCCCAACCCAAAATGCATAAAAAGCCCAAAACCCAAAATGGCAATCCAAAGCACAAATCAAAAGCAACAAAATCCCATTATGGCCCTATAACCTAATTAGGCCCCAAAACCATCACGGACCTACTTCCAAGGAAACCCTAAGTCCAACTATGACCCAAATTCAGAAACCCAATGGCCGAACAAGGCCCAAACCTCAAAAATCCCAAAGTGACGAGTTGGGGAGTACGCCCCGCATATCAAAATGGTACGCCTAGCATACTCACCCTCGAAGCACAGCGTACAAGTTCCTGATGCACAAAAATAACATTACGCTGAGCCTACGCCCAGCGTACTCCTCTAGGGTCCAAAAATCCAAACTAAGTTCTTAATGGTTAAGACAATGACTTCCAAACTTGGATATGACCCTAATGAGATGTCTTAACACGTAAAATTGGCAACTTTACTCCTTTGCAAGGCTTAATGGGACCAAAACCTTAATAAAGTCCATAATAGTCACTAAAACTCATGCATGCACCACAATAACTCATCAAGATGACATTTTTAGGAACAAGGGACATCCCAAAGGCCAAGATCCATCATTCTAAGCTCTTAGAGTAGCTCATACTCACAAGGATGACTCTAAGGACCAAAGAGAACCCAAATTACTCCTTAAATTAGATCTAACACCTAGAGTCATTAAGATAGAAACTTTGTACCTCAAAAATGTAGATCAAGATGCAACAATCCTGGATCCAAGAGCTCGAAGCAATCCCACACTCTTCCAAGAAGCTCCTTCTTCTTCAAAGATCACCAAAATGCTTAAGATACCACCAAAAGCTCAAAAACCACTCAAATTGGGGCTAGGGTTTCATTTATAAGGTTTAGAGGGATGGAGGTTGAAGATAATAAGGTTAGGTGATGAGATAAGGAGCTTAAATAGGGCCCAAGACCCTAAAATAGGGTTTGGGTCTGACGAGAGTACGCCCAACGTACTCCGAAGAACACCCGCGATGCATCTGCTAAGTACGCCACGCGTATATCAATGTATGCTCCGTGTACTGGTCTTAGCTCTAGTACGCCCCACATACACTTGTGAACGCCCCGCGTACTCTGTTGCACCCTAAAACCACCAAAACTTCCGAAGGCCATAACTTTTTCGTTCTAAGTCTGTTTCCGACGATCCTTATATCCACGAAAAGATAACGAGAAGATCTACACTTCTATGAACTCATACATGACTTAAAACCTCTCTGTTGTGTTTATAGAACATGGTTTGGCATGTGGAATTAAAGATTGCACAATGAACACGGTGATTTCGGTGTTTAAGAGATGTATTGATTATGTATTGTGTTACAAAAAGGGATCTAGATCTAGTCTACATAAATAACACACACTTACTCACTCAACTTTTACACCTCTCAAGCACACCTCTACAAGTGGACTAAACCCACCTTATATAGAGGTGTTTACATGTCTCTCTCTCACTCTCTATCTCATGAGTCAAAAGGCTAATACACCACATGCAAGTGGGTCTACAAAAGTCAAACCATTACAAAGTCATACATGGATAACTTTGTACCCCAACATTCTCCCCCTTCAAATCTTCCAAAATCGAGCAACTACACGATCCGAGCCTCAAGGGTGACACATGTCGAAACGAACTTTAATCTTCAATTCTTCCATGATTTTTCAATTTGGGCTCTAGGATGTGAGACCATACAAACCGAACATCAACGAATGATCACGAGCTTCTCAAACTCCAAATTGATCACTAAAAGTTGAGCACAAAAGCACACCCCAAAAATCTTCAATAAAACCAAACCCATTTCGAAAATAAATCACTTCCGAACTTCAAATTGCATCATTTCGTAAGCTTCAAAAATTCAAGGTCACTTCGATCTTCAAATCCGCGTAATATGAAAAATTCAAGTTCGAATTTCCATATAAATTTCTCCCCCTTTTTATAATTTAAATTTGATTATAAAACCTTCAAGGAAAGAGAAGGTGCTCTATTCAGAATTTTTCGTGTCAAAACTCCCCCTTAACATGTGGCATAAACTTTGTGCTTTAATCCGGAAAACCCAAAAAATATTGAATTTTTAGCTTCGTTCACGGATCGCCTTTGACAAAATTTTTCAAAAATGGGTAGAAATTGTCAATTTCAAAATTCTGCAGTGACCCGGTGCGCCCAAAACAGCCAAAAATGCAAAACTCTCCCCCTTTTCTGAAGCTGGGTAGAAAGTGTCAATTTGCATAAACTGCAGGGGCCTGAAATGCATTTTCTTCAATTTTCAGCAAAATCAGTCCTTTTTCGAATTTGGGTATGAACCGCCAAATTTTCGAAACCTCAGGGACTAATTTCGACAATTCTACCCTTTGTTCTCCAAAAACACGAAGAATAACCCCAATTGTCAAAATTGCCAAACATTCGAAAGGTTAGGGGCTGTTTTCGAAAATTTTCAATTTTTTTTTCAAAACTAACGAAGTGTTGTCCCAATCATACGAATTCACCTTTAACGAAATTTTGTTCTTCATCCCTTCGTTAATATTCATTACCCCTTCGTTAGAAATCTATAACACCCTTCGTTAGAAACAAACATCACCCTTCGTTAGAAACAAACATTACTCTTTGTACGAAATCTATAACACCCTTCGTTAGAAATTTCATTACAGTTTATCAATTTCGTCTTTGCCAAACAACCATTTGATTAATTGTTCACAATCCAAAGTCTTCGTTAACAAAAACCTTCGATTCCAAACCCAGTTTATCCTTCTAACCAATCCTTCGCCTTTTCAATTCACAAACCCATTAAATTTCAACCAATCGACTGTAGAATCAACATACCAACATCGACGATTGATCCATCGAATCTTCAAAATCCAAACACATGGACCCTGCGTACATTAACTCCAAATTCTTTCCAGCTCGTTATCACAATCAAAATCAATGACTATACATGAACCCTTCGTACATCAAAATCAAATACATCTTCCCAAACAATAATCATCGACATCAAATTCTTCCGAGTCAACAAAGAACTGTAGTCAACATGCAAGTTCCAATTAATTAACAAACAACTATCGGAACTCTTCGTTAACAATTCCCAATCATCGACTATTGACCATTCGATTCCAGTCCGTCATTCACTTTTACAAACCCATCGATCATCGCATAACCAACTCGGGTTTCGACTATCGGCACCCCAAACACAATCAGCTGATGAAAGCAAATGAACCCAGCTATCGACTCCTATAACTTTCAAAATCAACAATCAAAAATCGACATATCTGACTTCGCTATTACACATGAACCTTAATCGATTTTGACTTTTCAACCCATCTTTGACTTTTCGAATTCGCCAGTTAACAAACACGAATCGAAAACTTTTCAGAGCAAGTTCAGATCAAACACACTATTCGAACCATTCTTCATCGATGTTCATAATATTCTTGACTTTTGCTTGAAATTTCATCACCGAATTCAAATCAGCTCAAGAACACATATTAAAGAACACATATTAATCGATATAAAATCATATCCCAAATTTAGATTATCGATCAACTACAAATGATTAGTAGAAACGAATAGATGAAATCGGAACTCAAGAATACAGGATTAAAGAACAATCGATGAAAGTTCAATCGATGAAAAAATTGAAATAAACTTGGAACAAATGTACAACTCAGTAATGCAAGCGTACAAACAGATCTCGGAATAGTGTTTTTAGAATAATCCCAATTGATGACTTCTGATCTCAATCAACGCTATCGGGTTTTTTTAAAAGTATGATTAGGCTCCAAAAAAAAATAAACCATGAACAGTAACCGAGTTTGATTTTGCTTTGATGAACAGTAACCGACTCAAGATTTTGGGCTCAAAATACAATCAATGAACAGTTACGCAACAGAAATTGTTTTGGGCTTCGAAAATCGGATTTAGTGAACAGTAACGAAAATTTGATTTTGTTTTTGGTTGGGCTTGATCTAAACAAAATTTTTATTGGATCATCAATGGGGTAAAAAGGATTAGATCCAATGAAACAAAACGATCACAAATCAAAAACGCAACGCACGAATTCAATGAAATTAAGAGAGATCATAGAGAGAGACTCACCAAACTTGCTTCAATTGTGACAAAAATTGCCAAACCGAGAATCGTTCTTCAAAAATCACGTTGATATTGAAGACCCACTCTGATACCAATTATAGTGTTTATAGAACATGGTTTGGCATGCGGAATTAAAGATTGCACAATGAACACGGTGATTTCGGTGTTTAAGAGATGTATTGATTATGTATTGTGTTACAAAAAGGGATCTAGATCTAGTCTACATAAATAACACACACTTACACACTCAACTTTTACACCTCTCAAGCACACCTCTACAAGTGGACTAAACCCTCCTTATATAGAGGTGTTTACATGTCTCTCTCTCACTCTCTATCTCATGAGTCAAAAGGCTAATACACCACATGCAAGTGGGTCTACAAAAGTCAAACCATTACAAAGTCATACATGGATAACTTTGTACCCCAACACTCTCAAATAAAAATCCAAAATCCATAAAAGCCCGAACTGACACTTTACCGAAATACCCATTGGCTCCAAAACACAAACCGAACTTCCCGGATCATCCAAATTACCTTACCCACACCCAAATGGGTCTAAGTCTCTTTTCCTAAAAGGCCCTAATCTTGATGATACAAGGTCTTCGGATCACCACCCCGCATTAGGAAACAATTCGGAATAGGGCGTTATAACTCTCGCCCACTTAAATTAGATTTCGTCCTCGAAATTACTCCTTACTACCCTCCTGGATACCAATGCTCTTATCAAAACCTTCTAGTGTTTAACGAAACACTGAACCCATAACTGACGATCCGACATGATACTGCTAAAATCCCGAATCACATCACTTGCCTAACCTTTACCAAGGTGGAACCAATCTGAAACATAATCAGAAGAGTTTCGACCAAAAGCCAACTAGGTACATCACTCATACCCGGAGATCCACGGCTTTACACTTGCATTTCACCTAAAATCTTCTTATCCACTGCATCCATTCACTAGACCGGGATATAAAATCTCCAACCCACCACTGAGACTACCAGTCTCACAACTAGTGCAGCGACCAGGTTCCTGAGAGTCCAACCGATAAGGCTACCCTAACCTATGCACCACATTATGCCACACCCTGTCCACATAATCATACTACTAAAACCATAATCCTACTCCTTGACCCAACCAGTCTCTAACAGATCGCACCTGCATTGCCATAATCATTCGGGCCTCGCCCACGAGTCTCACCCAGTCTATACCAACGAACGGGCCACGCCCATAGGTCTCACCCCATCGAGAACTACACGGACCCAACCTTTCCTCGAACCCCAATGGTCCTCGTCCCATAATAGAGAGTGATGCTCTCCGACCCCAACGTTCTCCTTGCCCAAGACACGAGCTGATCCTCCTTCATACTTATGACAACCCTAACGATGGTTTACCTAAATCTGGTGAACGCTGCGATCCCATCGTAGACTTACAACACTTCCAGACCATCTGCCAATCCAGTGAATGATACAGCCACCCCGCAGTCTTACGACACGTCTATACCTCCATGGTCATCGCCCATGGTCCTACCACACCTCTACCATATCAACCACAATGATCCTGAGTCAAACCCGCATCCGACTGAATCCTCATCAGGTGTTTGAGTCATGCTTCGAACCCCAATGCCTTAATCAGACAAGAACATGCAGAGAGGCTCTAACACCACCCTCGACCTGAGTCCATCCACATACCCGCCCTGTGCCACTACTGATGTGCAACGAAACAAGAATATCTTTTCTTATGCAATCCCTTTGACCAAAAGATTCCTCCCCACTTGGATTCGGCTGTTCTCTTCCAATACTCAAGATTTGAAGGATTTCCAATCCATCTCACAACCTTACGACTCAGATTGATGACAGCTTGAGTTTACAAATGCAACCATTGAATTACTAGCTAATCTCGATGACCTCACAACTCTTAAAATCCAGAAGAATACTCCCCGAATCTCACAAGCCCGATAATCCTGATCACTTCCCATGGTACATCACCAAATCCTTAAGTCCTTTATGCTAGTGACAAAACTATAACCCTTGTTCTGAATCTGGCGAACCTTCACTCTAACTTCCTATCCTCAAAAGAATCTCTGAATTCTAACAATCTTCAACCCTTGCGATAAGGATGAGAAAACTATAACCCTTGTTAGAATTTAGAGATTCTTTTGAAGAAAGGAAGTTGGAGTGAAGGTTTGCCAGATTTAGAACAAGGGTTATAGTTTTGTCACCAGCATAAAGGACTTAAGGATTTGGTGATGTACCATGGGAAGTGATCTGATTATCGGTCTTGTGATATTTGGGGAGTATTCTTCTGGATTTTAAGAGTTGTGCGATCATTGAGATTAGATAGTAATGGAACGCTGGAATTTGTACATTCAGGTTGTAATTAGTCCGAGTCATAAGGTTGTGAGATGGATTGGAAATCCATCAAATCTTAAGGATTGGAAGAGCGCAGTTGAATCCAAGTGGGGGAGAATCTTTTGGTCTAACAGATTTCACAATAAAAGATATTTGTGTTTTATTTCACATCAGTAGTGGCGCAGGGTGGGTATGTGGATGGAATCATGTCGATGGTGGTGTTAGAGCCTCTCTACCTATTCTTGTCTGATTTAGTTTTTGGGTTTCGAAGCACTACCCGAACACCTGATTGGGATTCATTCGGATGCGGGTTCGATTCAGGATGATTGTGGTTGATATGGTAGAGGTGTGGTAAGACCATGGGCGATGACCATGGAAGTATAGACGTGTCATAAGATTGTCGGGTGTCGTAGCATTCACTGGACTGGCAGATGGTCTGGAAGTGTTGTAAGTCTTCAATAGGATCGTAGCATTCACCAGATTGAGCTAGACCATAGTTAGGGTGGTCATAAGTATGAAGGAGGATCAGCTCGTGTCTTGGGCAAGGAGAACAGTGGGGTCGTAGAGCATCTCTCTCTGTTATGGGACAAGGACCATTAGGGTTCGAGGAAAGGTTGGCCATGTGTAGCTCTCGATGGGGTGAGACCCGTGGGTGTGGCCCGTTCGTTGGTATAGACTGAGTGAGACCCATGGGTGAGGCATGTATAATTATGGCAATGTAGGTGCGACCTGGTATAGATTGGTTGGGTCAAGGGGTTGGATTATGGTTTTAGTAGGATGATTATATGGCCAGGGTGTGGCATAATGTGGTGCATAGGCTAGTGTAGCCTTATCGGTTGGACTCTCAGGAACCTGGTGGCTGGACCAGGTGTAAGACTCGTAGTCTCAGTGGTGGGTTAGAGATTTTATATCCTGGTCTAGTGAATGGATGCAGTGGATCATAAGTTTTCAGGTGAAATGCAAGTGTAAATCCATGGATCTCCAGGTACGAGTAATGTACCGAGTTGGCTTTTGGTGAGACTCTTGTGATTATGTTTCGGATTGGTTCCACCTGTGTAGAGGATAGGAAAGTGATGGGATTCTGGATTTTAGCAGTATCATGTCGGATCGTCATTTATGGGTTTGGTGTTTCGTTCAGCACAAGAAGGTTTTGATCAGAGCGTTGGTATCCAGGAGGGTGGTAAGGAGTGATTTCGAGGACGAGATTTAATTTAAATGGGGGAAAGTTATAACGCCCTGTTCCGAATCGTTTCCTAATGCGGGGTGGTGACTCGAAGACCGAGTATCATCAGGCTTAGAGCCTTTGAGGAAAAGAGATTTAGACCCATTTGGGTGTGGTTAAGGTAATTTGGATGATCCGGGAAGTTCGGTTTGTGTTTTGGAGCCAAAGGGTATTTCGGTAAAGTGTCAGTTCAGGATTTTATGGAATTTGCATTTTTATTCGAGAGGTTATAAGGCATGTATGAGTTGATATAAGTGTAGATCTTATCATTACCTTTTCGTGGATATAAGGATCGTCGGAAACAAAATTAGAACGGAGAAGTTATGGCCTTCGGAAATTTTGGTGTTTTTAGGCTGAAACCGAGTACGCGGGGCGTACACAAGTGTATGCGGTGCGTACTATGTTGGGTTTTATATACTACAATATCCTGTGGTTCACATACAACCATAAATTCCTTGGATCTATGTTTTCTCTAATTATACATTCAATATTGTTTCCAAAGCATTAAGCTTACAACTAGCATACAATTGACATAAACAACATAAAAGTGAGTTATAGAATTACCTCTTGATTGTAGCTTGTAGACATTGGCCTTTTAAGAGCTTAGTGTCTCAAATGTTGCACCTCAAATGGTTCACAAACACCATGAACAATTGGAAGACAAATGAGAGAGAGGTTAGGCACCATAAATCGTCCATACTCTTGCAATATCACTCTTAGGTCCGATTTTGGCTAAAAGGGTGCTCTATATATATGTTAAGAATCCAAGAGTCATGGGTAAACCCTAATCCATACTCCTGGGCTTATTATCCACGATCCATGATTCAAATGGGCTAACTCTTTATGGATTCTTCCATAAACTTAGTCCATCATGTATCATAAGCCCAAACCATATATATATATATATATATATATATATATATATATATATATATATATATATATATATATATATATATATATATATATATATATAACTAATTTACACAATTAGTTCCCATTAATTTCATTAGTCTCTTTTGATCACCAAATTAATTCTTGATCAATACTAATTAAATCATATGATTTCATATTACTATATTAGAACTTATATTAATAAATCATAAATATCCTTTTCTCAAATGTCCATCCTATCAAATTGTCCTGGTGAAGGCAACCCAAATGGACCATGCTACTCTCGGGTCAAGTACATACCAATTATAGTTATGGGCTTAGACACCTAATCCAACAGTCTCCCACTTGGATAAGTCTAATAACTATTATTGCAAGTACGACTCCAAAATCCCAACAAGCAATCGTAGCCCTTAAAAGCCGCTGTCGAACTCTGACCTAGTCAATGACGCGTCCATTAGATAAGGGATCATATTCTCCTCCATTCTAGATATCATATGAACTGAGACATGGATTATAATCATTCTCTCTGTTCATGTGTTGTTTCCCGATTTCTGATTTATGACAACTGACTAATTGAACAAATCAAATTAGTCCAGGCTTGGCCAAGCACTTAGGGTTGTCATCACTAAATCATCGAGGGGACCACATATATCGCTTTTATCCCTCTAAGGGTAAAAGGAATGGATAAACTTCGACTCAAATGCTTGCTTTTACTTACTCATCAAATCACACACAACAATATGTTTTATAACACCAAGTTACTGGTGCGTTTACATATGTCAATGTGCAACCGACTTGTAAATTACAACTCACATGTCTTGGTTTCAAGAATATAAGATACTATCGTCTCATGATTAATCGTGATAAAATCCATGAAGTGATTCAAATGAGCGTGGGTTGAATCCAATACTCAAATCTTATTACAAGAGTACTCATGAATACTGCAGCAAACTTGTGTTATGTCTAACACCTTAGACAATCCTACAGACCCATTCATGACAGTCTTGCCTCAATACCTACTTCCAAAGTATGATCGACTGTGGATGGTTTGAATAACCTAGTTATTCAAGAAGTCAAAACATACAAAGTGAAACACAAGAATAATACTAATCCTATATGGCCCCAAAACTTTTGACTGTAAATAAAACACCTTTTATCTAATCGCCATATTGATTACTCATTATTCATTGTATAATGTTTCGAATAATCAACTTAATACTTGAATTAAAACAATAGTTATCCCATGCTCCAAGGATGCACACTATGTTTTCCTATGTTCCTTTCTTTGTGAAATAGATCAATTGACAACATTACAACGATGCTCGTTTCACAATTCCAAATCCTTATGATAAATGTAAGAATACCAAATTCTTGCCATTTACTGAAATCTTTATATGCAATGATCCTCTTGTAGTGACTATGCACAAAAGTCACAGAGACTTGGCAACAGACATTACAAAGTATTCCAATGGAGAGCAATTCCATGGAAACGAAGTCTCACATTCAAAGTACATTCCTTTGAACATCCTTCTTGCACAGATTTAAATAATAACTTCCACTTATGGAAACATTTCCATATTCCCATTTTGACCATCACTTCTGAACAAGAGTCACCTCTTTTCAGAATATGTCAATATGGTCCTTCCAAAATTTTCAAAATACCTCCAACTGTCCATGAGCAACCAATCTTTGGTAAACCTCAGATTTTCCTCGACAATTGCTTAACCACTTTAGTCATATCTTGATCTAGTCCCTTTTTCCCTCTTAATGCCCTAGGCATTTGGAAAAATTAGAACACTAGAATATTATAGCTTATGCAATCGATCCTATACCCGAAGCATATGGGACACGATTCATAATGTCTTACATAAAGACACGATACTTGATCAGTCTTTTGCTATACTATTTCTATTTGTCATGTTCTCACAATTTGAACTATGAAGAGGGACGCCGTAATCATAATCGAATTCGAGAACGCAATTAACATTTCCATATATATAGAATTTCCTTATGTAGAACCATTCCAACATAACATTCATATATATCCTCGGCTAAATTTGATTAAAATCTCAATCTAATCTTTTAGAATAGAAATGAAGTATAAATTCCTCTCCCTTAATTATAGCAAAACATTTCAAACCCTGCAACTTTTGAAATGAAATATTTTGTTTTCTATAATTAACATTGCTAACCTGCAACACTTACCATAATAATTATGCTCCCACTAGAATAACAATTATTATCTTACTAGCATAACACTTATGCTCCCACTAGCTTTGACATGTGCCCAGAAATCAGCTGGACTTCTAGAAATCAATACTTATTGACTTTCTTACCAAAGTTCAGATTTCTGATATAAGATGCTTCGATAAGACTTTATCTAGGCTTCTCAAACTCATACACCTTTCCTTAGATAGCTCACATGTGTGTCTAAACAATTTTAGAACTTACAACAATAAGTCTCAAATGTTTAGACCTTTGCCATTTCTCACAATTCTAACTATGAAGAGGGATGCCGTAATCATAATCGAATTTGAGAATGAAAATATCACAATTGCTAACTATTTAAAAGCTACTTAGTGAAAGTGTTTCCTCATAATCATTTTCATGAAGCGGAGAGAAACCTTATGACACTTAGATTTTATGGTGTATGTGTTCCTATCCATGTGAATTTGTCAAAACCATAATCACAAGACAAGGTTAGTGACAAATCCAAACTCATATGGACTGAACTTGTTAAATCTTAATTTCTTGCCACTTGGCAGCACAAAGGCCTACCAATGCTTCCAGGTTGTTATGCAAACAATTGAGAACTCATAGAACTCACATGCATAGTCAACTAGAATGGGAACAGAAACAACAATATGTCAACACGATAGGTTATAAACCTAAAGTCGTGTGCTAGTGATTAACAATAGTTTTTATTCTTGATTAGTTCTTGAAACATGTCAAGATCCTTAAGGCTCCCACTGACCTCTTGACATATACGATTCACTTTGTCAAGGAACATTACTTGACAACAAATATTCAAGAGTTAGTGTGGTTTCTTATCAAGACAAACACTTCATACAATTGGTCTCAGTTGATCTTTGTCTTACCAATCTCAAATGTACAAGACTAAGAAACATTTTACTCTACATTTGATGAGTGTTATAAACCTTCTTAAGATTATGTCACTGAATGTGCAAACTTAGAGTATAACTCTAAGACTTGATATTGGAACGAAGTATGACTCACCTTTTGATTTAACCATTTCAACAATTCACGATTCCTCTTCTTCGCCATACAAATGCACTAAGATGTCCTCAGAGGATCAATTGTGATATGGTTTCATAATCATGAAGATAATCATAAAATACGATACTCGAGTACTCTCCCATCCTTTCAGATTGGAGAAACTTTTATCTTTATGCCTAATTTGATTCTTCTTATTTGTCCTACCCCACATTGAAACTTTTCCAATGTTCAGAATTATACTTAAACTTGTAAGCATAACCATATTTGCTAAACTTTAGTAATATATAACGAATAGTCTTATCGCTCTTTGTGGTGGACCGGACCAGCGCACAACCATGTGTACCCAATCCCCTAGTCCTTCACTTGACTCACATATACATGTGAACAAGGAATTAATCTTATTTCGCAAAGATGAAGTTCTCATCCATCACACACTACAAGTTGCATGATTCTAAGTTTCTATCCAACTGAAACTTGGGTGATGAGAATCTTTCCTTATTTGGTAAATTTTGACACTACTACAAACGAAAGAATCAAATCTATTTTCCAAGTATTTCTATCAATGGAAAAATAAAAATAACAATTTTCACAAATGCCATTGTAAGGAAATTTAAAATAAGATAAAATAAAAAACTTTTCTTTATTTATAAAACTACAGAAAAACTTTTCTTTACAATGCAATTACAAATAAAAACTATGTTGTTATCTATTCCTGAGCAATCTATCACAACTCTTAAGAAACAGCTCAAAATTCTGATCACCGAACCATGCGATCGAAATCAATCTCTTCGCGATCAGAATTAGCTTATTCTTCCTTTAAGTTTCTTTTCTTTTCTTAGATTCTCCAAAACAACAAAACGTAATTACATTACATAATGTATTAAGAATCTCCAAATAGGAACTTAATAGAGTTAGATATTGGACTTACCTGAAGTAGAGTCAAACTTTTTGACTTTACCATCCTTATTATCTTTCAGGTAAATAGAGCAGCTTCGCAACCAATGCCCCTTCTCTTGGCAATAGGAACGTATGGACCTTTTGGGAATAGTATACTGGACTATCTCAGACTTAGCCTTTCTCTTTACCATTTGGTCAAATGACTTTACCATGGCCGATCCCTTTCCATTGGGGAGAGAAAGCTTTTATGGACTTCCAATGTTACCATTGTCAATTTCCATGGAAGTTTGGGGAGTAGACCTTTCAATCAAATTTGCTTTACCATTGCACCAAATCATTGCCCATTCGGCAGCAACAAGCAAATATGCAAGATCGATAAGGGTTATGTTGTGGTCTGTCATATAGTAGTCCTTAATGAACCCGCTATATGACTCAGGAAGTGACAGCCAACTTCATTGAGACTTCGACACCCAACTCTCCCAGCCTGTCAATATGTAACTTCATCTCCAATATGTTGGCACATACAGACTTCCATCTTTGTGTTTGCTTGCCAATAGGGATTGAGTGACCATAAACTTTTCAAGTCTTTGAACTTGTAGGTTAGGGAGAATAATTGGAGGAGGTGGAGGAAGTGAAGTATAATTTCCAGCCCCATTAATGCACGAAAAAGGGATTAATCTTTCACCTTGATCGCCATGTGGGATATCATCTTCATTAGAAAGCTTTTTCTAAAAGGATAAGGAAGACCATAGTTGTCAGAACTAGACATCTATGAGGGAGAAATTCAAGTTAGTTGATTTAAGTCCTTAATATAACACCCAAAACGAAATATTAAGGGTAGGACCCAACACAACATTCTACTATTGCGAAAAGGGATGTCGTAATCCAATTGTAAAATATTTGAAGGTAGGTAAATGACGATTTACCAATTTCCACCATGAAAAACGAAATAGATTATTAAGTTTTAACTGGATTTGAAATTCCTAGATCCTTTGAGATTCATTGAACTTTTCAATGACATGTTTAAATCTCGATTGTGCCCTTCAAGTCTGTGACTGGGATGCCGAGGATCACAAACAAGGTGTGAACAACCATGCACATTAGCTTGGTACACGCAATGTTACAAATCAACTAATCAAGGTGTCGGTTAACCACACACGCTCCATTGATCTATGATTAACATCAAGTTACCCTTTGCCACACATTATCAGTCCCAAATTAGTGTGCTGGTTAACCACACACGCTCCACTAACGACTTAACAAGGTGCAAAGTGTAATTTCATGGATTAGCACCATTTTCACATTTTTCCTAAAGTAACTAAGATTAGGAATTTAATAAAAGTTTAGTTACTTTATATTTATAATTATACTTTTAATGAGGGAGAATTAATGTCCTATCCTACCCGTTCGGCTAACGACCCTCCACCAGTCAAGGAAGCGGTGGGTGAGAGTGGATACCCATTAAACTGCCATTTTATAGGCAGTAACCTTATACCCCCCTTATAGACTGGCTTCATGAATGAGGCCTACTAACGGTAAGACTGACTTGTCTTATACATACATATATATATATATATATATATATATATATATATATATATATATATATAATTATTAAACTTATAATAATATAATAGTATAAGGGTTGAATTTTAACTTTTAAAACTCTAGGGTTTGGAATTAAAGTATTCAAAAGTAAGACTTTACAAATTCCAAAACTTGAGGGCAAGTTTTGAAACTTGTCAAAACTTTTGGTTTCCATAACTTATGAGTTTAATGTGGTTTTTATGAAAAACTTTTCATGTTCCATAACTTGAGGAAAAGTTATGGAAGACTTTAAAACCATTTAAAATGACTTTTAAAAATGAGACCTTTCATTTTCCATAACCTATGAGTTTTAATAAGCTTTTAAAAAGAAAGACTCTTCATTTTCCATAACTTATGAAATTTATGAGTTTTAAAGTTCATGAATGAGACCTTTCATATAACTTGAGGACAAGTTACAAAACTCATATCAAGAACAATTTTGATCAATTTTTGATTAACAACAATTATCATATAACTTTCTATTGATCTAATCTAACTCATAGCAAGACAATTCATATCAAATATTACAAATAATCATCTTATTATCTAAATATTTGACAATTGACTTTTAAGTGGATGAGTATCATCATTACCAACTCAGAAAACACAATTTTTATGTTTAGAAAACAATTAGTGGTAATGATGCTATCCATTTCTGGCCAAAAACTCGAAAATCTGCACCTTGGAGCACCAACTCGACGAGTTCATGAACTGGACTCGCAGAGTTCATGCTTTACTGAGTGGACTCGTCGAGTCTGTTCATGGACTCGACGAGTTCATCAGACAGAATGCATAAAATCGATTTTTCCAGCTTTGAAAATTAAGCAAGCATCAAATATAATAGAAAACAACCCATGGCTCTAATACCACTGTTGGGTTTTATATAGTACAACATCCTATGGTGCACATACAACCCTAAATTCCTTGGATCTATGTTTTCTCTAATTATACATACAATATTGTTTCCAAAGCATTAAGCCTACAACTAGCATACAATTGACATAAACAACATAAAAGTGAGTTATAGAATTACCTCTTGGTTGCAGCTTGTAGACACTAGCCTTTTAAGAGCTTAGTGTCTCAAATGTTGTAGCTCAAATGGTTCACAAACACCATGAACAATTGAAAGACAAATGAGAGAGAGAGTTTAGGCACCACAAATCGTCCATACTATTGCAATATCACTCCTAGGTCCGATTTTGGCTAAAGGGGTGCTCTATATATATGTTAGGAATCCAAGAGTCATGGGTAAACCCTAATCCATATTCTTGGGCTTATTATCCATGATCCATGATTCAAATGGGCTAACTCTTTATGGATTCTTCCATAAACTTAGTCCATCATGTATCATAAGCCCAAAACATATATATATATATATATATATATATATATATATATATATATATATATATATATATATGGGAAAAGGGAATATACATTACAGCCCCACCTAAGCTTAGGTACTAAACCTCTTGAAAACACATTGTTTTACTATATAAAGATTACGGTTAATGGATTCACGATTAATACTTCAAGATGTAAATTCATGATCGACATAATAGGGTTTAGGGTTTAGGGTTTAGGGTTTAGGGTTTAGGGTTTAGGTTTAGGGTTTAGGGTTTAAGGTTTAGGGTTTAGGGTTTAGGTTTAGGGTTTAGGGTATAGGGTTTAGGTTTAGGGTTTAGGGTTTAGGTTTATGGTTTAGGGTTTAGGTTTAGGGTTTAGTAATGTTTACTTGGGTGAAGTAATAAATGATAATGGAGGAAATAAAACAGAGATGGTAAAACGATAATGAAAGAAAGAGTTGTTATGGAGGATGATATATTTACCAAGTGAAACCAAACCGGGTATATTTAGCAAGTTAAAACGACATATTTTAGAGGTTTAGTACCTAAGCTTAGGTGGGGCTGTAATTTATATTCCCTTATCCCCTATATATATATATATATATATATATATATATATATATATATATATATATATATAATTTACACAATTAGTTCCTATTAATTTAATTAGTCTCTTTTGATCACCAAATTAATTATTGATCAATACTAATTAAAGCATATGATTTCATATTAATATATTAGAACTTATATTAATAAATCATAAATAACCTTTTCTCAAAAGTCCATCCTATCAAATTGTCTTGGTGAAGGCAACCCAAATGGACCATGCAAGTCTCGGGTCAAGTACATACCAATTATAATTATGGGCTTAGACACCTAATCCAACATACTAGTGCTAAGACATGTACGCGAGGCATACATTGATGTACGTTGGGCGTACTAACCAGATGCATCACGGGTGTTTTTCAAAGTATGTTGGGCGTACTCCCGTCAGACCCAAACCCTATTTTAGGGTCTTGGACCCTATTTAAGCTCCTTATCTCATCACATAACGTTGCTATCTTCATCCTCCATATCTCCAAACCTCATAAATGAAACCTTATCCCCCATTTGAGTGGGGTTTTGAGCTTTTGGTGGTTTCTCAAGCATTTTGGTGATCTTTGAAGAAGAAGGAGCTTCTTGGAAGTGTGTTGGATTGCTTGGAGCTCTTGGATCCAGGATTGTTGCATCTCGATCTACATTTTGGAGGTATAAAGTTTCTATCTTAGTGACTCTATGTGTTAGATCTAATTTAAGGAGTAATTTGGGTTCTCTTTGGTCGTTAGAGTCATCCTTGTGAGTATGACCTACTCCAAGAGCTTAGAATGATGGATCTTGGCTTTGGGATGTCCCTTGTTCATAAAAATGACATCTTGATGGTTTATTGTCGTGCATGCATGAGTTTGCGTGATTATTATGGACTTTATTAAGGTTTTGGTCCCATTAATCTTTGCAAAGGAATAAAGTTGCCAACTTTACATGTTAATACATCTCATTAGGGTCATATCCAAGTTTGTATGTCATTGTATTAACCATTAAGAGGTTAGTTTGGATTTTTGGACCCTGGAGGAGTACATTGGGTGTACGCAAGTGTAAGCTCAACGTAATGCTATTTTTGTGCGTCAGGAACTTGTACGCTGTGCTTCGAGGGTGAGTACGCCGGGCGTACCATTCTAGTACGCGAGGCGTACTCCCCATCTGGTCAAATTGGGCTTTTTGAGATTTAGGCCATTAGGCTTCTGACTTTGGGTCATGGATGGACTTAGGGTTTCCTTGGAAATAGGTCCATGGTGGTTTTGGGGCCTAATCGGGTTATTGGGCCATAATGGGCTTTTATTGCTTTTGATTTGGGCTTTAGATTGTCATTTTGGGTTTTAGGTTGGGCCGTGGTTATGGATCAAGTAAGAAAAGGGTAAAATGGTCTTTTACCCTTTAGGTAGCTGGTTTATGGAGTGGGCCTCAGATTTTGGGTTATCAGATTAATTATTGATTAAAATTGTATTTATTGATTAGTTGGCGCGATGGTATCCGGTTCTGCAGTTCGAGCAGTTATTTTATCATCAGTGGATTGTGGTGAGTTTCCTCATTGTGTCTAGCGGGTCTAAGACACCAATGTTGGCCCATGATTGTTATGCTTAGGATGCAAGATGTATGCATGACTCTTGCATAGGTTTTGTGGATTATATGTATACCGGGCGAGGCCCGATGCCAGGCAGGGCCTGATGATTATATTGTATGCTAGTTATCACTATGTGTTTTATGCTTACCAGGCAAGGCCCGATGCCAGGCGAGGGTCGATGACTGCATGACATGCTATTGTCTTTGAGATTATCGCATATGTTCGTATGATTATGTGTTTATATGATTATGTGTGTACTGGGCGGGGCCCGATGCCAAGCGGGGCCTAATGAATGACAAATCTATAATCCGAGCGGGGCCCGAGGCCGATCGGGATGCCAGGCGGGGCTCGATACCGGGCGGGGCCCGAGGTAGGGCAGGGGCCCATTATATGTTTATATGTATGGTATGTGGTATTTTGGGGGAACACTAAGCTTTGTGCTTACGGTTTTCAGTTTTTGTTTCAGGTACTTCATTTTCAATAGGGAAGGGCCTGGTTTGATCGCAGCGCATCCACCCATGTTTCCGCAATGTGTCGATTTTGGGATTGTGCTTTGATCACTCTTCTACGTTGAATGCTTTTGTAAATGATAATTGGTGATTTTATTGTATTTAAAATGAAATTTTTACCTCATAATTTTGGGACGTTACATAAGAACTCATATTCAACATATAAAACTAATAAAGTCATTTAGTCCAATAACTTTCGTTCTATTTTCCCCAACCATACAATTGTGTTCAATACCACAAAAGAATTTAAATGCAAATACATTATACAATCAAGCCGGCTATAAAGTACAGTGTCCTTCGTAATGTACAGATCTGTAGAAAAGGCCAAAAAGTGTTTAAGAAATAAAACAAGAAAGGGTTTAGAATTTGAAAAAAAATCTATGTTTGGTTCATACATAATCGGAAATTCCAAAAAGAGTTTAAGCAAGAAATTCATTAAACATATAAAATCAAAACCTTTATGAATGATGATTCGATGAACCACGTACAGAAACAGAGGATCACAGGGGAACCCAATATTCATTGGTGACTTTTGAATGTCGATGAGTCGATTATATTCTTCTTTTATTAGTGGAGGTTAAAGAATCCCTTCCTCCCACCACCATCGCCTCCACCGTTGTCAATTCTCAAATTCTTCGCTTGAAATCTAAATCCCTAACAAGTGAATAAAAAATTTCCTAATGTGAATAAACAATTTCATATTGGAGGTTAGGGCTTGTAGTCGATGATGATTAATCAATTAAAGAAAAAAACGAGTTTATTAAAAGAAAGAAAAGCTTACTAATTGATTGGATAAGGATAATTACCTGGTAATGGGTTTTGAATCTTGATGATCGATTGTAGAAGAAGAAGAAGAAGAAGCGGTGGATCAGAAACGATGGTGAGTTCGATTTAGGGCTAATGTTCTAAATTTACCTTTGCTTCTTGAGCCTTATCAGGAATATAGCTAATATCCTATTATATCTCTATTATACCATAACTAATTAGTAATAAGATTACAATAATACCCTTATATTTTTTATTAAATTATTTAATTTATCTAAAATCTAATTGATGCATGCATTCGCACAATAGACAATAGATAGTTAGAACAACCGAACCTATCTCTCTCTCTCTCTATATATATATATATATATATATATATATATACACACACACACACGGTTAATGAATATCAAAAGTTAAAACATTGCATTTCTAACAACCTCTATTTTATGATCAAACGCCAACTCATCGGTCAAACATTTATTGACCTAACATTTGGAACGTAGTTGCAAACCAAAATAGAACAGTTATTGCTCTAACAATATGAACATAGGTGCAAACCAAATAAAACGTTTTCATTTTTCGTAGATAGTTTATAGATTATAAACTTACTTGTAGCATAAATAATATAATTTAGATATGAAAAATTAAATTTCCTTTTATATTTTCTTTCTATTTATATTCTTATTCATGTAAAATTATGACATGTGAATACCACTAATTCTCTTTTTAAATTTCTTCTTTTGATTTTGATACTTGTTTTGATCTAATAGATCGAAAGATAAGTAGTAAGAATGTAGGAGAATATTTGAATGTCGTTAACATTATTGATTGTTGTGACATTCTCTACAGGGGGTTTGGATGCTTGATGATGTAACTGCCTTGGGAGCTTTCCTGAGATCACCATCACAAAAGAACCGTTAGAGGACGATCGAGTTCTCTCCTGGGACGTCACTCCGATGATCAAGTTAGTTTTCTAAGAGAGAGAATTAGGGTAAATTCGTGATAGAGAAGATGGATCCCTTCCTTGAGGCGGAAGAGATCCTTTTATACCTGTTACTAATGGATCGTGGGGACCTTGTCCAATGAGTGTGATACGTGGCCTCCTCTAACTGGGAGAATTATGTCCACGTTAACTAACTGCCTAGTGACTTCAGTTCTGGGCGTCACCAAGGCTTCTTGTCACGTCTTGATTGGTCGTGAGTGAATGAGAAGATCACGGGGAATATTCGTCCCTCTTGGAGGGAAGCGAACTGTTGCCCAGGTGCTGGATTACTTGGGCCAAGACCGGTAGACTCCTGCGTTCGTGACCGTTTGTACGTCTGTTACATTTAACGTGACCGTTCATGGTAATGTTAACAAGTCCCTTAGTCTAGTAGACTCATGCGTTCGTGACGTAGCAGAGTTGTTCTGGTCTACTCACAGACACGTGGTGGGCTGCTACTAGTAGCTTGTGCAGTTGGGAGGGCGAAATCGCCGTTTTTCGGCGGTTTCATCATGAAAACGGTTCGTTGCCCCATTGATGGCATTAAAACCTAAATTCCTCCTGGCGTTTCCTCATTACCTTCTACTTGTTTCTCTTTCACTTCTTGTTCTTTGAGAAAAACCCTTTCTTCATATTTTTCCATGGCTACCACATGCGCTTTGGGGAGAGATCTTACCACTGAGGAATGGGAGTCTTTCGAATTTCGATTCGGGTTTGTCCCCGAACACGGAGTGCAAATCCCCCTACCTGATGCATCACTTTACAGTCCTCCTGAGGGAAAAGTCAGCATCCCAATCGCCTTATTCGAGGCAGGTCTGCGCTTGCCTACCACTGATTTCTTCAACCTGATCATCCGGGAATACGGGTTTTCAATGAGATAGTTGACCCATATCGCTATAAACAAGATAGTGGGTTTTGAGCTCCTTTTCCGCGCCCTAGGCCGCTTGCTGACTTTTTCAGCTTTCAAGCACTTCTTCAATGCCTCTACTCAGTCGGGGACTCGAACCCTTTCCCGCCGGAGGGGAGTCCCTACTCCTATCCATGAGAAGAAGTCAAAGAAAAACTGGCAGGAGAAGTTCTTATAGGTGAACAACGATCTCGTGGTGCTTAGTTACCCGAGGGCTAAGGTTTACGTCGACCATGCTCCCACACTGTTTGGTGCTGACCAAGAATTGGCTGATGTCCTAGAGAAGACTAGCATCAATGGTGATGATTGTCTTGACTGATTCTTGGCCGCCGGCGGAATGAGCGCTGCTTAGAGGGCTCGCGGGAAGATGCCTGAGTTATTCTTTGAGAAAGAGGATATTTCTCTTGCTCCTCTTCCTCCCCCCCCCCCCCTTTTTTTTTTGAAAAATTGGTAAAGCACGTTTAAATCGACATTCTGTTTAACCGTCATTATCTTTTGTTTTATTGCCAGATGTGCAGGAATTCGTTTCTTTAGAGAAAGCTCTTCAGGGTCTGTTCGACGGTGAGCTTTAGTGTCGTGACGTCGATCTTGTGGAGGCTCTTCCACCTCCTGCTTCTGGCCGAGGAATCGAGGCTACTGTCTCTACTGACAGTGTCACTGGCGCTAACGAGGATCTGGAGCTTCAAGACGTTGTAGTCACTGGTGCTTCTCAGAAGGATCCTACGCCTTTCGGGTCGCCGAGGAGTCTTCGTTGTGTCAAGAGGTGTTATGTGCTTGGAAGCCTTTTCTGGTGGTCGATCTGAGATGGTTAGCACCTAGCCCCCCTCCCCCTTCCCCCTTGGTAAGAAACGTAATTTGAGTTTCTTACTAGGGGAACCAAGAGTTCCAACCCGGCCCCCGATGAAAGTCCTCCCAAACTGCTAGAGCAGGCACAAACCGGGGCGACTGAACCGCCCTGTCATACGGGAGAAGGAAGCACCGAGAAAACCATCCCTATTCCCATCGCTGAAAGGGCCAAGGCGAAGACTGGGTCTTCGCCTTCCCAGGGTCTCGGATCAGCTTCTTCTGGTAAAGCCACCATTGTCCCCCTTATTGCAGGTTCTCATCCGGATGCCTACAAGGCTGCTTGGAGGCTAACTGCCCAAGACCTTGTCTCCGATCACAACACCGCTCTCGAGTGGTGTTAGCACGCTTTTCCTCCTGCTACCACTGAGTAGGGATGGAAATTTTACCCAACCCGGTGGGGAACCCGGTTGACCCGCCCCAATTGGGGACCGGTATTTTCCGCCAAAACGGGTACTTGCTAAAATCGGGGATGGGGCTGGGGCCGGGTATAACAATCTCCGCCCCGCCCCGCCCCCGCTTTTATATATATATATATATATATATATATATATATATATATATATATATATATATATATATATATATATATATATATATATATATCATTTATTGAATTTGAATTAAGCCCACTAAAATGAATTGATGTATATTAGACCATCAGAGATAGAGTCCGTATATCAAATTATGTTCCCAATTCAAAGAGTTCGTCAATCGTCACTTCGTTCGACGATCAATATACCAAATTGTCACTTTTCGTTTTGATGTTTGTTAAACTTTATGATTGATGTAAACAGAATCTGATTATGGCATCAGGTTTTGATCGCTTATTAAACTTGGTTTTTTTGTGTAAATTTAGTTTATTATGTTGATAGACTGGGGATAGGTTGGGATGGACCGGGGATGGGCTGGGGAATAGCCCAAAATACAAAGGGGAGGGGATTTGATTCCCCGCATCCACCGGGGATGGGGATAGGGATGTGGAAGAGGTTAGACGCTCGGGGATGGGGACAGGGATGGTCAACCCCACCCCAAACCTGCCCCATTTCCATCCCTACCACTTAGGCCCTATCTATCCTGTCAGATGAGCATATGGCCGACGACTTACGTTACGCCGCCTCCCAAGTGCCATCTTACTTGGTCGCGGCTGCTATGTGACAACCCGAACCTTTTTCCGTTAAAGTCAGCCGTTTTCTATAAAATAAATCATGAGATTCGGAAACAAAATCACGGGAAAACCCGAGTTTCCTTCGAAAATCAGCGGTTTTCGGCCCGAGTGGTGTTCATGGCCGTGAACCCGATCACGGCCGTAAACCCGTTCACGGATGGCCCCACCACCGACCATCATAACCCCCTATATATATGAGCCCCTACCCCTCATTTTCACATTTCTGGCCACGAACACCCTTTCTCTCTCTAAAAATCGTCATCCGAAAACACCAGATTTCTCTTCATCTAGCACTCTATCCGCCTTGGAACTCGTTTTGGAGCATCAAAACATCTGTTTTTCATCAAATCGAGCTTTGCTGTTCTTGAGTTCACGGCAGTGAACCCTTCAAATCTTCATATCTCACCAAGAACAGGTCGTGAACCCTTCAAACCTTCAAAGGTCGTAAACCCTTCAAGGACTAAAAACTGTTCACGACCGAGAACAGTTCACGGTTGGAAACCCTTCATGGCCACAAACCCACCCTAAGTCGTGAACTTATCTAAAAACCCGCTTTCTCCAATTCAATTGAGTCCCGGTCCTAAACCAAAATCAAGTGTTTTTCCAACACTATAAATAATGGTTTCGCTAATAAAATGCATATATGTATTTAATTGTTATTAGGATCCCGTTAAGTGCCGCGTACATCAACCCAAGGGTCTTCATTCACAGTTTCGTTGTCCGACACTTTCACGCAACTAACTGTGAGTTCATACCCCTATGCTTTCATTATTTTTAACGTTTTCAGGGGGAATACAAGCCAAACACAAATGATTTTGTGAATTTATACAAAAAGGATTTCAACACACTTAAAACTGATGCAATTAATACAACCATACGGTTTCCACATTTTATAAAATATTTAGATAGTTTATCCTTTTTGTAACATGTTGAGCATAAGGGACATTTTCAACTTATAAGCATAATTGCATAGTTTTCAGATTAATACACAAACCAAGTACATAACCTACCTATAAACTATAATAGGTATAGTTAAGGATTTCAATACACAGTTTACACTTAAACGCATATAAACTTGACAGACTTAGTTTATGATATTCTCGGGTAGCAAGAATACTTTACTAAATAATTATTTAAGTATAACTATTACTCAAAAAAGTATACAAACGGATTTAAATACAATAGATTGTCACACCCCAAAACCGGAACGGCGGAAACGTTCAGGGGTGGAGGACGTCATATTTAGTATCACAAGACATGTATCATAGTAATCGAAGTAATGAACAACCATATCATTAGAAAGAAAGTGTTTACAAAGTGTGTGTTCACAAAACATAGAATACATAAGCAAATAACAACCAAGACTTGAAGCTATACTGCTCCATCTTCTGAATCCCAGCACGAGTACCTGTCTACTAGGCTCCTGAGAATACAAGTTATTTGAAAGAGTTGATCAGCAATTAAGCTGGTGAGTTCATAAGATTTTAGTGATGTAAGTAAGTTGTAGAAAGTTGTTGTAAAATGTAATTGGAAAATATAGTAAGTTGTAAGTTCTGTTTAGAAAAGTTCGCCTGTTCCTCTTAGAAAATCCTATATTTCCTACTTTGATGAAAGATACGTAAAAATGATTCTACAATCCTTTCTATGAGTACTAAATGGATACAAGTGATATAAAACTCAGAGTAAACAAACAATTGACTGTGCGCATCTGCCCTAAGCTCCCAACCAACCAAGGAACAGGAAGTAAGGCGGATAGCACACATCCCATTGTTTGTTAGGTCATTGTTGTATATAACCCTGGCGTATTCACTTGTTACTCATGGAGTTAATTGTAATGGTTCTTTTATATTTAATGAAAAGATTCTTTAAGAAAACCCTTATTCCTTATAATAAAATGGTGACCACAGTGGTTACTTCTATAATCACTTAGTTTATACTGACTATATATGATCTAATATCGACTAGATAGTTAATTGGGTGAATCTGCCCTAAGCCCACAACCAAACAAGGAACAGGAAGTAAGGCGGAAAGCACACATCTAACTACCTAATGGGTATTAATGATATATAACCATGATGTATAAACTAAAGGATTATAGAGTTAATCACCTAAGGTCCTTTAAGTTTATCCTGGTTTAATTAAATGGATTAAACCCTTAACTGGTGAGTTTCTAGTTTTGTATACCAAAAGTTCTGATTTGGAAAGTATGTTTTGTACTAGAAAACTGTGCATTGACTCTGTGTCCTATGACTTGACCCATACCTGGTACCCTTATGATGACTTAATGTATACTGATCATATATATCTAGAATCGAATAGATAATAGACTGGGTGAATCTGTTCCAAGCCCACAACCAAACAAGGAACAGGAAATGAAGCGGAGAGCACACATCCTATTACCTGTCGGATCCTATTGATATATATGTATCCTTTGGTGTATACATTAAGGAATCATAAGCTTAGCATTATCGTCCTTTCTATTAAACGTAGCCTTCTACCAAGGCATCAAATTTTATGTATGTTTGTTTTTCTCGCATGAGTGTGTATTTTCCCAAGTATGACTATCATTAACTAAATATAGTTTATAAATTAATGAATATGTGAGAAGATCACAAAGTAAATGTAGTAAGGAAAATAATGTTTTACCCCAGCAGTGACACTGCTGGCTATAAAGTAATAAAATACAGACTCCAGGTAGTATTAAATGTACAATACACCTCGGGGAGTCTTTTTGCCTTTAATCCCAAGTCGGTTAATTAAAGGTTTAAATGTGAACTCGTTTGTAAGCGGAAAGATATATTATTATATTTTATCACCTCGTGTCTGCTAACCCATATACGTGTAATCGTACTAAAGTTAACACAAACCGGAAAGATATATTATTATACTTTATCACCTCGTGTCTGCTAACCCAGATACGTGTAATCGTACTAAAGTTAACGGAAACCGGAAAGATATATTATTATACTTTATCACCCCGTGCCTGCTAACCCAGATACGTGTAATCGTACTATAGTTAACGCAAACCGGAAAGATATATTATTATACTTTATCACCTCGTGTCTGCTAACCCAGATACGTGTAATCGTACTAAAGTTAATGCAAACCGGAAAGATATATTAACTTGATTTTTCCCAGTACTTAGTATAGTATGTTCCTCATGTGCTTGTTATAGTATGTTCCTCCCTATACTTGTTATAGTATGTTCTGTTTCTGACTCATGTATGAACTGACTCTTTGTATGCTTCATTGTACTAGAATTAATGAGTAGTGTCCTCCTAAACTATACCTATTATAGTTTACTAATGTTTTACTTGAACTGTTATTGAAAAGACCCATTTATCTACTAAGTTATGCTTGTACTTTAAAAATGGAGTTTTTGTAAAACTATAAAGTAACATAACTTTAAAAGAGTTTTTGAAATGTTTTAATCACTTATAAAAGACATAATCAATCTTTTGAAAGATGTTTATAGCAAACATTTACACAATTATCATTGTGCTCAACTTGTATTTCCCCCCCCCCCCCCCTTGAAAGCATTTAAAAACAATTAAAAGATTCATTACGGGGTATGAACTCACCTGATGTGGGTGATTCACCGAATACGCGTGTATGGATGAGAAGTTCCACGAATAAAGTCCCGAGACACAACAAGTCCTAAATGACATATATTGGCATATACTGGCATCAATATAGTGTTTATAAGCAACTATATGAAAGGAAACACCTTCCGGGACTAGGAAACACTTTGACCAAGTGTTGGAATCACATGTGATTCACCTAAAGGGTGTTTATGGCAATGGTTTGGTGTTCACGACCATGTGTTTACGGCCAAGGGAGTTTACGTCCGTAAACTCATGGTCAAAGATGCATACGAGGGTGTTTGAAGGCTAGGGAAGCTTGAGGGAATTTTGCTCTACACAAGGATGAGAAAGACCACCTCAATGGAGAGTGTTGAGGTGTTTACGGCCAAGGGAGTTTACTCATGGCCGTAAACTCTCTAAATGGTCACATTTAGGGTCTTAAAGGTAGGGAGTCTCAAGGGTTCAACTGTTCTAAGGTTTAGCAAGAGCCTAGATGTGTTTAAGGTCCAAGACTTGACCTTAATTGGAGTTTACGGCCAAGGGTGTTTACTCTTGGGCCGTAAACTCTCTAAATGATGAGTTTGGTGATGGTTCAAGGTCTTACAAAGCACATGGGAGTGTTCTAGCCTCAAATCCAAGCCTTAGGAAGAGTTTAGGGCTCAAATGGCACCTTTATAGGGGTTTACGGCCAAGGGAGATTGCTTGGCCATAAACTCCTTTTGGTCTTGCAATTTTGATGATTTCAAGGTTCTAAGCATGAGTCTTAACTACATATCATATATAGGGAAGAGTACTTACGATATGGAGGCTTGAAATGGTCGATTTTGGCCAAGAACACTAGTGTGTGTTCTTGGTGTTCTTGGTGAAACTTGAAGATTTGAAGATCTAGTTAAAATGAATGTTTTCATAGATGAAATCAAAGAGTGTAACTAGGAGATGAAGTGTAACAACAAATCAAGGAAAGAACACTTACGTTTTTGATGATCTAAGATGATGAACTCGATGATACTTGAGAGCGAATTGGGAGTTCTTGACTTTGAAAGTGGAAGAATGAAGAAAGTTGAAGGATATGAGCCTATAAGGAGGGAGTTTACGGCCCACCTTGAGTTTACGGCCGTAAACTCAAGTGTTGTGGCCGTGAACTCCTTTTTGATGAGGATTAAGGCTCGAATGTTGCACAGTGTCTCTAGCAGGTACTTCCCAACACTTATTCCTTAAGTGTACTAGGCTAAAACTCCTTTGAATGACCATTAACAAGACTTGAACTCATTAGAAATGAGTCGGACACTCAGTTGAGTTGACTGACTGAGCTTTCAAAGCAAAAAAATTTCGGGTTGTCACATAGATCAATACAGAACTACACGTAAGCTAGTTAATACAGGATTGTGAGACAACTCTTCAAAATGTACCATTCAGGGTACAGATTAAATCCTATCTTTTAGTGTAACCAGAGTCTCCTGGAGGGAGAGCGTGAGATTTGTGAATAGATCTATTCAGGACTGACAATCCCACACCTAAACTGCTAGCTACAGTTCGGCAGGCATGCCTGGGGTGACAAATATCATACCGTCCGACGCCTGAAGAACGTCGTAGAGTTCATCAGTCATATCAAGCATGGTTATACAACTCACAATAGTATAAACTAATCTTTTTTTACGGGATCTCATTCTTCATTAGTTTATTTTAATTAATAGAACTGCTATATATTATATTGGATGATTCCAGGGATTTCAACTCATAGTTTTATTTTAAGTAATGAAACTACTATACATACTGGTGCTAGCGAGGGTTTTCATACCAAAAAGGGGTTTTACATTCAAAACAGTCTTATACAATCTATCTGGTGGTAAACAAGCAATTAAACTAATACTTTATGGAACATTGTATCAAACTCATATGTTAGAAAATATTGGATTTTCTCGGAAACATACAAACCTTTTCACTGATTCATTAATAGGATTTTCATTACAAAAACATGCTTATGAATTCACCAACTTTAATGCTGATACTCTTTTCAAAACCATTTGTATTATCAGGAAATCAGTAGACAGGTACTCCAGCAGGCTTTTGAGAAGACGGAGCGTATAGAATCACGTCTTTATATTTTACTACTTTTGATGTGTATAAATATAAATCAAACAAATGTAAATACCTTTCATATATTCAATTTAATGGTTGTGTTTACTTTGATTACTATGATGCAATTGTTGTGATACTACATATAACGTCATCCACCCCCGAATGTTTCCGCCGTTTCAGTTTGGGGGTGTGACAGATAGGTATCAGAGCTATTGTTTATAGTGAGCTAAGTATACCAAACCTTACATGGTATACAACTATAAACACTAAAGGGGCCGAAGCGCTCTGAAACTAAAAGTTTACTTTAAAATGTAAGTATTTTACAAGAAGTATACAAGTATACATACGTGCAAGAAGCTATAACATAGTAGGAATTAAATAAAAGTATTTAGGGCGAGTTGGAAACTACGGTTAAACCTGCATAGTTATGAAGTCATATGTGGGGCCAATATAACCTGATCAACTATATTTGTCCGAGATATGACTAAGATGTGTTTGGGAGTGACCGTGGTGTTGCGACAAGTCTAAAACTCACCAAATCCTATACTAATGAAGCACATAGTTAAAATACTATAGGAGTATTTTATAACACTGCACAGAATTATTACAAATAGTACTAATCCTCACAAATGAAAGACCCGTAATTCCGTGGTTATATTAGTAAACCTTTATTGTAGATCTCTGTTAACGCTGTAGGATTAAGATATATCTCGTTCGAAAGTATCCAGCTCCTTATCAACACATAAGGCTTATCGTCATTTTTCCCTTGTATCTTTTAGAGAAAGATGTCTCCTAAGAAGAGACCCAACAAGAAGAACAATGATCCTCAACCGCCGCCTCCTCCTCAGTTTGATCCTGTCATGTTCCAGGCAGCAGTTACAGCCGATGTGGCTGCTGCAACGTCGTAGATGAATCCTGGCGGCTCTGGCTGGTCTGGAAGTGGATCCAATCCCCACAATCTTGATAATGTCCAGGAACTCCCGAAGGAGTGTTCCTACAAGGATTTCATGAATGCTAAACCCAAATCATTCGATGGCAATGGAGGTGTCATTGCCCTAACCCGCTGGTTCGAGAAGATCGAATCATTCTTCGAAATTTGTACATGTTTCGAAGCAAGCAAGGTGAAATTTGTGCATGTTTCGAAGCAAGCAAGGAGAAATTTGTGCATGTTTCGAAATTAATGCCCCCAACACAAGGAAATGTTTTGACTGCTAAACCTCTCACATTCGACAGCGCCAAGTGTCTGGCACAGACTCTGATTGATCACGGGGTTGATCATGAAACCGTGCTAGCCGTTCCTGAACCACCCAGGGCCAGTGGTGAGAAGAAAAAGTTTTGGAACGAACGCAAGGGCAAGTCTTCACATGAGCCCTCCAAGAAACAACAAGTAGTGGCAGTTCATGCCGCTACCACTCAAGCTGCTGCCCCTACAGCTTAAGCACATACCAGTAGATATGCTGGTACCCTTCCAAGGTGCGACAAGTGCAACTTTCATCATCATGGGCTGTGCCGTGAGATGTTGTGCAATAGTTGTGGTAAGAAGGGACACACAGCTCGATTTTGCAAGACACAAGTCCAACCAACCAATCACGCTCCGGGAGCTGGTGTGGGTCAAGCCTGTTATGGCTGTGGAGAGACCGAGCACTTCAAGAGAAATTGCCCAAAAGCAACAGCTGGCAACACATGGAGAGTGATAGTCATGGGCCAGGAGGAAGCAGTCGCTGATCCCACCGTAGTTACGGGTACGTTCCTCCTCGACAACTCTTATGCATGTATTCTTTTCGATAGTGGTGCGGAGAGGAGTTTTGTAAGTAACGCATTTAAACATCTTCTCAAACATAAATCCCAACCTTTAACCGAAACATTTACCGTCGAGATGGCTAACGGAGAGAAGGAGAGCACTAACGACGTATTCACCGGCTGTACCCTTACCTTAAACGACCATTCTTTTCCAATCGACCTTATGCCGGTTTCCATAAAAAGCTTCGATGTCATCATCGGCATGGATTGGTTGAGCCCCAATCGTGCTGATATCCTTTGCTACGAAAAATCCATACGCCTCAATCTGCCATCTGGCAAAGCCCTTATTATATATGGTGATAAACTCAACTCAAACCTACATATGATTTCGTGCATCAAAGCCCCGAAATATCTGCGAAAGGAGTGCCATGCATTCCTAGCCTATCTCGTTAATGAGAAACAGGAAGATAAGGACCTTGAGAGCATCCCCGAAGTCTGCAACTTTCCTGATTTCTTCCTCGAAGATCTTTCCGGAATCCCTCCCGAGCGCCAAGTCAAGTTCTGAATTGACTTAATCCCAGAGCTACCCCCGTAGCTAAATCCCCTTACCGTCTAGCGCCGGCGGAAATGCAAGATTTATCCAGCCAACTCAATGAACTAATCAACAAGGGATTCATCAGACCAAGTTCCTCACCTTGGGGAGCCCCGATCCTATTCGTGAAAAAGAAGGATGGATCCTTTCGGATGTACGTAGATTTTAGTGAACTGAACAAGCTTACCATCAAAAACCGTTACCCCTTACCCAGAATCAACGACCTCTTCGATCAACTTCAAGGAGCCAGCTACTTCTCCAAGATAGACCTAAGGTCAGGGTACCATCATTTACGACTCCATGAGGGTGATGTTCCTAAGACAGCATTTCGTACTCGATATGGTCACTATGAGTTTGTAGTGATGCCCTTTGGTCTAACCAACGCACCCACGGTATTCATGGATCGGATGAATCGGGTGTGCAGCCCCTTCCTAGACAAGTTCCTAATAGTATTCATTGATGACATACTTGTTTATTCTCGAAGTGAGGCGGATCATAGATAACATTTGAGGCTAGTGCTAGAAACTTTGAGGGCAGAGAAGCTATATGTAAAATTCTCAAAGTGCGAATTATGGATCAGAAAAGTAATTTTCCTCGGTCACATGGTTAGCGAAGAAGGCATACACGTGGACCCTTCCAAAATTAAAGCGATAGAAAGTTGGTCAGCACCGAAGACACCCACAAAAATTAAAGTGATAGAAAGATGGCTACTATCGCAGGTTTATCCAGAATTTCAGAGGATTGCTAAGCCTTTAACCACCCTGACTCAGAAAGGTGTACCCTTTAGTTAGGGAGAAAAGCAAGACATTGCGTTCCAAACATTAAAGCAGGCCCTATGCAGCGCACCTATCTTGTCCCTGCTAGAAGGGACGGAGGACTTCGTCGTCTACTGCGATGCATCCAATCAGGGCCTAGGATGTGTGCTCATGCAATGAGGAAAGGTTATTGCCTATGCGTCGAGATAGTTGAAAGCACGCGAAGTCAATTATACAACTCACGATTTGGAGTTGGGAGAAGTGGTCTTCGCGTTAAAGATTTGGAGACATTATCTCTACGGAACCAAGTGTACTGTCTTCACCGACCATAAGAGCCTACAACATATCTTCGATCAGAAAGTGTTGAACATGTGGCAATGGCGATGGGTAGAGCTACTCAGTAATTATGAGTGCGAAATACGCTATCATCCCGGCAAGGCCAATGTGGTAGCGGATGCCCTCAGTCGAAAAGAGTATTCAGGTCGTAGAGTGAAGGCACTAACAATGACCATCCATTCCCATCTTTCCGTTCAAATCAGAGAGGCTCAGCTGGAAGCCTTAAAACCATCCATTCCCATCTTTCCGTTCAAATCAGAGAGGCTCAGCTGGAAACCTTAAAACCAGAGACGGAGTTTACTATTTCATGAACCAGGTCTGGACCCCAAAGTTCGGCGGTTACAGAGAGGTTGTTATGAGCGCAACTCACAGAACTAGATACTCCGTTCACCCAGGTTCAGGTAAGATGTATCTGGACATCAAAAAGCTATATTGGTGGCCAAACATGAAAGCAGAGATCGCTACCTTCATGGGCAAGTGCCTGACTTGCGCCAAGGTGAAGGTAAAATATCAAAAGCCCTCAGGTCTACTTCAGCAGCCAAAAATACCTGAGTGGAAGTGGGAAAGGATTACGATGGATTTCATCACTAAATTGGCCAAGTCTCTGAGTGGGTACGATACCATCTGGGTAATTGTCGAACGATTGACTAAATCCGCCCACTTCCTACCAATAAAAGAAACATTCAAGATGGAGAGACTAACCCGAATCTACATCCAAGAGATAGTTCGTCTACATGGTGTGCTTGTGTCCATTATGTCCGATCAAGATAGCACATTCACATCGAGATTTTGGCAGTCACTACAGAAGGCTCTTGGAACTAAGCAGGATATGAGCACAACTTACCATCCGCATACAGACGGGCAGAGTGAGAGAACCAATCAGACATTGGAAGACATGTTAAGGGCATGTGTTATAGACTTTGGCAATGTTGGGTCTAAAATTATGGTTTATACTTTGCTTTTCTAGACAACTGTATCTTTCTGTAGTGTAATATGTGTTTGCGGCTGTGTTCACGGCTAGGTTGGTGTGTACGACCGTGAACGGGTTTACGGCCGTAAACCCGTTCACGGCCGTGAACCTGTTCACGACCCTTGTCTCATATATATAGGGTGAGGGATTCAAGAGTAGTGTACGGCCAAGGCTAGAGAGAAGGAGAGCATATTGTAGAGAGACAAACTAGATAGAAGAATAGTGTGTGTGACAGAGAATCTAATGTATGAAGTATCACTCATATCTTTGAATACATCATAGATTCAAGTTATTCTTCTTCTCCTTCTCTTCTATTAGATCTGGCATCATCCGTTTGATTGGGATTCCGCACCATCAAACGGATCTGATTGATACACAAGAAGATTGGGGACTTACAATTGGTATCAGAGCTTGGATTGTATTAATCAATTTTGTCAGATCTGGAGCTTATTTCATCTTTTTTTTGAAGGATTTTTGCGTTTTTGGATAGATCTTGGCAAAATAAGGGGGGTTTGTTCTTTGCATTTTTGATAAAAACGAGTTTTTGATCGATTTTGGAGCAAAAAGAGGTAAAAAAACGTTGTTTTTCACGACATCTGAAGCAGTGTTTACGGCCTTTGAAGGGCTTGCGGCCTCGGAGTTTATGACCTCAGAGTTTACGGCCGGACTGTGCGGCCTCGGTGTACGGTTCAGTGTACGGCTTGGTGTACGACCGTAATCACGTGTACGTCTAGGGTTTACGGTCCTTGGTGTACGGTTCGGTGTACAGCTAGACCCGTGTACGGCCCGCGTTCACGACCAGCGTTTCCGGCCAGCAGCTTCTTATTAAAAAAAAATGAGGATTTTGGGGTGCCAGGAATCGAACCCTAGTCCCCTGATTCTAAAGTCCAGCGCCTTTCCATCTCATCCAGCTTGCTGGATGTTCTTTTCCTCCCATATTTAATTCAAAAGGATTCTCTTTCGCACCCATTTTCGCATTTTTAACACTTTTAGCTCAAAATTCAAATTTCTTTTAATTTTAAAATCCATTTTCACCCAAAAATATTAGTTATAAATTTTTTACTTTTATTTTTGACTTTTGACTTCAAATTTTGACTTTGACTTTAAAGTTTGACCTTTCTCGTTTGACTTTCAAATTTTCAAATTTAGCTTTTCGGTTTAACTTTTAAGTTTGACTTTTTAAATTTGACTTTTAAGGTTGACTTTTGAGTTTTAAGTCAAAGGACATATTTTTAAACAATGAGTTCCTCAAACATCCCGGTCACTGAAGTTTCATGTTCTCAATCTTGTGAAACTACTATTAAATTTCTTCGTGAACAATTGAGTTACTAAAAAGGGAAAATAAGGACCTAAAGTACAATGGATATCAACTTAGGAAGGCACAAAAACCCCTAAAAGAACAATTAGAGACCAAAACCAAGGACTTCCGAAAACTAGAAGAAGAATATAGCAATAAATGTGCAAACTATAGATTTGTGACATAACAACTTGTTGAGTTAACTGCTGAACTTGACACATTGAAAAATAAGTTTGAAAATGCAGATTTTAATATCAGAAAATTTGATGTATCAAGTGAAGTAGTTGCGTCAATGTTGGAAAATAGTTTGAGATTTAAAAATAACCAACAAAAGGGGTTTAGGATATGATAAAGTGTCTCCTCCTTTTAATCACACCTATCAGTACAACCCTATGACAAAAGAGGAAATGGACAGAGAGGCACATCTCAAATATGGAAAACCTGCTGTATTTGTGCCGGAAAGTGGTTCTAAGGTTGAGAATACTAATGTTTCTACTTCCTATGCAGATCAACCTCTAAGTCATTGCAAGCAAGCTGCTGAAGAGAGTGTGTCTGATAATAAAATTGTATCCAAGTCTGATGACTCAAATTTTTTCGATATATTTGATGATATCTTTGATAATTCTGCCGTGGTTGTGCCAGAATATGTTGAGCTGAACGAATCTAATGCTTCTACTTCATGTGCAGGTAAAGTAACGGAAGATGAGAACAAGGAGAAAACTATTGAACAAACCAATGTCTCCCTGAACTCTGAATCTGTTGCTTCGAACTCAGTTGCTTCTGATCAAACCGCTGTTGAGAAATACAGGCCACCAAAACAAACAAAGAAGAGTGCTTGCTGTAATTGTGCTTATGGGAACAACAAGAGATAAGGCATGGATACGCCAGCAGGGGTAGGAAGAAACAACTTCCCAGTGAAGAAACAGACATGTTTCCACTAAGGAACACCTGGACACATTGCCAGAAATTGTCCAAATCGTGCATATGTTCCCTACTACTCACAAGGCTGGCAGAACGCGCCAAGAGGGAGATTTTTCAAATGAAACGCTTCGAGGCCACGTTCAAACAATGGCGACTGGAATGCCACGAAGGGAAAGAGTTCAACTCCCAAGGCCAAGAAATCAACTCCCAACAACAAGAAGGGTATGCCGGCCAAGAATTCCAATCAAGGAGATGCTCTAGCGAAATCAAGATCTGTCAGATCAAAGTCATCTCAACGATCGACTTCCAGTTCAAAATCAAGTGCCAAGGCACCCAAACGCTCGAACAAGAAATGGGTTAAACCCAACTACAAATGGGTACCGTAGGTTCAATCTCCCAAATCTTCTAATGACTCTAATATTTCTTCATCTGCTGTTTGTGATAAAAAGGATATGTCATGGGAGAGAGTTCCTTGCATAGATGACAAAGGTCAACCCAGTTTCAAAATGGACTGGGTTCCAAAGACCAACTGATCCCACTCTCTGTCGGAGCAGCTATGGAGGCATATCATCAGACTTCAGTCTGTTGGTAGTGGCTGTTCCAGGCACATGATAGGAGACGTCTCTCAACTGTCCAACATTCAGAACTTTGTTTGAGAGTATGTGTCCTTTGCGGGAAAGGAAGAAAGGAAGGGATCACTCATGGGGTTTGTGCTTAACGATGTGAAGAATTTTCGGATCTGTTTTGAGATTATGCGTGTTGTTCTTAGACCTTCTGGATGCAAATTCAATCGGTGACTTACGGTTTGAGTTTTCTTCTCGATACTCCTGAGTTTATCTTACATTGATTCATTTCAAAGACAATTTTCTTTAATTTTTTTATATATGTCTTTCTTTAGTAGGCGTATTCGGGAAGTGATATAATCATGTGATAACAGGCAATCTGAATCTGTGTAAGGTACCAAAGTTGAATTGTCTAAGGTCTGTGTTCGATGCGCTGGTAGGCACGAAAGTTTTTAAAATGGGATTGACTAGGATCAGATGAACTTAAGGAATTTAGAGACCTGACAAATCTTGAACTAGATAGTTCCATTTAGCCTGACAATACGACGTTTGGGTAGGTTGAGCAGAGAGATATACATGGGAATCTGCGGATACATTAAATGATATGTATCTAGAACTATGGATTAACTTTTCCTCGATGTGCGGACTTTGTCCTTAATTTCGGTATTGAAGGGGCAACTGGGGAATTCCGATAAATTAGGTCTGTAGAAAGTTATTTTCTTTCTTTCTTATTGTCAGTCATATGTTACCTCCTCTATGTGATCGAAAGATCCGACCTGGACTGCAACATATGCAACTCTGTCTCTCTGTATCTTCTTCTATGCTATTCTTCCTACCTGTGAGTCATATGTTGTCTCCTTTGCATGATTAACAATTCGACCTGGTACACAGCATATGTAACCTTCTACTTCTCAATCCCTCTAAACTCTAGTTAGTCATATGTTTCACCCTCTGCGAGATTGGAAGAGATCCGACCTGGGTGTATAGCATATGCATTCTAAATCTGACTTCTCTCATAATAATTGTCTCCTCACCTAAAGTCAGGAGTACTTTGGAAGTTCCTGATTATTGGGGTATGTCAGGAAGCGGGAAACATGTTCTAGTACATTTAAAATTGAACAATCACTAGGTTGTCTATAGATCTCACTGCTCAATTTAAGTGGACAACAATATCTTTGGTCGTCGTCAGCTGAATAGTCCTTAGGAATATTATCTAGGAACATAGGATCACATTGTCTTGTCACTTGTAGTATGTCCTAATTTTGTCACAATCTCTCGTGTTTAAGTGGACCTCAATACCGGCGATTGACCAGATCTATTCATGAAAGGAGAGGTACTGATAAACGGATAAAGGCTGTCTAAAAACTTTGATCCCAAATCACTCTTAAAGTTAGCTATTATTTTTGTTTTTGTTAAATTTGTTCATAGTTTTCTTCTAATTTAAAAATTTTAAGGGGAGAATTAAAAAAAATTAAAAAAATCAAATCAAACAAAAATCAGAAAATTCAAAAATCCAAAAAAAATAGTGTTGTTTCTGTTTTATTTCTTGTTCAGAAAAATCAAAAATCCAAAAACATTGTTCTTTCTATTTTTCCAGAAAATATGAAAAATTCAAAAAATATTGTGTGCTAAGTTTTCTTTTAGTTTTGTTTTGTCTTGAAAAGTGAATTCAGATGTAGATGAGACTCATGGAGAATTCTCATTCGAAGGAGCAAGAAATGAAGATTATTCTTTCAACATTCAATCCTTCAACCCCAGAAGCAAGGTGAAGCTGACTTGAAGATTACGTGTCAAGTTGTATTGAAGCCTCCTCAATCAATTTGTTGCTATCTTGAACCTGCTGAAGTGATCCAAAGAGGATTAGTTCTCTTTGATTTTCTCTCTGAAGATTCTCAAGTTGAAAGCGCTATCTTTCAAGAATCTTATCAAGAAGCCTCCTCACCCAATGTGCGTTTAGAGTCAAATTTTGAAGAAAAGGCCAACTGCTCAAGATGAAGTCATTCGTTGAAGATTCATCAAGTTCATCTTGAAGCTGTGAAGAATTCGAAGATAAATGCTGAAGCCAAGCTCCCAATGAAGAATGACAAGAAAAGCCAGTTATTTTTTAGGGGGAGTTTGTTGGGTCAATTAGAAAAGAAAGCTATAAACCAAAGGGGATATTGTGTTGGATTAATGTCTAAGTCCATAACTATAATTGGTATGTACTTGACCCAACTTGGCATGGTCCATTTGGGTTGCACTTCACCGAAACAATTTATATGGATAATCCTTTGAGAATAGCATGCTTATGACTTATATTAATATATTATAAGTTCTAATATATTAATATATAATCATATTATTTAATTAGTATTGATCAAGAATTAATTTATAATTAATTAAGTGATCAAAAGGAACTAATTAAATATGGACTCTTAGATATATATATGTGTAGTGGGCCAAGTTCATTTAGGTTGGGCTAAGTCTTCATGGATAGTCCATGGAGCTTTAAACCATGGATCCTAGGAAATGAAAGGTCATGGGTATTAGGGTTTAACCCTAATCCTCCACACTATATAAAGGGTCTTATGGTTCATGAAATTAGGCTAGTGGATAGTGTGGATACACTAAAGAGGGCAATAACCGATATCATAAGTGTGAGCCAAGTATCCATATTCTCTAAAGTCCTCCAAGGTGTTTTGGTGATTTATGATTCCACTTGAGGCTTCCACACTATTGGGGCTAAGCTCTTAAAGTTCAAGATTTCAAGCTTCATTAAAAGGTATGTATTCTAACTTGTTATATTACCCAAGTATCAAGGATTGTATGCTAGATAGGGTAATACCTTGGAATATTCATATTTGCATGTATAATAGAGAAAACATAGATCCAAGGTATTTAGGGTTGCATGTACACTTAGGAGTGTTAGAATGCTCAAATCACAACAGTGGTATCAGAGCCATGGGTTGTTTTCTGTTATATTCATGCAAATGTTTGATTTTCAAAGTTGAAAAAAAAAAAAAAACATGAAGTTTGTCAAATTTTAAGATAATTACTTGTTTTGTGAAAAACTAATTATTTGTAAAATTTGAATCATTCGCTATATGAGTTGAATTAGGTCAAATTTAGTAAAAGATAAAAGATATGATTATTTTATTAGTTTTAAAAGCTTGATCTAAATGTTTTAAGGAGTTACAAATTTTTTCATAAAATTTTGGAGCTCAAAAGTTTTTTTTAAAGTTGTGATCTTAAGTGTTTTGAAACCTCCATAAGTTATGGATATGAAAAGGTTTTAAAAAAAATTGATTCCAAGTTTTTATGGAGTTACAAAATTTGGTGTTAATGTTTTAAAGAATTCCATAACTTATTCTTAAGTTATGGAACATGAAAAGTTTCATCATAAAACAAGCATTTAACTCCATAAGTTATGGATTACCAAAAGTTTTATGTTTCCTTGATTTATGAGTTAGTTTAGATTAATTGAAAAAAATAATTGTGTTTTAGTTGTTTTCAATCCTAATTAATCTAGAGGTAGTTCATAAAATGTGTTTTTGTAACTTGTCCTCAAGTTACATAAAAGGTCACATTTATGAATCTTAAAACTCATAAAAGTGTCATAGGTTACATAAAAAAAATGAAGAGTCTTTTTCATTAAATAGTATTATGACTCCATAATTTGTCCTCAAGTTATGGATGTTTAAGAGTCACTTCTTTAAAAGTGTTATTAAAGAATAAGAGGTTACATAAAAAATGAAGAGTCTTCATTTTAATGAACCATTAAACTCATAAGTTATGAAATGAAAAGTTTTGAATAGTTTCAAAAACTTGCCCTCAAGTTTTGGAATTTGTAAAGTTTTCACTTATGAATCCTTTAATTCCAAGTTAAGCCCTTAGAATTTTAAAAGTTAAAATTCAACCCTTATACTTTATAATATTATAAGTTAATAATATTTATATATATGTATAAGAGTAAAGTCGTCTTACCATTAGTAGGCCTCATTCACGAAGCCGGTCTATAAGGGGGGTATAAGGTTACTACCTATAAAATGGCAGTTTAATGGGTGTCCACTCTCACCCACCGCTTCCTTGACCGGTGGAGGGTCGTTAGCCGAACGGGTAGGACAAGGACTATAATTCTCCCTTCATTAAAAGTATTAATGATAAATACTAAGTAACTAAACTCTTATTAATACCCAATCTTAGTTACTTAGGAAAATGTGAATTTGGTGCTAACCCATGAAATTACACTTTGCACTTTGCATAAGTCAGTTAGTGGAGCGTGTGTGGTTAACCGGCACACTAGCTTGATTTAACAAGCTAGGCAAAGGGTAACTTAATGTTTATCATAGTATCGCTGGAGCGTGTGTGGTTAACCGACACATCGATTGAGGGGTAAATATTAAGGGTACCAAGTATATTTGCATGGTTATTCACACCTTGTTTTGTGATCCTCGGCATCCCCGTCACAAAACCTGAAGGGCACACTCGAGATTGAAACATGCCTTTGAAAAGTTCAATGAATCTCAAAAGAATCTAGGAGTTTCAAAACCAATTAAAACCTAATAATACATTTCGTTTATCTTGGTGGAAATTGGTGAATCGTCATTCACCTACCTTCAAATATTTTATAGCTTGGATTACGGCATCCCTCTTCCAAGTTATAAAATAGTTTGTTGGGTCCTAGCCTTAATATTTCATATTGGGTGTTATATTAAGGACTTTAGATCAACTATCTTGAATATCTCCCAAAAAGATGTCTGGTTCAGACATCTATGATCCTCCCAAATCTCTTGGAACTTCACTTCCTCCACCTCCTCCAATTATTCTCCCTAACCCACAAGTTCAACGTCACTCAAGCCCTATTGGCAAGCAAGGTCAATGTGTGATCGCATCTTGGAGATGAAGTCACATATTGACAAGCCGGGAGAGTTGGGTGTCAAACTCTTGAGAAAGTTGGTGGTCCAATCACTTTCTAAATCACATAGTGAATTCCTTTGGGACTACTATGAAACAGACTATGACATGACCCTTAATGATCTTATCTATTTGCTTGGTACTGCTGAATCAGCAATAATTTGGAGCACTGGGAGAGAAAATTTGATTAGTAGATCAACTTCCCAAACTACCATGGACATTGACAATGGTAACATTGGATATCTAGAAAAGCCTTCTCTTCCCAAGGAAAGGGATTGACCATAGTCAACTAGGTTGACCAAATGGTAAAGAGAAAGCCTAAGTATGCGATAGTCCCATGTACCACTCCCAAAGAGTCCCTATGTTTCTCTTGCCAAAGGAAGGGGCATTGATTGCGAAGCAGCCGATTTACCTGAAAGATCATAAGGTTGATCAAGTCAAGAAGATTGACTCTACTTCAGGTAAAGTCCACTATCTAACTCTGTTAAGTTTCAATTATGAGGTTCTTGTTACATGATGTGACTGGGTCACATGTTGATGTTTTAAGAATCAAAGAAAAGTGAAGAAACTTAAAGGAAGTATATGCTGATTCTGATCGCGAAGATGGATCTCGATCGCATGGTTCTGTGATCAGAATTTTGAGTTGTTGCTTAGGAGTTATGATATATTGCTTAGGAATAGATAACAACAAAGTTTTTCATGTGCTTTTGCACTGTAAGGATAGTTTTTCCGCAAAGTTTTTAAAATAAAAGGAAAAAAAATTTTGATTTTATTTATTTTAAAATATCCTTACAATGGCATTTTTGAAAAGGAAAAAAAATTGTTGCTTATATGATTCCATTAATAGCAAGAGTGGAAATATGAATTTGATTCTTTCATTTGTGGTAGTGTCTAAATTTTCCAAATAAGGAAAGATTCTCATCACCCAAGTTTCAGTTGGATAGAAACTTTGAATCATGCAAGTTGTATAGTATGATGAATGAGAACTTTCAAGCATTGGAAAATTAAGACTAATTACTTGTTCACATGGATGTGTGAGTCAAGTAAAGGACTAAGGGATCGAGTACACATTCTTGTGCACCGATCAAGCCACCACAAATGTAACTTGAGTGACACATCTTAAAGAAGGTTTATTAACACTAGTGAAATGTAAGAGTAAAAGGTTTTCTACTCTTGTACATTTGAATTTGGTAAGTTGTGATGTTTTGGATAAAACAGAGACGAACTTAGGCCAATTGTATTAAGTGTTTGTCTTGATTAGAATCCACACTATCTCTTGAATATTTGGCAAGAAAGTCTTATAGGTCAAGGAGACAGTGGGAGTCTAAAAGATCCTGAAATAGTTTCAAGAACTAATCAAGAATAAAACCTGTATTTCATCACTAGCACACGACTAGAGTTTTATAACCTATCGTGTTGACATTTCTGTGCCCATTCCAGTAAAGTTGGCTATACGTTTGAGTTCTACATGTTCTCAATTGTTTGCATAACGACTTGGAAGCAATGACAGGCCCTGTAGTTAAGATTGCACAAGTTCAATCCATATGAGTTTGAATTTGTCACTAACCTTGTCTTTTGTCTATGGTTTTGACAAATTCACATGGATAAGAACACATATACCATAAAATCTAAGTGTCACAAGGTTTCTCTCCGACTCATGAAAATGATGGTGAGGAAACACTTTCACTAAGTAGATTTTAAGAAGATAGCAACTGTGATATTTGCAGTTCTCAAAGTCGTTAGTGGAGCGTGCATGGTTAACCGGCACACTAACATGGACTTATGAAATGGCAAAGGTCTAAACAATTGAGACTATGATTACGGCATCCCTTTTCATAGTTCTGAAATTATTTAGACACACATGTGAGCTATCTAAGAAAAGGTGTATGATTTTGATAAAGTCTTATCAAAGCAATCTCGTATCAGAAATCTGAACTTTGGTAAGAAAGTCAATAAATTATTGACTTCTAGAAGTCCAGCTGTTTTCTGGATACATGTCAAAGCTAGTGGGAGCATAAGTGTTATGCTAATAATCATCATGTTAGTGGGAGCATGATAATTATGATAAGTATTGCAAGTTAGCAATGTTAATTATAGAAAACAAAAGTTTCAATTCGTGAAGTTGCAGGGGTTGAAAAAGTTGTTTTTCTATAATTAAGGGAGAGGATATACTTCATTTCAGTTCTAAAGGCTTAGATTGAGACCTTAATCATCTTTAGTCAAGAATATAGATACGAATTTCATGTTGGATTGGTTCAACTTAAGGAAATTCTATATATTGCGTTCTCAAAATTCGATTATGATTACGGCATCCCTCTTCATAATCAAATTTTGAAAACATGGCAAATAAAAATATTGTAGCAAAAGACTGGTCTAGAATCATGTCTTTATGTGAGACATCATGAATCGTGTCCCATTTGCTTTGGGTACAGGCTCGATCGCATGTGCTATAATATTTGTCCTTTCTAAATTTTCCAAATGCCCAAAGGCATTAAGAAGGGAAAAGGTCTAGAATTGGTTATGACTAAAATGATTAAGCAATTGTCGAGGACAATCTAAGGTTTACCAAAGATTGGTTGCTCAGGGACAGTTGGAAGTATAGTGCTAATTCTGGAAAGACCATATTGACATATTCTGAAAAGAGGCATCTCTTGTTCAGAAGTGATAGTCAAAATGAAAATATGGATTTGTCTCCATAGGTGGAAGTTATCTGTGTAAGATTAGAAAACTTAATGCAAGAAGCATGTTCAAAGCAATGTACTTTAAATATGAGACTTAGTTTCCATGGAGTGGATCTCCATTGGAATACCTTATAATGACTGTTGACAAGTCTTTGTGACTTTGTACATATTCATTACAAGAGGGTCAGTGCATATAAGTTTAAAAAATCTAAACAGATTTCGATAAATGATAGGAATTTGAAATTCTCACATTTTTCGATAAGGATTTGGGAGTGTGAAATTAGAATCATTGAAATTATGTTCAATTGGTTTATTTCACAAAGTAAGGATCATAGATAAACATAGAGTGCATACTTGGTGTATGGCAAAGCTATTGTTTTGAAAAACATAGTGTACTTGCTTGGAGCATGGGACAACTAGTGTTTTAATTCAAGTATAAAGTTGATAAACCGAAACAATGAATAATGAGTAATCAGTATGGTGATAAATAAAAAGTGTTTTATTTATATTCATAGGTTTTGATACCGTATTAGATTCATTTATTCTTGTGTTTCACTTTGCATGTTTTGACTTCCATAATAACTAGGTTATTCTTCCGGAATGACTAAGTTATTCAAACCATCCACAGTCGGTCATCTGTTGGAAATAGATATGAATCAAGGCTGTCATGGGTTGGCTTGTAGAGGTCCAAGTTGGTGGACAAAGTTGTGCTACAACACTCATGAGTGCTCATAAGTTCTGAGTACTGGATTCAACCCGCGCTCATTTGAATCACTTCATGGATTTTATCACGAGTGATCATGAGACGATAATATCTTATATTCTTCAAACCTAGAGATATGAGTTGTTACTATGAGTTGGTTATACATTGATTGCACGAAAACGCATTTGGTAACTCGATGTTATAAAACGTGCCTTTGTGTATGATTCAACATGTAGTAGAACAAGCCATATGAGTCGAAGTTTATCCATTCCTTTTACCTTCAGGATAAAAGCGATATTTATGGGCCCCTCGATGATTTAGCGATGACACCCTAAGTGCTTGGCCAAGCCAGGACTGATTTGATTTGTTCAATCATTCAGTCATCATAAATCGGAAATCAGGAAACAACAAATGGACAGAGAGAATGATTATAATCCATGTCTCAGTCCATATGATATCTAGAATGGAGGAATATATGATCCCTTATCTAATGGACAAGTCATTGACAAAGGTCAGAGTTCATTGACAAGGTCAGAGTTCGACAGCGGCTTTACGAGCTACGATTGCCAGTTAGGTTTTGAAGTGATACTCAATAATAGTTTTGGACTTATCCAAGTGGGAGACTGTTGGATTAATGTCTAAGTCCATAACTATAATTGGTATGTACTTGACCCAACTTGGCATGGTCCATTTGGGTTGCACTTCACCGAAACAATTTATATGGATAATCCTTTGAGAATAGCATGCTTATGATTTATATTAATATATTATAAGTTCTAATATATTAATATATAATCATATTATTTAATTAGTATTGATCAAGAATTAATTTATAATTAATTAAGTGATCAAAAGAAACTAATTAAATATGGACTTTTAGATATATATATATATATATATATATATATATATATATATATATATATATATATATATATATATGTAGTGGGCCAAGTTCATTTAGGGTGGGCTAAGTCTTCATGGATAGTCCATGGAGCTTTAACCCATGGATCCTAGGAAATGAAAGGTCATGGGTATTAGGGTTTAACCCTAATCCTCCACACTATATAAAGGGTCTTATGGTTCATGAAATTAGGCTAGTGGCTAGTGTGGATACACTAAAGAGGGCAATAACCGATATCATAAGTGTGAGCCAAGTATCCATATTCTCTAAAGTCTTCCAAGGTGTTTTGGTGATTTGTGATTCCACTTGAGGCTTCCACACTATTGGGGCTAAGCTCTTAAATTTCAAGATTTCAAGCTTCATTAAAAGGTATGTATTCTAACTTGTTATATTACCCAAGTATCAAGGATTGTATGCTAGATAGGGTAATACCTTGGAATATTCATATTTGCATGTATAATAGAGAAAATATAGATCCAAGGTATTTAGGGTTGCATGTACACTTAGGAGTGTTAGAATGCTCAAATCACAACATATTGTTGGGTCTAAAATTATGGTTTATACTTTGCTTTTCTAGACAACTATATCTTTCTGTAGCGGAATATGTGTTTGCGGCTGTGTTCACGGCCAGGTTGGTGTGTACGGCCGTAAACGGGTTTACGACCGTAAACCCGTTCACGACCATAAACCCGTTCACGACCGTGAACCTATTCACGGCCCTTGTCTCATATATATAGGGTGAGGGGTGCAAGAGTAGTGTACGGCCAAGGCTAGAGAGAAGGAGAGCATATTATAGAGAGAGAAACTAGAGAGAAGAATAGTGTGTGAGAGAGAATCTAATGTATGAAGCATCACTCATATCTTTGAATACATCATAGATTCAAGTTATTCTTCTTCTCCTTCTCTTCTATTAGATCTGGCATCATCCGTTTGATTGGGATTTCGCACCATCAAACGAATCTGATTGATACACAAGCAGATTGGGGACTTACAGGAAAGTCATGGGACACCCATTTGCCGTTGGTTGAGTTCTCCTACAACAACAGCTATCATACCAACATCAACGTTGCGCCGTTTGAAGCCTCTATGGCCGTAAGTGCAGATCCCCTCTGTGTTTGGCTGAGGTGGGTGACACGCAGCTAGCTAAAGGTCAAGTCCCCGATAGCACTCTCATAGGCCCAAAAATCATCCGAGAAACCACAAAAAAGATCGTACAAATCGGAGAACGACTAAAAGCTTCAAGAGATAGACAAAAGAGCTACACCGATAAGAGACGAAAACCTTTGGAGTTCCAGGTTGGTGACCGCGTCCTGTTGGAGGTCTCACCCTGGAACGGCATGATACGTTTTGGAAAGCGTGGAAAGATAAATCTGAGATGTATATGACCATTCGAGATCCTCGCTAGGATCGGTCCCGTAGCATACAAACTTCGTTTACCCCAAGAGCTTAGTAATATTCATCCCGTCTTCCACGTCTCGAACCTTAAAAAGTGTTTATCCGACGAAACCCTAGTGATCCCTATTGATGAGATCGAGATCAACGAGAACCTTAATTTCGTGGAAGAACCAATCAAAATCTTGGATCGGGAAGTCAAAAGAAACGAAACAAAGTCGCATACCGATAGTGAAGGTCCGCTGGAATGCCAAGCGGGGACCTGAATTCACTTGGGAGTGCGAAGATCAAATGAAACAGAAATACCCGCATCTTTTTACGAATCCATGATTGTATTCTACATTTGAATTTCGGTTAGAAATTCCCTCTATCCGGGGGATGATGTGACAACCCGAACCTTTTTCCATTAAACTTAGCCGTTTTCTGTTAAATAAATCAGGAATTTTATTTGTTCCGTTAAATTCTTATGGTTTAGAAGATCGTTTTTATAAGAGTCGGAAACAAAATCACGCGAAAACTCGAGTTTCATTCGAAAATCAGCGGTTTCCGACCCGAGTGGTGTTGACGGCCGTGAACCCGATCACGGCCGTAAACCCGTTCACGGCTGGCCCCACCACTGACTATGAAAACCCCCTATATATATGAGCCCCTACCCTTCATTTGCACTTTTCTGGCCGCGAACACCCTTCCTCTCTCTAAAAATCGTCACCCAAAAACATCAGATTTCTCTTTATCTTGCACTCTATCCGCCTTGGAACTCGTTTTGGAGCATCAAAACATCCGTTTTTCATCAAATCGAGCTTTTCTGTTCTTGAGTTCACGGTCGTGAACCCTTCAAATCTTCATATCTCACCAAGAACAGGCCGTGAACCCTTCAAACCTTCAAAGGCCGTAAACCCTTCAAGGACAGTAAATTGTTCACGGCCGAGAACAGTTCACGGTTGGAAACCCTTCACGGCGACAAACCCACCCTATGTCGTGAACTTAACTAAAAAACTGCTTTTTCCGATTCAATCGAGTCCCGCTAACATTCCTAAACCAAAAGCAAGTGTTTTTCCAACACTATATATAATGGTTTCGCTAATAAAATGCATATATGTATGTAATTGTTATTAGGATCCCGTTAAGTGCCGCGTACATCAACCGAGGGTCTTCATTCATAGTTTCGTTGTCCGACACTTTCACCCAACTAACTGTGAGTTCATACCCCTATGCTTTCATTATTTTTAACGTTTTCAGGGGGAATACAAGCCAAACACAAATGATTTTGTGAATTTATACAAAAAGGATTTCAACACACTTAAAACTGATGCAATTAATACAACCATACGTTTTCCACATTTTATAAAATATTTAGATAGTTTATCCTTTTTGTAACATGCTGAGCATAAGGGACATTTTCAACTTATAAGCATAATTGCATAGTTTTCTGATCAATACACAAACCATGTACATAACCTACCTACAAACTATAATAGGTATAATTTGGGATTTCAATACACGGTTTACACTTAAAGGCATATAAACTATGACAGACTTAGTTTATGATATTCTCGGGTAGCAAGAATACTTTACTAAATAATTATTTAAGTATCATTATTACTCTATAAAGTATACAAACGGATTTAAATATAATAGATCAATACAGAACTACATGTAAGCTAGTTAATACAGGATTGTGAGACAACTCTTCAAAATGTACCTTTCGGGTTACAGATTAAATCCTATCTTTTAGTGTAACCAGAGTCTCCTGGAGGGAGAGCATGAGATTTGTGAATAGATCTATTCGGGACTGACAATCCCACACCTAAACTGCTAGCTACAGTTACGCAGGCATGCCTGGGGTGACAAATATCATTCCGTACGACGCCTGAAGAACGTCGTAGAGGTCATCAGTCATATCAAGCGTGGTTATACGACTCACAATAGTATAAACTAATCTTTTGTTTACGGGATCTCAATCTTCATTAGTTTTATTTTAATTAATAGAACTACTATATATTATATTGGATGATTTAAGGGATTTCAACTCATAGTTTTATTTTAAATAACGAAACTACTATACATACTGGTGTTTGCCAGGATTTTCTTACCAAAAAGGGGTTTTACATTCAAAACAGGCTTATATAATTTATCTGGTGGTAAACAAGCAATTGAACTAATACTTTATGGAACATTGTATCAAACTCATATGTTAGAAAATATTAGATTTTCTCGGAAACATACAAACCTTTTCACTGATTCATTAATAGGTTTTTCATTACAAAAACATGCTTATGAACTCACCAGCTTTAATGCTGATACTCTTTTCAAAACCGCTTGTATTCTCAGGAAATTAGTAGACAGGTACTCCAGCAGGCTTTTGAGAAGACGGAGCGTATAGAATCACGTCTTTATATTTTGCTACTTTTGATGTGTATAAATATAAATCAAACAGATGTAAATACCTTTCATATATTCAATGTAATGGTTGTGTTTACTTTGATTACTATGATGCAATTGTTGTGATACCACATATAACGTCATCCACCCCCGAACGTTTCCGCCGTTTCGGTTTGGGGGTGTGACACGCTAAACGTATTTCCGATATGGAGACTCTCCACTGTGACTTTGACAAGAAGAACATTGAATGCGAAGAGCTAAGGGCCCAGGTGGAGAAGTTGGAATCCGACAAGTGCAACTTGGAGGCCAGGCAGGAGGTGGTGTTGCTCGAGAAGACAAGCTTGGCGGATCAAGTGGCAAAGCTGGAGGAAGAGGTGAGGCGCCGGAACGATCGTATGGGGGCCCTGAGTCTGGAGAACGCCGGTCTGAGCGGGCATACGGTGGAACTGGAGGTTAATCTGGTTGCTGAGAATACCGCAAGGGGAGCGCTGGAGAAGGATATTTCTTGGATCCATAGCGACGTGCTCAGCTGGGTGGTGGATATGGTGATCGAGAGCCCCCAGTTTTACTAGGCTTTGGTGCAGTTGAGGGTGGCTTGTGAGGCGGTGGGGGTGGAGCAGGGAAAGAGGGATACTAAAGAGCTGGTGATCGCTGGGGATTTTAGCACAGAGGCTGAGATGGGCGTGGTCACCAAGGTCCAAGAGATGGAAGATGCCCTGGCTGCTTTTACTGAAACAGACTTTGCCAGCTATCTTCGCCTGGCTAATCTGGACATCGCCGGGCTTCAGGACCTTTGTCAAGATACTCAAAGCGATGGATCGGGCCCTGGCCCAAGCCCTTCCCCTGGTGATGATAACACCCCTGCCCCCAAGTAGTACTACTTGCTTGATTTGTTGTGATGTAATCTCAGTGAATAATTTTTCTATTTCTTATGTTGTTGTTTTTTTTTCTTCGCTGCCTTTAGAGGCAGCCTGAAAGTCCGGGAGTCCGGCACCGTTAACAATGTCCACTTTATTTTTATGGGTATGAATGTTTGTTGTTACCGCAAATATTCATTTGTTTGGTTGCTTCATGGATGGTTTATGTTGGCCATCGCATGGTATTTACGGAGGGTTTGCTTACACCCCTAGTCTGAGTACTTTTGTTAGTGAACTCTTTATGCTTTATTAGAGTTGGTCTTTGAGAAATTTGTGCTAACTATTAACTATAGTTTTGTTTGATATCTCATTTTGTCTGTTGGCCTGGGGGTGCGCCACCGACGCGAACCAACGATGAATTTTCTTGTCTTCGCACCACTCCTTGAAAGGAATTCCTTCAAATTGTGTGTCGTTATCGCTTATGAGGATTCTGGGAGTGCCAAAATGGGCCAATATATTCTTGGTTATGAACTTTATCATTTGCTTGCCAGTGACGATGTCTATCGGTTCTACTTCTATCCATTTGGTAAAATAGTCTACGGCTACCAGCAAAAATTTCACGTCTCCCGACGCTGGTGGGAATGGTCCCACTATATCGATCCCCCATTGATGGAAAGGCCAGGGGCTGGTGATGCTGGTCAATGGCATGGCCGGTTGATTTTGGAAAGGGGCGAACGTTTGACACTCCTTACATTTCTTGGTTAAGGCTGCGGCATCGTTGTACACGTCCGGCCAGTATACCCCTAGGCGGAGTATTTTGCCTGTGAGTGCACGAGCGCCTTCGTGTGCTGCTGCGTCCCCGAAATGGCTTTCTTCGAGGAATGTCTGTCCTTCTGTCTTAGAGATGCACCGGAGCCATGGGCTTAAATATTCTCTTCGGTAGAGTTGATTGTCCCTGATTGTAAAATGCGGTGCTTTGATTTTGAATTTTCTCACCTCCTCTGGGTCGTCCGGAAGCACGCCATGGCGCAAGTAATCGACAAACGGTTTGGCCCATTCCGGCGTAGTCGATACTGTGTTAACCATTTGGTTATCGATACTTCTCTCCGGGAGCACTTCGACTAGCACTTTCTTTGTTGAGTGATCATAGGAAGTTGAGGCGAGCCTGTTGAGGGCATCCACCCTTGTGTTCTTTCCTCGTGAGATTTGTTTTATGGAAAAGCTTTTGAACGTGTTGGTTAGACTTCGGACTGCGTCTAAGTATTTCTGCATCCTTGAGTCTTTAGGCTCATACGTTCTGTTTATCTGCTTTGTGGTGAGTAGCGAATCACGGAGGACTGCCAATTGCTTTGCGCCAACCTCCTTGGCCAGCCTCAGACCTGCCAGGAGTGCCTTGTACTCTGCCTAGTCCGGGGATGATAATGGATATCATGTTCTCCTAGTTCGATGCCCCACTTGGCCAGGCGTCCGGACTTCTCCGGCCTTAGAAGAACTTGCTTTATTGGGTAACTAGTGAGAACATCCACCTTGTAGGCTTGAAAATATCTCTGTAGCCGTCTGACAGCATACACCAGGGCTAGGACTAGCTTATCTAAGGTCGGGTAATTGACCTCTGGCCCTTGTAGGGATCTACTAACAAAATGGATAGGTACCTGCTTGCCTTCCCTCTCCACCGCCAACATAGAGGAGATAACTTCTTTGGAAGCTGCTAAGTACATCTGCAGTGTTTCCCTGGTAGCGGGCAGGCGAGGGTCGGTAGTTGGTGTAAGGCATCTTTCAGTTGTTGTAGTGTCGCGTCTGCTTTTTCTGTCCATTTGAACTGCTTTTTGTCTAGGCATCCTTTGAGTGTTTGGTATAGAGGAAGTGCATTTTTTTGCAGATTTGGCAATGAATCTTCCCAGTGCCGTCAACCTACCGTTGATTTCCTATACCCCCTTGAGTAGGGGTGAGCATTTGGACCGAACCAGACTGGACCGACTCTTGGACCCGACCAGTTATGTAGAATATTGTGGACCGTGGGCTGGACTGGATGAGTCGTGTCTGTGTCCATGTCCGGGTCCGGGTCCAGGTCCAGGTTTTCCGGTTCTTGGACCCATTTGGACCAGTACAACTTTAATTGCATAGAGTACAAGTCATTAAAATAAGTTTGTGGGTTTGATAGAACTCGTTAAAACGAATATGTTATTGGGTTTGATACGATACAACTTGTAAAAATGATTACGTTTTCGTTTCATTCGTAACTAATCTACCTTGATGTTATAATATTATAACTTGCAAAATTAATTTTCCAAATAAAAGCAACTAACATATAAATCAAGTTCACCACGATCACTTTCATATGATTTATCTGTCAAAGCTACATAAAATTAAGAATTATAGTCTAAAATAATAGTTAAAAAGTTGAAATATTTTAGTTTTGATAGCTCAATTTTGAAGGATTGTAACTCACTGAATATAATACCAAAATCAACAAAATTATAGTCTAAATTCATCTACAAACTGTAAACTAAATGTTGGAAAAAAAACCGCAGGTCAAACCGACTTAAAACGAATGAGTTATGGTTGTTTAAAAAATTTCACAGATTACAAAATTTTAAAAATCTTGCTGAAAAGCTGAAAATTTTCAGCTTTGATAACTCAACTTTGAAAGATGTAACTCATTGAATATAATACCAAAATCAACAAAATTATAGTCTAAATTCATGTACAAACTATAAATTAAACATTGGAAAAAACCGAGTGTCAATCCGACTTAAAACGAATGAGTTATGGTTGTTTAAAAATTTTCACAGATTACAAAATTTTAAAAATGTTGCTGAAAAACTGAAAATTTTCAACTTTGATAGCTCAACTTTGAAAGACTGTTACTCACTGAATATAATACCAAAATCAACAAAATTATAGTTTAAATTCATCTACAAACTGTAAATTAAATGTTGGAAAAAACCACGTGTCAATCCAACTTAAAACGAATGAGTTATGGTTGTTTAAAAATTTTCACAGATTACAATTTTTTTTTTAAATCGGGTCCAACCGGTTCTAAACCCGATAAAAACCGGACCGGTTTTGATGGATTCCTAGAATCGAGAACCGACCTGGGGTTCCAAAAAACGGTCCGGTCTGGACCAGTCCGGCTGGTCCAGTCCGGTCCACCGGTCCAAATGCTCACCCCTACCCTTAAGGTTGTGGGGAGTTTTCGACTCAAGGAACTCCTATATTTTGGTGGGATTGGGCAGAATTCCTTCCTTGGATATCTGATACCCAAGGAATTGCCCCTCTTCTACTCCGAAAGTACACTTAGCTGGGTTGAGCTTCTTATGCGCTTTAGCCAGCGTTTTAAAGGTTTCCTCCACATCGTGGAGCAATGTTTCTTCGTTGCGGCTCTTAATTACCATGTCGTCGACATAGACCTCGATATTTCTACCAATTTGGTCAGTGAATATCTTATCCATTAGCCTTTGGTATGTAGTACCTGCATTTTTTAGTCCGAAAGGCATTTTTTGGTAGCAGAAGGTACCCTTCTCGGTATGGAAGGCATTTTTCGTCTCATCCTCTCTCTTCATCTGTACCTGATGATAGCCCTTGTATGCGTTGAGGAAGAATTTAAGTTGAAACCCTTCAAGCAATTGGACTTTCTGATCGATCTCTGGGAGAGGGTGGCAATCCTTTGGACATGCGTTGTTGAGATCTGAGTAATCAATGTACATCCGCCACGATCCGTTGGCTTTCTTTACCATGACAGGATTTGCTATCCATGACGGGAACATTACTTCCCTGAGTATGCCGGCATTCACCAGGTCGGCCACTTCAGAGTTAATAGCCATATTTCGGTCTGTCGCCTGGCCCCTCTACTTTTGCTTTACAGGGTTACCTCCAGGCGAGATATTGAGGTTGTGTTCTATGACCTGCCGATCGACGCCTGTCAGGTCTGTTGGTTTCCATGCGAAAACAATGGAATATTGCTTCAGAAGTGCTACCAGGTGTGCCCTGGTCTCGTCTGATAGGTGAGCGCCAATTCGCACGACTTGGTATGGATATTCCATGTGTTATTTTATGTTGTTCGGTTGAAGCTCCCTCATTCGACTTCTTTGGGGCTCGCACCAATTAGATAGCGGCTATGATCTGGTGGCAATGCTGTGCCCTGGTATTTGTGGCGAGGACTGTCGTCGATCCCTGGCGTGTACTAAATTTAACGATACCATGGATCGTCGATGGTACGAGATGCAGTAAGGAGAATACCGATCGCCCGAGCAGAATATTGTGTTCTGCTGGGTACCGGATCACAGAGAATTCGATTGTTCTTGTGATTTGGTCCTTCTCGTCGTGACTAACCAACGTTAAGGGCAGCCGAATAGTGCCCAGTAGCCACAAGCTATGCTCGGTGAATCCTACCAATGGTCCACCGGTTGGGCACGTAGCCCCTCCTTCCATCCCTCTGCTAGTTGCCTAAAACAGTGCTCATAGAGTATATTAGAGCAACTCATATTGTCGATGTATATTCGATGGACCTTCGTGTTACGAATAAATCCAAATATGAGGAGTGAGTATCGCGGATCCTAGTTCAGTGGTCTGGGATCTCTACTTGAAAAGCTAATATTAGGTAAATTTCTCGACAGTACCTCTATCTCTACCTCCGCTTGATGAGTTGTGTTTCTCTTACGAGAATTAAAGATAGTAAGTACTTCCATGTCGTCATGCGGAGGTTTCTGCAGCAGATCAGGATGCGATATCGCCGTCTGAGGCGATGGACCATCCGATGACGGTTGCCGGAAACTGATTTGGAGTACTGGCCCCGTAATCGGTGAGATCTGCTCCATGAGAGCCTGGATTGGAGTCTGCATTCTATACTCGCAGTGGTATTCATTGGTTATCGCCACCGGTATTCGAAACAGATCTACTATTGCAGGCGTAGGTGCTGTTGGGCTTAGATCGCCGTTTTGCGAAGAACCAATGTCGTTAATTGGCTGTATCACTCTGAGGATACGTCCGGATGGCGCCAAATGTTGTGACATGCTCTACATGAGGTTTGGATGCTTGATGATGTAACTGCCTTAGGAGCTTTCCTGAGAACACCATTATAAAAGAACCGTTAGAGGACGACCGGGTGCTCTCCCGGGATGTCACTCCGACGATCAAGTTAGTTTGCTGAGAGAGAGAATTAGGGTAAATTCTGTTGGGTTATGAGCATTCTAACACTCCTAAGTGTACATGCAACCCTAAATACCTTGGATCTATGTTTTCTCTATTATACATACAATTATGAACATCCAAGGTATTATCCTAATCTAGCATACAAAATAATAAATATAACAAGATAGAATACATACCTCTTTGATGTAGAATGTCTTCATGAAGCTTGAATGCCTAGTGCCCCAAGTGTGACACCTCAAATGGTTCACACAACACCAAATACACTTGGAATAACTTGAGAGAAACTTGAACACTCCTTGAAATCGTCTAGCCCTCACACTCACACATTAGTGCCCGATTTCTTGAGCCATGGGATTCTTTTATATGGTGGCTATTAGGGTTACACCATGTAACTCATAACTTTACCCATTCCTTATGCTCCATGGATTTTAACCTCCATGGAGTATCCATGGGTCACCCCATGGACTTAGTCCAACATAAGGAATCTTGGATCACAAGCCCACATATATAAGAATGAATGATTTACACAATCAACCCATATATTTAATTAGTCTCCTTTTGATCACTTAATTAATTCCAAATTAATTCTTGATCAATACTAATTAAATAACCTTATTAATATATATTAGAACTTATAATATATTAACCAACCTTAAGTGTTATTTCTCTCATTATAGTCTATCCAAATTCATGATGCCATGCAACCCAAATGGACCAGGCCGGGTCGGGTCAAGTCTTACCAATTATAGTTATGGACTTAGACATTAATCCAACAGTCTCCCACTTGGATAAGTCTAAAACTATTATTGCGTATGACTTCAGGAACCGATCAGCAATCGTAGCTCTCAAAAGCTTTTGTCGAACTCTGACCTTGTCGATGAACTCTGACCTTTGTCAATGACTTGTCCATTAGATAAAGGATCATATATTCCTCCATTCTAGATATCATATGGACTGAGACATGGATTATCAATCATTCTCTCTGTCCATTTGTTGTTTCCCGATTTTGCGATTCATGATGACTGACTGATTGAACAAATCAAATCAGTCCTGGCTTGGCCAAGCACTCACATGTATCATTTTTAAATCATCGAGGGGCCCACAAATATCGCTTTTATCCCGAAGGTAAAAGGAATGGATAAACTTCGACTCATATGGCTTGTTCTACTACTTGTTAAATCATACACAAAGGCACGTTTTATAACATCGAGTTACCAATGCGTTTTCGTGCAATCAATGTATAACCAACTCATAGTAACAACTCATATCTCTAGGTTTGAAGAATATAAGATATTATCGTCTCATGATCACTCGTGATAAAATCCATGAAGTGATTCAAATGAGCGCGGGTTGAATCCAATACTTAGAACTTATGAGCACTCATGAGTGTTGTAGCACCACTTTTTCCACCAACTTGGACCTCTACAAACCAACCCATGACAGTCTTGATTTATATCTACTTCCAACATATGACCGACTGTGGATGGTTTGAATAACTTAATCATTCAGGAAGAGCGACTTAGTTATTCTGGAAGTCAAAACATGCAAAGTGAAACACAAGAATAAATGAATCAAATATGGTATCAAACCCTATGAATATAAATAAACACTTTTATTTATCACCATACTGATTACTCATTATTCATTGTTTCGGTTTTATCAACTTTATACTTGAATTTAAAACAATAGTTGTCCCATGCTCCAAGCATGTACACTATGTTTTCTAAACACTAGTCATGCCATACACCAAGTATGCATACTATGTTTGTCTATGATCTTTACTTTGTAAAATAGATCAATTGAACATCACTCCAATGATCCTCTTTTCACAGTCCCAAATCCTTACTGCAAATGCAAGAATTCCAAATTCATGCCATTTACTGAAATCTGTTAGATTCTAAACTTATATGCATTGATCCTCTTAATGATTATGCACAAAGTCAGAAAGACTTGACAACAATCATTACAGAGCATTCCAAAGGAGATCAGCTCCTTGGAAACATCCTTCTTTCATTAAGTTTCCTAATCTTACACAGATTGAATAATTTCTAACTTTGAAACATTTCCATATTCCATTTTGACTATCACTTCTGAACAAGAGTTGCCTCCTTACAAATTATGTCAATATGGTCCTTCCAGAATTAACATTATACTTCCAACTGTCCTTGAGCAACCAATCTTTGGTAAACCTTAGATTGTCCTCGACAATTGCTTAATCATTTTAGTCATATCCAATTCTAGACCTTTTCCCTTCATAATGCCCCAGGCATTTGGAAAATTTTAGAAAGGATGAATATAGCACATGTAATCGATCCTATATCTGAAGCATATGGGACACGATTCATGATGTCTCACATAAAGACTAAACCAGTCTTTTGCTATAATATTTCCATTTCAATTTGCCAAGTTCTCAAAATTCAGATTATGAAAAGGGATGTCGTAATCATAATCGAATTTTAGAACGCAAATAATGGACCCATATATAGAATTTCCTTATGTTGAGCCATTCCAACATAAAATTCATATATATATCCTTGATTAAATACGATTAAAATCTCAATCTAAGCTTTTAGAATTGAAATGAAGTATAATTTCCTCTCACTTACTCCCTTGTCAAATATTCAAGAGATAGTGCGGATTCTTTATCAAGACTAACACTTTACACAATTGGCCTAAGTTGGTCTCTGTTTTATCCAAAACATCACAACTTACCAATTTCAAATGTACAAGAGTAGATAACCTTTTACTCTTACATTTGACTAGTGTTAACAAACCCTCTTTAAGATATGTCACTCAAGTTACAATCTTGGAGTATGACTCTAAGAATTGTTTTGGAACGAAGTATGACTCATCTTTTTGATTTAACCATTTCAACAATTCATGACTCCTCTTCTTAGTCATAAGAATGCACTAAGATGACTTTAGAGGACCAATTGTGATGTGGTATCTTAATCATTAAGATGATCATAAACATGATACTAAAGTACTCTCCCATCTTTTCAGATTTGAGAAACTTTTATCTTTCTGCCATACTTTGATTCTTCTTATTCGTTCTGTCTCACATTGAAACTTCTCCAATGCTATAGACTTATACTTAAACTTATAAGTATAACCATATTTACTGAACTTAAGTAAATCATGACGAATAGTCTTCTTGATCTTTTGTGGTGGACTTGACCAGTACACAAGAATGTGTACTCGATCCCTTAGTCCTTTCCTTATTCACATAAGGAATTAGTCTTAATTTTCCAAGCTGAAAGTTCTCATTCATCATACTATACAACTTGCATGATTCCAAGTTTCGATCCAATTGAACCTTGGGTGATGAGAATCTTTCCTTATTTGGTAATATTAGACACTACCACAACCGAAAGAATCAAATCCATTTTTCCAATATTGCTATCAATGGAATCTTATAAGCAACAACTTTTCACAAATGCCATTGTAAGGATACTTAAAATAAATAAAATCAAAACCTTTTTCTTTTATTTTAAAACTTTGCGGAAAAACTTATCCTTACAATCCATATGAAAACCTTGTTGTTATCTATTCCTAAGCAATATAAATATCATAACTCTTAAGTAATAGCCCAAAATTCTGATCACCGAACCATGCGATTGAAATCCATCTTCGCGATCAGAATCAGCATGTACTTAATAGAGTTAGACAATGGACTTTACCTGAAGTAGAGCCAAACTTATTGACTTTAACATCCTTAGGTAAATTTGGCAGCTTCGTAACCAATGCCCCTTCCTTTGGCAATAGTTACCTATGGACCCTTGATAATGGGACTATCTCAGACTTCGCCTCTCTCTTTACCATTGGGTCAACCGAGTTGACTATGGCCGATCCCTTTCCATTGGGAAGAGAGAGCTTTACTGGATATCTAATGTCATCATTGTCAATGTCCATAGCATTTTAGGAAGTTGATCTTAGCAAATAAATAAGATCATTAAGGGTCTTGTCTTAGTCTGTTTCATAGGATTCCCAAAAGAACTCACTATGTGACTTAGAAAGTAGTTGAGCCACCAACTTTCTCAAGACTTTGACACCCAACTCTCCCGACTTGTCAATATGTGACTACATCTCCAAGATGTGATCACACCTAGACCTTGCCTTGCCAATAGGGCTTGAGTGACCTTAAACTTTTTAGGAACTTGTGGGTTAGGGAGAATAATTGGAGGAGGTGAAAGAAGTATGATATCCATGGGACATCATCTTCATTTAGGAAAGCTTGTTTCAAGAGATTTGGGAAGATCATAAATGTCTAGACCAGACATCTTTTTGGGAGATATTCAAGATAGTTGATTTAAAGTCCTTGATATGACACCCAATATGAAATATTAAGTCTAGGACCCAACAAACTATTTTATAACTTAGAAGAGGGATGCCGTAATCCAAGCTATAAAATATTTGAAGGTAGGTAAATGACGATTCACCAATTTCCACCATGAAAAACGAAATAATTTATTAGATTTTAATTGGATTTGAAAGTCCTAGATCTTTGAGATTCATTGAACTGTTCAAAGGCATGTTTCAATCTCGAGTGTGCCCTTCAGGTTTTGTGACTGGGATGCCGAGGATCACAAAACAAGGTGTGAATAACCATGCAAATATACTTGGTACCCTTAATATTTACCCCTTAATCAGTGTGCCGGTTAACCACACACGCTCCACCGATACTATGATAAATATTAAGTTACCCTTTGCCTACCTTGTTAAGTCGAGGTTAGTGTGTCGGTTAACCACACACGCTCCACTAACGACTTAAGAAAAGTGCAAAGTGTAATTTCATGGGTTAGCACCAAATTCACATTTTCCTAAGTAACTAAGATTGGGTATTAATAAGAGTTTAGTTACTTAGTATTTATCATTAATACTTTTAATGAAAGGAGAATTATAGTCCTTGTCCTACCCGTTAGGCTAACGACCCTCCACCAGTCAAGGAAGCGGTGGGTGAGAGTGGACACCCATTAAACTGCCATTTTATAGACAGTAACCTTATACCCCCCTTATAGACCGGCTTCGTGAATGAGGCCTACTAACGGTAAGACTGACTTTACTCTTATACATATATATAAATATTATTAACTTATAATATTATAAAGTATAAGGGTTGAATTTTAACTTTTAAAATTCTAAGGGCTAACTTGGAATTAAAGTATTCATAAGTGAAAACTTTTCAAATTCCAAAACTTGAGGGCAAGTTTTGAAACTATTCAAAACTAATTAATTCCATAACTTATGAGTTTAAAGTAGTTTTAATTAAAAAAAAAAAAACTCTCCAAGTTCCATAACTTGAGGACAAGTTATGGAAGACTTTAAACTAATTAATAAAAAAAATAACTTTTTTTTATTGTAACTTATGGAACTAATTAAGGTTACACTTTTTTTTTTAATTTAATGAAGAGACTCTTGAACCTCCATAACTTGAGGACAAGTTATGGAGTCATAAAACCATTTAATTAGAACTAGACTCTTCATTTTGTAACCTTTGCCAACTTTTATGAGTTTTATGATTCTTAAATGTGACTTTTCATATAACTTGAGGACAAGTTACAAAAACACACTTTGGAATCAACTCTTAGATTAAAATGGATTGAAAACAACTATTTCACACAACTTTTCTATTAATCTAAGAACCTCATAAGAACAAGATAATTCAAATCATCAATCTTCAAGAAATTAGCATGAACATACAAACTAATACAAATCTTGAAATTATGACAATTATCTTAGAAATTGGATTAGCATGAACATTACCACATCAAAAACAAGTTTACAAAAACATCTTAGGGTAATGTTCCTAGTCCAATTCCAGCCAAAACAATCGAATATATGCATCCAACTCGATTTTTCAGCTACTTTTGCAAGTATAACAAGAAAAAAACCAGGCTCTGATACCACTGTTGGGTTATGAGCATTCTAACACTCCTAAGTGTACATGCAACCCTAAATACCTTGGATCTATGTTTTCTCTTTTATACATACAATTATGAACATCCAGGGTATTATCCTAATCTAGCATACAAAATAATAAATATAACAAGATAGAATACATACCTCTTTGATGTAGAATGTCTTCATGAAGCTTGAGTGCCTAATGCCCCAAGTGTGACACCTCAAATGGTTCACACAACACCAAATACACTTGGAATAAATTGAGAAAAACTTGAACACTCCTTGAAATCGTCTAGCCCTCACACTCACACATTAGTGCCCGATTTCTTGAGCCATGGGATTCTTTTATGTTGAAAATATACGATCTGATTACCACGAATAAAGGCTCGGATACCAGTTACTGGGTGACAGATATATATATTTAAGGAGATAAGATGCGGAAAAAAAATAAGAAGTGCGGGATAAATATAAACTGGAAAGCTATAAATGACTGAAAGCTATAAATGAAATAAATGACAGTATTTAAATGACGTAAAGCTGTAATAAAATATATAAATATATAAATATAAATAAAGTCGGTTTGTCAATAAATTGACTGAACTGGTTTAGAATTGGACTGGATCTTAATAGACTGTGTCTCTATTTGTTCAAAGTTCAATCCGGTAAGTAACAATAAGTTCTTTTTATGTAACAATGAATTGTTTACAAAACGATACAAAATACACGGGTAATGTTTTTTGTATGTGGGTATGGGGTTTTTTAAGGTGATTTGATGAGGTTGAAGTGGGTATTTGGAGGGTGGTAGAAGGTGTAATAAGGTTGTAGTTTTGGTGGTATAAGGTAACAAAGAGGGTGATGTTGAAAGAGCTTTGGGTGGTTACGAATATAGATTTTCGTAGTAAATCTCTCTGGATAGCCAATTCTCTCTCGCGTCTCTCTGGGGTTTGCAGTGGTCAAAAAAATCGAGGAAAATTCCTGGATGTAGGTAAGGTCCTGAATAATTTGTGGTGCAAATCTCTCCCGTATTATCTTGTTGAGTTGTGCTCGGTGAATTTTTTCTTAACTTGCAAATTCTGATGTCGAAAAACAGCAAGGTGATGATGGTTGTGGTGATTTGAAAGGGTTTTTGGAGGAGGTTTAAGGAGGGTATTTGGAGGGTGTTTGGAGAGTATTTTGAGGTTGTTTGGAGGTTGATATAAGGTGGTGATAGTGGTGAAAGTTTATGAAGATGATGATGTTTGATGGGTTGAAGATGAACACCTTGAGTTTGAATGAAGAAGATGAAGATGGTTGATAATGTTCTTCATTTTTGGTTGTTGTTGATCTTGATGTTCTTGGTTATTGTTGTTTGGTAATTGAGAGAGTTTTATGTTCCAGGGAATTTACAAAGAAAAATGAACACTCACACTATAACATATGAATCTCTCTTACTCTCTTCTATCTCTCTCTCTCTCTCTCTCTCTCTCTCTCTCTCTCTCTCTCTTTCATTATCACCTACACTATCACATGTGCATATATACTTGAAATGTCTTCAAGCACTTAGTCTTTTTTATTGAAAAGAATGGCTGGTGTATGCAAGTTGTAGAAGAAAAAACGTGGGGTGGGGTGGCTTATCATTTCCCTCCCTTTTCCTTTTGACCTTTCCACCTAATATATGAATATATAATACATATACACATATATAATACATACATATATATATATATATATATATATATATATATATATATATATATATATGTATAATACATACACATATATATATATATATATATATACATACATATATATATATATATATATAATACATACATATATATATAATACATACATATATATATATATATATATATATATATATATATATATATATATATAATACATACATACATATATATAATACATATATATATATATAATATATACATACATATATATAATACATATATATATATATAATACATACATACATATATATATATATAGTACATACATATATATATATATATATATATATATATATATATATATATATATATATATCGTTGAAACTGTTTAGTCATGCATATATGTTTTCGTCATTCGCTGGTTTTTGTATTTTCCGTTTTGATCACGCATTCATGCAACCTGAAATAACTGATAATATTTGTTAGATAATACAAATACAGCTCGTCTTATTTCAGTGATGGTTACATACAATGTCACATACAAAGACATTTTTCAACAATTTCCCCTTATGTGATCATTGCTGAAATAAGGACAGGTATGATATAATCACATTGACAGTTTAACTTTTGATGATTTGAGATAAAAGATTTGTCAATAGATAACATATATATAAAACCATAATAATTGATTTGAAAGTTTTTGACTTGGTTTAACATATCTTATGTAAAAGATTTTCAGAAATTTGTTTCCGAATCAAAGTCTCGGGTTCGGTTATCGAAGGGTAGTCATATATGTATCTAAAGAAATTTCTTAAGATTTTATAGCATTATTTCTGACGACAAGTGGTCTAACATGTCGATTCAGATGAACGCTCATAGGTATAGCTCACACTTCACTTGGGTGTTTGGTTGTTCTGGCAGCAGAACAAGTTAATGATCACTAAAAATGAGTGATATCTCTCTCTGACGACTCACACTCATATTGGAGGTGTTCAGCTATGCTTTTCCTGTAAAGTCACTTAGTCTCATTATTAGATAATCAATCACATAAGACTGGTTTCGGCATTACTCAGCGGGTTTCTTCATTCATGCCATTAAAGTTCACTCTCTCTCCGTCGGGAAATACATGTAGAGGGGTTTAGCAATTTTCATAGTGCAGTTTGCAACTAAGATTCTTCAGTGATGAAGGCTACAGTATCCCGGGAAATCCATTGTTGTTGCAGCTTCTTCTTTGATAGTATCCTGTTTGTTGATCAATATCGATTTATTGTAAAAAGATATTTTGTTTTAGCATTGAGAATTTGCTACATTTGAGACCTTTTTAAGAGTATTTGACTTGAGTGATTGAGATATCTTCTTTTGTGAAAAATGGTTAAAACAAATCGCGGGATTTTATGATTTTTGTTTTGAAATAACCATTTGGTTGAAAGTTTGTTTGAAAATACCAAATATAGAATATCTTTTTTTGTTTTGTTTGGTATATCTTTATTGAATCCATTTGTTTTCTTGTTGATTTGTCTTTGAGGATTAGATGTTGATAGATATTTGTTTCTCCTTTGGTTTTCTTGTAAGGATATGTCGTTGTTTGCTTGATGGATCATGGGATCGCAAGTCTTCATTTTTGGTTGGCTTTTATCTAGGTAGGGATAGGTGGCATAAAAGACAGTTTGTCTAGTATGTAAGAAATGAATGTATCGTCCCTGGTCATTTTGATATCTAAGCAAAAATGAGACCGTGACAAGGTATAATTGGGTATACCTTATAAGCAATAGTGACACACCTAAGCTCACAAGAAATGATTTCCACAATGATTTAGATCGACGAGGCACAAATTCTCACATGGGTTTTTGTTTTCATCTGAACCTCCTAACCTTATGTCCCTTGATTGTTTAAAATCGTCAATAATGAAATAAAATCGAAGGAAATAAAGTTATATACATTATGAAAAGTAGGATATTTGAACCTTCACTCCAATTGAGAATCAATATGACTTAAAATCTTCATCGAGCATAAGCATCTGAAAATTAAGTCAAGAGAAGATTAATCACAAGGTTCTATAAAAGCTTATTATGGCAAGTCTTTTATTAATTTTTTTTTTTTGAAGATTTGTTTTTCTGAATGTCTTTGGAAATATTGGTTATTTGAATGTTTTTGGTAATTTTTAAAAGGAAAGCAATTTTCAATTGTTTTTGAATTTTCCTTTTGAATGAAAGTAAACACACTTTTGTACAAACAAAAAGTAAAAGTTTAAGGATAGATGTTATCTGGATTTAACATTCCTAGACGGTCTAGGAAGTATTGAAACTTTGTTTCATCGACAACCTTAGTGAAGACATCGGCAATTTGATCTTCGGTGTTGATGAAGTGCAATTCGATATGACCCTTTTGAATGTTGTCTTTGATCAAATGATATCGAATGTCGATGTGCTTTGTCATGGAATGGTGAACGGGATTGTGAGAAATGGCAATTGCACTGGTTGAGTCACAAAATATGGGAATTTGTGAAATTTTGAAGCCATAGTCTCGCAGTTGAGTTTGCATCCATATGACTTGCGAACAACAGCTGGCGGCAGCGACGTATTCAGCTTCTGCTGTTGATGTGGATACACAAGTCTGTTTCGTTGAAGTCCAACTCACTACTCTACCTCCTAGGAATTGACAGCTACCAGATGTACTCTTTCTATCTAACTTGCATCCTCCATAGTCTGAGTCGGTGAAAGCGTTCAGCTGAAAATCGGATTTAGCTGGATACCAAAGGCCAAG